>NC_092135.1:67252963-69652963 GCF_043159975.1 Macaca nemestrina
AAAATCCTCTCTGCAACAGGAGCCCAGAGTAGAGCATGCCTATTACCTCCCCAACGTGATGGAATTTACTATAACACATGTTGTTCTTTTGACTTTCTATTAAACAAAGATTTCTTGAGTGCCTGCTTATGCCTGGCACTGTGCCAGACACAAGAGCCCAGAGGAGCTAGGCATACTCTTAGCATCGGTGGTCCTATTCTATGCCTCTCCCAAAATGTGGTACTCTTCTAGAGGAAAAGATAAAATACATACACAAATGATTGTATCTCATGGCATGATGAGACATGCTGTAAGAGAGGTTCAGACAACATTCAGTGGAGATCAAGAAAGGTCCTGTACAGGAAGGTGCATTTAAGCTACAGATAGATGGATCTGAGAGGAGGAGATGCCTCACAAAGGAAACATACTAGAACTGGCACAGAAACAGGGAAGTGCAAGGTATGTCCAAGAAAAAGCCACATTCCTCATCAATGTCACTGCACGTCTTCAAACGACAAAGATCGTACTTGAGGCAGATTCACTTTTATGTGAGGTAAAAAAATAAAAATAAAAATAAATTTGCAAGATCTATGACACCCTCTAAAGCCACTAAGTGCCTCCATAGAGTCAATTCAATTCCCCAGGCATTTATGGAGTACCAACTGTTATTCCATCAAATAAGAGTTTCTTCCAATCTACAAAGCAAAGCCATCCTAATTTTAAACAAATATCATCCAACATTTTCCATATTTAAAAAAAATGCTTGAAGGTGATAACTTGTTAATATTCTGCTAAACTGGCAGAAATGTTTCCAGGAGGTATATTCTGATATTTAACAAACTATAAAGCACAAAGTAAATGTGGTTCTCCTTTTCCTCTTATTATTGATTAATTTAAATTTACAAGAAAATAAAGCATGTGGGAAAACAGAGCATTAGAGTTAAATATGTGAGGCCCAGAGCCAAATATCCTACTCTGCCTCAGTTCACTCATTAGTAAAAAGGGGATAGTAATGGTATCTACCTCCCTGGACGGTCATAGAATGAAATGCTACAGCTATGGTGACTATATACCAGGCATATAATAAGTTTCAGTGTATGACCGCTCTTATTACCAAGAGCGTCCCTTCCTGCCTCTCTATTCACTTCCTATCAACCAAGATGAGCTCTCAACAGAGGCACTACTGGCATTTGAGCCCAGACAATTCTTTGTAGTATGGAACTATCCTGTGTATTGCAATGGTTTAGCATTCCTGTCCTCTGCCCTCTAAATGCTGGCAGGGATACTCAGGCATAGTGACAATCAAAAAGTGCTACTACATGTTTCCAAACGTTCCCTGAGGGAGATGAACCAACTAGGAATCAATGAACTAAAACAAAGAAAATATCACACACCATGCCCAGATAGACAGCAAGCTGGAAATTCTTCAGGCAGGAAAATTAAAAAAAAAAAAAAAAAAAACCATTGCATATTTATGGATGTAATTAGCATACACATACATTGAAAAGACATGTCTAATATTCCCATAAATAAAACATACCAACTTATAAAACAAATAACAGGAATTATCAAAAACAGCAACAAATAAAAGCTTTCTCTTTGTTCCATGGTGACTCTCTCCTTTTCTCATCACTTCCAGGTGCACAAGTCTAGTTCTGCCCTCATCATCTGTCACCCAGATAATCCCAGTAATCCTCTAACTTAACTAGTTCATCTGCTTTCTCTCATTGCAGCAAGTATTCTTTTTACAGAATGAAAGTCTGATCATTATACTTCCCAGCTTACATTTCTTCAAAGGCACCAAAATTCTCAGCTTGACATACAAAATCCTCCACAGTCCACTCTCCCAGCTCCTTCAAGGCTCAGTTCGTATGGCAATCTGTGTGGTCTTCCTTGGCCCTTGGTCCTCTCAGGCCTAGCTGACTACATCACTGCCTTTTCTGTGCTCCCAAACTTCTATTATAGACCTCTCACCCTGTAGCACAATTGTTTATTTGCATGTCTTATTCATCTATGCATGTCAGTTCCTGACAAAATATGCTTGCAATAAATGTGTGTGAAATAAATACATCAGTAATTATTTTAACTGTAATTATTAATCAAGTCTAGCTTGACAGCTTTCGCACCTGTTGAACATCTCACTACCCTTTTTGTTGTTTCATGAAATAATAAGAAACTCTTTTTTTTTTTTTTTTTTTTTTTTTTTTTTGAGACGGAGTCTCGCTCTGTAGCCCAGGCTGGAGTGCAGTGACCGGATCTCAGCTCACTGCAAGCTCCGCCTCCCGGGTTCACGCCATTCTCCGGCCTCAGCCTCCCGAGTAGCTGGGACTACAGGCGCCCGCCACCTCGCCCGGCTAGTTTTTTGTATTTCTTAGTAGAGACGGGGTTTCACCGTGTTAGCCAGGATGGTCTCGATCTCCTGACCTCGTGATCCACCCGTCTCGGCCTCCCAAAGTGCTGGGATTACAGGCTTGAGCCACCGCGCCCGGCCAAGAAACTCTTACAAGAGAGAAAACTCTTCACTGACTGTGATTCTTACATGCTTTGCCTAAAACCTCTCACAAAATCCAGTGCTCCTCTTCAAGTATAGTCTTCCCTGGGCAAATCCTCCTCCTTGCCCAGAGGACACATCTGACCTCCACTCAGACCCATGCTTCCATCATTCCTGTTCTCAGAGTTATAGAGACATCATCAGCAAGTTCTGCATAAAACCAAGTTTACAGGAAGCATGCACAGGACACCTAAAATGGAAACACTGGGTCCACCAAAGTTTGAACTTCTTGGCAACTTGACATTTGGATCTGCGCCTTCAAGACCCGGGAGGTGAAGAACCAAACATTCTTGGGGGAAGAAAGGCAGGTGGCAAGGCCTGTCTTCTAACAATTTTTGTCTAGTAGTTTCATCTCCTTTAAAAAGCTGTATTTTTCCCCAGCAATTTCTATGGATAGAGAATCTGACAAGTGGTTTCTTTATTTCAAAAAACCACAGCATGGTGGCTGCTCTGCTGCATGACCTAACCAAGATCTGGTCAACTATGAATGATTTAATATCAGGTTCCCTGTGGAGCCAAATGTTTATTGAATGCTCAGCAAGTGCCAGGAACTTGCATGTTCACAATGTTCTTTAAATATTCCCAGGTACCTGTAAGGTAGAAATTACTAATACCCATTGTATAATCCAGGAAACTGAAGCTCAGAGAGCTTTAGGGGCACACATCTGGAAAGCAGTCAAGCTAAATCTCTCGAGCTCTGATTCCAGACTGTGTCCCAGTACCAGAAAGGGTTTGACCACAGGTTAACTATGTCCAGGGTAGATCCTGCTGAGACTGGAGATCCTTAGGGAAGTTGGGAAGGAGTAGTGGGGGTATGGCCAGGAAGTTTCTATAATAATAGGAAGAGCCCAAAATTTTGCTTGGCAGCCAGAGATTTAAATTTACAACAGTGGCTTCAGCTCAATTTCCCAATTTAGTCTACCCTTAATATCTTAAAAGAAGCCATAGAAATTTTCTCTTTATAAAATGTGAGCACAGCATAGAATTTTTGCAAATACACAAATATTGACTAACTCCTCAAAAGTTATTCAAGATGCCTTCTTGAAGCAACCATAAATAACCCTATATCATCTGTCCTACAGTGAAAATCCTCAGAGAATGCAATAGCATATTCAGGGGCATAGGATATGGTTTTATAATTTTCCAGTTCATGTTTCTTTCTTTTTTATGATTATTATTATACTTTAAGTTCTGGGGTACATGCGCAGAACGTGCCGGTTTGTTACATACGTATACACATGCCATGGTGGTTTGCTGCACCCATCAACCCATCATCTATACTAGGTATTTCTCCTAATGCTATCCCTCCCCTAGCCCCCCGTCCCCAACAGGCCCTGGTGTGTGATGATCCCCTCCCTGTGTCCATGTGTTCTCATTGTTCAACTCCCACTTATGAGTGAGAACATGCGGTGTTTTGTTTTCTGTTCTTATATTAGTTTGTCCAGCTCATATTTCATTGGAGACAAAGACATGTAAGTTATGTAAGCAGGGAAGAGAATTTTCGATTATAAGGATTCTAAAAAGTAACATTTTAATTGTATATTTCTGTGGTATTTTTTAATGCAATCAAGCTTTACAAATGAATGCAATCAATATATCCCAGTATTTTGTGAAATTCCCTCTAAATAGAGCATGTAAGATACCCATTAAAGTTTATTTTTAGCTAAGAGCCAAACCCTGTTTCATTTTATTATACCCCTCATCGAGTTTTAACTTAGAAAAGATAAATAAAACAAGACATTAAGTGACTTAATAATAAAAGCCTATCCTAGAGTGTGTTTCAGGATTACTTTCTACACCCTCCCCAACCACTGCTCTCCCTAAATCATTCTTTCAAAATGTGCTGAGATGAAGGAGCAAAGGTGTCTAAAGCCTGACTTTTCCTTAAAACCATATATTAAAAGTTTCCCTGGTGTGCTCCTCTCAAACTAAAACTGGCTTATGATTAAGAGTAAGAGTGGCAGGGAGGGAATGAGATGAGAAGGAAACACTCTCTAATTTGTCATCAAAAAAATAAATCAGAAAATAGCCTTTAATCTTAAGAGTACAATTTACTGATTTAGTCATTTATTTACAAAATTGATGGAAATTGTTAACAAGGAGTTAATTGATTTAAGTCACCTGATTACCACAGTTAATTAACCACACTGACTTAATCTTCTTTGAAAACATCAACTAATCATTTCCCAGGTGTCAAGGGGTAAATCGTTAAATAAAAAATAAACCTCTGTCCTCCTCTTCAAGAGAGATTTCTTGAGTGTGTTTTCTTTACGGATTCCAATCTAGCAACAAGCCAAGTTTGGGGAAATTTTGTTCTTATATGGCTATACTGAAAGAGCTGCCATCTTTCCAGAGTTTTTTCTCCGTTATAATGAAGGAAAGGCAGTCTTACAACCTTACCATGTGTGTCATTTTGAATTGCTTCAAAAATGAGCAAGGAACACTGCATAAATAAAAATGAACAAATAAAAGGCAATGGAGACATTCATCTGGGAAAGTCAGTTTTCAAAAAAGGAACCTAAAAAACACTTTATTGGGAGGGTGTGACTACAAAGGAGTAGCACAAGGGAATTAGTGGGGGTGACTGAACTGTTCTAATCCTGATGGAGGTTGTGGCTACACAAATACATACATGCATTACAATTTACAGAACTGTACACATACGCAGCAATTTTAGCCTATGGTAATTTTTAAAATAAAATAAAGCACTTCATAAAGGCCAACTCTCTTTTTCACAGACAGAAAAATGGAGGTTTGACCACTTGGCCCCACCTCAAAAGGAAAAGAGGGGGCGGTCAAAAAAAAAAACCGAGCAATGTTAGGGAAACTCAGAAAAACATCCTTCATGACTCTTGTTGCTCTTGTTCTGAGTTAGCAGAACCATTGCTTCTCTTCAAAAACCAAACAAAACAAAAAAGTCAACTGTCTTTGATCCACCAATGTGCCCATAGAACAGGAAGGCCCTGGAAGGGACCAAAGTCCCAGGTCACTGTGACAAGTCACACTTAGACCTCCTAAAGGGAAGAAGTAACTACAACTTTAATAAAACCCCATCCTTCTTCCTATCCCTTTCTCCTTCCTTCAATCACGGCAAAATGCTTGAAAACTAAATCTGGATTACAGTGGGATTTTGTTGCACATAGTCACAATCAGCAACAACTATTAAAGACCCTTTTGATTTCCCTTACAGGGAAACGAAAGTGTTCAATACAATATGATCCTTCTTAGCCCAAGTCCCTCTTGGTGCCATGTTCTCTCGTCTGCACTGTTGGGTTTAATTATTTACAGCTAGAAGCATCTAACTTCCACTGTCTTTCAGTTAGTACGTTCAATTTTTAAACCATGCATTTTGTTTTTCACTAGAATCTTAGCTTTCAATGATTACTTAGCAAATTCTTTCAACACCTCACTGCACCAAATATTAGGGAAGAAGTAAATTCTTATATCAGAAGTGACCTTGAAAAAAAATGCAGAATTTTGGTACATAAAAACCAATCATTTAACAATTGACTTAGGACATGTGTATATTCAACTTTATGCATTTGCAAATCCTTTTTTTATTACACAGTAACTTAAAAGAAAAACAGAGCTAGGCACAGTGGCACACACCTTAGTCCCAGCTACTCAGGAGGCTGAGGCATGAGGGTTGTTTGAACCTAGGAGTTTGAATCCAGCCTGGGCAACATAGTGAGACCCCCATCTCTAAAACATAAAAATTTTAAAAAAAAAATTTAAATAGAAAAAAACAGGCCGGGCGCGGTGGCTCAAGCCTGTAATCCCAGCACTTTGGGAGGCCGAGGCGGGCGGATCACAAGGTCAGGAGATCGAGACCACAGTGAAACCCCGTCTCTACTAAAAATACAAAAAATTAGCCAGGCGCGGTGGCGGGCGCCTGTAGTCCTAGCTACTCAGGAGGCTGAGGCAGGAGAATGGCGTGAACCCAGGAGGCGGAGCTTGCAGTGAGCCGAGATCGCGCCACTGCACTCCAGCCTGGGCAACAGCGTGAGACTCCGTCTCAAAAAAAAAAAAAAAAAAAAAAAAAAAAAAAAAAAGAAAAAAACAGGATTCCCTATAGTAATCATCATGGCCTAGACAAATTGTAACTGCCATGTACATTAAAATCCAAGGGTCAATTCTCAAACTTACCAGGCACTGTTGAATCCCCAAGGAATGGTTGATAGAGCCTTACAACTGTGTTCCTTTTAAGGACAACTTTTCCTTTTGTTGTAACAACTCAATTTCAATTGCTAACTAGAGGAAGGACAGCCACACTGGAAGTGTGTAAGTTCTATCTTTGAGGCCCTCCTAATAGATCACAGCTGAAATTCCCCATAAAGCCATTCTAAGAAAAAGCACAAGCATAATAACCCTTTCTTCCCCAGAAAAGGGAGGTGGCTTATTTTCAAGACTATATCGCACCTCTGGTACCTTCTTTCCCTCTTTCCTCCCCATTAAAACATACCAGCTTTGTGTCTTCTTCTCTCTGAACCTTGCTCTGACAAACATTTACTGTGCGTTACTATCTCAACTAACTACTTTACCCTACAGGAGTGAACATTTCCACATTGTAATAGGGGTTTCAGGAGGAAACAATGTCTTACTCTGAAGAACTGACTTTAGTAATGACAGAACAGAGATCTTTGGCCATAGTGAGAGATACTTTGGGGCCAAGAAGCCTTTAAGCACACCCAGCACGCAGGAAATGTCTTCTCCATCTCTACAACAGCAGTCTTCTCTGGGAAGTAAAGAAACTCAGCTCTCACTTGGTCGTTCATTTTTTTCTTCAATGACTTTAAATAAGAGAACTTAATAATTTTTTCATTAATAGTAAACAACAACAACTTCTGAAAATCTGTGGATGACTGCTGTCCCTACTGGAAGGTTAGAATTGAACTCTCTGATTAGGTAAGGGTCCTTTGAATTAAAAGACAAATAATTATAGAGGAAAACAAAAGGTGTTCCCAGATAATGAAATAGTAGTATAGGAGAAACCCAGCAGCAGACAGAAATCAATCTGTACCTAAAAACTACAGTCTTCTAGTCTTCTAGAAGGAAGTGGAAATATACTCTGTTCAACAGTAAGCTGTTTTGGATGTGGTTTATGTTGAGGGACTCTCTCTATACTCTGCAGTACCTAGTTACATCATGCCTAGAGCATGATAAGGCTGCAACATATGTTGAATGAATGAATGAATGAACTGCCAAGACTAGCATTAAAATGTCCAAAAGTTGGGTCACAATGGTACCAGCCTCTAAAATGAGGTCAGCTGATCATAATATGAGAAATTAAAAGAGGCTTCGTTTGATTACGTACAGAGGAAATATCTTCTACTTGCTCCAAATTATCCATGGTGGCAACATATGCAAATAAGAGTTCTGGGTTCAAATGTTGGTTCTGCCACTTAGTAAATGAATCACTTTGGGTAAATTACCTCACCTGTCATTGTTTTGGTTCTTTAGCCATAAAAGTTTTACTGTTACTACATCAGTAGGTAAACTAATACCTACAAAGCACTTAGGCCAGTGCCTGGTATAGAAAGCACTCAAATAATTTAGTCATTTTTATTGTGGCTTATTTCCCAACTTCTCTACTCATCTATGTGTGGAACTCCATCATTCTCCTGCCTCCAACTTATTTGTTATGTACGGAGTCCTCAAAAGAATGGGGACTGAGATGAGGGAGACTATGCCCAGGAGACAAGTGGCCATGAGTCCTTTTCAGCAGTCAGGGGCCCTCTTGGGCTGTGCCCATTTTTCCTTCATTCATCAGGAACAAGACTCATGAATGTCCTGACTTGACATGTGATGTTCTTTCCACCACAATCCATGCTGCCTCCCTGAGTGGAGAAACCACTCCCCTCTTCAAAGAGGGCCTTTTGTTTGATCAAGGCTGTTTTCACTGTGTCATGGTCTCAGACAGCTTTCTTTTGTGTTCTGTTTAAATACAGAATGACAGTCCACTAACATGAAGTCTAAAAATGTTGGCTTATCTTTTTGTAAAAGCTACTGTATCAAATCTGTCCTAAAAATAGCAGAATGACCCATTCTGTATGTACAGGGGAATTCTCACAGGGTAACCAAGTATCTGGGATGGAAGTTACAAAGAAGGAGGCAGATTCAACTACTCTCAAATGCATTGGGAATCACCAGCAGGGCGGGAGTGGGAGGCATTGGGGTGGAGAAAAGGGGGGAGTGAAATGGAGAGAAACAGCGTTGCTAAGCCACTTGCTTTGATAGAGACAGCAATTTTCCTTTTTCTCCATCAGGACCCTGACTGGGCCTCCAGGGGCCTCGAGGAATTAAGAGCTGGTAGTACCAGGGAATGGTGATGAGCTGAGGATGCCCCTTCTTAGCACCCATGGTGGCATCTGTCCATTCATTTATTCAATGCATATTCACTTATTTAGCCCTTTTCTGGACACTAGGGAAAGCAATGGATAAAAGAGATGAAAATCCCTGCCCTTGTGCCATTTACATCTTAGGGAAAGGAAGATAATAAGTAAGGAAATAAACAAACAATTAAGTTACATACCTTATGTCAGATGGTGGTAAGTGCAATGGAGAAAGTAAATCAGGAAAGAGGAGATCGGGAAAGAATCAGAGAAGGCCACACTAAGAGGGTGACCTATGAGCAAAGACCTGTAGGAGGAAAGGAAGTAAGTCATGCACCATCTGAGGCAAGAGCACTCAGGAAAAGGGGGAGCAAGCACAAAGGCCCAAAAGTGCTCATCAGGTCAGAGAAAACAAGGATATCACTGTGCCTGGTACACTGTGCCTGGGGAGAGGAGAAGGAAATGAGGTCAGGGAGGTGATGTGAAGGCCAAATGGTTAGGGTCTTGTAGATCATAGTAAGGACTTGGACTGTGACTCTTCATGAGATGGAAAGCACTGGTACACCCAGAGATGTGCCATGCAGCTTCCTCTTATAGGAAGGACCAGCTACGAGGAAGGACTTTCTTCCTCAATCAGCTCCTTTGGGGTCTGCCTCGGCTATAGAAAGCTACCTGTCCATGGTCGTGTCCTTCCAGGACAGGCCACATCCAGTGACTAAGCAAGGCCATTTCAGCCTGACACAGGACACTCTAATAGGCAACTCTTGCTCCAGAGCTTCCTCTGGGTTGACCAAGGGCTGCCAGAGTTCAACTTCTTCTTCTGCCCATCCTGCTTCCTCCCTTTCCCTTCACAGGCATTGATCTTACTAAATATCATATACTCCAAGCTGCAAACAGTGTCTGTTTTTGGGCAATCCAACTTGTGTATGACAGAAACCATGGAAGCTTCTGAGCAGAGGGGTGCTGTGATCTGACTGATGTTCTAAAAAAGTTGCTACAGCAAGGAAATCAGTATGGAAGCTATTGCAATCATCGAGGCAAGAGACAGCAGTCGGTTGAATCAGGGTGGCAGAAGTGAAGATGGTGAAAAGTAGTTGGATTCTAGATATATTTTGAAGATCAAAACAATGGGATTTTCTAAGAAATTCTATATGGGGTAGAAAAGTAAAAGAAAAGTCAACAGTTTGAGGCCTGAGCAAGGATGAGGAAGCCATTTGCTGAGATGAGAAATTCTACATGGAAAGCAGGTTTGGGCATTAGTGGAGATCAGGAGTTCATTTTTGGACATGTTAAGTCTGAGATGACTGTTGGCCAGCCAGGTGGACATGTCAAATGAGCAGTTGGATATATGGGTCTAGACTATAGGGTAGTGGTCTCGATTAGATTCATAAATTTAAGCTGTCAGCATGTACCTGGTAAAGAAGTACATACGGAGTCCTCAAAAGTATGGGGACTGAGGCCAGGCACAGTGGCTCACGCCTGTAATCCCAGCACTTTGAGAGGCCAAGGGAGGAGGATGACTTGAGGTCAGGAGTTTGAGACCAGCCTGGCCAGCATGGCAAAACCCCATCTCTACAAAAATATAAAAATTATCCGGGCATGGTGGTGTGTGCCTGTAATCCCAGCTTACTTGGGAGGCTGAGGCAGGAGAATCGCTTGAACCTGGGAGGTAGAGTTTGCAGTGAGACAAGATCATGCCTCTGCACTCCAGCCTGGGTGACAGAGTGAGACTCCATTGAAAAAAAAAAAAAAACTATGGGGACTGAGATGAGAGAGACTATCCCCAGAGGACAAGTGGCCCTGGGTCCTTTTCAGCAGCCTGGGGCCCTCTTTGGTTGTGCCTATTTTTCCTTCTTTCTTCAGGAACAAGACCCATGAATGTCCTGACTTGACATGCGATGTTCTTTCCACCACAGTCCGTGCCGCCTCCCTGAGTTGGGAAACCACTCCCTGCTTCAAAGAGGGCCATGAGACAGGATGAGGCCACCAAGGAGGCAGTGTAGCTAGAGATGAAAACAGGTCAGGGAAATAGACAGGAGCAAGCATGAGATACCCGGGGAAGGCAAGCAAGGAAGAAAATAAACCAAGAGAATGCAATTTCTTGAAAATCTAATTGTTTCAAGGAGGAAGTCAGGATATACTGTGTCTGATGCTGCTAACCAGTTAAATAAGACCAGAGCTGAAAATAGATCATTGGATTTAACAACATGGAGGTCATGAGTGACTTTGACCAAAAAGAAAAATCTAGCATGGATGGGGGCTAAAGCAAAATGGCATGGATTTGAGGAAAAATTGAAAGGTAATTACAGTGGCTATAGGCACATCTGTACAAGAATTTTACTGTAAAGTAGAACAGAAAAAATAGAGTGATAGCTAGAAGGTAATGTGGAAGAGAGGATATCATAAAAGAAAGAGGGGACAATTGCAGAGAAGTGAGAGGGAATGGGATCTAGAACATGAATGAAATGGTTGGACTAAGAGCATGGAAAATTCTTCCAGTGTAATAGGAGGAAAGACAGAGGATATAAGCTGAAGTTCAAATGATGATGGCTGAGTTATAGAAGTTTATGGAATTCTCTTCTGGTTGCTTCTATTTTCATAGTTTTAAAAAGCTCACTCTACATCTGAGCAGGTGATGTCAGAGGTTTGAGGATAGAGGAGAAGATATAAGGAAGCAGGAGAAGCAATGGACAGGCTAGGAAGCAAGTCCTAAGCTTGAGATTGGCTTCATGAATGTCAAGCGAGGCTAGTCAGTATAGTTGTGTTTTTCTCCTGCCATATTTGGCTACAGAGATGCAGATGTGGAGAATTGGATTTAACCACGATCAGGGTCTTGCCAAGCACAACAGAGCCAGATAAAGGGGCCAAGCTGCTGAGGGTGTACGTAAGCAGGGAAGTGAAATTAATCATGGCCATAAAATATAAGCTGAGGAAGTAAATAGGTGAGGGATTTGAGGGACGGTGAAGAGGCAGTAGGATCAACAAACTGTAAGTCCCAATGAGGTCAACAAATAGTTGAGGCTAGGATACAAAGGAAATGAGCTATGAAGTTTTTCAATACTCCCGTTCCAAACATGGAACAGACAGCTTCTCTAGAAGCCAGTGGGCTGTGACAGCGGTGCTCTGAGATGAATTCCTGACATAGGTGAGAAAAGATTAGAAGACCTGCAACAGTTATTTACCTCAACGAATCTAATGAATCTAATGTTCTTAGGAGGGTCTGGGGAGAACTTCAAAGGTGACCAAGGTAAGAGCAAAACATAACAATTAAGACACAAACAGTGGCACATTTAGGGAGAGGTTCAGGACCTGCCACACTGGCCAAAAATGGAGGTGGCCAGGAATGAGGGCGGTACTTCATGTCACCCTCAGACTTAAAAGAGTCCTGTCCTTGTTGTAGCTACCTTGTAACATTCCCATCCAAAAGAAAGAGATTAACAGAGTATATTTAACTGCCACTGAAGAAATTTGCAGTGGCAAGTCAGTTCATCTGTAAGTCTGTTTACAAAACTGAAAAATGAGAGGGTACCTAGATTAGATGTTCCCAAAATGTGTCCAGCCCTCATAATCACCTGGAAACTTTTAAAAATACAGATTTTCCACATTTTCTTTATCTAGTCTATCATTGATAGGCATTTGGGTTGGTTGTGGCACATATACATCATGGAATAATATGCAGCCATAAAAAAGAATGAGTTCATGTCCTCTGCAGGGACATGAATGACACTGGAAGCCATCATGCTCAGCAAAGTAACATAGGAACAGAAAAACCAAATACTGCATGTTCTCACTCATAAGTGGGAGTTGAACAATGAGAACACATGGTCACAGGGAGGGGGACATCACACACAGAGAGGGGAACATCACACACCAGGGCCTGTCAGGGGGTGGGGGTAAAGGGGAGGGAGAGCATTAGGACAAATACCTAATGCATGTGGGGCTTAAAACCTAGATGAAAGGTTGATAGGTACAGCAAACCACCATGGCACATGTATACCTATGTAACAAACCTGCACGTTCTGCATATGTATCCCAGAACTGAAAGTAAAATAAAATAAAATTTTTAAGAATGCAGATTTTCATACCCCTGCTTTAGTAAGAGTGGGTTTTAAGAATCTATATTCTTTTTTAAGTTCTTCAGGTGATTTTGATGATATGCCAAGTTTGGGGAGCTAGCTGACTTTATCTAGGGTCCTTAGAAATTATAACAATCTGTAAGTTATTGTGATGAAATAATACTTTCAAGAACATAACTAAAACCTTCTCAAAGTTGGATTCTCCTAGATAGGATCAAGGAAACATGTAGCCCCATTTGCCCTGGCAGCCATATCAGAATCATATGGAAAGCCAGACTGCACACAAAGGTGAAACTTAGAGGGGAGTAGGGTCAAGGAAAACACAAAGAAAGAGAACTGGAACCCTGACTGCACCTCCCCTGAACCCCACTCTGCCTCAGTATTTTTTACTCACATAAGCCAACAAATACCCTTTATTGTGTAGGCCATTTTGAGTTGGGTTTTCTGTTTCTTGCAACAAAAAGTATCCTCCACACCCTTCCCCACATCAAAATTAAACCATGCTAGCATGTATCACCTCCCTTCTAGTGAGATTAAAATGTGTGTAGGATTGCCATATTTCTGATAAAATACTTTCATTCTTAAATTCGACTTTAAGAATTCCCTGATAAAATAAATGATTTTGGCTGGGCATGGTGGCTAGCGCCTATAATCCCAGCACTTTGGGAGGCTGAGGCAGGAGGATCATTTGAGCTCGGGGGTTTGAGGCCAGCCTGAACAATATGGAGAAACCCAATTTCTGCAAAAAATATAGAAATTAACTGTGCATGGTGGTATGTGTCTGTAGTCCCAGCTTCTTGGAGGGCTAAGCCAAGAGGATCACTTCAGCCTGGGAAGTTGAGGCTGTAGGGAGCCATGTTTACATCACTGCACTCCAGCCTGGGTGATAAAGTGAGACCTTGTCTCAAAAAATAAAGAAAACGATTTTGATTTTTTCAACCTTTACTCAGGAAATTTTCTCCTTGTTAATGACATAAAAACCAAAGAACTGGGCCCAAAGTGACAGGCAAATCACTGACACTATAAGACAGAATATTTTTATATAGGAATCCAAGAACGTCCAGCATAACAGAAGTGTAGCTACTTTCCTTTTTGTCTTTTTCAGGTTTCCTCAACACCTTCAAAAGTACATATGCTGTTACTTAATGTGAATCAGTAGATCAGTGAGGAAAGACTTATTTTCAAAGTTACTAGGAACCTTCATGTGTTATTGGCTGATAGGACATAAATTTAAAGGAGACCTTGGATATTGCTTACAAACTTGGATCTCAAGATCTGGACAATAAATGCACCATTGTATCCATGGTAACAGTGGCTTAACTATTCAATGCACAGAATGGTAATTACATTTCCTCCTTTCATTCATTTCTCACTGTTTCCAGTAACCTTGGGGTCAGGCATGACCTGAGGGCTAATGACCAAAAGTGAAACTTCAAATTGTCTAATCTGTCATTATCTAGGAAAGACTTACATTTCTTTGCACTGAATTTCAGTGCTATCCTAAATCAGAAGTGCCCTAATATAAAAGTTAGCCATCTTACTTTTAGAATGAGAATATCTCCATTTTCTCAGCAAATGTGATTAGAGATAAGACTTAAATTAGAGACCAACAAAGTAATCATCAGCAAAGAGTACATATATCTGGCATTTGTGAATTAATCCAATAAGGTGTGATGGATACCTGTTCTACCATTTATGAAAGAAGTCCATAGGTGAAGTGCTAAGGACACTCAGATATGCACCAAGATGGATTCTGTCTCCACAGAAGCATCTTAACCTGTCTCTAAACTCTTTGAGCTTCTTTCTCTCTACCCCATCCTTATAGCCAAGGACTAGTGCTTGGAAAAGGGACAAAGTCTTAGGAACATAAACATTGGAGTGAAGTAAATTGGAAAAGGAGCAGGAACCTAAGATTCATTAAAAAAAAAAAAAAAAGAAAGAAAGAAAAGAAAAGAAATACTACACTGGACTCAAGGGATCTTGTAGTCTGATCTCTCAGCTCATTTTCCAGAACTTTCCTGTCTATCACAAAGCTCTCCTCCAAATAAGAAAACTTTAGGATCCAAATAAACCTTCTAAAAGTCCTTCTTTCTCCTGTTCTCCTTCTAAACTTAAAGTTGCAACATGGTCACATGGGCACAGATCACCGTGTCTTTTTTCTTAATGTTTCCAGTACTTTTCTCCTTTCAATTCTGTAAGTTACCCCAGGGCTGCCAGCTCTTGAGAAATTTCTGTAGCTTTTTCAAGTGTGTCTTCACATGTAAAATGAAAATAACATCATCAGTCAATTTTATTTGATAAGGTATACTGGACACTTTTTATTTTTGCATCCCAGCATCTGTTCACCATTCTCCCAATAATTACCCCCATTTCTCTCTGGACTCCACCCCTTAGTGCACGATCTCAAAGACTGAGAATATAGCCCAGGCTTAAGCCATGGGAACACAGCATGACCCAGGATTCAGTGGTTGGTTCTTCAATGAGCTTATAACCTAAGCAGAGCCCCTGAGATGCAACTGAAACTTTTGCTGGGAAGAGTTAAGATAAAAACTCTTATTCTTTCCCAGTGGACATGATCTGATAGGAGGTGGCTCCAGAGCCACTGACAGCCACTTTACATCAAAGGAGAACATGTTTAAGAATGGAGTCATCTCAGAACCAGGAGATGGAAAGAAAAACAAGATTGGCATGACATAGTTTGAGCCTCCATTTTTTGTTAGGTTGAACCAAATGAAATTGCCAATATTTGACTATTTCTGCATAGGAAAAAAATCAATCTCAAATGGATCAACCTAATTATCTGTATCTTTTCAACTAAGTATTTATTTTCTTTGAGACAGGGTCTCGCTCTATCGCTGAGGCTGGAGTGCAGTGGCGCAATCACAGCTCACTGCAGCCTCAACCTCCTGGGCTCAAGGGATCATCTCACCTCAGCCTCCCAAGTAGCTAGGACCACAAGGACACACCACCATGCCTGGCTAATTTTTTGTATTTTTTGTAGAGATGGAGTCTCACTATGTTGCCCAGGCTGGTCTCAAACTCCTGGGCTCAAGCAATCCACTCACCTCAGACTCCCAAAGTGCTGAGATTTATAGGCATGAGCCACCACACCCACCCTCAACTATGTATTTCAATAAATCCTTTTTGGCTTCAGGCAGTTTAACTTGGTTTTGCAACATTCACAAACATAACAGTACTTGAATAATATGTGAAGTTGTGGTAGCCACTATAAGGATGTAACAACATGCACAGATGCATCATTCACAGACCCACTTGTAAAGAAGATACCAAAATACTGCAATACCTTCCTCCCCTCAAGTTTGGCAAAAGTAAAATTCTTGTAAAGGGTAATAATGATGAATGGAAATATACATCAGATTTCACAATTTATTAAATGTTTCACATTCATTGCCTCTGCATAACCACCCCGTGAGGTAGATATATACCCATTTTACAGATAAGAAAACTGCCCCAGAGCACCCAGAGTGTGTGGTACTGGATTTCCCAGATAATAAAGGGCAAAGCTAGGCATCAAACCAAGATCCTCTAACTTCAAAATCACAAGCCCTTCCCACTTCATCTCAAAACGCTGTAACTGTCAAGAAATTACTTAGGAAACATTTGCATTAGGAACATATGAAGAACCACAGAAATGCTCTTGACATTTCAAAACAACTACTATCTGATCATTATCAAAAAGCATCCCAAAACTCTGTTGCTGAAACATCTCCAATCTTTCTAATGCTGGTGAGATCCTGGGCAGGGTTATTAGGAATGAGTCAATGACTATTTCAGAATCTTAAATGCAAAGCTGCAGTCCATTTTAATTGTGAGATATCTAGACACCTCTTTTCAGTTCTCATCTTCCTTAATCTTTCTGTAGTATTGATACTATTGACTCATCAGCACACTGTTGATATTTGCGGGCGCCTGTAGTCCCAGCTACTCGGGAGGCTGAGGCAGGAGAATGGCATAGACCCGGGAGGCGGAGCTTGCAGTGAGCTGAGATGCGGCCACTGCACTCCAGCCTGGGTGACAGAGCGAGACTCCGTCTCAAAAAAAAAAAAAAATAAATAAATAAATAAATAAATAAATATTCATGGAAAAAATAAAATAAACATTCACAGAATACACAATAGTGGTAAAATTTTTTTAATTACTCAAGACTATAAAGTTAGTAGGATATGATAGAACCATTTGATTTATACCAAAGGTTCCATTGAGCTTATTTTTTCCATGCTAGAATAGGGCTTCACAATTAACTTTTTTAGTTGCTCTAGATTCATGCAATCAACCTTGAGAACCCCTTTCCAATCCATTCAACGCTCTTTCGTAAGCACCTCTACTTTCTTTTTTTTTCCTTTTTTAAATTTATTTTTATTTTATTTTGTTTATTTATTTACTTTGAGACGGATTTTTGCTCTGTCGCCCAGGCTTGAGTGCAGTAGCACAATCTCAGCTCACTGCAACCTCTGCCTCCCGGGTTCAAGCAATCCTCCTGCCTCAGCCTCCCGAGTAGCTGGGATTACAGACACGCGTCACTACACCCAGCTAATTTTTGTATTTTAAATAGACACGGGGTTTCACCATGTTGGCCAGGCTGATCTCCATCTCCTGACCTCATGATCCTCCCGCCTCAGCCTCCCAAAGTGCTGGGATTACAGGCATGAACTTTCTACTTACCTTGTTCTAGCTACTAGGACTTAACAGAAACTCCAAAGCCAGTATGACAATGCACTCGCTTCTGATTACACAGGAAGTACATCTAGGATCTTGGTATCATTATTTTTACATGGAAATTTTAAATTTTAATTTAAAACGTTTAAAAACCTGTCAGTGTTCTTACAGTGCCTGACTAGAGAACATGAGCAATGATTATGACCTAATAATTACCTTTAGTAAGACAGAAAACCTAGTCTTACAGCAGCCTGCACTACAAAACCCAAAGATCTTCAGGAATGTGCTTTGATGGCTCAAGAATTTGAAAAATGGATCTGGAGGTATGGTCTTTGGGAGTAGGGGCACTGACATGGCATCAGTTCTGGACCAGGCTGAAAGCACATGATACATGGTTGTAATAACCTACCACAGGATTCCTCTTTGACCTGGGACAGGTAACCCATCCAGTTGTTTAAGATTCATCTGCTCATCAGACCGTGCCTTATCTGGTAAGTCAGGATTCCAAAAGGAATCTAGAAATCTCAACCAACCAAACAGGCTGGGGACATTCAGAAGGCATGAATCTAAATGGGGACATTTAGAAGGCATGAATCTAAAAAATGGTCCACTGCAAATTTATATCTTAGCTCTATCACAGGCTACATGTCCTTCGGCAAGAAACCCATTAACCGCCTTCCCTTTCATCCTCTCAGCCCCTTTCTTTTCCCTCCTGGGCTAATTGATTATCTGTAAGAAAAAAAAAATGCAAGCAGACCAGTTGATATCTAAGGTTGCCTCCAGCTGTAAAAAGTCTGAGTTTCTATTAAAATGAGACAGGTGCATGACTGAAGGGAGTTCAGGCAGAAGTCTTATGAAGACTGGTAAAGAGAAACTTTTTCAAATAGAGAAAGAGAAGCCAATAACTGTGAAATGAAAGCAGCAGTGAGGTTCCAGAGTTATGATGGAATAAAAACAATACATGTTTGCTATTGCCCCCACAATCCTTTTAAACATATAAACTTCATGTGAAGATGCAATTGTCATAAAAGCTGATACAAGCTCTTAAAAACATTACCGCATTTTTATTGGATTAAAGAATATAATGTTGGGCCAGGTAAGGTGGTTCCTGCCTGTAACCTCAGCACTTTGGGAAGCAGAGGTAGGAGGATCATTTGAGGCCAAGAGTTCGAGACCAGCCTGGGCAACAGAGTGAGACCCCATTTCTATTTTTGAAAAATAAGTTTTTTAACTTAATAAATAGAATACAACTTTGTTTAAGGCCAATACTATTTTCTCAAAAAAAAAAAAAAAAAAGAAAAGAAAAAGAAAAAGAAAAAAACTTCCAATCACATGCTAGGGTCTGAGAAGTCTTCAGAGAACTGTTAGTGAAAAAATACGTAAAGAAGACTTTCCTATGTATACTTGAAAATTGGAAATATGAATAGGAAGCAAAACAATATGTTACTTTAAGTGTTGATAAATATAATAAAAATATTATATTTTTAGATTATTTTCTAGTTTATTTTCACTGTCTATACACTTTACACCATGCTAAGCACTTGGCATATTTTATCTCTTTATGCTCACAAGATGTCATTGGGTGAATTCTCTTATTATCTTGTCAATTTTGCAGATAAGCCATCTGAGCTATGCAAAGTTGGTTGACTTTCCCAAGGTGACACAGCTAGAAAGTGGTAAAGCCATTGTTGGAACTCAAACAGCTTGACTCAGAGTTCAGGCTCTCCAAAATGTTTTTTCTTGAAAAGCATTACACAAAAGATAAGGAAAATGCAGATGTGGTATGATTTTTTTCAAAGACTAAACATAGACTACTCAGAACTTTTTGTTTCCTCCAATTTTTAGTGATGTGAAGTTTGCCGTGGTAGCCTACCTAAAATGTAGTGCTTAAATAAAAGCTCTTACAATCTCATTGGATTTTACTTCATATATTACGTCAGGATCATTACAACAGGATTCTAGAAATGTCAACATATCAGGCTGAGGACATTCAGAGGAAATGCATCTTAAAATGATCAAGTAGGAGGACTGGGAATGAGAAAACTTGGGTTCAGTTCTTAGAAACCTGAGGAGAGATTCTGGAAAAAGATCCACAGTTATGAAGCAGCAGGTGGTAAGGAGTTGCATATTGCCCCTCAGTTTCTTTAGGAACCTCACACATGGACAGTAACTTAGGGAGCATGACATTTTTTGTACAAAAGAAAAAAGAAATTGGGCCAGGCGCAGTGACTCACGTCCGTAATCCTAGCACTCTGGGAGGCCGAGGCGGGCAGATCACTTGAGGTCAGGAGTTCAAGACCAGCCTGGCCAACATAGCAAAACCCTGTCTCTACTAAAAATACAAAATATTAGCCGGGCGTACTCCCCAGGGCTTGTAGTCCCAGCTACTTGGGAGGCTGAGGTGTGAGGATCGCTTGAACCCGGGAGGCAGAGGTTGCAGTGAGCCGAGATTGCACACTGCACTCCAGCCTGGGTGACAAAGCAAGACTCGGTCTCTCAGAAAAAAAAAAAAAAAGAGAGAGAGAGACAGAGAGAGAGAGAACATATACTGTGTACTGTAGCAATTACAGACTCTGAATTCAGAATCCCTTGAGTTCGCCATTTTCTAGCAGTATGAACTGAGACAAATTACTGAATTGCTCTGTGCCTCCACTTTCTCATCTGTAAAACAGTGATAATAAGAGTACTTACTTCCAAGGGATATTATGAAGATTAACTGAGTCAATAAGTATAAAGTGCTTAGAACAAAGCCTGCAACATATATGTGTATGATGGGTTACTATTACTATACACATTATTATTATATATTATTATCATAGAATGGAAGATGGATGGGTGCAAAAAACTATCAAGAAGAGTAGGTGTTGGTTATTTAGTGACTAAACCATCAACCCAGGAAAAAGAATATCTTTTTTGGTTGTACAAGGGCATAGATGAATCAAGGTAAGATTTCCTTTTGCCAGGCACTGACAGGACCATATAGTAAATCCTATAACTATATTTAGGACATGAGATATAACCCTAAGCATTGTGCAAACTCTGCACAATAGTAATAAAACCCACTTTCTGTGTTACCAACACTGAGAAAGGGTGTTCAAAGGAAGATTATTAATGATCTCTCCCTGCCTCTCCTGCCTTTCCGAAGACTTTTGCAAGACCCGTGGGGTTTGTTAGCGTTTCCAAACTTCTTCCCAGGAAGTCTGAAATGGGTGCTGCTAGGAGTTGCTGTATAATTACTTACTTGATTCCCTCTAAGGAGCTTACGCTAAGAATTGAGGAAAGAAAGCAGATTAACCATTTGAATACATGCCACGGCCCATCCACAAACCCTCCCCTCACTCCTCCGTAAATGGGGGCTTCCACATTCCCCACCCGTCAACCCCAATATGTGATCCAGGAAAATCAATTTATTGCTTTGGCTAATCCTACAACAATAGGGGTTTCATTTTCATTGTAGGGCAATTAAGTTGTCCGACGGGAGGGAAGGAGCAGGAGGGGAAAGGGGGGACTCTCCCATCCCCACAGACAGATTAGTCCCCGCGGTGGCAGCAGCGTCCCCTCTGTCTGTCTGGTGGTCGGTCACACGCAGCTCCTGGCTGCTACCTAGCAACGCAAAGCCAGGGGGAGAGCTCGCCGGTTCCAGCCTCCTCCTCGCCCTTCCCATTCATCCTCGGTCGGGTCTCGGTCTCTCTCTCTCTCTCTCTCTCTCTCTCTCTCTCTCTCTCTCTCTCTTTCCTCTCTCTCTCTCTTCCCCCGCCCCAGTCGTTCTCTCTCCCCTCCTTCTTTCCTTATTCCTCTATATTTGCTTTTCCTCTTCCCTTCTTACTACTTTTATTCTCTCCGTTTCTTTCTCCCTCTCTTTCCCTCTTCTCTGTTTCTGTTAAAACATAAACTCTCGGACAACTTGAGAGAAGTTTAAAGCACTTCATACCAAAAACTATCTGCATTCGATCCCCAAAACTCTGGCCATGCAGACGGGCCTCATTCATCAACACAAAAGCCCCCAGCTCCCAGCTGGAAAGGAAAACTTCAAGAAAAGACTCCAGTCCCTCAGCCGCTCTCGGCCAATCCCACCTCCCAGCCTTATCTTGGCTCGTAAATGATCTGTACGGTGAGAGCGGTCTCTGGGGGGTCACCGCGGGACCAAGTTTCACCAGTGGTGGGAGGGGTGCTCTGGCCCGCGGCCCTGGGCGCGCGAAGGGATCCCGGGAGGGGCGCTGCAGGTGGAATGCTGCGCTCGGAGCAGAGCCCGGGACCGCGCCGCCCAGGAGAGAACTCCGCTTGGGAGAGCAAGCTGCAAACCGCAGAGAACCTCGTTCTCCTGTAAAGTGCTTTCCAGGAGGGTCGGACAAACGCCCGTGGGAACAAAGACAGGGTCTCCGTGGGGTGCGCTGTCACCGAAACTGGCGGGGCTGCTTTCTCAAGTTTGCTGCCGCTCAGTTCGTGGTGAGCGAAGGAGGGGCGCTCCCGCTCCGGGTTCGCGAAGCAACCTGAGCGCCCCACCGGGAGCAGCTCCCGCGCCGCCGCCAGGCCCTAGCCTCTGCCCGGCCGCGCTCCCCTCCGGCCTCCCGCGGACCCGACCCTGCCACAGCCGGGGAAGTGGGCGCTTCACGAGAAGCTCCGGCCGGGGGCTTACCTTGGCCACTGGCCGGCGCTAGGCAGGCGACGAGAGCCAGGAGCAGCGTGCACGCCACTGCTGCCGGCCCGCGATCCATCCCCGCGACGGTCCCCGGCCTCGCCGTTCCTTCCCCGGGAGGTGGGCGCGCGTAGCACACCGCACCGGCAGCGCCTCTGCTAGCGAACGCTCCTTTAGGTCTGCACCTCCGCCAGCTCCTAGTGACCAAAAGCCTGCACCCGCGCCCGAGGCATCCCGTTTTCTACCCGCGCCAGTCCCCACCCTCCAGACAGTGCATAAAGCCCTTTAGACCCGACCGCCCCGGAACAAGCATGCGGGAATCCAGCGGGCAGGCCCCCTGCCGCCCGGCCCGCCCCCTGCACTTTGCAGCGCGGGGAGGAGTGGGCACTCGAACACACGCGCACTCACACATGGACACTCCACAGGCGTGTGCACACTCACACACGCACTCATACAGCCGCATGCACTCCTAAGTGTCACACCAACTGACACAGATTCACAGATTCACTCATACACGCCAGTCACACACGCGCGCACATTCCACAGTCACACTTCCACGCCAACATACATAGTCCCCTTTAAGCGTGCATACACGAGCACACTCCGATGCGCACACTCTCACAGGCACACTCACACGTGCACACGCGCTGCCCTTGCCTCTCCGCAGGGTTCGCGGGGCAGAGAAGCCTGCGAGGCGACTCACGGGGAAATCTGCACGGACGCAGTTTTACTAAATGAGCAATGGAAAAGAATGGACGAGGAGGAAAGTCAAGAATAGAGAAGAGAAAGAAAAAATAAGAAATGAAAAACGAAAGAAAAACCAGACAAGTGGAAATGAAGGACAGAAAGAAAGGGAAAGAGGCAGAGGTAGGGAAGAGAAGGAGTAAAGAGCCTGCTGGATGGAGATCTGTGACCTTCATTCCTGGCCTGATCTCTCTAGGCTCCTTCGGATATCCTGGTTTCCCCTGATAGGATACAGGCTGCTGAGATGGGGTGCTCTGTGTTTTTACAAATTAGAGAGGGAGGTGGATCTTTGTTGGGGAGGTTGGATCCTTATTTAGCAATTATTCAGCACCACATCTACAGGTGTCATGGCCAGATCGCGCTTCTTACAAGTCTGTTCATTTTGAAGCAAAATTGAAAAAGAGCGAACGTCTTCTCCATGCTTCCGGTACCCCTTTATAAGAAGAAACACGAGAGGTTCAGGGAACCCCGCGACTCCCTTCTTTGGGGCAGCTTTGGACAGGCTGGCAAGCGGCCCAGACCCCAAAAGCACAAGTGGCCTTACACCCGCCCTCAGCGCGCGGTCCTCAGCCTGTACGTGACATCAGAGCCCACGGGAGGTGGGGAAAGGAGGGCTGATGCGACTTATTTCCCGGTGTTGGGGACCCTGTGTGAGGAGGGGCTGTTTGGGGACCTGAGGCCATCCCATCATTTCCAGCTCCAGCCCCTGAACCAGCGCGGCGGCTAGTCCCAGGCGCCGGATCCTGGTCCAAGAAGTCAGGAGCCCTTTCCCTCCAGAGAGGGAGCCGTGACGCAGGGAGGAGACAGCCCTGAACGCACGTGGTCGCTGGACAGGTTCCCGCTGCCTCCCTTCCCCGGGGGCGAGAACCTGACAATTACTGCCAGCGCCTTTTCCCGGGGCACCGGTCTTCTGGGGTTCTGCTGACCCCAACAGTCCGGATCGCGTAGCTTCCCTGGGCTGCAGTGGCAGGCGCAGCTTTAGGTGTGGGGGCTAGGGGAGGGAAAGGATAGGTGTTACTTTGGAAAGACAAAAAGAGATAAATACACACAAAAAGAGAAAACTTAGGCTTCAAGAAAAAAAGGTGGAGTGGGGAGCGTTGTGGGAAAGAGTGGGAGAGATTCCTGGATTGGGAAATCCATGGGTCTGTGCTCTGGCCAAAGTCACTGGATCTCTATTTGCCTCCCTGCACAGTGTTGGGCGCTGTACGGCGCGGAGGAGACAGGACTGGGGACAAGATAGTTGGGGGCTGGGGAGGGAGGGGGCGACCCGACCCGAGCGGGAGGAGGGAGGCGGCGAGGGGGCGCGACGCTGCACTCCAGTCTTCGCGGGTGATTTATGCCGGTTCCGGGCTGCCGGGGCGATGGTACGAGACCGCGCCGGGGTCAAGCTGGTCCGACGCCCGCTGAGGCCGCGCTGCATAGTCAATGAGCGTCCCCGCACCTCCGACTTACAAAGAGCGGCCGCCGGCTGGCGGGAGGGAGGACCGCGAGTGCGGGAGGGGCTGAGCTCCCTACAGAGCGCCCGTGGGCGCGCAGGCGCAAGCGTGTGTGTGTGTGTGTGTGTGTGTGTGTGTCCTTTCACTGTAGCAGCCAGGGCTCCAAACATTCCTTTCTGTACTGAAGAGTTCCTCAATTGTTGTTGTCTTTGTGCTCCAGTGTTGCCAACTTACTGGAATTCCTGACGTGGTTGCACAGCAGGGCTCAGGCTGACCGTACTAGCCAGCTGCGTTTGTGTACGGGGCCGACCCCGCCGTTAATCCCAGAATAACGCAGAAGAGGGGAAAGGAGGGAGGGAGAACGGGAGGTAGGAGAGCAGAAAAGGGTAGGGATGGGGGACCACCTAGCGGAGCACAGCCCATCATTCGAAGCACTGTGTATGTCGACCCACACGCTTTTCCACTAGAACAACCCATTTTCTCAATGCAATCCCCAATCCGTGACGTTTGAAAACTGCCTGCACCATGCATATGTTTATCTCTGGCATCCATACCTGAGAATGCCTGTTGCTAGATTGGGGGGATTAAATCTATGGACCAGTACCTGGGAAAGCTCAGGTTAATTCAGTTGCAATTTAAGCCAGCATCGTTTCTCTATAATGCAAAAAGATAATTTCTTTAGTTTTCACATTTCTCTCTCCATACACGTATAGAGGACTTTTCAGAGCAGTCAACCAAAAGAGAGAGGGGAAAGTGAAACCAAGAAGCTTCAGCACCACCATTGCCCCAGAAGCCAAGCTGAAATTTACACCATTCTTGACTCCTCCTTCTTTTTTCCACCCCCATGCCCAAACAATCATGAAATTCTGTTAACTCAAATTCATCAATCCACTCATCAATCTGAATTACAGTGAGAGCCTTAGAATGAGCTCCTTGCTATCAGTTATGCCCCCTCCCATCTATTTTCCATTCGGCAACCAGACAATTCAGCTTGGTAGTTCTATCAAACTAGTGCTTGCAAACAGAGGTAATTACCCTTTAGAGAGTAATGAAATCAATTTAGCAGGTCAAGGCAAGAATTATATTCAAATGAAATATAACAACATAGAGACTAAAATAACTTTCATGTGGAAAAGTTATGTATAACTTTATAACACTACTGTTTCTGTGTGTGTGTGTGTGTGTGTGTGTGTGTTTCCTCCTGAGTGCCATAGAGCCAACTGCCCCCTGAACAGCTCCAATCCAATGTCCTAAGACCTCAAACTCAGCAGGATGGAGCCCAAACCAATACACACACACACACACACACACACACACACACACACTATGTCACCATGTAAAATACATTTCTCATATGCATCTCAGCCAGAAAAGTTTAAGGTATCTCCCCACAAATTACTTATTCATTAAAAAGGGAAAAAGCGACTTTAAGCAGAAAAATATGGTAGATATTTTAATATGTTTCATTATTATTTAAATATGATAAGGTTAACAGATCAAAAAACAACTGCCATTGAAAATATAGTTTCTTATATTCACAGATCCCAAGAGAGGGAGTACACATCTTGCCACAAGGTACCACACAGAGAGGCAGAGGGCAAGGGGGAAAGTGTGGGCAAGCTCCTTTACTATGGTTTCTACCTAAAGGAACAGACAAGGCAGAGTAAGCAGCTTTAGGATTGACTAATTTGTATTTATAAAACAAGCAGGAGGTCAAGGCAAGATGACTGATCAGTCAGGCATATTAACAGATTATCTAGAACAAAGTGTATATGGCATATGCATGCAGGACAGATGTTAAAGCATGAAGCTTAGGCCCAGCACAGTGGCTTATGCCTGTAACCCCAGCACATTGGGAGGCTGAGGCAGGAGAATCACTTGAGGCTTGAGCCTAGGAGTTTGAGGCTGCAGTGAGCTATGATCACGCCACTGCACTCCAGTGAGAACCTGTCTCTCTCTCTCTCTCTCTCTCTCTCTCTCTCTCTCTCTCTCTCTCTCTCGCCTATATATATTAAGGCATTACATTTACAGAAGTTAGAAATGTGGTAAATACAATAGACTCTACATTGAACCAAGGAATCAAAGTCAACGCAACAATCAAAACTAATATAAGACAAACTGACATCACATTCCTCCTGGTATGACACACTCTGAAGGATACAACAGCACTTCTGTGGTATTACTGTGCATGCCCCAAATCTAAGCAGGAGAAAACATCAGTCAAATCAATGTTTTCTCATTTTTTAGAATGTCCAAACTGAGGGACATTTAAGTACTAAAGTATAGTATTTTCAGTATATTTTGTATACTTCAAAAATGGCAAGGTCATAAAAGACAAAGAAAGGCTGAGATATGCAGTTTAGAGATATGCAGCGCATGACCCTAGGGTGGATATTGGACTGGGAAAAAAGTATCTCTAGAGGATGTTATTGGGAAAATCATATATGCATGCCCTCAGAACTCTATTTACTTCCCTCAGCCCAGCACTTGTCATATTTGTTGTATTCCCATGGCCTTCTCAAAACTCTTCCCCTCTGCAGCCATAATAATCTTTTTTAGTCATTATGCCAACCATACACTTGCCTGATTACAACCTTTCAATCATTGTTCCATTATTCCACAATTAAATGCAAAATTTTTAGCATAGCCTACAAACCCTTGCATGATGGGGCCTTTGACAATCTCTCAAACTTTACTTGACAGTTCTGCCACACTGGCCTCCACTTGGTTCCTCAAACATGTACTATGTGCTTTTGCAGCCTTGAAGGTGTGGTTAAGATATGTAGGTCACCCTCCCAAAACTAATCCAGGAAGAAGTTGAATCCCTGTATAGACCAATAACAGGCTCTGAAATTGAGGCAATAATTAATAGGCTACCAACCAAAAAAAGTCCAGGACCAGACATATTCACAGCTGAATTCTACCAGAGGTACAAGGAGGAGCTGGTACCATTCCTTCTGAAACTATTCCAATCTGTAGAAAAAGAGGGAATCCTCCCTAACTCATTTTATGAAGCCAGTATCATCCTGGTACCAAAGCCTGGCAGAGACACAACAAAAAAAGAGAATTTTAGACCAATACCCCTGATGAACATCGATGCAAAAATCCTCAATAAAATACTGGAAAACCGAATCCAGCAGCACATCAACAAGCTTATCCACCATGATCAAGTGGGCTTCATCCCTGGGATGCAAGGCTGGTTCAATATATGCAAATCAATAAACGTAATCAAGCATATAAACAGAACCAAAGACACAAACCACATGATTATCTCAATAGATGCAGAAAAGGCCTTTGACAAAATTCAACACCCCTTCATGCTAAAAACTCTCAATTAATTAGGTATTGACAGGATGTATCTCAAAATAATAAGAGCTATTTATGACAAACCCACAGCCAATATAATACTGAATGGGCAAAAACTGGAAGCATTCCCTTTGAAAACTGGCACAAGACAGGGATGCCCTCTCTCACCACTCCTATCCAACATAGTGTTGGAAGTTCTGGCCAGGGCAATCAGACAGGAGAAAGAAATCAAGGGTATTCAATTAAGAAAAGAGGAAGTCAAATTGTCCCTGTTTGCAGATGACATGATTGTATATTTAGAAAACCCCATCGTCTCAGCCCAAAATCTCCTTAAGCTGATAAGCAACTTCAGCAAACTCCCACATTGCAAAGACAATCCTAAGCCAAAAGAACAAAGCTGGAGGCATCATGCTACCTGACTTCAAACTATACTACAAGGCTACAGTAACCAAAACAGCATGGTACTGGTACCAAAACAGAGATACAGACCAATGGAACAGAATAGAACTCTCAGAAATAATACCACACATCTACAACCATCTGATCTTTGACAAACCTGACAAAAACAAGAAATGGGGAAAGGATACCCTATTTAATAAATGGTGCTGGGAAAACTGGCTAGCCATATGTAGAAAGCTGAAACTGGATCTCTTCCTTACACCTTATACAAAAATTAATTCAAGATGGATTAAAGACTTAAATGGGCTGGGTGCGGTGGCTCAAGCCTGTAATCCCAGCACTTTGGGGGGCTGAGACAGGCGGATCACGAGGTCAGGAGATCGAGACCATCCTGGCTAACACGGTGAAACCCGTCTCTACTAAAAAGTATGAAAAACTAGCAGGGTGAGGTGGCGGGCACCTGTAGTCCCAGCTACTCCGGAGGCTGAGGCAGGAGAATGGCGTAAACCCGGGAGGCGGAGCTTGCAGTGAGCTGAGATCATGCCACTGCACTCCAGCCTGGGCAACAGAGTGAGACTCCATCTCAAAAAACAAAACAAAACAAAAAAAAGAAAAAAGAAAAAACACTTAAATGTTAGACCTAAAACCATAAAAACTCTAGAAGAAAACCTAGGCAATACCATTCAGGACATAGGCATGGACAAGGACTTCATGTCTAAAACACCAAAAGCAATGGCAACAAAAGCCAGAATTGACAAATGGGATCTAATTAAACTAAAGAGCTTCTGCACAGCAAAAGAAACTACCATCAGAGTGAACAGGCAATCTACAGAATCAGAGAAAATTTTTGCAGTCTATCCATCTGACAAAGGGTTAATATCCAGAATCTACAAAGAACTTAAACAAATTTACAAGAAAAAATCGAATAACCTCATCAAAAAGTGGGCAAAGGATATGAATAGACACTTTTCAAAAGAAGACATTTATGCAGCCAACAGACACATGAAAAACTGCTCATCATCCCTGGCCATCAGAGAAATGCAAATCAAAACCACAATGAGATACTATCTCACGCCAGTTAGAATGGCAATCATTAAAAAGTCAGGAAACAACAGACGTTGGAGAGGATGTGGAGAAATAGGAACAGTTTTACACTGTTGGTAGGACTGTAAACTAGTTCAACCATTGTGGAAGACAGTGTCGCGATTCCTCAAGGATCTAGAACTAGAAATACCATTTGGGTCAACCATCCCATTACTGGGTATATACCCAAAGGATTATAAATCATGCTACTATAAAGACATATGCACACGTATGTTTATTGTGGCACTATTCACAACAGCAAAGACTTGGAACCAACCCAAATCACCATCAATGATAGACTGGATTAAGAAAATGTGGCACATATACACCATGGAATTCTATGCAGTCATAAAAAAGGATGAGTTCATGTCCTTTGTAGGGACATGGATGAAGCTGGAAACCATCATTCTCAGGAAACTATCACAAAGACAGAAAACCAAACACTGCATGTTCTCATTCATAGGTGGGAATTGAACAATGAGAACACTTGGACACTGGAAGAGGAACATCACACACTGGGGCCTGTCATGGGGTGAGGGGAGGGGGGAAGGATAGCATGAGGAGATATACCTAATGTAAATGATGAGTTGGGGGCCGGGCGCGGTGGCTCAAGCCTGTAATCCCAGCACTTTGGGAGGCCGAGATGGGCGGATCACGAGGTCAGGAGATCGAGACCATCCTGGCTAACACGGTGAAACCCCGTCTCTACTAAAAAAATACAAAAAACTAGCCGGGCGAGGTGGCGAGCGCCTGTAGTCCCAGCTACTCGGGAGGCTGAGGCAGGAGAATGGCGTGAACCCGGGAGGCGGAGCTTGCAGTGAGCTGAGATCCGGCCACTGCACTCCAGCCTGGGCAATAGAGCGAGACTCCGTCTCAAAAAAAAAAAAAAAAAATGATGAGTTGATGGGTGCAGCACACCAACATGGCACATGTATACATATGTAACAAACCTGCACGTTGTGCACATGTATCCTAGAACTTAAAGTATGATAATAAAAAAAAAAAGAAAAGATACATAGGTCAGAGAGGTAGAGGTCATGGAGTTGCCTCAGTTCCTTACAGCTCTGTAGATCTAGATCCTAACCTAGCATATCCTTACAAAAATTCCCCCTTTTGCTTGAATAAGCTTGAATGGACCTCTGCCCCTTGTAAAACAGAGCTGGACTGAAATGATCAACAATTGCTAAAAAGACATCATAAGGCATCTCACCTACTAGTCAGCTCCAGTATTTATAATGCTTTTTTTCTTGAAGCCTTTTAAAAAATAGCAATAATAACTTTGGACTCGCCAGCCTGAGGACCAGGTTCTGAGCCATAAATTAACAGCATATCTCTGGTGTGTAGCCAGGACCAGGAAAGCCACAGCAAGATCTAAAGGGACAGCCAGTGCAACAGACATATTTTCCACAAACAAAAATGAAGACAACAAGTATAATATCACAAGAGACCCCTCTTAGTTTTCAAATAAAGTTGTATGACAAGTCTTGGCAAAGGTTTAAAGAAACAACAGAGACTCTAACAAGTCTCATTGATTGAAAAATAGTTAAATAAAATTGAGGCTTCCCCCCGCCCCCCCAAAAAAAATCCAAGATATAAAGACACCATTGCAGGAAGACCTGGGATTCAGTTACCTGGGGCTAAGGCCATCACAAATGCTTCCATCAGTCCCTGATCGCTAGCACCAGAGTCAAGACACTGTGCAGGGAGACTTCAGAGTAACAGCAAAGCAGACTAGGAATACAGTTAAGAAAGTCAAAATTGTTAACCTTACCACATTTAAATTCTTCTCTCTCAAGAGCAGTTTATGCCAGTAAAGATCAGTGAAAACATCTGGCTAGATGGGTCTTGAAGGCCAGAAGACCAAGATGATTCCATCAGTCTCACTGTTCCTCTCTTATCTCAGAGATTGTGAAAGTGCTGAAGGTATAGAAAGGCATATGATAAGGAGTAGTATATGCAGGAAAGAAAACACCTATATTTAGTCAGAATGTACATAGGATCCTTCAAGTGAAATCAATGAGGACAATTACTTCGAGGTCACCATTACATGTAAATCCAGTCTTTGGTGTTCACAGGTTTGGGAACATGCACCAGAATTCAGCCAAGCTCCCTATCAAAGGCGTCAGGTCTATCTTGTTCATCACCAAATCTCCAGAACCTGGCACAGGACCCAATACATGGAAGGCCCTCAGTAAATGTTTGGTGAATGAATAAATGAAATAAGACAGCACAAAGTCTATATTTGGCGTCTGGCATTTCAACCAAATCAGAATCTAGATATCGAATAGACTTTACAGGATACAATGTATGCTGAAGTGATCTTGCTATCTTGAGTACCATGGAAAAACATCCTCAGAGTATTTCAGTCTGAATTTCTCCTTAGTCATACTTGCCTTCAGGACCTACAGTTAACTTTGCAATGTGAGTTGAAATAGGGCAGTATTTCTCTAATGTCCGTAGAGGACTTTTGGCAATATTTGGAGACATTTTTAATTATCACAACTGAGAACTCCTGCTGTCAACTAGTGGGTAGAGGCCAGGGATGCTGCTAAAACATCCTGCAATGCACAGAACAGACCCCACAACAAACAATTATCTGCCCTCAAATTTCAATAGTGCAAGGTTAAGAATCCCTGAAAGAGAACAATCAAATTTTAAATATTTTGACAACAAAGTATTTAAGTTGGATTTCAGACCTAGAGCTCAAGAACAAAATTATAAAATCCATTTAGAAACCACTTCTGCTAATTTCCTTTTTCTAGTACTGGACAATACAGTGGGCAAAGGACTATAATTCTGTAGATGAAAGTTCAGTCAAAAGAAACAGACATATCTCACTTACAGTGGGAGCTGAACAATGAGAACACATGGACCCAGGGAGGGGAACAAAACACACGGGGGCCTGGTGGGTGGTGGGAGGCACGGGGAGGGAGGGCATCAGGATAAATAGTTAATGCAAGCTGGGCTTAATACCTACGTGATGGTTTGATTTTGATGGGTGCAGCAAAGCACCATGGTACACGTTTACCTATGTAACAAACCTGCACATCCTGAACATGTATCCTAGAACTTAAAATAAAACCAAATAAAAAAGAAACAGACATAAGATGCAGCATGCCAAGAAGCATTTCAAAATAGAGAAGCTGCATATTGGTTCCTACGCTTCATTGATGTTCAAATGCAAACTAAACAAGAAACATATTTCTTTCCCCTCTCCTCTCTGGTTGAACAGCTGCTATTTCTTCCTCAAGCCCCACCTCAAATATTTCCTTTTTGGTAGTGAAACCTCCTCCACCTCTCCCAGAGTGCCTCTTTCTTTTCTGTAATCCTATCCCACCAAACACTTACCTTTATTAGGATTCTCAACATGTGAAATAAATTCTTTGATTACATTTATGTTTCCCCCAATAAACTTTGTACTTCATGGTCTTCTTTTTTAAAATAAATTTTTTGGCCGGGCGCGGTGGCTCAAGCCTGTAATCCCAGCACTTTGGGAGGCCGAGATGGGCGGATCACAAGGTCAGGAGATCGAGACCATCCTGGCTAACCCGGTGAAACCCCGTCTCTACTAAAAAATACAAAAAACTAGCCGGGCAAGGTGGCGGGCGCCTGTAGTCCCAGCTACTCGGGAAGCTGAGGCAGGAGAATGGCGTGAACCCGGGAGGCGGAGCTTGCAGTGAGCTGAGATCCCGCCACTGCACTCCAGCCTGGGCGACAGAGCGAGACTCCGCCTCAAAAAAAAATAAAAATAAAAATAAAAAATAAAATAAAATAAAATAAATTTTTAATTGTAGAATAGATTGACTGAAAATTCAAAGATAGCCCAGAGAATTCCCACATATCCCACACCCAGTTTAGCCTATTATTAACATTTTAAATGAGTATAGTACATTTGTCACAATTAATGGGTCATTATTACTAATTAGAGCACATGGTGTGTTCAGATTTCCTTAGTTTTTTACCTAATGTACTTTTACTGTTCCAGGATCCCATCCAGGGTACCACATATATTTAGTCAGCCTGTCTCCTTAAGCTTCTCTTGGCTGTGACAGTTTCTTGGGCATTCCTTGTTTTTGATGACGTTGGCAGTTTTGAGGAGTACTGGTCAGGTATTTTGCATAATGACCCTTACTTGGGATTTGTCTGATGCTTTTCTCGAGATTATATTGGAGTTATGGGGCTTTGGGACATAACCAGTAAGTAAAGAGACATTCTCTTCATATTAAATCAATGGTAGATATTATCAATATGACTTAAGTCATGATTTAGGATAAATTTACATCAACCTTGATCACCTGGCTGAAGTTGTGTTTGTCAGGTTTCTGCATTGAACAGTCACTCCTTTTTCTTTCTTTTTATTCTGTACTCTTCAGAAGGAAGCCACTGTGTGCAGCCCACTGTTTAGAACTGGAGAGCTGTGCTCCTCCTCCTTGCAGACACAGTGAAGGAATTCTTCTGTTTGGATAGATTTGTCTGTTTGTTCCCATTTATTTATTTATTCAATCATATATTTATATCAACATAGAATCATAGATATTTATTATATAGTTTGGATTATAACCCAATACTACATTATTTTATTGCTCAAATTGCTCTAGCATTGGCCATTGTGAGCTCTCTCAGTTGGTTCCTGTGTTCCTTTGACATACCCTCATTATTGTGGGGTTTGGGGGCATTTTATTTGTTTCATTGTTATTGTTTTATTTTGTGTTTTAGCACTTGCTTGCTTTCCAGCACAGCAAGTTGCCCCAGGCTCATCTTCTATATTCCCTGCACCAGTCATAAAGTCAAGATCTACTTTTCACTCTTCATTTTATGAAGAATGAAAATAATAACCAAAATTTACTGAACATTCACTATGTGCCAAATATAAGCTAAGAATCTGGCATGCATATACTATCTGATGTTAAACAAAATTCCAGCTGATTAGTATGTAACCTAGAGACCTTGTTTGTAATGAATTGCCTGGGGAAATAAATTGCCTAGGGAAACATTTTATCTTTTAATCTTAGGATGGGAAAGCCTGCCTAAGTAAGGCATGAATGCTTCAATCCAAAATGGAAAGGATTGCTAATTTTGTCTACATAAAAATCAAATGATTATGTAAGGCAAAAAACACCGTGAACAATGTTCAAGGACAAACTGAGAAAATACTTTTCACATCTATGACCTAAAAAAGGTTAATATTTACTAATATAAATAAGTTCTTAGAAACCAGTAAAAAGTTGAGTATCCCACTAGAAAAATTATCTGCAAGCACAGTAGGAGCTAACATTTATGTGGTGCTTATTAGGTGCTAGACACAACTCAAAGTGCTTTATAAATATAAACGCATTTAATCCTCACAGCGACCCTATGAAGTAGGCACCATAATTACTCCTATTTTACAGATAAGGAAACTCAGCCCAGAAATGTTGGTTGTGATTTTTCCCAAGATCACATAGCCTGTTAGCAGCAGACCTGGAATTTGAACCCAATCTGATCAGCTCCAGATTATCTAAGCTTGTACTATCCTTGAAAGCAGATCCATGGTACAAAGACTTGGATGTATGTAATTTATTGAGAAATAATTCCAAGAAGCAATAATGAAGGACCACATAGAGTGAGATGGGGAAGAGAAAAAACTAGGTAGGAGTGCCATATTCATGACGGTTAATTTTTTAAATGCTTCTCACAATTGTCCACTTGAGGATCAACCAGGAGTAGTATTTATTCACCAGCCCCCATACCCTACTGGTTAAGAGTTCTCCTCGGGGCATCAGGTTCTCTGTATCTTGGGGTATGCATGTGGGCTTACTCAGTCCACCAGTGTCTACAGCACCAGGGAAGCTCTAGGGCAAAAAGTGACAGCACATCCCATGGGTACCTGGAGCATAATGCTTCCAGTATAAAGTGAGTTGAAGCCCCACTGAGGAGCCAAGTGACCAGCAGTTGTGATACTTTAATGCTTTGTGGTACTCACTGGTGGAATCATTCCATGTAGGAATCAGGACTTCTAATGCAGCAGAGCCTAAGATGTCAGGAATGAGAAGCAAATTATTGAGCTGATGGTGGGAGGCACCAATCTTTCTTCCACTTTGGGGGACAACGATTCATATATCTATCATATGCCACATCCTAGAGGACAACACTCCAATCTCACCAGTTTTGTCACTGAACTGGTGATTTAAATGAGAATTTATCATTCCATCACTGTATTTAGGTGGCTGCTTCTAGGAATAAGGTATAAGTAACACCAACGCATTCCAAGGTCATATACTGATGTTACACCTCCTTCACTGTAAATGCGTTGCTGGTGAAAGCAAACTCATATTCAGAGTATCTGTCGATTCTAGTAAGGACAAGTCACTTCTCCCTTCATATGGAAAGGGTCTGATGTAATCAACATTCAACCAAAAAGCTGATTTTCCTGTTTCTTCTCATATCTGCATTGGAAATTTGTCCTTTCCTGGGAATTTTTCCATTTCACCAAACTTTTCAAATATACTGCCATCAATTTGTTCATTATATTCTCTTATCTTTTGGGGATCTGTACGATTTGTAGTATTATCTCTCTTTTCATTGCTGTATTGGCTATTTGCTGTCTTTTCTCTCTCTTTCCTCTCTTTTCTTTAAAGCATTGTCAATTTTGTCAGTCTTTTCAAAGAACCATTGTTTTCATTCAATTATATTTTTGTTTTTTGTTTTTTGAGACAGAGTCTTGCTCTGTTGCCCAGGCTGTAGTGCAGTGGCATGATCACAGCTCACTACAGCCTTGACTTCCCAAGGCTCAAGTAATCCTCCCTCCTCAGCCTCCAGAGTAGCTGGGACCACAGGTGCATGCCATCACACAGCTAATTTTTAAATTATTTTTGGTAGAGACACAGTCTCACTATGTTGCCCAGGCTGGTCTTGAACTCCTGGGCTCAAGTGATCCTCCTACTTTGGCCTCCCAAAGTGTTGGGATTACAGTCATGAGCCATAGCACCCAGCCCTATTTTTACTTTATATTTCATTTATACTTTTTGTTCATTATTTCTTTCTTCCTACTTACTTGGGATTTATATACTGTAAACCCTACCTATTAAATTTTTATTTCAGTCATTACGTTTTCAGGTCCAAAATTTCTATTTGAATTATTTTTAGAGAGTGCTGTTCTCTTGTGAAATTCTCCATTTTGTCATCTATTTTCTTGAACATGGCAATCCTGATTATTTTACTTTTATGGGGCTTTTTTGTTTGTTTGTTTTTTAAGAGGTGGGTTCTCACTCTGTTACCCAGGCGGGAATGCAGTGGTGCAATCATAGCTCATTGTAAGCTTGAACTCCTGATCTTAAGCGATCCTACCACCTCAGCCTCCTGCGTAGCTGGGAATACAAGCAAGCACCACCAAACCTGGCTAATTTTTTAATATTTTGTAGAGATAGGGTCTCTCTATGTTGCCCAGGCTGATCTCAAACTCAATGATCCTCCCATGTCAGCCTCCCAAAGCATTGGGATTAAAGCCATGAGTCACCACTGCTGGCCTATTATGATTATTTTAAAGTCTGTACCTGGTAACTCTTGGATATGAATTGTCACTATCTGTTGTTTTTGTTTCTGGTCCTTTCATCCAAGGTTCTGGTATGCCTGGCAAATTTTAATTGAATAATTTCCATTGGATATGAAAAAGTTATATAAGTTTTGGATGATGCTATCTTCTCCAAAGAGGATTTCTTTTCCTTCAAGCAGGCAGTTAGAATAGAGGTAAATCCTTGATCCAATCAGAATGAGTTGTCTCAGGGCTGGGTTCCAGTCTTTTTGAGAGCTGAACTATTTCTGGTTTGTCCTTACTCCTAGGAAACAGGTATTCAAGTATCTCAGTGGAAACATGGAGTGTGGCCCAGGATTGTGTCTCTTCCTCGTTAGGCTCTGAATTCCAGTGTTTAGCTCACCAGCACCATGATACTTTCAAAAGCTCTGATTAATTTTTTAACATCTTGGTTTCCACATTATATTAGTAATGTTGCTTACACATTTTAAGTTCTTTGAGGGAAAAAGTAGCAGAGAATTTTAGGCTTATCTTAACTTTCTTCTCTCCTAAATCTTGGTCTCTCAAGTGCTGGATATCTCGTTGCTTTCCAATGCCTTTATTTATTTTTTTAAATTTATTTATTTATTTATTTATTTATTTATTTTTGATATGGAGACTCACTCTGTCACCCAGGCTGGAATGCAGTGGCACAATCTCGGTTCACTGCAATCTCCGCCTCCCAGGTTCAAGCAATTCTCCTGCCTCAGTCTCCCGAGTAGCTTAGATTACAGGCGCCCACCACCATGCCCGGCTAATTTTTGTATTTTTAGTAAAGACAAGGTTTCACCAAGTTGGCCAGGCTGGTCTCAAACTCCTGACCTTAGATGATCCACCCGCCTCAGCCTCCCAAAGTGCTGGGATTACAGGTGTAAGCCACCGTGCCCGGCCTCCAATGCCTTCAAACAATTATTTTATATTTTAAATTTGTAAATCTTTTTTCAGATAATTGTGGCTATTCTCTGATACTACAGCAAAACTTGATAAGTGGTAGTTTCTTAAAGGTTCATTGCAATGTGAAATCTGAAACCATATCAATGAACTTTTTATCCTCAGTTATATTAAAACCCATGGATCTATCTTTCATTTTAAATGGTTTTGTAACATTATGCATTGGTCACTTGAAAACTATTAGTTTACTGTTAGCCAGTTCTTCTAAATGTTGATATATTTCATTATAGAATATTTTTGAAATCACACTTGTTAATATCACCAAACGCAACAAAAAATTATTTAAGTATTGTGAAGCTATCAAACTTCAAGTAGCAGACATAAGTTTTCCAAAATGCTAATTTGTCAATTGAAAGCATAACATGTGCTGCCTAATGATTTCAATACATTCTGTTGTTACAGGAACCTCTTTAGTAACAAATACGCCAAAAAAAAAAAAAAAAAACCTACTGTATTTGAATATATTGCAAGACAATATTTGGATAATATGTCATAAAAGCTGTAAATAAAAATTTACCTAAACTAGGCATGGTGGCTCACACCTATAATCCCAGCCACTCAGGAGGCTGAGGGAGGAGGCTTGCTTGAGTCCAAGAGTTGGAGGCTGCAGTGAACTATGATCTCACCACTGCACTTCAGCCTAGGCAACAGAGTGAGACCCTATTTCTAAATAAATAAATAAATAAAATTTACCTATACTCTTCAAAATGTGTACATTCTGTCAGCATAAAAATGACAACTTTAAAGTAGTATTTAACCATAGAAATACCTCAACCTGAAAGGCAAATTATACTAAATTTAAAAGTTTGTTAACTATTCATATATGAACAAGAAGGAACAATAGAGACAAGGCTTCCCATGGCTAGTGAGTGAAGACTGGAACCCAGATGAAAACCAGTCAACTGGTTTTCACTTTCTACTGTAAGTAGACAATTGCCGCAGCTACAGAAAAAGAGAAAGAGTATTAGAACTAGAACCTTACAATTTAATACTTTTTAAAAAACAACTTTATTTGCCTTTCATACAACCATTATTGGTAAATTGGCTCTAACTTACTTGCCATGTCATTTCAATTATTAGAAATCTAAAAGGTCAGCTTATTATAAACATTAAACATTATTTTTCTCTTCATAATAATGTTTTAAAAATCAGTTTGCAAAGTAGCATATATTATATGTACTATTAAGTTAAAGCACATGTGTGTTGGGGAGTCTGTAGAGGGTGAGAAAGGTGCGTGGAATCAAGGCCAAAATTGTGCTCTATGCTCAAAGAATGTTCACTGAAACAGTAAGAGTTTTGCTCCAAATGGTAGACTTTGGGATGATTTTTTAAAAAGCTTTTCTATATTGTTTAAATTATCTGCAGCAAACGTGTTTTCTTTATGAAAAGAGAAAAAACAATTAAGTTACATTTACTGTCCATCATCTAGTTTCCAAAGTTTGTTTGATCACCTATATCACTCTTCATAGCTCAAGAACATTTAGGAAATTTCCAATTTCCAATATTTGGGTAATTTTCAAAGTCACCAATAAGCTGGTAACACTGCCAGAACCCAAACAGATATTCTAAACTAGGGTTCATATTATGTTCCTACTGGGTTTTGTTTATTGGTTTGTTTGTGGTATTTGTTTTGAGTTTGTTTTTTTCACTCCAACAGAAATTACAGTAGAGATTGACTTTTCCAGGACCCTTAAGGAAGCTAAAATAAGCCCTTTCCCCAAAGTCTCTGGGTTGACATCTCATGACACCTCCAAGCTTCTCTTGAAAGACCTGTAGGATTGACATTTTCCCCTTAAGATAACACCCTAAATTTGCTAATTTGTTGTCATTTTCTGAAACCACAAGATCCTTCATTTAAATCTAGCTTATAATGAAAAAAAAAATGGGCACCTTAATGGAGGGAAATAGTGAGAATATTAATTCTTTTTCCCATTAGATAACAGATTGGCACTGGTCTTCAGCAATGGTGAATGCAAAATATGTGAATGGCAAAACCATGAAGTTCTCTATTTAGTTCTCAACAGACTGTAACTGATCTTGGCTTTAGAACCCCCTTTCTTCTCTTCCCCTAGTTTATGACTGTCCTGACTCCATAATTCACAGCAATAGCAAATGTTAGTCAGCAAAGGCCCTCCTCAACATGATCCAGCTTGTGCTTCTTTAGAAACATACTTTCAACGGTAGGAGGAAAGGCTTTTTGAATGAGTAATGTCAGAATAAGTACAGAATCTGAGGTTTCTAATACATTTGCTTAGGTGTTAATATCTTTCATTCTATCTGTGTGTACATCTTATATATTCTTCATGAGAAATAACTTATTTCTTTCAGAAAAACAAAAAAAAAAAAAGCTTCTCAAAACTTTCCTAAGGCACAAAGACTTAGTTTTGTGACTATAGTGAAAATCCTGAATGTGTAAAATCCTGAAGACAAGCTAGAAAGGACATTTCAGATGGTTAAAGTTGTGATGCCCTGGATATAGCCTGTATACATTTACCAAATATCTACGTGACAGGCACAGAGGTTGGAGAAATTTCCCTATGTTTTTAAGGATTTATGACCTAATAATACAACACAGCCTGATAAATATAATCAATGTATCCACAGAGTGTTAAAGGAGCATAAAGAGGGAACACTTAACTCTCCTTTGGGAGCAAAAAGGAAGGATTGGAGAAAAAGGTTATCTATAAGCTGAATATTGAAAGGTAAATAATTCATATGGCTGACAGAGGAACAATGAATATAATCAAAGTCATTTATTTAGTGCATTATAGTTCTCAACAACTTTATTTAATAGACATTTGTATCTATCTATGATATCCTTGTCACATATTATTTATGTCAAAGTTCTTATCTTTTATACGTTTTTGGAGGCCAATGTTACAGACTGCAAAAAAATTTTCATTGATGCTTATTAGATACATAACAGGCCCTAAAAAGTTAGGAGTCTTAGAAAATGGTAGCTCTGCAAAAAGGCAATTTAGAAACACCCTTTAAATATGTATGCACTGGCATATTATTCAGTCCAAAATTCCCCTACCTATTCAATAAATATTTTTTAACATTATTGGAAAATTTATGAGAAAATTTATGGAAAATTTATGGAAAAATTATGAGACTCCTAAAGTGACGGCTTTAATATATTCTGATGATTTTAGCTTCTTACTGAATTTGGTAGATTTTCTAGACCTGGATAAAACAAAATGCAATGAATGAAATGGACAAATTCCTACAAGTACACTAACTACCAAAACTGACTCAAACAGAAATAGAAAATCTGAATAAACCTGCAACAAGTTACGAGGTTAAATCAGTAATTAAAAGCCTACCAACAGAGAAAATTCAATACTTTACTTGTGAATTCTAAGAAACATTTACAGGAAAACTAACGCCAATCATTCTCAAATTCTCCCAAAAAAATTAAAGAGGAGGTCAGGAGATCGAGACCATCCTGGCTAACACAGTGAAACCCCGTCTCTACTAAAAATACAAAAAATTAGCCGGGCGAGGTGGCGGGCGCCTGTAGTCCCAGCTAGTCAGGAGGCTGAGGCAGGAGAATGGTGTGAACCCGGGAGGCGGAGCTTGTAGTGAGCCCAGATCGCGCCACAGCACTCCAGCCTGGGCGACAGAGTGAGACTCTGCCTCAAAAAAAAAAAAAAAAAAATTAAAGAGGAGGAAACATCTCCCAACTCATCCTGTGAGGCTAGAATTCTCATGACACATGAGCCAGATAAGAAAAAAATACTATTTAAAAAAAAGACAATTACAGGCCACAATGTCCCTTATGAATATAGATATAAAAATTATCCACAAAATACTAGCAAACCAAATTTGGTAGCTTATTAAAAGGATTACATACCATGACCAGGTGGAATTTATCCCCAGAATGTAAGGTGACTTAACATTCAAAAATCAATCAATGTAATACACCACGTTAAACAAGGGAAGGGAGGCAAAATAAACAACATGATGATCTCAGTGGCTGCAAAAGAAGCATTTGACAAAATTCAACAATGTTCCATGACAAAACACTCAAGAAACTGGGAATAGAAAAGAACTTCCTCAACATGATAAAACTGGTATAGGAAAAACTCACGGCTACCATCATACTCAATGGTGATAAAAATAAAAGCTTTTCCCCTAAGATCAAGAACAAGAGAAAAGTGCCCACTTTCACCATTTCTATTCAACATAGTACTAGAAGTTCTCACCAGAACAATCAGGCAAGAAAAAGAAATAAGAGGCATCCCAATGAGAAAGGAAGATGTAAAACAATCTCTATTCAAAGATGATATAATTTTGTATGTAGAAATCCATAAAGAATACACACTCGCCCCCGGCCCCCCAACACACACACACTGTTAGAGCTAATAAATTAAGTCAGAAAAGTTGTAGGTCACAAAATCAACACACAAAAATTGTTTGTATTTCTATACACTAGCAACGAATAATCTAAAAGGAAATTAAGAAAAAAGTTCCAGTTACAATTGCATCAAAAAGAATAAAATACCTAGGAATAAATTTAACCAAGTAGTCAAAAGCCTTTTATGCTGGAAACTACAAAACATTGCTGAAAAAAATTAAAGAAGACACAAATAAATGGAAAAACATTCTGTGTTCATGGATTACAAGACTTAATATATGGCCAGGTGTGGTGGCTCATGCCTGTAATCTCAACACTGTGGGAGGCCAAGGTGGGAGGATGACTTGTGCTCAAGAGTTCAAGACCAGCCTGGGCAATATAGTGAGACCGCATCGCTACCCACAAAAAAAATTTTTTTAATTAAAAAAAAAGAAAAGCTAAGTGTGATGGTGTGCACTACTCAGGGGGTTGAGGTGGGAGGACTGCTTGAGCCTGGTGGGTGAAGATGCGGTGAGCCAAGATTGTGCCACTGCACTCCAAACTAGGTGACAGAGTGAGACCCTATCTAAGACTTAATATGGAGCCAGGCAAGGTGGCTCTCACCTATAATCCCAGCTACTTGGAAGACTGAGGCGGAAGGACCACTTGAGCCCAGAAGTTTGAGTCTGCAGTGAGCTCTGATCATACCACTGCACACCAGTCTGGATAACAGAGCAAGATTCCATCTCAAAAAAAAAAAAAAAAAAGGCAATATGGTTAAGATGACAGTACTTCCCAAAGCAATCCTCAGATTCCATGTAAACTCTATCAAATGACATTTTTTATTTTGCAGAAATACAAAACCCAATCTTAAATTTCATATTGCAAAGGGACCCCAAATAGCCAAAACAATCTTGGAAAAGAACAAAATTGGAGGACTCACATTTCCTGATTTCAGAATTTACTACAAAGCTACAGTAATCCAAACTGCATTTGGCGTAACTATAGACATACAGATCCATGGAAAAGCATTGGGAGTACAGAAAAAAACCCATGCATCTATGGTCAATTAGTTTTCAACAAGGGTACCATGACCATCCAATGAAGAAAGAAAAGTCTTCTCAACAAATGATGATGACACAATAATGTATCTATACACAAAAGAATAAAGTTGGATCCTTACTTTATGACTTCACACCATATATGAAAATTAAAAATCGATCAAAGACCTAAGATATGAAACTATAAAACTCTTAGGAAAAAACAGAGAGGCAAATCTATATTACCTTGAATTTGGCAATGGTTTCTAAAATATGACACCAGGAGCACAGACAACAAAAGAAAAAAATAGATAAATTGGACTTCATCAACATTTTTAAACTTTGGGCATCTAAGGCACACTCAACAGAATGAACAGTCAACCCACAGAATGGGAGAAAACATTTGTAAATCATATATGTGATAAAGGTCTAGTATCCAGAAAATATAAAGAACTCCTACAAACTGACAACAAAAAGACAAAATCCAACTTAAAAGTGGATGAGGAAGCTGGGCATAGTGGTTCACACCTGTAATCCCAGCACTTTGGGAGCCTGAAGCGGGTAGATCACCTAAGGTCAGGAGTTCGAGACCAGCCTCGCCGACATGGTGAAACCCCGTCTCTACTGAAAACACAAAAAATTAGCCAGGCATGGTGGCGCACACCTGTAGTCCCAGTTACTCAGGAGGCTGAGACAGAAGAATTACTTAAACCCAGGAGATGGAGGTTGCAGTGAGCCGAGATCACACCACTGCACTCCAGCCTGGGCAACAAGAGTGAAGCTCCATCTCAAAAAAAAAAAAAAAAGACAAAGAATTTGAATAGACATTTATCCAAAGAAGGTATATAAATAGCCAAAAAGTACATGAAAAGATACTCAATGTCATGAGTCATTAGTGGAATGCAAATCAAAACCACAATGAGATACAACTTCACACATATTAGGATGATCATAGTAAATTAAAACCAGAAAATAATAAGTGTTGACTGGATGTGTAGAAACTGGAATTTTTGTACATTGCTGTACAGGCACTGTCAAAAACTACTTGATGGTATCTCAAAATGTTAAACATGCAATTATGATATTACCCAGCAATTTCACTTCTAGGAATATAAGCAAAAAAAATTGAAAACAGAGACTCGGGCAGATGCTTATACACTGAAGCTCATTTTAGTATTATTCACAATTGTCAAAAGGTGGAAATATCCCATGTCAATTAACAGATGAATAAGCAAAATGTTGTATGTACATACAATGGAATATTATTCAGTCATAAAAAGGAATTAAGCTCTGACATATGCTACAATATGAATAAATTTGTAAAACATTGTGCTAAGTGAACTATGCTAAGCAGAAAACATTATGCTAAGTCAGACACAAAAGGAGAAATATTAAATGATTGTACTTATGTGAGATATCTAGAATAGGCAGGCCGGGTGTGGTGGCTCATGCTATAATCCTAACACTTCAGGAGGCTGAGGCAGGAGGATCGCATGAGCCCAGGAGTTCTAGACCAGCCTGGGAAACATGGTAAGACCCTGTCTCTACAAAAAATAAAAATTAAAAATTACCCAGGTATGGTGATGTGTGCCTGTAGTCCCAGGGGAGAATTCAGGAGGCTGAAATGAGAGGATCACTTGAGCCCAGGAGGTCAAGGCTGCTGTGAGCTATGATCAAACCACTGCACTCCAGTCTGGGTGATGGAGCAAGACTGTCTCAAAAAAAAAAAAAAAATAGAATAGACAAATTCACAGAGATAGAAAATAGAATGGTGGTTACCAGTGTCCATGAGGAAGGGAAAATGGGAAATTACTGCTCAATGGGTACACAGTTTTGATGATGAGAAATTCTGGAGATAGTGATGATGATTTCACCTTGGGAATATGCTTAATGCCACTGAATTGTATATTTTACAATTGTTAAAATGACCACAATCAAAAGAAATTCAAACAACAATAAAATGGAAGTCAACAATAGATATGCAGCTTCACTGCACTTTCTTTATGTAGAAGATCTCTCTATTTGGCAATCAACATAGACTAAAAAATATCTTCAAACCTTCTCATGTTTTTTGTCTTCCTTAGGGACAAATTCCGAATTTCTTGCTCCCTTTTTGCAAACTAAGACAAACCTCTACTCACTTACTTTTCAAAAGCAAATGTGTAATTTGAAACATTTCTCCTCCAAATGAACTCAGGAGGTTTTTTGGTCAACCTCCAGGTGGAGGGATGACTACCTTATTCATTTGGCTCTTCAATGGCAATAGTATTTCAATGGGTTAACTCTTCATATAAAGAGGCACAAGCAAAACCCATTATTTGTTTTCACTTCCACAAACTTCTTTGTATGGAGTTGAAAAAATAAAAGAATAAATGAAACGAATCATAAACACTCAAGTTTTCTGATTTTTGAGTGATGAAGGTATGGTTTTGTTTTGTTTTGGAACAGGGTCTTGTTCCATTGTCTAGGCTGAAATACAGTGGCACAATCATAGCTTACTGCAGCCTTGACATCCTGGGCTCAAGTGATTCTCCTGCCTCAGCCTCCTGGGTAGCTGGGACCAAAGGTACACACGACCATGCCTGGCTAATTTTTTTTTTTTTTTTTTTTTTTTTTTTGTAGAACCAAGGGTCTTGCCATGTTGTTCAGGCTGTTCTCAAACTCCTAGCCTCAAGTAATCCTCCCACCCTGGCCTCCCAAAGTGCTCGGATTAGAGGTATAAGCCACCCACGCCCAACCAGCAGGTATATTTTCATTTTATTCCACATCAATTCAACAAATAACAATTGACTTAGCTATGACATGAAAGGTTTTGTGGCAGGCATTGTAAGGGATAGACACAACATTGTTTAATATGTCATTCTTGACTTGCAGGAACTAATAATTTTAAATAGAATTCAGCAAACTATAGGCCAAATCCACCAACTTCTGGTTTTAGTACAGCCCACAAGCTAAAGATAGTTTTTATGATTTTACATGATTGAAAAAAATCAAAAGAATAATATTTCGTGACATGTGAAAATTGTGTGAAATTCAAATTTTAGCGTCTAAAAATCAAGTTTTGTTGAGCACAGCTACACCAGTTCATTTATGCATTGACTGTGGCTGTTTTCACACTGCAACAGCAGAATCAAGAGTTATGACAGAGACTATACAGAGACCATACAGCCTGAAATATTTACCACCAGACCACTTACAGAAAATGTTTACCAATACATGATCTAAAAGGCAAAGTGAAATAAATAGCAAATAACAGCAAATTCAGGGAGAATGGGTTAAACACCATGTGAGTGACACCTACCCTGTGCTGAGTGTTGGGGGACCACAGAGAACAGGGCAATCAAAGAAGGCATCATGAGGCTGGCTTTGAAGGATAAAGAGTTTCAATAAGAGACAATCCAGGGTCTGGGAGCAGCGGCTCAAGCCTATGAATCCCAGTACTTTGAAAGGCCAAAGTGGGTGGATCACTTGAGGCTAGAAGTTTGAGATCAGCCTGTCCAACATAGGAAAACCACAAAAACACAAAAATGAGCTGGGCATAGTGGTGCAAGCTTGTAATCCCAGCTACTTGGGAAGCTGAGGCATGAGAATTGCATGAACCCGCGAGGCGGAGGTTGCAGTGAGCCGAGATCATGCCACTGCACTCCAACCTGGGCAACAGAGCGAGACCTTGTCTCAAAAAAAAAAAAAAAAGAAGAAGAAAAGAAGTCAGAAAAGAAGATTCTAAATTAAGGGGAGGGTTTGCACAGAGAAAGGAGAAGGAAAAAAATAAGCCAGAAAAGGCTATCGGCTTAAGACACCCCAACTCTACGGTTAAAAAGAATTATTGAAAGCAAAGAATAATTTGCTCCCATTTGTTACCTGCTCTTTATTGCATTCTACAAGTCATGAATAGTCACAAACATCAAATTTTGAATACAGTAGCACTTTAATTCTCACTCAACACTATCATCTGCAATTCAGTACATTCTAAGAATTATTAGAGCCAAGTGCATTAAAAATTGTATAGTCTGAGAAATGGAGTGCACTTGGATTGAATTGATCAATAGCCATACTACTGCAATTTGAATAAAATGAATAAGAACCTCTATGATTTATTTCTCTTTGAGTAGATGTGTCATTCTACCCCAAAAAATGCCCAACATTTCATGTGTATATTAGTGTGTCAAGTCTATACCTGTAAGTGTGGTGGCTTAAAAGGTCATTAATAAAAATGTGTCAATTCCCAGAAATCCTGTATGACTGCCAAAGTAGATGAACTGTGTCAGTAATCCAAAGGTCATAAGCCCTGCAGCTTGATGGTCACTAAGTAGTCAATTTTTTACTCCTTTGCCAAGGTGTTTTCTTAGTTTAGAACCGTCCCAGAAAATCTCTCTTAGGAAAAAGCAAGGTTCCATCCAACCCTTGGACCCTGAGATGATTAAGGTAACTGTTTTACTTGATAAACCGTGAAGGAGGTTAGAAAAGGAAATGTTTAGCTCTTGCTGCTGCCTTTGTACACATTAAAAATGCACAGGGCTTCATGGACAAGCTTGACTGTGCTGCTTTGCCAAAGCTGGGGCCAGGCAGCACTTCCCAAGGGAGTCTTGTTGGTGTTATAGAAAGACAGTATTTTCAACAAGTTCCTCCAAATTCTCCCAATAATGGAGCCGATGAGCCTACCACAGACAACCACCAATAAGAGCTACACTGCCTGAGTTTAAATCCCAGTTCTATTCCCCCAGCTGTATAACCTTGGCAATACAACCTTGGTTTGTAACCTCCTTGTGATTCAGTCTCTTCATCTATGAAATGGGAATAATACTAGTGTTTGCCCCACATGGTTTTGATGAGAATTCATATTCAGTAACCATCAGTTATTATTATTGTGGCTCCAACATGAGTGCCCTAGGAAATCAAGGTACCCACTCTTTCTTCCTGTCAAGGAGTCCTTAGTGTTTCCCAAGGCCCATTTTATTAGTGACTCCATGTATCTCACCATATAGTATAAGCTTCCACTTCTGTGCAATTTATTTGCTCACCACCCTTCATCCATTCCCACGAAGTCCTTTGTGAGATGTAGTAACTTCAGCCTCAGAAAAGGTCTGCACTTTTCATTTACAAGATGGAGGAACAAACTAGAACTCTTATTATTATAGTTATCTATCTATTACTGAATAGTCTAGCTGGAGACCATCTGAATGGTATTATATTTACAGCTGAGGTCTCCACAGTTGAGAGTGGGACTATAGATTCCCTTAAATCTTCCAAGGATCCCAAGACCTGGAGGCACTTGTTCAGTAAGCTGATATTCCTCTGGCCCAAGAACTAGATATGTGACTAGAATAAGAATCAGTGACAAAGACCACTAACTGTTAATACTCAAGAAGTCTCATAAAAACAAACCTAAAATGGTATGGAATATTTGTTGAAGAATAGTCCATGAAAAATAAACTGTTTCAGAGGAACTTCATTAAAGATTGAGGTTTTGTACTTACTTATCAGAGACCTAATACAATGTCTAATTTCAAACCTCTTCAGTAAAGATGTTTTTTGGTTTTTTTGGTGGGTTTTTTTGGACTTATGAAGTGTCAAAGATTCATTTGGGTCAATGGGTTAATTCTGATGAAAAGAGAAAGTTCTCTTACTTGCTTTAGAAGCTTTATAGCACTACATCAGAGTGGATAATAAATAACTAATTTGTGTCTTTGGGGCTGCTGTAGACTCATCAACAAAAAAGAAAAAGGATGCTATTTCCCTGTTTCCATCCGAAAAATACAGCCAGGTCTTTGTGTTTTGAGTTTTGGGTTCCTTTGCCCAGAAGAGAGAGAGAAGAGTGTTCTACGTGTTTCCTAAGCTGCCTTTTGGGAAGGCTCAGCCCATCCAAGGAAATGATATTAAAGCATCTGTGCATCCAAGGAAAGGAGAGGCTTTGCCTGGACTCTCAAATATTGTTGGGTCCCTGAAAGTCTGGCAGAGTAGAGGAATAGGATTCTACTAGAGGGTAAGCCTACACCAGCTTCCTCAAAATGCCCTGTATGTTGAAGGGAGCTGGGCACATGGATGCCTGAGGAGGACCAGACCCTTGGGAATAGCAATGAGGCTCTCCACGGCCAAACTTGTAGAAATGAGAAATGTTCTCAGTGAAGGACACCTGGAGGTGAACAGTGAAGGACCAGGACATGGAAAGGGCATCAAGTAGTGGGAGGAATAAATTGATAATGGTGACCACTATGGTTCAAAGACCCAGCTCTCCTCATCATGTTTCTAAGGGTAGGGTTCTTGCACAAGCCAATGGCAGATGAATGATTTATATTGAACTGTTTATCAACCTTGGCAAACTGGAATTCAGAAATAGATTCAATTTTATTTCAAAAAATCAAAACAAAGTGATGAATCATTATGGAAAAATCCATGCCTGTTAAAGATTTTTTTACTCCTCCACAAGATGGGAATAATAATAATAATATCTATCTCAAAAGCTATTAGTATGGCAAAATGAGATATACTGTGTAGAGTAAAAAAGTGAACTTCAAAGGTTTCTGGTACTGTTATAGATACCCTTAGACATGGTTAGCACGGACCTTCCTTCCCTTGCTGGAGTGCTGACTAACCATTTGCCATCTCTCTCTCCTTTGCACTCAAATAAGTGAAGGTTCAGTTTATTGCAGCCAGCAAGAGTAGTTCTGTGAATGTCAGGAAAAGGAGACAAACCAATGGCCAGGCTTCTGCTCTCTTGAGATTTACCTTTCTTCCCCATACCAACACCCAGTGCTAACATAGCAGAAGCCCATATTGATGTTCAGGTACCCTAGACCAATTAAATCAGAGTCTCTGGGAGTAGGGCCTGAGCAGTACTAATGTTTAATATCTTTCAGGTGATTCCAGTGTGCAGCTAGATGGAGAACTCTGACCTTGGGGATGTTATTGTTTAGACAATGTTAATAACTTTGTAGACCTGGGCAGACAGGATAATTAAAGGAAGAACTTGAAGCAGGTTGAATTTTCAGGCAATTGTAAGATTCCTATTAGCTTTGTTATAAATTTCATTTGTGAAATATGTGCCTGTAAAAGAGTTTTCTAGGTCAACTCTATTTTTCTAGTCCAGGCAAGTTGACTTACCTCTTCTTGCAACTACTGCCCCCTACACCCACCAAAAAAAGGATTCTTAATCCTTTCCTGTGATTTCTTGTTTGTTTTTGACATTTCTCTTATAATCTACTCTAGGAATGGCTTCTGAAGTTACGGTGACTTTTAAGCACGATTATAGTGAAAGCAGAAATCTAGCCAAACAATGTAGGAAGTTTTATTCAGCCTGAAAGCCACCACTGTGACTCTTGGAAAAAATATATTAAAGGGGAAATGGTTTGAAATTCTGACTCCTGAATTAGGCACAGTGGCTCACGCCTGTAATCCCAACCCTTTGGGAGGCCGAAGCAGGTGAATAACTTGAGGTCAGGAGTTCGAGACCAGCCTGGCCAATGTGGTGAAACCCTATCTCTACTGAAAGTACAAAAATGTGCCGGGCAGGAGGCTGAGGCAGGAGAATCATTCAAGCCCAGAAGGCAAAGCTTGAAGTGAAGATAGCACCACTGCACTGCAGTCTGGGCAACAGAGTGAGACTCTATCTCAAAATAAAAAAAAGAAAAAGAAAGAAAAAGAAAATTCTGGCTCCAAGACTAAGAGGGACAATTGTGAATTAATTAATTGATTGTAGCTAATCGGATAATACAGATAAATTTAGATGTGTCTAAAATATGTAAATGAACTTCTCTTTTAAGAATTTTAGTAAATGTTCTGTAACAATTTCTTAAAAGTAGCTCGGAGATTTCTTGATTAATAAAATCTTTTGTACCAGAAATAATTCCTGTGATACTCCTCACAACAGCCCTCTACGGGAGCCGTTATTGGCTTCTATTACCAAACAGGAAGTAGTTTAAGAACATTTAAGCAATTTGCCCCAAGTTCCAAGATGTAGGAAATGGCAGAACAGGGATTGAAGCCCAGATCTGTCTGATCCAAAGTCTAGACTCTTGACCATGAAGCTCTAGGGTCATTCTAGCTTTTTGAACAACTGTACCAAAAATCTTTTGCTTCCTTCAAAGTCTTATCTTACCCAACCCAATCCCTGCTTCAAAGAGGAGTCTCAAACTCAACAACCTACTGGGGGCCAGGATGCTAACACAAATGAGTTAATATGGGCCATACTTAAGAAAAAACTCACATTGTTCTACATGTGTAACTTAGCTACTGCTCAGCTTCAGCCAATTGTTGTCCTGGAAGAAATTAATCCTAGAATTACTAGTTCCCCTAATTCTGTAACAAAGGCAGACATCTGGATTTTTGTGAAAAACATCCCAACTTTTAAATGTTGGCAATAAATTTACTTGCTTTTTAAACAACATTACATGGTACAACACTGAGCAGACTAAACTATGTGAGCCATAATTTGAGAGAAAAAAGGAAACGCATTCAGTATCTTCTGGGAGAAAAAAAAAAGGAGACACATTCAACATCTTTTAGTTTCTGATAGATATCAGTTGGTTTAGATGCAAGTAAATGACCTTCTAGAAAACACAGTTAGGGAAAGGGGCAATGTCCACAAGTCCTTGCTGGAAAAAAAGCTCAGCTCATTAACTAATCAGTCTTAGTTATACATATACCATGAAAGATAACCTTTGATGATCTTAAATCAGACTGCATGCCTTGATGACAAGGGTTAGCATATAAAAATACTTTGTACCAATTACTGCTAATATCTCCTTTGGCAACAAATTCACTGGAGTGATTTAAAACTAAATCCAAATCGACTCCTTTATTTATGACAAAAGCTCTCTTATCTGCAGTGGACCAAGGAAGCATTATCAGGTTTGGAGGCAGGTTTTTGTTTTTCCCGCAGGAATGACAATGTAAATGAAAAGCCTTCCAGTTGAGTTACAGCAAAAAGGAAAAAATTCCTATTTCCTACAATCTCTTTAACTTTGGCTCTCAGATCTCTGAACTACAGATAGGGCTGGAATGTAGAGGCAGACTGGGAGTAACAGTGCCAGAATCTATTCAATGGATGTGCTTCTAGGCATATGACTTTTAAAAAGAAGTTTCCCAATATCATTCAATGGAAAAAAAGAATTATTATTTACCTTTGGGACCTCAAAACAAGTACTGAGCCAATATTTGTGTCTCTGTTTCATTTATACCAGCCACTTGCATTAGTAACTATAGTATTTTAATTAGTCTTTTTTTGTTTTCTCCTCTCAGCTACATACAATTTTTAAAACCATAGTTATCTTTGAAACTTTGTCACTTAAACTCTTTTGGACACAGCTGCATTTGTAAAGGCATGGCTTTCAAATAATATACACTAAAAGATCAAAAGAGTGAAAGCAAAGAACAAAAATGTGTTAGAGGTTCATTTTCCCTTTGGATTTATGTCTAATGCAATTACCTCATTTTCAAGTTAAGGAAGAATCATACTCCTTCTATCCAAATGCAACTTTGAAAGTCATTATTTTGTGTAATGCCCAACATGAAGCTTGATACACAACGACTAGAGTGTGAGAAGGAATTGCTGAACTGTATGGTAAAGATTTTGTAAACTCTAAATTTTAAAAAATACTAGGTCTAAATATTTGCTCTTTGAATTTTGGTCTAGTTTTATCTACTCATAGGTGTTTTTTGGTCTGCCTTGAAATGCATAGAGCTGGGACCTAGGTGTTTTTGCGCACTTTAAATAGGGAGCCCACAGGCTGTTGCCACTTTTTAATGTTTCAACTATGTAAGGAAAGCATTTTTCATTCCTAAAATTGACCTACATATTAAAGACAATAAATATTTTTCTTATTCCCACCAGCAAAGGAAAAGTGAAATTGAAGGAATTGTTAATACGCTTCAAAAGAATTTTTGAGCAACTCTGGATGCAAAGAAAAAGAGTAACTTCATATGGTGAGTTGTCATATTAAAAAAAGAAAAAAGCATCCAATGAATGGGAATACAGAACCCTGAGACAACTATCATAATATTTCTAGAAAGCTGATAGCTGTTTTCAGATTTTCTATAATTAATTTCAGTTTTAAAAATCTATAAAACTGCAAGGGCTGCATTTACTCTGGTGGGCCATTAAGGATGCCATATTTTCCATGGTGAAGCATTAATTGAAATTTTTAAAAGTAGAAATCTATGGCAGAAGATCAAAGAATGAGAAATTGGTGGTAGGCTATGGTCAGTTCCACATCAATAGCATGCAGCCGCCTCCTCCTTCTATTTCTAGATAAAAACCCATTAATTCCCACTCCCTTCTGTGTTAACATTCATTTCAAGAAAAATACGTTTGGACCTGCCTCGCACACACATGCCATTCACACTGTAAGGAGCAGAAGTGTAGCAACAGACTGAACATCTGAAATAGCTCTGCTCAATTCGGCTGTACATCTGGCACCTCTGCCCCTCCTCCATCCACCTATGAGGTCTTTTGCAAGATCTTGAGGAGGACTTATCACTCCCTTTACTGCCTGGGGTGAAAAGAAGATCAGATAACGGCACATAAAAGGTTATACAGTGGCCAAACAGGGGACAAGCATTTCTAACCCTGAGCTCATGGCAATAACCAGAAACCTACAGGTCCCTGTATTTTTCCATATGGTTTGAACGAAAGATTCCCGTGGGGTAGATTTTTATCTGTTACATTCCTGAAATAAATTTGCTGATTTGGGAGAACCGATTTCCAGGAAGGAGTAAAAGGACCGAGGTGCATAATTATGACCCTTCTAAAATGTGAGCCTCTGTCCTACCACTATTTGTTTCAATCCTTCCTTTAATGTGGGTAAAACACAGCATCTCAAGGTCTTGCATAGGCGTCACCTAGCCAATAGATACACTTCTAAGTGAGCTTTTAAAATTAAAGAGTAAAGCATATACACAAATCATCAAGGACAGAGTTAAACAAATTTTTCATAAATTAATCTATTTAGCCAGTACCAGATCAAGAAACAGACCATAGTCAGCATCCCAGAAACTCTCTTTTTTTAATTAATTAATTTTTTTATTATTAGACTTTAAGTTCTAGGGTACATGTGCACAACATGCAGGTTTGTTACATATGTATACATGTGCCATGTTGGTGTGCTGCACCCATCAACTCGTCATTTACATTAGGTATATCTCCTAATGCTATGCCTCCCCCCTCCCCACCATCCCACAACAGACCCCGGTGTGTGATGTTCCCCACCCTGTGTCCAAGTGTTCTCATTGTTCAGTTCCCACCTATGAGTGAGAACATGTCCAGAAACTCTCTTCATGACCCTTTTGGTCACTCCCATCCTGCCAGGGTAACTAATATTCTGACTTCTAACCACAGAGATTCATTTTAGGAAATATAGTTTTAATGCAATTGAATTGTATCTTTTTGCATACTTGACTCAGATAAAATCTGCAGATATGTATCGGACCAACTTACTTGTCCCAGACATTTATTATTTAACTATGCTGAATTCTGCATTGTAAATACCATTTTGGAACAAAAGACCCCAGATTTAGTCCTGTTCTGCCACTAATTCGTTGGGAGAGCTGGGAAGAATCACTTCCCCATTTTGGCCCTTAAATTCCTCTTTGTAAAATAAGTACATTTAACTAGAAAAGCTATAAGCTCTCTTCTGAAAGAACATACTCTTCAGAATGGAAATATTAAGGACATATTCTTTCAATCATATGTCACTTTCAATTATATTTATATAACACTGTACCTATATACCTTTCTTCAAAGACAAATATTTATGAAGGCATTGCACATGCAGCACTACAAGCACATCTGGGGTTCTTGCCCTCATTCTGTTTCCAGTCTTGTACTAATTCAAGCAAAGAAATTAATAAATACTTAATAATGGAGCGAGGGAACCATGGGACTGAATATTTATGGGTCATTAGATGACCTGTCTCGAAAGGACAAAACCCAAGGAAATAGAGGTGCTTACTTAACAGGACAGCCTGCCCTATCTCTAGATTTGGAGAGATCACTTTTCCTGTACTCAGTGGGAACTCTTTCTCTTCCCAAAGTACTCACTGCCCTTATCTCTCCCTAACAAAATCTGTTAAGTTTATTCTCATTGATGTGTAAATGGTTGCCAAGCCTTAATGTTCTCTTTCACAGAAGTGTTTACACTTACCAAGAATTCTGATTTTAAGAAGTGAATCTCTAGTTAACAGAATTTCACATATCAGAGTCAGGGGAGTAGTTCTACTTTTAGACAAGGAATAAAGTCATCCCACATAGGTAACTATGAAAGCAACCTTCTCTCCTAATGTTGGTGCTCCTATTAATTGAGCACTTACTATGGGCCAGCTTTGTGCCAAGCCTTTTACACACATTATCTCATTTTTTTTCCACAGGCAGTATCATTATTGTTGTTTTTATTTCACAAATAAAGAAACTCTTAGTATCCAGCCCAAGGGGACACAACAAATAGCACTAAATCCTTCTTTGCATGTCTGAAAGGCCTATTTGACCCTGGGTTTAGCAGCAGTTACCCACTAAAAGCAAAAATAGAAACCAGAGGCCAGAGCTCTCCAGCACAGTGCCAGGAAAGGAACTCACTCTTCTGGATCACTGGTGATGGAGGTCTGAGAAGCAAGGAAGCAGCCCCTTTTTTTCCTGTTGGTTGCACCTCCACCCCTCCTTTGTGCTGGACACTTTCAGATGCTGCATTCGTGTTTTCAAGGCCTCAATACATTACATGGCAGCCAGACTCTAAAGGCCCATTGAAACACTGCTCCAGAAGGCCTGCGGAGCACCCAGCTAGCAGCCCTGACTTAACATCATTCCTAGCTAAGATGTTTTTGGAGCTTTTGAGGCCAACAGGGACCTCAGTTGCAAATCAAGGCCAACTTCTGTTCATCCAATCAGGGGATAAAACATCCAACACCCATTCCCTTCTAGACACAGAGCCAATCATTTCCCTTAACTCTTAGGAGGCAGTGCGCAGAATCGCTCCAAAGGGGCCTGTTTTATATCATTTGTAGAATTACAAAGCCCTGAGGCTTTTTGAAAGCCCATTTACTGACCAATGGTTCTAACTACTAGGCTGAGAAACAGACCACAGCTTGGTAACAGGTATCCCCCAGCACTTCACACCCAGGATGTCACTAACGATCCCCAGGGACATGAAGCAAGATTCCGCAAGTGCTCAAAACCAAACGAATTCAAAACCGAGGTAAAACCACCCGCAGTGCCCGGGCTGGGAGGGGAAGTTGAAACCCAGCAGCAGAGTGCAACAACTCCAGAAAGCTAGGACTCATCGGCTACCTGTTGAAGGTATATCTCAACACATCATGATTACACTGGTTTTAGAAAGAGTACTGGCATTTTGTCCAGAACAGTTTGAATGTCAGTCCAACATAATGGAAGGTGAATTTGCGGCCACAGCAACATACAATAATCACTGAGACTCGTTTGGGGCATCCCTGTTTATGGGATGAGAGATTCGAGTCTAATCTACTGAATTCGGAAAAATACAAATATGCTCAATTCAGTTAAAGAGCTTAGAAGTAAATGAAATCAAACTGCATTGTTTTAGCCAAATGAGCGTTTTTAAAAATTTTATTTACAAATATCCAGCTTTATCTAATTTTATGGTATGTTTTCTTCAGGGCCCTTACCATGCTGTGGTGTGTCCCGGGGGCCATGATATGGCTGTGGCCATGGCTAAATGGGCCACCAGCTTCCAAGGAGATTTGTCAGCAAGTGTAAGATAAACAGAAGTCAGAGATATGTTCAAGATTGTTGGAGGGGTTTGGAAGGAGGAGGAGGAGAAGGGGAATCAAAGAACTTGCAGACCATGAGAGGTGAGGACGTCCAGCTCCTCTGCGTTCCATTTCCTCTAATCTGGATTGGCATGTCTGACCAAATTCTTGCCTTTGCTGCCACTTATAAAATCCTAAAAGATGAGAACATCAGGGCACTATTTAATGTCTTTTTTAAAGTATGGCCTCAATTCAGAATGAGGCAGATCTACATTAACTGATTCAAAGCACTGTCCAAGATGCTTTATTAAATGTAAAAAAAAAAAAAAGTCTCAGAATGGCATGTTTACTATGCCATTTGTGTATTTAAAAAGAGAGGAGCTATGTAGACATAAATGCTTATGTATGTATAGAGTATATCTAGATTCTGGAAGGATGCACTAGAGGAGGTAATGGTAAGGGAACTGTGAGGCTGAGAAATCCCCGTAGATTATATAACCTTCTGAAGTTTCACCTTTTTCCTAGTTTAAAATGGTAATCATATAATAAAACACACCATTTCACTAAAAGAGCTAGATTTTCCAGACCAATATTTGATATATAGAATTTTGAAATGTTACATAGTCAGGACTGTACAGAAATCAAGTCACAAAATAATGTCTTACACAGCTGGCCAAGCTTACCCCAGAATGAATTTTTTTTTTTTTTTTTTTTTTTGAGACAAGGTCTCACTCTGTCACCCAGGCTGGAGTGCAGTGGTGTGATCACGGTTCAGAGGCCTCAATCTCCTAGACTCCAGTGATCCTCCCCCATCAACCTCCTGAGTAGCTGGGATCAACAGGCCCATGCCACCATGCCTGGCTAATTTTTATTTTTGTTTGTTTGTTTGTTTGTTTCTAGAGAGAGGGTCTCACCATGTTGCCCAGGCTGTTCTTGAACTCCTGGGCTCAAGCGATCCTCCTCCTTCAGTCTCCCAAAGTGCTGGGATTATAGGCGTGAACTACCACGCCCAGCCCAGAATAATTTTAGAACCGTAAATGTCAGTGCACTTTTGTTAAAGATGCTTCTTTGGCTGCTATTTTTAGTCTTTTCTTCCTCCTCAGATTCTCTGAAGATTATAATCTTCACAGTAGTGGACTAGAAATCACAAAGATTTTAAGAGAGAAAATGTGTCCTATTAGCTATAAATAAAATCACTCCCCTAACTCTCTGGGGAGAGAATGAGGAAGAAAAGCTGGAGTCATAAAAGAGTGTTCTTTCCTTGTGACTGTGGATCAAGATTGACACCCAGTGGCCAGATAGAATCCTTTTTTTCACTGACATTCTTGCTATATAATTCAACATTTCTAAAATGTCCCTTTATGTTTTAGAGGAAAAAATCATTTAAATCTGTGATGTTTACTGAAAGCGAACTGTATCTTAGACAGCCAGGTTAAATTAGTAGGTCTTGTTTCATACATAATTAACAGATTTATTTCTGTATCCTCTCTGTTTGCATTTTTTCCTAACATTAAGAAGCAATTTTCACTCGGTTGACAAAACAATGTACACTAAGTCCTGTGGAAATGCAACTTTAAGCAAAATGAGGTACAACAGTTCTTTGAATAATGCCTTTTTTTTTTTTTTTTTGAGATGGGAGTCTCACTAAGTTGCCCAGGCTGATCTTGAACTCCTGGCCTCAAGAAATCCTCCTGCCTCAGCCTCCTGAGAAACTAAGATTATCGGCATGAGCCACCATGGATGGCTTAGTTATAATGTCGATGAGAAAAATAAAATTGGTTTTGTTATATCTTATTTTGCTTGAAGTTGACATTTCCAAGAACCTATTGACAACATTGAGGACCTAATGTATTCAATTTATTTTTTCTTTTTTTTTTTTTTTTTTTTTTTTTTTTTTTGAGACCAAGTCTCACTGTCACCCAGGCTGGAGTACAGTGGCACGATCTCAGCTCACTGCAACCTGCACCTCCCAGGTTCAAGCAATTCTCCTGCCTCAGCCTTCCCAGTAGCTGGGATTACAGGCATGCACCGCCATGCCCAGCTAATTTTTGTATTTTTAGTAGAGACGGGGTTTCACCATATTGGCCAGGCTGGTCTCGAACTCTTGACCTCAGGTGAAGCACCTGCCTGGGCCTCCCAGAATGCTGGGATTAGAGTTGTGAGCTACTGCACCCAGCCATGATGAAGTTAATATTTTAGCAAATAAAACTAACATGTTTAACACAGATTACCAAAGACAAAAGTAGTGAATTTAACCTCAAAGTCCAAATTCTAGCTGGGTAATCTTGAGCAAGTCTCTGAATTTTACTAAATTTCAATTTCCTCCCCATTGTGAGGATTAAATGAGATGCAAATTTAAAATGCTTATCTTGGTACCTCCATGTATGTTATGAAATACACACACACATACATATATATATATACACGTGGTAGCTATTTTCTGATAATTACTACCAGAAAAAGCAAGTTTGTGAAAGTCAAACCCATATGAAGAATATATCTCTTCTTGAATCAACTTTATAGTACCTAGTTTGATGCAGAACAGTGGCCCCAGATAATCTAAAAGTATAAATAATTCAAAAGATCAAACAATCTAAATAGAGTCATTTATATCTGGATTTGTATTATACTTTTTTTTTTTTTTTTTTTTTTTTTGAGGTGGGCTCTCACTCTGTCATCCAGGCTAGAGTGCAGTAGCAAGCTCATGGCTCACTGCAGTCTAGACCTCCCAGGCTCAAGCAATCCTCTCACCTCAGCCTCCCTAGTGGTTGGGATTACAGGTATGTGCCACTATGCCCTGCTAATTTTTGTATTTTTTTAGAGAAGGGGGTTCGCCATGTTGCCCAGGCTGGTCTCAAAACTCCTGGGCTCAGGTGATCTGCCCACCTTGACCTCCCAAAATGCTAGGATTACAGGCGTGAGGCACAGAGCCTGGCCTATTATACATTTTTAATGGCCTATTTACTGTCACAGTCACTTTTTTCTCAAAAATTAAAATTAGATTAAAACTCAAAGCTCTCCACACTCTTGGATTTTCAGGAAAGAAAAAAACATTTAGTACCTACCCTTCAAACCTCCATATATGATGTGTGTAAATTAACTTAATTATAAATCACATACACATGCTATGTTACTACATATTATGTACATTGTAAAATATGTCCCCAAGTAGAAATTTTTCAGTATAAGATACATATAAATCAAAATGAAGGCAATTCCTTTCTCCCCCTCAATGGAGTATCTTGCACATGCCTGAGGTGGGTACCCCCTATTCTGGAAGCTATCACCCTAACAGTTCTCTGACTCTCACCAGTAACGGGGAGAGAGACAAACTGGTGATCTGGCACAGTGGAAAGAGTAAGGGCTTTGATGAACCCAATCCTGCATTTGAAAACTGTGGTTTCATTAGTGCTGGTGTGACCTGGGCAAGAGTCCTATTCTTGTTGAGCCTCAGGGTCCTCTTCTGTCAAAGGAGGGTGATGATACATACAAATGATATTGTCCATAAAACGCAGTGCTTGGCATGGTATTATTATCACTTAGAGGTGAAAGACGCTTTCAAAAATCACTTAGGGAACTAGGACTAGAAAGATCCAGTCTCCTGGATTTTTAAAGCCACACAGCTGGCTACTGACAAATCTAGGACCACGCTGCTCTCTTTACTGAGCTGATAGGCGGCCTCAAAAAATGTACTGTCAGACAAGGTTTCTCTGGGACTGGAAATATAAATGCCATCATGAAATTTTCCCCACTCATGGTTACTCCATGGGTAGGCTATATAGAGAAACAATTAATAGTTACACATGTACAGTTGTTACTAAATGGTTTTTTAAAACCACAAACCACAGAGAAAAATATATCCTATTACTAGTGTCAAGAATTAAATATATTTTATTTTAAAATCTATACAGTGGGCAAAGCTCTGGTCCAAAAGGAATGCTACCTAGATTCTAGCCCCAGTTGTGACATGGACATGTCATTTGACAACTCTATATCTTATTTTGCTCATCCATTAAGCAAGAATGATATTACTTACACTTGTTGCAAATTAGCATGCAATAATATAGGTTAGGGAAAGGATTCTACAAATAATTGTCATTATCGCTACTGTCTCCCCAACAATGATAAAATTATCTCACACACACACATACACTTGAGAACCAGTATCCTCCCAGCCCAAAGGCTGATCCCTTTAGAGAAGAGACCAAGGCCCACTCTGCTAGGCAACAGGTGGTCAACAACAAAAAGCATGGACGTTTGCTGTCTTCTCTGATCCAAAGACAGAATGTTCGCAGGCATGGACCCACTCTGAGCTATTCCTTATCAGCAGCCTTAGAACCTCTGACCTAGAGACCGGGTGGATGGTTTGCTCCATCCACCTTTGGAATCTCAGGTGACCAGACTGCAGCATTTCCTATCTGACTAAGACAGCATCTGCTTTGGCTCACCTGTTTGGAGCTCTAGTCCTTTACTAGGACTGATGCCCTGTTAGCTAAAAATAGGTGCCATATTTTGGGCCTACTGCTATGCTGGGTGTTTTGTATATGTTATTTCCAGTCCTTACAACAACCTATGAAGTGGCGATTATTATTTCATTTTACAGTTATGGAAACTGAGAGCCAGAGGTTAAATAGCTTCCCAAAGTCAGACAACTAGGAAAGGAAATGCTAATCTGGCTCCAAATCACATGCTCTTTCTAAAACATTTCCCACCCTGATTCCCTGTCTGGTTCCTGCCTGATCAACCCTCAGATTCTGGACCCTATCTCCTTTACCCTTGAGGGGTGTTGCCAGGAACCACCGTATTGGCATCCATTCCCATATTCTGCTTCAAGACTCACCTACTAAATGGAGCATACTGGAGCTTACTGGAGTGTTCAGTATGATACATGCATGTACCCAGATTTACTAACTGCCTGACAATCCCATATTGCTACACCCTTCAGGCTCAGGGCATCGTGTTGCACAGCCTTCCTGCATGCACACTTCCATTTCTCTCTCGACTCAATCTCAGTGTCCTCCTGTTTCATGCCAGCCAATGTTCTGAGGTTCCAGCACGCTTCAAAGCAAAGCCTATTACCCTAGAATGATAATTTAAGGAACTGACAAATTATTCATTACCTTGGAAAATACCGTATTTCATCCAGATGGATAACTGGGATTCACCATTAAGGGGGTAAAAAAAACCCACAGTAGACATCTAGGCTTGTCTTTAGAGACAAAGCAGTCATTTAGATGGAAAACATCTGTGAGTAGCAGAAGTCTTTTTAATCTCCATAGATATAAAGGAATCAGTGTGAGAGGGTATCCCCCAGCCCATTTTAAACTCAGGGACATTGATATGAAATCCCAGTAGAGGGCAATAATCCACATGAAACGTTAATGAGTTTTCACTCTAATTCTCCAAGTTCTGAGAAATGGAAAAAGCTCCACAATCAAGTTTTTATAGGTATTTGGAAAAGATATTTAGAAAGCACAAATTAACTATGATATCCTAAGAGGGAGTTTTGTGGATCTCACGGAATGGGAATGATGCCATACATTTTGTTACAGGTCACTTTGCTATAGACTTAAAGCCCTGACTTTAAAATAAATACCCTGTGCTTCTCATGTGCTGGTGAACATAGTTATCTTTACCTATAATTCCAATTATATAAATGTATGAATCAAGTTAGCAAAATTCAGACCAATAGCCAAGGTAAGCACAGGGTCTAGCAAAGTGGCTTCAACTCCTGGTTAAGTATAGGCCAGGCATGGTGGCTCATGTCTGTAATCCCAGCACTTTGGGAGGCCAAGGTGGGTGGATCACTTGAGGTTAGGAGTTCAAGACCAACCTGGTCAACATGGAGAAACCCCGTCTCTACTACAAACACAGAAAAGTTAGCTGGGCATGGTGGCACATGCTGTAACGTGGCTACTCAGAAGGCTAGGGCACAAGAATTGCTTGAACCCAGGAGGCAGAGGTTGCAGTGAGCTGAGATCACACCACTGCACTCCAGCCTGAGTGACACAGCAAGACCCTGTCTCAAAAAAAAAAAAAAAGTGTGACTGTGTGTTTTCTATGAGGCATCTGTGCAGCAACTATTTAAACAACTATTTAAACAACTATTATAGATGGGGGTAACTCTGTTTCCCTCACCAAGAGAGTGTCCAGAGAAATGTACCAGACCCTTGTGACACCTTTGCTCTCATTAGACTTAGACTTTAACATGTGATCACACACCACATTTCTCTCTCTTCCTGTCTAAGAACTGAACAAATATCAAAAGCGGACTTAGTTTGCTGTAAAGTGATTCAGCGAGGCAAGATGGATGGGGTACAGTTATTCTTCAACAAGTAACCATGCTCCACATGTTTGGCATTGTTTTCTTCTGTGTCAAGAACTATGGTGGGGAAATGAGGAGCTGGTGGTCAAAGGTACAAACTTTCAGTTATCAGATGAGTCCATCCTGGAGATCTCATATAAAACACAGTGACAATAGTCAGCAATGCTGCATCGTATACTTGAAATTTGCTAAGAGAGCAGATCTTAAGTATTCTTGCCACACACATACACAGACAAAACTATGTGAGGTGATGGATATGTATTAGTTTTATTGTGGAAATAATTTCAGAATATAAACGTATACCGAAACATCACCTTGTACATCTTGAATATATATTATTTTTATTTGTTAATTATACCTCAACAGAGCTGATGAAGAAAGGAAACTGAAGCCAAATACTTCACCATATTCATGAGGAATGGTAGTAAATGCTCATGGCAGCACTTGTGCAACAGCCAAATTGCTAAGAGAGTCTTAAAGGGTAGAGATCAGAACTAATTAGTGTCAGTGCCCTAGCAAAACAGCTAGAATCTACTCAAAACTTCAGACTTCAAAGAGGACAGAAGTTGGTTTCCACACAAGTTCCCATCAATGTTGACAGGGTCATGGAAGTCACCTTGTGTCAGGTGTTGTTCATGACTTACTGCTATAATATTATGTGTTTAGAGATTTTCATGCAAAAGAACCACTCGGATTCTTCTTAATTTGCAACCAAGAAACATCAGGGGTCTTCCAGTTAAATACAGAAACTGGCCCTTACACTTTCCTAAGCCTCTAGTGGAGATAGTCTCTCCTTGATGTCATTATAAAGGGACTCACTCTGGATGCACTGAGGCCCAGGTATGCACAGGTGGCATTGCCTGTTGTAATTTGATGTTGCAACTCTGGTTCTTTTGTGCTCCTGTTGTCCTCTGGTTCAGTGACAGAAGGGTGGGCTGAGTGAGTGGCTGAGGGATCCCACAGTAGTTTTGCGGCTATAGGGCTTCTCTTGTCCCAAGCCTGTACATTCCTTGACTTTTTTTTTCCTGTTGCCCATATATGGCAATTGAGATAATACATGTCAAGTGCTTATTACTAGTACTTGGCACATAACTGGTCAGTAAATATTAGCTATGATTAATTATTCCTTTTTGTCTAAGAACTGTAGCTTAGGTGAGGATCAGAGCAAATCCACTGAGCTTCAAGGGAAAGAAGCAATAAATTTGATTAAAACCTCATAATTCCATGCCAAACCTCTGCTATAATAATCACAGCTTTATGTCACTGGTTAGCAACACATGAACTGCCAGACACAACTATTTGACAATACACTGTGAAAGTCCCAGACACCAGGAGGAAATCACTTTTGTGAACCCCAGACAAATAGGGATAGGAAGGGCAAAAGGAGACAGGGCTCATCCTTACATGTCTGAGATAAGAAATGTTTCCAAGAACGTTCTAAAGACCCTTTTGCATCCTTCATACAGCTCCTGCTTTGATAAGTTTAATCACCAGACATTCTTTAGGGCTGCAAAAACTCAGATAAGATGTTCTCTGAAGAACACCTGCCCAGTAATGGCACCTCCACCAACAAGCTGACAACAACTCTGGCTTTGAACCTCCAGATCCAAAAAACTCTTGTTTCTAAGCATCTTATGGAAATCTACTTTTTCCTAATAAACTTTTCCCTTTACTCTTCCCTTACCATGTGCACTGGTACCTTGCCATTTCATGCATTCAAGATTATAATTCTTACTTCTATTCCTGAGTAAACCCAACATATTTAGGGATAGTTTTTTCTATTGTCTTTTTTTTAGGTTACCAACACTGTAAATTCCCCAAAAAAGGTAAAATCATACTTCCATACAGATATAAAAATGAAAATACATTAAAGATTTTAGGCTGGGCACAGTGGCTCATGCCTGTAATCTCAAGACTTTGGGAGGCCAAGGTAGACAGATTGCTTGAGCCCAGAAGTTCAAGATCAGCCTGGCCAACATGATGAAACCCCACCTCTACCAAAAAGTACAAAAATTAGCCAAGTGTGGTGGTGCACACCTGTAGTCCCAGTTACTGGGGAGGCTGAGGTGGGAGTATTGCTTGAGTCCAGGAGACAGAGGTTACAGTGAGTTGAGATGGTGTCACTGCACTTCAGCCTGGGTGACACAGTGAAACTCTATTGCAAAAAAAAAAAAAAAGATTTTATTTAACTCAATGAAAAAACTGGAGATATGTTATACCCGTTTTTTGACTATACCCAAAGGAGAAGTCAAGAAAAAGCACAAATTTATATGGAATAAGGAAATACTGAAACTAATGCACAAGTGAAGGCAAAACGAGCTTCCTCTACAGTGGAGAGCATAGGCAGCAGAACCTTTACTGCACAGAACAGAATTTGCATGTCTATAGACAACAATTATTTTACATTGTCATTAGTTATCTACAATTTACAAACCTGAATATAGCTCCCAAAGAATCAAAATCAGATAACATTAAATGGTGTCACCTAAACAGTGCACAGTTTTTCATCGAAGCACACATTTTTCCCTACAACACCTATATTTATATCACGTTGCAATTAAGGAACTAACGGCAATTGATCTACACGGTTGTCCAAGTAAACAGTCTGAAAGAATGGTGCAAATACCAAAGATCTTTCAAGGAGGTTGGCCAGTAAGACCAAATCAAATTGTCTCAGTCTCAAATCATTAAAATGTCACTTCAGGTTCAGTAATAGTAATAAACACTATTATATGTCTAATTGTCCACATAGTTGGTTTCAGAATGATGATTCAACCATTATATTACATGTTCTTTTAGGAGCTACAGCCCAAAGCTGTTTATTTGGATCATTGCTCTATCTACACCTAAACTTCCATCATTTTTTTTTTTTTTTACCAATGAGTAGGATCTGTGGAATTGGATAGAAAAAGAGCCCCCAGCACCTTAAGTGAGATAATGATAATTCTTACATATATTGTCCCAAGTTCACGTGGCATTTAGAATTGCTATCTTGATTAGTAATACAGATCTTCCCCTAGCATTTCCTCTAGTGCCATTTGGCTTTGACTATTATTTAGTTTCATTTTATGTTACTTGGCTTCACCAACTGAGATTTCATGAGTCTACTAAGTGAAGGAAGCATTAATTCCTCTCTAGCCACCACAATTGCTACAATGGAATCAACTGATATTTCTATACCTATTTGTACAACTCAGAGACAACCTTACAAATGGTACACGTGCCCCTCTTCCTTGTTAACCAAAGGGAGACCAATGGAAATAAGTGTCATGGGTCTGCCTAATAATGGTATAAGACAAAATAATATTTTTAAAAATATTCAACTGATGCAGTTTTGGTCTCACAATCCCTAGTAATTCCTGGTTTCCCTGAGGCTTTCTACTTAGCTAGCCTAGAACAAAGAAGACAACTGAGTTGCTTTATCAGCTCACAGAAGACACAACAGTCTGAAAGCAAAAGCCAAGGGATTGAGTTGCAGGTGCTTGAGAAAATACCATGATGATTTTGTTTTGAATTGCAACAGGATTTAACTAAAGGACTAAACATAGAGTTTTAGGGTAGCAACAGCAATGATGCAATATAGAAAATAAGGGCAGGCCGGGCACGGTGGCCCATCCCTGTAATCCAGCACTTTGGGAGGCTGAGGCAGTGGATCACTTGAGGTCAGGAGTTCAAGACCAGCCTGGCCAATGTGGTGAAACCCCATCTCTACTAAAAATAGAAAATACTAGCTGGGCATGGTGGCACACACCTGTAATACCAGCTACTCAGGAGGCTGAGGCACGAGAATCGCTTGAACCCAGGAGGTGGAGGTTGGAGGTTGCAGTGAGCCGAGATTGCGCCACTGCACTCCAGCCTAGGTGACAGAGCGAGACTCTGTCTTAAGGGGAAAAAAAAAAAAAGAGGAAGTAAGGACAGTCTTTTACCTCTATAAGGAGGGTAAAAGACCTTCCTAGGTTGGAGGAAGAATGGAAGTTCAAATGTAAGTAAAAGGTCTGCTTCCCACTTCCCTCCTCCTTTCACCCTGGATGAAATTCAGGAAGTTCCAGACTTTTCTGGTCATTTCTAGATAATAAAAAGCCCAAATGGTCACATCAAGTTGCAAACAAAGTCTCAATTTGGGAAATGAAAGTGTTCAATCCCAGGTATTAATAATTACCAAAACATTGGATCTGATTTCACAGTTAAATTTCACCCCTCTTTCAACTGTGGTCTTTGTAGGCAGGTAACCAAAGAATGGAACACAATGCTATATTCCCAGCCTCGATTTCTGCTCCTTCTCTCCTATTTGCTATCTTGCTAGCTGTGTTTTCTGACTCTTCAAGGGCCAAAGCAGAACGAGGAAAGAAGAAAAAGGGGAGTGGGAAGAGGAGAAAGAAAGTTTTTACTTGGTTGGGACTGTCATAAGATGGTCTTTGCTCTCTGGTCTGGAAGATGCCTAAAGCTTCCCCTTAAACTTGTGGTCTCTTTCATGATTCCCTTCAGAAGTCCTTACCAGGAACATTCAATTGTGATTCTAGTTGTGGAGGGTACATTTTCCTCTGGCTAGCTGCTCAGCCCTCAGCATTCCACAATCCATTCTCCATCTTGGGTTTCCATCACCCAGTCCAGGCTTGAACAAGATTTAAAAGAGCTTCATTCAATTAAAAAATAAATACATAGGCCAGGCATAGTGGCTCACATTTATAATCCCAGTGCTTTGGCAGGGGGTCAAAGTAGGAGAATCGCTTGAGCTCAGGAGTTCAAGACCAGCCAGGGAAACAGAGTGCGATCTCGCCCTAAAAAAAATAAAAATAGGCAAGCATGGTGGTGCCTGCCTGTAATCCCAGCTACTCAAGAGGCTGAGATGGGAGAGTCACTTAAGCCTGAGCTGAGGAAGTTGAGGCTGCAGTGAGCCAAGATAGCACCACTGCCTTCTAGCCTGGGTCACAGAGCAAGGTCCTGTCTCAAAATAAATAAATAAATAAATATTAATTACAACTTAAAAGTTGTTTGTTTGTTTGTTTGTTTAAAGAGCCCCAGGCATGCTTTCTCTCCCAAGTGGTTGCATCTGGTCAAGGAAGCATGCATACATCTGTTGCCTCCACCTCAGACCAGCTGAAGGGTCCACATTTCTGCCTTTTACATCTCCCAGTCAAAAGTCGCCAGTCCACACTCCACATCCCTCAATCGCATAAGCCACATGTGATTCTAGTTGTGGAGGGTACATTTTCCTCTGGCTAGCTACTCAGCCCTCAGCATTCCACAATCCATTCTCCATCTTGGGTTTCCATCACCCAGTCCAGGCTTGAACAAGATTTAAAAGAGCTTCATTCAATAAAAATAAATACATAGGCCAGGCATGGTAAGAAGATTCCTGAGGAGTTCTTCTTATCAGGCTTAAAATGAGGGAAAGGAAGCCAGCGAGAGCATACAACAGAGTTCTCTTCAAAGACATCCTCTATCCAATCCTCTCTTCCCATGTCCAACCCTATCCTTTAGAACTTCCATAGGAGAAAGGTCTAGAAATTTCCCTTGAAATTTTAGAAATCCTGCTGGGTGATCACATAATTCACTCTGGCATCTGGCATTTGTCATTTTAGGATCTCAGCTTAAACTTCCATTTACAGATCTTACTACAAGTGTTTATTTACTACTATTAGAGGAAACAAGGACCAATTAACAAAATAAATTCAGTTACAGAGATGGAAAGAAAGTTAAATATTAACACATCTATGTTACGACTACATTTTGTTTTTGTTTTTGCCTTTTTTTTTTTTTTTTTTTTTAGGGAGTCTCACTATGTTGCCCATGCTGATCTCCAACTCCTGGGCTCAAGCGATCCTCCCACCTCAGCTTCCTGAGCAGTTAAGACTACAGGCGTGTGCCACCACACATGGCTTATGACTAAATTTTGACCCAGCTTTATTATTATTTACCCTGGGCACTGCACATACATGTAGTAGAACAGAGCCCTGAAACATGGGGGACCTCGAAGAACCCAGGAGAAACGGAAATAAACTCTCTGACCAAGAGAGAAAAAGTAATAGAGTGAAGGGACAAATAACAAACAAGTTGGCAACAAGTTGAGCACAGCAAAAAAGACTGGTCTCTGCTCCACAATATCTGAGGCCTCAGATGGGAAGACTCAGTTGCTAGGAATGACGCTATGGTGGGAGGGGCTGGAATCATCATCTGGAGGTGTCTTCATTCATGTCTGGCAGGTGATGCTGGCTGTCAGCCAGGACGTTAGCTGGGACTGAATACTAGAGGTGGCCTCTTCACATGACCTGAATTCTCCCACAACATGGCAGCTGGGAATTTGCATGATGGCTCTGGGTTCCAAAAGCTGAATCGACATCACCCTTCTTACCTAGCCTCAGAAATTGCACAGCACACACAGTATCACATGGTATCAAAGGAATCGCAGCCAGTTTTCAAAAACCATTATTCCGTCCTTGACCATCACTTGAATACATACAACAAGGTCTTAAGTGCACATCTATGTTTTTGTCATCACTTCCCCATTTGAGTCAACAGGCCAAAAAAAGGGAAGGCTTCTCTGACACTAAGCCTTCTGCTTTCCTCCACTTCGATCATCTCACTTGGCCAGGTACACACACAAGCACATACATTAATTAATTAATTAATTAAGCAAATCAGCTTTTTTGTTGTGCTTAAGATACAGGAAAACTGTCAGAGTTAATTTTATCTTTGGTTGCAAAGGGAGGGAAATCTTGAATTATTCAACAAATTTAAGCTTTTGGTTTCTCCACATTTCAGAATAACTTAGCAAGCTTTCTGTCAATTATTTTACATCAATTGATTCCATTTTTTTTGAAACACCATTAATTTTTACCCTAGCCATTGTTTCATGTCATACAGTTATATAAGCAATGTTTCAAGATCAGTGTTCTTTATAGTCCATAACAGAAAAGTAAGATACCTAATTGATTGGCACTAAAAGAAATATTTTCTTCTTTAAAAAAATATATTGTTAATAGCCAAGTGAATAATGACTATTTCTAAAGAAGCTGAGAAACATGTATTCACTCTGAGACATTTTTTCTTTAATCTTTGCTATGATGGAAACACTAGATTGTGTAGAAGCTCTTTACCAACCTTAAAAGAAAAAATCTTTTTCTGATTCTATATTTGTTTGGATTGAGAAGCATTTATCCTGCATCCCTCTTTGATATAATGGATGCATATAAATCACTCTAGTTTTTAACAAGCCCTCTTTTGTGGCATCTTAAGGTATATCATTTGCTGCTCCCTAATTATCAGTAGACCCTGAACCTTTTAAAACTCTGTCTTCTTGTAACAGAGGAAAGGACCCAACGCCATGTGGGATAACTACCCCACCTGCACAGCCACGAAAAAGGCAATAAGAAAACACCTAGAACCTTTATTTAGTAAATTCAAGAAACTATTCTGTGGTTGCTTCTATCAGATTATGCAAGTATAATCCAGGAATTTCAACCATGTTCTTGATTAACACTGATTAACAATGCTAAACAGCATTGACAGTGAAAAGGAAGAAACACAAAATGCTCCAAGGTTATCAACGCTGATTTGGGGTCATTTATCCCAGGGGCATAAATTTATATCTCACAGGAGAGTTTACATTTATAAGACTGGTTTAGAAATAACTATGATATAAGGCCGGGTGTGGTGGCTCATGCCTATAATCCCAGAACTTTGGGAGGCCAAGGCAGGTGAATCACTTGAGGTCAGGAGTTTGAGACCAGCCTGGCCAATAGGGCAAAACACTGTCTCTACTAAAAATACAAAAGTAACTGGGCATGGTCACGCATGCCTATAATTCCAGCTAGTCAGGAGGCTGAGGCAGGAGAATCGCTTTAACCCAAAAGGCGGAGGCTGCAGTGAGGCACTGCACTCCAGCCTGGGTGATAGCATGAGACTCTGTCTAAAAAAAGAGAAATAGCTATGATATAAAGCAGAATGTGACGGCTATGAGAGATTGCTAATGCTTTGGGGATTAAAAACCTAAAAGCACATAGGTTGGGGAATCATAAAAAGCTTCATAGAAGTGGCTACACACAGACTTAAAAACAGCTGCTTAGGGTTCTACCCTTAGATAGAAATGAATGCTCAAGATTTATCAGATATTTTTGGCAGACAACAACATGAAAGAGAGAGAACAAAACAAGCAAACCATATGAAAGGAAAAAAATCACAGAAAATTCAGAGGGAGGGAAGAGGAGGGGGGACCTGATGCATGAAAGAAAATTTACAAAGAAAGAAAAACTTACAAAGAATAACCTCAGAGAAATAAGAGAGGATGTGTCCTGAAAAAAAGAATAGGGGCTATGAAAACAGATAATCCAAGAATAAGACAGAGCTCTTGGCAATTAAAAAATGTATGCATTCAGGGTGAGGTGCAGTGGCTCATGCCTGTAATCTCAGTGCTTTGGGAGGCTGCGGCAGGAGGATTGCTTGAGCCGAGGAGTTCGAGATTGCAGTGAGCTATGATAGAGCCATCCAGTGCCCTGGGTGACAGAATGAGATCCCACCTCTAAAATAAACAACAACAACAAAACCTATTCATTCAAATTTTGAAAATAAAATAGAAGGGTTAGAAAATAAAGTCTTCCCAGCATATAGAAAGAAAGAGAGAACAGGGGAATGGATAGAAGATGAAAAATACAAAAGATAACCAGATTAGAAGATCTATCCTGGTTATTGAACATATGAGTATTTTCTGAGAGCCAGGAAAGGAAAAAAATATTAAATGAAAGGAAAAAAGTTATAATCTAAGAAATATTTCAGGAAAACTAGTGAAGCTGAAGGACACAACTGTGTAAACTAACAGGACTCACCAAGCAAGCAGCACAATTAATTTCAAAAGTTTCATTCCAATAGTTTCACACAATGACTGACTACTGAGGATGAAGTGAAAATCTGTTAAGTCTTCAAAAAAGAGAAGGTCACATACAAATGGACAGATATGAGAAGGGCCTTGAACTTCTCAATAATGACCTTATATATAGAAGACAAAAGATCAGAAGTCTTAAAAATTTCGAAAGATAATGACTTTCAACCTAGAATTTCAATCTAGAATTTCATACCTTATCAAGCTTTAGAGTAGACTAAAAGCATTTGCAGATGCACAAAGACTAAACACAGAGAAAGCTAATATTGTACAGCAAAATAAGCAAATGCATCAAGAAAAAGAGAAATCGTGCATCCCCCAAAACAGGTTATCTAATTTAGGAATGAGTCCAAGAATAGTTTCAGGATGACAACTGACCTAGAGAGCAACTGGTTCAGAGTAAACCCCAGAGGGCTCCAGGAAAAAGGTTCCCAGAAAAACGAATCAAGTTAGATTATCTGACATGCTCAGCATTTGGAAAACAAGTGAGAGAAATCTGACAAATCTCCTGGAAAAAATTAAGGTTAAGTACTGGAAAGTATGCAAGTGAAACAAATGTTGCAATCATCAAGACCAGTAAAAATAAGGACAGGCCGGGTGCGTTGGCTCACGCCTGTAATCCCAGCACTTTGGAAGGCCAAGGCGAGTGGATCATGAAGTCATGAAATCAAGACCAGCCTGGCCAAGATGGTGAAACCCCATCTCTACTAAAAATACAAAAATTAGCCAGGTGCGGTGGCAGGCACCTGTAATCCCAGGTACCCAGGGGTCTGAGGCAGGAGAATCGCTTGAACCCTGGGTGGCAAAGGTTGCAGTGAGCCGAGATTGTACCACTGCACTCCAGCATAGGTGACAGACTTAGACTCCATCTCAAAAAAAAAAACAAGGACAAGAAGTGTTAAAGCAAAGAAGTTATATCATAATACATTATTTGACTCAAACGTGAACAACATTTATATATTCTGTGATAATGTTATCCATGACTATCAATTGAACCAAAAATTGTGACATAATTCTACCATGAGGCTGGAATGCTGTTTCCTTCCTTCCCTCTCCTACCTTCCTCCAGCTAGATTTTATTCAGGTATCTACCATTTGCTGCCTCCCAATGTGCTTTAGGGGAGACTGATCGTAACCTCAACCGATCAGTTAGCATACTAGATTAGAGTAAGTCCAATTAGTCCCAACCATGACAATCCCATTCCCTTTACTTGTGATTGTTTAGGAAAAGGCAAATGACCTAAGTCTGTTCAGGGGCTTCTTAAATGTAAATGCAAGAAGAGTCATTCTCCTCTTCTTCCTCTGGATACTGTCACATGCGGAAAAGACAACTAAATTTGCTGCCACCCTCTAGCAATCATGAGGGCAGTCGACCTGAAGACAAAGTCAACACCCCAAGGGTAGCAGAGTGAAGGTCAAAAGTACCTGGGTCTTGATGATGCAACTGAATTATCCAACCTTGAGAGGCACTGTCTTCAGACTACTGTTAAGGGAAAATAATAAATTTCCTTATTAAACCACTACAGTCAGAGTTTTCTAAAAATCCTCACTTAAAAGTATTCTAACATTCTAATTGCCAGGTGTAGTCAGGTAGTGAGAGTGCTAAATACATATCTATCATGACAGGAAAATATATAATGTACTATCTAAAAGTGTTAAATCTATACTGTAAAGAGCAATATAAATCCTACGTTTAGAAACACAGAGTTACATACTTACAGAAACAGCTAAAATAGTAGGGAGTGGGTGCTTTTAAGGAGCAGGACTAAGAGTTGCAGAGAGAGGAGGTAATATTCGATTGTTTTAGTTATGGGAGTGATTATTTTGATTAAGATAAATAAGCAAGCAAATAAAAACACAAAAAGTAATTTTCCAAGGTTACACTAAAGGAAGGTTCTCCATATGGCTATCAAAATAGCTATTGACATCCCTCAAAAAACAAACCAGCTAGGCTTCAAAAAGCTAATAGCCTCATCATAACTATATTGATCTTACAGTGTCGGTTACCCATGGCTTAAACTGGGGAGCAACTTCGATCTTTTTACCTGCATAATGGAACCCTCAGATAATTTCAGACAAGATTAGAACAAGGTAATATGAGCACTAGGTGACATGATGAGCTCTAGGCTGAGGTTACATGATTCTTTTTTCAAGTTATTTGGTGTCAAATTCATTCTTTTTTTTTTTAATCAAGAAAAATATCTTCCAGCTCTCATTTGTCTATAATTCAAATATGAAAGTTTACTATCAAGGTCTCAATATGGTAAAGGGCTACCTGCAAATGAAAAAAAGATCTTTACCATCCTGGGCAACATAAGGAGACCTTGTCTCTAAAAAAAAAAAAAAAAAATTTCAATTAGCTGGGTGTGGTGGCTTGTGCCTGTAGTCCCAGCTCCTCAGGAGGCTGAGTCAGGAGAATCACTGGAGCCCAAGAGTTTGAGGCTACAGTGAGCTATGATCATGCCATTGCATTCCAGCCTGAGCAATAGAGCGAGACCCCATCTCAAGAAGAGAGAAAGAAAGAGAGAGAGAGAGAGAGAGAGAGAGAGAGAAAGAAAGAGAGAGAAAGAAAGAAAGAAAGAAAGAAAGAAAGAAAGAAAGAAAGAAAGAAAGAAAGAAAGAAAGAAAGAAAGAAAGAAAGAAAGAGGAAGGGAGGGAGGGAGGGAGGGAAGAAAGAAAGAAAGAGAAAGAAAGAAAGAAAGAAAGAAAGAAAGAAAGAAAGAAAGAAAGAAAGAAAGAAAGAAAGAAAGAAAGAAAGAAAGAAAGAAAGAAGGAAGGAAGGAAGGAAGGAAGGAAGGAAGGAAGGAAGGAAGGAAGGAAGGAAGGAAAGAAAGAGAAAGAAAGAAAGAAAGAGAAAGAAAGAAAGAAAGAAAGAGGAGGAAGGAAGGAAGGAAGGAAGGAAGGAAGGAAGGGAGGAAAAATATGTTTGACAAACTTTTATGATTTTATACCTATTGAACAACATTACAGTAACATGAAGGAAGCTGATTTTTGGTGGTCAAAGATGGAAATATAAGATGTTGTAGGTGGGGCCTGGGTAATGAAGGGGGACTGTCAGTCTGTCAAATATTCCAAATGACTTCAATTTATTCATCTTTTGACTTTTAACAAATTAACAATCAGATATTAAAATTCACATATATTTCAAAACAAAATTTAATCATTGATTTCAGCCATTGGAACACCAAACTTTTACTAAATTAAATAATGAAAATGATTGATTAAAACTGGCTCCCTTCTTGTTCCCTAATCACCTCTTGGTGAGGTGAGCCTGGATCTATTGTAGGAAGGAAGTACAGTCACTTCCTAGGGTGGGAGAGAACCAAGGCTCTGTGATGTTAACAGATCCTGGACCAACCATTGATTAATAACACTTTACCCTTCCATGCCTCGGTGTGCCCATCAATAAAACTACAGGCAATCACTTCTGACATCCAATTTTCAAATATAATATTTAATAATTGTGTGATATTTTATAATTTGGGAACTTTTCAGTCAAATTGGAAATAGACCTGTTTGGTTTTCTTTTCTATAAGATGGCAAAAACATTTCAATGTAGACAGATTCTGCAGGGTAGGATCTAAATGTAAATCCTTTTGGAATAGAAAATGGGAAAGAAAACCCAGATTAAACTCCTCTGCATCTTAAGTTCCAAGTTTAGAAAATAAGGACAGGCCGGGCACGGTGGCTCACGCCTGTAATCCCAGCACTTTGGGAGGCGGAGGCGGGCGGATCACCTGAGCTCAGGAGTTCGAGACCAGCCTGGACAACATGGTGAAACCCTGTCTCTACTAAAAATACAAAAATTAGCCGGGCGTGGTGGCATGCGCCTGTAATCCCAGCTACTCGGGAGGCCAAGGCAGGAGAATCGCTTGAACCCGGAAGGCAGATGTTGCAGTCAGCCGAGATAGCACCACTTCACTCCAGCCTGGGTGACAGAGTCAGACTCCTTCTCAAAAAAAAAAAAAAGAAAAGAAAAGAAGGACAAATGGGGAAAAAATGGTCTTAAGGGGAAAAAAAAAACCAAAGCCTACCTTTTTTCAGTCACTCTGCATCATGTGCAGTTTTGTACAAGTTTGCCTGGGCCACAACATCCCAGTCTGAAAATGGCTTTGCATCAGAATGATGGTTCTCCAAGTCTTATGTCACCATATTGTGTTGAAAATTATGTTCTTATTCTTGGCTTTCAAATTCTAATGCAGCCTCTTGAAGATTTCCTCATTATCTTTCAAAATTTCAAGAGTCACAAGACTATCTTGGTAAGGAGATGCTTTCTGTGCACAGAGGAAGGCTGTAGATCTGTCTGGGGTCCTTTGACACCCTGGTCTCTTCAGCCAATTCAGTATTTATAGCAGGGTCTGAGTCTATAGTAGTTTGTAAATTATTTCCTATTTATCTAGATTAAATTTATAAAGATCATTCCCTAAAACACTAAAAATGGATCCCTAAGATCTCAGTGATACACAGCTTGGTATTCCCCATGGAATCCACCACAAATCCCAGAATATATTTGTGGTTTGATTGTTTATGTGAATGTAATTACTTGTATTTCTCAGTACAAAAAAAGAGTAGTTGATACGACAATTTATTTTCTTGCAATGAGAAAATTAAAGATGAAGGATACTTAATGAGCAAATTGTAATAGAAAGTGCTCAGGTGTTCACTTTACTGTATGTTAGCTATAAAGTGAAAAGGCAAATTTGAATACTTTCAAAGTATTCTTTTCCCTGCAGAACACTAAATTGTTAAAAACCATTTATTTTTACTTTGGAAGATTAAGCATACAACAATGACTTAAAGTTAGTAACTTCTTCTGTATTTAAATATGTCACAGACAAAAATAAAAGAATTTATTTCACTTTTTTGGAAGTGGGGTTTTGCTATGTTGCCAGGCTAGCCTCAACCTCCTAAGCTCAAGCGATCCTCCCACCTCACCTTCCCCAGAAGCTGGGACTGACTACAGGCATGCCGCCACTGCACCTGGTAAAAGGATTTCTTTTAAAGCCAATGCTTCTCATGTGAGCAAGAGACCACAAGAAGTATACTTATTTTGGGAAGTTGCTTTCAAGTATAGCTCATCTAAGGGAGTCCATTCCTTAGTTACTATCTTTCTTTCCGGTCAAGAAGGCCCTGGAGCCCCTTTTTATCTAAACATCTTCACACAAGTTCTTTCAGCTGCCAGGAAAGCTTATCCCTCGTCCACTTCCCACTCATTTTCCCCTTTTTTTAATTTCAGTTCTCCTTCAGATCTCAGTTTTCTCCTCCAGAAACCCCTCCATCTCCTCCTAAAAAGTCTCCATGTGACACACTCTTAAAACACAATAGGAATAGGAATCAAATAATTATTTCTGTGATTGTTTCCCTTCACTAGACAATAAATTCCATAAATACACGGATTGTGTATATTTGATTCAGTTTAATAGTACCTAGCACAATGCCTGGTATATTATACCAGGTCAATAAAGAGTGAATATTAGAAAAAATGGAAATAAATGATTATTAAACATATTAAAAGATGTGTAACCTCACTCATAAACAAAAAAAATGAAAACATCGATGAAATACTATTTTTGAAATGTTCTAAAAATTTGATAATACACTGTGTTGGCAAAACTGAGATGTGACGGGCAGCACTATTGGGTGTAAGAGGCAGGCAGTCTCTTTGCAAGAAACTTAGCAATAATATTTCAAAATTTAAATGTGGTCAGGCACCAGGTGGCTCACGCCTGTAATCCCAGCACTTTGGGAGGCCAAGGTGGACAGATCACTTGAAGCCAGGAGTTTGAGATCAGTTTGGTTAAACCAAGGTGGTCTCAATGGTTAAATCCTGTCTCTACTAAAAATACAAAAGTTAGCCAGGCATGGTGGCCCGCGCCTATAATCCCAGCTACTCGGAAGGCTGAGGCAGGAGAATTGCTTGAACCCGCCTCCTCTGGGAGGCGGAGGTTGCAGTGAGCTGAGATCGCACCACTGCACTCCAGCCTAGATGACAGAGTGAGAATATCTCAAACGAAATAAATAAATAAATGCATATACCCTTTCACCCAACAATTTCACATCTAACATTTTATTCTACAAGTATTCTTTCATTTACATGTAAAGACACACGTAAAAAGATGTTCATAATTATTTTGAACAGAAAATAATCCTAAAATTATACAATAGAGACAAAAATTATGGTCCAAAGTCATGTAGTAAAATATTACACAGCAGTAAAAGAATGAGTTAGATATATATGTACTAAGAAAGGATGATATCCAAGACAGAGCAGTGAAGAAAATAAAATGCAAAACAATATTTATATTACATTCCCATTTGTTGTTTTTAAAGAATATGTATGTGCATATAGGATATATTTGGGAACATACATAAATAAGAAACTGGTATCAGAAGTTGCCTCTGGATGGGAAAGACTTGGAAATTGAGATCTGAGACAGAAGATAGACTTTTCTTTACAACATTCTTCTACCTTTTTGTACTGTTACAAGTTTTTAACATATGCATTAGTACATTTTTAAATACAACATGTTGTTTAAAAATACAGTACTTGAAGGAACATTTTTCTAGGCTACACGAATAGACTTTCCACTTATATCATTTCTTTTTATCAATTTGTAATTATAAATACATAAGATGACTGAATTCTGATTCAGATCATTCTGGAGATGATCTCCTTAATGTACATTTATTATATTTCTCTGTTTAGAAGAAGTATTTTTAAAATATAACAAATAAAAATATATATAGCTAACAACTTTTTCTAAACAGAAATGTGGCAAATGTCTGCTAAGGAGAATCTCACTAAAGTAGCTATACGCTGTTAACTGCCTTGATTTAATGTACAATCTAAATTTCTCTTCCTAATGGAAGCCAATATTTGCTCATTCATTTATTAATTCATTTATTCATAACAATGAATGTAATTTAATTTCCATGGCCATGCATTTTATTAAGATTGTATATTTTCTCAAATAAATTCCACTGAGTTTTATCCTTAAATGTTCTTAAGAAAAATAAGACTTACATGAGACAGTTGCCACTATTATCCAATTAACACACTGTCATAGCTGAAGATAATATAATTTTATCAGACTACAAGTCAAACGTGCACAGCATGAAAGAGAATATCTCATATGCCTGGAACCCTAGTGAGAGGACTGCTACACATCATGGGTATCTAACTAAAATCCTGCCAAATTAAGCAAGGCTTTCAGAATGTAATTACACCTGAGCCACACCACTGTCCTAAAGAATACAGTCACTTGTTACCAAATTAACATAACCTGGCATCAAGAATCTGTTATGGAGTAAGAAAATGTCAACTCATTAAGACATTTCCAGTTACCTACATTTCAAATAATTAATTTTTAAATAGAAGTTAAAAGGTCATCAGTTTTTCAATAATACCACTAATTTTCCAAGAGGAATGCTTTTACCTAGTTTGATTTATAAGGTACTGTAGGATTTTACTTTTAGATTGTAATTTTCCCTTAAATAATATTAACATTGTAATTTCTATATAAATGTACTATTGGTCTATTTATAACCTTACATTGACATTAGTTATAAAAAATACATAATTGTTGGCCGGGCGCGGTGACTCATGTCTGTAATCCCAGCACTTTGGGAGGCCGAGGCGGGTGGATCACGAGGTCAGGCGATCAAGACCATCTGGCTAACAGGGTGAAACCCTGTCTCTACTAAAAAATTCAAAAAATTAGCCGGGCGAGGTGGCGGGCACCTGTGGTCCCAGCTACTTGGGAGGCTGAGGCAGGAGAATGGCTGAACCGGGGAGACAGAGCTTGCAGTGAGCTGAGATCGCGCCACTGCACTCCAGCCTGGGTGACAGAGCAAGACTCCTCTCAAAAAAAAAAAAAAAAAAAAAAAAAAAAAAAAATTTATATATATATATATATAGTATATACATAATTGTTTAACCTTAAAAAACTGCTTTAAAATGTCTTACTGTCTGCCTAAATGAATTCATTTTAGATAGACAACAAGTTTTTAAAGTGGAACTGAAATAATGGTGTTCAGCTAAATAAATGGGTAGATCTTAAAGTTCCAGGAGGTTCAGTTATCATTTTAAGCAATTAGGGACCTTTTTTTTTTTTTTTTTTTTTTTTGTAAGACTCTGTAACCCAGGCTGGAGTGCAGTGGCACAATCTCAGCTCACTGCAACCTCTGCTTCACAGGTTCAAGTGATTCTCCTGCCTCAGCTTCCCGAAGTAGCTGGGATTACAGGCGACCACTACCACGCCGGCTAATTTTTGTGTTTTTTAGCAGAGACAGGGTTTCATCATATTGGTCAGGCTGGTCTCGAATTCCTGACCTCAGGTAATCCGCCCGCCTCGGCCTCCCAGAGTCCTGGGATTACAGGCGTGAGCTACCACGCCCTGCTGCAATTAGGGATTTTTTTTTTTTTTTATCTTCTTCCTGAAAATAGCTACATTTTTTCTGAAAACTATTAAGGCATAGTCTGACAATTTTTCACCTCAAACCTGATACTTTTAAAAAACAAATCTTAGATCAGATGGGATAAATTAAGAGGTCACCAGACAGTTCTCAATTGCACAACTGGAAACCTCAGACTGAAACCAGCTGGAGGCAGGGCGGAGGCTGCTAAAAGCCATCTCACGTCCACATGACACCAAATTCTACAGATTTTTCGAATGGACTCCAAGGCACACATATAAATCCAGTGAAAAAGGACGAACCTGAAGTTGCCAGTGTGAGGCCCGCGAGTGTGCAGTGAACTGCAGAGGAAGCTTCTTGGTGAGTTGAGTTTGTGGAGTGGCCCAGAGCCAGGCGGGAGCGTCAGTACCGCGCCCTGTAAACAGCGGCCTGACAAACCCAGCAAATGCAGAATTGGCCAGGGGATCCCTGAAAGAACCAATTCTTCCCCAGTCCTCTCACCAAGAGCCACAGCAGGAAGAACTGGTGTCTGCTGAAATGTCAGAAGACTCACAGTTTTTCTGGAAAGTCAACCGAGGAAGAGTTTCTTCTGTGAAAACGCAAGCCAGGGCTCTGCCTCCGCCACAGGGCCCGTGTGACCCACCAATCCTGTTCTCACCCCCAGCTTTTCTCACTCTGCCACCTGCCCACCCGCCAGGGTTCCTCCCTCCAGAAGAACAGGGTTTGCTGAAGGGCTCGACGGCGTTTCCAGGTCAATCTCGTTTCGGCCCCCAACACCCCCCACATCCGACTGCAGGGCTCAGGGAAGGGGCTTCCCATGAAAGCTGGGAAAGCTGCGGCCATCTTCCAGGACACACTGGGGCATGGGAGTGCAGGGGAATAAACCTGGAACAACCCCCAGAGAGGAGGGAAAAGGCCAGAGAAAGTATACGTGGAAGGCAGGAGAGTTCCTCCTGCACCTAAAAGGAGTCATGCCCTGGGGCCAGATGATAACCCTGGAACTGGAGGTGGAAACCAAAGGATACCCCACCCGAGGTTGCTGGCCCCTCATCCCTAGACATCCTTCTGCACCCACTGGGTTAGCACTGGGGGTTCTAGGCTGTGAATGGGAGGCTGGTCCCTCCTACCAGAGAGTCCCAAGTTCTGTGCTTTCCTAATGCACAGAAGAATTCTTCCTATTGACTTTAAGGGTGAGGTACAGACAGTAAACATGGTTATCAGGTGATGTCTGAAACAGTGTTCTCCTTTAGAAAAGCTGTTTATTCCAGCACATTTGCTGCAGTGAGCCTGTAGGTCTGAATAAACTAGGCCACCTTCTTCAATTTAGTGATGGGTATATAACTTAAACTCTTACACACTAAAATCACACCAGTGAGTCAGAATAGCCCCTAGAAGTTAGGGAGAGAGGTGGCTGCAGGAAAAGGGAAGGCAAAGATCTTTGCAATCAGAGAGAGGGCTGTGCCTGAACAGAAACGTCAGGGTGAAGGTGCTGAGGACTCCATCAGGGTAGAGTGAGCCTGTTTATCACAACTTATTTTCCCAGGGCCCAAGAGAACATGGGGCATACCGACACGCTTAGTGGCTTCTCAAGGATACAACCATATGAAAGACATCTTCACATGCTGGATTTAACAGGATCGCCAGTCAACAAGATTGATGCCAGCAAATGACTAGTGTCCAGAATCCTCTTTTGTTGGGTCTTAGGCTCATAATTACTAATCCGCAACAGCCCAAGGCCAGAATTTTCTTGGTCGGGGAAACTTTCAGGTTCTTTGAGGAATGTCTTCTTCACAACTGTGGTAGCCTCATGTTGAAAGTGGGGTTCAACTCTTTCTGTGCTTATTTCATTCCAAGCAGAGCCCATTTCTGATGCCTAATAAGAATGTAATACTGAGTAACATGTTAGATATTGACATTCTTTACTTTAAGGTACCTTCCTGTCCAAAATAAATGTAGAGATGTATTTTGTTTAAGTCAGCAAGAGGGGTATAGCAATCAACTGGCTTTCTTTGTCAAAAATCAACTACTGGACTAAAGCCAGGGGCTTAGCCCAGCAGAAGCTTAATTAGAACCTTAAACTAGAGTTATAGAGTAAGTTAGTAAATCTAAACAATTACATCAGTCAAATCTAGGCAGGAAACCAAAAACCATGTCAGTTGTTTCAACAGAGAGAATTTAATATAGGGATTCAGTCAAACAAATCTTGGAAGGTTGAAACACCAAAAAGTGAAGTCTGAGGTATCATAGAGACAGTAACTGCAGAAGCAGCTGCCACCTCTAAAGCTGGAGAAACAAAAGAAAGAGGTTGGAGGGGTCGTTTAAACTTAAAAACTCAGAGGAGGGGGCCCAACAGATCTGGGACTCACTTCTCTGAGAAGGTGCTGCCTAGCTAGTACTGGGACCTCCAAGGGTATGGGAATGTAGAAAGATGCTGAAAATGGGGACCAACTGATATTCTTGGTGTTAAGTCCCAAATAATACACCAGTTATGGTTTAACTGGTTGATTCACCATGAGAAAGGAAAAGATCCACAAAAAGATCGTCTGCAAGAAGACGACCTATTTCTGCACAAAGGTAAAACCTGCAAAATGACAGGAGACTTACAACTCAACAACAAAAAGACAAATAACAAAATTTTTAAATGGGCAAAGGATGTGAAGAGACATTTCCCCAAAGAAGATATACAAATGGCTAAAAAGCATGTGGAAAGATATTCAATATCATTGCCATCAAGAAAATGCAAATCAAAACCACAATAAGATGCCACCACACTTACTAAGATGACTCTAATAAAAGAAAAAAAAAGACAATAATAAATATTGGTGAAGAGGTAGAGAAATTGGAACCCTCATATATGTGCTGGTGAGGCTGTAAAAGGCTGCAGCCACTGCGGAAAACAGTTCGGCAGTTTCTCAGTAAGTTAGTTATAGAGTTAATGTACGAACCAGCCACTGGGATTCTGAAAATGTTTGGGAATTAGTGGTGATCATTGCATAATCTGTGAATACACTAAAAGCCACTAAATTGGACACTTTAAAAGAGTAAATTTTATAGTATGGGAATTATATATCTCAATTATTTAAATAAATTTTAAGTAATGAGAGAGAAAAGACAAGAAAAATTATTGAAAACAGAGGGACAGGTTTTTGGATAAAATAATAGAAGACCATGTATTTGTCTCCTGTTCCTGGAACATCCTGTTCAATACCATCCCATATCAAAGTGCATTTTGACTTTGTTTTGTTGTTGTTTTTTGAGACAGTCTCACTCCATCACCCAGGCTGGTGTGCAGTGGCACCATCTTGGCTCCCTGCAACCTCCATATCCCTGGTTCAAGAGATTCTTGTGCCTCAGCCTCCCCAGTAGCTGGAATTACAGGCACATACCACCACGCCCAGCTAATTTTTGTATTTTTAGTAGAGACGGGGCTTCGCCATGTTGGCCAGGCTGGTCTTGAATGCTTGACATTAAGTGATCTACCCGCCTCAGCCTCCCAAAGTGCTGGGATTACAGGTGTGAGCCCCCACACCCAACCACATTTTGACTTTGAGATTTGCAATTCAAAATCTGACTGACTCTATTGAGATAATGATGTGGTTTTTGTCATTGGTTCTGTTTATGTGATGGATTACATTTATTGATTTGCATATGTTGAACCAGCCTTTCATCCCAGGGATGAAGCTGATTTGATCGTGGTAGGTAAGCTTTTTTATATGCTGCTGGATTCTGTTTGCCAGTATTTTATTGAGGATTTTCACATCAATGTTCATCAGGGATATGTGCCTGAAATTTCCTTTTTTTGTTGTGTCTCTGCCAGGTTTTGGTATCAGGATGATGCTGGCCTCATAAAATGAATTAGAGAAGATTCCCTTTTTTTCTGTTGTTTGGAATAGTTTCAGAAGGAATGGTACCAGCTCCTCTTTGTACCTCTGGTAGAATTCGGCTGTGAATCAGTCTGGTCCTGGATGTTTTTTGGTTGGTAGGCTAAATTCAACAGCCCTTCATGCTAAAAACTCTCAATAAACTAGGTATTGAGGGAATGTATCTCAAAATAATAAGAGCTACTTATAACAAACCCACAGCCAATATCATACTGAATGGGCAAAAACTGGAAGCATTCTCTTTGAAAACCGGCACAAGACAAGGATGCCCTCTCTCACCACTCCTATTCAACATAGTATTGGAAGTTCTGGCCAGTGCAATCAGGCAAGAGAAAGAAATAAAGGGTATTCAATTAGGAAAAGAGGAAGTCAAATTGTCTCTGTTTGCAGATGACATGATTGTATATTTAGAAAACCCCATCATCTCAGACCAAAATCTCCTTAAGCTGATAAGCAACTCCAGCAAAGTCTCAGGATACAAAATCAATGTGCAAAAATCACAAGCATTCCTCTACACCATTAACAGACAGAGAGTCAAATCCTGAGTGAACTCCCATTCACAATTGCTACAAAGAGAATAAAATGCCTAGGAATACAACTTACATGGATGTGAAGGACCTCTTCAAGGAGAACTACAAAACACTGCTCAAGGAAATAAGAGAGGACATAAACAAATGGAAAAACATTCCATGCTCATGGATAGGAAAAATCAGTACCATGAAAATGGCCACACTGCCCAAAGTAATTTATAGATTCAATGGTATCCCCATCAAGCTACCATTGACTTTCTTCACAGAATTGGAAAAAAACTATTTAAAATTTCATATGGAACTAAAAAAAGAGCCTGCATAGCGAAGACAATCCTAAGCCAAAAGAACAAAGCTGGAGGCATCACACTACCTGACTTCAAACTATTCTCAGGGCTACAGTAACAAAAACAGCATAGTACTGGTACCAAAACAGATATATAGACTGATGGAACAGAACAGAGGCCTCAGAAATAATGCCACACATCTACAGCCGTCTGATCTTTGACAAACCTGACAAAAGCAAGTAATGGGGAAAGGATTCCCTATTTAATAAATGGTGTTGGGAAAACTGACAAGCCATATGCAGAAAGCTGAAACTGGATCCCTTCCTTACACCTTATACAAAAATTAACTCAAGATGGATTAAAGACTTAAACGTAAGACCTAAAACCATACAAACCCTAGAAGAAAACCGAGGCAATACCATTCAGGACATAGGCATGGGCAAGGATTTCATGACTAAAACACCAAAAGCAATGGCAAAATTGACAAAAGCCAAAATTGACAAATGGGATCTAATTAAACTAAAGAACTTCTGCACAGCAAAAGAAACTATCATCACAGTGAACAGGCAACCTACAGAATAGGGAACATTTTTGCAGTCTATCCATCTGACAAAGGGCTAATATCCAGAATCTACAAAGAACTTAAACAAACTTATAACAAAAAACCAAACACCACCACCAAAAAGTGGGTGAAGAATATGAACAGACACTTCTCAAAAGAAGACATTTATGCAGCCAACAAACATGAAAAAAAGCTCATCATCATTGGTCATTAGAGAAATGCAAATCAAAACCACAATGAGATACCATCTCATGCCAGTTAGAATGGCGATCATTAAAAAGTCAGGAAACAACAGATGCTGCAGAGGATGTGGAGAAATAGGAACACTTTTACACTGTTGGTGGAAGTGTAAATTAGTACAACCATTGTGGAAGACAGTGTGGCAATTCCTCAAGAATCTAGAACTAGAAATACCATTTGACCCAGCAATCCCATTACTGGGTATGTATCCAAAGGATTATAAATCATTCTACTATAAAGACGTATGCGCACGTATGTTTATTGTGGCACTGTTCACAATGGCAAAGACTTGGAACCAACCTAAATGCCCATCAATGATAGACTAGATAAAGAAAATGTGGCACATATGCACCATGGAATACTATGCAGCCATCAAAAAGGATGAGTTCATGTCCTTTGCAGGGACATGGATAAAGTTGGAAACCATCATTCTCAGCAAACTAACACAAGAACAGAAAACCAAACACCACATGTTCTCACTCATAAGTGGGAGTTGAACAATGAAAACACATGGACACAGGGAGGAGAACATCACACACTAGGGCCTATCAGGGGGTGGGGGTGCTAGGGGAGGGATAGCATTAGGAGATGGGTTGATGGATGCAGCAAACCACCATGGCACGTGTATACCTATGTAACAAACCTGCACGTCCTGCATGTGTACCCCAGAACTTAAAGTAAAATTAAAAAATAAAAAATCTGACTGACTGTCCAAGCTCCCCAAAGAAACACTTAAATAGTACATAGAATGCTGTCATGATTAACCTCCATTCCAAGAATACAAGGACAGATACCTATAAACCTTTGTGTCCCTGGCTCCTGTGACCTGTGACCCCTGCTGCCTGGGAAGGGACACTCACCTTTCTACCAGACTCCTCTTATACCCCACGTGGCATTTTTGCACCAGTCCCATACTCCTACAAGACTCCCACCAGCCCCAGGACAGACTACAGCAGCATATGAATTAGTAAGGTTATGGACCATCTACTCAACTGGCCTAGTTGAAGTCCACATTCTGCTATCATCAGCCCACAGAATCTTCAACCTATATCCTGCCATGACTAGAGGAGGGCCAGAAACCTAGAGAAGGAAGGAACATCTCAGAGGTAGAATTGGCATATTTTAGACACAATTATTCTTATGCTTTCTTCTCAGAGTTTTCCCCATCCATCTCTTCTTTTCTTTTACCACTGCCTTCTTCCCAGTTTATGCCTGGATTGTTGTAATTGTCTCATTTTCTGCTTATAGTCTCTCCCATTTCTAATCACCCTACACACAAACATCAAATAACCTGCCTAAAACATTCTCTCCTCGTCACTCCTTTGTTTGAAATCCTTCAGTACGTCCCCACTGCCAACCAAATATTAATAAAATTCAATTTTTATATCTGTTTTTGTTTTGTTTTGTTTTTGTTTTTTTGTTGTTGTTGTTGTTGTTTTTTCCTGAGCCAGAGTCTCACTCTGTCACCCAGGCTGGAGTGCAGTGGTGCAATCATGGCTCACTGCAGCCTCAGCCTCCCAGGCTCAAGCAATCCTATCACCTCAGCCTCCTGAGTAGCTTGGACTACAGGTGTGTGCCACCACACTCAGCTAATTTTTTAATTTTTTGTAGAGGCGGCATCTCTCTATGTTGCCTAGGCTGGTCTTAAACTCCCGGACTCGAGTGATCCTCCTGCCTCAACCTTCTACAGTTCTGAGATTGCAGACATGAGCCTAAATCTTATTTTAGAGCCCCCTATAATCTAGCCCTACCTATCATTCCAGATTTGCACAAATTCCCATTTGGTTACATACAGTACCCCACGATTGCCTATTTCTGTGCTATTTGTGCCTTCTCCCCACATAGAGAATAGAGAATTAGACTCTAATTCTCTCTCCATTGCTGCCTATCAACATTCTTCAAGGTCCTCAAGACCTATTCTTCAAGGCCTATGTCAAATCTCAGCTTTCCAAGAAGCCTTGATTCTCGCAGCTGAGATTAATCTCCCTCCTTGAAGCAATGGCTATTTTCTCTGCCATTCTGCCTTTGTCTTCCTTGTAGGATACTCACTTCTGCTTCCCAGCTCCACTCTCAATTTCAGGAGGACAGTGGTGCTTTGGAGACCTTGAAGAGCTGACCAAATTCAGACTGCAGGTCCATTCCGCACAGTGATTTCAAAATTTGCAGTTAGTTGTTATCAACATTTAAAAGTTGGGAGATTTCTTATAAAAATATGGGTTTCCTGCTTCTCTTGAAGATTCAGAATATCTTGCCACACTGGGCCTACACTTCTATTTAGAATATGCCAAGGCTGAGTAGTGGCCACTCCTGAAGATGGGGCCTCTGTTCTCCAGTTCACTAAAGTTCCTGCTTCCTGTTTCTAAACCTTGCTCTTACCTTGGAGGCATTTCAGTTTATGATCCCTGGTTTAATACCTCTACAGAGTAAGGAGTAGGTGAATGGATGAAAGAATTATAGGAAGGATAAATGAACAAACTAACCTAGCTTATGGCAAAATTTGCATTTTCCACATGTTTTCAGCGGGCCAGGGAGCTCAACAGCTAAATTCTCACAACTACCCACTCCCCTACTCTGTTCTTTTCTTGTCTTGAATCATGTGCAAAAACAAATTCTGGTCAAAGCTTGAGTGGAGATATAATGATAAAGGGGTTGATTCGACAAGGGGATGTAACAATTTTAATTATTTATCTACACAGTACTGGAGGACCCAGCTATCTAAAACAAATATTATTAGAGCTAAAGATAGAAATAAGCCCTGATACAAAAAGAGCTGGAAAGGTCAACACCCCACTTTCAGCACTGGACAGATCTTCCAGACAGAAAATCAACAAAGAAACATCAGACTTAATCTGCACTATAGACCAAATGGACCTAATAGATGTTTACAGAACATTTCATCCAATGGCTGCAGAATACGCATTATTTTCCTCAGCACATAGGTCATTCTCAAGGATAGATCACATATTAGGTCACAAAACAAGTCTTAAAACATTCAAAAAATGAAATAATATTAAGCTTATCTAGCCACAATGGAATAAGACTAAAAATCAATAACAAGAGGAATTTGGGAATCTATACAAATACATGGAAATTTAACAATATGCTCCTGAATGACCAGTGGGTCAATGAAGAAATTAAGAAGAAAACTGAAAAATTTTTTGAAACAAATGATAATGGCAGCACAACATACCAAAACCTGTGGGATACAGTGAAAGCAGTACTAAGAGGGAAGTTTATAGCTATCAGTGCCTACATCAAAAATGAAGAAAAACTTCAAATCAACAGTCTAACAATGAATCTTTCAAAGCAAGAGCAAACCAAACCCAAAGGTAGTAGAAGAAAACAAATAATAAAGATCAGAGCAGAAATAAATGGAATTGAAACAAAAAAGAAAATAAAAAGATCAATGAAGGCTCACACCTGTAATCTCAGCATTTTGGGAGGCCGAGGCAGGTGTATCACCTGAGGTCAGGAGTTCGAGGTCAGCCCGGCCAACATGATGAAACCCCGTCTCTACTAAAAATATATAATTAGTCAGGTGTGATGGCACATGCCTGCAATCCCAGCTACTCGGGAGGCTGAGGCAGAATTGCTAGAATGCAGGAGACGGAGGTTACAGTGAGCCACGATTGCGCCACTGCACTCCAACCTGGGCAACAAGAGCAAAACTCCATCTCAAAAACAAAATATATCAATGAAAAATAAAAACAAAAAGTTGGATTTTTAAAAATTAAACAAAATAGATAAACCTTTAGCAGACTAATTAAAAAAGGGAGAATAGCCAAATAAATAAAATCAGAGATGAAAAGGCAACATTACAACTGATATTGCAGAAATTTAAAGGATCATTAGTGGCTACTATGAGCAACAATATGCCAATACATTGGAAAATCTAGAAGAAATGGACAAATTCCTATGCATATACAATCTGCCGAGATTGAACCATGAATAAATCCAAAATCTGTACAGACCGATAACAAGTAACCACATCAAAGTCATAATAAAAAGTCTCCCAGTAAAGAAAAGCCCAGGACCCAATGACTTCCCTACTGAGTTCTACCAAACTTTTAAAAAAGAGCTAATACCAGTTCTACTCAAATTATTCTGGAAAAAATAGAAGAGAAGGGAATACTTCCAAACTCATTCTGTGAGGCCATTATTACTCTGATATCAAAACCAGACAGAGACAGGTCACAAAAAGAAAACGACAGGCCAATATCTCTGATGAATATTGGTCAACATACACAAATCAATGTGATGCATCATATTAACAGAATGAAGAATAAAAACCCTCTGATCATTTCAATTGATGTTGAAAAAGCATTTGAGGCCGGGCGCGGTGGCTCAAGCCTGTAATCCCAGCACTTTGGGAGGCCGAGACGGGCGGATCACGAGGTCAGGAAATCGAGACCATCCTGGCTAACACGGTGAAACCCCGTCTCTACTAAAAAATACAAAAAACTAGCCGGGCGAGGTGGCGGGCGCCCGTAGTCCCAGCTACTTGGGAGGCTGAGGCAGGAGAATGGCGGGAACCCGGGAGGCGGAGCTTGCAGTGAGCTGAGATCCGGCCACTGCACTCCAGCCTGGGTGACAGAGCGAGACTCCGTCTCAAAAAATAAAAATTAAAAAATTTAAAAAAAAAAAAAAGCATGTGATAAAATTCAACATCTCTTCGTGAAAAAAACCCTAAAAAAATGCTGGAGAGAGAAGAAATATACCTCAACATAATAAAAACCATATATGACAGACCCACAGCTAGTATACTGAATGGGGAAAAACTGAAAGCCTTTCTCTAAGATCTGGAACACAGAAAGGATGCCCACTTTCACCACTATTATTCAACATAGTACTGGAAGTCCCAACTAGAGCAATTAGTCAAGAGAAAGAAAGGTCATCCAAAGTAAGAAGTCAAATTATCCTTGTTTGTAAATGACATGATCTTATATTTGGAAAAACCTAAAGACTCTATGAAAAAAATGATTAGAACTGATAAGCAAATTCAGTAAAGTTGCAGTATACAAAACAAACATACAAAAACCAGTAGCATTTCAATATGCCAATGGTGAACAATCTGAAAAAAGAAATTTTTAAAAATAATCTCATTTACAATAGCCACAAATAAAATTAAATGCCTAGGAATTAACCAAAGCAAAACATCTTTGTAACGAAAATTATAAAACACTGATTTTAAAAATTGAAGTGGACACCAAAAAACTGAAAACATATTCCATGTTCATGGATTGGAAGAATCAATATTGTTAAAATGGCCATACTGCCCAAAGCAATCTACAGATTCAATGCAATTCCTATCAAAATACCAATGGCGTTCTTCAAAAAAATAGAAAAAAAAAAATCCTAAAATTTACGTGGAACCACAAAAGACCCAGAATAGCCAAAGCTATCCAAAGCAAAAAGAACAAAACTGGAGAAATCACATTACCTGACTTCAAATTATACTACACAACTATAGTATCCAAAACAACTGTTAAACTATTAAACTTCTACAAGAAAACATCAGGAAAAGTCCAGGATGTTGGTCTGGAAAAAATTTCTTGAGTAACACCCCATAAGCACAGGCAACCAAAGCAAAAATGGACAGATGGGATCACGTCAAGTTAAAAAGCTTCTGCACAGCAAAGGAAATAGTCAACAAAATGAAGAGACAATGCACAAAATGGGAGAAAATACTTGCAAACTACCATCTGACAAGGGATTAATAACCAGAATATACAAGGAGCTCAACTCTATAGAAAAAAATTCTATTAATCCAATTAAAACATGGGCAAATGATTTGAATAGACATTTCTCAAAAGAAGACATACGAATGGCAAACAGGCATATGAAAAGGTACTCAACATCGCTGATCATCAGAGAAATGCAGATCAAAACTACAATGCAATATCATCTCACCACAGTTAAAATGGCTTACATCCAAGACAGGCTATAACAAATGCTGGCAAGAATGTGGAGAAAAGCGAACACTCATACACTGTTGGTGGAGAGGTAAATCAGCATAATCCTATGGAGAACAGTTTGGAGGTTCCTCAAAAAACTAAAAATTGAGCTACCACATGATCCAGCAGTCCCACTGCTGGGTATATACCCAAAAAAAAAGGAAATTAGTATATCAAAGAGATATCTGCACTCTCATGTTTGTTGCACTGTTCACCATAGCCAAAATTTGAAAGCAACCTAAGTGTCCGTCCACAGATGAATGGAAAGAGAAAATGTGCTACTTATACATAATGGAGTATTATTCAATCATAAAAAAGAATGAGATCCTATCACTTACAACAATGTGGATGGAACTGGAGGTCATTATGCTAAGTAAAATAAGTCAGGCACAGGAAGACAAACATCACATGTTCTCACTTGTGGGATCGAAAAATCAAATAGTTGAAGTCATTTAGATAGTAGAAGAATGATTATCAGAGGCTGGAAAGGGTGGTGGGGAGGGGACTGAAGGAAAGTGGAGATGGTTAATGAGCACCAAAAAAATAGAGAGAATGAATAAAATCTAGGTTTGATAGCACAATGGGGTGACTATAATCAATAATAATTTAATTATACTTTTTTTTTTTGATACAGAGTCTCGCTCTATTGCCTAGGCTGGGGTGCAGTTGCACAATCTTGGCTCGTTGCAACCTCCGCTTCTTGAGTACAAGTGATTCTCCTGCCTCAGCCTCCCGAGTAGCTGGGATTACAGGCATGTGCCACCACACCCGGCTAATTTTTGTATTTGTAGTAGAGATGGGGTTTCGCCATGTTGGCCAGGCTGGTCTCAAACTCCTGACCTCAAGTGATCCACCCACCTCGGCCTCCCAAAGTGCTGGGATTACAGGCATGAGCCACTATGCCCAGCCTAATTATATATTTTAAAATAACTAAAAGAGTACAACTGGATTGTTTGTAATACAAAGAATAAATACTTGAGGGGATGGAAACCCCATTTTCCATGATGTGATTACTATACATTACATACCTGTATCGAAACATCTCATGTATCCCATAAATATATACACCTACTTTATACTCACAAAAATTAAGATAGATTTTTTAAAAAACAAAAGCTCAAGTAGAGAAAAGATATATTCCTTTTTAATAAAAACTTCCCATTTTCCCCCTTAGACCTCATAATGAGTATGAGGTGGCAGTCAAGAGAAAGAAAAAAAAAAAATCCCTGTGCCTCAGTGTCTGAAACTGGGAAAGTAAAAAAATTAAGAGAGATCCATACATGCCTTTGCTTTGATGTGCCCCTTGGTGACCCACACCGAGGCAACACATGGCTGTGGGTTTCCATTGTTAGAGTAAATGTGACCTTTCTTACACAAGGGGATTGTGGTTTTGATCAACTGAAAGGACCCCGTGGGCAGCCAGGGATCAGCATAAAGGGTGAAGGGTGAGCAATAAATATGCCAGTGCATAAACACAATTAGGTTTATAAAAAAGGCACTGAAGCAAAATTAAACATTGGGGGTTTACAAAAGCAACAGACATGTTCTGTGTTTTAGAGATGGATTGATGGCTAATTAACTGTCCAGAACCATTCTAACTCCTGTACATAGGAAAACATGAGCTGAGACAAAGAATGATTGATTTTAGTGGGAAAGTCCTGTATTGTGAAATGAGAGAGAAAGGGAGGACAGCGTACGGCAATTATTGGAAATAGTGAGTTTACACAGTTTATCTCCTTTTTTTCCTTTTTTTTTTTTTTCTTTTTGAGTTTACACAATTTAGATGCGGAATCTGGATTTTGCCAGAGACTGGGTTTTGTTGTTGCTGCTATTGCTCTTATTGTTGTTTGCATTGTTTAAAAGTATCTTGTATTAAGGCAATAGCTATACTTGTCATGAAAGAGTAGCTGGACCACAAGGTTTACCAGAACCTTTTGAGGTTACTTGCACTGGAATCCAAAGAAAGACAGTATTTGTCAACTTTGATTGTATAGAGATGATCACACTATCGTTAGAAGAAAGAAGAGATTTTGCCTTTAACAGTAGTTGCTTTTTCCATATTTAGAGTTAAGGATTTCAGGAGCTGAGAAAGTGCCCATAATATGAACAGGCACCATCACATCTTGAAAATGTAAATACTTTCTGTTTAATTCATTCTGTGTCCTGAAATAAATCGTTTCTGCCAACAGCTCCATGTACATCCACTCTCCTAGATTTGAAACAGTGAAACCAAGGGTGTGTACACCACTGATGGATATCAGTCTAATACAATTATCTATATTCAAAATAAATCCTAAGCACAAATAGCAACAGGGGATTCATCACCTCTGTGGTTCTCTTCTCCCCCTACCCTGCAAAGATCAATTTCTCTAATGGCAGTTACCCACTTCCTCCCACGAGAGGAGCTTCTAAGAGAGGTAAGTGAGAATACACCTAGAGGAAAAAGGTACTAAAGTCTGAAAAGAGAGAACGCATAGCCAAAGATGATAGAGGGGTTTGCAAAAAGGCAAAATGGGTTGGATGACAAAGTTTAAGTTGGCGGTGAAGATTTGAGATTAAAAGATAAACAAAGAGCTTGCTTTTTTGGAAGCAAAAAAAAAAACCTAGACTCTAGAGTCTGTCAACTGACTTAAATGTAAAATTTGTTAATACTTAGAAAAACTGGTGATAATTCAGAGCAAGTTTCAAAACTTTTTTTTTTTTTTTTTTGGTCTGTTAGGCTGTCTTCATTGTAGATCAGGGATGGGTTAGTGATGTAAATTAGCGATTTCAGAAAGTCATGTGACAGGTCTTTCATGATAGCCTGGTAGGCAAAATGGGGACAAATAGGCAAAGTGATAATATTTACCTATTTGTAACGTTATGAGGACAGAAAATGTGACTGACTCGTTCACTGCCATATCTCCTCTACGCTGCACAGAGCGTGACACGGGCTCAAAAATGGGTCCTGATTTGGTATAGTTAGGTGCATTCACCAATGACTGAGCAATAATACCCAAAGTACATTGTTTTCTGGATTCATGTGAACAGACTTGGTTTTATTTGCTTCCATATCTCTAGGACATAGAGTAGGCACTTAATAAAATCTGATGAATAGGCTGGGCGCGGTGGCTCATGTCTGTAATCCCAGTACTTTGGGAGGCCAAGGCGAGCAGACTGCTTGAGGCCAGAAGTTCAAGACCAGCCTGGCCAACATGGTGAAACCTCTTCTCTAGTTAAAAAAAGAAAAAATTAGCCAAGCATGGTGGCACACACCTGTAATACCAGCTGAGAGGCTGAGGCATGAGAATCACTTGAACCCAGGAGGCAGAGGTTGCATTGAGCCAAGGTCGCACCACTGTACTCCAGCCAGGGCAACAGAGTGAGTGAGACTCTGTCTCAAAATTAATTAATCAATGTAATTAAATGTGATGAATAAATGAATAAATCTATAGCTCTTTTACAACATTCGTATAAGATTATTTTCTTAGTCTTAACATTTTAATTGATGACTTGATTGAAGCTATATTTTTAAAAAAGGAGATTGCCAGTTATTGCAATTGCACACATATTGAGACAATGTGCTTATGGATAGATAAAAATACAATGAATAAAAAGGACATAAGTCAATACCAATATGACAAAATTTAATATCACTAAATGTATATTCAAAAATGTACAGTCAAAGAATAGGAGGGCTCCCAGCTTGAAATCACTTACTTTTTAAAAGCTATGACAGTCACCACGACCATCACCCCGCTGAGCCATCCAGCTATAAAACTTAGATAGAGTGCATGGAGCATCTATTTAGGAACACTGCAAAATAAATGATAGCAGGAAGATTTGGAAAGGACACCACAATTCAAAGCACCACCAAGCCAGTACTGAGTTTGCCCTTTTATTCCCTCCTGGCCAGGACTCAAGGAAGCCTGAAACTCTGAAGTGGGCATCCAGATGTAGACAGAGAGTGCCTCAAGAAAAGCCGTCTAGTTTTGGGTCCAGGAGTAGGAAAGGAGAATTCTAACATTCATCGAGAGGGGGGCAATTCATCATTTTCCTTTCTTCATTTTTCTGTCATGCTCCAGAAGCCAGACGATCCCATGACAACAGTTGCAGCAAAGACAGGGGTGGCAGCAGAGGCTGAAGGTCCCTAAAACTCTCAAGTACAGAATGTTCCTCTCTGATCAGAGGAGCTGTGGTCCCCCAAAGTGGGGCAAATCCCTGTTGGTTTTTTCTCTCTCTAGCCTCCTATTTGAGTCTGAATACACACAGAAAGTGTGCAGCAGGCTGGGTTAACTAAAAACTCAGCTTTTTGGGCTGGAGAACTAAAAAGATGAAGGAAACTGGTAAATTCTGAGGAGAGCATAGAGAGGGAGGAGCTAGGAAGTGTGACCCAAGGAAGTCGTTTCTAGACTCTGGAGCTTATTCCTGATTGGTGTGTGCATGAATCTGACCCTAAACAGCATACCGTAGACTTTGAGAACTGAAAGGTGGGACAGACTGCAGCCCAGCTCCCAGACTGTTCACTGGGTGGCACATACACGGGACAGAAACAAGCATTGCATAGGCTTTAAAAACTGAACTAACGTTGGAACCGCACCCAGAGTGGGCTAATCAGAAATCACAGCCTGTACCTAACTGTTTATGTACTCAAAGGTTATGGGGCTGGGCACAGTGGCTTATACCTGTAATCTCAGCACTTTGAGAGGCCGAGGTGGGGAGATCACGAGGTCAAGAGATCGAGACCATCCTGGCCAACATGGTGAAACCCCATCTCTACTAAAACTACAAAAATTAGCTGGGCGTGGTGGTACGTGCCTGTAATCTCAGCTACTCGGGTGGCTGAGGCAGGAGAATCACTTGAACCCAGGAGGCAGAGGTTGCAGTAAGCTGAGATCACACCACTGCACTCCAGCCTAGTGACGGAGCAAGACTCTATCTCAAAAAAAAAAAAAAAAAAAAAAAAAAAAAAAACGGTTATGGTATGCTGTTTTGATTCCGGAGGGCTGAAGATTGAAGTTCCCAGTTTTAACCATAAATTTGTCTATTGCTTTTTCAGGTTTTGTAAGCTTTTGCTTTATGTATTTTCAAGCTTTGTTGTTAGGTGTGTACACATTTTGAATTGTTATGTGTTCTTGGTGAATGGACCCTTTTTTCTTTATGTAATACCCTCCCTCTCTGTCAGAATGCATGTAAAACAAGACTCAACTATATTACATCTACAAGAAACTCACTTCAAATATAACATATAAATAGATTAAAAGTAAATGGATGGAGCTGAGTGCAGTGATGCACGATAGTCCCAGCTACCTGGGAGGCTGAGGCAGGAGAGTCCTTGACCGAGTCAGAGGCTATAGTGTGCCACGATCATGCCTGTGAATCACCACTGCACTCTAGCCAGGGCAACATAGTGAGACCTTGTCTCTTAATAAATAAATAAATAAATTTTTAAAAAATACACGGGTGGAAAAATGATAGCCTTAATTTAAAAAAAAAAAAAAAACCTTTCAAGTAGAGTGACTATTTAATAGCAGAGAAGAATTCAGAGCAAAGACAACTACCAGGGATAAAAACGGACACTGTCCATTAACCAAGAATATGTAACAGTCCTAAGTGATAACATACCTAGCAATAAAGCTTTAAAATACATGAAGCAAAAACTAACAAAACTGGAAGGAAAAATGTACAAACCCACAATTATAGCTGAAAACTTCAACTCTCCTCTTTCAGTAATCGTTAGAACAAGTGACAGAAAATCAGCAAGGACACAGAACTGAACAATGCTATTAAAGAACTATATCTAATCAACATTTATTGAATATTTTACCCACTAACAACACGATAGTCTTTATATATGCACACAGAATATTCATCAAGATAGAGCATATACTAGGTCATAAAATAAACCTTACCAAAAGTAAAAGAGTTGAAATCACACAAAGTTCTTTGGCCATAAGAAAATTAAACTAAAAATCAATAATAGCAAAAAAAGTTTTTAAAACTCTTAAATTAAACAACAGATCTTTAAACAACCCACAAATCAAAGAGGAAGCCTCAGGGGAAATTAGAAAATACTTTGAATTGAATGAAACTTAAAATAAAATGTAAAAATTTGTGGTGTACAGATAAAGCAGTGTTTAAAGGTGAAATTATACTATTATGTGCTCATATTAAGAAGAAGAATGATCTCAGACTTACTAGCTAAGATTCTATTTTTAAAAACTAGAAAAAGAAGAGCAAAATATATTCAAAGCATACAAAAGCAAGGAAATAATAAAGGTAAAAGCAGAAATCAATGAAATTAAAACTAACCAAACCAAAAAAGGATGACGGGAAGAAAGAGAACTAGACAAAATAAAACCAAAAGCTAGTACTTTGAAAAGATCAATAAAATTTAAAATTCTCTATCAAGATCAACAAAGAAAAAAGGAGAAAAGACACACATTATCAATATCAGGAAAGAAAGATGGGATCACTACAGACCCCACAGATGTTTAAGGTATAATAAAGGGATGCTACCATTCTAAGCACATAAATGGAACAAGGAAGATGAAATGAACTAGTTCCTTAAAACCTCAAAATACAAAAATGCAACCAAGATGAAATAAACAACTTGAATTTTTCTATAACTATTAAAGAAATGGAATATGTAGTTGAAAACCTTCCAAAAAGAAATTTCTAGACTCAGATGGTTTCGATGGCAGATTCTACAAAACATTTAAAGAAGATATTTCATCAGTTCCACACAATCTCTTCCAGGAAAGAAAAGAGAAGGGAATTCTTCTGAACTAAGTTTATGAGGCTGCTAACATTATCCTGATAACAAAACCAGAAGATGACGATACTACATGAAAACTATAGAACAATAGCCTTAATGACCATAGGCACACAATATTATTGAATCTAATTCAGCAAATATAAAACATGAAAAATATACCACAACTAAGTGGAATTTATCCTGGGAAAGCAAGGCTGATTCAATATTTTTAAAATTAATCAGTGTAATCCACCATATCAGTAGCCTAAAGGAGAAAAATCATATGATCAGATCTCGATTGCTACAGAAAAAAAAAGCATTTTCTAAAACTCAACATCCGTCTCAGATAAAAATCTCAGCAAACTAGGAATAGATGGTCTTTTTCTCAATCTGATAAAGAGCATTCTCAAAAAGACAAAACTACAGCTAACATCATACTTAATCATGAAGACTAAATGCTTTCCCTCTAAAGTCAAGAACATAGCAAAGACTTTTACCACTCCAATTCAACATTCTACTAGAACTCCTAGCCAGTAGAATAAAACAAAAAATAAACAAATTAAATTAAAGGCATACAGATTGAAGGAAGAAATAAAACTGTTTCATAAACAACATGTAGAAAATCCCAAGGAATTTACCAAAAAAAAAAAAAAAACACTCTCCTAGATCTAAGTGAATTTAACAAAATAGCAGGCTACAAGGTCAACACATAAATATCAATTATATTTTCATTTACTAGCAATAAACAATGGGAAACTGAAGTTTAAAACACAATACCACTTATAATATGTCCAAAAAATGATATACCTAGGTATAAATCTGACAAAATTTTTACAGGATCTGTATGCTGTAAGCCTCAAAGCACTGATTTTAAAATATCAAGATCTATATGAATATAGAGACATACCATGTTCAAGGACTGAAAGATTCAACATAATAAAGATGTCAATTGGTCTATATGTTTAATGCATTCCAATCATAATCCCAGCAACATTTTTGGCAGATATAAACAATCTGATTCTAATATTTATATGCAAAAGCAAAGGAACTAAAATAGCCTGAATAAATTTGAAAAAGGCGAATAAAGTTGAAGGAATCACACTACTGTATTTTAAGATTTACTACAAAGCTATAATAATCAAGAGAATGTAATATTGGCAAAGGAACAGACACACAAATCAATGAAACAGAATAGAGTCCAGAAACAAAACCACACATATATTAATTTTGATAAAGATACAAAAGCATTTCAGTGGAGAAAGGATAACCTTTTCAACAAATAGTATTGGAACAGTTAGGCATCCACGTGTAAGACAATAACACTCCACCCATAACTTGCACCATATATAAAAATTAACTCAAAATAGGTTATAGATCTAAATGTAAAACCCAAAACGATACAATCTTTAGAAATACATATATAGGCCGGGCGCGGTGGCTCACGCCTGTAATCCCAGCACTTTGGGAGGCCGAGACGGGCGGATCACGAGGTCAGGAGATCGAGACCATCCTGGCTAACACGGTGAAACCCCGTCTCTACTAAAAAATACAAAAAACTAGCCGGGCGAGGTGGCGGGCGCCTATAGTCCCAACTACTCAGGAGGCTGAGGCAGGAGAATGGCGCAAACCTGGGAGGCGGAGCTTGCGGTGAGCTGAGATCCGGCCACTGCACTCCAGCCTGGGCGACAGAGCAAGACTCCGTCTCAAAAAAAAAAAAAAAAAAAAAAAAAAAGAAATACATATATAAACAGAACTTCATGACCTGGGTTTAGGCAAAAAGGTCTTAGATAGGACACTAAAAATACAATCTATAAAAGAAAATATTAATAAATTGGACTTCATGCAAATTTAAAACTTTTACTCTGCAAAAGATGTTCACTGTTAAAAGAATGAAAAAAAAGCTACAAACTGGGAGAAATTATTTGTAAATCATATGTCTGGGAAAGGACTTCTATCCAGAATTTTTTTAGTTCTCAAAACTCATTAGTTAAAAAAAAAAACAAACAGTTCAATAAAAGATGGAAAAAGGCCTGAGGCAGTGGCTCATGCCTGTAATCCCAGCACTTTGGGAGACCCAGCGGGGAGGATTGTTTGAGCCTAGGAGTTCAAGACCAGCCTGGGCAACATAGTGAGACTCCCATCTCTACAAAAAAAAAAGTTTTTAATCAGTATGGCATGATGGTGCATGTCTGTAGTCCCAGCTACCCAGGAGGCTAAGTGGGAAGATCACTTGAGCTCGCAAGTTTGAGGGTGCAGTGAGCTATGATCATACCCTTGCACTCCACCCTGGGCAACAGAGCAAAACCTTGTCTCTTAAAAAAATAAAAAATAAAAGATGGAAAAAGATGTGAAAAGATATCTCACCAAAGTGAATACACACAAAGCAAATTAGCACGGTACAACATCTAACATCTTCAGCCATTACAGAAAGGTCAATTAAAACCAGGATGAACTATCACTAAACTCCTAGCTAAAATAAAAATTACTGACAACACCAGGTGCTGGCAAGGATGCAGAACAACTAGCACACTCATATGTTGCTGGTGGAAATTCAAAAACAGCTACTCTGAAAAACCATTTGACAGTTTTTTATAAAGTTAGATATAGCCCAACAATTCCACTTCTAAGTATTTACTTTAGAGAAATGAAGATATATGCACACAAAAACTTGTACATGAACATTGATAGCAGTTATATTTATAATTGCCCAAAACTGGAAACAGTCAAATGTCCTTAATCTGGAGAACGGGTAAGTAACCTTTGGTATATCCACACAATGGAATACTACTCAACAATAAAAAGGAACAAACTACTGATATATGCCACAACTTGAGTGAATCACAAAGGCACTATGCTGAGTGAAAGAAGCCAGTTTCACAAGGTTACTGTGATATAGTGAGAAATACATATTTGGTCTTTGTCCCTTGTCCCTGACAAAGCTCCTAAAATTTCCTGAGTGATGGGGATGATAGGAGTGTCTTTTGTCATTCATAACAAGCCTCTTTCCACCATATTTGAGTTTATATTAATAAAGTGACTTAGTGGGCTCTTAGATAGCTTCAGGATGGGGGCTGGTTGCCAGAGGAACCAATTATGTGATTATATGGTTGGGACTTTCGGCCCCATCCCCAGACCTCTAGGGAGGGAAAAGGGAATGAGACTGAGTTAATTACCAATGGTCAATGATTTAATCAATTATGCTTATGATTATAGAATGGAACCTCCATAAAAACACTAAACAATGGGGTTCTGAGAGCCTCCAGGTTGGTGAACACATTGAGGTGCTGGAAGGGGCGGTGCACCTGAGAGGGCCTGGAAGCTCTGCACCCCTTTGCCCTTACCGAGCCCCGCACATCTCTTCCATGTGGCTGGTCCTGAGTTGTATCCTTTATAATAAACTGGCAATAGTAAGTAGAGCACTTTCCTGAGTTCTGTGAGCCATTCTAGCAAATTATTGAACCTGAGGAGGGGGTTTTGGGAACTCACTGACTTTATCTTCTGTCAGCCTTAAGTATGGGTGGCCCAGAACAGGGGCTGTCTCGTGGTATTAGGCCTTTAATGCGTGGGATCTTTCCCAACTCCAAGCATCAGTGCCTGAAGTGAATTGTAGAACATTCAGTTGGTGTCCAGAGAGTTGGGGAACTGGTTCATGTGAGAAGAAAAAAAAACTACACATCAGGTGTCAGAAATGTTGTGAGTAAAAACAATTGAGAATTACATTCTGAATGATTCCATTTATGTAACATACTTGAAAAGACAAAATTTTAGTGACAGAAAACAGATTCGTAGACTCCAGGCCTAGGAGGTCCCAGGAGGCTATGACTGCAAATGTGTAGGGGTAGGGAGGTTTTTGGAGTGATGGCACTGTTCTAGATGCTGATTATGGCAGTAGTTACACAAATCTATACATGTGCTAAGACTCATAGAATTGCACACTAAAAATGTCCATTTTACTATATGTTAGTTTTTTAACTATGTAAATATTTTAAAGACAGGACAGTTTTTGTTGAATACAACTCAGTATATGCCAAAAGTACGACTTAACCATCAAAAGAAACAGCTTGAGATGCATTAACGGAAGTATTCAATCCAGAACAAAGAAAGTTAAGACCCATTGGACTCCAAAGTAATTAGACTGCATCTACAATATTGTGTTTTATTTGGGACATTGATAAAAATCAACAGCATCTAAGGAAGGTGACCACGATGATTAGAGGATGATAGAAAGGATTAGGACTATTTAACCTAGAGAAGAGAAGGCATGACATGGTAACTCTCCCACTATATTAGAAAAATGTCCAAGCAGTTTACTGAGCCCTGTTCTGTGTTACTCTTGAGAAAAAAAAACTGTGTCCCCCAGGGAGTAGTTACAAGAAGGCAGATCTCAAACCACTATACAGGAAAGCTTTCTATCAAGTTGAGAATAAATAAAACGACCTGCCTAGATAAGCAGTGAGCCTCTCGTCATTGGCTGGAAATCACCGAAAATGTTCAAGCAGATGTTAAATAACCATCTATCAAGGTTATTGTCAAAGGGATTACTTCACTGAGTAGGAGACTGATCTATTTAACCTCTAAGGTCTCTCGCAACTCCACCTCCTGTATTCTAAGTTATAAATGATGCTGTAAATCACCCTCACCCTATGTGTATCTCCAACTCCTACACCTCATTACAATGTACACAGGGCTCACAAAAATCCCCATGGACTCCTGCTAACACTGACTGTCTCAAGACAGCCTTCAAGGCTGCTTTAATGATTTCTAACCAGCAATGGGAGAGAGAGATGCTGAAGAACATGGGAAAAAACTAAAATGTCTGTAGATAATGGATAGATAACTTTTAACCAGGATATAAAGGGAATTAATTTTTGACGCTGCTCTGTTTGATAAGTTATTGTATCAGATCCAAAATGAACTACTACAAGCCTTGAGACCTATTTCGACTTCCCTGATCTGGCCCCTGCTCTAGTCTAGACGAGGAAACTGGGAAGCCCCACGTCCTGAAATTTACCATATGCAAAATAATTCCTGTATTCTTTCCTGCTCTTTTCAGTTCTTTGAATATCAACCTTTATATTTTCCTCTCTGGTTTTCTCAGTGAATTATCTAGGCTCGGATCTTTCAAAAGTCTAACTACAAATTAGGATAAGAGGGACTAATTAAGGTTACAGTGGGCTTGATCAGGGCAGGCAACAGGGTTAACTATAAGCTAACAAAGATTGGAACAAGGGGATGGCTGTGGAGATTAATTTTCTCTGGCAGGACATGAGTCAGGGAAACTGATAAGGATTTGGATACCTGAATTTGGAAGGGCAATATTTAAAGTAGTAGATCAGGCACAGGTTAGATATGATTTCAATCAGAGGTTGTGTCACCCCAGTGATTCTAAGGGAGACGAGTTGAACTGCCCACGTCCGTGACCACCATGATGCCTTTCCACATCAGAGCCCATGGGCCTTCCTGGTTGAACTCATCCTCTTGGTGAAATTTGATTACAAATTATTTATATCATCAGATGCAACTTTACTCTTTTCAGGATGTTAATGAAGTTATTATAGTTCTCTTTATCAAGTCCATTATTGAATTTAAGTCTGTTTGGCAGACAAAAGTAGTCTATAGTGTTATAAGTCAGATTACTTATTGCAGCAGGTAATCACTGCAAGCTAGCATGGGACGTTTCTGGGGTGTTGGTTATGTTCTTGATCTAGCTGCATTCAATTTGAAAATTCTGGTTTTTATGGTTTTTACACTTTTCTGTATTTACATTATACTTCAGTAATAATGTTCCACAGATAAGAAAAAGCCAGGCTGGGCACGGTGGCTCACACCTGTAATCCCATCACTTTGGGAGGCCGAAGCGGTGGATCGCCTGAGGTCAGGAGTTCGAGACCAGCCTGACCAACATAGTGAAACCCAGTCTCTACTAAAAAAAAAAAAAATACAAAAAATCAGCTGGGCGTGGTGGCAGGTGCCTGTAATCTCAGCTACTATGGAGGCTGAGGCAGAAGAGTTGCTTGAACCCAGGAGGTGGAGGTTGCAGTGAGCTGAGGTCATGCTACTGCAATCCAGCCTGGGCAACAAGAGCGAAACTCTGTCTCAAAAAAAAAAAAAAAGAAAAAAGAAAAAGCCTTGGGCAGAGGCCTCCTGACACCATCTAGGTAGTGGGCAGCCAGCAATACAATAAGTAGATCTCAGCCTTCTTTCTTTCTTTTCCTGTGTGTGTGCACGGCTCACACCGGCTCATTCAAATCTACACACACCCAGATACAAACAAGATCTGTTCAGAGGCTGGAGAAGCCATCAAGGATGCTCCAATGGGATACATCTGCCTTCTCTTCCCAACTCCGACCCATGTGAGAATCCAGGGGTTGGCAGATGCCATGCTATAGAACAGGATTTAATATTCTGTTCCTCAGTGTTGGAAAGGGGGTCCTCATTCTCTCAGGAGAAATCCAGGTCCCCTGAGGCAGATAAATAAGGCAACTTTAAACATCAGTTAACTAATAATACATGTGTGTATATCTAGCAAAAAGGAAAGAAATACATTAAAATGTCAACAGTTACTTCTGCTGAGTGATAGGATTAACTGACTTTTTAGATTTTTCTCATTTCATTTTTATGTTCTGTATGTGATCATGTATTGTTTTCAAAAAACATGTAAGTGCTATAGTTAAAACTCTTTTTTGTTTGTTGGTTTTCGAGAGTCTTGTTCTGTCGCCTAGGCTGGAATGCAGTGGCGTGATCTCAGCTCACTTCAACCTCCGCCTCTGGGGTTCAGGCAATTCTCCTGCCTCAGCCTCCCGAGTAGCTGGGATTACAGGCATATGCCACCATGCCTGGCCAATTTTTGTATTTTTAGTAGAGACGAGGTTTCACTATGTTGGCCAGGCTGGTCTCGAACTCCTGACCTTGTGATCTGCCTGCCTCAGTTTCCCAAAGTACTGGGATTACAGGCATGAGCCACTGCGCCTGGCTATAGTTAAAATTCTTATGTTTGTATAGGCCATTATTTTTTTCAAACATAAGCATAAGTTTTTTCAGTGGATTCTTTGTATATTTTGAATACAAGTTCTTTATCATATGTGTTTTGAAAATACTTTTTCTTAGTCTGTGTCTTGTCTTTCCATTCTCTAAACAGTATCTTTTGCAGAGCAGAAGTTTTAAATTTTAATAAAATCCAACAAACCACTTTTTTCTTTTATGGATTGTACTTTTGGTGTTGCATTGAAAAACTCATTACCATCAATTGATTCTCTGATATTATTCTCTGATATAATTCTGCTTATGTCACAGAAATAATTCTCTGATATTATTTATCTCCATTTTGCAGATGAAAAAACCAAGACTCAAAGATTAACTAACTTGACTTAGCTCTCACCTGCAGCAAGTAATAGATTTGGGACTGCTTTACATTCCAATGCTTTTTCCACTATAGAATGTTGCAATGCGATCTAATCCTATTATTCTTGCTTTTGTTTTCTTTGCTTTTCTTTCCTTTTTTCTCTTCTCTTTTAAAGTTGTTTTTGGCCAGGTGCAGTGGCTCAAGCCTATAATCTCAGCACTTTGGGAGGCCAAGTCAGGAGGATCACCTGAGGTCAGGTGTTCAAGACCAGCCTGGCCAACATGGCGAAATCCCATCTCTACTAAAAATACAAAAAATTAGCCAAAATACAAAAAATTAGCCCAGCATGGTGACGGCACCTGTAGTCCCAGCTACTCGGGAGGCTGAGGCAGGAGAATCACTTGAACCTGGGTATTAGAGGTTGCAGTGAGCCAAGATCGCACCACTGCACTCTAGCCTGGGTGACACAGTGAGACTTAAGTGCTGGGATTACAGGCGTGAGCCACCGCGCCTGGCCACTAAGTTGTTTTTAACATAGGATGAGCACAGTTTGCTAGAATAAATGGCAGCTTCCAGAGAAAAAGACATTGATGAAGCTAATTCAAAGTCTATCATAACGGCATTGTTAGAAACATGCTCTAAGGTAGCAATGCTAAGGATTGTGAGAGTCCGGGGAACCAGAGGAGCATGTTATAAAAACAAGAGCTCGTTTCCCTAGAAATATACATACACACAACATTTTCCATACAATTTTAGGGGTTCTGAGTGCGATGGCTGCTCTTCGACACAAAACATATGCAGAATTAGTTCCCTGGGTTATCTGGGGAAAATATAAAGTAATGTAAGAAAATAATATCTATAAAAGTACCATCATAGTTCCTGTGAATAGTTAGCATTCCATAAATTCTCTGAATTTAATTCAAAGTCTGATTAGTTTGGTTCATAGTAATTTTTGTCTTCAAGTCGAGAATCCATACCCACTCTGCCTCTATTCTACTAATTGGCCACAGGATGTCACTGTTGTTCTAAGGAAAAACTTGAACAGCCCACCACCCCCACAACTTCCACCTCTCACCCCTACCCCCACCCACGGTTCCCAGCCTCCTTAATATAAAAGGACTAAGTAATGACTGCGTGATGAGAAAGGGAGTGAATGAGAACATTGCCTTTGTATCCCAAAAGCTTTGTTTGGCGGGGGGTGTGGGGGGGTGCGGGGGAAGGCCAGGCACAGTAGCTCATGCCTATAATCCTGGCCTCTTTGGGAGGACCAGGCAGGAGGATCATTTGAACCCAGGAGTTGGAGACCACCCCTAGGCAACATAGTCATATCCTCTTCACAGAAAATTTAAAAATTAGCCAGGTGTGGCGGCATGCACCTGTAGTCCCAGACTCAGGAGGCTGAGATGGGAGGATTGCTTAAGCCCATAAGATCAAGGCTGCAGTGAGCCATGATGGCCTCCACTGCACTCCAGCCTCGGTGACAGGGCAAGACCTTGCCTCAAAATAATAATAATAAATTTAATAGTAACGTAATACATTCCATTTGAATATTCTACGAAAATTACTGCACCAACATAATCTTTCAGAGATGCCCTTTTTGTAAAAAGCACTCTTTGGGTTCCGATACCGCCTCCTAACCCAGAAGATCCACGGAAAGTCTCAACCATTCATTTACTGATTCATTAAAGAATTTTTGAATACCCACTATGTGATAGGCACTGTGCATATCACAGTTTGCCAGGAGATTTAGCCATATCTGGTCACTCTCACAATAGCTCTGCATAATTAGGCCCCAGCTTAGGGTGGCAATAGCATAGGGATTTGGTTCAGAGTCCCTAGAGAGAACCTGGTCACCCCAAACAGCCTCTTGTAGTTACTCGACCTGAAAGATGTCATAATGATCCTATATCTTAGAGTGCTGCCTGGGGTAATACTCATCCATCACTGCTAAGGTGGGCAGCAGTTATCTGTAAAATGCCCACCTGGCCCCATGGCTTCTTCCTTCTGGGCACCACCAAAGGCACATCAAGATTCACATGATAGTTTTGTTTCATAACAGTGTTTTTGAGGTATAATTCACATACCGTAAAATTCACCCTTTAAAAGTATAGAAGTCAGTGGTTTTTAGCATATTCAGAGAGTTGTACAATCATTGTCATTATCTAAATCCAGAACATTTTCATTACCCCATACCCACTACCGCAATAAGAAACCCCATATCCTATTCTCACCCTTTACCCAGCCCCGAACTACCACCAGTCTACTTTCTGTGTGGATGTCCTTATTCTGGATTGATATAAATGGAATCATACAACATAAACTGGTATTTTTTTATTTTACTTTATTTTATTTTTGAGATAGAGTCTTGCTCTGTCACCCAGGCTGGATTGCAGTGGCACGATCATTGCTCACTGCAGTCTCAATCTCCTGGGCTCAAGTGATCCTCCCATCTCAGCCTCCCTAGTAGCTGGGACTACAGGCACCCACCAAATATTGTTTTAAATTTATTGCAGAGATGAGGTCTTGCTACATTGCCCAGGCTTATCTTGAACTCCTGGTCTCAAGTGATCCTCCTGCCTCCCAAACTCAGCCTCCCAAACTGTCAGGATTACAGGCGTGAGCCACTGCATTTGACTCAGCATAAACTGTTTTTAAATGACAAGGGAAAGTAATTATGTCACGTATTTCAGGAATTCTGTCATAACTGCCATGGCTTGATAGGGTGAGTTTCTGCTTCCAAAAAAGGGCTTCCAGAGTAGGACCTAACATATAAATCTATAAATCCTTATAATATAAATCATGAACTACCTTGGGGGATTCTTTTTTAACTTTACTAAACAATACAGCCAAATTGAAGTGAAGCTGGTTTTGCTCACGACAAAAGTGGCTGAAATTAATCTTCTAAAATCATTTTTAAAGTATATTCTGCAAGATTGTGGGGTCCGGGTACAGTGCTTGTATCTATTATTTTATATTCTAAAGTAGGAGACAAGAATAATGAACTACAAGCTTCTGCTAGTCTATCTTAGTTAATCATTAAATAAACATCCAAATCCTACATGCAGGTACACAGAGTAAAGTGAACTGACAATAACCCAATAACCAGCCTGGGGGTGGAGAATAACATCTATAGGGAGAACCCGCACCAGCCAATGGACTAGCCATCTTCCTCCCACCAATTCCATGAAGTAGGTACTATTAAAATGAACAAAAAGAAAAAAAATAAAAGACTCAGTGGGATTCAATAACTTAACCAAGGGAGATTGCATCCCTGGCATGTGAAAGTGCTAAGTAACGATTAAAAACACAGAATCAGGGCCGGGCATGGTGGCTCAAGCCTATCATTTCAGAATTTTGGGAAGCTGAGGCAGGCAGTTCACTTGAGGCCAGGAGTTCAAGACCAGCCTGGCCAACATGGTGAAACTCCATCTCTTCTAAAAATACAAAAATTAGCCAGGCATGGTGGCCAGCACCTATAATCCCAGCTACTCTGGAGGCTGAGACAGGAGAATTGCTTGAACCCGGGAGGTGGAAGTTACAGTGAGCCAAGATCGCACCATGGCACTCCAGCCCGGGCAACAGAGCCAGACTCTGTCTCAAAAAATAAAAATAAAAATGGTGACTGGGGAGGGCTGTGGCCTGAGCTGACCTCGCGGTGCTGCAAAATGCAGCCTCTCAGTCAGTACGCAGGCTTAGGACAGTGAGTACACTGGTGATGCCACCCTGTTCGCACTCCACGCAATGTCTTCTGTATCTTGTTTCCTCCATCCAGTAAACACAAGTACCATCGCTCCCACATGCATTGTAATACATGTATTACAAGGATGGGGGAGAAGGGTTTGAAGAGCTACTGCCTCCTGCAACAGCTCCATTACGTCACTGTAGATACAGACTAATAAAGTTTTCTCTATTTTCTTAAAAACGAAAGTAAAACCAGGTCAATGAAGTGATAACAAGAACTAATGACCACGAAGGTGTTTCCTGCTCATATCCAAAGGCAATAAGGGCAATTAAACTGATTTATGGCAACAATAATGATGCTACTGTTATCACAACTGACTTTGTCAGCAATGTCTTTATTTTTAAAAGACAAAGTCCTTTTGGTCCTACAAGTCTGCCTAGATTTCTGGGTGAAGGAACTTCAGGAGGAGGGGGGAAAAGCTGTTCCCTAAAACAAAGAAAGAACAAACTTGACTTTCAAGTTTTCTTAATAAAATATACTATCTCTATATTTGCATAACTTCCCGTTTGCCTCCTTTGAATTGTTTTGGAGAAGAATCAATAGTCAATAAAAGAAATCCTTGCTATTTGTGACCTTGGAGCTGTCGGTTGAGCACATAAGTAGAAGCTCGTTAACATTCCAATACCTAAAATTTGAAGCACCTGTGTATTTGAAGGCTCTGCTGTTTCTCCCAATATCTAGGGCATCTGTCTGCTTATTGCAGAAATTGTCAACCTGTGCTATTCAGTAGAATCACATAGGGAGTTTTTAAAAACCATTAATCCCCAGGTTATGCCCCTAGAGACTCTGATTCCACTGACCTGGAATGCAACCTGGGCATCAGGAATTTCAAAGACTCCGGAGTTATAGACAACCAAATATGGAAGTTGGTACTTAGTTGGCAGTCACATGGGTCTTTTGTCCTTCCTCAGTTTCAGCAGTTCTGGAGGATGGCTCCTTATATTTTGAAGTCTCCCTTGAGGTCCCTTCACTACTAAGTAAATTTTAATTTTCAATATGGCCCATGGTCCATATTTTATGTCAGACCATGCCAACCTGAGCCTTCAGGACAGGTCTCCTAAATGGACATGAATTAGTGAGAGTTACCTTTCTCACAATCTCAACAGAAATAAACCCTGATAGATACCCAAGTGTATCAGTTCATACTACATCAAATTACCATAGACTGGGTGGCTTAAACAGCAAACTTTTATTTCTCACAGTTCTAAAGACTGGGAAGTCCAAGTCTGGTGAGGTCTCACTTCCCAGTTTCCAGATAGCCATTTTCTTCTTGTACCCTCACATGCTGAGAGAGAAAGCTCTGGTCCCTTCATCACCTTATAACAGCATTGATCCCTTCCATGAGGGCTCCATCCCTTGACGCAATTACCTCTCAAAGACCTCACCTCCCAGTACCATCACATTAGGCATTAAGATGTCAATATATCAATTTGGTTGGGGGGTCATTTGGGGAACATTTGGTCATAACACCCAGTAACAGAAATTAGCTGAATGAAGAAATAGTTTGAGTATAAACTTACAAAAAAAAAAACGTATTTCTGGTAGTGTATCTGTTTAAAAATTAAAATCTTATGTTCAATTCTGTTGTTTTTCTTCTGTATGCAATAAGATAGAATTGTTACTTCAGTATAGTATGAAATAACGTAGTATGATTAAAGTTTATAATTTAGCTATAAAGCAGTGTACCTTTTTACTGTCACAGGAAAACTGAAATCCAATGGAAACTACCAACCAAAAAAGAATATCTTACAAGATGATTGGACCAATGAGAAAGAATACTGAATTTAGCATTAAATTATTTCCACTTCACATAGACATTTATGAAGCATCTACTAGGTGGCTGGCACTGTGCTAAGGACTCAAGATTCAAAAATGCACCTTTTAGGGCTGACCATCTAGTGAGAGAACAGATCATTTCAATATATTGTGGTCAGTGCTCCACTAGAAAGAACAACAGAGCAGGAGCCTTGACCTCAAGCAGGAGAATAGTGAAGGGGTAGGGAAACCTAATGGAGGAAATGTCTTTGCTATATTTTAAAAGATTGTTATCCACGTGTAGTGAAATGCCGGTGTTTAGGGGATAGAGCCTCAGTTAAAGAATGCTCCACCTTCCTCCAGGTTCTGAACCAGCTCAGAAATGGACTCAGCTAGGGACTAAATTAGAGATCAAAATCTCAGCTTTATTATTGTTACCTTTGCTTTAATCTAAGAGGAAGGATGGCTTTGCCAGGAGAGGAGGAAACAGTGATGGGGGAATCCTGTGATTTTCTGCTCCCTATCACAGTGTGCTTTCTGGAATCTACAGTTACATAAACAGAGGAGTTTGCTAAATATGTTCAAATTACTCATTATTGTTCACTGAGTGAGGCAGCTGCATCAGCGTCCTTAAAAGACCTTAAGGAGAACATACTTCTAGTTCTCACAAACTGTAATCGGGAAAAAAAAAAAAACTGCTTTGTTTTTATTTGAACTTATATCAGAGTCAGTTCTAAGTTGTATAATCTATTTGGCACAGACTGATTTATGGACATTCATATTTATTATCAAACTTGGTCCTAAAAGCTAAATGGGAGATGTCCAGACTAGCTTATTTTAGAGCCTAGAGTCCACAGTCATGCAATAAATTTTTTTAAAAAGTATTCCTGGCCGGGCGCGGTGGCTCACTCCTGTAATCCCAGCACTTTGGGAGGCCGAGACGGGCGGATCACGAGGTCAGGAGATGGAGACCATCCTGGCTAACCCGGCGAAACCCCGTCTCTACTAAAAAATACAAAAAACTAGCCGGGCGAGGCGGCGGGCGCCTGTAGTCCCAGCTACTCGGGAGGCTGAGGCAGGAGAATGGCGTGAACCCGGGAGGCGGAGCTTGCAGTGAGCCGAGATCCGGCCACTGCACTCTAGCCTGGGTGACAGAGCGAGACTCCGTCTCAAAAAAAAAAAAAAAGTATTCCTGCAGGGTTTATTTATACACACACACACACACACACACACACACACACACACACACGTATATATATAATATTGATCTCTATCAACCACCATGTAAATTTTTGCGGAGGGCAAGTTAGACTCAAAGGTAATAAAAGCCACAGTAAAGCCACCTCTACTAGAGTATCTAAAATTAGGAGCCATGAAATATAGTCCCTTTTTCTGATTTCTACCTGGGAAGAAACAGTCACACAAAGCATTCATGTTTATAGTAGATTTTACTTAAAGTCTTGTGAGATAAATGGGGTATACATCACAATCCAACAGGTAATTTAAAACTGAGAATTGTATGTCCATGCCATTGAAATGACCTTCTGTCATGTATTGAAGTTGTCATTTCATAATACTTTCGAACCTCCCACCAGGTTTCTCGGTGCTCCTCTCCTTTCCCCCACCCTCCTCATAATGTGAGTATCCTAAAGTTATCTGTACAAGCTGATGGCCTTCCAGAAAGCATTTTTCATGCTGTTTACTTTTTTATTAGTACAGATAATAACATTACAGCTTACAAAATGGATTTTCTAAGCTTTACTAGTTATGTTATAATCAGTAGATACTAAAAATTCCAAGAAATAAACAACTTTTTTCTTCTTTCTACAACCTCTCTGATCTTTAAAACTTAACCTGATGGTTAATGTGCTGTAAATAGTTCCAACATCATCAGATTGTTTTTGTGTTTTGGATTTGCATGAAAGAACAATAATGATGAAACTCATTCCATTCATAATGTTTATGTTTAATACTGTGAGAAGTTGTACTTTTTATCAGCCCATTGAGCACTGAAGCTTAATTTTAGTGTACAGATCATACTGTCAGACAAAATCATAACCTTTTAAATGTATTGCTATATACTATTAATGGCATTCTATTAAAATAACTTTAGGCATCAGAGTAGATCAATCTACTTTGGAAGTGTGGGCTGAAAATGTTTATAAAATGCTTTATTAAAATTATTAATAATGAAATATAAATAATTACAGATATTTTCATCTTTTTTTTATACAGAAGATACACAGAAACTATGATGTAGATTGACTTAGATCAAGGCCATGCTACGTGTGTAATACAGTGGTATTATGCTATGGATATAAATAACTGTACTTAGTTTTGGTAGAGTGGTTGCCATGGAAATGTTTATCATTTTGTCAACGAAGGTCAACACATGAAGGTCTGCTCATTTTTTAAATGGAGGTTGAGGTAATGTTATAAATGTGAATTTAAAAGACAACTTGATGGTCTGATAGGTTTAGATTGGGGAAGAAGATGTATCCAGCAGAGAACAAGCATAAGGAAAGCACAAGGCACATACTGGGAATTAGCTTTAATAGTTCAGGATACCTGCCCATTGGCAAATAGTGAAATGCAAGGCTAGAATTCTGGGGTAACCTGGCTTGATAACAAGATATAGATATATATAGATATAGATACAGATTTTTTTTTTTGAGATGGAGGCTTGCTCTGTTGCCCAGGCTGGAGTGCAGTGGCACTCTCTCCACTCATTGCAACCTCCACCTCCCAGGTTCAAGTGGTTCTCCTGCCTCAGACTCCCGAGTAGCTCAGATTACAGGCACACACCACCATGCTCAGCTAATTTTTGTATTTTTAGTAGAGACGAAGTTTCACTATGTCGGCCAGGCTGGTCTTGAACTCCTGACCTCAAGTGATCTGCCCACCTCGGCCTCCCAAAGTGCTGGGATTACAGACATGAGCCACGCGCCCAGCCAATAATGATAATTATAAAGAGAAGTGAACCTTTTAAAGGTTAAGAAAGAGTCACTGAAGTATATGATAAATGAAACAAGGAGTCATTGGTTTGTTTCCAGTTTACCAGATTGGAAGTCAATGGGACTGCTGACATTGAGAAAAGGCCTAGTTATCTCATTACTAGTAGCATCAAAACACAGGGACTGCAGTTACTATAAGGAGAACTGGGGATCTTAATAGGAAGATAGGAGGTGATAAGCACAGAGCCTTTCTCTCTTCTCCATCCTGCCCTTATGCCACTGCCAACCTTTTATACTAAATAACATCTCAACCTACCCGAGCAAGAATACATTGCTTTGGATATGGCACATTAAGAAAATGAGCATGCTTTTACAGCATGGGACACAATTCTTAACGGCATATATTAATTGCTGATGAATTTAATCACAGTTGAGAATTCTGTGTGTATTGCATTCCTTTTCAGTGATTGCATTCCTTTTCAGTAAACAAAACATTTCTCATTGATACAACCTCTATGATATCCAGGAACACACCCCATAGAACATTTTGTACATAAACCATAATGTTTCATTTTACATAAGCTTGAAGTATTTAAATGGATTCCACAACTTCTTTATAGTAAGAAAGTCTTTGTTTTCAACAAAAGAACAAAAGATTCAATAAATTCAACAATTCAGTAAACAGATTAAATATTTTAAAATAAAAATGTGTAGAGTTAAGTTAAACTCCCTATTAGCTCCTTTTTGTATTTTAAAACAATTTGCAATAAGCACTACTCAGGAACTTGTGGCATGTATTTGTTGATTGTCTTCACGTAGAAGTTAAGGAATAGGTCAGAGGTAAGGTTCAGATCAAACACTTGGAATAGCTTAAAATAACTAATTCTCCCTTTAAAGACTTTTTGCTTAGTATCAATTTTCTAAAGTTAGACTTGGAAAGTTGTTCCTAAATGCAGTAATTTTGTCTTTAGATAGAAATACATTTCAAAAAACAAAAGCTAACAAGTGTTGGTGAGGTTGTGGAGAAATTGGCACCCTTGTACACTGCTGGTGGAAATGTAAAATGGTGCAGCCTCTACGAAAAACAGTTTGGAACGTCCTCAAAAAGATTAAAAAATAGAGCTGCCATATGATCCCGCAATCCCACCTCTGGTATATATTCAAAAGAATTGAAATCAGGATCTTCAAGAGGTGTCTGCATTCCCATGTTCATTGCAGCATTATTCACAATAGCCAAGATATGGCAGCAACCCAATTGTTCATCAACAAATGAATGAATGAAGAAAATGTATATACAGCCATATGGCACTTAATGGGCATACATTTTTAGAAGTGCATTGTGAGGTGATTTTGTCATGTAAACATCATAGAGTACACAAACCTAGATGGTACAACCTTCCTATATTAAATGATATAGCCTATTGCTCCTGGATTACAAACCTGTACAGCATGTGACTGTACTGAATAATGTAGGCAATTGTAAGTATTTATACAACTAAACATAGAAAAGATACAGTAAAAATATAATCTTATGGGACCACAGTCATATATGCAGTCTGTGGTTGACCAAAACATTGTTATGTGGCACAGGACTGTACATACAATGAAATATTATTCAGCCCTAAAAAAGAAAAAAAAATCCTTCCATTTGCAACAACATCATAGACCTAGAAGACATTATGCTAAGTAAAATAAGTTACAAATACTGCATGATTCCTCTTATATGAAGCATCTAAAATAATCAAACATGTACTATAGAGGGAGACAATAGAATGGTAGTTACCCAGGGCTGTGAGGAAGAACATATGGGAGTTGTTCAATGGGTACAAAGTTATAGTTAAACAATATGAGCTAGTTCCAGAGATGTGCAGTAAAACATAGTGTTTATAGTTAACAATAAGGTACTGTGTACTTAGAGTTGGGCATGGTGGCACATGCCTGTAGTCCCAGCTACTTAGGAGGCTGAGATAGGAGGATCACTTGAGCCCAGGAGTTCAAAACTAGATTGGACAACATAGAGAGATCCTGATTCAAAAAATATATATATCTCTTGTGCGCTCTCCACACAAAAAAAATAAAAATAAAAATAAAAACCACAAAGCGACACAAGGAAACTTTTGGAAGTGAGGGATATGTATATTGTCTTGGATGTAATGTTGGTAACAGAAGTATATACATATGTCCAAACTCACCAAATTGTATACAATAATTACTTGCAGTTTGTTGTATACCAATTATATCTCAATAAAACTAGAAAAAAGAAATGTATTTCAGTCAACGCTGACTGCCAAGTTACTGAACAAAGAGCAAAATATTTGCACCAAAGGGCATTTTATGTTATATAAACTCTAGATTGTAGATTATTTTTAGTCTTGAGGTTGTAAAATAGATTTTGACTTGCTGAATGTCTTCTAATAAGGCATGTCTGCTTGGAAGAAAGAATAGCAATCACTGGGGCATCCAACATATGGTGGGAACCCAATGAAAGGTGAAAGCTGACACTTTGGAGGAAAGGTTGTTACTATTATCTGTGAACTCTCAACATTAATAAAGAAGATATCATTTTTATTTTATTTTTATTTTTCTATTTTTTTAAGCCCTCATACATACGTGTTGTCAAGGTTGATCATTTTTTAAAGGAGATGGATGCAGTAGGGAGAAGAAGAAATGACTCGGTGACATAAGGCTAATAACCAGCTTTTATTCTTGTTTTGACTTGACTGTGTTTCTCTGCTATCCAGGCTATCCACTCAGTGAAATGTCTTTCACTGAGATATAAACTCCATGAGGGTAAATGCCATGTCTGGTTTGTTCAGGAGCATTACTCCAACATTGAGCACAGAACCAGGCACATAACTGACCTTCAATAAATATCTCCAGAAGTATATAAATGAACCATGCTGTTCAAAGATATTTTTAAAATGTAGTTTTCCTTGAAATTTTAAAGTAAAAATTTTGCCTTACACATATTATATATTTTGACCCAAAACATCTTAAGAAACAAGTTTATTTGTAGAGAACAAATCAGTGTAACTGGGATATCCATGACTTTAAATATTTGTCTTTTCTTTGTGTTAGAACCATCCAAATTCTTCACATTTAGCTGTTGAAATATACAATAGGCCAGGCATGGTGCCTCATGTCTATAATCCCAGCACTTTGGGAGGCTGAGGTGGGAGGATCACTTGAGGCCAGAAGTTCAAGACCAACCTGCCCAACATAGCAAGATCCCATCTCTATTTTAAAAATGAAGAAGAAATATACAACGGGTTATTGTAAACTATAGTCACCCTACTGATCTATCAAACACTGAGCCTTACGTCATCCATCAAACTGTATCTCCCACCCATTTTCAACCAAAATGTTCAGATGATTTAAAGTGATCATTTATTAGGTCTGAATGATCTGCATAATGCCACAGGTTTTTATTTTTGTAGCCCCAGTATTGCTCTGAGATAGGCACAAAGTGTTACTAAACACTTAAAAACAAAGCAGAATTTGGGAAGTAATTTTTTATAAATATCTTCTAATTGCTTGTTGAAATTCTTTCTTCATGAGTCCTACATAAGTCATTCATTTATTCACTAATTCAACAAATATTTATTGATACTCCATTTGGTCCCAGATGCTGTGCTAGATACTGGGAATACAGTTGGTAGTTTTTAAAAAGTTAAATATATACCTATCACATGACCCAGCAATTTCACTTGTAGATATTTACCCAAAACAAGTGAAAATCTATATCCCAAAAAGACTTATGCATTCACGCTCTTGGCAATTTTATAATTTTATCAAGTTGTGCATGAATGTCCTTGACAACCTCCAGCAGACAACTGGAAACAACCGAAATGTCCAAAAGGTGAAACAAATTGTGGTATATCCATAGAATACAACACAAGACAGCAATAAAAAGAAATGAACTATTGATGCATGTAACAAGATGTATAAATGTCAAAAACTTGCCAAATGAAAGAAGTCAGATACAAAACAATACATACAGTACATAATTTATTGTACCACTTATATGAAATTCTAAAACACTCAAAACTATGGTATGGCAAATTTATGTTATATATGTTTTACCACAATTTAAAATACGAAAAAAGTCTATAGTGATATTAATAAAAAGCAAACAAGTGGTTTCCTGGGGTCTAGAATTGACTGCAGAGTAACATGAGGAAAGTTTTTGGGGTGACAGAACTGTTCTATATCTTGATTATGGGATTGATTATATAGATGCACACACTTGTCAAAACTCATCGAAGTGTACACTTAAAATAGGTACATTTCATTGTATGTAAATTATACCTCGGTAAAGGTACTTGGTGAGGGGAGAGTTGAAAACCTACCAATGGGTACCATGCTCAGTGCCCAAGTGATGGGTTCAATTGTACACCAAACCTCAGCATCACACAATATATCCTTGTAAGAAACCTACACATGTACCCCCAAATCTAAAATAAAAGATGAATTTTTTAAAAAAAGAAATGCACTATCAAGCCTTGAAAAGACATGGAAGAACCTTAAATGCATATCACTAAGTGAAAGGAGCCCATCTGGAAAGGCAACATACTATATGATTCCAACCATACGACATTCTATAGAAGGCAAAACTGTGGAGACAGTAAAAAGACCTGTGGTTTCCACAAGTCTAGGGGGCAGAAGGCACGGATGAATAGGTGGGGCACAGGGGATATTTTAAGACAGTGAAACTATTCTGTACAATGCAGTGATGGTGGACACATGTCATGTCATTATGCATTTGTCAAAATCCATAGACTATAAGAGAGAAAAATGTGAACCCTAATGCAAGCTATGGATCTTGGCTAATAACTTATCTATACTAGTTCATAAACTATATAAAATGTACCCCACATTGCAAGATGCAAGATGCTAATCATAGAGGAGAAGCTGGGGTAGAGGAGGGGATACATGGGACTCTGTACTTTCTACTCAATTTTTATGTAAACCTAACACTTACCTAAAAAATAAAGTTATTTATTTATTTATTTTGAGTCAGAATCTTGCCCTTTCGCCCAGGCTGGAGTGCAGTGACACTATCTCGGCTCTCTGCAACCTCTGTCTCCCAGGTTCAAAAGATTCTTGTGCCTCAGCCTCTCAAGTAGCTGGAATTACAGGCATGCACCACCATGCCTGACTAAATTTTTTTTATTATTTTTAGTAGAGATGGGGGTTTGCCATGTTGGCCAGGCTGGTCTTGAACTCCTGACCTGAAATGATCCACCCACCTCGGCCTCCCAAAGTGCTGGAATTACAGGCGTGAGCCACCTTACCCATAAAGTATATTAATTTTTTTAAGTATGTGAAAGTCAGTTATATGCATATTGATGAGTAATAGGTTGTCATTGTCTTTCCCCAGTCATTTCAAAAGTTCTACTCTGATGCCAGTATATTAACGTTGCTGCACAGCAAATTATCACAATCTTAGAAGTTTAAAATACACAAACGTATCACCTCACAGTTTTTGTGGGTCAGGAGTACAGACTGGGTCTCTGCTCAAAGTCTCAGCCAAAGTCAAGATTCAGCCAAGAATGTGATCTCATTAAACCCATTCAGGTTGCTGGCAGAATTCAGTTCCTTGTGGGTAAATGACTGGAGTTTCCATTTCCTTGCAGTCTCTCAGCTCCTACAGGCCACTCTCAGTTCCTAGCCATGTGACTCTCTCACAACATGGCTTCTATTTCATCAAAGCCAGCAGGAGACTCTCTTTTAAAGGCTCACCTTTTGATAAGCTCAGGCCAGCAAGGATAATCTCTCTTTTGACTACTTTAAAGGACATTAATCACATCTGCAATATTACTTCACCTGTCACAAAACATAACCTAATCAGAGGACTGATATTCTATCATATTCACAGATTCTTCTGCACTCAAGAAGAGGGGATTATATAAGGCATGTACACCAGGAAATCAAGAATCTTAGGGGCTATTTAGAATTCTGCCTACCACAGTAGGCCCTTTGGCCTCCAACAATCTGTATTCCTTCCAAAGGGGAAAAAACTTCCTCCCTCCTGAGGTTTCCCCCATCTTCTTACAGCATCAGCTCAAAATCCAAATTCTCATCATCTGAATTATCTATATCTGGTGAAGATGAGGCTGGGTGTGATCCATTAAGCTCAGTTCTTCAAAGTACAATTCCTTTCTGTGGACCTGTGAAACTAGAGACAAGTCTGCTCCCAACACTCCATCATACAATGGTGGGACTGACATAGAATAACAGTTACAGACATATCAATACAAAAATGGGGAAAGGGAATAAGGAAATGGAAGGTAAAAATGAGTCACTGGTGTATAACAATTCTGTCATTCATCTGGACAAATGTTGGATTTTTATTGATTAAGTTTTAAGATCTGGGAATAATCTTCCTTGACTTTCAACCTACGCTTTGGGCTCTTGGTTCCATTGTGAGTCATTCTTGCTTTTTCATGGAAGGTAGCACATGTTTGATTAAGCTTATCAGCCTGCTTCCTACCAACAGGATTTTGCTAGCTCTAAAAGCTCCTGCTTGCTCACAAGTTCCAAAGCCAATTCTCTGATTTGTCCTCCCCAAAGACAGGGTCTCTCTCTGTCACCCAGGCTGGATTGTGGTGGTGAAATCAATAGCTGACTGTAGCCTCAAAGTCCTGTGCTCAAGTGATCCTCCTGACTCAGCCTCCCAAGTACCTGGGACTACAGGTGCACACCAGTGCAACTGGCCCACATTTGTATTAGTGTTTTATTGCTCCAAATAACCACAGATTTAGCAGCTTAAAACAAAACAGTTATTATCTTATCATTTCTGTAGGCCAGAAGTCCAGGCGCAGCTTACCTGGGTTCTCTGCTTCAGGGTCTCACCAGGCTGCAATTCAGATATTTCCTAAGGCCACATACAGCCTCATCAGAAGCTCAACCTGGGAAAGATCCACTACCAAGCTCATTCAAATTGTTGGCAAATTTCAGTTCTTTGGACCTATAGGACGAAGGACAAATGTCTCTGGTACTAATTCATATCATAGAACCTGGCCTCTTTTTTTTTTTGAGACGGAGTTTCACTCTTGTCACCCAGGCTGGAGTGCAATGGCGCAATCTCCACTCACTACAACCTTCACCTCCCGTGTTAAAGGAATTCTCCCGTCTCAGCCTCCTGAGTAGCTGGGATTACAGGCGCCTGCCACCACACCTGGCTAATTTTTGTATTTTTAGAGGAGACAGGGTTTCACCATGTTGGCCAGGCTGGTCTCGAACTCCTGACCTCAGGTGATCCGCCTGCCTTGCCCTCCCAAAGTGCTGGGATTACAGGCATGACCCACTGCACCCAGCCTAGCAGCTGGCTTTTTCAAGGCAAGCAGGAAGGTCTTTCTCACTCCAGTTCGCTGAGACCAAGTCTTTTATAACATAACAGTCATGGGAATGACATTTCATCACCTTTGCTATATTCTATTGACTAGAAGCAAATTTACAGGTTCCAACCACACTCATGGGGAGGAGATTATACAAGGACATGATTCATTGGAGTCCACCTTAATATGTGTACACTCAATTTCCCTTTGTCTCCATTACCCTCTTCAATCTGAGAAAAACACCTCACGCCTTTCACATTAGTATCCCTAGTATTTGGCATATAGCCTGACACACGGGAGCTCTAAATAATAATCCAAAGCTGCAGTTATCAAAGTTTTGGTTTGGGGACCCCAGTATCCTCTTAAAAACATTATTGAGGACCTAAAAGAGCTTTTGTGTACATAGATTATATCTATTAATACTGAGGGGTTTAAAACGTATTCATTCAAAAGTAACAATAACTCATTATGTGTTAACAGATGTAGCATTTTTAAAAATAATTATATTTTCCAGAAAATTTGTGAGAACATTGCTTTACATTTTTGCAATTTTTTTTAATGCCTGGTTTAGTAAAAGGCAGCGGGATTCTCATACCTGCTTCCACATTCAATAATCATGCCTGGGTATGGTGTCTCATGCCTATAATCCCAGTGCTTTGGGAGGCTAAAGCAGGAGGATCACTTGAGGCTACGAGTTCGAGACCAACCAGGGAAACACAGAGAGACCCTGTCTCTACAAATAAAATGAAATAAAAAATTATTTATGCCTGTAGTCCCAGCTACTCAGGAGGCTGAGGTGGGAGTATCACTGAAGCCCAGGAGCTTGAGATTACAGTGGGCTATGATCACACTACTATACTCCAGCCTGGGTGACAGAATGAGCCCCTTTAAGACAACAACAACAATAAATCTCATATAGCCTCTGGAAAACTCCACTATACGCAAATGAGAGTTAAAAAGGCAAATAATGTCTTCACATTATTACGAATATAGTTTGACCTTGTGGGCCCCCTGTAGGGATCCAGATCAGTCTTTGTGAACCACTAATTTAAATACTTGTCATGCATTGAGAAAAGGGACTTTGATTCATTCGAGAAGTATTTACTGGGTCCTACTGTGTGCTGGGCATTGTTCAAAGCAGTCAACTAGATAGATCAGGTGTCTGTCCTCAGGTTGTTCACAGCAGGTGGGGTAGAAGGATCAGGGACAGCTGGAGTTGACATTTGAACCGAGATTTTATTTGATTTGACTTTTTTTTGGAGCCAGAGTTTCGCTCTTGTTCTGGAATGCAGTGGTGTGATCTTGGCTCTCTGCAACCTCCGCCTTCCGGGTTCAAGTGCTTCTCCTGCCTCAGGCTCCCCAGTAGCTGGGATTACCGACGTCCACCACTACGCCCAGTTAATTTTTTGTATTTTTAGTAGAGATGGGGTTTCACCATGTTGGCCAGGCTGGTCTCGAAGTCCTGACCTCAGGTGATCCGCCCACCTCTGCCTCCCAAAGTGCTGGGATTACAGGTGTGAGCCACAGCGCCCAGCCCAAGCAGAGATTTAAGAGACAAAGGGCAGGCCTATGCAGAGGTCTGGGGAAACAGTGTTCCAGGCAAAGAAAGGGGGCCCTCCAAAGTCTCTGAGCCCTGTCTGGCGAGAGAGCAGCCAGAAGTGAGGGTGGTTTGAGGTTGCAGAGGTGGGTAGGGCCACATTGAGCTAGGCCCAGGTAAGGAATTTGAAGTTTTAACTCTAAATTTCTTTTTTTCCCCTCATTCTAAAACCATCCCAATAAACTTTATGAAAGTAATCAGGGAAGAAAGTATGGGGGAGGGGACAAAAATAAACCAAACGTGCTGCCAATTGGGCATTACTCATGAGGTCAGCTTCCTCTCTGACCTCCTTGCCCACAGTTGTTTGGTGCCTATCGTCCTAACATCATGCAGACCCTGTCACAAGATCATAGTTCTCTTCGATAGCTCTATAGAGAACAACTTGAACATTATGAAATACTAAGTTTTCCCTTTGAGATAGTCTTTCAGGTCCTGCATACCAATGAAACTACTGCCTCAGCTGGCCTGAAGGATCCCACTGATGCCAGCTGGTCTGAGGAACCCCATAAGAAACTGATTCAGCAAAGAATGCAGTTTCCCTATCCTCATGATTTCATCTCCCTTACTCCGACCAATCAACGACCCCAATTTTCCAGCCCCTCGCCCTGTGATCCTCTTAAAAACCTCAGCCCAGAACTCTTGGGAAGATGGATCTGAGGATCTCTTCCCACCTCTTTGCTAGGTGCCCTGCAATCATTTAACCCGTTCCCTGCTGCAAACTCTGCTGTCTTCGTGTAATGGGTTTGTTACTGCACAGCAGGCATACGAACCTGTTGATCCTGTATCTCTATCACCAGGATGGAGGGCAGAGGCACGATCAGAGCTCCCAGCAGCCTCCACCTCTTGGGCTCAAGAGATCCTCCTGCCTCAGCCTCCTGAGTAGTTGAGACTACAGGCGTGCACCACCACCCCTGGCTAATTTTGGGTTGGTTTTGTTTGTTTGTTTGTGTTCGTTGAGATGAAGTTTCGCTATGTTGCTCAGGCTAGTCTCGAATTCCTGGTCTCAAGTGATCCTCCAGCCTCGGCCTCCGAAAGTGCGGGAATTACAGGCAGAAGCCACCATGCCCGGCTAAAAACTGAAATCTCTTGACGGCGAAGAGAAATAAGAAGAGGGGTATAATGGCTAAAGGATGTCTGTTTGGAGGCAAGGAAGGTCGCCCAGAGGTCAGGCACGCGCCCCTCGGCGGACACAGCTGGGCTTCTCAGAGACTCCTAAACCCTGCCTCGCATCTCAAATCGGCTTAAGTATGCGAAAGAGCTGGGCAACGCGCGCGCACTCTCGGGGAAGTTTGAGTCTCGGCGCCCGCCGTAGACGTCGTGACAGAGGCGGCCCGTTGCCGTGGAGCTAGAGAGACGCGGCTGGGCCTCCACGGCTGTGGAGACGGCCCGCCGCGGGCCTTGTTCACCATGTCGGTGCTGGATGCGCTTTGGGAGGACCGGGATGTCCGCTTCGACCTGTCCTCGCAGTGAGTCTCCAAGATTCCCTAGGGGTCTGCAACCCTGTAGAGGGCGCCGCGGTGCGCGTTAGGGACCCGCGGGCGGAGTCTGCACCTCCGCAGCTCGCGGCCCTGGCGAGGGTGGGAGGCTTGCGCGGGTAGTCCGCGCCTGGAGAGACCCCAGGCTGTTTGGGCCACTGTGGCCCTCCCGAGGCGGGCGCCGCGGCAAGAGCGCATCTGGATTACACAGTTTTGGTCCCATACGACCTCCGGTCCCCCATCCTGGCCTGCGGGACAGATCAGGAATGTGAACCTGAGCACGACCGGGGCCACGCGGCGCTTGGTGTCCCGTATACACCCACGTGAGCTTGGGATTTCAATTTCATGGAAGGAGCGTAGGTCAGGAGCTCAGGAAACTAGGGTTCTAAAACTAGATGTGTAATATCGACACACAGTGTGGGCCCTTGGACAGAGGTCTTCATCATTCAAGCTAGAGTCCTCATGTCTGTAAAATAAGGGAGGTGGGAGTAGGCAGTCTTCAAAAATTCCTAACCACGCAAACTTTATGTCCTTGGTAAGCTTTCACTAGTTATTCATATAAATTACCAACAAGAAGGAGCCTTCTTCTGCAGCCTGTTCTTGGAAATTATCATACTTTAAATAGAAGCCCTGTTTTTGGAAAGTATCGTAAAGAGAAAGTGGATAAAAACCTCCTGCCCCAAAATCCAGGGCGGGAAATGCCGGTTGGCATTTCTAATACTAAGTGTTGAGAAACGCTAAAGCTAAGATTCCTGGATTAATTACATGGAGCTTCTTAGCTACTTCTTATAGCTCCTTATCATGGACCTCCCCTCCTTAGATGGAATCGTTCCTTATCATGGACCTTACCTCCTAAGATGGAAAAATGAAATATTGATACATTTCCCAGATTAAGTAGAGGCTAGATACCTAATGCTAACATGTTAGGCCTTTTAAGAAGAAGAAAGAGAAAGGAATTCGTAAAATTACGGACTATAGTAACATATTGCGCACATTCTATGACATTTTTTGTCTTTCTTGTAGGGTTCTTAATCCAAACAAAAGTCCGTTTGATTAACATTAGTAAACATTTATCAGTGCTTACTATGTGCTAGTTACTGTGCCGATAGCTAGAGACAGAAAATAATGGGAAATGATACTCTTATCCCCCCATTCTCATGCAGAGGATACATATAGACAACTACTATAATAAATGTGGTAAGTACCATTCTGAAAAAAAAAGGAACGAAAAACTGAGACTCATAGAAACAGAACAATTTATTCTGCCTGGTGAAGTCCTTGAAGAATAAATATTCATACTATTTGAGCTGTTCCCTGAAGAATGGGCAGAGCCTTGTCAGGCTAGACAGGAGGCGAGTATTCCAGAAAAGAAAAAAATAATTAAGCGTTAGAAGCAGACTCTTGGAGCTGTGACCTCATTGGCTAAAGGCAGGGTCTGCTGCGGAGAGAGGTTGGAGGTACAAATAGAAAGATAAATTAGCCAGATTGTGACATTTTCAGCGCAGGATTTTGGACTTAACAACTTCTAGGCAGCGGGAGGATATAGAAGGCTTTTAAGCAGGGAAATGATATGGTCATATCTGTATTTTCAATAGGTAATTGAGTTGGCTCTATGAAGAGTGTATTAGAAGGCTCTTTTAGATAGTTTGGTAGGTTTTTGGACACTGTCGAATCTATTCTATCAGTCAGCAAGCTGCTCTTGTTTCCTTTTGTCACCTGTATCTATTTATCTATTTGCCAAGTTCCGAAGATGCTTTTCATACAGCTTTTTTTTTTTTTTTTTGAGATGGAGTCTCCCTCTATTGCCCAGACTGGAGTGCAGTGGCATAATCTTGGCTCACTGCAACCTCTGCCTCCTGGGTTCAAGCAGTTCTCCTGCCTCAGCCTCCTGAGTAGCTGGGACTACAGGTGCCTAACACCACACCTGGCTAATTTTTTTTTTTGTATTTTTAGTAGAGACAGGGTTTCACCATATTGGCCAGGCTGGTCTGAAACTCCTGACCTCATGATCCACCCGCCTCGGCCTCCCAAAGTGCTGGAATTAGAGGCATGAACCACCGCACCCAGCCCATACAGCTCGTCTTTAACCATTCCTTCCATAATTTTCTGATGTCCTTTCCTCTACTCAGAAACCTCTGAAGGTTCTCTCCTGTCCACAGGATAAGGCCTAAATCTATCAGACTGGCATTCTGAGTTCTCCATAGTCTGGTTCCTCCTTAGTTATCCAACAGTATTTCTCTCACTACCTCCCAATATGGTCCTTCTTTCCTAGCTTGACTAGCCTTCTCCCATGTCCTTACCATTTCTTATTCCTGGTCTTTAATCAGGACTCTCTTTTCTTTTCCTTTTATTTTTCAAAATTCAACACGTCCTGCCAATCTGGCTTACTCCAGATGGCCCTGATCACTCCAGGCCCCACTGATCTGCAGGTTCTTGAAGTTCTTGAAGACCTTATTTCTAAATACGTGAACATTTGGTACAGTATTATTTATGCTGCTAGCTGTTTTATGTACATATGTCTCTTTTCTCCCTAAATAGATTGTAAGTAGGTATAGTTGTAGCCGTAAAATTCAAACCTTTATATTCACCTTAGGCAAATGAAAACAAGACCTGGAGAAGTCCTTATTGATTGTTTAGATTCAATTGAAGACACCAAAGGAAATAATGGAGATAGAGGTGAGTATATTTTTAAATGTATTTTATATTCCTGGTTTAATTTACAAATGTTGAATCATATTAGCTAGAGAATATATGAAACAGCATCATTTGTCAGTGTAATTGTGAGAAGGGGAGAGTTAAATTCACATAAGACTTTTCTCAGATTTAAACAGAAGAAAGGATAGGTATTAAACATGTAGTTTGGTCATTCAGTAAGTCCTGGTTCTAACATTACGTTTATCCAACGTAACTGTTAAAACTCAAGTAGACCTGTTTGCAAGGGGCATTAGTTCTGACCATTGGATCTGTCTTTCCAAAAAAAGGATATGGGGTAGTGAAATATAAGTAGGTCATAGCTGCAGTACCTGGAGCCATGCTTCCTTTTTAAAAATTCAGGAGTAATGCACCATCAATCACCTCTGGTTGTCACCTAGACATGGATATGTGGGGAGCAAATTTAGTCCTGCACTGTGAAATCTATTTGTAGGTCAAGTACTAGAAAATCCTGTGAGACTTCTCTGACTGTCACCGAGGACCAGCACAGCTGGACCCTAGAGCCCCTCCCAAACCAAATCTCCCCAAGGTTGGCACTTTTAAAAGTCCAGCCTGCCCATAGCAGCTATCTGGAGCCAGTGACCAGTAGGTCTTGGAAGCCTCATTACTTCCAAGGAAAAAAAATAGAAGATGTGGAATGGCAGCTTAATGTATCCAGCATATGTTTTAGGGGGAGAAGTTTAGGAGGGAGGGATGTAAACCTCTTATTAGAAAGGGGTAGGTGGGGAAATAGAGCATACTTCATTCAGGAAAGGAGGAATCAATAAATCATAGAGAAGGAACGGTAACCCTTATTGGCAGAACATGCTTACTGTAGACCTTTGAGTGGCTGCTTGCTTCCTGAGACTTTCTTCTGATCTGCTCTGGGGTGGCATGTAGGCAGCAGGCCCTGTTGTAAGCCTTTCTTCTCTGAGGGTGGTTCCCCTCAGAGACCTTATTTTTAAATGCATGAACTTTTGGTACAGTAGTATTTATGCTGCTGGCTTTTATGTACATATGTCTCGAACTCCTGACTTCAAGTGATCCACCTACTTCAGCCTCCCAAAGTGCTGAGATTACAGGCATGAGCCACTGCTCCCGGCTAATGTACATATGTCTCTTAATAGAGACATATTAGATAGTAAATATGTCCCTAATAGATGGTAAGCAGGTATAGTGGTAGGTATAAAATTCAGACTTTTATATTCATTTTAGGCAAATGAAAACAAGACCCGGAGATTTTATTGATTGTTTAGATTCAGTTGAAGACACCAAAGGAAATAATGGAGATAGAGGTGAGGGTGGTTCCCCTCAGAGAAGAAAGGCTTACAAAGGGGCCTGCTGCCTACTTGCCACCACCTACAGGCAGATCCTTTTAGTGATTAGGGCCCATCCTTAAAGTAATGCTTAGATCATACTTCTGACAGGCTCAGATAAGAGTGGAATATGAAGATCTAGCAGCAAACAAGAAGTCTTAGTTTGTGCTTTTGAGGGTGGAATAATAATCCCAGCTATCAGGATGACTGTATTTTGACGAAATCTGAATTAACTTGAGAAAGCCAAGAGAAAGTCTCATACAGATTGGCAGGAACTCTTAATAGAACATTTTTCGATTCTTCAGATACTCATTGAGTGCAGAATCCTGTACTAATACTTTAGACTAGGAAGGGCAGAAAGCCTCTCTGACCAGAAATCTCCAGTGCCTGAAATCCTACTATTAATAAAAATAGGCCAACTACACTGGCTCTTGCCTGTAATTCCAGTACTTTGGGAGGCCAAGATGGGAGGACTACTTAAGGCTAGGAGTTAGAGACCAGCCTGGGCAACATAACAAGACCCTGTCTCTACAGAAAATAAAAAGAATTAGCCAGGTGTGGTGGCGTGCGCCTGTGGCCCCAGCTACTGGGGAGGCTGAGGTGGGAGGATCACTTGAGCCCAGAAGGTTGAGGCTGCAGTAAGCCATGTTCATGCCACTGCACTCCAACCTGGGTGACAGTGCAAGACCCTGTCTCAAAATAAAAGTAGAAATAACTGTGTATGTGTGTGTGTGTACACGTATGTGTGTGTGTGTGTGCGCCAGACCTCAAAAACCTTTAGAAATTTTACAGGAGTACGCAGCGCTTCTGATCGTTAAGGAGTTAAAAAATGGAAGGGGAATCCTGCCTTCTAGCCATCTCCTTCCCCTCCCTTTCAGCAGTTTGAAAATGACCAAGTTAAGACATTGCCAAGTTCAAGAGCCCCCTATGTTAAAACTGTATCCCAGAAGATTAGCACATTTAATCCATTTTCAACTGTTAGTACCCTGACTTGAAATTATCAGATTAGCTTTGCACACTGCCCATAGCTCATAGCCCAGTTATAGAGATAAAATGTTGCTTAGGTGTAAAATGGCATAAGGAAAACATAAACAATGTATCTATGATCAGAAAGTCAGTTATAGAAATGAGTTTGTAAAGGATTAAAATATTGTATTAAAAGGCTGTGTGAGAATAAAAGGGACAGCCATATTTCAGTGTTTGGGAGATTAGCAGAAACAGGGACAACTATATTTTGGTGTTAGGCAGGATAGAGAGGAAAGTCCATGTCTGGAACACTGGGTTTGGAGCTGTAGGCTGGGGTTCTTCAGAAGAAAAGAGGTAGCATTAAAAATCCTAGAGGTTGTAGGAGATATACCAAGAGCAAAGAAAAAGGCAAACAGAGGTGGTTGGTGGTTTTATATGGCAAACCCTTCCCACTCCATAATTTCTCCTGGGACTGACATAAAAATGTAAAAGAATCCATAGATGTCCTGGGCCCATGGCACATTTGTAGAGATAAAATGTTGCCTAGGTAAAATGGCATAAGGAAAACCGGTGTATCTATATTAAAAAAAAAAAAGGTCAAAAATGAGTTTGCAAAGGATTATTTTTTAAATAACTGTTATTTGGGGAATGTTTATTGACAGTCACTGTTCTGAATCTTTTATATAAATGTAATCTCATTTAACAATAATGAAAACAGTAAAACAAAAAATTTAAAGTAGATGCAGTCATATTTATTTTCAAATGAGGAAACTGAGGAATAGAGAGGTTAGTTTACTTTTCCAAGGTCACGTAGCTGGGTGATGAACCTAACTGCCTACATTGATTCCTAAACTGGTAGGGTCATTATTCTCTTCTCAAAAATTTTTAGTCCTCCCTAATTCCAATCCTAAACCTCAGCCCCAACTCTACTGCCTCCATTCCTAATAGATCTAAGTCTGAACTTATTTGTCTAGCATTGAAGAACTTCTAGTATGTCCAAAAACAACTTTTATCACCTGTGCTGCTGTCTTCCATTTGTCCATCCAGGTCCGGCATTCCTCTCCACGCTTTTCCCCTTGCCCTGGAAAGATAACTGGTATAGAGTACATCTAAGGGTTCCTTGTACACTCTTGCTTCCAGTTGGAAGAGCCGTGGCAGAAGATCAAAAGGAGGCAGGAGTATGAGGCCTGGGTATTTATTGCCCTGGTTCCTTCCCAATGAAGGGCTAGCTGTGTTTTTCCTCTCAAAGAAGTCAGCTCCATAGGACTCTTGTTTCTTCCAGATTTCATGAACTGCTGCTCCTTCTTTTGTAAATAAACCTCAGTTATCTTAACTTGAGTGTGCCATCTGTTTTCCACTGGACCAATAACTGAAGGATACTATACCTAGTCTTCTATGATCTTGTGTGAACTTTATAATCCAGCTATGCTGGGTTACTTATTGTTTGTCAAACATATTCTGTAATTTTCCACAATCTCCCTTGAGAATGTGTTCATCTTTTTTAGAGCCACATTTGCTATCCAGTTTCACTCAAGTATTCATACAGACCTCGTTTCTCTGATTTTAGACATTGTAGAGGTTTTCAGAAATAGTATAATCTGGCTGGCTGTAGATTACTCATAAAAAGAATTTTATGATTGTAATTTGTTGGTGAAATAATGTGTTTAAACAAAGTGAGTCTTATTATTTCAGAATATCTCAAAGCTATGATAATATGCTAATAATTGTATTGTACATCTCTAATACACCTAGTATGCCATTCTCAAATTTATTGTTTTTTACTTGGAGCATCAGTAAGGGATCACTATTGTACAGGACACATTTTGAGAAATGAAGTATCTAACTTTGTATTTCAGTGTATGAACATCAGTCTGATGCTAAGATCAAAAAGTGTAAAACCTTAAATAGACTTCAGCCTGACCATAACTTCTTAGGAACAAAATAGTTTGCTCACAGCAAAATTATGTGTATAAATATATGGTTCATTTAAATGAGAACTGCTAAGAAAGTACTCATATAGCAAGGATTAGCGTGTGTGAGAGAGTTCTTTGAAAAGTGTGATTTCAGTGAATAGCTGTGTAATTATCCTATATTCATTCTCAGTTGTACACATATGACTTGCTGGGACCCAGAACAGCTTCTACCAAGACAAAAAAACTAGTACACAATTCTTTCCTCAGTCAGTTTGAGTTAGAGCAAAGCTATTGGCAGAGAACATCTGTATCCCTTATATAACTGTCAAATTTTGTTTCTCTGGGATTCTGAATCATATATTGTATACCTTATATAGGTTGGATATGCACAATATTTTCAGTTAATAAATATATGAAAAATATCCGAGTGTTGCTTCTGGTACTGGGCCAGAAGTTCCATAACCACCTCATTCAGTGCTGCAAAAATGAGTTCTTATTTAAGTTAACCTATTTTTTGTCTGTGTGCTTTTAGGTAGACTCTTGGTAACAAATTTAAGAATTCTCTGGCACTCTTTGGCATTATCAAGAGTCAATGTTTGTAAGTATCTTTGTTAGATAAGTCTGAAGAAAAAAAATCCTTTGTCAAGTGAATTTGCATGGTGCCTTTGATACCAAAGAAGTATGTAGAAATCTTAAGTTAATAAAAATACAAAACCTTCAGAAATCCTAGACATCATAATGCAAACAAAATTATCCATTATTATTTTGGTTTGTCCATTTTGTGTCTTGGACATATGTGAGATTAGGCCTTTAACCTTGGTTCTTGTTTTTTGATTATTTTTGAGAACATGCTATCCTTTGTTTTGATTAATCCCAAAGAAGGAAGAAGCTCTAATAAAAGTATAAGCTTTTCATTGTGTTAAATTTTGTTTCGCTTATTTTTTAAAAGTATTTTAGATTATCCAGCTAGACTTGTTCTTTTTTAGTAGTAGTGCTAAAACTTTCAGTAAAGAATGCTGCAGAGGCTTTAGGGATGAAGACTTCCTTTTTCCTGTGTTATATTTTTATGTGTTCAAAGAGACAGAATTGACCCTCTAGTTTTTTTAATTATTTAAATTTATAGTTATTTCTGTAAAACTTTTAAAAGTTTATTTCTATATATGTTTAATTTTTTAAACTGTCAAAAGTTCTGTATATACCTATTTTTTTTTAAGAAAAGTATTTTTTCTCAGTGTGCCGTATCATGCTCTTTACATTCTTTGCTTTTGGATTTTAGCTGTCGGTTACAATTGCATATTGAATATTACAACAAGGACTGCTAACTCTGTAAGTCTAAAAAATCTTATTGAAATATATATATATTAAAGAAACTAGATATTTGAGGTCGATGTTTGTTTTCACTATAAAGGAGAAATTGCTCTTAAAATCTGAACTTTTAAATAAATTTGTCCTTACAGAAATTACGAGGCCAAACTGAAGCTCTTTATATACTAACAAAATGTAACAGTACTCGTTTTGAATTTATATTTACAAATTTGGTTCCTGGAAGCCCTAGACTTTTTACTTCTGTGATGGCAGTACACAGGTATAGTAATACTTTATGGATTATTGGATATTTTTAGTTTATGGTTTTAGACTGCAACAGTCCCCAACCTTTTTGGCACCAGGGACCAGTTTCATGGAAGACAGTTTTTCCACGGATTGGGTGAGGGTATAGTTTCGAGATGATTCAAGTGTATTACATTTATTGTACTTTATTTATATCATTATTATGTATTCACCATAATGTAGAATCAGTGGGAGCCCTAAGCTTGTTTTCCTGCAACTAGATGGTCCCATCTGGGGTGATGGGAGACAGTGACAGATCATCAGGCATTAGATTCTCATAAGGAGGGCACAGTCTAGATCCCTCACACGTGCAGTTCACAGTAGGGTTCGCATTCCTATGAAAATCTAATGCCGCAGCTGATCTGACAGGAGGCAGAGCTCAGCTTTCCTTGCTCACTCACCCCCTAACCACTCACCTCCTGCTGGTTCCTAACAGGCCACTGACCAGTACCCCTCTATCGGTGGCCCGGGGGTTCGGGACCCCTGTTGTAGAGAATAAAGCTTACAAGTGTGGTACCATCTTCCTCCAAGCTCTGTTGTAAACATCAGAAAGATATTGAGAAGAACATGTTTTATTATCATTTAATAAACACTTTGAAGGTATTTATAAAACACATAAAACTACTGAAGATTCATTAAAAACTTCTACCGGATTAAATTAGCTACCAAGGTAGGTAAAGTGAAATAAAGAATTCATTCAATATAGCTAAACAAGTTGCATAATTAATTACTTTAAAAGATTATTTTTCTAGTAGGTAGAAGGCATGTTTGAGTGTTTTCCCTGAAGAGTTTTATTGGTATTTTGGTTTGTTTTAGGTTAGTAGCCTTTTTTTTTTTTTTTTTTAACAGAGGTAGTGTCCTGCTTTGTCACCCAGGCTGGAGTATAGTGGTGCAACCATAACTCACTGAAGCCTCAAACTCCTGAGCTCAAACGATCTTCCTGCCCTAGCCTCCTGAGTAGCTAGAACTACAGGTGTACACCACCCTGTTCTGCCAGTTTTTTTAAATGTTTTTCTAAAGCTGGATGTGGTGGCACACGCCCATAATCCCACCACTTTGGGAGGCTCAGGCGGGTGGATCATTTGACTTCAGGAGTTCAAGACCAGCCTCACCAACGTGGTGAAACCCTGCCTCTACTAAAAATACAAAAAAATTAGCTGGGCATGGTGGTGCATGCCTGTAATCCCAGCTACTCAGGAGGCTGAGGCAGGAAAATCACTTGAACCAGGGAGATGGAGGTTGCCGTGAGTTGAGATCACTGCACTGCACTCCAGCCTAGGCAACAGAGTGAGACTCTGTCTCCAAAAAAGAAAAAATTTTTTTTTTTTTTTGTAGAGACCGGGTCTCACTTTGTTGTCTAGGCTGGTTTCCAACTCCTGGGCTCAAGTGTTTCTCCTGCCTTGGCCTACCAGAGTGCTGGGATTACACATGTGAGCCACTTCACCCAGTCTGTTTTGTTTTTATATTTTTTCTTCTTGTTGTTTGCTAAATTCTTTTTACTACCTCGGCTTTTTTTCTTTTATAAACCAGCCCTAAGTGCTATGATTTTTTTTTTTAAGCTTTGCTAAGATGACAGGATATATACACATGTATGTGTATATATGTGTGTATATAATTGTGTATGTATGTGTATGTATGTGTGTATTTGTTTAATTTGTATTTGCCAGTGAAGTTGACATTTTTCATATATTTTGTGTATTTTTTGGCTTCTTATAAATTTCTTAATTATGCCCTTAGCTGTCATATATATTGCAAATATTATTTTTAGTTTCCTAGTTTATTTGATTTTTAATTTTATTGATGTTTTGATCTATATAATAGTTTAATTTTTAATTAAGATATAATTCACATAAAATTTTTCATAAAATTTACAATTTTAAAGTATACAGTTTGATAGTTTTAGTATATTCACAGTGTACTGTTCAACTATTGCCAAGATCCAATTCCAGAATATTGTCATCACTCCCAAAATAAACCCCTTACCCATAGCAGTCATTCCCCATTCCCTCCCCTCCACAGCCCCTGACAACCTCTAATTTTTTGTGTCTCTATGGATTTGCCTATTCTGGAAATTTCATTTACATGGAATCATATAACATGTGGCCTTTTATGTCTGACCTCTTTTACTTACACAGTGTGTTCAAGGTCCATCCATGTTGTAGCATGTATCAGTAGTAGTAGTAGTTCATTCCTTTTTGTAGCTAAAGAATATTCCATTGTATGAGCATACCACATTTTGTTTATCTGTTTATGAGTTGATGGACATTTGGGTTTTTTACTTTTTAGCCATGATGAATAATGTTACTATGAACATTTGTGTATAAGTTTTGTGTCAACGTATGTTTTCAGTTCTCTTGGGCATATACCTAAACCTTAGCTCTTTATTTCACTTAAAGAAGTACTGTGAAATGAAAAGTTCTAAATGGAATATGAAGGGAACAGAAGCTGCTTGTCTTTAATAGTATTAAAAACACTATGTGCTTCTCCAAAAAAATAATTTATAGCATAAATAGTTTCCATTTCTTCCACTGGTTAAGTATTGATGATAACAGCACTAAAGAAAATTAAGATTTACAAGCAGAGTGCTAAAATTCTGCTCTTTCACAATTTATATATTAGAAGATTAATTAAAATAAAAATTAGAAGTTCAACATTGAATATATGAATCTGTTGTTATTAAGGCTAAGAAAACTTTACTTTTGTTAAATAGGTAACTTAGCCTGTTTATGTGAAATATTAAAATTAATCAAAAGTTAATCAGGGTTTCTGTATTTATTATCAATAGACATTGAAAAAATTATAGGGATTTAATTCTCTTTCTCTCCCTCCCCTCTCCTTCTTCCTCCCTCTTTCTCCCCCTCTCTCTCCCCGTTCTTCTCTTCCTCCTTCCCCCTTCTCCCTTTAGGGTCCCTTTTGGAATCAGTACAGATTCATTCTAGTTTTCTGTATGGAGGTAGATATGAGCATGTTTTCAGGTTGCAGTGAGAAAAAGTAATTGTTTTGTTTTTGTTTTTGTTTTTGTTTTGAGACAGTGTCTCACTCTGTGGCCCAGGCTGGAGTGCAGTGGCGCAATCTCAGCTCACTGCAACATCTGCCTCCTGGTTTCAAGCAATTCTTCTGCCTCAGCCTCCCAAGTATATGGGACTACAAGTGCATACCACCACGCCTGGCTAATTTTTGTATTTTCAGTAGAGACAGGGTTTCACCATGTTGGCCAGGCTGTTCTCAAACTCCTGACTTCAAGTGATCTGCCCAGCTCGGCCTCCCCAAGTGCTAGGATTACAGGTATGAACCACTGTGCCTGGCTGAGAAAAAGTATTAATAATTGGATGCCTGTTTATGTCCTTTGAAAAACAAGGAAATGAAGAAAAGGTAGCATTTTGATAGAAAAAGCAATTTCCATATGTATTGAAAAATAGGGGCCAGGTGCGGTGGCTCACGCCTGTAATCCCAGCATTTTGGGAGGCTGAGGCGGGCAGATCACAAGGTCAAGAGATCGAGACCATCCTAGCCAACATGGTGAAACCCCGTCTCTACTAAAAATACAAAAATTAGCCTGGCGTGGTGGCATGCACCTGTCGTCCCAGCTACTCGGGAGGCTGAGGCAGGAGAATCACTTGAACCTGGAAGGCAGAGGTTGCAGTGAGCCAAGATTGCACCACTGCACTCCAGCCTGATGACAGAGTGAGACTCCATCTCAAAAAAAGAAAAAATAGGTTATTGAGATAAAATATGTAAATAATAACACTAAAATGACAAATTCTACAAAAAACTGTAATTACCAGACCTTATTAAAAAGAAAAATATAGCTGGGTGCAGTGGCACATGCCTATAGTCCTAGCTACTCTGGAAGCTGAGCCAGGAGTATCACTTGAGCCCAGGAGTTTGTGCCTGGCTTGGGCAAGGTATTGAGACTTTGTCTCTATAAAAACAATTTTTAAAAAATAAAAATATTAAATTTATCATAATTATTTGAGTAATGTTCATAAATATTAACAACTGTATATTTTAGTAAGTAAGTAAACATAACCCAAGAAAATCACATTTTCAGTTCAGATTGTCTTTTGTTTGTTCTTTTTCACAGAGCGTATGAAACTTCTAAAATGTATCGTGATTTTAAATTAAGAAGTGCACTAATTCAGAACAAGCAACTAAGACTGTTACCACAAGAACATGTATATGATAAAATAAATGGAGTATGGAATTTATCCAGTGATCAGGTACTGTGTAAAGAACTCGTGAACCTTTTGGGAGAGTGTTTTGGTAATCATTTTTCCATTTATCGTTGGATTTACGTAGTCAGTTCTAATTGTTAAAATTAGCATTATAGGAAAGCATATTATTTTTTGATAAGTACAAGTTAGGCTGACAATAACATCCCTATTTTCAATTCAATACAATGAAATACCTGATAATCCTGGAATGTCTCCTTAATTAATGAATCAAAAACTCCTGGTGCTATGCTAGGTGGTAAAGATCTAACTATGGAACAGAGTAACTCCACTCCTATCCTTATAAAGAATACAATCTAATGTGGATTGTTGGGGGCTGTTACATATGTTTTGTTTCTCTCTCTTGCCACAACTCCTTTGCCTTCACCTGTCCAAGGTTTTTATTGATAATTTTAGTAAGGTCTAACATTTAGACACTGTGCTAAGGGATTGATTTACATGGGATATTTAATCAGATCTCCGTTTTACATTTGACAAAATACATCAAGGAGAAATTTCCCTGTGGTCAGACAGTTGGTAGGTACTAATGGTTTAATGATTAGGCAGCCTGACTCCAGAGTCCAGGTTGTCAGTCATCTAATTGTACTGCCATCGATGAATGATGCAGTCATTGATACTCAACTTTGGTATTTCTTGCTGCTGTAAAAATAAGTTATTCTGGTGATTAGAAAATTAAGAATAGGTATCCAAAAAAATGATCATTTCTGTATCTCATTGCTGTCTTTTACAGGGCAATTTAGGAACCTTTTTTATTACCAATGTGAGAATTGTATGGCATGCAAATATGAATGACAGTTTTAATGTCAGTATACCATATCTGCAAATTGTAAGTACATACATTTTGATGACCTTATTTTAACATAAAATAAATATTTTTGTTCAATAGTTAATTGGACTTTTAGGATTAGAGGAGTTCTCTCTTCCTTTTTTAAGTGGTAGCAGTTATTAGCTGAGGGCATATTTTAAAGATGTTGATAATTTACTATGAAATATTTCAATGTAGAAAACATCCAATTGTACTATATTCCAGAGAAGCAGCACCATTATCAACTTGCTATTAGAAGAGAAATATACCGGATTCTAAAAATTTCAATAGTTATACAGAGTAAGGTGTCTTAGATTCCATCCAGAGGGCTTTAATTATTAAAGTTTTCTGTAACTTTTTCATGAGGCAGGTGTGTGGTGCTTCCTTGGCATAGCTTTAGCACACTGATCCACAGTTTTTCTTGGCTCTCTTGTCACTTTCTGCTCTAAAGCTTTTAAAAGCCAGAAGGAATTTATTAATTCTGCAAATGAACTGCTTTCATTGTATTTAGATACAGAATGTAATGCAAGCTGGATTCATACCACAGATTTAGTGAAAGGAATCAAGATGATTTTTTGTGATAATACTTTCAGCTTAAGTTCAGTTAAAACTGTTAAAATCCGGCTGAGTTTGGCAGCTCATTCCTGTAATCTCAGTACTTTGAGAGGCTGAGGCAGGAGGATTGCTCGAGGTCAGGAGTTCGAGACCAGCATGAGCAACATAGCTAGACCCCTTCTCTATTTTTTTTAAAAAAACAAAACTATTAAAATTCAAAATGAGAACTGACTATATCTGAGACCAGTTTGTTTTGAGAGTAGGTAAAGATAGTTCTTTGCACTCTGCTGCTGCTATGATAAATAAGTGACTCAGTGAAACAAACTGTAAACTTCAATCCACTAAATAATTTCATTTTATATGAAGAAACTACTTACAGAATTCTAGAACAAATTAGATGGAACATAAAAATAGTTAATGAAAATCTCATGAGGTTATCCTGTGATAATTGCCCTTATTGTAGGATATATAGTCTTAAGACTAAAGAGTTTTATTAATATTTATTGAGTAGACAGAATGTATGTGATACCTGGAAAATACCATTTTTAAGAAAAGAATTCCTGGCCCATGAGAAGAATAATTCTTTTCAAAATATTCCCAACCCTATCTTTGGCTAAATTATTTGATTTCTGAGTTTCTTTAAAATTTCTGACAATTCATTCATTTTTATGCCAAATTTTGAGTACCTACTCTGTGCCAGGTGCTAGAGACACAATCATGAAAATCATGAACCAGTATACAGTTCCTGCCATCAAGGGGCTTTCAGTCTGATGGAGAAAAGCAACATATTAAACAGAAAGCCATAGAATCTCATAGGAAGAAAATTATTTCTTGCTATCAAAAGAAACATAAGAATTTATAATCAAGGCTGGGACAATGTAACAAAATCTACATAGGTATTTGACAAATTGGTGTTTGTATTGCTATTGCTTTTTTATATTGCATTAACGTGTTACAGCTTGCCTAACCTAACTTCTATTACACTGAATAATTATTGAGTAGTAAACAACCTTGTGCTTTCTGTTCTTTTTGTTATTTAAGAATAGAATTGCCAAATATGGCCTCTGGAATGAATTCAATTGGCCCAAACAACTTGCAATCTGATATCATCACAGTCTGTCACTGCAGCAGTCAGTCTAACTTCAGCTCTACACCTCAGCCATTACCCTGACCCCACTCCTATAGATATTTATATCAGCTTCTTGCCAGTTTCTGTCTTACCAGCCTGTGTCACCCACAGACACCTAGTTAGATTACCTGTTGAAAGCCAGAATGCCAGTGTTCTGTGATTCTTTTTTTCTTTTTATAGACAGGGGTCTTACTCTGTCACCCAGGCTAGAGTATAGTGGCATGGTCTTGGCTCACTGCAACCGCCACCTCCCAGGTTCAGGTGATCCTCTCACCTCAGCCTCCTGAACAGCTGGGATCACAGGCGTGCACCACCATACCTGGCCAATTTTTTTGTAATTTTTGTAGAGACAGGGTTTCACCATGTTTCCCAGGCTGGTCTCAAACTCTTGGACTTAAGCAGTCTGCCCACCTCAGCCTCCCAAAGTGCTGGGATTACAGGCATGAGCCACCGCCCCTAGCCAGTGTTCTATGATTCTTAACTGGGATTGTATATACGCTTGGTGGGGTGTAAAGTAGCCCAGGTGAAAGGCCAGGTTTTCATAACAATTATCATCAAAGCCTTTCTTCTTTTTCTTAGTCTGTTTCTCAAAGTTGCCTGTCTGTCTAGAAGCATGGCATCCCATCATCACCTGCCAGATTACCCTTCTCTGGGCTTTCGGTCTCCTGGTCATAGTGTTAGGTCCTCCGTGGTTCTCCCATACCCTGCCAGCAGGTACATTTTCTGTCACTTCTACAGGCCCTACCTGCCATTCTGCATCTACTCTCCCCTTCTCCCAGGCCACTGGTGTCACCGCCTATCTTCCGCTGACCAAGCTTAGTCCTCACATCACATTTACCAGTTGATGTTAATGACACTTGATCTATCCCAACCTTCCTTGATGTCTAGTGATAAATATTCAAACTTTTTTTTAAAACTTAAATAGAATGGAGGTTCTTTTAAGAATGTAGCCACCTATGATGGAAGAAACAGAAGGCACATGTGACTTTAACAAACTAATCTAGCCTTAGGAGCTACAAAAGACACTGGCTTACCAAAACTGAAAGATTCCTAGCCTTTTGTTTAAAAGTTCAGACTGGGCACCGTGGCTTATGCCTATAACCCCAGCACTTCGGGAGACTGAGAAAGAAGGATTGCTTGGCCGGGCGCGGTGGCTCAAGCCTGTAATCCCAGCACTTTGGGAGGCCAAGACGGGCGGATCACGAGGTCAGGAGATCAAGATCATCCTGGCTAACACAGTGAAACGTCGTCTCTACTAAAAAAATACAAAAAAAAAAACTAGCCAGGCGAGGTGGTGGGCGACTGTAGTCCCAGCTACTTGGGAGGCTGAGGCAGGAGAATGGCGTAAACCCGGGAGGCGGAGCTTGCAGTGAGCTGAGATCCGGCTACTGCACTCCAGCCTGGGCGACAGAGCAAGACTCCGTCTCAACAAAAAAAAAAAAAAAAAAAAAAAAAAAAAAAGGATTGCTTGAAGCCAGGAGTTCCAGACCAGCCTGGGCAGTGTAGTGAGACCCCTATCTCTACAAAAAATTAAAAAGTAGCTGGGCATGGTGGCACATGCCTGTAGTCCTAGCTAATCAGGAGGCTGAGGTAGGAGGAGGATCCCTCAGCCCAGGAGTTTGAGGCTGTGGTGTGCTATGATCACACCATTGCACTCTGCCCTGGGTGGCTGAATGAGACCTAATTAATTTAATTGTCTCTAATTTTTAAAAATGTTCACTCTCTGGAAGTGAGAAATATTTGAGTCAGGGAATTTTGTGCCTATTTCAGAGATGTCTTTCTTGCGTTGCCTCTTAAAAGTTTGCCACCTATTTTCAGTCTTGTTTTATTTGATCTCTGTGGGAGTTTAATGAAGGAAGGAGGAGAATTCTGTTCTTTAGATTATGAAAAGTAAATACTGTGTAAAGTTTAAAAACTGAGTTAAAGAGTCACTATTCAATTAATAAAAACTTGCATGTTTTTCTTTTTCATTTTGTATCTAGCGTTCAATAAAGATTAGAGATTCAAAATTTGGTTTAGCTCTTGTCATAGAAAGCTCTCAGCAGGTAAGATCTTGTTTATTTTTATTAATCTTTGATTTTTAAAACTATGTGACAGTCTAGATTTTTAGTTTTACTTGTATAGTAATCAGTTTACATCTGAGAAGAATATTAGCTTTAATATGAAGTTATATATGAAGTGTTTGAAGTCATACAGAAATTGTCCCCAGAGGAAGAATCCTGCTTATGCTTTTTTGTTGGACAGACATGATCATTTGTGATCATCACTTATTAATGACAGAATCAAATCATTGTGCTGAGGGCTTTACATGCATTGTCTCAATCTTTACACAACCCTATGATACAGCTACTATTTCTCCTCCATTTTATAGTCAAGGAAACTGAGGCTTTGAGAAGTTAGGAACCTTACCCATGATCTCACAGCTAGTAAGTGATGGGGCTAAGCTGTGATCTCAAGTCTGACTGATTTACCAAGACTGTCTTTGAGAAACACAAACATATATTTGTGTACACACACGATTTGAGGTCTTACATTCTCACACACACATTATATGCTATTTATAACCTGCTGTGCTCCATTATGCCAGGTTTTTGCAGAAATGCATTTAAATAAAACATGCTGGTCTCATGGTAGTAGTTTTGACTGGCTAAAATTTTAAATACACTTTTTAAAAGTGATTTATAAAATTACTTATCTACCTTCTAAATTTAAACATGAATGTATGCTTATTCCTTTCCCCTGGCCTACAGCTGCCATTTATTGAGTATTTACTCTGTTCCAAGAACAGTACCAAATGTCATATATATGTTTCTCTTATTTAATATGACAACTTGATAACCATTTTATGGTTAGAAAATTGAAGCTTAGAAAGGTTAAGGAAAGTTTCTAAGTATCCTATAGCTAGTGAATTAGTGGTAGAACCAGAATTTGAACATAAAAGCATGTGCTCTTAACCCAGAACATATACTCTCATCTATTACGGTATGCTACTTAGTTTTTTAACACTCCTCTCAAAACACTGTATCATGGCCCAGTTTCTTTCCTAATTCTTCAAGGAGATAGCCTCAGATGGCCCGTTTCCTTTCTTCTTTTCATGTAGTCTGTTCCTTTTCAAGGCCTAGTTCAAGAAAAACATAGTTCCCTTGGCCTTCACAGTCTACAGTGTATTTTTTAAATCTTGAAAGGTTACCTTTGATATTTCAGATGAACTTATATTTGGATATACTTCAAAATAAGCCTGCATTGGGGGAGGAGGGGTTCAGGTGAGAGCAAGGTTACAGATGAAACAGAGTTGGCCACGTGTTGCTGCTTCTTGAAGCTGGATGATGGCTCCATGGAGGCTCCCTTGTGCTCTTCTGTGTTTGTGTATGTTTGAAATTTTTCATAATAAAAAGTTTAATTGAAAAAATGAACTTATGTATTATGCTCTAAAATAAGGACAATATCCATCCTGGCTAACACGGTGAAACCCCGTCTCTACTAAAAAATACAAAAAAACTAGCCGGGCGAGGTGGCGGGCGCCTGTGGTCCCAGCTACTCGGGAGGCTGAGGCAGGAGAATGGCGTAAACCCGGGAGGCGGAGCTTGCAGTGAGCCGAGATCGCGCCACTGCACTCCAGCCTGGGTGACAGAGCCAGACTCCGTCTCAAAAATAAATAAATAAATAAATAAATAAAATAAAATAAGGACAATTTGAGCTATAATTTATCTTATACTATGAATACTGTTCTTCAGACTTGTTGGATTTTTTATTATTATTTTATCTTGTAGAGTGGTGGATATGTTCTTGGCTTTAAAATAGATCCTGTGGAAAAACTACAAGAATCAGTTAAGGAAATCAATTCACTTCACAAAGTCTATTCTGCCAGTCCCATATTTGGAGTTGATTATGAGATGGAAGAAAAGGTAATTTGTTGAGTATGTGAAATAAAGTTTGCATTGCTTTTATGCAATCTATAAAATTCAGATGTAAATACCACTGTGCACATTTTGAACTGTGTTTAAAATGGTGAATATACAGATTCTGCCCAAGTGGGCACAGCTCCTGGATTATCACTAATTGGTACCTACCACCTGTCTTCTAGTTGGCTGCTTCATCATTCATTCCTGCCCTCGATACCTGCCCTTGAAGGTGGGCAGCCACCTAAGTAAATTTCCATGTGCAATGCTCCTCTGATACAGACAGACTTGAGTCTCTCACTCTGTCAGATTTTTATTTTATGTCAGCCCCCTATGAGCATGGACAAACCTTACAGGCCTCATGCATACCATCTTCTTCCTTAGTACTCCACAATATAGCAACTCCAGGAGCAGGCTACATCAACACGGCCTGCATCCATTCCTGTTGATCCGTACTTCTGCCATATCAGTTATGAAATATTTTGCATATCCTGCCCACATGTCTGCTCTTTGTCTTCTTCATTATTTCTTTCCCAGTTGCTGCTAGTATTCCCTGCTCTCCAGGTACATGAGCTCTCTTTTGGCTTCACTTGTCTCTCCAGCTGGGACCCTCATCATCCAGTCTATCAGTTGTGTCCTCACTACCCACTCCATTAGAGGTGTCCTTTGTTACTTATGTTACTGTCCACTCTATCACCAGTACTCTTGCTAGAGGCGCTAACTCTGATGTACTTGCTGTCCCCTCTATTGTTGGTGCCCCCCACTGTCTGCTCTATCACTGGGACAGTCACTGTCCAGTCTGTCAGAGGTGCCCTTGCCATTTGCTCCACTGCCATTGTCCTTGCTGTCCTCTCTGTCCTGGTCCCACCACTGATCACTCGATTGTAGACTCCCTTGCTGTCTGTTCTTTTACTGGCACCCTCATTATGCACTCTATTGTTGGTGCCCTTGCCGTTTACTTTATGATCGGTGCCCCTGCTGGGGCTTCTTCGCATGCTGAGCCATGTCACAGCCATTAGTTGTATCTCTCCTTCTGCTCTTGGACTACAGCATGTGACTTTAGTGAGGCCCTTGTTGCCTGGTAGTGCTCCTTGTACTTAATTTTTTCCCTCCCTGTCAAATTCTATATATTTGTCCTTCTAGCTAAAACTTGCATCTGGGTTTCTGACATTGTATTACATACACTATGTATTTCATCATCTGAACCATCCTTTCTTTTTCTTCCCAACATGCTCTTCTTTCAGCAGTCTCCCTTTCACTCTGCCTTCTCTGTATATTCCTTGGTAATATCACCTGCTTGTTCAGCTTCTTCAACTTGTACTTTTGCGGATGACTCTAGATCTTTCCTTCTGACCTTGACATATTCTTTCAGCTTATGGTTCCAAATACCCTTTAATATTTTCATATAGATGAGCATCCCAAATGACATTAGTGAAATTTCTTATTTCAGATTTATCTTAGTAATTTAAATAATTATGCAAGTCAATAAGATACACTAGGTCTTGGATGAGCATCTCAAACTTGGCATACCTAAAACTGGCCTCCTCATCTTTTTCTCAAAAGCAACAACCTGCTGATTTATTGATTTGTTTACTTATGTTTTTGGCACTGTCAAAGTCAGCTGCACTGAAAACTTTGAAGTATTCCTTCATTTTTCCCATTATCTTATTTTACACTTTCAGTTATACCAGTCTCTTCCCTGTTTCTAGCTATTTTTCTTCTTTGTAAAATAATGTTACAGAACAGGCATGGTCCTTAGAACCTGACTTTCAATCCCAGTTTCATCATTTATTTGTGATCCTAAGCAAATGTGAGCTTCAGTTTTCTCAGAATTGATATAGGGCTAGCCACAGTGGCTTAAGCTTATAATCCCAGCACTTTGGAGCAGCTGAGGGGGAGAATCACGTGAGGCCAGGAGTTTGAGACCAGCCTCAACATAAGACAACATAGTGACACCCTGTCTCTACTAAATTTTTTTAAAATTTTAAAATTTTTAAAATTTAATTTAAAATTTTAAAATTTAAAAACTTTTAAAATTTAATTTAAAATTTTAAAATTTTAGATTTTAAATTTAAATTTAAAATTAAATTTAAAATAATAAAAATTAAATTTTAATTTTAAATTTTAAAATTTTAAATTTAAAAAAAATTTTAATTTTAAATTTTAAAAATTAACCAGCTGTGGTGGTGGCCCGCCTGTAGTCTTAACTACTCAGGAGGCTGAGATGGGAGGATTGCTTGAGGTCTGGAGTTTAAGGCTACAGTGAGCTATGATCATGCCATTGCACTGCAGCAGTGACCTATCTCTTAAAGCAAGACCCTCTCTCTTAAAAAAATAAAAGAGAAAAACAGACATAATCTTTCTTAGAAAGTTATTGATCATGTCCATTAAATGCCTGGCACATGGGAGATGCTTGACAGGTTAGTTCCCCTACCCATTCTCTAAGTTTCGATTGTTCTCTTCTCCTGTTCTTTGACCCCAGTACATAATAGCAGCTAGCCATAATAGCTCACTGTCTCACCTCATGTGACTTCCTACTCAAATGCCATCTCTTCAGGATCTTCCCTGACTGTTCTTCTAAAACAGCAATTCCCATCACTTTATTCTGCTTGCTTACTTTCTCTCTCTCTCCTTCCTCCCTTCCTTTCAGAATTAATCAGTCTCCTCCACTATAAGTGATCTCCATGAAGTCAGCGGTTTTTGTCTGTTTAATGGCTATATCTCCACCAGTCAAAACTAGCACATAATAGTGAATATTCATAGTTGTTGGATGACTGTGTTAAATATCTGCTGTTTGTCATTCAGTGCTCTAAGCACTTTATATGCACCATCACATTTAATCTTCCCAATGATACTGTGAGGTGTATTATTATTATTGTTATCCCGCAGTTAAGGAGACTGAGGCTCAGTTAATTTACTTGCACATAGTCACACAACTCTGAATGTGGTTGAAACACTAAGGCTATCTTCAGCTTTGTTATAACTGCTTTTTGTAGGTTGAATCATATGATAGTGTTGATATTTTATCATTTTGACATAAAAAATGGTAGTTTCTTATGGTTCAACATAATATTTAGTTATTGGTCATTGTGTTTTATCTTTTTCTCTACTCAGTAAATTATAAACCCTTTGTGTTTAAGGGTAGGATTTTATAACCCTTGTTAGTACTGGTATATTACCTAATATAACAAAGGGGATATTCAAATATTTGAAAAATGAACAAATAAATGTTAGTTCTACATTTTATTCTTTACCTTTAGAATATTCCATAAAAATATTAGTTCTTTTACTTTTCACAAATTCTATATAATGACTATTCTGAGGAAAACTGAACATTTGCTATTATGCAAAACTTAGTTTTTCTAAACAATGTGAAAGAAACTGAAAGTCAACTCAGAGTTTTTTCTTTAAAGATATCTGAGTATTAAGTATGTGTAAATTTCTCTCTCTAGTTCTTTTCATGATATTGACTTCAGATATGAAAGCCTAGGTTTACTTGATTAGTTTTATTACTCAAGTTAGTTTTTTAATAAAACGTGAATTATACCATGATTTTTATAGACTTTAGTAGTTTGTAATTGTTATTTTAAAAGTATTTGCAGTTCTCATGGTACATTTAATATTGTCTCTGATGCATTTTAACATCTGCTGATTTTCAGCCCCAGCCACTTGAAGCTCTGACAGTCGAACAAATTCAAGATGATGTAGAAATAGACTCTGATGATCACACGGATGCTTTTGTGGTGAGCATCACAAAGGAGAGCATTAAATTTCTTAAGGATTTTATCTCAGTCTTGTTTAATAAAATAATAGTGTAAGTGTATGAAACACCATATAACTTGAGATTTTGATGGTATCTTATACCTGAGTTTGAAGATAATATTTTTAGTGAGGGATTTCTTTTGTGACAATAACTTTTAAATTACCAAAATCAGAAATACTTTGAAGCCAGGCACTGTGGCTTACACACATGTAAGCCCAGCACTTTGGGAGGCCGAGGCAAGCAGATTGCTTGAGGAGAGGAGTTCAAGAGCAGCCTGGCCAACATGGCAACATGGCAAAAATCCATTTCTATAAAAAAAGAAAAAAAAGGAAATAAATACTTTGAAAACTTAGTTATTCAGCAGATTTTAGGATTTTAGATATGTAAAGTTTTTTCATACTGTGAATAGAACATGTTAAATATTGTTAATTAAGTTAATTTAAAATCTATACTTTCATTAATTTTTATGAAATGTTCATCTGTTATTTTATAGGGATCTTGTTTTGAAAAGGACATGTATTTGAACAATAGCCTTCCTATTTCCAAATTGGTATCATTTAACTTATAGCCAAAATAATAGTGCTTTCTCCATTCTATGGCTATTAATCTGACTAGAATACCTGTCTGGTAACAAATACTTTGAAACAAAGGTGTGAAATGAGTATAAAATAATTATACTACTACCTCAAACTATATTCATTTGCTGACACATTGAAGTACTTGTTTTGTTTTGCCAGTATTATCTTCTAAACCAAATGTAGGGAAGAAATTTTATAGCTTCTAAGTCGTTCTTTTTCTTTTCTTTTTTTCTCTTTTTTACCTGTTTCTTGCCATATGACGGTTAAGTCATTCTTTTTTATCTCCTTTCAAGTTAACAATGCTAATCATACATTACAGAGCACATTTTTTACAACTTAAGATGTAACTCTTGTAAACATTAACAGAGTGAATTCTGCTACCAGCATTGTAGAGACAGATGAAAAACACATTTCACAGTAACAGAATGTGAAATACATTTAGTTATAAAATCATTCTGCAAATTAAGTACCTTAGCCCACTGATCTATTAGAATATTATATGTCCAGTTTGTGAAATAGAATTTTCTTTGTCTTTATAGGCTTATTTTGCTGATGGCAATAAGGTAAGGACATTTATTTTACCTACAGTATATGAAAAAAGTTTCTAAATTCCAACATTTCGCATTCACAAACTTATGTGAAACCTATTTTTTTGTTTTTTTCCTCTTCCTTGCCCACCTTCTCTATTCCCATCTTATCCTCCTGTCTCCCAAAAAGCAACAAGATCGTGAACCAGTATTTTCAGAAGAACTGGGGCTTGCAATAGAGAAATTGAAGGATGGATTCACCCTACAGGGACTTTGGGAAGTAATGAGTTGATTGATCTTGAGTTGAGATGGATTTCTATTAAAGATATCTCTAGTTTAAATATACTAGTCACCTGCCATAAGTCATGGAATAGTTTTTATACTTACAGCTTTTATATTTAAAACTTGTAAGAGTTTTTTTAATGATTGAGGAAAAAGTCATTTAGAAAACTTCAGTTTTCTAAAGATTATATTTAAAATTGTCATCAAAATGTACCTAGTTTATAAATGTTTATTTTGTACTTAATACCTGTAAAGTCTTAGTTTTCAGATATTAAGTGACTGTATCATGTTCGGTTTAATAAAGAATTTATGCAGTACCATTTAACGTTTTGAAAGTATTATTTAAAAGAAAAAGACTATTCTTATGGAATAATCAAAATTCTGCTTTCTTAATTGTAAAAATCTGGTTTAAATATCCCATGGCTCCTGGCCAGGCATGGTGGCTCATGCCTATAATCTCAACACTTTAGGAGGCCGAGGCAGGCAGATCACTTGAGGTCAGAAGTTTGAGACTAGCCTGGCCAACATGGTGAGACCTGTCTCTACTAAAAATATAAAAATTAGCTGGGCGTGTGGTGGGCACCTGTAGTCCCAGCTGCCTGGGAGGCTGAGGCATGAGAATCAGTTGGACCTGGGAGGTGGAGGCTGCAGTGAGCTGAGGATTGCACCACTGCACTCCAGCTTGGGCAACAGAGCAAGACTCCGTCTCAATAAATAAATAAATAATCACATAGCTCCAAATGTAAACCAACTCTAATACAAATTGTAATCCTTAAACCTGTCATTTTTGTAAAAACTAAAAATTACAACTAACTCTGAAATACATCAACCCCCCTTTAAAGTGTTTTGGATGCTATTTTGTAAGAATTTCAATGTAGTTTTGGCAAGAAGACATTTACTCTGTAAGAAAATAGTTTTGTTTATTAGCTTTCTCTTTGTATTTATTGAAACTTCTTTGAATTTTCAAAAATAGGACATTATTTTTCTCATTTCTTGGTTAGCTAAGACTTGTTGACTTCTAGCATCATTCAGTGTTTTTGACCACTGTTTCCATGTAAAACACATTGTAAGAAATCTTTTTCAAATAATTGAAATTAGCCAAAGGAGCCCTCTTCTTCCAGACGGAAAAGTTTGTAAAAACATTTAAAATAAGATGCAACTCTGTATACAACCATAGACATACAGTACAACCAAGTACTAACCTAAGTTTATTAAAAATCAACAAAAGCTACAAACTGGTTTCTTCATTTAAATGGAAAAGGATTTCTACATTTTAAGGGTTGGAATTATAATAAACTACCTTTGTGATGGGGGGAAAGAGTGTATGAAAAATTTGTACTGGTCACAGATAAAATGCTGCCATAACTGTTGTTTAAATATTTTTTTTTCAAGCAGAAGAGACTATAAAATTGCCGACTAGTAAGTAATAATCTCAGATGTCATATGATGTTTGTATCTGACTCATTAATCTTTTCAAATGTTAGATTTTACGTGTAGAGAGAAATGAGTCATTTATTGTTTAAACAAGGAAGCAGCTGTTAGTTTTTTCTAGCGTGTTAAAACCTTTAGTGGCATCTATAAATGGAAAAAGAGTCAATGAGCTCTTCTTTCAGCTGTTGTTTTAGCAGCTGACAGTACCATTGATTTCACTGTGATGTAAAATAAAAGAAAAGGCCTTAACTCATGGATAGAAACCTTGAAGTTTAAAAATACATAATTCCTTGATCTGGGGCATTCATTCATTCAACAAATATTTATAAAGCACTCACAAAACCCCTAGGCTATAGCATTTGAAAAGAACAGACACTCCCACAATCCCTGCCTTCATGGAATTTGTTTTGGGGGACATGTGTAAGAACACCAACTTTTGAAATTACAGTATTTCTACAGCCCTACTTGAGTTCAGATAATGTGACAATATGACTATGTAATAAAGTATTTAATGGGACAGGTGTGGTGGTTCACATATGTAATCCCAGCACTTTGGGAGGCCGAGGTGGGCAGATCACGAGGTCAGCAGTTCGAGACCAGCCTGGCCAACATGGTGAAACCCCGTCTTTACTAAAAATACAAGAATTAGCCAGAGGTGGTAGCGGGTGCCTGTAATCCCAGCTACTCAGGACGCTGAGGCAGGAGAATTGCTTGTACCCAGGAGGCAGAGGTTGCAATGAACCAAGATCATGCCACTGTACTCCAGCCTGGGTGACAGAGCGAGACTCTATCTCAAAAATAAATAAATAAAAGTATTTAATGAAGTATATGATACCATCTATATATAAACAAAGGACCAATTTTCTTTCAAATCATGACTTCTACATCCATGATTAATGTGGTATTCTATTATAATCAACAACTTTCATTATGTCCCCAGTTATATACTCTTTTTAAAAAAAGGTGGGGGGGCTGTTCTCTATGACTGTTGTGGTACTTCATCTTGATTTTGCTGTGTTCTAGTGACAACATTGTTCTCATGGGGTTATATCTGTTCTATTTTTTAACCTTTAATGAATGATAATTTTTGACACTTTAAAAATTACAGGTTATCTTTTGTGATCTGATTTGCATGTGTGTGGGCTTTTTCGTTCCCTACCATTGACTTTTAATTATTTTTTCTGGCCCTGTGATTCCTTTTAACCTTTTGCTTTTATTTTACTATATTATAATTTGCCACATTAGATCCTTTGTACAACAAGGCAGGATATGAATAAATAATTATAATTTAATTCAGTATTAATTACAGTTTTTCCATGTAAGAATAAAGATAATTTGGAATGTTTTAGAAAATTAGCAATTCCTCTGCATTTCTTATTTCAATTATCATGGCAACATTAAAGGTTTTGTAAAACTAGTACATAAGTAACATCTTTAAGTTTACTACTTCTAAAAGAAATATCTATATTCCACTGTTTTGAGTAGAAAGTAAAAATTTGTATGTAACAATTATTGGAAATGGGATCTTGCTTATGAGTATTCAAATGAACACATCTCATATTCTTGACCTTTGCATCATTAATTCAGACAGTCAAGTAGCTTGACACTAGAACATATTTAGAGGAGTGACTCATTTTTATGATTCATTTTTCTGTTAATTCAATAAACATTTTCTTGTAGCAGCCTTTATTAGTATATCTTCTAATGCGTTATTTTTAAGCTTTCAACTTCACTTAAATATCTTGTTTCTTAGCTGTTTCCTCAGTGACTAAATGTTCCAGTTGTTACTTTCAATCTATAACAGCTGCAAGAACAACTCTTCTTTCCAAGCCAGCTCTCCTAAATTCCCGTTGTTAGAGTTGGTATCTATATTTAGCTGGTGGGATTAAATTGCAAAGGCTTCAAGCTGGGCAAAGCACACTGATCTGCCTTTTTACAGCTAGACCTGTGTGCTGCAAGGAGCTAAGGCCTTCAGTGTCCCCTTCCTTACCCAGGTTACTCACAGAATGGATTCCCAGCGGGAACTTGCAGAGGAACTGCGACTTTACCAATCCACCCTTCTTCAGGATGGTCTAAAAGATCTCCTGGATGAGAAAAAATTCATCGATTGCACCCTAAAAGCAGGTGACAAAAGTCTTCCTTGCCACAGATTGATTTTGTCAGCTTGTAGTCCTTACTTCCGTGAGTACTTTTTATCTGAAATTGATGAGGCGAAAAAAAAGGAGGTAGTGCTAGATAATGTGGATCCTGCTATACTTGATTTAATCATCAAATACCTGTACTCTGCCAGTATTGATCTCAATGATGGAAATGTGCAAGATATTTTTGCATTGGCCAGCCGCTTTCAGATCCCCTCAGTGTTTACTGTCTGCGTTTCTTATCTTCAGAAAAGACTTGCTCCTGGTAACTGTCTAGCCATCCTAAGATTAGGACTTCTCCTTGACTGCCCAAGACTCGCCATTTCTGCCCGTGAATTTGTGTCTGATCGCTTTGTACAGATTTGTAAGGAAGAGGACTTTATGCAACTGTCTCCACAGGAACTGATCTCAGTCATTTCAAATGACAGCCTAAATGTGGAAAAAGAAGAAGCAGTATTTGAGGCAGTGATGAAATGGGTGCGAACAGACAAGGAAAACAGGGTTAAAAACCTTAGCGAAGTGTTTGATTGTATCCGTTTTCGCCTTATGACAGAAAAATATTTTAAGGATCATGTTGAGAAAGATGATATAATTAAAAGCAACCCAGACCTCCAGAAAAAAATCAAAGTTCTAAAAGATGCTTTCACAGGCAAACTCCCAGAACCTAGCAAAAATGTGCAGAAGACTGGGGCTGGTGAGGTGAATGGTGATGTTGGGGATGAAGATTTACTTCCTGGTTACCTGAATGACATTCCCAGGCATGGAATGTTTGTAAAAGACCTCATCCTCTTGGTTAATGACACAGCAGCAGTGGCTTATGACCCCACGGAAAATGAATGCTACCTTACTGCACTGGCTGAGCAGATTCCCAGAAATCATTCCAGCATTGTTACCCAGCAAAATCAGATATATGTGGTAGGAGGACTATACGTGGATGAAGAAAACAAGGATCAACCTCTGCAGTCATACTTCTTCCAGGTAAGAAGGACTTTTTATATACGTAGTTGCTGCAAGGGAAGGCTGTTACTCACCATCCAGTTAGCCAATTTGTGAATTATTCAGGCTGTTTGCATTGTACTCCAATTGATGTCCTATTCTAGTCCCTTGCACTTTTGCTGTATAGAGTGTTGACAGAAAAATATTTGACTGTTTTGTTAATGTGTAATAAAAAGTTTGATGAATAATGAGGTTCTAATTCATGTTTAATGACTTAAGATACTTTTTATACTATTCTTCCAAAAATGCCTTGTTTATAGATGATGGTGACTGTAATCCCTCAAAGCCCAGTATTTTAGTAAAAACTAAATTTATTTTTTCTTAGCAGAGATGGGCTTTCACTATGTTGCCCTGACTGGTCTCGAACTCCTGGGCTCAAGCAATCCTCCCAGTTTGGCTTCCCAAAGTGCTGGGATTACCGTTGTGAGCCACCGTCCCCTGCTGTAAAAACTAAATTTAATCTTATATACTCTTACCTATTAAAAATAGGTTAATGTCTTTCCCCAAATAGTTGCCCTAACTCAAAGTTCTTACACATTATAAAGAAGTAATAACTGGTCAGATTTTCTTTTTTAATTTTTTTCTTCTTCATCTGCTGGCAGCTCTAAATTGGTCAGATTTTCTACCTTCTTCCAAGTTACCCTGAACTCATTTGAAGTTCTTGGAGGTAGCACTTCATCTCTTTATTTATAGTTACTGCCTAAAATATAATTTTGTTGAAAATGAAAAAAACTTATGTACATGTTCTACACACTTTGGATTATCTTCTAGGAAAAACTGTCTACACAGAAGTCGCTAATTTGAATTAATTATAGTTAGAAATTTTTATTATATCACATTTATTTGGATCAGAGATATACTTAGACATTATTAGAACTTAACAATCTGTTTTGTGAAACCACAGAATTTTCCAAGAAAATTAATTCTCCTAAAGCAATACACCCTTAGTTGTTTGAAAGGAGTTTGTCTTATATTATCAATGTGTTATATTTTATCAGTTTATGAAGGAGTTGGCTTAGCCTTTGTCTTCAATAATGCCAATACTGAAACTTTGTAGCTTACAACTGGCTCAAAAGAGTTTGTTTAGGTCATAGCTAATCATGGCCTGGGGCTTACGGGCACTTTAGTTGGAAAGGCCAAAGATAAGCAAGTATACAATGTCATACCACAGTCCAGTATGCTCTCAAAAAGTGTGTGACATACTTTGCATTCACAAAATACTATTATACCTTTAATCAACTTTTTCTAATCTTGAAAAGTGTACTTGTAATAATACATGTTAATCATGTTTCTTAATTTTCCAAGTTCCAGTGAAGAATGTTGTAAGTATTTGAATGTGGGCCAGAAAATTTCCTAAGCCCTAATTTTAAAGTCAAATAAACTTCAAAAAGGGCAAAGTCAATGAAAAAGGCTATAAATACATCCAGGAAGTAAGAATGTTATCAAAACAGATAGATGACAGACATATAGGTAGATACCTACAAATGACAGATCCACAGAATAGTTGTTGCCATAGAATGACTCTCCAAAATTACTAGAGTTTTAAATTTCATTTCATATTTAATTTATCGAATATATCTATAACACAGTCCTTTTTACTTTCAAGTGTTCAGTTTAATCTTTATCCTTCTCTTCCAGCCTGATAAAACCCTTACTTTTACTGACAGAGCTTCTTATTTTTGGTTCAAGAAACCTACTTAATGTTCTTTATAACCACAATAACAGTTATACAAAGTTGGAAGGTCAACTCCCTCTCACTGCAAATGCCTTGCTGCTTTTAAAAGGCACTAACAGAACAGTATGCCAGGATAAAAACACTTCACCATAAAAGAGGGTTGTGATTCATCAGACAATATTTATATGAGAATTTCAGGTTTTATATTTTACTGCTTGTCACATCTATTTAAAACGCATTAATTTAGAATTAATTTGACCTTTGATTGTATGCTGTAAATGATTATGAGAATGTTTTACCTTGGTAAGAGAGGGCTTTTTTTCCCCCACTCATTAATTTGATGAATTAATAGATTCATCAAATTTTTGAACAGGTCTTAAAGTAATCTAGGTCCAAACCCTAATTTTAACAATGAGGAAAGTTGAACTCAGAGAAGTTAAATAGCTTGATAGCTCCTCTATAAAAGAGACTGGCAGGTAGTCCACTGTTCCATCTGCTAGAGAAAGTGCCCTCCAACAGGTAATATCGGAAGGTAGACAGTACTGTACAGTATGAGAGTTAAGCCCAGAAGTATGGGATTATGAAGGCTGCTGTTCCATTTTTTAAAACCAACTATGGATGTAGATGGCTTGGATTTGAATATCACCTAAAAGCTCTGTGTATTTGGGAAATTTATTTAATCTTCCTGTGCCTCAGTTTCCTCATCTGTAAAACGGGGATGATAGAAATGCCTATCCTGGAGAACTAAATGAGGTTACTTGTGTAAAGCATTTAGTTCAAAGCCTATGACCACAGTCAAAACCCCATAAATGTTCATTACTATTTCTACTATATTACACACCACATTCATAATCAAAGAATTTCTTTCAAAAGTGAAAACATAAAGGATCAAAATCTAGCTGTTGAAATTAGTGAATGCAAAGCTAACAATGCACATGTGGAGATTAAACCTCTCATGTCATCTAGTCTTAACTAGTGCTTCGTTTAACTGAGGTTACTAGACCACATATAGATAGGCTTCCACAGATAACCCTGTCTATACCACGGCCATTTGTATGCACATCTATTCTTAGTATCCAATGAAACTGGGTTTTATTCATTTTATTTTTGCAATCTAGAAGTGGCACCAGAGAGAACAACAAATCTGCAACTGTACTCTTGCAGAAAACAGTTTTCTTGTGCCTTAGTGTGCTAAAATGCAAAGTATAAAATCTTTAAATTACCAAAAGTAAGTGTTGAAACAGATGCCACTATGCCAGAATCATCTACCCCAGATGATGGGTACAAAGAGATTTTCTTCCTTGGGAAAATCTTAAGCTTGCAGAAGTGGTGGTGAGCAAAAATGAGCAGTTACTTATTAATATAAATCAAAAAAAAAAAATAGAGTGTTTCGAGTGACTCCCAACAACACACTAGGAAATTCACTTTAACACCTGCCTGTATCAGAAATAATAAAGCAAAACATGGAGAACCTAAAATGTTTTTAAAGAAAGAAAAAAAGATATTGCCCAACATCCTAGTTGTCTGTGGACTGAGCGACAGGTCCAGCTGTCCCAGCTGCTGGCATGGGGAGCATGTTAAATATAGCATGCAGGGGTCATTCACATTCTGTGAACCTCCCTGCTCTGACAACATTTCTTTCCCCAGTGTCCTAAAAGTATTAGGATCTTGTATTTCAAAGCTGGACAAGGCAATATGGGAGAAAATTTGACAAGAAACCTCACGATTCTAATTAACCTCTGGTGATTCTATTGTATTTTATTTTTTCTTTTCTTGAAGCTTGAAGATTTTGATATCTTTATCTGGTAGGCCAGGTAGATTTAATCATTCTTCTTGGTAATTGTGAGCTACAATATGATACTTTGGGGTTGTAGTTTTATTTACTTGTGAGATATTTGACTATCTCGATGATATCTAAACAACATATATAGGATAACTTTTTTTTTGCTGTACTTGTAACTTTTTTCTAACAAGCTTCACAATCCCTCATATATATTTTTTTCAGCTTGACAGTATAGCATCTGAATGGGTTGGACTTCCACCTCTGCCTTCAGCCAGGTGTCTCTTCGGTCTGGGAGAGGTAGATGATAAAATCTATGTAGTTGCAGGCAAAGACCTTCAAACAGAGGCTTCGCTGGATTCGGTATTATGCTATGATCCTGTGTAAGTTGGCATGATATTCCTGTTCCCTAAGCATTCAAGTATATGCGTGCCTATAACATATTCATATTTTCAGAACCTGGAATTTACTGAAAGTGTATAAATTCTGTCTCATTTAATTTTAGGGCTGCAAAATGGAATGAAGTAAAAAAACTTCCTATCAAAGTCTATGGCCATAATGTGATTTCACATAAAGGGATGATATATTGTCTAGGAGGAAAGACAGATGACAAGTAAGTACCCTGAACTCTCATGATTTATGTCCAAATGACTTTTTATTAGAAAGGTTTCTTCCCCTTTTCTTGTTTTTTTTTTTTTTTTTTGAGATGGAGCTTCGCTCTTGTTGCCCAGGCTGGTGTGCAATGGTGCGATCTCGGCTCACTGCAATCTCCATCTCCTGGGTTCAAGCGATTCTCCTGTCTCAGCCTCCCGAGTAGCTGGAATTACAAGCATGCTCCATCATGCCCGGCTAATTTTGTATTTTTCGTAGAGATGGGGTTTCTCCATGTTGGTCAGACTGGTCTTGAACTCCTGACCTCAGGTGATCTGCCTGCCTCAGCCTCCTGAAATGTTGGGATTACAGGTATGAGCCACAGCGCCCAGCCCTCTTCCTCTTTTCATTTGGATCTGCCCACTGAAATGGGACATGGTTCTCACCTATCATATTGTGGAGGGAAAACCTTAAAATTTCAAGTCGCTGAAGTAAACATGTAGATACTCAGCTTACTGCTAGGAATGAGCCGAATACCCCAATCATAAGCATCCTTACAGTCCAGGCAGCATCTAGGAGCATAATCAAGTCCTGTATTTCACTGATTTGTTATTGTATTTTACTACATTAAAACCAAAGGGCTTTCTTATTCATTTAGCCATAAGTAGATAAAAATGTAAATGTACTCTTTAATGTAGTATTTAAAATATATCTTCTAAGACAATTGTGCATAAAAAATATCATGGATTTGTACTTTACATTCATAAGAGGGACTTTAGATAGGTCAGTTTGAAAGAAAAGCGTAGTGATTGAAAAGAGGGAAGTAAAAAAGACAAAAGAAAAACAAAAATTTAAGGCAGTTATTTCTTCAACAGTGTTCTTCCACATATTTACTCCTTGACAGAGGTAATAGTCAAAATGGCTTCCAACTGTTCAAAACTGAGCTCCCAGTAGCACCCAGTATCTTGTGAGAAAACCAGGATGAGGTTTCATATATAAACCTTACTTGAGTTCTAGTCAATTCTCAAGGAACTGGTAATTGGGAAAGAGATCTTATAACCCAGAGAGTGGAGAAGTGAGTTCCGAATGCTTCAGAGACAGTCAAACCAGTATAGCCTGTCTAGTAAAATAAGCATTTTCAGTTTAGATGGTGAGAACTAATATTCTGCCCCTGAAAAATCTGCCTGATTTGGCTTGTCATCATTTGCCCAGGCCATTGAATTAATAGAGATGTCCAACCTTGAAAAGGGAGCCAAAATTAAGAATTGTAAGGGCAAAGCAGGAAAGGAGAGTAAAATATGGAAATGTGTTAGATGTCAAGAACTCTATTCTGGAGTTAATGATTAATGGATATTAGTCAATTAAAATGGTAAATGTAGCACAGAAAAGGCAATTTTAAAAAGCAATGGTTTTTAAACATCTACCTGTATTCAAAGATAACATATTCTAAAATTTTTATATCCTCCCTAATCCCAGCTATTCCTATCAAATGCAAAGGAAGGTATATTATATGCTCACCTGGTGTCACATCTTATTTTGGGCGTTTTTCCTGAGTAAATTGAATGGAAAATCACTACTAAAGAGCATTCTGAGTTTGGAAACACAGGAACCCTTCCAAATGATTTAAATTGTTTCCTTCAAGTAGCATTAGTAACTAGGAAATTGATATGTCAGTAAGAAGCATACAGTTCTTGTCAGTAGGAATATATTAATCTTGAGAATATGATTAACCAACACAACACTGCTTGACAAATGTCAAAGTCAAGAACTTTGAAATGAGTCATTATCTAAAAGTAAGAGCTGGGCTGGGTGTGGTGGCTCATGCCTGTAATCCCAGGACTTTGGGAGGCCGAGGCAGGCGGATCACCTGAGGTCGGGAGTTTGAGACCAGCCTGACCAACGTGGAGAAACCCCATCTCTACTAAAAATACAAAATTAACCAGGCGTGGTGGCATTCACCTGTAATCCCAGCTACTCGGGAGGCTGAGGCAGGAGAATCGCTTGAACCCGGGAGACAGAGTTTGCAGTGAGCCGAGATTGCGCCACTGCACTCCAGCCTGGGCAACAAGAGCAAAACTCCATCTCCAAAAATAAATAAACAAATAAAAGTAAATGCTGAATTGCACCAGTTCCCAGTAATGAATTTGAAGAACATGATTTTGGATAATGTTCTTATCAAGAAGTGTTCAAATGATACCAATAGTCAAATATTAGAGGAAATGCTTTTACTCCAGATAACTGATCTTTTACACAATTAAGAAAAAAATTGTCCTCACAAAAAAGTTGAGGTGTTTTTCATCACCAGATATATCCGGTTAATCAATTATTATTTGAAATTCTGAACTCCCATCAAATTATAGATAACTTCAAGGAACCATAAGAAACATACTAAGGGCGGGGCACAGTGGCTCACACCTGTAATCCCAGCACTTTGGAAGGCCAAAGCTGGAGGATCACTTGAGCTCAGGAGTTCGAGACCAGCCTGAGCAACGTGGCGAAACCCTGTTGTCTACCAAGCATACAAAAAATTAGCTAGGCGCAATGGTGCACACCTGTGGTCCCAGCTACCTGGGAAGCTGAGATGGAAGGATCACTTGAGCCCTGGATGCAGAGGTTGCAGTGAACCAAGATCGCACGACTGCACTGCAGCCTGGGTGGCACAGTGAATAATAATTCAGATGAGTCCAGGTCTTTCTGGTAGCATTTAGCATGTAAAACTGTTCTCATGATTCATCAGCTCAAATGATTCGTTGTCTAATCCATAGTCCCAGATTTCTTAAAATGCACTGCTATGTTAGTGCTAATATAAAATGATATATCATATAAAATTTAAAGTAGGTATATTTGCACCTATTTTTTTTTTTTTTTTTTTTTTTTTTTTTTTTTTGAGACAGAGTCTCGCTCTGTCATCCAGGCCGGAGTGCAGTGGCCGAATCTCAGCTCACTGCAAGCTCCACCTCCCAGGTTTACGCCATTCTCCTGCCTCAGCCTCCCGAGTAGCTGGGACTACAGGCGCCCGCCACCTCGCCTGGCTAGTTTTTTTTTTGTATTTTTTAGTAGAGACGGGGTTTCACGGGGTTAGCCAGGATGGTCTCGATCTCCTGACCTTGTGATCCGCCCGTCTCGGCCTCCCAAAGTGCTGGGATTACAGGCTTGAGCCACCGCGCCCGGCCTGCACCTAATTATTTTTTTAAGTTAACTTATTCATTCCTAGGATATTCAGATAATAAATAAACCTACCATTTGTTATTGAGGTGCAATAAAAGGTTTATGATTTTATTTTTTACTAAAATAGAGTAAAAAAACTTCAATTGAATTTAGTACATAACGATTAAAATCAGCTGTGCCTGGGCTTCTAAGCAGCTATCCAGAAGTAAAGGTACCCTATCTTCCAATAGTATAATTAAGTTATAGTTTTAGTCCCCACATTTGGGCTTGTCCTTTGCTTAGTGGCATATGTTCAAATTAAGAATTCTTTGGAGTTTTTCTGATCTTCTGCCTTACTACATATTTCTTATGACAAGTAAAGCCAAATTATTAGTGAAAGTGCTTTCGAAAAAAGAAGGTTCTAAAAGGAACATTTGTTTTTCTGTTTACAGAAAATGTACAAACAGAGTGTTTATCTTCAACCCCAAAAAAGGAGATTGGAAAGATCTGGCTCCAATGAAAACTCCTCGTTCCATGTTTGGAGTAGCAGTCCATAAAGGCAAAATTGTGATTGCAGGAGGTGTCACTGAAGATGGTCTTTCAGCTTCAGTTGAAGCTTTTGATCTTACAACCAATAAGTGAGTTGCCACATCTTAGTATATAGCATATGAACAACTATACATTTTAATTGTTAACTTTGGATAAAAAGTAATCTTTCCAATTAGGATGTGGGGAGGGGAGGGTACATAACCACAGATTACAGAGGAAGTATTTTCATCTGGATTTGTTTTGTTGTTACTGGATATAAATCTCCTCTAACATTCTGATGCATTACATGTTTGTAATTTGGAACATTTTGAGGGTCCTCAAGTTCGTGTTGTCATGCTCTATTTGTCCTTGTTATTAACTTTGTAAATTTAGAAATGCAAAGGTAATACTTGTGAATAATTTTAATTTTTTTATTTTTAAGAGACAAGGTCTGGCTCTGTTGCCCAGACTGGAATGCAATGGCACAATCATAGTTCACTGCTGCCTCAAACTCCTGGGCTCAGGTGATCTTCTTGCCGCAGGCTCCCGAGTAGCTAGGACTATAGGTGCACACCACTATGCCCAGCTAATTTTTGTGGTTTTTTTTTTTGTGTGTTTTTCGTTTTTTTTTTTTTTCCCACAGACAGGGTCTCACTATGTTGTCCAGGCTGGTCTTGAACTCCCAGCCTCAAATGATCCTCCCACCTTGGCCTCCCAAAGTGCTAGGATTCTAAGTGTGAGCCAGCACACCTGGCCCTGAATAATTGTCTAGGTGTAGATGGATATATATGTCTCTGTGGAATTATTTGATTTTAAATGTAGTTTTTTTAAGTATGAAAAGATCTTCACTTGTTAATGATTGATATCTGTAAAGTATGAATGCTTTAGAAGTTTTCATTCCTTTATGCTGTTTATAATTTTATTAAAATTTTCATTTTTAAGCTTTTATTGACTTAATGTGAAAAGATATTTGACAGCTATTCTTAATATAAAATTGGTCTTTTAAACATTTTTGAGCTCACACATCTGGAGGAGTACATACCTTTTATATTCCTAGTTTAGCAATGAAGAAAAAAAGGTAACTATTATTAGTCTTTTTAGAAACATGTATGCCTGACTACAAAACAGACTTTAGTATCTGAAAATTACAAGGAACTTTTGTGGAACGTGATTTAAATTATCATTAAAAATAATGTTTTTGAAAACTGTAATATGGGTAAACACTCATGATGTAAGTTAAGAAGCAACACACAAAATTGTAAATATCTTCTTAGTTTCATCTATATGTATGGAAGCTTATATGTACATGCTTTTTAAAAAGATGACAAAATTACACCAAATTGTTCCAAATTGTTGCTTGTGATTATGGAGATAGTTGTTTTCTTGTATACCTTTCTGTACTTTCCAGATTTTCGCAAACTTTTTTTTTTTTTTTGAGACAGAATCTCTCTGAGTCACACAGGCCGGAGTACAGATTTTCTATAATGTACATATATTATTTTTATAATTAGAAAAACAGATATGTAAAGAAAAACTATGGGGCCAGGCATGGTGGCTCACGCCTGTAATCCCAGCAGTTTGGGAGGCTGAGGTGGGCAGATCATGAGGTCAAGAGTTCGAGACCAGCCTGACCAACATAGTGAAACCCTGTCTCTTCTAAAAATACAAAAATTAGCTGGATGTGGTGGCATGTGTCTGTAGTCCCAGCTACTTGGGAGACTGAGGCAGGAAAATCACTTAAACCCAGGAGGTGGAGGTTGCAGTGAGACCATGCCATTGCACTCCAGCCTGGGTGACAGAGTAAGACTCTGTCTCAAAAAAAAAAAAAGAAAAGAAAAAGAAAAAGAAAAGAAAAACTATGAAGTCTACTTTAATGCCAGAGTAACAGAATACCTACCAAAATGACTAAATCATTCTAGATTCTTGATACTTCCAACTAATTAGATTGATTTTATCTTTAGTTGTCCTATTTCAGATAGCTGTCAACATTAAAAAGTTCCCTTAAATCCTTTATAAAAATAATGAAAGTATAAATCATTAAAAAGAAAATTTGTATCCCTGGTTCCAACGCTATCCTTATGTGCCTTTATTGCAAAGGATTTGGAGTATTCAGATGAAATCCAACACAGTAGCAGGTTAGAGGTTTAGGAGCCCTAGAAGTGCCACAACCCCCGACTGTTTGTGACACACAACGTTTGGTAAACACTGCTAACTGAAGTATTCTAGGGTTGACTTTCTTTTTTTTTTTTTTTTTTTTTTTTTGAGGCAGAATTTTGTTCTTGTTGCCTGGGCTGGAGTGCAATGGCGCTATCTTGGCTCACTGCAATATCCACCTCCCAGATTCAAATGATTCTCCTGCCTCAGCCTCCTGAGTAGCTGGGATTACAGGTGTGTGCCACCACGCTCGGCTAATTTTTTGTATTTTTAGTAGAGATGGGGTTTCACCATGTTGATCAGGCTGGTCTCGAACTCCTGACCTCAGGTAATCCACCCACCTCGGCCTCCCAGATTGTTAGGATAACAGGCATGAGCCACCGTGCCCAGCCTTAGGGTTGCCATATTGAAGACTTTATATCTAATGAAGTTACATCTTTCAAATATTTTCTAGTAGCAAACTTAGTTGTTTACTTTTAGATGCCTATGCTCCTTGAATTTTTTTTTTCCCCCCCTTAAAGACAGGGTTTTGCTCTATCACCCAGGCTGGAATGCAGCAGTGAGATCATAGCTCACCACAGCCTTGACCTCAAGGGCTCAAGAGATCCTCCCAAGTAGCTGGGACTATAGGGACATACCACCAGTCCTGGCTCTTTTTTTTTTGTAAAGACAGTCTCATTTTGTTGCCCAGGCTGATCTCATACTCCTTGGGCTCAAGCAGTCCTCCTGCCTCAGTCTCCCAAAGTGCTGGGATTACAGGCATGAGCCACCGCACCCGGCCACTACTTGAATATTTATTTATTTATTTATTTATTTATTTTATTTAGATGGAGCCTCGCTCTGTTGCCCAGGCCGGAGTGCAGTGGCGCAATCTCAGCTCACTGCAACCTCCGCCTCCCAGATTCAAGTGATTCTCCTGCCTCAGCCTCCCAAATAACTGAGATTACAAGTGCGTGTCACCATGCCTGGCAAATTTTTTGTATTTTTGGTAGAGATGGGGTTTCACCATGTTGGTCAGGCTGGTCTCAAACTCCTGACCTCAGGTGATCTACCCATCTCAGCCTCCCAAAGTGCTGGGATTACAGGCATGAGCCACCGTGCCTGGCTGCCTGGGCACTACTTGAATTTTTAAATTATGATTTCCTATAATTGTTCAGTAAGCACATCTGGCATTTCTTTAAGTTTTACATTGACTATATTTTTAATGATACCTAGATGGGATGTAATGACTGAATTTCCCCAAGAAAGAAGCTCCATCAGTTTGGTCAGCCTGGCTGGATCTCTGTATGCAATTGGTGGTTTTGCTATGATTCAACTGGAGTCTAAAGAATTTGCACCCACTGAAGTCAATGACATATGGAAGTAAGTTCTCATCATTTCAATTTTCAGAATCACATATTAAATCAGATGACTGATAAACTATTTTGTAGTAAATAATAAGCCAGATTTTCCCAACATGTAAGCTACTTCTCGGTAGTAGACTAAACACTTCAAACCTAATTGAACTTTTGTACATGCCACTTACTTGAACAAGTAACTACTTCTAGTTAGCTGTGAGCCTGGGAAAGAAATTATCTGGGCCTGTTTCTTACAGTAAAATGAGAGTTGGACCTTTGATACTCTCAGCTTCATTCCAGCTCTAAGAGTGTGATGCTATAGGCATCCAGTAGAACAAAAGCCTCTTTGCTCCAGAGTAGTTTATTTCCTAACAAAACAGAGTTCTAAAAAAAAATTACTTTTTTACTTTATTTATTTATTTATTTTTGAGACAGACTTTCTGTCACCCAGGCTGGAGTACAATGGCAGGATCTCAGCTCCATGCAACCTCGCCTCCCAGGTTCAAGCGATTCTTCTGCCTCAGCCTCCCGAGTAGCTGGGATTACAGGCATATGCCACCACGCCCAGCAAATTTTTATACTTTTAGTAGAGATGGAGTTTTGCCATGTTGGCCAGGCTGGTCTCGAACTCCTGACCTCAGGTGATCCACCTGCCTCGGTCTTCCAAAGTGGTAGGATTACAGGTGTAAGCCACAGCGCCTGGCCTAAAGAAACATTTAACCTGTTGAGTTTTCCACGACTTCATTAGTTCTGTTTTCAATCTAATTTAAACAGCCTTCCAATTGTTTGAGGATTCAGCTAACAATTGCTTTTTTAAAATGAAAAAAGTCAAAATAGCAATCCATTTTACCTGCCTGGAGGTGCCAGGCAGTTCTCCTAAGTATGACACTTGAAACTGTTACTCAATTGAATGATTTTAGTGAGGCTATGAAAAAAAAAGTATGTTTTTATTTTATTTTGAGCTGAGGTCGCACCACTGCAATCCAGCCTCAGCAACAGAGTGAGACTCTTGTCTCCAAAAAAAAAAAAGAAAAAAAAAAAAAGAAAGAATCCCAGACCCTACTGAATGAGAATCTGTATTTTTTAGCAAGATTCCCAGGTGAATTGTTTGCACATTTAAGTTTGTAAGTACAGCTCTGGAAGAGTGCCATTTATACTTAATCAGTGAAGGCATACCACCAAGCCTGAGAGTGAAAAGTGGGTATTTGTTCTATACCTCACCCAGCAGATGCTTTATTCCCAGATGCTGAACTAAAAAGGCTGAAAAGCTGGCACCTTAACCAAACAATGATTTGTGCATTAGACATCATTTCCCCATGTTGTAATATTAACTAGCTGTGTAAAGGGCAAGAAAAAAAGTGACTATACAAGGAAATTTACTATTATCCCTCCTCCCCCCAAAAAAGAGGAAGAGAAAAAAAAAAAAGATTTCCACAGAGCAAAGAGGCTAGAATTAGCAAGACAGTGAGATGGGGAAAAGCTGGAAGCAGTAGGAAAAAAAGATGAACTAATGAAGGCTGGGAAGGTTAGGGTTTTTTGGAAAACAGGGCCAGGTACTAAGTATATAAATGGGCAGTGATTCTCAACCCTAGCTATATGTTACAATCATCTGGGATGCTTTTAAAATGTGTCTGGGCCTTAACATAGACCAATTATATCAACATTTCTGGAGTTAGAGTTGAGCATCCCTAGTTCCTAAAACGTTCCCAGATTTTTTTTTTTTTTTAATTGGTGAAACAGAGTCTCACCCTGTCGCCCAGGCTGTAGTGCAGTGGTACGATCTTGGTTCATTGCAACCTCTGGCTCCCGGGTTCAAGCGATTCTCCTACCTCAGCCTCCAGAGTAGCTGGGACTACAGGTGTGCACCACCACACCAGGCTAATTTTTGTATTTTTAGCAGAGATGGGGTTTCGCCATATTGGCCAGGCTGGTCTTGAACTCCTGACCTCAGGTGATCTGCCCGCTTCAGCCTCCCACAGTGCTGGGATTACAGGCGTGAGCCACTGAGCCCAGCCCCAGATTATTCTAATCAGCAGCCAGGGTTGAGAAACACTGATATTAAGTAATTGTGCTGTCAATCAGTGGAACCTCCCTGAAGCCCTCCTGGTTCCTAAGGGTTATCAAAAGCCATGCTGCCCCTGCAGGGAAGTTACAGGCAACAAAAGAAAGTACAGAATCTCCTGCTATAAAAGTGGCCCTGACATTGTTCAGGGGAACCTAAGAAAGGGATCCTCTCTGATTGTGGTTTATTTTGCGATTAAGGCAGTGGTTCCCAAAGTTGCCTGCACAGTGGAATCACCAGGGTACTTCAAAAAATACTAACACCTCTGTCCCACTCATATTGACTGATTTAATTGGTCTGAAGTATGGCCTGGCCTTTGGAGATTTTAAAAGATCCCTGGATGTTTCTATATGTGTAGACAAGTTTGGGAACCACTGGATTGGGTAAAGAGAAGAGGGGAGCATTCATCACTATCTGCTTGGCTATTTTAAGACTGGTATTTTCTAATTTGGGGTAGGATCTGAAGCATGATTCTCAAACTTCGCTGCATATTAGAATCACTTGGGGAGCTTTAAAAAATCCTGATGCCCAGGCCACCCTTCATACCAATTAACTCACTCTCTGGGAGTAGGACCTAGGCATCAGTAGCTTTAACATCTCCAGATGGTTCTATTGTGCAATTAAGTTTGAGAACCAGTGATCTACTACAGTGGTTCCCAAAGCAGCATCAGCATCACCTGGGTACTTATCAGAAAAGCAGATTCTCAGGTCTCACCTCAAATCTGTTGAATTAGAAACTCTGGGGGTGATAGGGCCAGTGATCTGTGTTTTTACAAACCCTCCAGGTGACTTAGATGTGTGTTAAAGTTGAAGGCCGCCGATCTAGAGAAACGTGGCTGCCTATTTGCCCTCAATTTCCTAGCGAACCTCTCTGACCACACATGCAGAGGTGAAAACTCTCAGTATACCACATTTTCAACATAGGCCCTCTTACTATGATATGTTAAAAAAAAAAAAAAATCCATTCTTGTATTTTTTTCTTGAAATCATTCCACTGTTTAGGATTGAACAAGCTGAAAGTAAATACAACTGCCAGGAAGCAAATTTTTTTTTTTTTTTTTTGAGACGGAGTCTCGCTGTGTCGCCCAGGCTGGAGTGCAGTGGCCGGATCTCAGCTCACTGCAAGCTCTGCCTCCCGGGTTTTTACGCCATTCTCCTGCCTCAGCCTCCCAAGTAGCTGGGACTACAGGCGCCCGCCACCTCGCCCGGCTAGTTTTTTGTATTTTTTAGTAGAGACGGGGTTTCACCGTGTTAGCCAGGATGGTCTCGAACTCCTGACCTCGTGATCCGCCCGTCTCGGCCTCCCAAAGTGCTGGGATTACAGGCTTGAGCCACCGCGCCCGGCCAAAATATTTTTAAACCTCATTTAACCTTAACTTCACTCATACTGTTTAAATGTGGTCACTTTCTTCAGATCATTTAAAACTATCTCTTAATCTGTTGCCCTGAATTTTATATAATTAAGGTTATTCCCTTTATTAGTAGCAAAATACTTTTTGTATTCTTTCCTCTACATAAAAATCACTCAGTGCATGGTACAATTGTTGAGAATTAATTTGGAACATTGATGACAGAGTCTTGCTCTGTCGCCCAGGCTGGAGTGCAAAGGGGCAATCTTGGCTCACTGCAACCTCCGCCTCCCGGGTTCAAGCAGTTCTCCTGAGTAGCTGGGATTACAGGCGCACACCACCATGCCCAGCTAATGTTTATATTTTTAGTAGAGATGGGGTTTTGCCATATTGGCCAGCTGGTCTCAAACTCCTGACCTGAGGTGATCTGCCCCCCTCAGCCTTCCAAACTGCTGGGATCACAAGCGTGAGCCACCACACCTGGCTGATTTGGGGTTAAGTCTTGTGCCAAGTCTTGACAACTTGTGGAAAGATATTAAGGTGGATAAATATATTATTTGTCCTCAGCTGCCTTTGGGGCTTGAGGACATTGATATGGGGGGAAAACGAATGAAGGAGATTTAAAATAATTATTTAAAGTAGCTTGTACCTACATAAGATATGCACTGACTTAATTTCATCAATGTTCCAAATTAATTCTCAACAATTGTACCATGCACTGAGTGATTTTTATGTAGAGGAAAGCATACACAAAATATTTTGCTACTAATAAAGGGAATAACCTTAATTATATAAAATTCAGGGCAACAAATTAAGAGATAAATAGTTTTAAATGATCTGAAGAAAGTGACCACATTTAAACAATATGAGTGAAGTCAAGGTTAAATGAGGTTTTAAAATGTTTGCTTCCTGGCAGTTGTATTTACTTTCAGCTTGGTCAATCCTAAATAGTGGAATGAAAATGGAGTGGTAATTGCTATAATACCATATAAAGGATGATACATGAGAAACAAAGAGAAAGCAACAAATTGTGCTGAAGGAAGGTGAGAAAGGTTGCAGAGAGAAGGCAGCATTTAGAAGCTTCCCACACAAAACATTCCAGGCACCAGGCAGAGCAGACATGTTCGGCACACATGGTACAAGGGAATTCAAGTTGTCTGTATCTTTATAACCTTGAATATTCAGAGATGAAGACCAGTTCTTACCTAAGTCAAGTGCGAAATCTAAGAGTAGTCCTCAAACAGAACAATAAAGGGGAAGGGGAACAAATTTTCATAAAGTGACTGCTGTGTATCAGGTGCCATGCTAGGCACTAGTGTATAGGAACAATTGAAGGCATAATTAAGGCTACAGATAGACCCTGCTCTTCCCCAGTTCTTTCTCTTAAGCAAGAGTCTGCTTACTTTGACTCAAAGTGACCAGCCATCTTCATCAGTTCAAAGGTGAATGTTTAACTGCTTAGCTATTTATTCTTCTTCTCTGCAGTCTTTGATTCCCAGAGAAGGCCGAACTGCCTAGGCATCCAGATTAAATACTGTGGCAGTAGTTCAGACACATGCTCATCCAGACAATGCGTATTTCAGAGATATTCAAGTGCTGTTCTACCAGGCAGGTGCATCTTCCTTCCTCTGAGTAAAAGTCACTAGGTTTTTGCAAAGGTCCACATTTGTATACTGAACACAGGGAAACCTATGGAACTAAAAGCTGCTTGTTGATTACTTTTTTTTCCTCCATCAGGTATGAAGATGATAAAAAAGAATGGGCTGGGATGTTGAAGGAAATACGCTATGCTTCAGGAGCTAGTTGCCTAGCAACACGTTTAAATCTCTTCAAACTGTCTAAACTATGAACAAGGTGACAAAACATAGATTGGGAGGTGGTTTGTTTGGTGAATGGGGCTTTAATTTATTGTTTTTTAAAAGCTTGTACAGACACTCATGTAGAAATTATTCAGGAAGTTATTGTCTAAGAGATGAGCAGTAGGTAACCTCAGTCATTGACTCTTCAATGTAATGATCAGAGATTAAAACCATTTTCTAATAAGAAATTAAATATTCAGTTGAACAAATTATTTTGTGAATCTGTTGCACTCAATGGATTGTAAAGGAGGCTCCTAAATTTGAGTTGTTAATCATTTCATTTGCATTGTTAGGGTATCCTTACACTGATTTTCTACTACAATTGGAAGTGGAGAATATGTGCATCTACATTCAAAAAATTTTTAAAATATCAAAAACCTTTCCTCGTGCTTCAAAATGACAGGAATCCTGTGCATTATACTAAGAATTACATGCCATAAGACGACTTCAGAAATGGTACTTCAGAAGTTTAATAAATGGATGGGGAATTATTTGATGGGGAAAAGTCTCTGTAAGTAAAAATAGTCAAATTCAAATGGTCTTTTTTCTCCATGCTTTTTGCGACACTGGCATATTATTTGTGGTTTCCAAATCAAATTTTAAAATTTTTAATTTAAAACCAGTAAATCACAGTCTTCAAGCCATTAACTACAGCATCTGTGGCAAGAAGGTGAGGGAGCACCCTTAGACAATGGATTGATTCTTTCTTTAAACTGCTGGGGCAGAACTTGGGGTCAGTGGGTGATGTGGAGGAGAATGTATATTCACTGGTTTAAATTTTGGCTACACTCTGTGAAAGGGCTACCTATTTGCTAAATTTCTGATAGCAAGGAAGATGACTGTATTATTTCATTTTCTGGGATGTGATATTCTTCATTCACTGTTTCTTCTTAGTGCATATAGTAAGTTGACTCCTCAGTCTGCTCATAACCATCACATTCAATCTATGCAAGTCCATCAATTAATCATCACTTTTAGCTACACACCAACTTATGAGTCTCACATAGCTTTCATAGACATGTATTTGACTTCTAGCCTTACCCATATTATTTTCTGAAAAACCTGACTTGGGACTAATTTGGAACATTCATGATTATTTGTCAAAGAGTTTCATAAAGAACAGATCTAAGTGTCCGTACACCTTTTTTTTCTCTACCATAAATATGGAAATATATTTAACAGAAACAAGTTTTATTTTGGGTATTTAAAGTAGAATCCTGATTACTTTTCTATATTGAAAATACTTTTCTTAATTATAGCATGAATACAGAATCAAGAAATTCCCAAAGTGGAAAATCCTACAGGTTCTTCAACAAACAAACTGTTAGGAAGAGAAAGGGGCACTTATACAGACTCAAAAGGGTGGAGGAAGAGGGGGCCACAGGGATTATGGTGTCCAGAAATGTACATCTGGGTGATAAAACTGTAAGAAGTACTTACTATAAAATCAGGATTGAGGTTACTTTTGGAGACAGAATGCCAATCTATGTAGATGTAAAATTAAGTTTTAAAATAATGCTTCTTACAGGGTTTGAGGATGATGATGTTCTGGAATCAGATATGGGTGATAGTTGTATAAATTACTAAAAACCACTGAATTATACACTTTTAAAGGGTGAATTTTATAGTATGGGAATTATATCTCAATGAAAAAATGCTTTTGTTTATAACAATCTAAGTTATATAGATAGAAAAATCATCAATCAAAAATATAAGAGTATCTATATAAAGAAAACCATTTGAGCCGGGCGCGGTGGCTCAAGCCTGTAATCCCAGCACTTTGGGAGGCCGAGACGGGCGGATCACGAGGTCAGGAGATCGAGACCATCCTGGCTAACACGGTGAAACCCCATCTCTACTAAAAAATACAAAAAACTAGCCGGGCGAGGTGGCAGGTGCCTGTAGTCCCAGCTACTCAGGAGGCTGAGGCAGGAGAATGGCGTAAACCCGGGAGGCGGAGCTTGCAGTGAGCTGAGATCCGGCCACTGCACTCCAGCCTGGGCGACACAGCGAGACTCCGTCTCAAAACAAAAAACAAAAAACACATTTGAATCAGATAGCCTAGAGCAAGGGTCCCCAAATGGGCCACACAGCAAGAGGCAAGTGGTGGGCAGGCGAGTGAGCATTACCACTTGAGCTCCACCTCCTGTCAGACCAGCAGCTACGTTAGATTCTCATAGAGGGACGAACCCTATTGTGAACTGTACATGCAAGGGAACTAAGTTGCATGCTCCTTATGAGAATCTAACTAATGCCTGATGATCTGAGGTGGAACAGTTTCATCCTGAAACCATACCATCCCCCAACTGCTGTCCATGGAAAAACTGTCTTCTGCAAAAATGGTCCCTGAGGCCAAAAAGGTTGGGGACTGCTGGCCTAGAGAGAGTAGGAGATGTGACAGGTAAAAAAATTAGATCATGTGTAACAACTAGTGAAGGTATACCAGGGTTATTCAATCAAGATTTCCATGTACCTCAAGTATATAATGACTAAATTTTTAATTATTTATATCCAAAGGAAACCCTTTATAACCCTCATAAGCCTAATCATTTTATTCTAAAATTGCATAGTCAAATATTTTAACCTATTCAAGGGTTTAGTTCTTTGTTATCACTTGCTTGAGAAATAGAACACATTTCATGGAAATTAAACACTCTGAATTTAGCATTTCCACTAATATGAGTATGAAGAAATTCAGAAAGAGGAAGAGATAATGAGACATCTTTCACTTACTATTCTGATTTTGTTTTTCATAAAACGTTTTGTGAAGTTAATATTCCACAAAATATTCAGTATTAGAGTTCAAATCATGCAGTCATTGGATATTTTAAACATGTACTTCAACTAAGCCTAAGCCAAATATCAGTGAAGCAAATTACATGCAAGACACATATTTTAAAGCTATGCTTATGATAGAAGGCGCTCCAGCTACCAACTTATTTTGAGATAGTGTGAATTGAGAGGGTCATGGAGTCAGAAGATAGCCACCTTTCAGATGGTCAATTACCTCCACCACCACCAGGTGGCCTAAGTGAGGGTAGTTAGGCTGTGGCCTGCTAAGCACAAAACATCACTCTTAGAGAAGGGTTGGGGATTTATATCACATAGTAGGCCCTTAGTAACTATTTTATTGAATCAATGTGTTGTAAGACAGGGAAAACCCATTATTCCCTCAACATGTGTAGGATTACACCAGGTCAAGATTGGTGCACTCAACTACTACCCCATTTCATTGCTTCCATTTAGGAGAAAACGTATCTCCTCTCATTTTCTCTTGAACCAGTCAGGCTTTCACATGTGCCACTTCAAAACAACTATTTTCAAAGTATGAATGATTTTCATATTGCTAAATTTAATAACCATTTCCCATTTCTCATCTTTCCTGACCTTTCAGCAGCATCTGATACAACTACTCACTTCCTCCTTGAAATGCTTTATCCACTTGGCTTCTAGAAGTATTACTACCTTCCTTCCTCCTACCTCATTTGCCATCCCTGCTCAGTCTCCTTTCCTAATTCCTCCTCTTCCTCTTAATCTTTTAATGTTGGAGCACCTGAAAACTCAGTCCTCAGACCTCTCCTCCATTCACACTCTTCTCTAATCTCATTTAAAAGACATCACAAACTCAACATATCTAAAGCAAACTTGTGATCAACCCTCACCACATGCCCCCCATCTTGCTCTTCCTGTAGACTCCCCCATCTTAGTTAATGCTAATGACATCCTCTGAGTTGCTTAGGACAAAAACTTAGATTTATCCTTGACTCCTATTTCTCTCATACCTTATATCCAATCAGCGAGCAAATTCTGTTGCCTTTACCTTCAAAATATATCCAAAAAATCTGACTACTTCTCATTACCTCCACTGCTACCACGCTCTCCAAGTCACCATCCATTCTTGCCTGGATTATTGCAATGACCTCATAGAGAGTTTTCTTTCTTACACATTTGCCTCATTGTAGTCTTTTCTTATCTCAATAAGGTAGCCAAAGTAATGCAGTTAAAACGTGAGTTCATATCATTCCTTGCTTGAAACCCTCCAATGGCTTCTCATCTCACTCAGAGTAGCCAAGAGGTTGTATTTGACTCTGTTATCTCTTACCTTTTCTCTTATACACTCCCATCCCACTCCCCACTTGTTCTGCTCCAGCCACACTGGATCCTTTGTTATTCTGAAACATGCCAGGTATGTTCCCACCTTAGGACATTTGTACCTATTATTTTTTTTATTGAGACAGGCCACTTAATTAAAATAAGTCCAGATGTGACAAATGGTAACATTCATTTTAAATAAAAACTACAGTCATGACTTGACTTCTCCAAATATACGTTCTCTCAGGTAGTCCATTCGAGCATCCTTTGTTGACAGTGCCATAGAGTTCCATTCGAACTGAGAAATCTGTAAAATAAGTAATGTAGAACAATGAAAGTTTTAAAGCAACAACAAAAAACATTGAGGAAGACATATAAGCACTACTGATCAAAGCTGTAGGAATCCTATGAAATTAGTTTATGTAAGGATAGCCTGTGAAGCCTTATTGGAAGTCAAGTGGGTCCTTCTGACATTGCCTAGAAGACTTTTTTCTTCTCCTTTCATCCTCCTTTTCCTACAATACCAATGATGGACACTTTTTCCTACATAGTCTTCTATATTCATACACTAGTTGTTTCCTCTGATAACTCTATCCATCTCTACAGTGCCTCTCTTATAAGATATAGAAATCATAAGATATAGATATTCTAAAGACAATAAAATAAATGACAACTTTTATTTATTTTTATGAGACAGGGTCTTGCTCTGTCACCCAGGCTGGAGTGCAGTGGGACAATCACGGCTCACTGCAGCCTCAATCTCCTAAGATCAAGCAATCCTCCCACCTCAGCCACCCAAGTAGCCACAAGGATGAGCTATTGCACCTGGCCTGTTTGAGGGATACATTTTAAAAAACATATTTAAAAAGGTAATTCTGTCCCAGCACTTTGGGAGGCCGAAACGGGCGGATCACGAGGTCAGGAGATCGAGACCATCCTGGCTAACACGGTGAAACCCCGTCTCTACTAAAAAAAATACAAACAACTAGCTGGGCGAGGTGGCAGGCGCCTGTAGTCCCAGCTACTCAGGAGGCTGAGGCAGGAGAATGGCGTAAACCCGGGAGGCGGAGCTTGCAGTGAGCTGAGATCCGGCCACTGCACTCCAGCCTGGGCCACAGAGCGAGACTCCGTCTCAAAAAAAAAAAAAAAAAAAAAGGTAATTCTGGAACTTTCACATGAAAAGGAAGCACATGTACAGCTAGTGTCTCTGGGCTTTTTAGAGGCTGAATTACATGAGTATTTCATACCTGAATTACACGATACCCCAGAATTTCCAAATGTCGTTTTTTCATAGCAAATTTTCCTTTCATATGAGGGATATTTCTACAAAATGATTTTGAATCCAAAAATTCCAAAGCAATCCTACATAAGATAAAAAATATTTACTTCTAAAATCAAAATAAGAAACTGAATAATTACAAGCTTTTCAGAAACAAGACTGCATCTTTATAAACTAACAAAAGCCAATGAATATAAATGAGTATATCCAGTTATGTTTCTACTAAGAAATTAGTAATTAATGACAAACCTATTTAGTTACACAAAATAATTGTAAATATCTGTCTGCTTTCATCCATTTTTTTTTTGTCCAATATATATTTACACATGCCACTATACATAAGCCACTGTGAGGGGTACAAAGATGAAGTGACACAGCTTAAAGTCTAACAGAGAACACATGATGTATAGTAAGTTACTGTAATGCAGTGTAGGAAGTGGCTAAGTGCTATGAGAAAAGTAGAGAGGTATGGGAGCACAAAAGAAGATACTATTTTACTTCTAGTTGAGGACAATTCTTTTAGTACTTTAATCTAGGGAGATTGCTAGGCTTTGGACAGAAGAAAGCAGAACATTAAAGCAGAAGGGACAGAAAAAGCAAAGTTACAAAGGTGGAATGCATGACATACAAGGAACAGATTCCACTACTTTCAATCTTTGATCATTGACTTCAGTATAGTACCCCAAATTTAACATTTAGATATTAATACAATCTAAAACTAAGAGACAAATTACCTTTCAGCCCCTGGTGGCAGCCTTGATCCAACTATTTCAGTATTTGGTTCCCAAGGCATTTCTGGTAGCTGTCCCAATGCTGTATTATGGCTTCCATATGGAAGAGGTTTTTTTCTTTTATCCAAGATACACTCAAAATCTTAAGGAAGCATAGAAACTGGCAGTATGAATTAGGTAAAGTCTTACAGATAAAAGTTTTAAGATATATTTGAAATATATATGCATATATTTGTACACAAACCCACTCACAAAAGAATGATGAACCTCTTAAATCATCCAAGTAATTTTTATAAGATCTGATCCAATGGCACCTCTCTTTGGAAATCAATCAATAAAAAATCAACCAGAAGAATTACAAAACAATATTAAGTACCAGGATACATTTAGCACTGGGCTAGGCCAAATCACATTAAAGAGTTTTAATCTCTTTAAGGCTCTTGGTTACATTTGGAGGAAGCTAAACCAACTCATCTGAAAATTAATAAAGAAAAAGATCAAGCATTTATCCTCTTTCCTACATGAACTGTACATAAGGGTAACTAAAGAGTTGATATGGGAAAGTCCTTTTTAGACAAATTCCAGCTAATAAATGTAGAAGGCATGATAGATGTAGAATATCGCTGCTTTACCACCCCTCTGAATGATGGATTTAGGCAATGAGTGATCATTAATAACTGCTAAAATCAGCAGGTGAAAAGCTGACAGGGGAACTTTCTGTTGAATGAATCAGCTGATAACATACAAACCCACTAATGAGTCTTAATACATAAAAGACAACCAGGCCAGGCACAGTGGCTCACACCTGTAATCCCAGCATTTTGGGAGGCCGAGGCAGGCGGAGTGCTTAAGCTCAGGAGTTCCAGACCAGCCTGGGTAACATGGCAAAACCCAGTCTCTACAAAAAATTTAAAAAATAAGCCAGGTGTAGTGGCAGCTAGTCAGGCCAAGGAGGCTGAGGTGGGAGGATCCCTTGAACCTAGGATGTCAAGGCTGCAGTGAGCCATGCCTGTGCCACTGCACCTCAGCCTGGGCAACAGAGCCAGACTCTGTCCCCGCCCAAAAAAAAAATAAAAGAAAGAAAAAGAAAAAGAAACCAGCCTTGTGTGCCTCCTGATAGGAAGAAATAAGAAGTACAAGCCACTTACGAAGTTTTTGGCCAAAAAGAAAAACCTAAAAAAAACCCTAAAATCTAATCAAGTCTCTAGATATCACTAATGGTTTACAGCAAACCCAGGTTTACAGTAAAAACATTAAAAACTGTTAGATGACATATTAAATGTTATCACAGAGTTGCAATTAGAATTCTAAGTTCGAAATGTGAAAAAAAAAAACTTATTCTCAATTAAATTTTAAGTTAAAAAAAGGAGAAGTAGGAAAGGAAAGGTTAAACTAAAAACTGCAAACCAACCGAGTGGAATGTTAAGATCCCAATTTGAACAAATAAACTGTAAAATAAACATAAAAGACACTTAAAACAGGAAAAGCAAAGGTATAGGGATAGAGTGCATGAGACATATGAGGAATAGATTCCACTATCTTCAGTCCTTCATCATTGGGTTCATTATAGTACACCAAATCTAACATTTTGATAAAATGTTAAATTTTATCTAAAATTTCTCATATCTCTCTACTTATGTTAAATTTCCCATAATTCTACTACCTTCAATCTTGATCATTGAGTTCATTATAGTATGCCAAATCTAACATTTACATAAAATATTAAATTTTATCTAAAATTTCCCATATCTCTCTACTTATGTTAAATTTCACATACTGCTCTACATTTCTTTAAAAATATTAAATTATTATTAATGGTTATAGGATGATAAAGATGATATTATTGTTTTTAAAGTCATTCTTATCTTTTAGATATACATCCTGAAATGATGTCTGTGATTTGAAAAGAATCAGATGGAACTCTGGTGAAAAACTAAGGCACTGAACCATCTTTAAGTTAATTATGAAACATGAAATATATAGCTTTCTCATTAAGAGAATGAATTCTAGAGCCAGAATGCCAAGCTCAAATCCTGGCTCTGTCATTTTGCCAGGTATATAACCTTGGGCAATCAATAATGTTTGTGGGCTTCAGTCTCCTCATCTGTAAATAATTTACATACTTCATAGGGATATAATTTTACTATACGCATACACATACACAAGTACTTATAAAGTACTTAAAACAGTGTCTAACACATAATAAGCAATATATAAAGATATATCTATAATTGTTATTTGAAATTGCAGCATTGTTTGACAGATGGACATACCAGCAAAAAAAATCTTACAGATCGATTAAATAATAGCATACTCAACAAAATATGCAGTAACTAAAAAAGATGTTGTATAAGCATATCTGTTGGCATAGAAAAATATTCACAACATATAAAGTTATAAACTGCTATGAACTGAATGTGTCCCCCAAAATTCATATGTTGAAACATAATCATCAATGTGTTAAAAATAATAGTGGACCTTAGGCCAGGCATGGTATCTCACACCTGTTATCCTAGCATTTTGGGTGGCAGAGGCAGGAGGATTGCTTGAGCTCAGGAGTTTAAGACCAGCCTGTGCAACATGGTGAAACCCCATCTCCACAAAAAAACACAAAAATTAGCCTGGTGTCATGGTGTGTGCCTGTAGACCCAGCTACTCAGGAGGCTGAGGTGGGAGAATCACTTGAGCTCTGGAAGCAGAGGATGCAATGCACTATGATCATGCCACTGCACTCCTGCACTGCACTCCAACCTGGGTGACAGAACAAGAGCCTTTTTCAAAAAAAAAAGGTAGCACCTTTAGGAGATGATTAAGTCATGAGGGCAGAGCCCTCGTTAATGAGATTAGTGACGCTATAAATAAGCATCCTTTGCCTTCCTGTCCCTTCTGCCATGGGAGGACACAGCATTGAAAGAACCATCTTGGAAGCAGAGGCCAGGTCCTTACTAGATACCAAACCTGTTGGTATCTCGAGCTTGGAATTCCTAGCCTCCAGAATTTCTGTTGTTTATAAATTAACCAGTCTCAAGTATTTTGTTGTAACAGCAGAAAAGGACTAAAACACAAACCCTACAGAAGAAAACCATTTTTGTCTTTTTCTTTTTTAAGTTAGGAAAACAGACACCAAAAGCAAACAGTGGCTATATCATGGGTAATTTTTCTTTTTTGTTATCTTCCTTTTCTAGTTTTTCTATGCTAAGCATGTCTTGTGTAATTTTTTTAAGAGATGGGGTTATGTTCATATTGTTCTGAAGAAAACAAGAACAATTTTAAAAAGAGATGGTGTCTCACTGTATTGCCCAGGCTGGAATCAAACTTCTGGGCTCAAGTGATCCTCCTACCTCTGTCTCTCAAAGTAGCTAGGATTACAGGCTTGCACTACCATGCCCAGCTTCAATGTTTGTTTCTTGTTTTGTTTTGTTTTTGTTTTAGAGACACAGTCTTGCTCTGTCACTCAGGCTAGAGTGCAGTAGAGTGACTGTAACTCACTGTAGACTCCAATTCCTGGGTTCAAGAGATCCTCCCACCTCAGCCTCCTAATGGGACTACAAGGGCATGCCACCATGCCTGCTAATTATTTATTTATTTATTTGGAGACAGGGTCTCACTGTATTGCCCAGGCTGGTCTCAAACTCCTGAGCAATGGGACTAGAGGGGCATGCCACCATGCCTGTTATTTTATTTATGTATGTATTTATTTATTTAGAGATAGGGTTTCACTATATTGCCCAGGCTGGTCTCAAACTCCTGAGCTCAAGCCATCCTTCCACCTCAGCCTCCCAAAGTGCTGAGACTATGTGTATGAGCATGAGCCACTGAGCCCAGCCAATTTATGGATTTTTGTCACTCATACCCAACTCAATCCTGATTAATATAAAATCAAAGGAAACTTGTGTTTTGTAACACAAGATGAGAGTATTAATGATTATCTAGTTCACCTTCCTGCCCAGTATAAAAATCACACACATCTATCATCTGAATATTCAGCCTCTGCCTCAACATTACTTCTTCAGAAAGCAGCCAATAATTCTCCTTATACCAAGTTAAATCTGCTTTCTTTCATTTTTACCATTTTGTTCATCTTTAAGATAGAGATACCTAGTTCTCTACTTAACAATCCTTCAAACATTTTAAAAGATTATGGTCCCCATAAGACTTCTATTTTTCAGACTAAACATCCTTTTCCCGCACCCCCCCCAAGTAAGATATATTGGGCTGGGCACAGTGGCTCACACCTGTAATCCCAACACTCTGGGAGGCTGAGCTGAGGCAGGAGAATCGCTTGAGCCCAGGAGTTTGAGACCAGCCTGGGCAACATAGTGAGACCCTGTCTCTATAAAAAAATTAAAATAAAAATAAATGTATTGAGCACTTACTATGTTCCAAGGATAGTGTTAAATGCTTCACATGCAATATCTCAGTTAATCCTATCAAGTAGGCATTATTATCCCCATTTCACTGATGAAGAAGCTAACAAGGTTCGGAAGAACTTGCTCAAGGATTGAAATCCATGCAATCCTAGTCTTCTCTAGTTCTAAGACATGATTAGACAAGATCCTTCACTATCTGTCCTCCTTTGTTTCTAGACCCTACATGTCACTGTCTCTTAAAAAGGACAACATGCAAAAAAAAAAAAATACAATATTAAGATGTCTGAAAAATAGAATACAATGGGATTACCAACTTTGTTGTTATTATTAACAATATAGTTTAAATAGTATTTGATTTTTGGCTACCATTTACGCTGTTAGTTTATACCAAGTTTATAATCCTTTTAAATATGCTGTATATATGCAGAGGTTTTCTAAACCTAAATTTAGAAAGTTTATGTTAATTATCTTAAAATTTTATCTTTTTCATTTAAGATCACCATTTGAATATAGCAATATCTTTGAAAATTTTATATTGCCATCAACATAAGCTAGTCCACTAGCTTTATGTAATCCACAATTCAATTAGAATGCATTTCACAACTAGAACAGTTGAGAAACAAGATTAATCAGGTTAACATCAAGCACAGTATCTTTGGAAATCTTCATCCAGGCTGATAATCCAACTTAGTTTTTCAGATGAACTTAAAACAATGAAATACAGATTAAAGAGTCATTTCCCTTATTTTCACACACCGAATGGAGAGGACAGAATCTTTTGAAGATACAGAAACATTCAGTGAATCTGAATCTGGGTTTTACTTAGAATTGGTGGAGGACTGACCTTAATTTTATTTTATTTTCTAAAGAACAGAAAATGCTCCTGGTTATCAACACTGAGCCATGCAAACTTGAGGATTTATTCTATTGTTCTTTCTACCTGTTTGGAAATTTTAATAATAATAACAACTTGAAAAAAAATCAAAAAACTTTTAAAAATTCCAACTGATGATTCTATTCATATTAGTTTGATTTTCTGAAAGTAACTAATAACCTACCAATAACTTACCTACTGTGTGGTAATAAGGCGTAAGAACCGAGGCTTTTACACAATTGATTCCTCCTAGTACCTCCGCTAACATTTTATAAATCTGCTGTTGTGCTCCATTCATGATGCCAATACCTTTATAAAATATAAAGAATTAGTCTACTTAATCTTTTTTTTTTTTTTTTTTTTTTGAGATGGAGTTTTCGCACTTGTTGCCCAGGGTGGAATGCAATGGCACGATCTCGGCTCACTGCAACCTCCGTCTCCCCAGTTCAAGCAATTCTCCTGCCTCAGCCTCCTGAGTAGCTGGGATTACAAGTGTGCACCCCCACACCCGGCTAATTTTGTATTTTTAGTAGAGAAGGGGTTTCTCCATGTTGTTGGTCAGGCTGGTCTCAAACTCCTGACCTCAGGTGATCTGCCAGCCTTTCAGCCTCCCAAAGTGCTGGGATTACAGGCGTGAGCCACCGCACCCGGCCTTAATCAGTTTTTTAATGAAAATCATTCCAATTCTACAAATTGAAAAATAAAGATTAATATTTCCAATAAGAGCTTCAATGTAATATCTTATGTAATGACACTAAATTCAATAAAAGTTCTTTGCTCTCAACTGAAAGAGGGTTATGTCCCAAATATTAAGAAATTCTTATAATGTTCCATCTACAATATCACATATAAAATATTAAACAGGTCACGGCACTCTTGGGAAGGCTCGTGTCATGTTTCAGTATAACAAGATTAACAATGTACTACACAATAATTTACTTTAGAATTAAACTTTGCTATCTGACTAAAAGAAAACGCAAACCTTTATTATATTGTTGACAGAAGCGATCATGAAACCATGGAATCTGAAACTCAGGGCATTCCAAGCAGATTGATCTATTTAACTCCATAAGATGAAACTGGACTCTTGCACTTAGAGATGAAGATAAAACTGAAATTAATAAAATACTAATGAATTTTGAGAGCTGAAACCTAGGAAAGACAACCCATTTTTTTTCACATTCATTTATCCCCACTATTACTAGATGCTTTTATTCTAACAGTATTTAGAACTGTTTACATTTCTAATTTACAAATGTATGCTTCATATTTTTAAATTATTACATTCAGTGACATGATTAGGACCAACTCCTACACTGTTCTCATTAATCATGAATGTTAAAAGTACATTTAAAAAATACTCCTGGCAGGGCGCGGTGGCTCACGCCTGTAATCCCAACACTTTGAGAGGCTGAGGTGGGTGGATCACCTGAGGTCAGGAGTTCAAGACCAGCCTGACCAACATGGAGAAACCCCATCTCTACTAAAAATACAAAATTAGCCGGGCATGGTGGCGCCTGCCTGTAATCCCAGCTACTCGGGAGGCCAAGGCAGGAGAATTGCTTGAATCCAGAAGGTGGAGGTTTCAGGTAGCCAAGATCATGCCATTGCACTCCAGCCTGGGCAACAAGCGCAAAACTCCGTCTCAAAAAAAAAAAAAAAAATACTCCCAAGAATTTTCATTCACCTAATATTCCATACTTAGGATTTTATCCTAAGGAAACAATGATTCATGTATAACAATTCATTACTTACAATGATGAGGAATTAGAAACAATCTATAAGATGACAAATTTTATTATATCCATATAATGGGACATTATGTGGCCAATAAAAAAAGATATAAAAATATTTAATAACATGGAAAATTGCTCAAAATATAGTTAGATGGAAAAAGGCAGCATACAAAAGTGAACATATAAGTAATCCAAATTTTGTTTTAAAATTCATATAGGGGCCAGGCATGGGGGCTCATACCTGTAATCCTACCACTTTGTAAGGCCGAGGTGGACAGATCACTTGAGGTCAGGAGTTCAACACCAACCTGGCCAACATGGTGAAACCTCGTCTCTACTGCAAATAGAAAAATTAGCCGGGCATGGTGGCACCTACTTAAAATCCCAGCTACTCGAGAGGCTGAAGCAGGAGAATCAATCACTTGAAATGGGAAGGCGGAGGTTGCCGTGAGCTAAGTTTGAGCCACTGCACTCCAGCCTGAGAAACAGAGCAAGACTCCATCTCAAAAAAAAAAAAAGAAAAGAAAAAGAAAGTAAGAATACAGGGGCTGGGTACAGAGGCTCATGCCTGTAATCCCAACACTTTGGGAGGCCAAGGCAAGAGGATTGCTTGAGGCCAGGAGCTAGAGACCAGCCTGGGCAACATAGCAAAACTCTGTCTCAAAATATAAAAATAAAAAATTTAACAAATTAAAATTAAATACAGGCTGGGTGTGGGGGTTCACACATCTGGGAGGCCAAGGAGGGAGAATCACTTGAGCTCAAGAGTTTGACACCAGCCTGGGCAATACAGTGAGATCCCAGCTATTAAAAAAAAAAAAAATTAGCTGGGCATGGTGACACACGCCTGTGGTCCCAGCTACTCGGAAGGCTGAGGTGGGAGGATCACTTGATCCTGGAGTCCAAGGCTTCAGTGAGCTATAACTGCACCACTGCACTCCAGCCTGGGCAACAGAGTGAGACCCTGTCTCAAAACAAAACAAAAAAACACAAATATATAAACATTCACACAAGAGAAGGAGAAAGACAGAAAAGAAATACTCCAAAACATTAAAAGTGGTAGTTTTTTGGTTTTTTTTTTTATTTTATTTTATTATTACTATTTTTTTTGGAGACGGAGTCTCGCTCTGTCGCCCAGGCTGGAGTGCAGTGGCCGGATCTCAGCTCACTGCAAGCTCCGCCTCCCGGCTTCACGCCATTCTCCTGCCTCAGCCTCCCAAGTAGCTGGGACTACAAGCGCCCGCCACCTCACCCGGCTAGTTTTTTTTGTATTTTTTTTTAGTAGAGACGGGGTTTCGCCGTGTTAGCCAGGATGGTCTCGATCTCCTGACCTCGTGATCCGCCCGTCTCGGCCTCCCAAAGTGCTGGGATTACAGGATTGAGCCACCGCGCCCGGCCAAAAGTGGTAGTTTTAAGTAAGATGGGTAATTTTTTATTTTCTATTTTATTCCTGTGTTTTCCAAATTTCTACAATAAGCATGAATACTATTAGAAACAGAAAAAAGTTATTAACATTAAAATTCTTCAGTATAGGTAGACCCGAGATTTGGATATAAAGTACAACAGACAAATAAATTAAAACGTAGATACATACTTTCAAGTTGAGAATCCAATCTAGATAAGAATTCGATGTTAAAAATTGACTTTAGCAGATCTTCTGGAAAATATTGAAGTGTGGCCAAAGAGAAACCAAGATACACTAACATAAGAGGATCCAATATACCTAAAAGAAAATTAAGATTTTTTTAAAGGTATAGCTGCCTCACTTATATATAAATTTATAATTTATTCAGGCAAAGCTAGGTTTTAAAAAGAAAATGATACACAGTTTTGATAAAACTAATCTATACTGTTACAAGACAGGATAATGGTTAAGTGGTTACCTTTGGGTGGGGTCCAAGTAGGAAAAGGGGACAAGAGGAGAAGGGTACTGTGATAATACTCTGTGTCTTAACCTCAGTACTGATTCCCTGGGTGATTCAATTTGAATAAACTCATACTATTATACTAAAGTTATATGAACATTTGTTATTACACTTTAGTAAGAAGTTTTAAAAATAGCCTTGGAAAAAGAATCCAAAACAAAAGGACAGTGCTGCATGTAAAAAGAAGTGATCCCGGTATTGGCGATAATAATACAATAGTGTTCAGAATATGTTACATACCATTCTAAACACTTTAGATATACCAACTCATTTATATGTTATATCAGTAGAAACAATTATCTCTGCTTTATAAAGAAGCATTAGGAAGCACAGAGAGGTTAAATGACTTGCCCAAGATCACAGAGTTGGCAAGCAGAGAGTAGGATTTAACCCAGAATGTCCAGCTCTGGAGCCTGGATTATTATACCATGCTGCTCTCTGGGGATCTCAGATCTCCAAGCAGAGTGTACACATGTTTGAGGCTTAGGTCTTGCCTAGCACCTCCTCCTTTAGTTGTCACCCAGCAGCATGGCAGATGTCCCACAGTATAAGGCTTCAACTATTTACCTAATTTGCCTCATCCAAGAGACATTTCTAACGTGAGGGAAAAGGCCACCTAAAATGCCTGATTGGTATCAATATTCTTACTAAGGACAGAATAGACAATATTAAATCTTTCCTTTTCAATTTTTTACTGAGTTTATTTAATAAAGCAAGACCAGGTCATAACAGTGATGATCTCCACCAGCAAAACTAATCTGTCAAAATTTGTCATTACTCAAAACAATGAAAAGTATTACTCTATTAGCTATTTAAAATTTTACTTATAAAGTTCCCTAGGAATTTTTAAAACTTTCTCTGATTAAGTTTTTAAAACTCAAAGCTATACTTCTCAATCTTTCTTCCCTTATACTCTTTAGCAACAAAAATTTCTAATTTCTAAGACTATTTGGAGAATATGGGAAAAGATGTACTTTTATTTCCTTCTGGCTGTTGACACATGACTAAACAACCAGGAGAATATACTCTCTCAATTTAAAGGCTCATCTTTCTACATATAGTTGTGTTACTAAAAAGGGGTATAAATGTACACCACACATGAAACACATTCATATACACATATACATATACATATACACATACATATACATATACATATACATATGCATATCCCAGCCTCATGTTGTAGGCTGTGACACAGTAGTATCAGACATGGTTAGATGCTATCTGGCCCACAGATCCCACAAAAATGTAGCAAAGTCCATTAGCATGATGCAGACACAATTAATATATTCATACTTGTTTCACACCACCTTCACCAGAGGTCTAAAGGTCTATATAAATCCCTAGTGTAGAGCCCAACATGTTATGCTGGATATGGAAGCTCTCAGTATCTGTTGCTTGGTAGATAACTGGGTAATTTTTACTCTCCAGGCAGAGCAAAAAGATCTGAGGAAACCAGTCTCTGGCTGTCTCTCCAACCTTATCTCCTACCAACTTGGTCTCTCTCATCCACTCCTGCCACATTGAATTCACTGTTCCTGGAAAAAACCAAACATGCTCTCACCTGAGGGCCCTTTCCACTTCCCTTTCTTTCATCCTGGGACTCTCTTCCCTATCTACTGACATGGATCACTCCCTCACTTCATTTAATCCATGGTTAAATGACATCTCCTCAGAGAGGCAGTCCCTGAATCCCTTATCCAAAATTTACTCCATCTCACACTTAGCATGATGCTCCAGCCTATACACTTACCCTGCTCTAATGTTCTTGAAGGTACTTATCACCATCTGACCTTAGAGGCTTGTTTATTGTTTACGTCAATCTCCCCCTACCAGAAAGTAAACTCCATGATGGTAGTTTATCTGTTTTTACTCTCTCCTGTATCTCCAGTGCCTAGAAGAATACCTGACAGTAAGTACATGGAAAGTGTTGAGTGAAAAGGAATGGCTACTGAGCATTTCTCCTCTAAAACTTCTATATCATACTGACAAGTACATAGTGTGAGTCTGAGAAGAAAAGTCTCATAAAGCTCTACTCCTTGAAGGTCAAACTGTTCCAAACACAACTCAGACCCAAAATAAAAATGAAAAGGAAAAAGAAAAAGTAATTTCCTGTCTCTGCTATCTTCACATATTGCTTCTGCTAAGGCTAACAGCAGGAAGGACTATTTCTATTCTACTTTTCTCTAGTACTGAAATATTATCAAAAGACTTTTCTGGCCAGGTGTGGTGGCTCATGCCTGTAATCCCAGCACTTGGGAGGCCAAAGTGGGAGGACTACTTGAGCCCAGGAGTTTGATATCAGCCTGGGCAATGTAGCAAGACCCCATCTCTAAATTTAAAAGATAATTTCTTTAAAGACCTTTTTAAGAGATGCAAAATAATCAGCATAAGAGCAGCAACCCTTCAAACAGTTGACAAACATCTATTAAGATTCTTAAGAAACATTTTTTTTTTACTTTTAAAAAACAATCTGGCAAGACTCCGTCTCAAAAAAAAAATCTAAATAGACAGAAACAATCAGACATTATGTGCCTCCAGATGTGATCTAAATATAAGGTACACAGCACCACATACAAGTTATTTTTGCTGTAAATGTTTAATCTGAACCTAACCAAGCATCTATACCTAACTTCTAGTTTACTACAAATGCAGGAGATGGGGAAGCAAGTTAAAGGAAAACAATCAGACAAATCCAGAATGTGGCACAATTTATAATAAATGGCCAGTCGTTTTATAAAAATAAATATCAAGCAAAAAAGATGGAGGAAAATACATAACTACTCAATATTGGTTGTTTAAAAAAAAATAGTTATAGTCAGGCACTGTGGCTCACGTCTGTAATCCCAGCACTTTGGGAGGCTAAGGTGGGTGGATCACCTGAAGTCGGGAGTTCCAGACCAGCCTGACCAACATGGAGAAACCCCGTCTCTACTAAAAATACAAAATTCGCCAGGTGTGGTGGAGCATGCCTGTAATCCCAGCTACTCGGGAGGCTGTGGCAGGAGAATCGCTTGAACCCAGGAGGCGGAAGTTGCAGTGAGCCGAGATCGCGCCGTTACACTCCAGCCTGGGTAACAAAAGCAAAACTCTGTCTCAAAAAAAGAAAAAAGCTGGCCGGGCGCAGTGGCTCAAGCCTGTAATCCCAGCACTTTGGGAGGCCGAGACGGGCGGATCACGAGGTCAGGAGATCGAGACCATCCTGGCTAACACGGTGAAACCCCGTCTCTACTAAAAAATACAAAAAACTAGCTGGGCGAGGTGGCGGGCGCCTGTAGTCCCAGCTACTCGGGAGGCTGAGGCAGGAGAATGGCCTGAACCCGGGAGGCGGAGCTTGCAGTGAGCTGAGATCTGGCCACTGCACTCCAGCCCGGGCGACAGAGCAAGACTTCGTCTCAAAAAACAAAAAAAGAAAAAAGTTATACAAGATAATTTGGTGACTATTGGGAAAATTTGATTACAGACTAGGTAGTAGATGGTACTTGTTCATTTTCTTTAGTAATAGTAATGATACCAGTATTGTAGTTACATAGGAGAATGTCCTTATAACCCGAAGTACATAGAGCTGACAATTGGAAGGTTCATCATACACATACACACTTGTGCATATACACAGAGCAAATGTGGCAAATGTTAATATTCAATCACAATTGTGGGTCTACAGCTTATTATACAGATGTTTGTTATATTGTTCAATTTTTCTGTATATTTGAAAACCTGGATAGCAAAAAATTAAGAAAAAAACAAAAAACCAAGTCAATGCCAAGAAAAGAAAAAAGGGAAACAAAATTATAGACTATAAGAGACTGAAGAGATAACAACCAAACACAATGATTGAATACTGGGTCCAAAACAACTACTCTAAAATGTATTTTGGGAACACTTAGGGAGACTGAAACATGAACTGTGTATTAGTTATTAGGGAATTATGATTAAGTTTCTTACTGTGTCAACAGTATTGCGGTGGTATAGAAGAATGTCATTATTCTTAGGAGATGTATGCTAAAGTAATTAGGGGTGGAGGGTCACAATGCCTACAACTTTGAAATAGCTCAGAAAAAAATAAAAGAGTCAGAGAAACAAACAGATAAGCAAATACAATAAAATGTTAACATTATTGAATCTATACAGTGAGTATGTATGTGTTCTTTGTTTAATTATTTATACAAGTTTGACATTTTTCTTAATTAAAATGGATACAAAGTTTTTTTAGGGCCAGGAGCAGTGGCTCACACCTGTAATCCCAACATTTTGGGAGGCCTTGGCAGGTGGATCACCTGAGGTCAGGAGTTCCAGGCCACCCTGGCCAACATGGTGAAACCCTGTCTGTACTAAAAATGCAAAAAATTAGCCAGGTGTGGTGGCGCATGCTTATAGTCCAAGCTACTGGGGTGACTGAGGCAGGAGAATCACTTGAACCCAGGAGACAGGTTGCAGTGACGCAAGATTGTGCCACTGCACTCCAGCCTGGGTGACAGAGCAAGACTCTGTCTCAAAAACAAACAAACAAACAAACAAAAAACCTTTTTTTAAGTAGAGAATTCATGGCTATTATGGTTACCCTTTAAATGAGGGACATCTCCTAGCTCAGCAGCAACAGGTAACCTCTGACTTATTCACTCAGTGTATTACCAAACAATATACCTACCTAAATAAGAATTAAGATGTTGCACGCAAGTTCCAAAAAATTCATCCCTTTGAGGTGGATCATAGTTCAAAGTGCTGAATGGAAGAATAATAGCAAGGATTGTAAAAGGATGGATCTGTATAAAAAGAACAAAAAATTTATAGTTTAAACTTTAGGAAAATAAGACAAAATTTTAAGCTAATTATTTTTTAGGAGAAATCTTTTCCTATCATCACTACAGTTAAATAATAAATGTATCTCTGCTTATTAATTTTTCCATCCTGCTATAATTTATTTAACCCCACCCACAATTAATAACTCCAAAAGTGTTAATGTAACAAAAAAGAAGTAAATCAGACAATCTACAAATTTATTTTGTTAGGTGTAAAATTCTATTCTGGCTGGGAGTGGTAGCTCATGCCTGTCATCTCAACACTTTGGATGGCTGAGGTGGGAGGACTGCTTGAGGCCAGGAGTTTGAGATTAGTCAGAGCAACATAGTAAGACCCTGTCTTTATTTAAATTTAAAATAAATAAATAAATTCGGTTTCAGAATTCATTAGTCACTAAATTGAATAGGAAACAGTATCAGCAATTTCCATGATAATCAGTACATTTTATAGAATAATCATAATGTAGAGAAGTTTCTTAAATTACAATCATTAGCATTCGTTTTTCTTTCATTTGCTTTTTTATTTCATTTTTCACTCTTTCATCCAATACTTAATGACTTCCAGGCATTATACTAAGCAAGTTAACTTTTTATTTTCAGTTGTGAGAAACACTGTCTTTTAAATAAAGGCCTTGCTCTGATATATTTATGATAGTGATTTTATAAGTGAGCTGCTTCTCATATAATCCATAAAGTGGCATTTTACAAGTAAGTCCCAGAAATAAATCTGCAAGAAGATGCAATGACAATTTAAGAATACTGTTGCCAATGGATACCTTACAATTTTCTCAGTTTTTAAGCTTATCTCATACTTTTGAATATAACTGCTTTTAAATGGTAAAAATGATAACACATGATTATAGAAATAAGAAAAAGTAAAACCAAAAATCATTCATACTCTGCTGTCCCAATATGAGTTTCCTCAAATAATTGATTCCTAATCTTAATACTGTAATGAACCAAATGATTGCTGATTCTTTCCAAATCTGCAATGCTGGAAGAAGAAAGTGACTTCAAGGACAGGAACAACAAATCGCTGAAACAGAAACCAGAGTTTTCTCTGTTTTTTTTAACAGACAGGGTCTCACTCTGTCACCCAGGGTAGTGTGCAGTGGTGCAATCACAGCTCACTGAGCCATAATTCCTGGGCTCAACCAATCCTCTCATCTCAGCCTCCCAACCACTGCAATTACAGGCTTGAGCTACCATATCTGACCCAGAATTTATTTAATTTTTAAACCTCAGATTCCAATCCAAGTTCTCAAAATGCCTATGATAAAAATTATGCTTGCAGAAGTTGACAACTCCATAAAATTAATGTGTAACATTTAAATTTCACCTTTTCAATCTGCTGAACAGCCACTGAGGCTATCCTATCAAGTAGCAAAGTACTGAGGTAATCAGTATTAGAAATAAAAGATGCAATCTCCACAACATTTATGTAATTAATTTCATCCACGAAACGCTGTAAAGTAGCAATCGTTTCTTCAAGAAGTGACTCAGGAAACGTGCTTCCTCTGACAGATTTAAGTTCCTCCCATAACAGATCCAAACTGTTGCTGTGTTGTAGTCTCTGACGACCATAGTGATCTAATTTTTGAAGTAGTTTCAGTTGTTTCCCAGTAATACTATCCAAATATATGTGATCACACTGAATCCATCTTAAAACAGATGTAGCAAAACTACTCAGGTTATTTAGGTCACACTGTGGTAAAACGGCTTCAATTCGGGATATCCCCACTTCGTCCAAGTGAGGAGAAGGGAGCAGGGAAATAGCATACACCAGAAAGGACACCTCAGTTGGTATGAAACTAATTTTCAAATAACTGCAAAATAAAAAATGAAAAGAATAAAATTAATACATCAGCCACAAAACCAAAATATATCTGTATTAAAATATGAATATATATAATGAGTACTACAATTAATAGATAAAATGATGATTCAAAAAAACCTCTTTCAAACTGTGTTTTTCCTCTCATCTGAAGCCACAACAATCATCAACACAGAAGACTTCTGTGACCAAATGTGTGGGGGTTCTTCCAAGCAGTGGACACCAGCTGGGTGTCCAATTCAGTTCTGACACTATCTACCTGGAGACAGTGTCAGATCCCAGAGGTTGGGAACTTGGTCTCTAAAACTGACCTCTCCCACAAAAACCCCAGACTCCAGTTGCAAAAGTAGGCCTCCAGAACTTCTGAGCAACTGGCTTCAAGTTGGGGTTCTCACGACCTCCTGTTTGGGTTTAATTTGCTGAAGTGGTTCACAGAACTCAGGGAAACAGTTGCTTATGTTTACAGATTTATTATAAAAGATATTATAAAGAATGCAGATGAAGGGACAGTAGAGTGAGGTATGTGGGAAGAGGTGCAGAGCTTCCATGCCCTCCCTGACCATGCCACCCTCCAGGAACCTCCACGTGTTCAGCTATCCGGAAGCAGTCCAAACCCACTCTTCTTGGGTTTGTATGAGCTTCATGATGTCAGCATTTCTTCACATAGGGTGTCGGGTGGGATTTCTCAGGGGAGTGTCTTTAAGACCCATGATCAGAAAGGTGGAGGGAGATTAGAGTCCTGCTTTAGGGCAGGAGAGATATTCTGTTTCCAGAGCCCTAACACACCCAACATGGTAACAAAAGACTATAGCAAGAGCTATAGAAGTTATGAACTAGTAACTAGGACGAAAGCCAATATATGTAACATCACAGGTGGGCATAATACAAGTTAATTTAAGAAGAGTTAGATAGGCCAGGCATGGTGGCTCATGCCTGTAATCTCAGCATTTTGGGAGGCCGAGGAGGGCGGATTGCCTAAGGTCAGGAGTTCAAGACCAGTCTGGCCAACATGGTGAAATGCCGTCTCTATTAAAAATACAAAAAAATTAGCCAGGCATAGTGACGTGCACCTGTAATCCCAGCTACTCGGGAGACTGAGGCAGGGGAATCCCTTGAGCCAGGGAGGTGGAGGTTGCAGTGAGCCGAGATCATGCCACTGCACTCCAGCCTGGGCGACAGAAGAAGACTCCATCTTAAAAAAAAAAAAAAATAGATAAATTCAATGATAGGTCCATAAAGGATTATTCAGGAAAGCCTAAGACTTCCTGATGCCCTCCATCTCAAAAGAAAAAAAAAAAGAAAAAAAAAATCTTTAGGTATAGAAATAGTGGAAGGAATAAAGGAATAAAACAGGAAGACCTGTTCTGTTCTAAAGCACAGGCCAAACTTTTTTATTCAAAAATAAAACCACAGTCCCAGGGAAACAAAAGGTCCATGTCAGAACAATGTTTCCAGTGCTGTTGCTGAAGAAAGAACTTGAGTTCAATTTCTGATATGACCTGTAAGGCCCTGGCATACTGTGATCACCTGATAAAACTGGTTCCTTTTTTGTTTCTGATACATAGTCCAACATTTAAAACAAACGAATAAACAAACAAAAGAAATAGGACATAGTTGACCCCATTTTCTACTTCTTTCCCAGATCCCCATGGCACGAGTTGCACCACCAGGACAATAATTGCTTAAAAAAACAAATTAAAAAACTGGGGGCCAGGCATGGTAGCTCACACCTTTAATTCCAGCAATTTGGGAGGCCAAGGCGGGCATAGCTTGAGCTCAGAAGTTCGAGACCAGTCTGGCTAACATAATGAAACCCCATCTCTAGTGAAAATACAAAAAATTAGCCGGGTGTGGTGGCACATGCCTGTAATCCTAGCTACTGGGGAGGCTAAGGCATGAGAATCACTTGAACCCAGGAGGAGGAGGTTGCAGTGAACCAAAATCACGCCACTGCACTCCAGCCTCGGCGACAGAGCAAGACTTTGTCTCAAAAAAAAAACAAAAAACTTTAGGTATAGAAGTAGTGGAAGGAATAATACAATCTAAAACAAAACTGAGGCCGGGCACAGTGGCTCACGCCTGTAATTGCAGCACTTTGGGAGGCCGAGGCGGGCGGATCACGAGGTCAGGAGATCGAGACCACCCTGGCTAATATGGTGAAGCCCCATCTCTACTAAAAATACAAAAAAAAAATTAGCTGGGTGTAGTGGTGGGCGCGCGTAGTCCCAGCTACTCAGGAGGCTGAGGCAGGAGAATGGCGTGAACCCGGGAGGCGGAGCTTGCAGTGAGCTGAGATAGCTCCACTGTACTCCAGCCTGGGCAACAGAGTGAGACTCCGTCTCAAAAAAATAAATAAATACATAAATTGAGTTACCTTTAAAATATTTTTTAAATTAATTAAATTTTTTTTGGAGAAAGGGTCTCACTCTGGTGCCCAGGCTAGAGGGCTAGTGACACAATATAGCTCATTGCAGCCTTGACCTCTTGGGCTCAAGTACTCCTCCTGCCTCAGCTTCCCTACACACTGGGAATATAGGCACATGCCGCCACACCCAGCTAATTTTTTGTTCTTTTTTGTTGAGACAGGGTCTTGCTTTATTGCCCAGGCTGGTCTTGAACTCCTGGGCTCAAACAATCCTCCCAGCTCAGCCTCCCAAAGTGCTGGAATTACAAGCATGAGCCACTATGCCTGGCCATTTAAAATATTTAAATTAGCATACTAAAATAATTGTAATATTAATATTCAGTGTTAGCAAGGGTGTACTGATACAGGCATTCTCGTTCACTATTAGTAAACTTAAAAAGTTGGTGTAACTTCCTGGGAAGCAATTTAGCAGTATGGCTTTGAAAACTTTAAAAGTATTTTAATTATATCATTTGACATGGTCAATTCCTGTCTGGGAAACTAACCTAATAAACTAATATAAAATCCAGGTAAAATATATGTGTTGTTATTCATCTTTTTTTTCTTTTAGAGGGAGTCTTACAATGTTTCCCAGGCTGATCTCCAACTCTTGGGCTCAAGTGATCCTTCTGCCTCAGTTTCCCAAACATAGCTGGGTGTAACTGAGATACAGGTGCACCCCACCACGCCTTATCATAGTTTTTATATGGCTAAAATGTGAAAACAATCTAAATAATGAGGGGGAATAGTAATAAGTGAATTATGGTACAGTCAAATGATGGGTATTAACCAGCCATTATAAAAGATTTACAAAACATTCTTAATGATGTAGATGCTTATAAGGTAAAATGGCCAAAAACAAACAAACAAAATTGTATGGTAAACTAGGAAAAAAAATACATATATGTAGTATACAACAAGGAAATAAACCAAATTGTTGACAGTGGATGAATGAGTTTATGAATAATTTTTATTTTCTTCTTTATATTTTTTTCTTTTCTTTTCTTTTCTTTTCTTTTTTAGAGACAAGGTCTCACTCTATAGCCCAGGCTGGAGTGCTGTGGCATGACCATAGTTCACTGTAACCTTGAGGTCCTGGGCTCAAGCGAGCCTCCTGCTGAGTAGCTAGGACTACAGGCATGAACTATTACACCCTGCTAATATTTTAGTTTTTTGTAGAGATGGGGGCTTGCTATGTTGAACATGCTGGTCTTGAATTCCTGGCCTCAAATGATCCTCCTGCCTCAGTCTCTCAAATATACTTTTTTCTGTTTTCCAAAATTTTCAAAATGATTTTTATATAATATTTGGTCCAGTGCTTGACACAAGCGGGCACTTAGTACTGCATATTTCATTCTTATAACCACAAAAAATTAATACACTAGTTTATATTAAGAAATGAAAGCCTTCAAAAAGCTGCATCATTGTGGAGCTACCAATCTTGAGATACTTTTCTACAAATAAACCCCCAACAGATAAATTTCTCCAACCTCCACTTGTTTTTCTTGTGATACTTCCTCAATTTCCAAAGCTTAGATATTTGTGTATATTTATTCATAATACCACAACATACCCACCAGAACAGCTAAAATTAAAAAGTATGAGCACTGTCCTGGGTTATAGGGGAAAAAAAGTAAAAAAAAAAAAAAATCAAGTGTTGGCAAGGATTTGGAGCACCAGGAATGTGTACATTATGTTAGTGGGAGTAGGGACTGGTATAACCCCTTTAGAAAATGTTCAGTAGCATCTACTGAAGATGAGGACATGCATACTCCATGAACCAATGATTATACTCGCTGGCACAGAGAAATGAATATGTATGTTCACTAAAAAGTATACATGAGGCCGGGCGCGGTGGCTCAAGCCTGTAATCCCAGCACTTTGGGAGGCCGAGACGGGCCAATCACGAGGTCAGGAGATCAAGACCATCCTGGCTAACACAGTGAAACCCGTCTCTACTAAAAAAATACAAAAAAAAAAAAAAAACTAGCCGGGCGAGGTGGCGGGCACCTGTAGTCCCAGCTACTCGGGAGGCTGAGGCAGGAGAATGGCGTAAACCCAGGAAGCGGAACTTGCAGTGAGCTGAGATCCGGCCACTGCACTCCAGCCTGGGCGACAGAGCAAGACTCCGTCTCAACAACAACAACAAAAAAAAACATGAATTTGTTCATAAACAGTACTGTTGATAATAACGAAACTGGAAATAAATCGAATATCCATCAACAATAGAATAAATAAATTTTGTTATACTCTTACAAGAGAATACTATATGACAAAAGTATACACAAATCTCATAAACGTAGTATTGAGCAAAAGAAGCCTGACACAAAAGAAATCACACTGACTAGGCGCAGTGGCTCACGCCTGTAACCCCAGCACTTCGGGAGGCCAAGGCAGGCAGATTACTTGAGCGCAGGAGTTCAGGACCAGCCTGGGCAACATAGCAAAACCCCATCTCTACTAAAAATACAAAAAGTAGCTGGGTGTGGTAGCACGTGACTGTAGTCCCAGCTACTCACGAGGCTGAGGCAAGAGGGTCACTTGAGTCCAGCAGGTGGAGGTTGCAGTGCACCAAGATCATGCCACTGTACTCCAACTCCAGTCTGGGAAAACAAATGAGACCCTGTCTCAAAAAAAAAAAAGAAAGGAAATCATACTGAATGATTCAATTTATATAAAGTATAAAGGCAAAACCAATCCATGTAGTTACAAATAGAGATAGTTAATCTTGGAGGTGAGGACAGGGTAATGAGGAAGGCATATGTATATTTTATGTAGATTATATTTCAATAAGTTAAAAAGTTAAAACACAACAGACATTATTCCAGTACATGAAAACTCTGGGTTCCTTGAGCTGTTTCAGGACCTCTTTACATAAGCATTTATGTAAATTATTAGTTCAAATAGAGTACATTCCTTCTAATATCCACTTGAGATTATCTGCACTGAAGTGGAAGAAGGTAATTCTGAAACATGAAGTATCTATGATTTTTATATAACAACTCCCAACTTTTAAATGTTAGTCAATAACTCAAACACTTTTGATATAATTTTAAACCACAGTGATACATAAAGGCTCTCCTTACTCAGAATTTAATAAACTTTAACATTATCATATGTGCTTCAAGTCTTTTCATAAAAGCAACAAAACAAGGAAAATGAAATCTTCTTTGATGCTCCCACTCCTGCTCTTATTTTTCTGTTAACATACCTAAAAGTATTCATCGGTATTGAATAATTTAATTTTTTAAAAAACACTGTGCGGCCGGGCGCGGTGGCTCAAGCCTGTAATCCCTGCACTTTGGGAGGCCGAGGTGGGCGGATCACGAGGTCAGAAGATCAAGACCATCCTGGCTAACATGGTGAAACCCCATCTCTACGAAAAAAATACAAAAAACTAGCTGGGCGAGGTGGCAGGCGCCTGTAGTCCCAGCTACTCGGGAGGCTGAGGCAGGAGAATGGCGTGAACCCGGGAGACGGAGCTTGCAGTGAACCGAGATAGCGCCACTGCACTCCAGCCTGAGCAACAGAGCAAGACTCCGTCTCAAAAAAAAAAAAAAAATACACTGTGCAATGTACGTTTACAGAAGCACAATTCACAATTGCAAAGATGTTAACCAACCTAAATGCCCATTGACTAATAGGTGGATAAAGAAAATGTGGTAAATATATACCATGGATATCATGGTGTATATTTAATACACCTTTCATCAGCCATTGAAAAGAACAAAATAATGTCTTTTCAGCAACTTGGGTGGAGCTGAAAGCCATTATTCTAAGTGAAGTAACACAGGAGGGGAAAATAAAAAACTGTATACTTTCACTTATAAGTGGGAGCTAAGCTATGAGTACGCAAAGGCATACAGAGTGATATAATGGACATTAGAGACCAGAAAAGGGAAGTTGGTAGGTGAGCTAGGGATAAAAAAAACAACCCATTAGGTACAAAATACAATACTCAGGTGATGGGTGCACTTAAAATCTCAGAATTCACCGCTATACAATTAATCCATGTAACAAAAAACCACTTGTACCCCAAAAGCTACTGAAATATTTTTAAAAAAAATAAAAACATAGGCCAGGTGCAATGGTTCATGCTTGTAATCCCAGCACTTTGGGAGACCGAGGCAGGTGGATCACTTGAGGTCAGGAGTTCAACACAAGCCTGGCCAACATGATGAAACCTCGTCTCTACTAAAAATACAAAAATTAGCCAGGCGTGGTGCCTCATGCCTGTAATCTCAGCTACTTGGGAGGTTGACAGGAAAACTGCTTGAACCTGGGAGGCAGAGGTTGAAGTGAGCCGAGATCATGCCACTGTATTGCACCCTGGGTGACAGGGTGAGACTACATCTCAAAAAAAACAAAAACAAAAATAAAAATAAATAAAAACACAAAAATAAAATATAGAAAATTTTTTAAAAGCATGCAAAAAAAAAACCCCACTCTGCAGACATAAATCATGCCTGGGCTAGTGTATAATATCTAATTTAGAACATAAAATTCATAATTGAGAGTCAGTCTATGTGGAATTCTATACTAAATATGGAAGGGTTGAAGAAACAATAAGCATCTTATCATCTTACCATCTTAATAAGAAGAAAGTTATTTTTCAAGAAAAAGATAAACTTCGTTATAACATCCTAATATGCTAAATTCTCATCTGATAATATGTCATTTCATATTACTCAGTTCAAAACCTTTTTAACCATAATGGCATATCACTTTATTATAATAAAAATCATGTTCACCTATATGCTTGGTCTTTCAGAAATCACAGTAAGAAATCAGGCCAGGCACAGTGGCTCATGCCTGTAATCCCAGCACTTTGGGAGGCCGAGGCGGGTGGATCATGAGGTCAGAAGATCGAGACCATCCTTGGCTAACACAGTGAAACCCTGTCTCTACTAAAAAAAATACTAAAAATTAGCTGGGCGTGATGGCAGGCGCCTGTAGTCCCAGCTACTCAGGAAGCTGAGGCAGGAGAATGGTGTGAACCCGGGAGGCAGAGCTTGCAGTGAGCTGCAATCGCGCCACTGCACTCCAGCCTGGGCGACAAAGCGAGACTCCGTCTCAAAAAAAAAAAGAAATCACAGTAAGAAATCAAACTAGTTGGGCATGCTGGTTCAAGCCTGTAAAACCACCTCTCAGGAGGCTAAGGTGGTAGGATTGCTTGAGCCCATGAGTTTGAGGATGCAGTAAGCTATGATCATGCCACTGCACTCCAGCTTGGGCAACAAAGTGAGATCGCCATCTCTACAGAAAAAAAAAAAAATTGCCAAGTGTGGTAGCACTACTACTTGGGAGGCTGAGGCGGGAAGATCACTTCAGCCTAGGACTTCGAGGCTACAGCAAGTTGTGATTGGCTGCAGTGAACTATGATTGCACCACTGCACTCCAGCCCAGAGGACAGAGTGAGACCCTGTCTCTAACAAAAAAAAAAAAAAAAAAAAACTGTATCTGTAGAAAATAAGGTGATTTTAAATTATAAAGGGAAAATTCTATATGAAAACACTTTTTCGCCAGGCACGGTGGCTCACATCTGTAATCCCAACACTTTGGGATGCTGAGGCAGGTGGATCACCTGAGGTCAGAAGCAAGACCAGCCTGACCAATACAGTGAAATCCCGTCTCTAGTAAAATTACAAAAATTAGCCGGGTGTGGTGGCACATGCCTGTATTCCCAGCTACTCGGGAGGCTGAGGCAGGAGAATCGCTTGAACCGGGGAGGCAGAAGTTGCAGTGAGCTGAGATCGCTCCACTGTACTCCAGCCTGGGCAACAGAGCAAGACTCTGTCTCAAAAAAAAAAAAAGAAAAAAGAAAAGAAAACACTTTTTCACCAACATCACCATTATATCTTATTCTCAAAAATTTAATAAGCCTTAAAATAGGCATGCATGCAAGACTGAAAGGCCCTAAATATGAATGCTCCCAAATGGAGTTGAACTTTTGTCAGCAGTCCCAATCTCTTCATGTTGGCTCCATTTTGCAGGAAAGGAGAACGGCTTTGCTATTCATCAGTTTACTGCCATTCCTCTCCTAGGGAACTCATCACCCTGCTGGCCTCATTTCCATTTCAAAATATACCCAGCATGAGCATTGGCAGAATGGCTGCGAGGGAGATAAAGTGTCTTAACATTTTTACTATTTTGCCTCCATAACTTCTAGCACCACTGTACACAGTTAAACAAAACAAATATTGTGGCTAGAAAATGAAATACTAAGCAAAATTTCTATTTTAATCTTACCTAAGCAGTAATTCTCTAAGTTTTGCAGAAAACTCCTTCCTTTGGAAATGCAGAAAAGTCAGTGCTTGAGTTATCTTCAACAACTCTAATGGTTTATAGCTATCCAAATGTTTATGCAGAACTGAAGTAACTCTAAAAAGGATTGATAGAGCATATATTATAACCAGTTCATTCATTCATTACACATTTACTGTGGCGCTTTCACGCCAGACACTCTGCTGTGTGCTGGAGAAATAGCAATGAATGAGACGAGATTTTCTATTCCTGAAGAAATGTCTCAAGATGGCTCTAGAAATGTAAACAAACTAAAACAGAATGAAGTAAAAGCGATGAATTAAGTGTGAATGAAATAATATTCAATTATCAATAGTACAAGAAGAGAAAAGCATAGTTTTTCTTCCTCAATTTCACAGAGGATCAAATTCCACATCCTCCCCATAACAAAATCTTTACCAAGAGTTACCAATAATTAGCAAGACTAATTTAATTTTCTTCCTTAAATCCACTGGCCCTCAAATGAAGATGCTTAAAAGCAAAGGGAAATTCTAAAAGGCAGTAAGTTGGAAAAAAATGGGACATAAGAAATATTAAAATAAAGGAACATATAATAGGTCACGAAAAATTAAGCATATACAGTTAAGCATACATAAAAATATAAGTATATATTTTTTCTTCTGAAATCTCAAGTTACCGAAAAGCCAACAAATGGCAGTATGATTTCAAGGTAACATTGTGGTATGAGGCAATCCAAGTTCATATAGAATTGACTGTGCTGCAGAAACTTTCCTTTTGAAAAATTACAGACTTGGTGGTAATTTTGGGAGAATTGCTTGAGCCCAGGAGTTCAACACCAGACTGGGCAAAATAGTAAGACCCTATCTCTACAAAAAATTTTAAAAATAAGAAAGAAAGAAAAGTAAGAAAAGAAAAAAATAAAAGGAGGGTCTTTATGGTCTCTATTTTACAAGGTTATGATGCTCTCTCTGCTTGAGTGTAATAGCACAAATAAAATGAAAAATGCTACAAACAATTGTCATTTCTACTTTGAAAACCAAACCAGCACTCTGGGAGGCTGAGGCAGATGAATTCCTCGAGCCCAGGAGCTGGAGACCAGCCTGGGTAACACGGCAAAACACATCTCTACAAAAAATACAAAAACTGGCAGGGCATGGCGACACGTGCCTGTAGTCCCAGCTACTCAGGAGGCTGAGATGGGAGATCAATTGAGCCTGGGAGGTGAAGGGTGCAGTGAGTTGTGATGGCACCACTGCACTCTAGCCTCGGCAACAGAGTCATACCCTGTCTCAAAAAAAAAAGGCCAGGCACTGTGGCTCAGCACTTTGGGATGCCGAAGTAAGTGGATCACTTGAGGTCAGGAGCCCCATACCAGCATGGAGGGCTGGGTGCGGTGGCTCTCACCCCTGTAATCCCAGCACTTTGGGAGGTTGAGGTGGGTGGATCACTTGAGGTCAGGTGCTCGAGACCAACCTGGCCAACATGGTGAAACCCCGCTTCTACTAAATATACAAAACTTAGCCAGGCGTGGTGGCAGACGCCTATAATCCTGGCTACTCAGGAGGCTGAGATAGGTGAACTGCTTGAACCTGGGGCAGAGGTTGCAGTGAGCCGATATGGCACCACTGCACTTAAGCCTGGGCAACAGAGCAAGACTCTGTCTCAAAAATAAATAAATAAAATTAGCTGGGCATGGTGGTGGGTACCTGTAGTCCCAGTTACTCAGCAGGCTGAGGCAGGAGAATCCCTTGAACCAGGGAGGTGGAGGTTGCAGTGAGCAGAGAGAGTGCCACAGCACTCCAGCCTAGGGAACACAGTGAGACTCTGTCTCAAAAAAAAAAAAAAAAAAGAAAGACAAAAAGAAAAACAAAGTAGAACATAAACAGTGCCTTAAGTGTTAATTCCTTATTTCTTCAAAACAACAGGTAGATTAAAGAAAACCATTTTTCCTCAGAAAAAAAATAGGTGCTTATGAATAACAAACTTAACATCATAAATTTCAGAAAGATACCTTTTAATCAGATGTGAATTTCTGCTTTCCATATCTTCCATTGCTCTCAACACTGCCAGGGCTTGCTCACCAGTTAGGTCCTCTGACATCAATAACAAAGTTGATTTAAGTCTAGAAGCAAAAAAAAAAAAAAGTTTTTGGTTGAAAAACTGAAAATTAGCTTGCAATTTTTTTTTTTTAATAACAGTTCTTGAGTAACAAATAGGAAAAAAAAGAATATAAACAAAAACTGAATCCAATATATAACCCCAGTGTTCTCCCCACATTACTCGAATATAAAATAGTACTGAATAAAGAAAAATATATTGTCGTCTTCAACGAAATTCAGGCCTCAGTATAATCCAATCTTAAACTGTTTGAAAAATAAAGGTAAAGATCTTTTAAGATTTTCAAATAATACAAGGTTATAATGGTTATAAAATACTATGATTCAGTGAAATTATTCAATACTAGAGAGCTAAGAAATGAACAACTGATATTCTGACAATTTCCCAAATGTTTTAAAACTGAATAGGAATCATCTAGGAGTCAATAAACCTGCATAGTATCAGAAATCTCATATACTAAGCACTTGATATAACAGTATAAACTGAAAATTAACAAAGGTGGTCCATTTTGACTATGATTAGTTGTCAGTTGAACTATCCAAAGTAGTGTAGTAATGTTAAGTATCATGATACATGTGTCTTTTAGAATCATTTAGAAAGCAAGCTCAAAACGTGACATCTGAGGATAGGATAAACTAATTGCCTATACACACTGGATAACTCCATGCCATCCTTTCCACCAACCTTTTCAAACATTTCAAAACCAGTTTCTCCACAAATTTTTCCCAACCACTTCAGTCTATATTTTTCTCACTTCTGTCTGCTCACAGCACTATCCATATCACTAATTTTATTGTTTTTTCATAAACTATGTTGTTACGGTATTTACATATTTCAATTATATCTATCCTCTCAATTGCAAGGTAAATTCCTTGAAGACAGAGACTCAGTTAAATCCAACTTTTGTACTGCTTTAGCATTGAGATTTTAATAGTACTTGATGACAAAAAATGGTTCCAATAAAGTTTGTTTGTATGTGTGTTTCTTTGTTTGTTTTGAGATGGAGTCTCACTCTGCCCAGGCTGGAGTGCAGGGGCATGATCTCAGCTCTCTGCAACCTCCGCCTCCCAGGTCCAAGCGATTCTCCTGCCTCAGCCTCCCAAGAAGTTGGGATTACAGATGCCTGCCATTGCACCTGCCATCACTCCCGGCTAATTATTTTTTGTATTTTTTTTGTTTGTTTTTTGAGATGGAGTTTCGCTCTTGTTGCTCAGGCTGGAGTGCAATAGCGCAATCTTCGCTCACTGCAACCTCAGCCTCCCAGGTTCAAGCGATTTACCTGCCTCAGCCTCCCAAGTAGCTGAGATTACAGGTGCCCACCACCACGCCCGGCTAATTTTTTGTATTTTTAGTAGAAACAGGTTTTCACCGTGTTGGCCAGGCTGGTCTCAAACTCCTGGACTCAAGTGATCCAACTGCCTCAGCCTCCCAAGGGGCTGGGATAACAGGCATGAGCCACCATGTCTAGCCTTTTTTTTTCGTATTTTTAGTAGAGTCGGAGTTTCACCATGTTGGCCAGGCTGGTCACAAACTCCTGACCTCAAGTGATCTGCCGTCACTGGCCTCCCAAAGTGCTGGGATTACAGGTGTGAGCCACCATGCTGGGCCCCAATAGTTTTTAATAATCACCTTGTTTCCATCTTGATATAGTCTTAAGATGTGCTCTTAAATTTTTTCATATAATTCAAAGTACTCTTTTTTTTTATTTTTTTGAGTCAGAGTTTCACTCTTGTTGCCCAGGCTGGAGTGTAATGGCGCGATCTTGGCTCATTGCAACCTCCGCCTCCCGAGTTCAAGCGATTCTCCTGCCTCAGCCTCCCGAGTAGCTGGGACTACAGGTGCCCGCCATCACGCCCAGCTAATCTTGTATTTTTAGTAGAGACTGGGTTCCTCCGTGTTGGTCAGGGTGATCTCGAACTCCCCACCTCAGGTGATTCACCTGCCTCGGCCTCCCACAAGTGCTGGGATTACAGGCGTGATCCACTCACTGCACTCAGTCACAAAGTACTCTTAAAAAATAAAACTTTCTCCATAAAGGTTTTCCTAACCGAGTAATGATTCCCCTATTATGCAACTCTTGGAACCCCTGCTTAAGTAAATCTACTAATCATACTTATGTGTTAGGATTATTATATAAAATTCTTTTTTTTTTTTTTTTTTTGAGACAAGGTTTCATTCTGTGCCCAGACTGGAATTCAATGGAGTGATCTCAGTTCACTGCAGCCTCAGCCTCCTTGGGCTCAGGTGATCCTCACGAGTAGCTGTGACTCTAGGTGCGCACTGCCACATCCGGCTAATTTTGTATTTTTTTGTACAGACAAGGTTTCACCATCTTGCCTGGGCTGGTCTCAAATTCCTGGGATCCAGGGATCCACCTGCCTCAGCCTCCCAAAGTGATGGGATTAAAGGTATGCAACAATGTGCCCAGCTTGTAATTCTAAATAATTCATACAATTATGCTGGGTGGGGGAATTTTATGTCTAGTATAAATCCAGTCACATGGCCTACGAAGAGAGAATCTTATCTATTAACCATACTTGTATGTTAATTTAATATTTGTTCATTATTATATTTCAAATATTACTATCTACATCAATATCTAGCAAAACTGGAAATTCCTAAATGAGAGGCACCACATAAAATTTGCTCAAACCTGACATGGGGACATATGCTGAGTGCATAATAAATGCTTTGATGACTATTGTGATGAAGACAACAAAGCATAAAATGGTACTCTGCTATGACTACTATAATTCTAAATATTCCACAGACTTACACTGGGTGGGGGAGTCATGTGTGTAAATCCAAGTCACGTAGCATAGAAAAGGAGAATAAAAACACATGGCGTTTCCCCTCGTTTTTTTTCATGTTGGCCCAGTATCAGAGGTTTACCTTTCAGAACACAGCAATAGACTAAGAGTTTCAGATGTAAATTAGAATAATCAGAAAAAGAATCAAGGAGCAGAGCATAAGAGATTCTTTTCCCTTCCACAACCTAATGGGGTGATATTTGTACCTCCCAGAGCTGCAAGGAGACGTAAGCTTGAAGGCTCCACATATTCACAACAAAAAAAGTAATGCATTTTAAACCGAACTTACTGTTTCTTTTCTTCAGGTCCTGCAATGGGTCCCAATGTTACAAACAATTTTACAAAGCTAGCAGGATGATTACACAGAGGAATCATTTCAGTTAGCTTCTTTTTAGCCATCATAATAAATTCAAAACTATTAAACTGTAGAAACTTGTATAGCCTAAGTATTTTACTGATGGAATCCAAATCAAGTTGGTCCACATTACTTAAAAATACGTTATTACACTTTTCTAATAATGGTTGATAACAATATTTAATATTTCGAAGAAACCGTGTTATTCTTGTTGCAACGTTGACCTCAGAAGAATCTATGGTGTCAAAAAGAAGTTCTGTTTTGTTCACCAGTTGTTGTTGAAAATGTCGTGATATTAAAGAAGATATGTTGACCATCAAGACAGACAAGGAACTGAAAAAGAAAACAGATGCAAAGATTTTTACATCAATTAAAAATGATCTTTTCTTTTTTTTAGTAGAAACAGAGTCTTGCTATGTTGCCAGGGTTGGTCTCAAACTCCTGGGCTTAAGCAATCCTCCCACCTCAGCCTCCCAAAGTGCTGGGATTACAGGTATGAGCCACTGCACCCAGCCAAGAATAATCAACTCTAAAACTAAACAATTAGATATGGAAAGGAAGTGGTAAGAATATTATGAGTTTTATGCCATAAAATTTTTCTTTTAAATACTAGTGGTACTTGAATTCAGATTTCTTAGTAATCAAATCCTTTCAGACAAAAGGCATGGGAGTAATATTTTTCATTGAGAGCATCAAATGCCTTGTTTTATAGCAAAAACTACTTCGGTGGAAAATATTTTAGTGAAACTTATTCAGAAATCACTTTGGACCAGGCCAGGCACGGTGGCTCACGCCTGTAATCCTAGCACTTTGGGAGGCTGAGGTGGGTGGATCATGAGGCCAGGAGATCGAGACCATCCTGGCTAACATGGTGAAACCCTGTCTCTACTAAAACTACAAAAAATTAACCAGGCATGGTGGCGGGCGCCTGTAGTCCCAGCTACTCGGGAGGCTGAGGCAGAAGAATCGCTTGAACCCGAGACGCAGAGGTTGCAGCGAGCGGAGATCGTGCCACTGCACTCCTGTCTGGGCGACAGAGCGAGACTCCGTCTCAAAAAAAAAAAAAAAGAAATCACTTTAGACCAACAACGCATGATTGCAACATTAAAAGTTTCATTTCATTTTTTTAGAAGTAGACATTTTTTATTATTCCTTTCTCTGTGTGTCTATAATTTGCTAATAAAAACTTGGCAAAATTTTTCTCACTAGTGAATAATTTCAGATTTTTAAATACTTTATGCTTAATTGACATTAATATACAACAGCAAGACAGTACTGAACACGGGATGGCATTCAACATTTCTTCACTCAATAAGCACTTGAGCACAAATCACCTTTCTAGACACTGTGGAAGACATCAGAATTACTAAGTTGTGTTCTCTATTTTCAAAAGACTGTTCTTACATAATATAAAAATCAGAAAACTATAAGAATACACCTTTAATGAAAAGTATGCAAAACAGAAAAGATATAAGATAAACATTTAGGGATGAGAATTAGAAAACAATCTACAAAAAAGACAAAAATATAATAGAAAATAATCTTACCCATTAGGATAGTGAGACATGTTATTTTTTGTTTCCAAATTTCTCTAATCTTTTTAATAAAGTTAATTAATATTTTTAAAAATCTCCAGTTGTACAATACTTTGGCTTCTCCAGTTACAATGTTTAATATCAAGATTAATTAGCATTAATTATCAACCTAACATTGCTCTTTAATTTAACCATCAATCCCCCAAAATGATTTTTTTTTTTTTTTTAATACGAAGTCTCACACTGTCACCACACTGGAGTGCGGTGGCGTAATCTCGGCAAACTGCAAACTCCGACTCCCTGGTTCAATCAATACTTTTGCCTCAGCCTCCTGAGTAGCTGGGATTACAGGCACGTGCCACCACGCACAGCTAATTTTTGTATTTTTAGTAGAGACGGGGTTTCACCATGTTGGCCAGGATGGTCTCGAACTCCGACCTCGTGATCTGCCCGCCTCGGCCTCCCATAGTGCTGCAATTACAGGCATAAGCCACCACACCCAGCCCAAAATGATTTTTTTTTTAAACATGTAGCTTCTCAAAGTGGTCTATAAGAGTTTTCAAACAACAAGCTAAAATAATTACTATACCATGATTTTTTTTTTTTTGAGACAGCGTATCATCGTGTCGCCTAGGCTGAAGTACAGTGGTATGATCACGGCTCACTGCAGCCTCGATCTCCCAGGCTCAAGCAATCCTCCTGCCTCAGCTCCCAAGTAGCTAGGACTACAGGCATGCACCACCATGCCCTCCTAATTTTTTGTTTTTTGTAGAGACAGAGTCTTCACTACGTTGCCCAGCTTGGTTTTGAACTCCTGGCTGCCGGTGATGCTCCTGTCTCAGCCTCCTAAAGTGCTGGGATTATAGGCATGGGCCACATCACCCAGCCCCACAATTGTTTAAAAGGAGCAAAAGATGGCTGGGCGTGGTGGCTCACACCTGTAATCCCAGCATTTTGGGAGGCCAAGGCAGGTGGATCACCTGAGGTCAGGAGTTCAAGACCAGTCTGGCCAACATGGTGAAACACTGTCTCTACTAAAAAATACATAAAATTAGCTGGGCATGGTGGTGGGTGTCTGTAATCCCAGCTACTGGGGAGGCTGAGGCAGGAGAACCTCTTGAATCCGGGAGGCAGAGGTTGCAATGAGCCGAGATCGCGTCACGGCACTCCAGCCTGGGCAACAGAGGGCAATTCTGTCTCAAAAAAAAAGAGCAAAAGACTTAAACAAATGCTTCATGAAAGAAAGATATACAAATGGCCATAAGCACATGAAAAAATGTTCAACATCATTAACAGGAAATCGCACACTAAAACCACAATGAAATACCACTACACACCCAGTATAATGGCTAAGACTGACAACGTAAATGTTGGCCAGACTATGTAGCAACTAAAACTCATATATTGATGGTAGGAATGCAAAATATTATGACTACTGGGAAAATTATGTGGCAAGTTCTTAAAATCATACATATATCCTAGGACCCAGCAATTCCATTCCTAGGTAGCTACGCAAAAGAAATAAATATGTATCTCTACAAAAAGATTTGTATTAGGATATTCATTGCAGTTTTATTCATAATAATGAAAAATGAGAAACAGCCCACAAGTCCACCAACAGATAAATAAACTGTGGTATATTTATGCAATGGGACACTACTCAGTAATAAAAGTAAATAAACTACTGATAGATGCAACAACATGGATAAATCTTAAAACATAATGCTAAGTAAAAGAAGCTAGACAGAAAATAGTGTAAACTGTATGATCCTATTAAATGAAGTTCTGGAATGGGCAGAACTTGGGTAGGGTGATAGAAATTAGAACACTGGGCCGGGCACGATGGCTCACGCCTGTAATCCCAGCACTTTGGGAGACTGAGGCAGGCAGATCACCTGATGTCAGGAGTTCAAGAACAGCCTGGCCAACATAGTGAAACCTGGTTTCTACCAATAACACAAAAATTAGCCGGGCGTGGTGGCACACGCCTATAATCCCAGCTACTCAGGAGGCTGAGGCTAGGGAATCGCTTGAATCCGCTAGGTGGAGACTGCAGGGAGCCGACATCATGCCACTGCACTCCAGCCTGGGTGACAAGAACAAAACTCCGTCTCAAAAAAAACAAAATTAGCCGGGCATGGTGGCACACACCTGTAGTCCCAGCTACTTGAGAGGCTGAGGCAGGAGAATCGCTTGAACCCGGGAGGCGGAGGTTGCACCCAGCCACATAAGTGTATTTAAAAAAAAAAAAAAAGGCAGGGTGCTGGGCATGGTGGCGCACGCCTATAATCCCAGAACTTTGGGAGGCCAAGGTGGGTGGATCACTTGTGGTCAGGAGTTTGAGACCAGCCTGGCCAACATGGGGAAACCCCATTTCCACTAAAAACACAAAAATTAGCTAGGCGTGGTGGCGGGTGCCTGTAATCCCAGCTACTCGGGAGGCTGAGGCAGAAAAATCGCTTGAACCCAGAAGGCAGAGGTTGCATCATTGCACTCCAGTCAGGGCAACAGAGGGAGACTCCATCTCAATAGAAAAAAAAAAAAAAAATGCAGGGAGGTAGGGTGGAGTAGGGCAAGGAAAGCAGGAAATTACTATAATTTAATTTTACCAAAGTGCTAATCACTTTGTAAATATGCTAGAAAAAGCTGTATCTGAAATGCCAAAGACAATCAGTACTGGATTATGAAGGTGAGCATTGACAGTAAGTAATCTTAGGTTAAAAACAAAACAAACCCACAAACCACTGGTATGAAAACCAGAGAAACTCCTCAAATGTTACTTTCAAATTAATAGTTCCTTGATATTCAGGAAATGCAATTATTAACTCTCCTTTATGAAACTGAAAAGAAAGTATTCCCAGATGGAAAGAATAAGAAAGACATAATTATATGTAAAATTTGTGAATTTATTAATTTATTATAAATTATTAATTTTTTTATTGCGGTTTTTTTTTTTGGCTTTTTTTTTTTTTGGTGGTGGTGGTGGTGTTTTGAGACCGTCTTGCTCTGTTGCCCAGGCTGGAGTGCAGTGGCACAATCTCAGCTCACTGCAACCTCCACCTCCCCTGCCAGGTTCAATCAATTCTTGTGCCTCAGTCTCCCGAGTAGCTGGGATTACAGGTGCCTGCCACCATGCCCAGCTAATTTTTTTATTTTTTGTAGAGATGGGGTTTTCGCCATGTTGGCCAGGCTGGTCTCGAACTCCTGACATCAAGTGATCCACCCACCTGGGTCTCCCAAAGTGCTGGGATCACAGGTGTGAGCCACCACGCCTGGCCAGTGAATTCACACTTAATTTAAGTACTTCTTGGGTTTACTTTATGATATAATAATGATATCTACTATTCAATACTGAGAAACTTCTATGTTCTAGATACTTATTCAGAGACCATTTTCAGTGGGTTTCTGACTGCCTTTGTTCAGAACTATCTTTTCAAGGATGTTTGTGTAGCAAACAGCCTAGGAGAATAGAGACAATGTCTTCTGTTGGAGCAGAGTAGGCATGCTTTATTATAAAAGATTCAGGTTTTCTAAGCTCAGAGCTCCTCTCCTGGAACACAACCCATTGTGGGAACGAGAGCTCAGGGAATCAACGCAAGAAAATGCTAGTACTCTGCTACTGCTATTGCTATAAAAAACAAAGTCCCCTGTCTCTGACCTCGGAGTCTCAGGCCTTCCTACAGCACCTAGGCAGACAAACTTAGCTTGCAAATAAGGTAAAATCTCAGATCCTCCACAAACCTCAACAATATTGTATTACACTTTATGCACCTTATGTCTAATCCCCATAGCAACATTGCAAAGTAGCTATTACCTTCCCTCTTTTGCAGATGAGGATAACGAAATTCCAAGAGCTTAAGTAAATTACCCTTAAGTCACATAAACTAAGAGTAGCAAATCTGACTGCATCCACATCCAAAGCCCAGGATCTTTCCACCACAACACAAGATTCCCCAAATAAATTTACCTTAAGTCCTGTGTGGTTTCCAAGTTCCTATGAACAATATCAGCTATTTTTCCCATTAATGGACTAAAATACAAACGCTGATCTGCTAGGCAAGAGGAAAATTCTGAGAGCAGTTTAATATCAAACCTATTAAAGGAAACATACAAAGGAGAACATTAGTATTCACTTTCACTTAAAACACATAATACATAGTTATAAAACTAAAAGCAATCAAAATAGTAACATATTACATAAAATTATTTTTTTCTAAAATGTTTATTATTATAATAAAAGTAACAAATGGAAACAGTTAAAAAGTCAGATACTGTAGAAATATTTTAAAACGGGGAAAATCACTACAAATTATTTTAATTACTTACTTAATTTTTTTAGATGACAGAACAATTTTGACTCAAGATTACATATTAAGAAATATAATAGCTGCTATTACAACAGTGCTATGAAAAACTCCAGAATTTTTTTAACAGGAGAAATTTCTTACCCAAGAAAATGACAAGACAAAAGAGAGGAAAAAGGAACTGTTATAGATTTTATGACTTTGAATTCACTAAAAAACAAGCACAAGAAAGTTTACAGCAACACATATGTAATAGCAAAAACCTGCAAAAAAACCAAATGTCCATCAAGAGTACAATTGATAAACTGCACATACTCATACAATAGAATAAAATTATGGAATCATACAACATAATGGATAAATCTTTAAAACATACTGAGCAAACTAAACTATAAGGGTATATATTATAGGATTTCATTTCTACAGAAACCTTAATTTACGGTGTTAGAGGTCAAGATTCTCTTTGGGTGAGAGGAATAGAAGAGGACATGAAAAGAACTAACGACGTTGTTTCCTGATCTTGGTGCTGTTACATGGAAGTGATCAGTATATTAAAATTCATTGTGCTACATGCTTATGATTAGTGTAATTTTTATACATTATTTTTCTGTAAAGTTTACTTAAAAAGAAACAGAGGCCGGGCGTGGTGGCTCAAGCCTGTAATCCCAGCACTTTGGGACGACGAGACGGGTGGATCACGAGGTCAGGAGATCGAGCCCATGCTGGCTAACACGGTAAAACCCCGTCTCTACTAAAAAATATAAAAAACTAGCCGGGCGTGGTGGCGGGCGCCTGTAGTCCCAGCTACTTGTGAGGCTGAGGCAGGAGAATGGCGTGAACCCGGGAGGCGGAGCTTGCAGTGAGCTGAGATCCGGCCACTGCACTCCAGCCTGGGCGACAGAGCGAGACTCCGTCTCAAAAAAAAAAAAAAAAGAAACAGAAAAAACCTTGAGACACGGTAATTGTGAACCTTACTCAGATACTGATTCAAACAAACTGCCTATAAAAAGACCTTTATAAGACAATCAAGAAAATTTCAACGCAGACAATGTGGGGAAAAGAAAGAAAGATCAGATGATTACTGTGTCTATATAGAAAGAAGTAGACATAAGAAACTCCATTTTGTTCTGTATTTGAGATGCTGTTAATCTGTAACCCTACCCCCAACCTCTGTCCTTGCACGAGACATGTGCTGTGGTGACTGAAGGCTTAATGGATTTTGGGCTGTGCAAGATGTGCTTTGTTAAACAAATGCCTGAAGGCAGCTTGCTGGTTAAAAGTCATCACCATTCTCTTAATCTCAAGTACCCAGGGACACTTACACGGCCAAAGGTCGCAGGGACCTCTGCCTAGGAAAGCTAGGTATTGTCCAAGGTTTCTCCCATGTGATAGTCTGAAATATGGCCTCGTGGGAAGAGAAAGACCTGATTGTCCCCCAGCCGGATACCCGTGAAGGGTCTGTGCTGAGGAGGACTAGTACAAGATGAAAGAAAGGCTTTTGGCGGATGTTGGCAGTAAAGATAAAGAAAAGCGGCCACGCAGTGGCTCAAGCCTGTAATACTAAGGGAATTCAGAGACTGGTGTGGGTCTTCTGTATGCTGAGCAGCGGTCCCCTGGGCCCACTTTTTCTTTCTCTATACTTTGTCTCTGTGTCTCATTTCTCTTCTCAAGTCTCTCATTCCACCTAAAGAGAAACACCCACAGGTGTGGAGGGGTAGGCCATCCCTTCAAGACAAGGTACTAGGTAATACTGAAAATTTGAATTTATCAATTTTATTATGTTTTTAAGACACAGTGTCTCACTGTGTTGCCCAGGCTGGACTTGAACATCTAGGCTCAAGTGATCCTCTAACCTCAGCATTTTTATTAAAATTAAAAAAAAAAATTTTGTTATGGGTACATAGTAGGTATACATATTTATGGGGTACATGAGATATTTTGAGACAAGCATGCAATACAAAATAAACACATCATGAAGAATGGAGTATCCATTCCCTCAGGCATTTATCCTTTGAGTTACAAACAATCCAATTACATTCTAAACTACTTTAAAATGTACAATTAAGGGGCTGGGCACAGTGGCTCACACCTGTAATCCCATCACTTTGAGAGGCCAAGGTGGGTGGATCACAAGGTCAGGGGCACAGTGGCTCACGCCTGTAATCCCAGCACTTTGGGAAGCCGAGGCGAGTGGATCATGAGGTCAGGAGTTTGAGACCAGCCTGACCAGCATGGTAAAACCCCGTCTCTACTAAAAATACAAAAATTAGGTGGGTGTGGTGGCAGGCGCCTGTAATCCCAGCTACTCAGGAGGCTGAGGCAGGAGAATTGCTTGAACCCGGGAGGCGGAGGTTGCAGTGAGCTGAGATCACGCCACTGCACTCCAGCCTGGGCAACAGAGCGAGACTCCATCTTAAAAAAAAAAAAAAAAAAAAAAAAGTACAATTAAGTTATTGACTATACTCACCTTGTTGTGCTGTCAAATAGTAGGTCTTATTCATTCCATTTTTTTTTACCCATTAACCATCCCCCACAATCACCAATTACCCTTCCCAGCCTCTGGTAACCATCATTCTGCTCTCTACATCCATAACTTCAATTGTTTTGATTTTTAGCTCCCACAAATGAGTGAGAGCATGCAATGTTTATCTTTCTGTGCCTGGTTTATTTCACTTAACATAATAATCTACAGTTCCACCCATGTTGTTGCAAATGACAGGATCTCATTTTTTTTTTTACGGCTGAATATTACTCCATTGTGTATACGTACTACATTTTCTTTTTTTTTTTTTGAGACGGAGTCTCGCTCTGTCGCCCAGGCTGGAGTGCAGTGGTGCGATCTGGGCTCACTGCAAGCTCCCCCTCCGGGCTTCACGCCATTCTCCTGCCTCAGCCTCCTGAGTAGCTGGGACTACAGGTGCCCACCACCATGCCTGGCTAATTTTTTGTATTTTTAGTAGATACGGGGTTTCACCTTGTTAGCCAGGATGGCCTCGATCTCCTGACCTCGTGATCCACCCGCCTCAGCCTCCCAAAGTGCTAGGATTACAAGCGTGAGCCACCAGCCACCACATTTTCTTTGTCCATTCATCTCTTGATGGACACTTACTTTGCTTCCAAATCTTAGCTATTGTGTACAGTGCTGCAATAAACATAAGAGTGCAGATATCTCTTCAATATACTGATTTCCTTTCTTTTGGGTATATACTCAGCAGTGGGATTACTGGATCACATGCTAGCTCAATTTTTAGTTTTTGGGGGAACCTCCAAACTGTTCTCCATAGTGCTTACACTAATTTACATTTCCAAAAACAGTGTACAGGGTTCCCTTTTCACCACATCCTCGCCAGCATTTGTTATGGCATGTCTTTTGGATATAAGCCATTTTAACTGTGGTGAGATGATGTCTCACTGTAGTTTTGATAGCATTTTTCTGATGTTGAGCACCTTTTCATATGCCTGTTTGCCATTTGAACATCTTCTTTTGAGAAATCTCTACTCAAATCTTTTGCCCATTTTTTGATCGGATTATTAGACTTTTTCCTATAGAGTTGTTTGAGCTCCTTATATATTCTGGTTATTAATCCCTTGTCAGATGGGTAGTTTGCCAATATTTTCTACCCTTCTGTGTATTCTCACTTCACTTTGTTGATTATATCCTTCGCTGTGCCACCTCAGCCTTCTGAGTATCTGAAACTACAAGCATGTGCCACATGGTTCTATATTTTTTAAAAGTCCTTAGAGAAACATACTGAGGTATTTAAAGATGAAATGATACCATTATTTAAAATATACTGAAGTATACTGAGAGTGGGAGGTGATACAGATAAAACAAGACTGGCTATATGTTGACAATTGTTGAAGCTGGAGGATGGATACATGGGAATTCATTGTACTATTTTTTCTCCTTTTGTAAATATTAAAAATATTCTATAATAAAAAGTTTTTTTAAAAATTTGGATTTCTTGGGAGGCCAAAGTGGGAGGATTGCTTGAGCCCAGGAGTTCAAGACCAACCTGGCAACATGGCGAAACCGCATCTCTACTAAAAATATAAAAATTAGCTAGGCGTGGTGGCATGCACCTGTGGTCCCAGAAACTTGGGAGGCTGAGATAGGAGGATGGCTTGAGCCGGGAAGTTTGAGGCTGCAGTGAGCCCTGGTTGCACCACTGTACTCCAGCCTGGGTAACAGAGCCAGACCCTATCTCAAAAGAAAAAAATACATATGGATTTCAAACACATGTTAATTATCCTTGCCGACTTCATCATATAGTAGTAACCCAAAATAATCTACCCCATTTAAATCATTAAAAATTATATTCATAAAACGGGCCAGGTGCAGTGGCTCATGCCTATAATCCCAGCACTTTGGGAGGCTGAGGTGGGCAGATCACAAGGTCAGGAGTTTGAGACTAACCTGGCCAATATGGTGAAACCCTGTCTCTACTAAAAATACAAAAATTAGCTGGGTGTGTTGGCAGGCGCCTGTAGTCCCAGCTACTTGGGAGGCTGAGGCAGGAGAATCGCTTGAACCCAGGAGGCAGAGCTTGCAGTGAGCCAAGATCACGCCACTGCACTCCAGCCTGGGCGACAGAGCAAGGCTCTGTCTCAAAAAAAAAAAAAAAAAAAAAAAAAAAAAAAATTATATTTATAAAACATAAGTTCATAGATATTTTAGCAAGATCATTGTACTTCTGAGTTATTTTGAAATAAAGAAAAATTTAAAAGAAATGCTTGATTCACTATAAAATACAATCATACATGTAATTTAATTAATACAGTAATTGTAAAACACAAAAGACCACCTATTTTACAAGTGATTTGTTCAAGCTGCATAATACACATAATATATTGTTGCTTTGAAGAGAAATAAAACGTTGTGACCTATTATCAACAATGACCAAATTTAACCCCAAAGATCCAATAGATAGATAATTCATACTGTTAGCAAAAGGAGTAAGATTACTCTGCTTACCCTCAATGTAGTTATAGGTAGAGAGTATAAAAGACAGATGGGTTTAGCTAATACGATTAACTTAAAATCACAACTTAGTAGATTAATACAGAATTTCTAAATCTAGAGAACTGTTCTATCCCGTAATTTAATCCAGTCCATGTAAAAAAGGCCTACAGAGTTTACCAGTATATGTCTATAAGTATTTATCATAGTTTAAACTTTAAGAGGCAATATGTTAAAAATATTTTAAAAATCAGAATGGTCACTCCTCTCTGTCTACAAGTAGCCTGTTGTTTCTACTTCATCTTAGCCAAGTCTTTCCTGTCTGGTTTCTATTTGATTTAGAGGGAGAGTTGCTCTGTAGTTTTTAATATCCTCCTATCTCTTCCTCACCCTGATTTTTTTCTTTCCTCCCTAACATGTGCCTTATTCCACTAACAACAGACTACAATCATCCGGAATTTCGAGATTAAAAAATTCAAAGTTTTCAAAAATAGATGAAGATTTCCCAAAATGAGTCTGCTATTATCTCAGCCCTTTTATAAATAAAGAACTTCTGATATATAATTAGAGAATAAATTTCTCTATACTCACAAGATTTCCCATTTTTCTGAAGTATTATCAAGTATGGCAACATGCTAAAAATAGAGCTGTATATAGTATAGGAAATATATCTGAATTAATACTGTCCACAGCAGTGGACCTGAAACTCACTTTCTTTAAAAAGCTTCTAAGTCACCTATAAGCTCTGGTCATTGCCTCTCCATAAAGATGGAGTAACAGGCAAGTAGCGACAGATGCTCCTAAACAGTGTTAAGCAGGGCGTGGTGGCTCAAGCCTGTAATCCCAGCACTTTGGGAGGCCGAGATGGGCAGATCACGAGGTCAGGAGATCGAGACCATCCTGGCTAACACGGTGAAACCCCGTCTCTACTAAAAAATACAAAAAAAAAACTAGCCGGGCGAGGTGGCGGGCGCCTGTAGTCCCGGCTACTCGGGAGGCTGAGGCAGGAGAATGGCGGGAACCCGGGAGGCGGAGCTTGCAGTGAGCTGAGATCCGGCCACAGCACTTCAGCCTGGATGACAGAGCGAGACTCCGTCTCAAAAAAAAAATAAATAAATAATAAAAATAAAAATAAAAAAAACAGTGTTAAATGGCCTTCCTCTCTACTAAACTAGGGTCTCCTTTTTTCTCCTTTCCTGGCTCCTGCACTTCTAGGTTTTTATTGATAGCCAATTAATCAAGAACTTTCCTTTCCGAAGTAATCTTCTAGAAAAGAAGATTCAAAAAGGCTAGTTCATGAATAGCTGTGACTCTATCTTATTTCTATTTCAACTAATTACATGCGTGGAAAAGTATACTATTCCCCACTCTTAAAGAGGGAAAATATGAAATACTTTCTTTTCTCTCTTGAAGAATACACAGCCAGGCATGGTGGCTCATGCATATAACCCCAGCACTTTGTGAGGCCAAGAAGGAAGGATTGCTTGAGCCGAAGAGTTCAAGACCAGCCTGGGCAACATGCCAAGACCCTGTCTCTTAAAAAAAAAAAAAGGAGAGAGAGAGAAAAAGAGAGGAAAAAAAAAAGAAAGAAAAAAGAAAAGACATGGCCAGGAGCGGTGGTTCACGCCTGTAATCCCAGCACTTTGGGAGGCTGAGGCGGATGGATCACGAGGTCAGGAGTTCAAGACCAGCCTGGCCAAGATGGTGAAACCCCATCTCTACTAAAAATACAAAAAATTAGCCTGGCGTGCTGGTGGGTGCCTATAATCCCAGCTACTCAGGAGGCTGAGGCAGAGAATTGCTTGAACCCAGGAGGCAGAGGTTGCAGTGAGCCGAGACCACCCCGTGGCATTCCAGTCTGGGTGATAGAGTGAGACTCTGTTCCCCCCCGCACCCCCCCACCGCCCGCCAAAAAAATACATAATCAAAAACTTTAATACGAAACTGAGTTTAAACACATTTTTTTCAATGAAGCTTGACAGGCATCAGCTCCCTGCTCTTTTCCTTCAAGATTTCACTCTGTTAACCCTTAAAAGGATAACCCTGACCCTCAAGATGAACGCAGGGGTACTTGCCTTTCTAACCTTCTCCATGCTTCTGTAACCAGTGCTTCAACTAGTGGGTCGTGGGACTCACCAGCAAACCTTAATAAAAAAGAAAGAAAGAATCCTCCATACATAATCATTTTAAAATCATTCAAAACATATGCAATAAGAATTATAATGCAAAAGTGAAACTCAAGTTATTTTCCTTTTATATAGGCAGTCCTTATTTCTGGTCCACTCTTATTTCAGTATTCTGATTTTTTGGTACAGCCTAATAAACATCTATACTTTATCCCATGCCCTCTCACCCTTTTATCTGCTCATTTCAATACCCATGCGACTGACCAATGATAATGTTCAACAATATATTTATGTTAAAAGTACATATAATATGTCTTTGTTCTGATTTAAATATTTTTGGCCAGGCATGGTGGCTCACACCTGTAATCCCAGCACTTTAGGAGGCCAAGGCGGGTGGATCACTTAAGGTCAGGAGTTCAAGACCAGCCTGGGCAACATGGTGAAACCCCGTCTCTACTAAAAATACAAAAATTAGCTGGGCGTGGTGACATGTGCCTGGAATCCCAGCTACTCAGGAGGATAAGGCAAGAGAATTGCTTGAACCACGGAGGTAGAGGTTGCAGTAAGCCGAGACTGCACCACTGCACTCCAATCTCGGTGACAGAGTGAGACTCCGTCTCATACATAAATAAATAAAATATTTTTATAAGAAAATGTTTGTGGGAGGCCGAGACGGGCAGATCACAAGGTCAGGAGATCGAGACCATCCTGGCTAACATGGTGAAACCCCGTCTCTACTAAAAAATACAAAAAATTAGCCGGGCGCAGTGGTGGGCACTTGCAGTCCCAGCTACTCCGGAGGCTGAGGCACGAGAATGGGGTAAACCTGGGAGGCGGAGCTTGCAGTGAGCTGAGATCGGGCCACTGCACTCCAGCCTGGGCAACAGAGCGAGACTCCGTCTCAAAAAAAAAAAAAAAAAAAGAAAAGAAAAAAAGAAAATGTTTGAAAAAAAAAAAAAAAAAAAAGCTAATAGTCACCAATCACCTTATTCATAAAACTTCAAGCATCCCCTTCAAGTACCTCAGAGAAAACAACTTTGTAACCTGAGAAAGACCACCAAAAAATATGGAATCATCCTTTTTTAGTTTAACATCAATCCCCAATATAAGCCTTAAGCCCCTTTCCTATAAATGCTAATTCTCTTACAAAACCAACTTACACATCTCTAACTTACGTAATGCTGATATTTACACCCATTTAAATAACCCTTGAAGGTTGGGTCATCATGTGAGAAAACTGCTCTTTTTCACCAGTGAGACTAATAAACAAATTAGGTGTAACGTTTTTGTGTTTTTCCCCCTTGTACAACTGCTGAAGCCTTCATTCAGGGAACCCAGTTCTTTTGAAAGCTGGATTTCCTTGCAAAGAACACATTTCTTTTTATTTTATTTTTTCCTTTTTTCTTTGCTCTCTTCATTTGTTTTTTCTTCACAAATTCCAAAATTGGAATATAATATTTCTTAACATTTATCTCTGAGTTTTTCCTTGGACACCAAGGAAGCCCTTTTTTACCTAACACCTATTCAGTCATCCACATAATTCGTACAACTTTGTTATCAAATATAAATGACTCTACAAAATCTCTCTTTTTTTTTTTTTTTTTTTTTTTTTTTGAGACGGAGTCTCGCTCTGTCACCCAGGCTGGAGTGCAGCAGCCGGATCTCAGCTCACTGCAAGCTCCGCCTCCCGGGTTCACGCCATTCTCCTGCCTCAGCCTCCCATGTAGCTGGGACTACAGGCGCCCACCACCTCGCCCGGCTAGTTTTTTGTATTTTTTAGTAGAGACGGGGTTTCACCGTGTTAGCCAGGATGGTCTCGATCTCCTGACCTCGTGATCCGCCCATCTCGGCCTCCCAAAGTGCTGGGATTACAGGCTTGAGCCACTGCGCCCGGCCTACAAAATCATTTAATTTTTTTCCTTTTTTTAAGAGCTATTATTGAGAAACAACCTATTGTAACAATACCCCCTAGAAAACATATCTGCCATCCATTTAATTACAAGAACCAGATGGCAAACAAGTTATCACAGACACAATTTACTAATTACTGATTGTTATTAGGCATTAATTATTATTATTATTATTTTTTTGGAGACAGAGTCTTGATCTGTTGCCCATACTGGAGTGTAGTAGGGTGATCTCGGCTCACTGCAACCTCTACCGCCTGGATTCAAGAGATTCCCCTGCCTCAGCCTCCCGAGTAGCTGGGATAACAGACGCCCACCATCACGCCCGGCTAATTTTTGTATTTTTAGTAGAGACGGGGTTTCACCATGTTGGCCAGGCTGGTCTTGAACTCCTAACCTCAGGTGATCCACCCACCTCAGCCTCCCAAAGTGCTGCGATTACAAGCGTGAGCCATCACACCCAACCGGCATTAATCTTAAATACAACTGCTTACCTACTATATTCTCTTCTGCAGCCAACCACATTTTTACAAAATTCCACAATAATCCAATTTCAAATGCCCAAAGTTAACAATAGTATTACAGTTGTTAAAGGAGAATCCCTTGAACCCGGGAGGCGGAGCTTGCAGTGCGCCAAGATAGCGCCACTGCACTCCAGTCTGGCGACAGAGAGACCCCGTCTCAAAAAAAAAAAAAAAAAATTAGATTATCAGGAAAACTACTGGGGAAAAAGTTATCTTTCATTTTAAAGAGAAATTTAGGCCGGGCGCGGTGGCTCACGCCTGTAATCCCAGCACATTGGGAGGCTGAGGCGTGCGGATCGCGAGGTCGGGAGATCGAGACCATCCTGGCTAACACACAGTGAAACCCCATCTCTACTAAAAATACAAAAAATTAGCCGGGCGTCGTGGCAGGCGCCTGTAGTCCCAGCGACTCAGAAAGCTGAGGCAGGAGAATGACGTGAACCTGGGAGGTGGAGCTTGCAGTGAGCTGAGATCTTGCCACTGTACACCAGCCTGGGCAACACAGACTCCTCAAAAAAAATAAAAAATAAAATAAAGAGATTTTTAGAAAACTAAAATATAAACTAAATAATCATTTCCATAAAATATAAAAGTAAATTACTTACTGTTGTGTGATGTGTAACACATTCACCAGTGTATCGTCATTCATTAATTTGAATTTATTTGTAGCTAAATTATGAAGAGTAAGAAATTGAGGATGGTCTCTGACATCCTCAACATTTTTTAACAGGCTGGTCTTCTGCTTTTGAAGCTTCCAAAGCATATCAAACGCACATCCCACTTGCTTTTCTGAAAGTATGGCTTTGTTTCTTTCAATAAAATCAAATATTTGCTCCTCATCTGTACACTTATTCATCTGAATAATTAGTGGTTCACAACTGATGGGTCGAAATTGAAATACTCTCCAGGAGAATGGACAAATAGCTCTTAGACGAAGCATATCTGTAACCAATGAGTCTAGGAAAACAGGTGTTTTTTTCATTTACATCACAAGTTTTCTTAGGTAAACAAAATCATCTGCAACTAGTCGTCAGGTGCAATAAGCAGGGATACAAAGAACTGTTTTTCCTTCATGTATTTTGCTTCCATTACGATGACTGTAAACCCATTCCAATATACAGCTTCTATAAAAGAATTGGTTTAACATGGTTATGCTTACATCATTAACATCAAAATGATTTCAAAATTCAAAATAAAGTAATACATTTTTTCTGCATTAACTAAAGACTTTTTCTTAGTCTAAACCAGATAGCAGAATTTGATCCAAAAATAAATGTCCAGAAAAAGGCACTTCTTTCTGCACTCCATTTAAAAAGTGTTTTAAATCTGACATTTACATAGTTTTCAAATTTACCATAAAAGGAAAAAAAAAAGCCCACAAACTCAGAGCTGTCTTTTCGAAAAAGAGGAAAATTGTTTAAAATAAATAATCACCTTTAAAGTGTCTTAAAAGTGTATGCCTTAATTCAGAGATTTTTTTTTTTTTTTTTTTTTTTACATTTTTCAGAAGTATGGTCTCTGGTTCATCCTGGCTAACACGGTGAAACCCCGTCTCTACTAAAAATACAAAAAAAGTAGCCGGGCATGGTGGCGGGCGCCTGTAGCCCCAGCTACTCAGGAGGCTGAAGCAGGAGAATGGCGTGAACTCTGGAGGCGGAGCTTGCAGTGACCCGAGATCGCACCGCTGCACTCCAGCCTGGGCGACAGAGCGAGACTCCACTCCGTCTCAAAAAAAAAAAAAAAAAAAAAGTATGGTCTCTGGTTTATTTGCTTTCAGGATAATTTCTTCCTTTTTCTTGTGCCCTTAAAGAGCTCAAATAATTCCTTCCTGAAGTAAATAAATAAATAAATAAATAAGTCATGCAAGTTAATCATTACTGGCCTTGGATAGGTTTTAATCAATAAACGAGACAATTAAAGCACTAATCAAGAAATACTAAGAAATTAAGTAATGTTGCAAGTCATGCTGAAACAATAAAAGAACTAAAGATAATTATGAAAAAGAATAATTTGTTTTTAAAATATGCTATAAATGCTTACATTTATAATTGAGAAGTAATGCTTAGAAAAGCGGGGACTAAAGTCATATAATCTCATACTTCTGCAACATGTTACCATTTACAAAGAACGTTTGAAACACATTATCTCATTAAATTCCCTCAGCTAACCTTCCAGGTCGATATTATTTCCATTTTACAGATAAGGAAAAGCAGGTTCAAAAAGGTTTAAAAAATTGTGCTAGTACTAGTGAAGCACGGCCTCATTACACCAACAAATCAACACTGTATCACTAAAAGCATGTCTCAGACTCCTCTCCACGGCTATGCCAAACAGTCTGTTCACAAGAAAAAAACGACGCGACAGCACAGGCTATTTTGTGGCAAGCAGTACAGCATCCTGACCTAAGCTGACCTGCACACACCCGCATAAGAAATCCCTGCACAAATCAAAGGTTTTCTCAAGATACTGTATCCATCCACTGAGCTGCTCAAAGTGGAGGCAGCTCAAAGGTTAGCATAGAAAGGTGTCGAGTCCCCAGTTTCGCCCCAGCTGAATGACTTTTTAAGGAAGGAACTTAACTACAGGAGGGGCCTTGGGACCATAAGGGGTATCCTCTGCGCCGGGCATACAGGAGAGCTGAATGACTGAAAGAATGTGGTCTCAGCCCAGCCCTAGTCCATCCGCACTTCGGAGAACCCAATATCCCTAAGGGAACCTCTGTATCTCCACCGAACCCTCTGTCGCCAGCCCGAAAACGTGCTGGGTGGGAAAAGAAAAACAGCCGCTGCGACACGATCCCGACTTGCCAGCAAGGTTTTCCCTCAGCGCGCCGCAAATTTTCTGGAGTATCCTGGGGTTATGAAGGCTCAGAAGTCAGGGTTATTCCCGGTCCCAACACGGAACGCAACAGGCTCTGTTTCTCGCCCAACCCTCATATCAAAGGGTTTATAACCTTTCCTCGAGAGACATGACCTTTCCCATGAGACCTTGCCCCCAAACCAGGAAAAAATGTCCTGCTGGCGCAGCGTGCACTGCGGAAGTCAAGCACTACATATCCCAGGGGGCGTCGCGGCGAGGTGGGTGAAATGGACGTCGCTCACGAATTTTGGGGGGAATTCTGGGCATTGTAGTTCCTCATTGAGGGAGGCTCTAGCGCAGATGGTTTAAGCTGTTGAAGATATAGGTCGTTTCGGCTATTCTCTACTATCTGAGGTTTTTCTCCTAGTCCTTGGAGGCCTAATACTTTTATAATATACACAAAAATATACTTAGGAAAATGAAATTTAAAAATGTAAACATGGAAAAGACACGTACAGATTTTTCTTATTTTTTTTAGCGTATACGAAATAACTCTGTCGAGTAGCTTTGAAAGTATGCAAACTCTTACTCTCAATTTCTGCACTTATGTCGTGGATAGGTACCAGTTCTCAGAACATATTTCTTTTTTACTTATCATGGTATTTTAATTGTCCCAAGATTTGACACTTGACACTTAAAAAAAAAAAAACCACTAATAAATAACCAAAGTGGAATGCTTACCAAAGTTACAACAGACATAATTTTCAGCTGATAATCACTACAACAGAGTAAGACTCTAAAGGCACCAAACTGATATTTGTTGGAATATGTTGTGAAACTTTCTTATTGTGTGGGTTACAAAGGAGGCTCTTGGTTTATGTGGTCACGGTTATCGTCATAAAACCAGTTTTAGCACAGTTTTCTTTTCTTTTCTTTTTTGAGACAGGGTCTCACTCTGTCTCCCAGGTTGGAGTGCAGTAGTGCAATCTCGGCTCACTGCAATCTCCGCCTCTTGGGTATAAGCGATTCTCCTGCCTCAGCCTCACGAGTAGCTGAGACTACAGGTGCGCACCACCACGCCTGGCTAAATTTTTGTAGTTTTCGCAGCAACAGGGTTTCTCCACGTTACCCAGGGTGATCTCGAACTCCTGGGCTCAAGCAATCCACCCACCTCAGCCTCCCAAAGTGCTTTGGATTACAGGCATGAGCCACCTTGCCCAGCCTAAATTTTTAATAGTTCTGACAGTCTATGCAAGATGTTGAGGCATGCCCCCCACTGGAAAAAAATTAAAACTTGAAGATTTCTTTCTAGAATTTCCAGTAGCCGATACATATTTATTCTGATATTTCTGAAAACAGAGCAAAAAGAAATTGAATAGGTGCTGGCATTCATCTGACGTATCAGGTTTACTTTATGACTGACTAGTCTTAATACTCCTAGATTTGGGGGTGTATAGGCAGCAGAATATTTGTCTACTGTCAGTAACCTTCAATTAACCATGAAGACATAGGGAATGGTTAAGCCGTCAAAATTAAAATAGCTTGTTTGTTTGTTTTTTGAGATGGAGTCTCGGTCTGTTACCCAGGCTGGAGGGCAGTGGCCCAATCTCGGCACACTGCAACCTCCACCTCCTGGGTTCAAGCAATTCTTCTGCCTCAGCCTCCCAAGTAGCTGGGACTACAGGCATGCGCCACCATGCCCAGCTAATTTTTGTATTTTTAGTAGAGAAGGGTTTCACCATGTTGATCAGGCTGGTCTCAAACTCCTGACCTCAGGTGATCCCCCAGCCTTAGCCTCTCAAATTGCTGGGATGACAAGCGTGAGCCACTGCACCTGGCCTGACTGGATTTCTTCATTAAAAACTTGATTGGTCATTTGACTTCCTTTCTGGCTAGCCTGCTAAGACATAGACATAGTCTCTGATAGCTGCGTCTTAAAAAAAAAAAAAGACAAAGAAAAAGAAAAAAAGAAAAATTAACTTTCATTTGAAGTCTTGTAAAATTTACTAGCTTTCATAGGTTGCCAATATTTACATTGTGGAATATGGTCTACTTCACTTTTTGGTTTCAAGATGAACATTTACTCATTAAAACATTGTTTCCCTCAACCAAAGAGCTGTGGTTTTGAGATCTGATACCAATGATGTCCTTGTGAGTTTTATTGCTCTTCCTTTCAAGTTTTCTTCTCAATTACAGGTACAACCAATCCCATGGCTTACTGGGTGATTTATAGCATGTCTGCAATGCACCAAGGGGTATTTTTTTCATCATCTACTGGACTGCAAATTATAGCTCTCAGTGTGTGGAAATAACCACTTGCTTCTTTATGTCTGTAGTGCAATTGCAAGAGCAATAGGTTCAGGACCTATTACTATGTTTTCTAGGTCTTCTAGACTTAGTCACTGAAATTGGTTTGCTTTATCAACTTCATCGTCTTAAGAGACCACAAAGTAGGCAGAGTTAGAAAGCAGCAACAGCACATCACATCTCTGTGAGTAAAACCAAGGAGATGCACCCTGAAAACTGTTGCTCTAGCCAAGCCGTAAAAATTACAACACAGGGCTGGGCGCGGTGGCTCAAGCCTGTAATCCCAGCACTTTGGGAGGCCGAGACGGGCGGATCACGAGGTCAGGAGATCGAGCCCATCCTGGCTAACACGGTGAAACCCCGTCTCTACTAAAAAGTACAAAAAACTAGCCGGGCGAGGTGGTGGGTGCCTGTAGTCCCAGCTACTCGGGAGGCTGAGGCAGGAGAATGGCGTGAACCCAGGAGGCAGAGCTTGCAGTGAGCTGAGATCCGGCCACTGCACTCCAGCCTGGGTGACAGAGCGAGACTCCGTCTCAAAAAAAAAAAAAAAAAAAAAAAAAAAAAAAATTACAACACAGGGTGGGTGTGGTGGCTCACACCTGTAATCCCAGCACTTTGGGAGCCCAAGGTAGGGGAATCACGAGGTCAGGAATTCGAGACCAGCCTGGCCAATATGGTGAAACCCCGTCTCTACTAAAAAAAAAAAAAAAAGGCCGGGCGCGGTGGCTCAAGCCTGTAATCCCAGCACTTTGGGAGGCCGAGACGGGCGGATCACGAGGTCAGGAGATCGAGACCATCCTTGCTAACACGGTGAAACCCCATCTCTACTAAAAAATACAAAAAACTAGCCGGGCAAGGTGGCGGGCGCCTGTAGTCCCAGCTGCTCGGGAGGCTGAGGCAGGAGAATGGCGTGAACCCGGAAGGCGGAGCTTGCAGTGAGCTGAGATCCGGCCACTGCACTCCAGCCTGGGCGACAGAGCGAGACTCCGTCTCAAAAAAAAAAAAAAAAAAAAAACAGGCCGGACACGGTGGCTCACGCCTGTAATCCCAGCACTTTGGGAGGCCAAGGCAGGCGGATCACAAGGTCAGGAGATCGAGACCATCCTGGCTAACACAGTGAAACCCCGTCTCTACTAAAAATGCAAAAAATTAGCCGGGCGTGGCGGCGGGCACCTGTAGTCCCAGCTACTTGGGAGGCTGAGGCAGGAGAATGGCGTGAACCCAGGAGGCGGAGTTTGCAGTGAGCCAAGACTGCGCCACAGCACTCCAGCCTGGGCGACTGAGTGAGACTCCCTCTCAAAAAAAAAAAAAAAAAAATTATCCGGGCATGGCAGTGCATGCCTGTAGTCCCACCTACTCGGGAGGCTGAGGCAGAAGAATCATTTGAACCCGGGAGGCGGAGGTTGCAGTGAGCCAAGATCGCACCACTGCACTCCAGCCTGGGCAACAGAGCAAGATTCTGTCTCAGCAACAACAACAAAATCACACCACAATACATTTTAATATGAAATAAATTATACTCCTACTAATTAGTGTCACTTTCATCTTAGCTTCCATTTTTGGCATTAATATTTATATCAGCCAGGCCAGGAACCGTAGCTCACGCCTGTAATCCCAGCACTTTCGGAGGCCGAGGCAGGCAGATCACCTGAGGTCGGGAGTTGTAGACCACCCTGGCCAACATGGCAAAACCCTGTCTCTACTAAAAAATACAAAAAAAAAAAAATTCGCCAGGCATGGTAGCATGCACCTGTAGTCCCAGCTACTCGGGAGGCTGAGGCAGGAGAATCGCTTGAACCCGGGAGGCAGAGGTTGCAGTGAGCCAAGATTGCACCACTGCACTCCAGCCTGGGCAGCAGAGTGAGACTCTGTCTCAAAAAAAAAAAAAAATTACATCAGTCAAACATGATCCTCAGTCAAAAATATATCATTAACAAAAAGCACTTGGCACTTAACAGATGATTGAAAAATGTCACCCTCCCCACCCTCGTTTTTTCTAAAATCTTAGCTGCAGTAAATACTTAATTGTCCTCCCCATCCACCTTTCAGGGGGTGGGAGGTAAATCACGTTTAATGTGAACAAGAGACAAAAAGAAAAACCCTTTAGGTACTTGCCTACCCCCCACGTTTGCCGCTCCAAAGGAAAACCTGCTCTATTCAGTTTTGTTTTCCCACCACTGAGGCAAGCCTTCCTTTCACACTATGAAGACATAAATTACCAACACCAGGTGAAGCCTGACCACTGCAATAATGGTCGCTAAAAGACACTGTCTTCAGGGGACATTAACATCAGACTTCGGAGAAGTAATCTATAGGAAAAATTTAACCCCACAGGAACATTAACCATAAACCCTGCAAAAAGGAAAAAAATCTTGAAAGTCATGGCCAGAACACCGACAGAGTTGGGCTCCATGGCAGCGACTCCATGATTGGCAGAGCCTGTGGGAGTCCACCATCATCTGTCAGTCTGTCCAGTGGTCCATGCCTCAGAGCTCACACAACCGCCTGTACCGAACCTCATGCCTGTAGCAAATGATGCCAATGCAGCAAATGCAATTGGGCGCTGAGACACATCTAGCTTCTGGATGCTCACTTCCTGACAGCTGGCAGTCCACACTTTTTTTTTTTTAAACAGCTTTACTGAGATTTAATTTACATCCCATAAAATTCACCCATTTAAAGTGTACAATTCAATGGCTTTTTAGTATATTCACAGAGTTGAGAAACTATCGCTAACATTTAGAACATTTTCATAACTCCAAAAAGAAACCCTGTAACCATTAGCAGTCACTCCCCATGTCTCCCTCACCCCCTCCTGTCCTCCAATACTCTAGACAACCACTAATCTCAGGCAATAATTTTGTACAGCAGTGATTTGGGTTGCTTGGAACTAGATCAACTGATAATAGATCTGAGATGAAGGTAATCTGAATGCACAGCATAGAAGGGGTTTTCAAACAAATGTGAGAAAAACATAGAGATGAAACAGCATGATCCGAGTCATTGCCTTCCAGTCAAAAAACACCAGGAACACATATAGTTAAATAAAGTTGGGTTTATTGACTGGTTGCAATGAAGTAGGCTGTATCCTAAGAGGTGTCTCCATAAGAAGGTGTTAGAAAGATGTAATTATAGCATTGAGTCTTGGCCAGGCACAGTGGCTCACGCCTGTAATCCCAGCACTTTGGGAGACTGACATAGGCAGATCACTTGAGGTCAGGAGCTCCAGACCACCTTGGCCAACATGGTGAAACCCCATCTCTACTAAAAATACAAAAATTAGCTGAGCATGGAGGCACATGCTTATAATCCCAGCTACTTGGGAGGTTGAGGTGGGAGGATCACTTGAACCTGGGAGGCAGAGGTTGCAGTGAGCCAAGACTGCCCCACTGCACTCCAGCCTGGGCAACAGAGCAAGACTCCATCTCAAAAAAAAAAATTTTTTTTTTTTAGCCTTGTGTTAAGTGATTTTGGAGAGTTTTAGAGTAGTTTCTCTAGATTGGATGCTGTGAGTAAGCAAGGGTAATTCTGTTTTAATAATTTTGATCTAGAAGGCAGGAAGAATGAACTGAGGTTAAAGCGGTAATTGATAAAGAAACAACCGCCATTCATATTAGCAAGGATAGAGGGATGTTTGGTCTTTTTTTTTTTTTTTTTTGAGACAGAGTCTCACTCTGTCGCCTAGGCTGGAGTGCAGTGGTGCCATCTCGGCTCACTGTAAGCTCTGCCTCCAGGTTCACACCATTCTCCTGCCTCAGCCTCCTGAGTAGCTGGGACTATAGGCATGCGCCACCAGGCCTGGCTAATTTTTTGTATTTTTAGTAGAGACAGGGTTTCACAGTGTTAGCCAGGATGGTCTCGATCTCCTGACCTCGTGATCCGCCTGCCTCGGCCTCCCAAAGTACTAGGATTACAGGCATGAGCCACCGCGCTCAGCCGACGTTTGGCCTTTTTTTTTTTTTTTTTGAGACGGAGTCTCGCTCTTTCGCCCAGGCTGGAGTGCAGTGGCCGGATCTCGGCTCACTGCAAGCTCCGCCTCCGGGTTTACGCCATTCTCCTGCCTCAGCCTCCCAAGTATCTGGGACTACAGGCGCCCGCCACCTCGCCCGGCTAGTTTTTTGTACTTTTTAGTAGAGACGGGGTTTCACCGTGTTAGCCAGGATGGTCTCGATCTCCTCACCTTGTGATCTGCCCGTCTCGGCCTCCCAAAGTGCTGGGATTACAGGCTTGAGCCACCGTGCCAGGCTGGTCATTTTTATAGTTCGTAAAATGTTCTTGTTTCTGTCTGAAACAAGATTATGGAAGCGTCTGGTTTTATTCTTGATCCATCACAATCAGAGAATGGCATGCTTTTAAAAAAACTAAACATAGTATTGGAGATACAGTAGATAACTATTAATAGAACAAACAATAGTTTGTTGTTGATCAATGGGTAGAAACAAAAAGTTTTATTACTCTAAAGTTAAAGTCACAGGTAAAGTAAAGATTAATTGCAGTAGCCCAGCCAACCTACCTCCCTGCTTCTGGTATCAAATCCCATTCCTTATACTACAGTTACTGAAATGATCTAGGCTAGCCCAAATCTAGTACTTTAGGCCCACAGCCTATTAGATTGGTAGTGGTATCTGGTGTAACAAATAAAGCCAAACATCAGTGATTTAACCCACATAATTTGATTTCTCAGTCATACCACATTCCAATGTGGATATCCCTAGTCAGTGGAAGAGGACTTTTCTCCAAACAAAGATTCAGGGAAGTAGACCTCTTCCATAGGCCCTTCCCCAGGGCCTTAAAACATTCTGGTTCAGCTGACAAAACAGGAAGAGAGGGAATGGAGAAGGCATAGCACTTCACAAACATTTTGGCCTGGATGTAATACACATTATTTCCGCTCACTTTCCACTGACACAAAGTATTTTTTAAATTAAATTTTATTTTATTTTATTTATTTTGAGACGGAGTCTTGCTCTGTCACCTAGGCTAGAGTGCAGTGGCGCAATCTTGGCACACTGCAACCTCCACCTCCTGGGTTCAAGAGATTCTGCTGCCTCAGCCTCCTGAGTAGCTGGGATTACAGGCGCCCACCACCGTGCCTGGCTAATTTTTGTATTTTTAGTAGAGCTGGGGTTTCACCATCTTGTTCAGGCTGGTCTCGAACTCCTGACCTCGTGATCCACCCATCTCGGCCTCCAAAAGTGCTGGGATTATAGGCATGAGCCACCACGCCCGGCCCCAAAATGTATTTTTAAATCCTTACCTATGGGATAATAAATGTTGCTTCAAGACACTAAGATACAAAGGGGACAGCTAAAAAATGTAGTTCTTAGCAGAACAGACACTTCCCAGTGACACCCCTTACTATGTAAGTGGGAGTACAAATTTTGGGGCTGTTACTGCTACGCTAATAAAACACTTCTCGGGCATTTGATGATTCAGGTTGGCAGAAACTCAGATCCTTATGATGTGAGGTCATCACTGGGTGAGGTGGTACACAGCTGTAGTCCCAGCTACTCTGGAGACTAAGGTGGGAGAATCTCTTGACTTCAGGAGTTCAAGTCCATCCTGGGCAACATAATGAGACCCTGTCTCTAAAAAAAAAAGGAAAAAAAAAGAAGCTATACAGAATTACACAGGTGAAAAGTTTCGTGATAATCAGTCTATTCTTTCTGCTCTGTGTCAGTTATCCCTCGCTGTGTGACAAAATCATCCCAAAACTTAGTGGCTTAAGCAACACTTATTTATACACACACACACACACACACACACACATACACACACACACACACGTGTTTAAGCCACTAAGATTTGGGATGATTTTGTCACACAGCAAGGAATAACTAACACAAAGAAGAAAGGGCCGGGCGCGGTGGCTCAAGCCTGTAATCCCAGCACTTCGGGAGGCCGAGACGGGCGGATCACGAGGTCAGGAGATCGAGAGCATCCCAGCTAACACGGTGAAACTCCGTCTCTACTAAAAAATACAAAAAACTAGCCGGGTGAGGTGGCGGGCCCCTGTAGTCCCAGCTACTTGGGAGGCTGAGACAGGAGAATGGCGTAAACCCGGGAGGCGGAGCTTGCAGTGAGCTAAGATCTGGCCACTGCACCCCAGCCTGGGCGACAGAGCAAGACTCTGTCTCAAAAAAAAAAAAAAAAAAAAAAAAAAAAGAAGAAGAAGAATAAAGAATAGACTGATTATGTTCAGTCGTTTTCCTCTTTGGAGGCCAAGGAGGGCGGATCACCTGAGGTCGGGAGTTTGAGAACAGCCTGACCATCATGGAAAAATCCCGTCTCTACTAAAAACACAAAAAATCAGCCGGGCTAGTCTGTGACCCAGGGGTTGGGGACCCCTTTTTTAAGGTATTGCAGAATTGTTCCTTCCCAACCCCAGCAAAGTGTAAATCCGTTTAATCTCTGAACTGTCTAAAGATGAATATGCTGCTGCTCTCCTGCAACAAAGGGCAATGACTTAAAAGGGGTGGGGGTGGAGAGGCAAAAATGTCCTGTTTTACTGCTGTGTAAAACTGGTCAAGCTCCTTAGACGCACCACATGCCTGATGTTGATAATTAATTTACCTGATGCAAATAAGTGAAAAATTTAAATGATCATCATTTGCGTTGCCTTTAAACGACAGAACAATTTAAGTTCTCTAGTTAGCTAGTTCCTTTAAAACACACCCCAAATCCCTACCAGAATCGCTGCCAATCCCTCCCGCCCAAACAGCAATGGTTATTTATTTCTAACATAATCCGGGGACCCTTGCCCCTTAAAATAATTAAATAACATATGCCATATTTTCTCTAGAAGGCACTAGATTTGGCATCAAAAGACTTGCTTTGGTATTCAAGAACAGTGTTTGAGGAGAAGGCATTTATCTTCCCTGAGCCTCAATTTCTTTATCTGTAAAACTACAAAGAACACCAAAGTTCTTTGTAATTTCTTCCTCTTTCCTCAAACAACACTTTGCTTATTACTGCGTTTTTAGAACTTGTATCCTAGCGTTAAGTGGAAGCTTAACCTGAAGCTCCATGAAGGTAGGCCTTCCTTTCTGATAACCTAGCGTAAGATCAATAAATGTTTATTAAATGAGGCACTTTATTTCACGAAGGATATGGCATTGGTTACAAACGTTCCCAGTCAACGTATCCACAAAGCATTACGCGCTACCTATCAACTAGGTATTTAAAAGGCACCAAAATCCTAGAAGTCCTAGGAGGGCGTGGTGACGCAAGCAAGTGAACGCTGGCCGATGCCGACAACCCACTCCTGACGCGCTTCCGGTGCGACGCTGTCCCTCCACGCCAGGACTGAGTTGTGGGGGAGGGAGGCGGTTAGCGGGCTTTAGCGCCTTTTCTGGCGGCGGTAGATTTGAAGCGCTTCAAAGGACCGTACCCAGAGAAGAGGAAAACTCTACCGGTGCAGGTAAGTGGTGTGAGGCTCATGTTGTTCTGGTGGCGTCATTTCAGCAGTCCCTGGGTACGAAAGCGGGAAGGGCCTGGGAAGAGGGGCGGAGCCGGCGCGGCTGACCAGGCCGGGTTAACCGTCTTTCCCTCGAGGTATCGGGGCTGCTTCGGCCCAGAGGAGGTCCCTGAGGACCGCAGCAGTGCCTTTGCCGCTGTTGCAGTAGGAGAAGGCTTGCAGTGGAGCCCTGGGGCCTGGGGACGGTCCTTTCTCTGCCAGCCCCCGCCCTCCCCACTCAGGCGCACACCTCCCTCACTGACGCATTTTGCCGCACAAGCTGTAACATGGCGGCAGCGACTGCGGCCTGAACTCTAGGGAGCCGGGTTGATTTTTAAAGCTTCAAAATCCTAAGACTGAGCACTGTTGCGGGGTAAGTGGCGGGACTGGTGGGGAAGGGGGAGACACAGCCTGACGTCCTGTCAGGCGAGGGTTGGAGAGTGACGGGCGAAGAGCCTTGAATCACAGGGATTAAAATTGAAGACTAGCTTTCCTCCTCTTTCGACCTTTTTCTCTCACAGCATAGTGGCTGTCGTGCAGTTAAGTGGCAGAGGCCACTTTGTTAAGCATTTTTGCAAAACTCAAGTCCAGGGTCTTGAGCTCTCGCGAAGTTCTCCTGTGTTTCGGAGGAGCTGTGAGCCGCTCAGGCCTTTTAGAAGGAGATAATTACTCTTTAGGAGGAAGGTGATGATTTCGGAGCTCAGTATGCCTGATGGGGAAGTATGCTAATTTGGCTCTTGTTTAGTCTTTTTTTTTTTTTTTTTTTTTTTTTTTTGAGACGGAGAGTCTCGCTCTGTCGCCTAGGCTGGAGTGCAGTGGAGCGATCTCGGCTCACTGCAACCTCCATCGCCCAGGTTCAAGTGATTCTTCTGCTTCAGCCTCCCAAGTAGCTGGGGCTACAGGCACGTGCCACCATGCCCGGCTAATTTTTTGTGTTTTTAGTAGAGACGGGTTTTCACCGTGTTAGCCAGGATGGTCTCGATCTTCTGACCTCGTGATCCGCCCACCTCGGCCTCCCAAGGTGCTGGGATTACAGGCATGAGCCACCGCGCCCGGCCGGCTCATGTTTAGTCTTAAGGAGCAAAGTCTAGATGTGCTGGCAAGGAGTATGCACAGTCGTTTTGGAAATGCTATAAAAGCACCATTTTGTGCATTGATTTTAATTTCTTCCCACGATAGCACTTTCTGTGTGTAACCAAAATTTTGCGGTAGTGAACACAAATACAAAAGTATTTGCTTTTGTAGTTTGGTACTAACATAGTTGTCCAAAGAACAATTAGATGTTTTAGAAATAAGGGGGGCCTGATATTAACTTTCAATAGGTAAACCAGGAAAAAAGAGAGAGAGTGTGTGTGTGTGTGTGTCGGTCACACACATGTTTTTGTCTTGTGTATTCCCATTTGGTAACAGGATGACCAATAATTGCTACTTCGTAACGATGACGGGTGGAGGAGTGAACATTTTATAAATTTTGAAATCGTGCTATAAAATCCGGAAATGATACATTTAGAATGGCTGCTTCTCTCATGTTTTTAATATATCCTGAAAATTTACCCGTTTTAGCACTCCTTTTTTGTTACGTTACCCAATTGGGACGGAATTATTTCTATAACAAATTACATGGTTCTGTGTCTTAAACAAGAGTTCATTGTACATTGTTTCACTGTTTCTTTATGATTCAGAATTATTGATGCTCCGAGATCCTATAGGGTCTTGTAGGATTCTGCACATTTGAATTGTTGCGTTTCCTTCTTAAGGCTTTTGTCTTCTCTCCTGGCACTTGTCAGGGTTGCCTTCCCCTGCTGTCAGGAGTGTATAAGTATGTAAACTTACTAGGTTAGAAAAATATGGACTTTCTGGCCCAATCATCTTTCTGAGCTTCAGTTTCTTCACTTACCTGCCAAATGACATTTTGATCTCCACGTTCCATCAACTATGGACTTGAGAATTAAATACTCAGGTTCGTTAAAATTGTGTGTGAAATTGACTTTCATTAACTCAGTGGTTCCTTTATGAGTGAAGAGTGTTCATTGCATTTATTTTTAACCATGTAGTCGATGTACTGTGGTGCTTATTGTGGTCTTGCAGTATTGGTGGCTTCTGCATATTTTTGATATTTTGCCTTAAATTAGATTTTCTGTGAGTCAGCATCCTCTTCTTTATACAAAGGGAAAGTGGAAGCCATTCATAATAAAGTACTTCTATTAGGACACTATCTGGGGTTAATTCTTTAGTAGTTGCCTCTTTTAGTTTGGCTTTTTTCCTTATTAGTTTGTAAGTAGAAGGTTTTTTTTTTTTTTTTTTTTTTTTTTTTTTTTTTTTTGAGACGGAGTCTCGCTCTGTCGCCCAGGCTGGAGTGCAGTGGCCGGGTCTCAGCTCACTGCAAGCTCCGCCTCCTGGGTTTACGCCATTCTCCTGCCTCAGCCTCCCGAGTAGCTGGGACTACAGGCACCCGCCACCTCGCCTGGCTAGTTTTTTGTATTTTTTAGTAGAGACGGGGTTTCATCATGTTAGCCAGGATGGTCTTGATCTCCTGACCTCGTGATCCGCCCGTCTCGGCCTCCCAAAGTGCTGGGATTACGGGCTTGAGCCACCGCGCCCGGCCTATAAGTAGAATGTTTAAACATAATTACAGCATACTATCTTTAGAATCCCAGTGTACTAAGATGTCATGAAGGAATACATAGATAATTAATGCAAATGACCTGAAGAGTTTGTTGCAAGTCTTTCTGTTGCACTATGGCATTGCATGTTTTTTGCTTTTATTTATTTATTTTTCAGACAGAGTCTTGCTCTGTCGCCCAGGCTGGAGTGCAGTGGCATGATCTCAGCTCACTGCAACCTCCACCTCCTGAGTTCAAGTGTTCTTGTGCCTCAGCCTCCCTAGTAGCTGGGATTACAGGCGCCCACCACCACTGGGTAATTTTTAGTAGAGACAGGGTTTCACCATGTTGGCTACACTGGTCTCAAATTCCTGACCGCAAGTGATCCGTCCTGCTTGGCCTCCCAAAGTGCTGGGATTACAGGCGTGAGCCACTGTGCCCAGCCTGCTTTTTGCTTTTTTTTTTTTTTTTTTTGAGATGGAGTCTCACTCTCTTGCCCAGACTGGAGGGCAGTGGCGTGATCTCAGCTCACTGCAACCTCCAGCTCCTAGGTGCAAGTGATTCTTCTGCCTTAGCCTCCTGAGTAGCTGGGATTACAGGCATGTGCCACCAAGCCCAGCTAATTTTTGTATTTTTAATGGAGAGGAGGTTTCACCATGTTGGTCAGGCCCAAACTCCTGACCTCGTGATCTGCCCACGTTGGCCTCCTAAAGTGCTGGGATTACAGACGTCAGCCACCACGCCTGGCCCTTTTTGCTTTTAATGTTAGGACTAAACTTCCGTTTTCACGTTGCTTAAGTGTTCGTGATTTTCCCTGGTTTAATGCATAAATGGTCACCATATGAACTCGGGGTATTTTTATTTCTGTAGGGCAAAACTTGCATCTTGAAATTTACTACAGACAGCATTCAGAGAAAACTGCTGTTTTTGGGAGTTTGTACTTCTAGCAGCAGACAAAACCTTTGAACTTTGTTTTAGAATGTTGGCTTAAAATGATCACACACTTATTGAAATTTGATTATATAACACTTACTTATAAATATAAAAATCAATCTTTGATATTAAAATGATTATTTTGAAAACATGAATGATGGCCGGATGTGGCGGTTCATACCTGTAATCCCAGCACTTTGGGAGGCCGAGGCGGATGGATCACCTGAGATCGGGAGTTCCAGACCAACCTGACCAACATGGAGAAACCCCATCTTAGCTGGGCGTTGGTGGCGCATGCCTGTAATCCCAACTACTTGGGAGGCTGAGGCAGGAGAATCGCTTGAACTCGGGAGGTGGAGGTTGCAGTGAGCTGAGATCGCGCCATTGCACTCCAGCCTGGGAAACGAGCGAAACTCCGTCTCAAAAAATTAAAAATATAAATAAAAACATGAATGATTCCTTAACTCGTTTTAAAAATGAATGAAGCATATCTGTGTGTGCGTGTATATATACTAAGCTCCTGTTAGTTATTGTGTACATTTTAGCTTAAGGTTTATTTATAATTAAACCATTGAATCATGGTTATATGGTGAAAAGTAATATTAAGCCATTATGTGGAATGTTTATGAGTAAACTGGTTTTTACCGTGAAGTTGTAGAAAGTACTAAATCAGAACTTTTGCTTTTTTCCGTTTGTGAACTTGAACCAGTCATTTCATCTCTTTTGTCCTCTTGTTCTTGATCTATAAAATCAGAAGATTGGACCAGATTATCTCTTAGAGTTCCTTGAAACTCCAAATGTTCTTATTTTTTTACGTAGGAATTACTGGATTGAATAATGGAGTTAGAACTGTGTGTATATATATCTCTGAAAACAGTGGGGGTAAATTTTTTTTCCTTTTTGTTTTTGGTTTTGGTAAATTTATTACTATAAGAACTTAGATAAGGCTGTGTGAGGTGGCTCATGCCTGTAATCCCAACACTTTGGGAGGCCGAGGTGGGTGGATCTCCTGAGGTCAGGAGTTCAAGACCAGCCTGACGAACATGGAGAAACCCTGTCTCTGCTAAAAATACAAATTTAGCTGGGCATGGTGGCACATGCTACTTGGGAGGCTGAGGCAGGAGAATTGCTTGAACCCAGGAGGCAGAGGTTGTAGTGAGCCGAGATCGTGCCATTGCACTTCAGCCTGGGCAACAAGAACGAAACTCCCTCTCAAAAAAAAACAACTTAGATAATTGCAAGTACAACATTAAGAGGATTAGCCGTGAGTTCCCACTTAGTATTTACTTTTGTCATTTGGTACTGACATAGATGTATTATATTTTTATGTCTCTCAGATCATATATATAATAAGAGCATAATATCCTTGTTTAACACTGAATTAGGCAACATCATGGGTTATCTCTAAGTTTTCTAGACGACTTAAGAATTTCAGAAGTGTCTGTATACTGTTTTTGTTTTTTGTTTTTTGTTTTTTTGTTTTTTTTTGAGACGGAGTCTCGCTCTGTCGCCTGGGCTGGAGTGCAGTGGCCGGATCTCAGCTCACTGCAAGTTCCGCCTCCCGGGTTTACGCCATTCTCCTGCCTCAGCCTCCCGAGTAGCTGGGATTACAGGCGCCCGCCAACTCACCCGGCTAGTTTTTTGTATTTTTTAGTAGAGACGGTGTTTCACCGTGTTAGCCAGGATGGTCTCGATCTCCTGACCTCGTGATCCACCCGTCTCGGCCTCCCAAAGTGCTGGGATTACAGGCTTGAGCCACCGCGCCCGGCCTGTATACTGTTAATCATGTTGTTACCAGTGCAGTGGTTTGCATCAGGGTAATTTGTGTCCATCAGAAACATCAATGGAAGGGACACTATATGAAATAGCATAATTGTCTTTCCTAACACTGAGCTCAGAATGTTAGCGTGTTTTTACTTTATTCGTTAGCAACTTGGCATTTGTAAATATACTCAAATGTTTTTGACGCAGTGCATTTTCATTGCTCTGAATGGATTGCACCATTGCACTCCAGCCTGGGCAACAAGAGCGAAACTCTGTTTCAACAACAACGGAAAAAAAAAAAAAAGAAAAAGAAAAGAAAAGAAAAAAGAAGCAAGCAGTGCATTTAAGAGGATAGGCACTGCATTATAATAGAGTCTAGTTCTGTTCATGTCTCAATTAACATTCTTTCTAGTTGATAACATCACTGTGCTTGGTGTTGAAGATACAAAGGTTTGGAATTGTTGGAGTTTATAAGAGAGTAACATTTAACAAGGGAGGATCATTTAAACCTTAGAGAGTCAGGGCTGGGCATGGTGGCTCATGCCTGTAATCCCAGTACTTTGGGAGGCCAAGGCGGGCGGATCATGAGGTCAGGAGATCGAGACCACCTGGCTAACACGGTGAAACCCCATCTCTACTAAAAATAAAAAAAAAATTAGCTGGTCATAGTGGCAGGTGCCTGTAGTCCCAGCTACTCGGGAGGCTGAGGCAGGAGAGTGGTGCGAACCCGGGAGGTGGAGCTTTCAGTGAGCTGAGATCGATCCACTGCACTCTAGCCTGGGCAACAGAGCGAGACTCCGTCTCAGGACAAAAAAAAAATCTTAGAGAGTCAGAGTGAAGCTCCCAGAGAGTGAACTCTGGCTAACTAATTATCTGGCTAATTTGCATCTTAAAGAACACATTGTGGGAATCAGTGAGGAAAATCGGAAGGAGCAGAGACTTGCTTGGCATCTTAATAGTTAAAAATAATTTACTCAGACTAGGCAATATATCTACAAAAAATTTATAAAAATTAGCTGGAGATGGCCGGGTGCGGTGGCTCATGCCTGTAATCCCAGCACTTTGGGAGGCCGAGGTGTGCACGCCTGTAGTCCCAGCTACTCGGGAGGCTAAGGCAGGAGAATCACTTGAACACAGCAGGCAGAGGTTGCGGTGAGCCAAGTTCACACCACTGCACTCCAGCCTGGCGACAGAGTGAGACTCCGTCTCAAAAAAAAAAAAAAAAAAAAAAAAAATTAGCTGGAGTTGGTGGCTCACGCCTGTAGTCCCAGCTACATGGGAGGCTGAGGTAGGAGGATTGCTTGAGCCACTGCACTCCAGGCTGCGGTGAGCTGTGATCATACCACTGTACCCCAGCCTGAGCGGCATAGCGAGATCCTGTCTCTAAAAATAGAAAGAATTTACTTTCTGTTCTTTCTAGATTAGAAACTCGGTGCTATGCTGACTTCCTCATAATGTGTGAAACTTCCAAATAACTTGTAAATATAATAAAGTTACTGTATGCCTACTTTTAAATGCCATGTCCACTACTATATATTTTAATAGTTAGTGCCTATATTTTTGTCCTCTCATTTAGTCTTGTTATTTTAGGATTAATATGGAAAATATTTTATGTATGAAACTACAAGAATACGCTTTTTTTACACATAAACTGATTACCTCTTACTGATATTTTTTGTGAAATGTATTTGTTGCAGAAGTTTATAAATGATAGCACTTCCTGATATTTTTAAATTGTATTACCTTATTATTGAAATACAAAAGTGACTATATTGTTGATAAATATTAAAAATAACATTTAATCACCTGTATAGAAAAAATATAATAAAAGTATTAAAAGCTATAGCTAAGTTTTAGAATTTTGTGCGTTTTGTATGATTTTTTCAGTGAGCTTATTAGCTTTATTGCTTATCTTATTAATGATGTAGTTTCATTATAAAAAAGATTCAGTATATTATACTTAAATTTCTGAAGGAGTCAGGCAGGTGAGGTAAGTACATGAGGTCAAGTAGACAATAAATTCTAACAGCTAATAAGCAATAGCTAGAACCAGGTCAAACTAGAACATAAATATGTCATCTATTGGGAGCAGACTATGCTGATTGCTGTATAGAAATGGGACACAGTGCCAGATATGGTGGTTTTTTTTGTTTTTTTTTTTCCAGAAAAATTTGGCTGGGCGCGGTGGCTCACGCCTGTAATCCCAGCACTTTGGGAGGCCGAGGCGGACGGATCACGAGGTCAAGAGATCGAGACCAGCCTAGCCAAGATGGTGAAACCCCATCTCTACTAAAAATAAAAAATTAGCCGGGCGTGGTGGCACGCGCCTGTAGTCTCAGCTGCTCGGGAGACTGAGGCAGGAGAATCCCTTGAACCCGGGAGGCGGAGGTTGCAGTGAGCCGAGATCGTGCCTCTGCACTCTATCCTGGGCGACAGAGCAAGACTCCATCTCAAAAAAAAAAAAAATGAAAAATTTAAGTCTGGATTTTAGCTATAGTTCATAATAAACAAATTTGCAGCAAACAAATCACCCACAGACTACTACACTGAAAATATTTATTATATTCTAGTATTTTTAGACAATTCATGTTTTTTTTTTTTTTGGACAAGAGTCTCACTCTATTGCCCAGGCTGGAGTGTAGTGGCATGATGACTGCTCGCTGCAACCTCAACCTCCTGGGCTCAAATGATCCTCCCACCTCAGCTTCCCAAATAGCTGGGACCACAGTCCTGTGTCATCACACCCAGCTAATTGTCATTTTTTTTATAAAGATGGGGTCTTGCTGTTGTCCAGGCTGGTCATGGATATTTTATTTAAAATTGTAAGGGCTTAATTTTCACCTGGATCGTATTTTTGGTATCTCCCAGCATTATTTTTTCTCTTTACTTTTACTTGAAAAACGTGAAAAAATTGACCAGATGCTTGTCTTACTGCATCTGGTTTCAAATTTCTTTTTTCTTTTCTTTTTTGAGACGGAGTCTTGCTCTGTCGCCCAGGCTGGAGCGCAGTGGCGCAGTCTCGACTCACTACAAGCTCCGCCTCCAGCTAATTTTGTATTTTTAGTAGAGAGGGGGTTTCTCCATGTTGAGGCTGGTCTGGAACTCCTGACCTCAGGTGATCCGCCCGCCTCAGCCTCCCAAAGTGCTGGGATTACAGGCGTGAGCCACTGCACCTGGCCAGATTTTTTTTTTCTGATAGAGATGGGTTCTCACTATGTTGACCATGCTGGTCTTGAACTCCTGGGCTCAAGTGATCCTCCTGCCTTGGCCCCCCAAAGTGCTGGGGTTACAGGCGTGAACCACCATGCCCACCATGATTTCAGATATTATTTAAAAATCCAGGAAATCATAGAGGAAAGAGGATATCCTGTTTCTGATTAGTAATTAGTAACTTTTTATAATGACTAGTATTCAGTAGCATTTCAGTAATGTTAGCAACACGGCATGTGAGCCATCTTTTGTTGTCGCCATTGTGCTTCATTAACTACTAATAAAACATTTACATATTTAGGGAATTTGTGTAGTAATTTTAATAGTAATTTGCTGTCTTTCATCTTTCCTGGATTTGAGGCATATGTGATTTGTCATTTCAGGAAAACTTAATTTTTTTTTTTTGAGACAGAGTCTCACTCTGTTGCTTAGGCTGGAGTACAGTGGTGCAGTCTCGGCTCACTGCAAGCTCCGCCTCCCAGGTTCATGCCATTCTCCTGCCTCAGCCTCCCGAGTAGTGGGGACTACAGGCGCTCACCACCACGCCCAGCTAATTTTTTGTATTTTTTAGTAGAGACAGGGTTTCACCGTGTTAGCCAGGATGGTCTCGATCTCCTGACCTCGTGATCCACCCGCCTCGGCCTCCCAGAGTGCTAGGATTACAGGCATGAGCCACCACACTTGGCTAGGAAAACTAATTTTAATCAATTTCTATGAAAAGTGTATCCTTGAGTGATAGAATCTAAGTACATCTTGTAGCCATTTCTACACCTGTACATTATAATGTTAGAAGAGTGTGTGTGTATAAATATATATCTTAGAAATTTTTTCTTTATAGTAACAGTACATTTATTATTTTATTTATTTATTTATTTTATTTTATTTTTTGAGACAGAGTCTTGCTCTTGTCATCCAGGATGGAGTGCAATGGCACAATCTCGGCTCACTGCAACCTCTGCCTCCCAGGCTCAAGTGATTTTCCTGCCTCAGCCTCCCAAGTAACTGGGATTGCAGGCACCCACCACCATGCCTGGCTATTTTTTTGTATTTTTAGTAGAGATGGGATATCACCACATTGATCAGGCTGGTCATGAACTCCTGACCTCAGATGATCCGCCCGCCTTGGCCTCCCAAAGTAGCAGCACATTTGTTAAAGAAAACTAGAAAGAAGTAGTGAGGCAAAAGCCCTCTCCAGTCTCACAGACAGACACAATAATGATTATTTCCTTTCATTCTTTTTTTTTCTTCTTGTAAATCTTTGCCTGAGCTTGAGGATTGGGAGTAGTTTACACAATCATAATGATATTGTATATGCTGTTTTATATCTTGATTATTTTTTCAAATTATTAATCATCGTAAGCATTGCTTTAATTACTGTCGAACCAGAGACAATTTCACTTTTTTGTGATATTATGATAGGTTGTTTTTGATTATATGTTGCTAAAAAGAGCACCAGGATAGCCAACTTTATACCTGAAGGCTTTCTGAATTTAGAGTAGTTCCTCATAATAGATTTCCAACAGTTGAATTTTACTGGTTCAAAGTATAAACACTTATGAATTTCTCATATTCTTAAATTTCAAAGTAGTTGTATATGGTCACTAGTAGTAGTATAAATTCCTGTTTCTCTGCATTTGTACATGTGTTGAGAGTTATTCTTTTAAAAGATCTTTGCTCATTGATAGGCAAAAAAAACCAAACAAACCAACCCAAAAGCCCATTTCATTAGTACTTTTTTAAAAATAACTTTTTCCTAATTACAAAATTGAAGAAAAATTGGAAAACAAATACATTAAAAATTACCCTTAAACCCGTGGCCCATATATGATGATTGTTAACATTATAGTATAAGTCCTGTCTTTTTAATGTGCTTACTCTAATATGTGTGAAATTGGCATTTTATAGTCTAAATTGTTTACTAACTTGCTTTTTTCACTGGGTATGAATATTTTGTCATTCATGAACAATCTGATAGTTTTTCTTCTTCAGTTTTATTCTTTCTTTTTCTTTTTTTTTCCTTGAGACAGAGTCTCTGTCACCCAGGCTGGAGTACAGTGGCACAATCTCGTCTCACTGCAACCTCCACCTCTTGGGTTTAAGAGATTCTCCTGTCCTAGCCTCCCAAGTAACTGGGATTACAGGTGCGCATCACCACACCCAGCTAATTTTTTTGTATTTTTAGCGGAGACGGAGTTTCACCGTGTTGGGCTGGCTAGTCTTGAATTCCTGACCTCAAGTGGTGCCTTGGCCTCGCAAAGTGCTGGGATTACAGGCGTGAGCTACCATGCCCGGCAGTGTTGTGTTATGTTATGTTATGTTATGTTATGTTATGTTATTTTGAGACAGAGTCTCACTCTGTTGCCCAGGCTGGAGTCCGGTGGCGTAATCTCAGCTCACTACAATCTGCACCTCCTGGGTTCAAGTGATTCTCCTGCCTCAGCCTCCTGAGTAGCTGGGATTACAGGTGCCCACCACCTCATGCAGCTAATTTTTGTATTTTTAGTAGAGATGACGTTTGCCAGGTTGGCCAGGCTGTTCTGGAACACTTGACCTCAGGTGGTCCACCTGCCTCAGAGTGCTGGGATTATAGGCGTGAGCCACCGCATCTGGCCTATTCATTTTTATAGTAAGTTTTCTCAGTGTCTTAAAAGTTTCCCTTTTCTTAATTTTTAATTTTTGTGGGTACATAGTAGATATATTTATAGGTTACGTGAGATATTTTGATACAGGCACGCAATGTATAATGATCACATTAGACTGAATGGGGTATCTCCTCAAGCATTTATCCTTTTTGTTACAAACAATCCAATTATATTCTTTATTTTTAAATATACAATTAAATTACTTTTGACTATCGTGAGTCACCCTATTGTGCTAGCAAACACTAGGTTTTATTTATTCTTAACTATTTTTTTGCACCCATTAACCATCCTCACTTCCACCCCCCATTACCCTCTCAAGTGTCTAATAACCGTCTCTCTACTCTCTTATCTCCAAGAATTCCATTGTTTTTATTTTTAGCTCCCACAAATAAGTGAGAACATGTGAAGTTTGTCCTTCTGTACCTGGCTTATTTTACTTACTATAATGACCTTCCAGTTCCATCCATGTTGTTCCAGATGACAGGATCTTACTCTTTTTAATGGTTAAATAGTACTCCCTTGTGTATATGTATCACAGTTTTTTTGTTTTGTTTTTTGTTTTTGAGACCGAGTTTCGCTCTTGTTGCCCAGGCGTGATCTCCGCTCACTGCAACCTCCACCTCCTGGGTTCAAGCGATTCTCCTGCCTCAGCCTTACTGAGTAGCTGGGATTATAGGTATGCACCACTACGCCCAGCTAATTTTGTATTTTTAGTAGAGATGGGGTTTCTCCGTGTTCATCAGGCTGGTCTCGAACTCCCGACCTCAGATGATCCGCTCGCCTCGGCCTCTGAAAGTACTGGGATTACAGGCGTGAGCCACTGCACCAGGCCTTTGTGGTTTTTTTTTGTTTTTTTTTTTTTAGACGAAGTCTCACTCTTGCCCAGGCTGGAGTGCAGTGGCGCGATCTTGGCTCACTGCAACCTCTCTTTGCCCCCTGGGTTCCAGAAATTTTCCTGCCTCAGCCTCCCAGGTAGCTGGGATTACACGCACACGTCACCACGCCCTGCTAAATTTTGTATTTTTAGTAGAGACGGGGTTTCACCACGTTGGCCGGGCTGGTCTCAAACGCCCGACCTCAGATGATCCGCCCGCCTTGGCCTTCCAAAGTGCTGGGATTATAGGCATGAGGCTTCGCACCTGCCTGAAAATTCTCTTTTGAGTGGCCTGAACCCCCAGATCCCAGGGAAACCTTGGCCTTGGGGAAAAGCAGATGGTGCCAGAGGTAATGCCAGCAGAAATCTCACCTCACCTCCTTCAGGCTGCTCGGTGAGGCAGAAAAGCGGAGAACTTTCTTGTAACACTCAGCAGCCTGAAGGGCCTCACTCCGCATGAAACCTCAGGAAAATTGAAGACTTGAAGGCTCCAGGAGTCACCTAATGCAGCAATCGCCCAACAGTGTCTGCCTTTGGAACCACCCAACCAGCACTAATATCTCTTCTGGTCCATTTTTTTTCTTAGACGGAGTCTTACTTTTTCGCCCAGGCCCAGGCTGGAGTGCTGTGGCACAATCTCAACTCACTGCAATCTCTGCCTCCCGGGTTTAAGCGGTTCTCCTGCCTCAGCCTCCTGAGAGTAGCCCGGACTACAGGCATGCGCCATTATGCTCAGCTCGTTTTTGTATTTTTAGTAGAGACAGGATTTCACCATGTTGGCCAGGCTGGTCTTGAACTCCTGACCTCGGGTAATCTGCCCACCTCCGCCTCCCAAAGTGCTGAGATTACAGGTTTGAACCACCACACCCGGCCCACATATTCTTTATCTGGTAATCTGTTGATAGATACTTAAGTTACTTCCAAATCTTGGATATTATGAATAGTGCTGCAGTAAACATAGGAGTGAAGATATCTCCTGGATATACGATTTCCTTTCTTTTGAGTATATACCTAGCAGTGGGATATGTTATAATAATTTTTAATAGATAATATATTCATGTGGTATAAAATTGAAAACACGAGGTTATAAAGTGAAAAATCTTAGCCCTCTTTTCCAGTTACCCATTTTCTCTCTCCCTAGATGCCTTTTTGTTTAACAAACAAATACATACTTGTAAAATTTAATTTAATTTTGTTTTTGGAGACAGGGTCTCAGGCTGGAGTGCAGTGATACTACCATAGCTCACTGCAGCCTCAGAGTCCTGGGCTCAGAGTCCTTGCACCTGATCCTCCTGAGTAGCTAGGACTGCAGGTGCACGCCAGCATGCGTGGCCCCACTTTCGTTTTTCTGTCTTCTTTTTTTTTTTTTTTTTGAGGCAGTCTCACTCTGTCGCCCAGGCTGGAGTGCAGCGGTGCAATTTTGGCTCACACAACCTCCGCATCCTGAGTTCAAGCAATTCTTGTGCTTGAACCTCCCGAGTAGCTGGGACTACAGGCATGCGTGTGCCACCACCACACCTGGCTAATTATTTATATTTTTGGTAAAGACAGGATTTCGCCATGTTGGCCAGGCTGCTCTCAAACTCCTGATCTCAAGTGATCCACCTGCCTTGACCTCCCAAAGTGCTGGGATTACAGGCATGAGCCATCGCGCCCAACCGTTTCTTCTTTTAAAAATATACAAAGACAGTAATATCATACACACTTCTGTACCTTGCTTGTTTGTTTTAAATAGAAACAAAGTTCTCCCCATGTTTCCCAGGCTTGTGTTTCAATCCTCCTGCCTCAGCTTTCCTAAGTGCTGGGATTGTAAGCATGAGCCACCATGCCTGGGCAACTTTTCTTTTTTTTTTTTGGATACAGGATCCCACTCTGTTGCCCAGCCTGGAGTGCCATGGCATAATCTCATCTCACTGCAACCTCTGCATCCTGGGCCCAAATGATCCTCTTGCCTCAGCCTCCCAGGTAGCTGGGACTACAGGCACCATGCTTGGCTAATTTTTTTTTTTTTTTTTTTTTTTTTTTTTTTTTTTGAGACGGAGTCTCACGCTGTTGCCCAGGCTGGAGTGCAGTGGCGCGATCTCGGCTCACTGCAAGCTCCGCCTCCCGGGTTCCCGCCATTCTCCTGCCTCAGCCTCCTGAGTAGCTGGGACTACAGGCGCCCGCCACCGCGCCCGGCTAATTTTTTGTATTTTTAGTAGAGACGGGGTTTCACTGTGGTCTCGATCTCCTGACCTTGTGATCCGCCCGCCTCGGCCTCCCAAAGTGCTGGGATTACAGGCTTGAGCCACCGCGCCCGGCCTAATTTTTGTATTTTTTGTAGAGGCAGGATTTTGCCATGTTGCCCAGACTGGTCTCGAACTCCTGGACTCAAGCAATCCACCTGTCTCAGCCTTCTAAAGTGTGAGCCACTGCATCTGGCCTTTTTATTTTTCATTTAACAAAGTAAATTAACATTTACAGATTTTAGGAGATAGTTCTCCCTATCTTGGAGACAGCAGTACATAAACAGATTGCTCATTCTTTTTAATAGCTTTGTACATTCTACAGGTATACAATGGTATACCTGATTTATATTTATTAAATTAGTTTGTGTTATATATCACAAATTATATATACATTAAATTATAAATATTTATATTTATATAAATATAGGCTTATATTTATATAACTTATCTCTCCTTGATGGACATTTAGGTTTACAGCCTTTTACTACTACAAATTATGGTATATTGAATAACCTTGCACATATCTTATTTTGCAAATGTGTAAGGATGTACATAAAGTAAATTCCTAGAAGTGGAATTACCGAGTCAGAGAGTATTAAATGCGTTTGCAATATGGATGTTTGTTGTCAAATTGGCAATCAAGTAATTCAGTTTATCCCTTCACCAGCAATAACAATGAATATGGTCAACATTTTTTATTTTTGTCAATCCAACTGGTAAAAAAATGTTACCTTTGTAATTTTAATATGTAAGATTATGATTTTTCATAGATAGTATTTCATTTCATGGGGTATTTTTTAAGTAATTCTTACTACTGTACAATTACCTTTTTTCATGTGGCATTTAGCAATTTTTTTATGTTTTAAAAAGCTTATTTTCTTAGACAGTCCATACTTAACTATTGTGTTAGACATTTAAGTTGTTTGTGCTTACTGTTATTTTTAAAAAAAAAACCCAAGGACTATTTTATTTTAAATGGTTGCCTTTACAGATATTCCAGTACATAGAATTAGTAAAATGTTAAAAGGTACGATGAATATGAATATATTCAAGATTCTTGGTCTGTAATGCCAAGTTGCTTAACAAAACTGCTGGTGCCTTTTATGTTTTTTTGTTATTTCACTTTTTGTGAATTCTCTGCTCATATACTCTTAGGCGTCCTTTGAACTTTAATTTGATAGATGGACAGTGAAAGGTTTTTGTTGTCACAGTGACTGATATTTAATAGGGCAAGGGTTGCTTAAGGTTCTGCAGTGAGTTGGATAGCTCTATTCAATGAATCGCCCTAGTGCCCTCATTGCTAAGCACTGTTACACAGTAAGAAAATTAATATTCTCAGCAACTATGACAGTGTATTTTCCCCAATTTTTTTCTTTTTAATTTTACATAGACAAATAGAAATAATTTTTTTCGTAAGTTCAGATCTGTTTATCCCCATTATTTACTTCATTAGTGAATCTAAAAAGCTATTTAATATCCAGGGTTCAGGTAAATATTCGCAAGTACTTTTCTTAGTTTCTGTTTTGTGGGGGAGGTACCCATTTTGTGAGGGGGAAAAAAATATCTTTTTTTTTTTTTTTTTGAAACGGGGTCTCACTCTGTCACCCAGGCTGGAGTACAGTGGCTTAATCTTGGCTGACTGCAACCTCCGCCTCCCTGGCTCAAGTGATCCTCCCACCTGAGCGTCTCCAGTAGCTGGGACTACAGACGTGTGCCACCATGCCTGGCTGATTTTTGTATTTTCTGTGGAGACAGGGTTTTGCCATGTTGCCCAGGCTGGTCTCGAACTGCTGGACTTTAAGCAATCTGCCTGCGTTAGCCTCCCAAAGTGCTGGGATTACAGGTGTGAGCCACTGCTCCCAGCCTCCTGAGCTCTTTGAATGTTAAACAGCAGCACTAGTTGAGTACCTCTTATCCAAAATGCTTTGGACCATATTATTGCTGATTTCTGATTTTTTTCTGATTTTGGAATGTTTGCAATATACTTACCAGTTGAACCTTCCAATTCTGAAAATCCAAAATGTTCCAATGAGCATTTCCCTTGGGTGTCTTTTTGGCACTCAAAAAATTTCAGATTTGGGGTTTTCAGATTTAGGTTATCAATTTTAAGTTGAAAAACTAATACATGGACATATTCTTATTGCAAAAATTCAAACCTTATACATAAAGCTGAAGGCCCCCAGTGACTTCCATTCCTAGACTCAGTGCCTTTTGCAGAGATTCTGTGAGGAGTTTGGTATATATAGTATTCTCAAGATCTCTCTCTGTAGAAATAGGGTATTATTTTATGGTGTTAAAGGAAATACTTATGTGCAATTTACTTTTTTGTTTATTTTGAACTAAATAGTAGCTTTCTTGGCCTGTGTTACAATGGAACTGCCATATAGTATTAAATAGCATTTTATACCATAATTTGTTCAGTTTCTCTCCTATTGTAAGATATTTTGAGTGTTTCCGTTTTTTTGTTGTTACTACAATTTTGCATTCTCACTTATGCCTGTCCTCTCACATTTGTTCATTCATTTAATAAATACTGATTTCTTGTCATATGCCAAGCACTGTTTGAGCACTAAGAATTGAGAAGGGAGTAAGACTGAAAATTCAGGTTTATCACATCATGGAACTTGTATTCTAGTGAGAGAAGATGGATATAAAAATTGAATACCAATTAGCAAGAAATGCTTGGAAGAAAAAGCAGAATAAGAGGATGTAAAGTGTTAGGAGGATGAGAGCTCCTTTCTTGAATACAGTAGACTACGAATGGGTCTCTATGAGAAGGTGATTCCTGAGCAACAAGGGGGTGAACGATGTGAAGATGGTTTGAGAGCATTCCAGGTGGAGGGAACAGCAAATGTAAAGGACCTGATGAAAGAGTAGGCTATGGGATGTTGAGGGTGGGGAGTGGGGGATAACCCAGCAGGATACCAATGTAGCTGAAATAAAGTTGAGGAAAATATTAGAAGATGTTAGGAAATGAAGTTGAGGAAAATGCCTAGAGGTGAACAGGAGCTAAAATATTTAGAGCCATATAATTGAAATTACAGTAGCCACAAGCCACATGTGCTTTTTGAGCACTTGAAATGTGGCTAGTCTGAATTGAGATATGCTTCAAGGATAAAATATACAATGGATTTCCAAAGACTTGTACCAAAAAAAAAAATCTCAGTAACATTTTGTTTATTATATTCTGAAGTGGTAATAGTTTGGACATACTGGTTATTACCTGTATATCCATAACATTACTGTTTGGACATCACTAATCTGAAAATCTGAGGTCCAAAAATGGAAACTTTTTGAGCATCAGAATTGAAAATTTCACACATAAGTACTTAATACAAACTTTGTTTCAAGCACAAAATTATTTAAATTGTATAAAATTACACATATAATTCAGGCTATGTGCATAAGGTATGGTATGTTTGAAATATAAATGAATTTTGTGTTTAAACTGTGTCCCATCCCCGGGATATCTCATGTGTATGCAAATATTCCAAAATTCAAAAAAAAAAAATCTAAAACACTTCTGGTTCCAAGCATTTCCTCTAAAAGATATTCAATCTGTACATACTGAGTTAAATAAAATATATTACAATTAGACTGTTTTTATTTGTCAAAATGTGGCTACTGAAAAATTTTAATTTACCTGGGTGGCTCATGTTTTTATTGAGCAGTGCCAGTCTAGAGCCTTAAAATCCATGCTAAAACTTTTCAGATGAATGGTAAGACAGTTTTAGGCAGAGGAATGATATGATAAGATTTGTGTTTTAAAAGAATCATTCCACTCTGGCTATTTTGTGGAGAAGAGGCAGTGTAGAATTAGGAGTAAAATAAGAGAAACTACTTAGGAGGCTATTGGAGTAGCCTAGATAAGAAATGATAATGGTAAAGGTAATGAGAACTTTTGGGATAATTTTTTTTTTTTTTTTTTTTTTGAGACGGAGTCTTGCTCTGTCACCCAGGCTGGAGTGCAGTGGCCGGATCTCAGCTCACTGCAAGCTTCGCCTCCCGGGTTTACGCCATTCTCCTGCCTCAGCCTCCCGAGTAGCTGGGACTACAGGCGCCCGCCACCTCGCCCGGCTATTTTTTTTGTATTTTTTAGTAGAGACGGGGTTTCACCGTGTTAGCCGGGATCGTCTCTCGATCTCCTGACCTCGTGATCCGCCCGTCTCGGCCTCCCAAAGTGCTGGGATTACAGGCTTGAGCCACCGCGCCCGGCGGGATAATTTTTGAAGCTAGAGCCAAATTACCTTCCTAATGGTTTGGATAATGAGGTATGAGGGAAAGTAGAACCAAAGATGACCCCCAGTTTTTCAGCCTCAGCAGTTGGCTTGGGCAATGGTAATGTTTACTGAGTATTCAAGGGAATGGAGGTAGAAGAGTAAACAGTTTTGTCTTAGATATATTAATTATTTTTAATAAAGTAAATTTTATTGAAGTGTAACATGGCATACATAGCATATGAAACTGTCATTTTTAGAGTCCATAATTTTGGACACTATTTACACTTACTGCCTTTGTTTCTTCTACACTTTACCTTATCCTATCATCTTCCACCAAATATTACAATTCAGCTTTTTAAGTCCTTAAAATAAATCCCTTATCAAAATAATGTCTGTTAAATAATAGCTTTCTGTTATAGAAATAAAGCTGTTACACAGAATATCTCTGGTATTTTTTGTGTCTATACTAGCATATCAGTAAAGGCTGTTGCTCATAATCAGAAAGTACCCTCATATGTAAAATTGAATGTTGTGCTTTTACTCAAAATGTAAATCTACCACATATACTATTTAAAAATACCATACTGTCGTTAAAATACCCCACTTTTTCTTCTTGTGTGATTTTGCTTCTTAAAAATCTCATATTTTAATCAGAACTCTCATTTTTGTTTTCTAGGAGCACAGGGATCAGTTGTCCTTGGGTTTTTTGGGTCTTTTCTTCATTTGAAGGTAATCTGCTTATTGAATAAGTTCACTAATCATACAGAGTTAATACAATTTTCTGTTTGGGCTATTAATCTATATTCTGGTTGATAAATAGAAAGTTGATTACATAATAATGGTTAAGGCTTAACTTTCAAGTCTTTTCTAGTTGCTTCACAAAATGCAATCTAATCTCTAAAAAGAAAGCACTAATAATCCATGTGATTTACCTCATAGAAATAAATATCAAAATAAATTCAAACTGTATTTCTAATTTTGTTTCACAGAATTTTTTTTCCAGAAATTTGTGAAAGATCTTTGCTATTTTAGTCTGCTTGTCTGAAACTGTATTTTACTCATAGATTAAGTATTGGAGCCATGGGAATAAAGGTTCAACGTCCTCGATGTTTTTTTGACATTGCCATTAACAATCAACCTGGTAAGAATATTAGTTAACATTTATAAATGGGTGTTTAATATTTTAAATTAGTAAAGAAGTTTAAACCTAAACTACCTTCTTTTTCAGCTGGAAGAGTTGTCTTTGAATTATTTTCTGATGTGTGCCCCAAAACATGCGAGAACTTTCGTTGTCTTTGTACAGGTTTGTTCACATTTTCAACTGCCCTAATAGTAGTCTCAGTTGACTGTGGTTTGCTTTTTTTTTTTTTTCTTCTTTTTTTTAAGAGACAGGATCTTGCAACGTTGTCCAACTGGACTAGAACTCCTGGGCTCATCAATCCTTACACGTAAGCTTCCTCAGCTGGGATACAGGTGTGAGCTACCATACCTGGCATAGCTTGCTTTAATTTTTTATTTACCCTATTTTAGATTTCTCCATGCATATTACTTCTTTTCTGTTAACATGAAGATTACACAGCAGTGACTAGGGCATGAAAGTAATTCTTAGAAATATTATGACTGGGCATGGTGTGACTGGGCATGGTGGGTTACATCTGTAATCCCAGCACTTTGGGAGGCCGAGGTGGGTGGATCACTTGAGGTCAGGAGTTCAAGACAATCCTGGCTAACATGGTGAAACCCTGTCTCTACTAAAAATACAAAAAATTGGCCAGGCGTGGTGACTCGCCTATAATCCCAGCACTTTGGAAGGCCAAGGCAGGCAGATCACCTGATGTCAGGAGCTTGAGACCAGCCCGGCAAACATAGTGAAACCCCATCTCTACTCAAAATACAAAAATTAGCCAGGTGTGATAGTGGGTGTCTGTAATCCCAGCCACTCGGGAGGCTGAGGCAGAGAATCACATGATCCCTAGGTGGAGGTTGCAGTGAGCCGAGATCGCACCATTGCTCTCCAGCCTGGGCAACACGAATGAAACTCCATCTCAAAAAAATAAAATAAATACAAAAAATCAGCCGGGCATGGTGGTGTGTGCCTGTAATCCCAGCTACTCTGGAGGCTGAGGTGGGAGAATTGCCCAGGAGGCGGAGGTAGCAGTGAGCCAAGATCACTCCACTGCACTCCAGCCTGAGCAACAAGAGTGAGACCCTGTCTCAATTAAAAAAAATAGAGGCCGGGCGCGGTGGCTCATGCCTGTAATCCCAGCAGTTTGGGAGGCTGAGGTGGGCGGATCACTTGAGGTCAGGACTTTGAGACCACCCTGGCCAACGTGGTGAAATTCCGTCTCTACTAAAAAAAATGAGCTGGGTGTGGTGGCAGGCGCCTGTAATCCCAGCCACTCGGGAGGCTGAGGCAGGAGAATCACTTGAACCCAGGAGGCAGAGGTTGTAGTGAGCCAAGATAGTGCCACCACACTGTAGCCTAGGTGACAGAGCTAGACTCTGTCTCAAAAAAAACCAAAAACAAATATTAGTTTTAATGGTATATTATTTGAGATTGATTTCTACATTCTCCAGAAATACATGGGTGATTTTTTAAATGAATGTTTTAAAAAAATTCCTGAAAGGAATGAAAATATGATTTTTTTTAGTCTGTAAGGTTCAAGAGAGGCATATTTACATTTATTTTGCTTTCATACTCCTTTGATTTCCTTTCTATTAAATGTCCTAATTTTTTATCTCTATAGGTGAAAAGGGGACCGGGAAATCAACTCAGAAACCATTACATTATAAGAGTTGTCTCTTTCACAGAGTTGTCAAGGATTTTATGGTTCAAGGTGGTGACTTCAGTGAAGGTGAGACTTGGAAAAATCATGTATTATTTTCTGTTAAATATCACAGATCTCAAAGTTAGACAAGTCCCTAGAAGTTATAGTCCAATGTTCTTGTCACTCTCACTCCATTTAATCTTTGGTCAATTAGAAGTACTCATAGAAATATGTAAAAGAAGGAAGCTCATAGGCTGGACATAGTGGCTCATGCCTATAATCCCAGCACTTTAGGAGGCCAAGGCGGGCAAATCACGAGGTCAGTAGTTCAAGACCAGCCTGGACAACATGGTGAAACCCTGCCTTTACTAAAAATACAAAAATTTACCCGGCGTGATGGCGTGTGCCTGTAGTCCCAGCTACTCGGGAGGCTGAGGCAGGAACCCGAAAGGCAGAGGTTGCGGTGAGCCGAGATCGTGCCACTGAACTCCAGCCTGAGCGACAGAGCAAGACTCTGTCTCAAAAAAAAAAAAAAAAAAAAGAAAGCTTATAAAAAATAATTTTACCTTTGACACATGAATTAATTTCAGAAATAGGCTTCTGGATACAAAACAAAACACTGCATTCATCTCAGTAATCTGTCAAGTGTATGTGTTTGATTTTGTCACAAGTGGTAATCCTTACTACAATAACATTTTTACTTTTTTATTGTAAAAATATCAAAACTACTTTTAAAACATGTTGAAAAAATGTTAACCTGTTGCAAGACCTGCATAATCATAATTAGAATCTGAAAGTTCTTTTTTAAAATATATTTTAATAGTCTTTGTCACATTCTTACTATCATAGCATAGGGGAAAGAAAGAAATTTGGGATCTTGCATTATTGACATTAATATCTTTTATGATTTTCTGCTATCTTCAAATATTGTTAATTCAAAATTATTTAAAAATCTACTTTTTAAGAAGTATTTTGTTTAGGTATCACCTTTGAGGCACTTGTTATCTTGAGAGTTAAAAGAGTATGTTTTTCATTTTTAGGAAATGGACGAGGAGGGGAATCTATCTATGGAGGATTTTTTGAAGGTAAAAATGTTTACATTTATATTATGTTTTAAATGTTTTCTCTTTTATTCTATTTTATTCTCTATGGAATCAATAACATTATTCATTAAAGAGTATACTAATGTCTAGCTGCCTTCAACTAATCTGAAAGTTAATTTTCTGGTAAAAAATTGCTTTTTGTAGAGATGGGGTTTTTTCTTCTTAGGACATTTTTACAACATATGATTTGAAAGGGTTTCAATGATCTGTACTTAATTCTTTTTTTTTTTTTTTGAGACGGAGTCTGGCTCTGTCGCCCGGGCTGGAGTGCAGTGGCCGGATCTCAGCTCACTGCAAGCTCCGCCCCCCGGGTTTACGCCATTCTCCTGCCTCAGCCTCCCGAGTAGCTGGGACTACAGGCGCCCGCCGCCTCGCCCCGCTAGTTTTTTGTATTTTTTAGTAGAGACAGGGTTTCACCGTGTTCGCCAGGATGGTCTCGATCTCCTGACCTTGTGATCCGCCCGTCTCGGCCTCCCAAAGTGCTGGGATTACAGGCTTGAGCCACCGCGCCCGGCCGATCTGTACTTAATTCTTAGAATTTTAGTACTAGAATAGGAACTTCCATAGATCAATCTTAACTTTTATTATTATTATCATTATTATTATTATTTTTTTTGAGACGCAGTCTTGCTCTGTCGCCCAGGCTGGAGTGCAGTGGCCGGATCTCAGCTCACTGCAAGCTCTGCCTCCCGGGTTTACGACATTCTCCTGCTTCAGCCTCCCGAGTAGCTGGGACTACAGGCGCCTGCCACCTCACCCGGCTAGTTTTTTGTATTTTTTTTAGTAGAGACGGGGTTTCACCGTGTTAGCCAGGATGGTCTCGATCTCCTGACCTCGTGATCCGCCCGTCTCGGCCTCCCAAAGTGCTGGGATTACAGCCTTGAGCCACCGTGCTCGGCCATCTTAACTTTTATTAAAGGAGATTCAGCAATATTTCTTACTAACAACATCCAAATTTTTAGGTCATTTGTTCTATGAAAATTTTTAAAAATATCTTTGATACTCTAAAATTTAACTATAATCTTTTCCAAAAATTTAAGTTTTCTTGCTAGAATTTTTTTGTTGATGTGAAGACCATTTGGAAAACTATAAGCATATTTAATGTGGAAATAATTTGATATTTTTCATCTTTCAGTTTTGACATTTAGTGAAATTTTGTTTAAAATTCTACATGATTTGTTCTTAATATTCTAACCCAAGTTTGGAAAACAGGTTCCTCCCTTTGCTATGGCATAAGTGATGCTATGACAGAGGTTAAGTTAATGAATCCAGACTAAATAATACTCTGTGTGCCTCTATGTGCTCAGAAATGAAACCATTGAAATGTAAAAGAATCTAATCTGGACTCTCAGTTTTTTTTTTTAAGAGATGGGATCTCACTGTGTTGCCCAGGTTGGAGTGCAGTGGCTTTTCATGGGTGTGATCATAGTGCACTTTAGGTTCAAGCTCCTGAGCTCCAGTGATCGTCCTGCTTCAGCCTCCTGAGTAGCTTAGGACTACAGCCACATACCACTGTGCTCAACTGTTTAGATAGTTTCATTTTTTTATTTAAATAAAGTAGTGTTATCTTTTCCAAAAATGTGAAGGACAAATATAAATGGAAAGGAAGGGAATTGAGATAGTATTTGGGTTTTATAAGTAAAGAATAGGAAATCAATAATATTCGAATCTTACACAGATGAGAGGGGAGGCTGGGCTTGGTGGCTCACGCCTGTAATCCCAGCACTTTGGGAGGCCAAGGCGGGCGGATCACGAGGTCAGGAGATCGAGACCATCTAGCTAACATGGTGAAACCCCGTCTCTACTAAAAATACAAAAATTAGCCGGGTGTGATGGTGGGAACCTGTAGTCCCAGCTACTCAGAAGGCTGAGGCAGGAGAATGGCGTGAACCCGGGAGACGGAGCTTACAGTGAGCCGAGATTGCACCACTGCACTCTAGGCTGGGTGACAGAGTGAGACTCCATCTCAAAAAAAAAAAAAAGATGAGAGGGGAAATTGATTCATGTTTGATTCTCTTCTTTCATAACCCAACTTTGTCATCTAAGTTGTGTATGGCACTAAAGAATACATCAGATGTGAATAGAAGTGAAAATGAATTTTTTTTTGGCGGTTACACCTATAATGTAACTGAAAACTTTCCTTCTCTATAGACGAGAGTTTCGCTGTTAAACACAACAAAGAATTTCTCTTATCAATGGCCAACAGAGGGAAGGATACAAATGGTTCACAGTTTTTCATGTAAGTATTTATTATCTGATCATTTAAAACATCCCATTTTTGGGCCGGGCACGGTGACTCACGCCTGTAATCCCAGCACTTTGGGAGACTGAGGTGGGCGAATCACGAGGTCAGAAGATCAAGACCATCCTGGCTAAAACAGTGAAACCCCGTCTCTACTAAAAATATGAAAAAATTAGCTGGGCGTGGTGGCGGGTGCCTGTAGTTCCAGTTACTCGGGAGGCTGAGGCAGGAGAATGGCGTGAACCCGGGAGGCAGAGCTTGCAGTGAGCTGAGATCGCACCGCTGCACTCTGGCCTGGGTGACAGAGTGAGACTCCGACCCAAAAAAAAAAAAAAAAAAATCCCATTTTTGGTCTACCATTTCTCTGTGTGCCTGCCATTGATTACTAATAAATAGGAGAGGAATCTATAAGGGAGGGAGGGGGAACAAATAATTGATTTTTTTTGTTGTGTTTTTATGTTACTGTTTTTGAGACAAGGTCTTGCTCTGTCACCCAGGCGAGTGCAGTGGCGCAATCACGGCTCACCACAGCCTTGACCTCCCTGGCTCAAGGAATCCTCCCCACCTCAGGCTTCCGAGTAGATAGGACTACAGGTGTGTGCCACCACACCTAGCTAGTTGTTTTTTTGTGGAGAGACGGGGTCTCCCTGCGTTGCCCAGGCTGAAGACTCCAGGCTGGGATTACACACATGAGCTATGGCACCTAGACAGAATTGTTAAAGAGGGAAAATTGTTATAGAGGGGAAGTTAAATTGTTCTGCTAATGTTTTGAAATAATGGAGACTTGTCAAGAGAATACAGGAGCCAGGTTAAAGGTTTCCCACTAGCCAAATTAGGATAATTTGAGCATCAAAATAAGTAACAGTAATATCAGTTTATGGTCAAATAGGAACCAGGAGTCTACATTGATATAAATAAATGATTAAATAATGAGAGAGAAGGGAAGCTGTTCCCTTATTAGAATGTCAGCTAATAAATTTAGAAGGAATGATGGAGTTAGAAAAGTCACCATTTTGTAATCATCACAGTAATGACTGACTCAGGCAAGAATCTTCTATTGATGCTAAATTTAAAGGGGTGATTTCAGTGAGAAACTAGATGTTTACACAGAGTATTTCTCCATACATTACTTAATTACAAAGAATAAAATGCAGTCAGTTCTCACTGTTCATAGATTCTGTATTTGAGAATTCACCTTCTCGCTAAAATTTATTTGTAACCTCCAAATGCTAAGGATTTCCAGTTCCGACTACAAAAAAAAATTGTTACTAGGCCTGTTGTCAGTAATGCCTGTTTTTTTAATCCTGTCTTATGGGTACAGGTTTGCTGTCTTCAGTAGCCTTGAACTCTCTTGGTCTCTGAGGAATTTAATCTGTCAGCACCATGTGGATTATTCTGTTGTTTCTCTATTCCATACTTGTTAACTCTTCAACAGTGAGAAATCTGGCGCCTGATTATCTTCAACATTTCTGATCCTTATTGAATCTTAGAATGAACAACTGCCGTCCCATACTGCTGTAAATAAGGACCTACTAACTAGAGTTCACTATTTATGCTTTTTTTTGTTTTGAGACTGAGTGTAGGTAGTTAAACAGCAAGTTTTAAAGTGACTTAAATCAGTTCTTTTTTGGTTTGGTTTTTTTTTTTTGAGATGGAGTCTCGCTCTGTCACCCAGGCTGGAGTGCGGTGGCCGGATCTCAGCTCACTGCAAGCTCCGCCTCCCGGGTTTACGCCATTCTCCTGCCTCAGCCTCCCGAGTAGCTGGGACTACAGGCGCCCGCCACCTCGCCCAGCTAGTTTTTTGTATTTTTTAGTAGAGACGGGGTTTCACCGTGTTAGCCAGGATGGTCTCGATCTCCTGACCTCGTGATCCGCCCGTCTCGGCCTCCCAAAGTGCTGGGATTACAGGCGTGAGCCACCGCGCCCGGCCTTTGGTTTGGTTTTGTGATTCACTCAAAATGTGTTAGGTTTATTCCTTTCTGATTGTATTTCATTTTGTTCTCCTTCCTACCTTATTTTGATTTTTTTTTTCATTTTTTTAAGTTTATGAAATAGTAACATTTCCGAAGTCAAAACAAAAAGAATACTATGAAGTGTCTCTCTCACCCAGCCCTTCCACTTCATTCCCATTTCCTTGTTTTTTTCACCCCAGTTCCATCTATCCATGTTAATAACCAACCTAATTTCCAGTTTATCTTCCTGTATGTCCGTTTGTAAACATAAGCAAATACATGTATACATTTTCTCACTTTCCCTTCCTTATACTGTAGATGGCATACCGTGTATACTGTTTCACTCTTCACTTAACAGTATATCCTTGAAACACTCCATAACAGTTTATAGAGATCATTTTTATTCTTTTTTGCAGCTGCATAGTACTCTGTTGTTTGTGTATACCATAGTTTATTCAACCAATTGCACATAATGTGGATCTCTCTGATTTTCTTTTTAAACAAAACAATTTATGGCTGGGTGCAGTGGCTCACGCCTGTAATCCCATCACTTTGGGAAGCCGAGGCGGGTGGATCACTTGAGGTCAGGTGTTCGAGACCAGCCTGGCCAACATGGTGAAACCCTGTCTCTACTAAAATACAAAAATTAGCTGGGTGTGGTTGCAGGCACCTGTAATCCCAGCCACTTGGGAGGCTGAGGCAGGAAGGTAGAGGTTGCAGTGAGCCAGGGTTGTGCCACTACACTCCAGCCTGGGCTACAGAGCAAGACTCCGTCTCAGAAGCAAACAAATAAAACAACTTACAATTACCTCTTCATTGTAAAAAAAAAAAAAAAAAAAAAAAAAAAAAAAAAGAAAGAAAACAAAACACAGATAAGCCACACACACAAAAATCCCATCCCCAGAGCATCTTTCCATGCATTAAAAATGTTTATAGAGTGTTGCTCTATAATCAACTTTTGGCGATAATGTAAATCTCTGTACATCACTAAATATTAGCTTTTTAATGGCTACATGTTAATCTCTTGCTTGAATGTACTATGCATTATTAATCTTATTTTGGGACATTCAGTTTGTTTCCTGTTTTTTAAACTGCTCTAGTGAACATTGTTGTGCCTGCAGTTTTAATATTTAAGAAGTTTAATGAACTATTTACACATTTTTAAGGCTTTCCATATATATTGTTATGTTGACTTTTTTTTTTGAGACGCAGTTTCGCTCTTTTTGCCCAGGCTAGAGTGCAATGGCGCGATCTCCGCTCACCGCAACCTCCACCTCCCAGGTTCAAGCGATTCTCCTGCCTCAGTCTCTCGAGTAGCTAGGATTACAGGCATGCACCACCATGCCTGGCTAATTTTGTATTTTTAGTAGAGACGGGGCTTCTCCATGTTGGTCAGGCTGGTCTTGAACTCCCGACCTCAGGTGATCCACTTGCCTCAATCTCCCAAAGTGCTGGGACTACAGGTGTGAGCCACCGCGCCTGGCCTTGTTATGTTGATTTTCTTTCTTTTTTTTTTTTTTGAGACAGAGTCTCGCTCTGTTGCCCAGGCTGGAGTGCAATGGCCGGATCTCAGCTCACTGCAAGCTCTGCCTCCCGGGTCTACGCCATTCTCCTGCCTCAGCCTCCCGAGTAGCTGGGACTACAGGCGCCCGCCACCTCGCCCGGCTAGTTTTTTGTATTTTTTTAGTAGAGACGGTGTTTCACCGTGTTAGCCAGGTTGGTCTCGATCTCCTGACCTCGTGATCCGCCCATCTCGGCCTCCCAAAGTGCTGGGATTACAGGCTTGAGCCACCGCGCCCGGCGTTATGTTGATTTTCAAAAGAAAAGGATAGGCCGGGCCCGGTGGCTCAAGCCTGTAATCCCTGCACTTTGGGAGGCCGAGATGGGCGGATCACGAGGTCAGGAGATCGAGACCAACCTGGCTAACACGGTGAAACCCCGTCTCTACTAAAAAATACAAAAAACTAGCCGGGCGCGGTAGCGGGCACCTGTAGTCCCGGCTACTCGGGAGGCTGAGGCAGGAGAATGGTGTAAACCTGGGAGGCAGAGCTTGCAGTGAGCTGAGATCCGGCCACTGCACTCCAGCCTGGGCGACAGAGCGAGACTCCGTCTCAAAAAAAAAAAAAAAAAAAAAAAAGGAAAGGATAGTTTACTGTAGCACCAGTAGTATGTAAATGCTAATTTCACCACATTCTCAACACAGTATTATAATTTATTTTCCTCTTTTAAATAAAATCTTTCCTGTACTAACCAAAACTCTTATGTTAAGTTCATACAATCCTTCATATATATTCTCAGAATCTTCCCTCTAAATGTTGGTTTCTCCTCATATCTTCCTATTTCATAGGTATCCCTTCTTCTGTGTTCTGTTTTTTAAAGGAAATAACTTCAATTTTTAGAGAGCTTCAGTCTTAAAAAAATTTTTTTTGTGCTATAACATATAGAAGATTTGCCATTTTAACCATTTGTAAGTGTACAGTTCAGTCTTGTTTATAGTTATTTATTTTTTTGAGACAAAGTCTTGCTCTGTTGCCAAGCTAGAGTGCGGTGGCACAGTCATAGCTCACTGCAGCCTCAAACTCCTAGGCTCAAGTCATCCCACTGCCTCAGCCTCCCAAAGTGCTAGGATTATAGGTGTGAGCCACTGGGCGAGTCATGTGTATTAACAGTGTTGTACAACCATCAGCACTATTTCCAGAATTGTTTCATTGTTGCAGAGACTCCGTACCATTTCCCCTTTCCCCCCATCCCTGGTAACTTCTATGAATTTGCCTGTTCGACTATTTTATTTAAGTGGAATCCCACAATTTTTATCCTTTTGTATCTGGCTTGTTTCACTTAATGTTTCCAAGGTTTATTTATATTGTAGCATGTATCAGAACTCCATTTTTTTTTTGAGATGGAATCTTTCTCTGTTGCCCAGCCTAGAGTGCAGTGGTGCAATCTTGGCTCACTGCAAGCTCCACCTCCCGGGTTCATGCCATTCTGCCTCAGCCTTCCGAGTAGCTGGCACTATAGGCGCCCACCACTACGCCTGGCTAATTTTTGCATTTTTAGTAGAGATGGGATTTCACCTTGTTAACCAGGATGGTCTTGATCTCCTGACCTCATGATCCGCCCGCCTTGGCCTCCGAAAGTGCTGGGATTATAGGCATGAACCACTGCGCGTGGCCTGAACTCCTTTTTTTTTTTTTTTTTTTTTATGGCTGAGTAATACTCTGCTATATGTGTATACCATGTTTCTTGATTCATCTGTTAGTGGACATTTGACTTGTTTTCACATTTTGACTATTGTGAATACTGCTGCAGTGAGCATTGGCATTTGAGTTTCTTTTTTTTGGTTCTTTTGAACATATACCTAGGAGTGAATTGGTGGGTTATATGGTCATACTCCTTTTAGCTTTTTGAGAAACTTCCATACTGTTTTCCATAGTGGTTGCACCATTCTACATTCCAATTAGCAACGTACAGGAGTTTTTATTTTTCCACATCCTTGCCAGCACACTTATTTGCCACTCTGTGTGTATCTGTAAATTACCATGAAAGCACTACAAGCTGTAATTTTTTAATTTTGGAATTACAAATAAGTTTTAGTGAGCAGGCAGACTTGCAAATAAAGTTATCAGTGAAGTGGGGAACAACTGTGTCTAAATGCAAATCATATATATACATTGTGACTGTAACATGTTATATGAATACACATAGTGTACACCTAGGTTTTTACATTTCTAGGTGATTTTAGTGAGTTGAAGTGAGTATAGTGTTACAATGAGGAAACAATAGTAGGTCATTAATTTTATAGTTAGGTAAACCTAAAAATTCAGCTATAGGTTATACTTTTTTCAGTGGTATTGTACATGCTTTAATCAAATATTAGCATAAATTATGCTCCTTTTTTCAAATTTCTAATAGCTTTTTGATAAGGTTTTTTTAAAATAACAACTCTTATAAAATGCTAATCTTTAATTTTCATACCAGTGTTTTTAGTACGTATTTGAGTAGCAGCCTTCTTACCTACGTAGCTTTATGGTTGATGGTGGGGGGATGGGATTTTGAAAAAATAACTTCATGTGCCAAAAAATGCTTACTTTAATTTTTGTCCCAATTCTTAATCCAGATCTCTTGCAGGTAATTAAAGAACTTGTAAACACTCAGTTGGGCACAGTGACTCATACTTGTAATCCCAGCACTTTCAAAGGTCAAAGTGGGAGGATCGCTTGAACCCAGGTTTGAGACTAGCCTGGGCACCATAGTGAGACCTGTCTCTACAAAAAATAAAAAATTAGCCAGGCATGCTGGCATGCACCTATAGTCCCAGCTACTCAGGATGCTGAGGCAGAAGGATAGCTTGAGCCCAGAATGTTGAGGATGCAGTGAACCAAGGTTGTGCCAGTGCACTGCAGCCTGGACAACAGCCTGAGACCCTGTCTCTAAACCAAAAAAATAAAAACAAAAAAAACTTATAAACACGATATAAACCATTTCTGTTCAAGTCCAACAGTATATGTCTGAGGACCATAAGAATATAGTCTGTGCTTAACTGTTTAAAATGTTTTAAGGTTGAAAAGCATTATGGTTAAACTCATACACTGGTGGAATTGTTTCATAAATTTTGATATGTCTGCATAGTAGAACATTATACAATTATGACTATTCAGTAAGAACTCAAGTGCAAGAAACATGAATGGATAGAAATAACACTGAAATGTCTATTTTAGTTACATAAAAGTTTTCAGCAGTAAGTAGGTATTGCTTTTATAATTAGAACAAGTTTGGTAAATACATTATGTGGAAAGCATTTTGCCTTCTGTTCTCCTTAAGGTTGAGGTAATATGATTATATTAAGATAGCAGTTGATGTCTTTGTTTTCAGCTTTGTTTCCAATACAGTTATTTTCTTTTTCTTTTTAGAGATGCTAACTTTGTTTTTCTCTGACTTTGTTTTTATTCTTCTATCTGATGACTTCCAAAAGAACAACGAAACCAACTCCTCATTTAGATGGGTAAAGATTATTTTATTTATTTTACAACCTGTTTTAAATTAACCTTGAAATAAGAAGCTTTTATTTAATAATTTTTACTTGACACTTTAGGCATCATGTTGTTTTTGGACAAGTAATCTCTGGCCAAGAAGTTGTAAGAGAGATTGAAAACCAGAAAACAGATGCAGCTAGCAAACCGTTTGCGGAGGTACGGATACTCAGTTGTGGAGAGCTGATTCCCAAATCTAAAGGTAAAACAAAGTACATATTTCTAAGAATACTTACACATACAAAATAAGCAGAGACATTCTAAATAGTTGGCATGAAATTCATACTCAAGCTGATATAAAAATGAGGTTTTTGTTTTAAAATGTATTTCTGCACTTTTGTTTTTTACTTTTTTAAGTTGACAAAAATTGTATATACTTACTGTGAACAATATGGTGTTTTGAAATATGTATGCATTGTGGACTGGTTAAATTGAGCTAATTAACATATATTGCCTCACATAATTACCCCTTTTTGTGGTGAGAACTCTTAACATCTTAGCGGGGTTTTTTTTTTTTTTTGAGACAGTCTCACTCTGTCACCCAGGTTGGAGTGCAGTGGCATGATCTTGGCTCACTGCAACCTCCGCCTCCTGGATTCAAGCAATTCTCCTGCCTCAGCCTCCCAAGTAGCTGGGACTACAGGCGCCCGCCACCACACCCAGCTAACTTTTGTATTTTTAGTAGAGATGGGGTTTCACCATATTGGCCAGGCTGGTCTCGAACTCCTGACCTTGTGATCCGCCTGCCTCAGCCTCCCAAAGTGCTGGGATTACAGATGTGAGCCACTGCACCTGGCCAGTGATTTTCAGGAATACAGTACATTGTTATTAGTTGTAGTCATCATGTTATACAGTAGAATTCTTGAACTCATTCCTCTGAGCTAACTGAAATTTTATATCCTTTACCAGCATTTGTCCAACACATTCCCTTCTCTAATCCCATGAGAACCACTATTCTCTCTGCTTCTATGACTTCAACATTTTTAGATTCCACATGTAGATGAGATCATATGGTATTCGTCCTTTTGTGCCTGGCTTATTTCATATAACATAACTAACTTCCTCTGGGTTCATTCATGTTGCTCCAGATGACAGGCTGAATAGTATTCCATTGTGTATATAAACCACATTTTTAAAAAAATCCGTTCATCTATTGGTGGAAACAGGTTGATTCTGTATCTTAGCTATTGTGAATAATGCAGCAGTGAACATGAGAGTGCAGATATCTCTTCAACACACTGATCTCATTTCCTTTGGATATATATCCAGTAGTGGGATTTCTGGATCATGTGCAAGTTCTATTTTTAATTTTTTTTATTATTATTATACTTTAAGTTCTGGGATACATGTGCAGAACATGCCGGTTTATTACATAGGTATTCATGTGGCATGGTGGTTTGCTGAACCCCATCAGCCTGTCATCTACATTAGGTATTTCTCCTAATGCTATCCCTCCCCTAGACCCCCCACCCCCAGACATGCCCCAGTGTGTGATGTTCCTCTCCCTGTGTACATGTGTTCTCATTGTTCAACTTCCACTTTTGAGTGAGAACATGCAGTGTTTGGTTTTCTGTTCCCGTGTTAGTTTGCTGAGAATGATAGTTTCCAGCTTCATCCATGTCCCTGAAAAGGACATGAAGTCATCCTTTTTAATGGCTGCATAGTATTCCATGGTGTATATGTGCCACATTTTCCTTATCCTGTCTGTCATTGATGGGCATTTGGGTCTGTTACAAGTCTTTGCTATTTTGAATAATGCTGCAGTAAACATATGTGTGCATGTGTCTTTATAGAAGAATGATTTATAATCTTTTGGGTATATACCCAGTAATGGGATTGCTGTGCCAAATGGTATTTCTGGTTCTAGATCCTTGAGGAATTGCCACACTGTCTTCCACAATGGTTGAACTAATTTATGCTCCCACGAACAGTGTAATGGTGTTCCTGTTTCTCCACATCCTCTCCAGCATCTGTTGTTTCCTGACTGTTTAATGATCACCATTCTAACTGGCATGAGATGGTATCTCATTGTGGTTTTGATTTGCTTTTCTCTAATGACCAGTGATGATTAGCTTTTTTTTTTCCTGTTTGTTGGCCACATAAATGTCTTCTTTTGAGAAGTGTCTGTTGATATCCTTCACCTACTTTTTGATGGCGTTATTTGTTTTTTTTCTTGTAAGTTTGTTTAAGTTCTTTGTAGATTCTGGATATTAGCCCTTTGTCAGATGGATAGATAGCAAAAATGATCTCCCGTTCTATAGGTTGTCTGTTCACTCTGATGATAGCTTCTTTTGCTGTGCAGAAGCTCTTTAGTTTAATTAGATACCATTTGTCAATTTTGGCTTTTGTTGCCATCGTTTTTGGTGTTTTAGTCATGAAATCTTTGCCCATGCCTATATCCTGAATGGTATTGCCTAGGTTTTCTTCTAGGGTTTTTATGATTTTAGGTCTTATGTTTAAGTCTTTAATCTATCTCTTGAGTTAATTTTTGTATAAGGGGTAAGGAAGGGGTCCAGTTTCAGTTTTTTGCATATGGCTAGCCAGTTTTCCAAACACCGTTTACTAAATAGGAAATCCTTTTCCCATTGCTTGTTTTTGTCAGGTTTGTCAAAGATCAGATGGTTGTAGATGTGTGGCGTTATTTCCGAGGCCTCTGTTCTGTTTCATTGATTTATATATCCATTTTGGTAGCAGTACCATGCTGTTTTGGTTACTGTAGCCTTGCAGTATAGTTTGAAGTCAGGTAGCATGATGCCTCCAGCTTTGTTCCTTTTCCTTAGGATTGTCTTGGCTATACAGGCTCTTTTTTGGTTCCATATGAAATTTAAAGCAGTTTTTTTCTGATTCTATGAAGAAAGTCAATTGTAGCTTGATGGAGATAGCATTGAATCTATAAATTACTTTGGGCAGTATGGCCATTTTCATGATATTGATTCTTACTATCCATAAGCATGAAATATTTTTCCATTTTTGTCCTCTCTTATTTCCTTGAGCAGTGGTTTGTAGTTCTCCTTGAAGAGGTCCTTCACATTCCATGTAAGTTGTGTTCCTAGGTATTTTATTCTCTTTATAGCAATTGTGAATGGGAGTTCACTCATGATTTGGCTCTCTGTTTGTGTGTTATTGGTGTATAGGAATGCTTGTGATTTTTGCACATTGATTTTATATCCTGAGACTTTGCTGAAGTTGGTTATCAGCTTAAGGAGATTTTGGGCTGAGACGATGGGGTTTTCTAAATATACAATTATGTCATCTGCAAACAGACAGCTTGACTTCCTCTCTTCCTATTTGAATACCCTTTATTTCCTTCTCTTGCCTGATTATCCTGGCCAGAACTTTCAATACTACATTGAATAGGAGTGGTGAGAGAGGGCGTCCTTGTCTTGTGCCAGTTTTCAAAGGGAATGCTTCCAGCTTTTGTCCATTCAGCAGGATATTAGCTGTGGGTTTGTCATAAGTAGCTCTTATTATTTTGAGATATGTTTCATCAACACCTAGTTTATTGACAGTTTTTAGCATGAAGGGCTGTTGAATTTTATTGAAGGCCTTTTCTGCATCTATTGAGATAATCATGTGGTTTTAGTCATTGGTTCTGTTTATGTGATGGATTACATTTATTGATTTATGTATGTTGAACCATTCTTGCATCCCAGAGGTAAAGCTGACTTAATCGTGGTAGATAAGCTTTCTGATGTGCTGCTGGATTCGGTTTGCCAGTATTTTATTGAGGATTTTCCCATCGATGTTCATCAGGGATATTGGCCTGAAATTTTCTTTTTTTCTTGTGTCTCTGCCAGGCTTTGGTATCAGGATGATGTTGGCCTCATAAAATGAGTTAGGGAGGAGTCCCACTTTTGGAATAGTTTCAGAAGGAATGGTACCAGCCCCTCTTTGTACCTCTGGTAGAATTCGGCTGTGAATCCATCTGGTCCTGGGCTTTTTTTGGTTGGTAAGCTATTAATTACTGCGTCAATTTCAGAACTTGTTATTGGTGTATTCAGGGATTCGACTTCTTGTTGGTTTAGTCTTAGAAGGGTGTATATGTCTAGGAATTTATCCATTTCTTCTAGATTTTCTAGTGTATTTGTGTAGAGGTGTTTATAGTATTCTCTGATGGTAGTTTGTATTTCTGTGGGATCAGTGGTGACCTCCCTTTTATCATTTTTTATTTTGTCTATTTGATTTTTCTCTGTTTTCCTCTTAGTCTGGCTAGCAGACATCTAGCCAGAATCTATTTTGTTAATCTTTTCAAAAACCGGCTCCTGGATTCATTGATTTTTTTTTTTTTAAGGGTTTTTTGTTTCTCTCTTTCCTTCAGTTCTGCTCTGATCTTAGATATTTCTTGTCTCATGCTAGCTTTTGAATTTGTTTCTCTAGTTCTTTTAATTCTGATGTTAGGATATCCATTTTAGATCTTTCCTGCTTTTTCTTTTGGGCATTTAGTGCTGTAAATTTGCTTCTAAACACTGCTTTAGCTGTGTCCCAGAGATTCTGGTACGTTGTCTTTGTTCTCATTGGTTTTAAAGAACTTACTTATTTCTGCCTTAATTTCATTATTTACCCAGTAGTCATTCAGGAGCAGGTTGTTCAGTTTCCGTGTAATTGTGCGGTTTTGAGTGAGTTTCTTAATCTTGAGGTCCAATTTGATTGCACTGTGGTCTGAGAGACTGACTGTTACGATTTCCGTTCTTTTGCATTTGCTGAGGAGTGTTTTACTTCCAATTATGTGGTCAGTTTTAGAATGAATGTGACGTGGTGCTGAGAAGAATGTATATTCTGTTGATTTGGGGTGGAGAGTTCTGTAGATGTCTGTTAGGTTCACTTAGCAGAGCTAGTTGAAGTCCTGAATATCCTTGTTAATTTTCTGTCTCGTTGATCTGTCTAATATTGACAGTGGAGTGTTAAAGTCTCCTACTATTATTGTGTGGGAGTCTAAGTCTCTTTGTAGGTCTCTGAGAGCTTGCTTTATGAATCTGGGTGCTCCTGTATTGGTGCATATGTATTTAGGATAGTTAGCTCTTCTTGTTGCATTGATCCCTTTACCATTATGTAATGCCCTCTTTCTATTTCTGATTTTTTGAGGAGCTTTCATTCGTTTTTCTAATAATGCCTATACTGATTTACATTCCCACCAACAGTTTACAAGAGTGTCCTTTTCTTCATGTCCTCTCCCTTGTTTTTGTTCTTTTTTTCTTTTTCATAATAGCCATTGTAACAGGTATGAGGTGCCATCTCATTGTAGTTTTAATTTGCATTCCTTTGATGTTCAGTGACATTGAGCATTTTTGCCCATATGCTTGTTGGCCATTTGTATGTCTTCCTTTGAGAAATATCTCTTCAGGTTCTTTGCCCAATTTTAAATCAGGTTGTTTTCTTGCTGATGAGTTGTTTGCATTCCTTATATATTTTGGATATTAACCCATTGTCAGATGTATGGTTTGCAAATACTTTCTTCCATTCCAGAGGTTGCGTCTTCACTCTGTTGATTGTTTCTTTGGCTGTGTGGAACCCTATTAGTTTGATGCAATCCCATTTGTCTATTTTTGCTTTTTGTTGCCTGTGGTTTTGGGGTCATATCCAGAAAAGTCATTGCTCAAACCAATGTCATGGAGCTTTTTCTGTGTGTTTTCTTTTAGCGGTTTTGCAGTTGCAAGTCTTATGTTTAAGTCATTAAACCATTTTTAGTTGATTTTTATATGCGTTATAAGGGTCTGATTTTTTTTTTTACATGTGGATATCTAGTTGTTCCAGCACTGTTTATTGAAGAGCCTGTCTTTTTCCCATTGTGTGTTCTTGGCAATTTTGTGTTTTTAACTGTGTTTTATCCTACTTCTCACTTTGTTTACCATGAAGTCAGTTAAGTTTTTCTGATTATTAACTGGCAATAATTTGCCCTTTTGCTTCCACTCAGTTTTTTGTTTTTTGTTTGTTTGTTTGTTTTTTAACTATAGTTGTCTGAATAACCTAGTAAGTAAATACTCTAGAGGAAGAGACTCTGGGGCTAGGTGGCAATCGAAGAGAGGAAGATAGATTGAGAAACTTTAAGGGAATAAATTATTTTTTCTTTAAGCGCTACTTAGATTCAGAAGCATCCTACATGTTTGAGAAACTTCTTTTATTTAGACCAGACCATTTGATGCTAACAAGACTAATTTGATATATTGTCTGAAATGGTAAGAACTTTAAATATTTTAAGTCTTTGTATTTGAAATATGTGGCTGATACTATTTTATTACAGATGATGGGCTTGACTTCCTACAAATAATGGAGATTACCTTCAAACCTGTATAGAAAGCAGTAAAACCTTAAACTAACTCTGTTCTTACTAATCTAGGGAATAATAATATCAGTAATTAGTTTCTTAGAGTTAGCACATGTGAGAGTCATCTATAATGCTTTCTGATTCTCACAGTAACTCTGTAGTATTATATATCCCTATTTTACAGACAAAGATAATCAAGAAGATTTAAGTTCTTTGCTGTGTCAGGAAAAGAGACCTCAAACCCAAGTTCGAGAATTAGAGCTTTTTCTGTTACATGTTACTGACTCATTAAAGTTTAAATGTCTTTAAAATTTCTTAAGAATTACCCTAAGTAGATCGTTCTCATCTCACCTTTTAGGTATACTGATTTCCTCTATAATATTTAGAAATAGGTACATTTTGTTTTGTTTTAATTTTAAAACACCCGAGATGGGCATAGAGAAGGCAAAATGATTATTTAAAAAAAATTTTTTTTGTCTGTATTCCATTTTTGAGTCTGCTAATTTTATTTTCTTCCATGTGATGTCAAATAAATATTTGCAGGTAAATTACTGCAATAAATTATTGCAGGTGTATGCTTCAGCTCATGGAATTTCTTGATATACATGAGACCGATTATCCATATTTACAAACAACAGGTGTAATGTATGCCTTTTTTCTTGAAGATTCAGTAAAAAACGAGATGTTGAGAATCTTTGAGTAATACGCTACAAATGCAATTATTTACATTTAAAAAATACTAAAAAAAAGTCTGTAGTGATATTTGTTACTTTAAACCCTGAACCTACTGATGTTTAAACTTTAGAGTGTTTTTAGTACAGTAGGAATATTTTAGCTTAAGGCATTATTCTTCCCAAGTCATCTAGAAAATCTTCATCATTTATTCTCTACTTGACAACTAATTTAAAAAAAAAAATACTTTAGTCTTTAAGGACGGTTGTGTTAGGATCTGTTGCTTCCTTATAAAAGTTAAGTGGCCAGGCACAGTGGCCGACACCTGTAATCCCAGCACTTTGTGAAACTGAAACAGGAGGATCACTTGAGCCCATGAGTTTCAGACCAGCCTGGGCAACATTGTGAGACTCTTCTCTACCAAAAAAAAAAAAAATTTTTTTTTTAAATTAGCTGTCTGTAGTCCCTGCTATTTGGGAGGCTGAGGCAGGAGGATCACTTGAGCCCAGGAGTTCGAGGCTGCAGCCTGGGTGACAGAACAAGGCCCTGGCTCTAAAAAATATATAAATAAATAAAGTTAAGGGTGCTGTGTGGTTTATATATTCAGAAAGAGATTGAGGTAACAGAGTTTTTGGCCAGGTGCTGGCTCACGCCTATAATCCCAGCAACTTGGGAGACCGAGGTAGATGGATCACTTGAGGTCAGGAGGTTGAAACCAGCCTGGCCAACATGGTGAAACCCTGTCTCTACTAAAAATACAAAAAAAAAGTTTGCGTTTTAAACCATGAACAGTAATCATAGACTCTCTAATAAATTTGTTGTAAAGATGCTTTTGGTACCAAAAGGGCAGGACATGAATATTTGCCTAAAGGAGGAAGTAAATGAATGTAGCTCTTTATATATTACTTATATCTTTATAATGTGTTGTCATCTGAAGAAATAAATGATAGTTTTGCCTATGCCATTGGGGCCAGGAAGTTATGCTAAAAGTTGATGTTAGCATCCAACTGTATGTCCCTCAAACTCATCTTGCCCTTATCAGTTTCAGCAATCTGAGATTGGCCCTTTATTAATATGTATCTTCCCAGGAGTTTCTAAAAGGTCAGATTTGTTTTGAGCCAGGCCTCCAATGCCTACTCTGTTCTGGATCATACTATGAAAAGAGGAAAAGATCGTTAGTTTGAAAACACACACTTGGACTCCTGTTATTCCATAATCCTTCAGTTACCATTCAGAACATTGTTCAGGGTAGATTTTGTCATGCATCTTATATAATCTTAAGCAGAGCTATATCTTACATCCACTTTGTAAGTTTGATGGCCTCCTTAAAATAATTGGGAACAGTCAAAACGCATTGTAACATTGTGGTATTTATCATCATTATATTTAAAACCTTGTATGAGAGATTTACACCTCTTTTTTTTTTTTAACTTCCTGAACGAAAACAAAAAGACTTCTGAAGAAATCTGACTGTCTTGGTCCATCTGTATATGGTCTTTGTGAGTCTGGGCAATCAGTCTTCCTGGGCCTTTCTCTCTTTGCAATTTTGAGATTGGAGATCTTTCTTTTTGTGACTATTTGAGTGTGCCAGAGAAAATTCGAAGTCAGGGAGAAAAACCTTCCAGCAGATGCAGAGATGGAACACTGGAAGCTAATAAAAGCTGCATCCTCTGTAGAGGCTCAGCAAAGGGCTGTCAAAAGTCAGAGTGGAGGGTAGAGCACAGACGTACCTATATTAAGGTATTTCCTGGTTTTTCAGGAGCTGACATGACCTCAGATCATGCTCTGCTCTTCAGAGTTCACTGCAGTTGTTAACCCATTTATGCTGGAGGTTGCAAGTTTTTTGTGTGAAAAATTGGATCTTGGCAGTGACCTTGAGAAGTAGGATATACATAACTCCCACAAGCTTAGAGTACCAATAATGGAACTAAGAGATGAGAGGATTGCTATGTTACATAGTATACAGAAACACAAGAACAGAGTTGTGGCAGCATGGCGGTAAGTAGTTGTATGAGAAGAAATGGCAGGAGGCAGGTTGCCTGGCAATACAGAATGAATAGCACAATAGAGGAAGCAGCTGGTAAATCTTGTACTCAGGAGACAAGTGAAGAACACCACTAGAGATTCATTTTTATGGTGACAGAGTCCCATTTCAGTGTCCTTATTCTAAAAGTAATTTTGGCACTTTTATTGGAAAATAGTGGGATGTTAAACTTAGAAACAGTTTAGGAGATGAGACCTATAATGTGAAATGAAATTGTCTAAAGACCATTTTAGGAATACTTCTGTTCTTTATTTCAAATCCTATTTTGATGGTGATTTCAGAATTCGCTTCATTTTCAAGATTTCAAGTGAAATTTATTGGTGTAAATCTGTAGGTCTCAAATAAAAAACAAAGCAGCATTTTCTTACATTAGGTTTTTACAAATAAAATACTCTGGAGTTATTTCTGGTTTGGTTTTGAATTTTTTTTTTTTTTTTTTTTTTTTTTTTTGAGACGGAGTCTTGCTCTGTCGCCCAGCCTGGGGTGCAGCGGCCAGATCTCAGCTCACTGCAAGCTTCGCCTCCTGGGTTTACAACATTCTCCTGTCTCAGCCTCCCAAGTAGCTGGGACTACAGGCCCCACTACCACGCCCAGCTAGTTTTTTTGTATTTTTTAGTAGAGACGGGGTTTCACCGTGTTAGCCAGGATGGTCTCGATCTCCTGACCTCGCGATCCACCCGTCTCGGCCTCCCAAAGTGCTGGGATTACGCTTGAGCCACCGCGCCCAGCCGATTTTTTTTTTTTTTTTTTGAGACAGTGTCTTGCTCTGTTGCCAGGCTGGAGTGCAGTGGTGCAGTCATAGTTCACTGCAACCTCAAACTCCTGGGTTCAGGCAATCTTCCCACCTCAGCCTTCGAAATAGCTGGGACTACAGGTGTGCATTGCCATAGCTGGCTAATTTTTGTATTTTTGGTGGAGACAGGATCTCGCTGTGTTGCCCAGGCGGGTCTCAAATTCCTGGTTCAAGCTAACTTGACCTCCCAAAGTGCTGGGATTACAGATGTGAGCTATGGAGTTTCGTTTTTAACCTTAATATTATACTAGTAAGTTCAGTGACTAATTGATAGGGTTACATCACACCATACCCCCAAGTAAAGGTCAGTGAAGATGTTTGGGAAATCATCCTACCTAATAATAAGCAAACTGTGTAATCTTTAAACTTATTAACCAGAAATGGCCCGAGTTGAGAGTGTTATTAATAACTCTCTGTAATTCCTTTTCATCCATTATGATTTTTAACTTGCATTGTGGTTTTTGCTTTTAGTACTATTTCATTTTACCTTAAGGATATTTATATACTTGTAATAGAAATGCTGAAATCAATTTTGTGTAAGTAGTTAAGCAAGAAGTAGGGTTTTGTTTTGTTTTGTTTTGTTTTTTGTTTTTGTTTTTTTTGAGACAGAGTCTCACTCTGTCGCCCAGGCTGGAGTGCAGTGGCGAGATCTCGGCTCACTGCAAGCTCCGCCTCCCTGGTTCACACCATTCTCCTGCCTCAGCCTCCCGAGTAGCTAGGACTAGAGGTGCCCGCCACCATGCCCAGCTAATTTCTTTTTGTATTTTTAGTAGAGATGGGGTTTCCCCATATTAGCCAGGATGGTCTCGACCTTCCGACCTTATGATCTGCCCACCTCGGCCTCCCAAAGTGCTGGGATTACAGGCTTGAGCCACCGCGCCCAGCCGGAAGTAGGTTTTTTTGAAGAGTCAGCTGAAAACAGCTGTTGCCATATTTGGAATTTAAGTTTTTAATTTGAAAATATTATAATTGAGACATTATTGTATATACTTATGGTATACAGAGTGATGTTATGATACATGTATACAATGCAGAATGATTAAATCAAGCTATTTAACATAGCTGTCACCTCAAGTAATGTTTTTGTAGTCGGAAATTTGAAATTTACTATCTCAGGAATTTTGAAATGTACAATACATTGTTATTAACTTTTCTCACCATGCTATGAAAGTAGATCTCACCAAACTTATTCTTCCTGTCTTAACTGAAACTTTGTACCCTAATTTTAAAAATTTAATACATTTATTTGGTTCAAAATTTAGAGAGTGTAAAAGGATAATCAGTGAAAATCTCTTTCAGTGAGTTTCCATTCTCACATTTTGTACATTATTCCACATGTGTGTGAATGTTGATCATGTAGAATGAATTTCCTAGAAATGGAATTGCCAGTTTACAGAGGTCATGCATTTGTAATTTGGTAGACACTGCTACCAGAATATAAGAGGATAAGTTGCCCTAAACCCTGTATAAAACTACTTATTATTGTAAACTCTTTCACCTTTGCCAGCCTAATGAATTTTTTTTTAACAAATACTAGTTTCAATTAGCATTTCTCTGAGAAAAATGTGATGTTTGGGTCTCCTTAAGAGCTATTTATGTTTCTTTTTATCTGAACTGATTGTTGATTCCTTTACCCCCTATTATTTACCATTCTTTTGTTCTTCCTTTCTGAAGTTCAAGTCGCCTCCTGCTTTTTCCTTTCTCTTTGGAGAACTTCCTTTAACCAATTTTTTTTTTTTTTTTTAAGGTTAGGTCTACTGGTGACAAATTATTCTAGTTTTCTGAAAATGTCTTTATTTCATCAGGGTTTAGGGAATGGTTTCAGAATGAAACTGTTCCACCTCAGATCATTAGGCGTTAGCGTTTCATAAGGAGTGCTCAGCCTAGATCCCTCGCATGCACAGTTCACAATAGGGTTTGTGCTCCTTTAAGAATCTAATGCTGTCGCTGATCTGACAGGAGCTGGAGCTCCAGTGGTAAGGCTTGCTTGCCTGCCACTCACCTTCTCCTCTGTGACCTGGTTCCTAACATGTGACGGATCAGTACCAGGGACCATGGCTCTTCATCTCCATGTACTGACATTACGTTGACTATGTATATCGATAATTCTATTCAGTTAAATAATACTTGTGACTTTGAGAAGGATACAGTTTCAATCATATTCTCAATATGCCTTAATCATATTTTAAAATATAGTTTAGCACACACTTTGAAACTCAAGCCACAGTCTTAGAGAATCAATATTGCTATTGTGATGTCTCCCAATTTTTTTTGCCTTTTTACCCTTCTGTCCTTTAATGCCATCTCTTTCTCAATTATTTTCTCTCATTTTTTTTCTGAGCAGACTTACACGAAAAGGAACGTAAATTAAATTTGCCAAATATCAAAAGAGAGGAACTTTTTATTTATTTATTTATATTTGAAACGGAATCTCAGTCTGTCTCCCAGGCTGGAGTGCAGTGACGCAATCTCAGCTCACTGCAACCTCTGCCTCCCAGTTCAAGAGATTCTCTGCCTCAGTCTCCCGAGTAGCTGGGATTACAGGTGCCCTCTACCACACTTAGCTAATTTTTGTATTTTTAGTAGAGACGGGTTTCTACATGTTGGTCAGGCTGGTCTCGAACTCCTGACCTCAACCTGTCCACCAGCCTTGGCCTCCCAAAGTGGTGGGATTACAGGCATGAGCCACTGCAGCTGTACTTTTCATTTTATCATGTTATCTTGCTTCACTAAAATGTTCTCTTCAAAAGCGATGTGTAAATTAAATCATTGTTTATTAAATGTATTTAATACACTTGGTAAGTGGGCTTGCTGTTGTGTGGTATGGTTTTTTGTTGTTTTGGAGACAGGTTCTCACTCTGTTCCCCAAGCTAGAACGTAGTGGTGCAGTCATGGCTCACTGCAGCCTCGACTTCAAGTAATTCTCCCTCCTTGGCCTCCCAAAGTGCTGGCATTACAGGTGTGAGACACCATACCCCCGGCGACCTCCCAGGGTCAAGTGATTCTCCCCCCTCAGCCTCCCAAAGTGCTGGGACTACAGGCATGAGAAGCCATGCCCCTAGCCAATGGGGTTGCTTTTTTTTTGTTTTTTTGTTTTTTAATTTCAAATACTAAATGGGCTTGCTTTTAAAGTATATCAGCTGGGATGTATTTCTCATAGGAAAGAATCTCAATGCAAAATAAATAGAAATCAGAGCTGGTAATTAAAGATTTGTTAATTGTGGGGTAAAGAGTTACCATATTTTAACAAGTATATTTTATGTTTAAGTGTAGTATTTTTATTTTGCTTGCACAATTTTATGTTTTTATTTCATTATGAATTTCTTTGTTAGATTTCCTAAAAATTTGATCTTTCCCCCCCTGCATATCCCTCAGGTTTATTAGTTTAGCATATATAAGTAGATTTTTCAGATTATATGTTTTTACATACCCACTCTGTCTTACTAGCAGCATTGGTATTGGATTCAGGTTAACAGTTGGGCTCATGAGACAAAATTAGCTTCCCCAGGCACTAAGGCTACTTACCCTTAAGAAAGGATATAGGACAGGAAACGGCATGGCTGGTACATCAACAGCATAGAGGAGCTCTCATGATTTCCAGGCACTGCTTGCATATATCCCAAACATCTCACACTTGATAATGTACATGTTCCTTAGAAACACAACTGGGTAAGGAAGGATTACCTTAGTTCAGTGAAGCCATTACATCTACAGTCTGTTCAGATTTTATACCTTGTTCCCTTTCTCCAGTGCAGCAACATCTCATCAGTACTGGAAAAGCAATCTGGACAGTGAACCAGAAGTCCTTGAAGTTACAAGTAACTTCAGCCAGATTTTCATGTGTCTTGGGTTTAGTATATTCATATAAATTATCAGTTACAAATTTCAAGGATGATTCAGGCACAGCAGCACACGTGCCTGTAGTCTTAGCTACTCAGGAGGCTGAGGGAAGGAGGATTACTTGAGCCCAGGAGTTTGAGGCCAGCCTGTGCAACACAGCAAGACCGCATCTTCATAAATATATAAGTAAATAAACAAGGCTAGGCATGGTAGCTCACACTTGTAATCCCAACACTTACAGAGGTTGAGGCAGGAGGATCCCTTGAGCACAGGAGTTTGAAACCAGCCTAGGCAACATAGGGAGAACTTGCCTCTACAAAAATAAAAGTAAAAAAATTAGCAGGGCATGGTGGCATACACCAGTGTTCCCAGTTACGTAGGAAGCTGAGACAGAAGTATCACTTGAGCCCGGGAGGTCAAGACTGTAGTGAGCTAAGATCTTCACTCTAGCCTGGGCAACAGAGCAAGACCCTGTCTCCAAAAAAAAAAAAGACAAGGATAAATTTGCCAAATATCAAATCTTCAGATGTTCCTGAGGGTAAGGTGAGGCTAAAGGAAAGGTCACAAATCAGCTGTTAACCCTTTCAACTAAGGTTCTGTAACCAAACAGCCAACAGATAATCCAAAGATATATTTTCTTTGTTCTCCTTAACTTTTTATTATGGAAAATATTAATTTATGCACAAGTGAATAAAATAGTATAACAAACACTTGTTCTTTACCTAGCTTTGGGAGTTTATTTATGGCCAAACTTGTTTTACCCATCACTAGCCACCTTTCCCTTTCCTATTACTTTGAAACAAATTCCAGGCATAATATTTTATCAATAAATGTTATTTATAAAAGATGATTCTTAAAAACAATACCATAATGATACATACATACACATTCCTAAATATAAAATATCTTGACAGTGTTCAGATTGTAACTGTTTCATTAATGTTAATTAATTTTTTGTTGTGTGAATCAATCCAAATAAAGTTCAGACATTGAAATTGGTCTTGTAAGTTGTGTTTTGTTTTTTAATAAATTCTCTTGCCATCTTGTTTTATGTTTCCTTGAAATGTATTTATCAAAAAAGGTAGATCATTTGTCGTGCAGCGTTTTCTATAATTGAACACACTGGATTTTACTAATTGAATACTTACTATGTTATGTAATGTTGATCAGATGCAGTTGTGACTTGAAAAAATTCCTTTTAATGAAAACAGGAGTCACACAGGACTAGTTGTCTCAGTGTTCTGCAGCAGCCACGGGTTATCAGTGCCTCACGAGAAGTTGTAAAACAGGCCGGGCGCGGTGGCTCAAGCCTGTAATCCCAGCACTTTGGGAGGCCGAGATGGGCAGATCACGAGGTCAGGAGATCGAGACCATCCTGGCTAACACAATGAAACCCCGTCTCTACTAAAAATACAAAAAAATTAGCCGGGCGAGGTGGCGGGCGCCTGTAGTCCCAGCTACTCGGGAGGCTGAGGCAGGAGAATGGCGCAAACCCGGGAGGCGGAGCTTGCAGTGAGCCGAGATAGCGCCACTGCACTCCAGCCTGGGCGACAGAGTGAGACTCCGTCTCAAAAAAAAAAAAAAAAAAGAAGTTGTAAAACAATGATTTTTGTTTGTTTGTTTTTGTTTTTTGAGACAGAGTCTCGCTCAATTTCTTTTTCATTTATGCCTGGAATGCTTCTGACAAAGAGCTATTTCCCTTCATCTATTTCATTAGCAAGTGGTACAGTTTGTACCAGAATGGCCGGATAAATGCTTTATACTTTATGAGTATCACTATGAACTAATGGATTTCTATTATAATCTGATATATTTCAATTTATTGTAGTTCTCATCTATATATCAATATTGTCCCATCTTTGGCGCCGGTTAGCCTCTTCAAATCCAACATGATTTGAATGAGTATATCTTTAGATAGGTCAAGCTCCTCCTAGTTTGTAGTATCTTCTTCTGATTCTTGTTGTATTACACCTTCTAGCTTTACTTACTCATGTTAATTGAATGATCCTTTAAACTCTGAGTTTATTTACCCTTTTTAAAGTTACGGCTTCCTTAACTGAAATAAAATTTCAATTTAAAATGACTTTTTGTAGAGTCCCCAAAACATTCTGTTCATCATGGGCAATTGACTTCCCTCTGTTATCAGTCTCCTCTTGAGCTAGATTTCTTGATTATTAGAAGACTGCTTGGGCATTGAAATATAAGCCCATGCCAATGAAATCAATTTCTTACCTCTCCACGTTTCTGTAAAGCAGTTTTTCTGTTATTTCCCCGCACTAGTTCTGCCAATCTTGATAATAAGAGGGGAAGTGGAAAACTACAAGATTAGAACGTGGGACTCTTCATTGTTATTCTGTGCTTTTAGAAAACTTTCTTATTCAGATGTTTGTTAACATTAGTTTAGCATTTTAGACTCACCTATTTTTTAAAGTTCTTTGGATTAATACATACAACTTTGACCGATGAATTCTGGAGATCTGGACTCTAATCCTGAGTCTCGACTCCTTTCCTGTACTTTCCAGTTCACATAGCTGGATGATCTAAGTGCTAAATACCGGACTCAGTGAGAATCTGCAGAAAATTTAAATCTCCTTCACAAAGTTCGTCTAAAAATTGTTGATCAAAACCTTTTTGTTTTTATTAAAGTTAAGAAAGAAGAAAAGAAAAGGCATAAATCATCATCATCTTCCTCCTCCTCATCTAGTGACTCAGATAGCTCAAGTGATTCTCAGTCCTCTTCTGATTCCTCTGATTCTGAAAGTGCTTCTGAAGAGAAATCAAAGAAAAGAAAAAAGAAACATAGGAAAAATTCCCGAAAACACAAGAAAGAAAAGAAGAAGCGAAAGAAAAGCAAGAAGAGGTCTTAATTTTACTTTTCTAATGCTAGCTTTATATTCTGATTCCGTTTTTATAAATAAATCTGTTAGGATTTGGGGTCAATTATATGAAACTGTTAAAATAGTGAGAAATATAGCATGGAGCATAAGACTTTTGATATTCTACAGTCTGTAGATTAAATTTTGGGTACGTTCATTTTCTTTTGAAACAAAACCTATCAGTTCATTTTTTTGTGTACTCAATTAAATGATGGCTTTGGTGTTACAGATTTGTATGTTTTGTAGGAGGATTATGGGATTCATGAAAATTGCAGAAAACCACCAATTGTTTTTCCTATTTTCAGTAGCTCTTATGATAGCATAAGGGTAGAAAGCAGATAATATCCGTGTATTTTACCTTCTTTTCCATTTTGTTTGAAATAATCAGTGTTTGTACTAAAACTTGTCTTCATCTGCCTGTTGCCTCAAATGCAATTAATTTCCATACCCATGTTTTAAAGTATTTTAAATTTATCAGAGCGCATTGCCCACATAGTTTCATATTTTTTATCCGTTTTGTAGGAAAATATTTTTTGAGAGTGTGATAATCGAAACATTTTGTTTTGTTTGTTTTTTGATTGGTTAGTTGGTTTGTCAGAGGAATAGAAGATTTTTCCCATGCGATCACATCTTTGGTAAGGACAGGATGTTTATATTATAGTGATATAAAGGAAAGAAATACCAACAATTGGATATTTGCGTAAGGACATAATAACCAACTGTAACTTGTTTTGTGTGTTTCTGTTTGTTAAGTGCATCTAGTGAGAGTGAAGCTGAAAATCTTGAAGCCCAACCCCAGTCTACTGTCCGTCCAGAAGAGATCCCTCCTATACCTGAAAATAGATTCCTAATGAGAAAAAGTCCTCCTAAAGCTGATGAGAAGGAAAGGAAAAACAGAGAGAGAGAGAGAGAAAGAGAGTGGTATGTGAATGTGTATATTTTGTCTTACATGGTTTACCATAGAACTTTTCTTTTTAAAAAGTTTTTATTTATTTTAAACAAGATTTAATTGACCTTGTCCCAAGATTGAAATCTTTTTAATAAAATGTTCTTCTGCAAAGTTCTTTTTTGCCAACCACATAATTAGAAAGGTAAATTGACTTAAATTACAAGTAGATTGTGAAGTAGTTACACATAATAAACACTAATACAAAAAAGAGATGTTAAGCTGCATTCTAAACCAATAACAAGATACTGTTTAACCAGTAAAACAAGGTAGTGTTTTATCGTGTTATTTGTGTACATTAAACTTTTAAGCAAATAAGAACCTTGGTTTTTCAGTTAATCTAATAGGAAAAACTGCTGTTTTCCTTACTTGGTTTACAGTATTGTAATAAAAACTGATGTCATGTTCAAATCCTGAAAAAATTTTACTACGTAAATCTACATTATTAATATCTGTAATGCTAATTGTTCTTTATCAGTCATTTTAATAACTATGTCCAAAAGTAGAAAAGAATATTGAAATCTTTCTGTTAGTTATGATCAGAAATGCATTGTCATAATACAAATAATAACATTCTTGGCCAGGCATAGGGCTCACACCTGTAATCCCAGCACTTTGGGAGGCCAAGGTGGACAGATCTCTTGAGCTCAGGATTTTGAGACAAGCCTGGGCAACGTGGCAAAACCCCACCTCCACTAAAACAAAAATTAGCTGGGTATGGTGGTGCATGCCTGTAGTCCCAACTACTCAGGAGGCTGAGATGGGAAAATCACCAGAGCCCAGAAAGTTGAGGCTGCAGAGTGCAGTAATCATGCCACTGAGCTCCAGCCTGGGTGATGGGAGTGAGACACTGTCTTAAAAAAAAAAAAAAAATTTTTTTTGAGTAATCTTTCTATACTTCAATCCTTTCTATACAATAAAAATATAAAAATAGGATGTAGTATTTGAAACTTTGTAATTTTGAGGAGTTGGATTGAGTTAATTTTTCTGCTAGTATTGGAAAGAATGTTTCCAAGGAAATAAAGATTAAAGAAAAAGTATTTGAACAACTTTTCACATATCACTTACATGGATGTTGGTAATGTGCTAATTAAATATTAACTGATGTACTATTTTTGGAAAACAAACAGCTTCCCTTTTTGGTATAAACCATGATATGAATGTTTGACTAATTCAGACCAGCTTGTCGTTGCTTAGTTCACATTACTTAACATTTCTGTATAGTTCTGTTGCAACTTTTAAAGGATAATAAGGTACTTTGGGATAAGATAATTTTAAAATTGTTCTCTCGACAGCATTAGCCCCTTCTGAGCTCTTCTACATTAATTTTTCTTAGCACTATCAAATTAGTTTTGTCTTAGTAATGAGTATATATAGCAGTATTTCTCAATAGGACATGATTGGCATTTCGAGGCAGGAAAGTTCTTCATGCTGACCACATTTCAAGGCCTTAGCGTTTCTGCCTCCTGGGCCCTACTTACTAGTAGCACTCTCTGGTCATTCCATTTTGGCTTGATAACCACTGATTATACATTTGTCTTTTGTATCCATGGGGAATTGGTTTCAGGACCCCTTGCAGATACCAAACTATGTAGATGTTTAAGTCTCTTTTGAAAAATAACATAGTATTTGCATATAATCTAATATTCCCATATATTTTAAATCATCTCTAGATTACTTATAATATCTAGTGTGTTATGATAATCTATATAATAATATAGTGTAAATGCTATGTAAATACTTGTTTTACTATATTTGGGGGTTTTTTAATTTTTTTATTTTTTCAGTTGGGTTTTTTCCCCTTCAAATAGTTTTAATCCCTGGTTGGTTGAATCTTCAGATGTGGAACCTCCGGATACAGGGACGAACTGTATATAGAATTTTAAATTTGTTAATTTAAGATGAATAAAGCTGTATTCTACAGATTCATTTTTATTTTTATTTTATTATTATGGTTTTTTGTTTGTTTGTTTGAGACAGAGTCTCGCCCTGTCGCACAGGCTGGAATGCAGTGGCATGATCTCGGCTCACTACAATCTCTGCCTCCCGGGTTTAAGCGATTCTCCTGCCTTGGCCTCCTGAGTAGCTGGGACTATAGGCGCGTGCCACCACGCCCAGCTAATTTTTTGTATTTTTAGTAGAGATGGCGTTTTACTGTGTTAGCCAGGATGATCTTGATATGCTGACCTCGTGATCCGTCCACCTTGGCCTCCCAAAGTGCTGGGATTATAGGCATGAGTCACTGTGCCCGGCCTAGATTCATTTTTATTAAAATCACACATCATGGGGCCGGGCATAGTGGCTGACATCTGTAATCCCAGCATTTTGGGAGGCCTTGGCGGGTGGATTGCTTGAGCTCAGAGGTTCAAGCCTGGGCAACATGGTGAAACCCTGTCTCTACCAAAAATACAAAAAATTAGCCAGGCATGGTGGTGCATACCTGTAGTTCCAGCTACTTGTGAGACTCAAGTGGGAGGATAGCTTGAAACCAGGAAGACAGAGGTTGCAGTGAGTCAAGATCACACCACTACACCCCAACCTGGGTGACGGAGTAAGAACCCGTCTCAAAAGAAATAATAATAAAGGACTTTTTTTTTTTTGAGACAGAGTCTTGCTCTGTTGCCAGGCTGAAGTGCAGTGGCGCAATCCCGACTCACTGCAACTCTGCCTCCTGGGTTCAAGCAATTCTCCTGCCTCAGCCTCCCGAGTAGCTGAGATTACAGGCACGTGCCACCACACCCAGATAATATTTGTATTTTTAGTAGAGACAGGGTTTCACTATGTTGGCCAGGATGGTCTCGATCTCTTGACCTTGTGATCCGCCCGCCTTGGCGTCCCAAAGTGCTGGGATTACAGGCGTGAGCCATCATGCCAGGCCAACAAAAGTTGTTTTTAAAATTGTGTTAACTTTCTCTTTGCTTTCTTCTAGTAATCCACCTAACTCCCAGCCTGCTTCATACCAGAGACGACTTTTAGTTACTAGATCTGGCAGGAAAATTAAAGGAAGAGGACCAAGGGTAGGTGATTCTTTCTCCCAGAGATCTTCACAATACTGCATTTGTCTTCCTTAAATAATTTTAGGGTGTTTCTTAAATATTATTTTAATGTGCAAGTAAGTAAAATTTAGGGGAGACGCAAACATTGAATTACATATTCTCTTTCTTAAACAGCTTCTGTATGTTGGTACTTCACAACAGAAAATCCATGATATATAGATTTTACATTTACATGGTATAAAATGGGATCGAGGTCTTTCTTGTCTCCCTTGTTACTTTGCAATCACTGTATTTCTATTCTTGTTAAAAATAAATAAAACTTAACCTTATTCTTGTATTTTATTCTTTTTTTATTTACTAGAGTGTCCTCATCAGAATTTAAATATCTTCTGCTTTCAAAACTTTATAGAAACTTGGCTACACTTCTCTGTCTTATGTCTTCACTTCCTACTTATTCCTCAAGCATTTCAGTTGTCTTCCACTAGCACTGTTCTGCTGAAAACAGCACTTGATGCATAATTAGCTCCATATCACAAAATCCAGTGGATCATTTTTAGCATTTTTAGTCTTCATTTTACTTGCTCCTTGTAATATTCTTTCCACATTTCTTTTTTTTTTTTTTTTTTTTTTTTGAGATGGAGGCTCACTCTGTTGCCCAGGCTGGAGTGCAGTGACGCGATCTTGGCTCACTGCAACCTCTACCTCCCAGGTTCCTTTTTTTTTTTTTTTTTTCCCCCCCCGAGACGGAGTCTCGCTCTGTCGCCCAGGCTGGAGTGCAGTGGCCTGATCTCAGCTCACTGCAAGCTCCGCCTCCCGGGTTCATGCCATTCTCCTGGCTCAGCCTCCCGAGTAGCTGGGACTACAGGCGCCCGCCACCTCGCCCGGCTAGTTTTTTGTATTTTTTAGTAGAGACGGGGTTTCACCATGTTAGCCAGGATGGTCTCGATCTCCTGACCTCATGATCCGCCCCTCTCGGCCTCCCAAAGTGCTGGGATTACAGGCTTGAGCCACCGCGCCCGGCCAACCTCCCAGGTTCAAGCAGTCCTCCTGCCTCAGCTCCCCCTAGCAGCTGGGATTACACCATGCCCAGTTAATTTTTGTATTTTTAGTAGATACGGGGTTTCACCATGTTGCCCAGGCTGGTCTCAAACTCCTAACCTCAGGTGATCCACCTGCCTCGGCCTCCCAAAGTGCTGGGATTATAGGCGTGAGCCACTGTGCCCGGCCTCCACATTTCTTTTATCACATATTCTTTCTATCTCTCTAGCCAGTCTGTTGTACATTTCTAATGCTAGCTCATACTCCTTAAACTGACCTTTTTTTTGAGACAAGATCTCACTTTTACCCAGGCTGGAGTGCAGTGTGGTACAATCAAGGAACACTGCAGCCTCAACCTTGCAGTCTCAAGCAATCCTCCCACCTCAGCCTCCCAAGTAGCTGGGACTACAGGTGTGCAGCACCATATCTGGCTAATTTTTGTATTTTTTTGTAAAAATGGGGTTTCGCCATGTTGCCCAGACTGGTCTCGAACTCCTGAGCTCAAGCAATCTGCCTGTCTTTAGCCTCCCAAAGTCCTAGAATTACAGGCATGAGCCACCGAGTCCAGCCATTTACCTAACCTTTAAATACTGTAGTACCTCAAGGTTCCCATTCAACTCTTCTCACACTGCATATACTCCTTGAGCAATTTCATGACTCCCATGGCTGGTAATTGTCAAATTTTTTCTGCATTTTTTAGCTCCAAAGACTCATTTGACTAATGAGTACCTCAAACTTGGCTTTTACGAAGTTGAGCACAAGCTCTTCCTCTTCAAATCTGAACCTTCTTTAGGTTACTGATTTTAGTGACTGGCACCACCACCTGTGCAGTTCCTTCCCAAGAATAATATGATTCTCCCCTTTCGGTTTATACCTTAACTATGCAAATAACTTAACTATGGTAAGATACATAGAGGTATCTTACCCATCACCGAATACTGTCATTTCTGCCTCCTAAATACTCGGAAATTCATGTGTTTCAAGCTTTACCCCTGCCATGTTAATTCAACTCCATCATATTGTCTGAACTGTAAATTTTGATAGTTCTCAATTTTTTTTAATCTCAGTATCTCTTTCATGTTAAAAATTACTGAGGACCCAAAAGAACTTTTGTTGGTGTGGGTTATATCTATCAATATTTACTCTTTTAGGAATTAGTACTGAGAAATATTTAAAACATAAGAATATATAAGCACACGTTCCATTAGCTGTGAAGGTAATGATATCAAAACATGTAAACTGAATAACACTATTGTATGATAATGAAAGAATGAAAATGGAAAAGGCAAATGTTGTGATATTATTATGAAAATAGTTTTGGCCGGGCGCGGTGGCTCAAGCCTGTAATCCCAGCACTTTGGGAGGCCGAGACGGGCGGATCACGAGGTCAGGAGATCGAGACCATCCTGGCTGACACGGTGAAACCCCGTCTCTACTTTAAAAAATACAAAAAAACTAGCCGGGCGAGGTGGCGGTGCCTGTAGTCCCAGCTACTCGGGAGGCTGAGGCAGGAGAATGGCGTGAATCCGGAAGGTGGAGCTTGCAGTGAGCTGAGATCCGGCCACTGCACTCCAGCCTGGGCGGCAGAGCGAGACTCTGTCTCAAAAAAAAAAAAAAAAAAGAAAATAGTTTTGACCCCTGAGCCTTTAAATCCCAGATCCCACTTTGAGATTCACTGTCTAATCTTTTTTTAAATAGTAGCCAGAATTGTCATTTAAAAATGAAAGTCTGGCCGGGCGCGGTGGCTCAAGCCTGTAATCCCAGCACTTTGGGAGGCCGAGACGGGCGGATCACGAGGTCAGGAGATCGAGACCATCCTGGCTAACACGGTGAAACCCCGTCTCTACTAAAAAATACAAAAAACTAGCCGGGCGAGGTGGGGCGCCTGTAGTCCCAGCTACTTGGGAGGCTGAGGCAGGAGAATGGCGTAAACCTGGGAGGCGGAGCTTGCAGTGAGCTGAGATTCGGCCACTGCACTCCAGCCCGGGTGACAGAGCAAGACTCCGTCTCAAAAAAAAAAAAAAAAAAAAAAAAAAAAAAAAAAAAAAAAAAAAAAAATGAAAGTCTGATTTTTGTGCTACTCCTTTACCATTGATCTTAGGATAAATCCAAAATTACTACGATGGCCTATGACACTTCACAAAACCTAGTCCTTGCTTACCTCATCAATGTTATCTTGTACTAGTTTCCCTTGTAATTTTTAGCTTTGGCCATATTTGGTCTGTCTTTTCTTCTTAACTCGGAAACTTCCTGTCTCAGCATCTTTTCCCTTTTCCTTTTATACACATTCTATTGTAGCTGCATATATGTTTAACATAACTAATTATATGTTCATTCACGTGCTCTCCAAGTCCTGTAGACTATAAGTTCCAGGAAAGCACACTCATATATCTTGGCTCACTAATGTTCTCTCAGTATGTAGTAGAGTGTTTGGTCATCCTAAGGGTTGAATAAGTGAACATCTACACATATACTCTATTTTCTCCACAATATGAGAAATGGTTGCTTTGAAACATTAAGTATATATAACATTTAGATTGAACTTGGCAACTTATAAGTTGCTCTAGCATTACTTGGATAGGACTCTTCCATGGAGAAGACGTGTATGGCTAGTGGCTAGAGTTTTTGTGATTAATGTTTCTTAACTTGGAATTTGCAACATGACAACTTAAGTTTCTCTGCCTCATTGATTTCCTACATGAAAATTGGGAAATTTTAGTAATTTTCAGGGCATAGAAATATCAGATGTTTTATTTTAACCTAGAAACATATGCTGTTTAGCTACTATTATAATGCTTTTTATGTATTTTTAAATTTTGTACCCCTTACTACCTCCTGACCCTCGAGCCCAGTACTTCCCTCTCTCCCAGCACTCATGTGAGTCCCTCTATACTTTTATACATTAATTTTTCCCCCTTTTAATTTTCTTTAGCGTTACCGAACTCCTTCCAGATCCAGATCAAGGGATCGTTTCAGACGTAGTGAGACTCCTCCACATTGGAGGCAAGAGATGCAGAGAGCTCAAAGAATGAGGGTATCAAGCGGTGAAAGATGGATCAAAGGGGATAAGTAAGATTTAACTATTATTTCAAATGTAATAAGTATTTGTTTTTACTATTATACATAAAGTTATTTTATTGTCATTTTAATTATTGCTGAATACCTTAAGAAGAGTAGAATATCATTTTAGCCAATAATATCTACAATTCTTTTTCTAATAACATTTCCCCAATCCTTTTTCTTATTTTTTAGGAGTGAGTTGAATGAAATAAAAGAAAATCAGAGAAGTCCAGTTAGAGTAAAAGAGAGAAAAATAACGGATCACAGGAATGTATCTGAGAGTCCAAACAGAAAAAATGAAAAGGAAAAGAAAGTTAAAGACCATAAATCTAACAGCAAAGAGAGAGACATCAGAAGAAATTCAGAAAAAGATGATAAATATAAAAACAAAGTGAAGAAAAGGGCCAAATCTAAAAGTAGGAGTAAGAGTAAAGAGAAATCAAAGAGTAAAGAAAGAGATTCAAAACATAATAGACATGAAGAAAAGAGGATGAGGTCACGGAGTAAAGGAAGGGATCATGAGAATGTTAAAGAAAAAGAAAAGCAGTCTGATTCTAAAGGAAAAGATCAGGAAAGGAGTAGAAGTAAAGAGAAGTCTAAACAGTTAGAATCAAAGAGTAATGAGCATGATCATAGTAAAAGTAAGGAAAAGGATAGACGTGCACAATCCAGGAGTAGAGAATGTGATATAACTAAAGGTAAACACAGTTATAATAGCAGAACAAGAGAACGAAGCAGAAGTAGGGACAGAAGCAGAAGAGTGCGATCAAGAACCCATGACAGAGATCGCAGCAGAAGCAAGGAGTACCATAGATACAGAGAACAGGAATACAGGAGAAGAGGACGGTCACGAAGCCGAGAGAGAAGAATGACACCAGGAAGATCAAGAAGTAAAGATAGGAGGAGAAGGAGGAGAGACTCACGGAGCTCAGAGAGAGAAGAAAGTCAAAGCAGAAACAAAGAAAAATACAGAAACCAAGAAAGTAAGAGCTCACACAGAAAAGAAAATTCTGAGAGTGAGAAAAGAATGTACTCTAAAAGTCATGATCATAATAGCTCAAATAATAGCAGGGAAAAAAAGGCTGATAGAGATCAAAGTCCCTTCTCAAAAATAAAACAAAACAGTCAGGACAATGAATTAAAGTCCTCTACATTGAAAAATAAGGAGGATGAGAAGATCAGATCCTCAGTGGAAAAAGAAAACCAAAAATCAAAGGGTCAAGAAAATGACCATGTACATGAAAAAAATAAAAAATTTGATCATGAATCAAGCCCTGGAACAGATGAAGACAAAAGTGGATGAGTGAGTGATATAAACTTCCATTCTGTTTCGAATTTTAAGTTTGAGAGACTTGCTAATGAATCTCCTTTATGTTGTTTTCCTTTTCATTGTTTTTGGGTTGTTTTATGTTTGTCCTTTTTTCTTAATGTGGATTTCATTGAGTTGATCTTTTGATAATCTGCAATGTGGATAATTTGTACTGCTAAAGTTTTAATAAACTTGAAATGAGAAAAACACTTTGGTGTAGTACTGTGTGCTGTGTTTAACTATTTTATGTATGCATTACTGTGTTGCAACAATTAGCCAATAGCATCCTAATTTGTTTAGTCAGCCATTTGGAATGGTTGCAATGCATTGTTACAAAAGCTTGTGTTTCTCATGATTAAAGTAACTTTAGAAGCCACTAGAAGACATCTTGTATAGATTTTCTGATTGCGTTAATAATAGAGGTTTGCAGCGGTTTCTTTTAATTACACAGAAGCAGGGTCCTAATAACCTGAGATCTTAAGTCATAACTTTTGATTTTATAGTAATTTGTGCTTTAAATAGATGTTTAGTTATTTATATTGCACTTCATACTCTATTCTTTATAGTTTGAGCCATAGCTTGTTTCCTATTAATGCTTTTCCTGTCTAGTTGTGTTTTACTTAACTGCCTATAAAAATCATGAGTAATTTTTTTCAGTTGATGTACTGATTGAGCTTGAGTTGCTGTTATACAGCATTTGACAGGAACTATACCTTGGAAAATCAGATTGTGATTCTCAATTCTGTGTTGCTTTTGGTTTGAAGAGTTTTGGGAACGTTTTAATTATTATTACCCTTCTCTAAAATTAAAAAAAAAGAGAAAAAGCGTTTCTCATTAAAACATACCATTTGCGCAGGTCCTTAAGCTATACAGATTCTAAAAATTGTTAGTATTGATGCATTACCTTCTAAGATTTCTCTTTTTTGGCCTCCAACCTGTATAGAGTTGAGTGTTAACTCTGCATGGATTTTGTTTGTTTCTTTTAATTGAACTGCTCTAACTCTCATAGCTGTGAGTTCCAAGTGGCAAGAAAATGCATCTTTTCTATATATGTATCATGATAGGCTATAGCATGTTTATGACTCTGGTTTCTTTCTATTCAGGTGGTTTTATACCATTACTGTTAATGTTATTTTAACTTGGCATGTATAACATTGCCATATAGAGTAGAGTAGAAAGTTGCAAATTTTGATAGTTTACAGAGTTAAACACTAAACATATCCAAAGTCCATTTAGAGTTTTGGGTGTTGTATTTTGCCATTTTTGTGATGTGTGGCCTTTTATTCTGTAATGTCATTTCTAAATAAAACATTGAACATCCAGCAAACGTAAAACCTGCCTCATTTGAAAGGAAATTTCAAAATTCCAATTAATAGTATTCTCTAGAGAGTTTTGTACTTTAATATTTGTCAGTGTAGTGTCAACTCTGTTACCAAGATAGCTTCTTGGTAAATCCGGTAGCTACTCAATGCTATTTGTACTGAATAAAGCAGTGCTTAACATGATACTTCCCATTATTGATTAATGCAATATTGATATATTTGGCGTTGTGGTAGCTGTTGCAGAATGAATAGTGTAATGACCATAAGATTGCTTGGGAAATTGTAATACAGATATCCACAATGAATTCTTTCCAAATTTTTTTTTTTCTGATGATGAAAGTTGTAGATGTTTATTATAATCCAGGGTGATTGATTTCTTAGAGACTGACCACAAACCCACATTAGGGATAATTGAGTCTGAGTGCCCAAGCTATATAATGTTACGTATTTTAAGCAAGTTATTGTTTGTCCTAATTTCAGTTAACTGCATTTTAAAATTGTTGTTATAAACTATTTGAGCTTTAAGAAAGGTGTTAAGAAAGGATTTCTAATAACAGTTAAGTCCATGCTAAGTAAAAATTCTTATATGTTGTCTGATCCCAGAGCTTTATCTAAAAATTATACACAAGGATGTCCAAATCTTAGAGTTTCAAAAAGGAACCATAGGGAGAAAATTGTAGTAATTTCTATTCCCAGTATTCTGTTTGGGTTATCAAAAGAGCAACTCCATGCTCCGCATTATTGATAGTCCTTATTTTAAAGTTTTATTAGCTCTCTTTACAGAGCAGATGTGAAGGAGTTGAGAGAAGGACAATCAACTAGATTTTATTTTTAGAATATAAACATTTTTTAAATGACTAAACAGCATTAACTGTACCTCAAGATCTGCGCATGCATCTGAATAGCACATGGCTCAAATGGTCCTTTCCTTTTGTTACGTTTAGTAGTTGTGCCATCTTTAATTTTTGCTTTGAACATTGTTTTCCTAAAAGTCAACTATTACTTTCTCATCAAGTTGGTTTTATAGTTACGTCTGAATTTATGGTTCATGTCAAAGTATCTTTGACTTAATATCCTTTTAAAAATATTTAAGCTGATGTATTTTTATTGCTCAGTTGGTGATAGCTGAGAAAACTTTTTCAATATGTAGAATTTTCATGGTTATTTTGTATGAATTATTTTTCTGGGTAAGCCATCTGCCACAGAAATTGACACTATGGTGAGATTAATGTTACTGAAATAAGCAGTAGAGAAGCTACTGGATTGCTTTAAAACATTCTTTGATTAAATTACTCTATAGTTGGTAAGTTCATAGAGCAATGTAGTTTTAAGTTACTTAATTGAAGCTCTCAGAAGTTGCAAAGAATGTATCTGATAAATCTGCCTTTGCACAAGTGTGATGCTGATGCATGGACGGCTTTGCTGAATGGCCTTTGATATTTGTGCCTAGTGGAAGGTATGGAGCTAAACAATTAAAGATCTCTTCATTATGGTTAGGCACACATTGGATCTCTGGTATTTTGGGTGTATTTTGGGTAGTGGTATTAACTTGACAATTCTAATTTATTTTAGTTAGTATATGTAGCAAGTTAGTATGTTTCTTAGTAGTTTATTGTACTTCATTCCAGTTAGTAATATAGTTTTCATCACATTAAACTTTTTATGCTAAATTTCTGTAGAAGCTTGTTGAGTTTGCCTTCACCAGAAGGTACTTTAAATACCTACCATATAGCTGATTTGTTATAAAGAAACAAAATGGGTATTCTTTTTCCTTTTGATTATGTTTACTGTAATTATTTCATTTTGGATTAATACATTTACAGTTGAATAAACTAAGGATTATAGGTTGATAAGCTGTTTATTGTGAAAAGATGTGTTTTGTTACAAATACTTGTTTTAAAAATTAATAAGCCCCAGGAAGTACAGCATTGACTGGCACAACTGCCCACAGTGGGCTTCCCAACTAACTGCCTTCAGTGGATTCAGGCAAGTGCAAAGTCTTTGGCCTGTTATGTGACGAAGAGGTATATATTAAAGGAAAAGAAAAATGACATGAATAAGAAAATTCCATCAATAAGGTTGAAGTAGGGAGTTGTTGAGGGGTTTGGTTTGTTTTAAAAGTTACGGGAAGGAGTGGTGGGGTGGATTTGTGTTTGACTTGTTTTCTTTAAGCAAATTCCGTATGTTACCAAAAGCACATGCTGTATATTTTCTTCCCCTTTTGTGTGTATATAGTATTTTGAAAGATAAATGAATTGGGTGTTTGTATGTGGGATGTACAAAATTGTGGCCGCTCTCTTTGTGGAAGGAAAAAACATAAATGAAGTTAATGCACTTCTTTTCCTAGCCCAAAAGTCACTGTGATTATATTTTTTTAATGAAATTTAGAAATAAAGCTGTTGTCTTCTCAATTGTAAAATTAGTTTCAAAATGCTGCTTCTCTTATCATTAGTCTAGTAATTGTTGAACTGTTTTCTGCAAACTGCATTTTACAAAATTTAAACTTGGAAGCTGTATTAACTTTTATAGTTAAACATTGTATTAAATAAACTATACTATAATAAACAGTTTGGTTTTGTATTTTTTAAATTGTATTATCCCGCCTTTTAAAAATCAAAAGCTAAATAATGAAAATAAACCAATTAAAACATACTTTTCCTCTCAGAGATATACAGTTATTTACATTATGAAAAAACTGAACAAAGAGTTTTAACAATACTGAGCTTTAAGAATTTAGCCAGCAGGGACAATTTCCAGGTTTGAGAATAAGTTCTAATGTAAATATTTAATCATAATACTTAAGATTGTAGTGTGTCTTTTGTCCGAGCAAACTTTTAAGGTTAAGCTCAGAATTTGTATTACTGTCTACTAGAGTACTACCATTTGCTTCTTAAGTCCTCCGCATTTTTTTCAGCATTAGGATTACTGTAATAGATCCTGTGTCTATAACACAGTGGTAAAGTCATGTAAACATAAATGTTAATTGAATTCTGTAAAACAATTACCTAGTTTGGGGGTGTTTTTTCTTACGTTAGACATATTTAGGGAAAATGCACTTAGTTAACTTGAGAGTGAGTCATTGAAAATATATGCCTCATACTGAATATTGACATTGAAAAAAAGGTATATACCTGGGTGAAAACCTGAATATTCAGTAGTTTGTATGTATTAACAGGTGAATATTAAACTCTCAAAATCTGGAGTGTTCTTAAAAGCTTTATCCAAGAAAATGTATAAAATGTGAGTGCAACAAATGAACTGCAAATTGTGTATTAAAATACTTCAGGCATCAATTTGCTTTTTCTGTTTCCTTTTTTTTGCGGGGGGGGGACGGAGTCTCGCTCTGTCACCCAGGCTGGAGTGCAGTGGCGCGATCTCAGCTCATTCACTACAAGCTCCGCCTCCCTGGATCACACCATTCTCCTGCCTCAGCCTCCTGAGTAGCTGGGACTACAGGCGCCCACCACCACGCCTGGCTAATTTTTTTTTTTTTTGTATTTTTAGTGGAGACAGGGTTTCACCGTGTTAGCCAGGATGGGCTCGATCTTCTGACCTCGTGATCTGCCCACCTCGGCCTCCCAAAGTGCTGGGATTACAGGCGTGAGCCACCACGCCCGGCCTGCTTTTTCTGTTTACTTTCTAGGTTTCTTTCCTAAACATATTTCCTTACCTGATAACTTTTTGTTTTCATAATTTTTGTATTTCCCTGCTCCCATCAAAGTCCTCTCAGGACTCAGAATGCCTTGTTCTAAGTTATGTCTTTGCCACAGATTTTATCTACGAGTTTCTCTTATCAAATTAGCAGATTAGAGCAGTTGAGTTTCCACTGCTGTGCCATTCAGTTCTTTTCACTGAATTATTTTGTGATTATTTAAAAACATTGTGTAGCCTTACCTTTCTTCTCAATGTGCTTTAGTAGAAAGCCCAGCCCAATTTAAAGTAAAATAAATTGTATATGTAAGGCAGAAAAACTAGTAATGTCTGGTGTTTTATGTTATCCTGCACTCAAGCTAAGTTGGTTGTATAACAAATTTATGTAATTAACCATTTCGTAGAAACTTATTTCCTGTTTTATAATATGGGAGAAGATAGCTGTCTAAAATTACTAATTACCACTATATATTGTATTTATGTAATTTAAAGGAAAGGATATATAGCAGAAGTTCCCAGACTTTCTTGGTTCACTTTACCTGTGTGTCTCAGTAATTTTAACATGGTGTTATCCCTGGGCCAGAAGAAATACCTAACATCTGTTTATTAAATAGTTTAAAAGGCCAGGAGCACACCTATAATCCCAAAACTTTGGGAGGCTGAGGCAAGAGGATTGCTTGAGTCCAAGAGCTTGAGGCTGCAGTGAGTTGTGATCATGCCACTGCACTCCAGCCTGGGCCACAGGTGAGACCCAATCTCTAATAAAAAATAAATAGAAAGTTCACATAGCTAAAGTATATCTAACAACTTAGCCATTTGAAATTTTAAAAAATATGTTTACAGTTCCATTCTTAACCACAATGAGTTACTAATGGGATGTCTGCAACTGTTGGTCACAGCACAACTTCTCAAACCTCAGATCAGATCACATACACCATCTCCTATAATACATTGATTTTGTGCAATATATGTTTTATCCCATCAACTGCTGAAAATCCAGCTTTACAGACAGGATGTCATCAAAAGGCAGAGTTTTAGTATGTTGAACTACCTCTAGCTAGTCTTACAGATGTCAGGTAGTTTGTTTCAAAAGTTTAAACTGTCCCACCAGCTGTGCCTTTGTGAGTTCACGGTGGTTCCTCAGTATGCCTTGGCACACAATTTGGGAATCAGTAGATAACAGTGTTAAAATAACCAGCTATTTTACTCCTTTAAAACAGTTCGTAAAACCTGAGGTCCATAAACCCACAAACAGTAACTCAGAATGATGGTTGCCCACAGAATCTGCCATTTTAAAAAAGTATAACCCAGATATACTGAGCCACAATGTTGGATGTATGTTAGTCACTGTGCTGTGCAGTGTATTAGAGGGCATTGTGGAAGTCCTTAAAACTATATGCAGAATTGTAGAGTATATGTGTGTGTGTGTACCTTACTGCTGAAAAAGCCACCAAGTTTTTTCAGATTCCAAGAGGCTCATGACATAAGTAATGTTTGCTCAAGACTTGGTCTCTTAGAGAATGATACACTGAACAATTTACACCTTTACCCAGCATTCCCATTTGTAGGAATCTATCTCAAAGGTTAACCGACAAAAATATGGGGAAAAAAAAAAAAAGGCAGCTGTTAATTACAGAATTTGTAATAGCAGAAGACTGGAAACCACACAAACATCTATTGGTATACCACTGGTTGAATAAACAGGTACACCCTTGCAAGAGAATACTATGCCAGTTGGATAAGAAATGAAGATATTTATATCTGCTGTGTTGTGTCTCTAGGATATATTAAGTGAAAAGAACAAAGTTATTTTGTGTTAAGAGTAAAATACATGTGTATTTGCTTTTAAAGAGAAATAAGCAAAGGACACAACAGTGAAATGGCAACCTAAGGAAGGAAAAGTATTTGCAAATCATTTATCTGATAAGGGATCAATCTAGAATACACAATAACTACAACTCAACAACAAAACAAATAACATGAAAAAAATGGGGAAAGGACTTGAATAGACATTTCTCCAAAGATGATAGACAAATGGCCAGCAAGCATATGAAAAAACATTCGATGTTACTAATCCTTAGGGAATGCAAATCAAAATCACCATCACAATGAAATAATACCTCAAAGTCACTCAGGATGTCTACCGTCAAAAAAACATGGTAGTAAGGATGTGCACTTCATGCACTGTTGGAAATGCAAAATGGTTCAGCTGCTATGGAGGAAAGTATGAGTTTCTAAAAATTTAGAATTATATGATTCAACAATTCTACTTCTGGGTATATGTCCAAAAGAATGGAAAGGATCTTAGAGTTATTTGTACATCCACGATTAAAGGAGCATTATTCACAATAGCCAAGAGGTGGAAGCAACCCAAGTGTCCATTCATGAAGGAATGAATAAACAAAATGTGATATACATACAATGGAGTATTCAGCTTTAAAAACGAAGAAAACTGACAAACTATAACATGGATGAACCTTGAGGACCGTTCACTAAATGAAATAGTCACAAAAGGACTTATACTGTAGTGGTCGAAATTCACAGAAACAAAGTAGAATGATGTTTCCCAGTAGCTGAGGGGAGGGGGAAATGGAGACTAGTTGTTTATACATAGTTTCAATTGTGCAAGATGGAAAAATTCGGCAGATTGTTCAGCAATATGAATATACTTAACACTACTGAATTATATACTTAGAAATGATTAAGACATTAAACTATGTGTTCTGTGTTTTTTACCTCAATAAGAAATGGAAAAAAAAAATGAGAGAATGCAGTTCACAAAAATCACACAAAATTCAGTAGTACTGAGTACATTCACAGTATTGTATAGCCATGACCATTATCTAGTTCCAGAAGTTTCTGGCGCTCCACCTGGAAACTCCCTACTCATGAAGCAGTCACTCCCCATTCCCCTCCCCCACAGCCCCTGGTAACTGCTAATCTGCTCTGTCTCTTTGGAAGCAAGACAAGTTTTGTCGTCTTGTCTCAAGTTGGCACAACTACATGTAGAATTATTTTAAGTGACCTCAAAATATTATAATGTGTACATGTCTAATAAGATATACTCCATAAAATAAACCACAAAGAAGTCTTAAACTTCATTCAATAATCCTATTGTTAGTGTAGTAATGCTGCTAATGTTATCTGATACTAACCACAGAAGGACAAAACAAATAAGCATATGAATTTCTGCTGAGGAGAAAAGAAATATATCAAGGAGAAATATTATTCAGCCATAAACTGAAATGAGGTACTGATAAATGGCACAACATGGATGAACCTTGAAAATATGCTAAGTGAAACAAGCCAGACACAAAAGGCCACGGTATGATTCTGTTTATTCAAAATACCCAGTATAGGCAAAGCATATAAACAGTTACCAGGGGCTGTGGGGAAGTGGAATGGGGAGTCACTGCTTAATGAATGGGTCTGGGGTTTCCAGTCAGAGCACTGAAAAATTCTGGAACTACACAATGGTCATGGCTATACAATATTTTGAATGTACTTAATACCACTGGATGTACATTTAAAAAGTAAATTTTACTTGTGTAATTTACCACAGTTAGGAATCTCAAAATTGGGGTTTTATATATACCCAAAAGAAATACTGAGAACGATCAATTAAATCAGACATAATTGTACTTAGATGAAGAACAGCTTTATTAACAGAAATCCATTTACATTTGAAGCTCATATATGCTACAACTTAGTCTTCTCAATGTTAAAAATTTTTTTCTACCATGTAAAACCTAACCTTCTCTTTGACTTCTGAAAATTATATTTTGGTCCCTGAGAGTTATAAAAAGGGAGCTGGACTCCAGTAATATCATTTGCTTGATAGCTGGGTCTTAATCCACCTCTATCCACAAGCACTGGTCCACGGCCACCTCCAGGTCCTTCCTGTACAGCTTTTACAAGAGGGTAAATATATTTATTTGTTGTTTCCGATTCAAGTTCAATTACCTCTCTGGCATAGTCCTGAAATTCTTTCTCCTTTTCAGCCACAAGAGCTTCAGTAAGTCTGCAATAATCTAATTCTGCTTGTTTTGCTTGCTTTGCATTAAACTTATTTTTGGCCTATTTGGAAAAGAAAGGAAATATAACTTAATATTGGTTAAGAACATGAACTTTCTAAATATAGGTAGCATTTGAAAATGTAGGTATAATTTTCTAAACTCATTGATATTTTAGAAGTTCTGATTTAACAACTATGTACTATCATTTATTTCAGAAACTTTCCTATCATGCATAGGTAGCATTTGAAAATGTAGGTATAATTTTCTAAACTCATTGATATTTTACAAGTTCTGATTTAACAACTATATACTATCATGTATTTCAGAAACTTTCCTATCATGCTCAAAGTAGTGGCTCAATGAAACCTTTATTAATAGCCTAATGTGATACATTTGCAAATAACACAGTGACATAGCGAAACATGAAATTTAGATAAAACTCAGGTAACAGAGTTTAGAATCCTGTTTCAACCACTTACAAGATGCGAACTTTAGTGGTTTAGAATGCACAGCCACCATTGTCTCTAACCATCCGCTATTTTGGAGGAATTCACTCAACTCTACTGTGCTGGGTCAGCCCAATATACCATGTTCCCAGCCACATAAGATTAAATCAGCAGTGAATATCTGGACTAAAACCATTTACATTATTTCCCAAAAATTTTAAACTGGAACAATGAGTGACATTTATCAAGGGAGGTTGAGAAGGCACTGAGTGGAATAAGTAGGCAATTTGCCAAAAGCCAGTTTACCAATATTTTATACAAATTTTGTCTTTTAATTGTTTATATTAATTTACATTGGATGGGATTCTTTTTATGGCTTTTCTGTGATGCTCTGGTTGGCAACTTTTCATTTGTATTCTCTGTGGCACTTTAAGAAATGTTGGGTTTGGCCGGGCGCGGTGGCTCAAGCCTGTAATCCCAGCACTTTGGGAGGCCGAGACGGGCGGATCACGAGGTCAGGAGATCGAGACCATCCTGGCTAACCCGGTGAAACCTCGTCTCTAGTAAAAAATACAAAAAAAAAATAGCCGGGCGAGGTGGCGGGTGCCTGTAGTCCCAGCTACTCGGGAGGCTGAGGCAGGAGAATGGCGTAAACCCGGGAGGCAGAGCTTGCAGTGAGCCGAGATCCGGCCACTGCACTCCAGTCTCGGCGACAGAGCAAGACTCCGTCTCAAAAAAAAAAAAAAAAAAAAAAAAAAAAGAAATGTTGGGTTTATTTTTTAAAATAACAGTTACTTTGTCTACTTAGGAATATATTTAATATTCATAAAAATATTTCTCAAAATCCAAAATGTTGGCATAAAACAGTAGCCCAAACCTGATATCTACCATAAATTTAAATTTTTGATGGAACAGAGCAACCATATTTAATGTGAAATATCAAATTTTTCATTATTGGGTGCTGCAATTCAAAATTCAGTTTACATACTATTTGTGAAATTGGGGATAAAATACCAGAGTTTTAAAAAGTAGAAAATGACAATAAGATTGGAGAAAAGGTCAAAAAAAGGCCAAAATCTATCTCTCATCAAAGGTAAAATGCTAATATTTGGGAACTTAATAAGCAGCAATTTGGATAAGTTAATTTAGTAAATGTAGAAAAATATTGAGGGAACAGAAAGAACCATTTGAAGCACAGAAAGGAAGTGACAATGGAAGGAAAGAATTACTATGATGGAACGTATGATTGGTACCTCACATTTGATATGCATTAAGCATAAATATAAGTTTATAAAGAAAAAGTTCCAAAAAATTAAGTTTAAAATCCTAAAAATGCTAATAGATGAAGGTAAAAGTACTTTCCAAGTACATTTGGAAGATAATAGCTAATTAACTATCCTGAAAACTGGAAAATAAGGCAAAAAAAAAAAAAATCAAGTATTTATAAAAATTGTACCTAACAGGAACCAAGTATTTGATCAAGAAAACTTCTTAAAGACTTCAACAAGTAAATCAGAAGGATTCCAAATACTGATCTTATTTGATCATGATTGAAACAAACTATTTTGGCACCCGGCCAAAAATTAAAAACTTTTATATCTCAAAGATATTATCAACAGAGTGAAAAGGTAACTCATGGGATGGGAGAAGACATTTGCAGATCATGTTATCTGATAAGAGATTAATATACAGAATATTTTCAAAACCTCTAAAACCCAACAGCAAAAAATCCAATTCAATAATGGAGGCCAGATGCAGTGGATCACACTTGGAGTCCTAGCACTTTGGGAGGCCAAGGCGGGCACTTGAGGTCAGGAGTTTGAGACCAGCCTGGCCAACATGGTGGAACCCCGTCTCTACTAAAAATACAAAAATTAGCCTGGCGTAGTGGTGGGCACCTGTAATCCCAGATACTTGAGAGACTGAGACAGGAGAATTGCTTGAACGCTGGAGGCAGAGGTTGCAGTGAGCCGAGATCACGCCACTGCAGTCCAGCCTGGGCAGTGGAGCAAAACTCTGTCTCAAAAAAAAAAAAAAAAAAAAAAAAAAGTGAAAAAAGCCAAACAGAAAAGGACAAATATTGTCTGATTCCATTTATGAGATACCTAGAATAATCAAATTCATTGAGATAGAAAGTAGAACAGAGGTTACCCAGACTGGAGAAAAGAGGGGATGGGGAGTTACTGTTTAACGTGTATAGTTTTAGTACAGGATGATGGAAAACTCTGGAGATGTAGAGTGGTCAATGTGAATGTACTCAATGCCTCTGAACCGTACCCTTAATCATGCTTAAAATGGTACTTTTTTATGTTATGTTTTACCACAATAAAAATCAATTTTAAAAAACTCAGCACTAAGAAAACCCAATTAAAAATTGGCAACACTCAGCCGGGTGCGGTGGCTCACACCTGTAATCCCAGCACTTTGGGAGGCCGAGACGGGCGGATCACGAGGTCAGGAGATCGAGACCATCCTGGCTAACACAGTGAAACCCCGTCTCTACTAAAAAATACAAAAAACTAGCCGGGCGAGGTGGCGGGCGCCTGTAGTCCTAGCTACTCAGGAGGCTGAGGCAGGAGAATGGCGTAAATCCGGGAGGCGGAGCTTGCAGTGAGCTGAGATCCGGCCACTGCACTCCAGCCTGGGCGACAGAGCGAGACTCCGCCTCAAAAAAAAAAAAAAAAAAAAAAAAAAAATTGGCAACACTCTTAAATAGACACTTCACAAAAGAAGGTATACAGATGGCTAGCAAGGATGTGAAAAGATGTCCATTATCTTTGGTCATTAGAGAAATGTAAAATAAGGCCATAAGATATCACTATACTAGAATAGTTAAAATTAGGGGATGACAATATCAAGTGTTGATGAGTATGTGGAGTAAGTTGTGCTCGCATACATTGCTGGTAGGAATGGAAAATGGTACAGCCATTTCAAAAACAGGTTTTAGTTGCAAATGATTGGATGCTAGGTCCTCTACATATCTTCTAAAATCTGATATCTCCATTCACCTCAAATCTGAAACCTGTGAGATCCCAATCAACATAGTCTTTGAGATATGGGGAAAAAGTAAAACAAAGAAGATGAGCATTATGGCCTGCCACATGCATTTGTATTTTCTTTAATATTTACTAAAGTATAATAGACACTAAAGAAGGATAAACATTCATCTAAAAGATAAAACTCGCATGGGAACTTCACTGGAGATAAAAACAGAAACTAACCCTACATTTTTAATATATTTTATTGAGCCATAACCATAATGATCATTTTTTTCTTATCTGACAAACTGCTTGGGAGATAGAAAACTAGCATGAATTCTGTATTATATACTTATTGCTAATATAAGTATAAACATTCAGGAATAATTACCATTTGCTGAATATGGGCGTCTTGAACCTCTCGGTGTTCTTTATCAGCTTTGTATTTTTTCTCCTTTTCATGTTCCCAGAAAATTTGATCTGCTTTCATGACAGCCAGCAATTGTTCTTTAGCCTCTATTTTTCTTTGTCTTTCTTCTTCCTCTTTATTTTTCATCTAGACGTTTAAGGCAAAGGAAACAAATTAAAACCAGTTATAGCAACCAGTCCTGTCTGAAAAGGCATAGAGTCAGAGAGTTGAAGCAGAGGAGAGTCAGCCAGGAGCAATACAGGAGCAGAAAAGTGCATGCACCTGGGTGGTTCCCATGAGGCCAGTTTACTTTGGTTTTGCTCTATTTCCTGAATATCAGAAAACACCCAAGTGGTACAGGACAATCTTTATTGGCTTGAAAAAGAAAATACAGGAAAAGAAAAAAGATCTTCTCAAGGAAGGGAAATACGTAAGTAAAAAATTAATTGCTCCAGCCATGCGTGGTGGCTCACGCCTGTAATCCCAGCACTTTGGGAGGCCAAGGTGGGCAGATCACCTCGGGAGGTCGGGAGTTTGAGACCAGCCTGACCAACATGGAGAAACCCTGTCTCTACTAAAAATACAAAATTAGCCAGGCATGGTGGTGCATGCCTGTAATCCCTACTACTCTGGAGACTGAGGCAGGAAAATTGCTTGAACCCAGAAGGCGGAGGTTACGGTGAGCCAAGATTGCGCCATTGCACTCCAGCCTGGGCAACAAGAGTGAAACTCCGTCTCAAAAAAAAAAAATTGCTCCTATGTGTATAAACTATCAGCTATCCAAATTAAATGTTATGACAGTCATGTAAGATATAAGTTTTGAAATATTAAACAAATGTATAATTTTTACATGGTTTGTCTTTAAAACATACAAATGAAAAGTATACCACATAAATAACCTTTGTGTTTCAGATGGTTCTGAAACAGGAGAGATTATTACTTTGCATCTATAAATATCTCATTTGTAACTGACTGTCATGTCATCTTTGTTAAGAAGTAAACATTGTCCAATTTCAAAAATACAGGAAGATAAGTAATATATTGTTTTTAATATCTTGGCTAGTTTTTGGTTAGAGAGGCAGATGGGATGGGAAACATAGTAGAAAGGTCCTAACTTTGTCTTTCTATTTTTATTTTCATAATTGAATTGTTTACCACAATGGCTCTATATTCTGCAATTGTTTTTAATTCTGCTTTGTTTTTTTCATCTTTTTCTCTTTCTCTTTTTTCCCATTCAGCCTCAGCTTCTGCAATATCTCTAGCAATAATCATATCTTCATTGTCAAGTTTCTCTTTCAATAGTTCACTCAGGAAGTTATGTATTCTTTCTCTTCGTTCCTCCATAAGCCTGTAACAAAATAACCATACTTGTCAAATCTTCATGAACAGATGTCCAGTGGAGCCAACATAACTTAATTAGGGAGTCTGAGATAACTTGTCATCTCTTACAAAACTAACAGGAGCCCCATTGCTCCTTACATACATTGATTATTTTAAGTGGGAATTATTTTTTAACTATAAAGTACATATATTCTAAAATCCAAAGAGAGTAATATGTATAATACATCTCTCTCTCTCTCTTTCTCTCTCTCTCTGTGTGTGTGTGTGTGTATGTGTGTAAGAAATAAGATCTTAAAATTATCTACATTGAAAAATATTTTAGGCCAGGTGTGGTAGCTCATGCCTATAATCCCAACACTTTGCGAGGCTGAGGTGGGAGGATCGCTAGAGCCCAGGAGTTAAGAGACCAGCCTGGGCAAGATGGCAAGACCCCATTTCTACAGACAAATTTTTTAAGTTGGACACGGTGGCTCATGCCTGTAATCCCAGCACTTTGGGAGGCCGAGGCGAGTGGATCATGAGGTCAGGAGTTCGAGACCAGCCTGACCAACATGGTGAAACCCTGTCTCTACTAAAAATATAAAAATTAGCTGGGCGTGGTGGCACACGCCTGTAATCCCAGCTACTCGGGGGCTGAGGCAGGAGAATTGCTTGAACCCAGGAGGTGTAGGTTGCAGTGAGCTGAGATCACACCACTGCACTCCAGCCTGGGCGACAGAGCGAGACTCTGTCTCAAAAAAAAAAAAAGTCTTAGCCAAGGCAGTGGCACGGACCTGTAGTCCCAGCTACTCAGGAGGCTGAGGCAGGAGGATTGCTTGAGCCCAGGGGTTCAAGGTGGCAGTGAACTGTGTACCACTGTATTCCAGCCTGAGTGACAGAGTGAGACTCTATTAAAAAAAAATTAAAGAAAAAAAATTTTTTTTGAGATAGAGTCTCATTGTCACCCAGGCTGGAGTGCAGTAGCACAATCTCAGCTCACTGCAACCTCCGCCTCCTGGGGTCAAGCGATTCTCCTGCCTCAACCCAGCTAGTTTTTGTATTTTTAGTAGAGAGGGGGTCTCACCATGTGCCCAGGCTAGTCTTGAACTCTTGACCTCAAGTGATCCACCTGCCTCAGCCTACCAAAGTGCTGGGATTACAGGCGTGAGCCACTGCACCTGGCCACAGAAAATATTTCAATATTTTATCAGACTACCCTGCTTACTCTATCATTGGAGGCTGAGGCTATAAAAGGCCTTTATTTAAATAAAATCAAAGAAATAATCTAATAATTAAAGTTATCAAAATCCTAAATATCCATCCCCTCACAATATTCTGTCTGGAATTTATTCACAGCACTTTTTTGACTTGATCTGTTTAAATTTCTCCCTTTACACTTTAAGGTTCCTTTTTTTCTTTTTTTTTTTAAGAGACAGGATTTTGCTATGCTGGCCAGGCTGGTCTCAAACTCCTGGCCTCAAGCAATCCTCCTACTTTGGCCTCTCAAATTCACTATGAGATTCCTCAGGTCAGAAATTGAATGGGTCCTCTCTCTAGTGAAGAGCAAAGCATGTGCCTGGTAGATTATAAGAATAAATAAATTTTGTTAAATAAATTGGGGCATTTTAATTTATGAAATTGTATAAAAAATAATTTTGTTGTGACAAATTCACTTACTGAGTGAATTGGCAAAGCAGCATGTGAGAAATGATGAGAAAGGATACAATGCATACTCCAAGGAAATTACAATTTAAAGTGGAGAAAAAACATTTATGCAAATGTCTTTATAACTATCCAAGACAAAGGGTAATAAATGCCATGAGAAAGCTAGAAAATGATATGGACAAAGGAGAAAAAAAGAAAGCTTTCAGAGAAAAGGTGACATTTCAGGTAGAATTCCAAAAAACAGTATTTTAAACAGTTTTATTAATTGCTTACTATGCTCCTGACACCATTCCAGGTGCTGGGGACAGATCTAACAGTGAACAAAAAAGTTGGGCATGGTGGCGCGCACCTTTAATCCCAGCTACTCAAGAGGCTAAGATAGAAGGATCCCTTGAGGCTATGAGGTTGAGGCTACAGGGCACTGTGATCACACCTGTGAATAGTCATTGTCCTCCACCCTGGGCAACACAGCAAGACCTCATCTCTAAAAAAAAAAGGTTTAATAAAAATAAAAATCTGTGTCCTCATGGGGCTTTCATGATTGCTGGAGGAGAGGGACAGTAAACAAAATAAATAATTTTAAAAATGTATATAGTGCTATATATCAAGCAACGAGGGTGGGAAAAGCAAGTAAACTGACAAGCAATTGGGGAGGTGGTATAATTTTAAATAAGGTAGTCAGAGAAAGCCTCAGTGACAAGGTAATATTTAAGTACAGATCTGACAGAGTTAAGAAAGCAAGTTACGTGCTCTCTGGAGGTGAGCATTCCCTAGAGCAGGCAGAGGCAAGTCCAGTACAGGTGAGAAGAAGGAGAGGAGAGAATAGTAAGAGAAGAGGTCTGAGGGATAAGGCTGGGAGGGATGAGCTGGGAAGATGGAAATTTGGGTAGGTGGAGAGCCTTATGGGCCATTGTAAAGACTAAGTGAGTTGTGAAGCCATCAGAGGATTCTGCACAAGGGGAAAGCATGATTTAGACAGAAACCCCCTATACTGCAATCTGGCCTCCTACTCTTATCTCTACATCCCATACCAAACTGATCACTAACATAAGCAATGTCCTCTAAATTGGATGAATACTTCATTTTAAAAATTATACTTAATCCCATTACTGACCTAACACTGATGACCGCTCCCTTCTTACTGAGACTCTTCTCCCTGATGTTTCCCTGGTTTTTCTCCAATCTCTGGAAACTATTCGTTGGTCTTCACATTATCTTCTTTTTCCATTTGACTTTTAAATGGAGAACCCTAGGGACTCTGCCACCTTCATTTCTTACCTACCCACCCTAGGTGAGCTCATCTGTATCCACAACTCCAACTGCCACTTATATACCAATGGCTAACAAAGCCATCTTCAGCTCATACTCCTCTGGAACAGCAGATCAGCATTTCTGACCATCTACAAGATGATGTCCTCATACCCACATCCCAAACTGAAATCAAATCACTGAATGCTCTAGTCATATATAAAATAAGACCTCTGTTCCTAAAGACTACTGTCATAATAGTCATAAAATCATAATAATTTCAGATAGTACTTTATTATACACATTATTAAAGCCTACCTGTGTGTTTCAGCTTCTTTTTCTTTCCCCATTTGTATAAGACACTTTTTTGCTTTGATAAATTTTCTAATCTTTTCATCTTCTTCCTCTTGCTGCTGCTGTTCTACAGCTTTGATAATATGTTTATCCTGCATATGTTCCTTGGGGGAAAAACTGTATGTATTAACTTATCACAAAGAAAAATATCTTTCAACATATCAACAGCTAACAAGAACCTGTCAAATGGTCACAGCTTCTGACCCAGTTTTTTCTCTCCTGGAAATTTTATCCCAAAGAGATGACCAGAGAAGTGCATAAAGGTTTAAGTGCCATGCACTTTATCTCAAAGTTACTTATGATAGCCAAAAAATGGAAACAACCTCTAAATATTCAATCATAGAGAATAATCATGGAGAATATAGTTAAATCATATTCTCAGTTGCATGAGATGTGATTCAAATAATATAATCAATATGTAGGTGGGGGAAAGCAGAATATGTAACATTACATAGTATATTCCAATTTCACAATACATGTAAGTACAACTTTATAATGTATAAATGACTGGAAGAAATGTGTCAAATGTTAACAGTAGTTACCTCTGGGGTATGAGATAATAGGTAACTTTTATATCTTATTAATGATTTTCTGTATGTCTCTTCAAATATTTCATGTCTTTAAAGTATGCAATTAAAAATAATTGTATAATAAGAAAAAATACACCAAATATATATAAAGTTCATTTAATGTTTGAATAGTCATATGGTTCAAAAACCAAAAATGCTTTTTACATACACAGTGTAGCGAGCGTCCTTCCGCTCCATCCACTATGTCTCTTCCTAATCCTCCCTCCAGACTCAAATCACTATTGCTAGTTTCTTGTCCAGACTTTGCTTTTGCATACATATATGAAAATACAGATATGTATTCTAACAAATTTTTAAAGTAGGTCACTAGTATTTACAACAAAAAGTAAAAATCTGTTCATATTAGCATACGTTCTATGAGCTCCGCCTGAGTTAGCCATCATAAAAACAGATGCCGTTGAGCACAATAGCCTGAATATATAGATATATTAGTATATTCTGTTATTTAGACAGGGTGTCTGTTGCCCAAGGTGCAGTGGCACGATCATAGCTCATGAAAGCCTTGAACTCCGGGGCTCAAGGGAAACTCCCACCTCAGCCTCGAGAGTAGCTGGGGCTACAGGCACGAGCCGCCGTGCCTGGCATATTCTGTTATTATATAAGTAGAAACCAATTCAAAGTAAAAGTTCTTAATCCTCCAATATATTTATACCTCAGGGTCTACTATGTGCCCAGCACTCTTAACTAATCTCCTATTTTATGGGTTAATTTTACAAGCCTATAATCTGGTTAGGAGATATATTGGTCAATATGATCAACATGAAAAACTAAAGCAAACAGCAAACTGTTAAAAGTGATTGTTTTGGATAATTCCTTACAAGTTTTATTTTGCTGTTTTCTCCAAGTTTATTCTAATATTCACAAAGACTTTTTATAATATGAAAAAATATAGAGTTGATTAACACAAAGTTAATTCTCATTTTTCAATATTGAAAGCTTAAGCTCAAGGTTATATAGCCAGTAAATGGCAGAGTTAGCATTAAAAACTAGGTCTCTGCTACTCCAAGCCTACTTGGAGACATAAAAAGTATTCCACCCATTATCCAAGAATTAGATTTTAATGAAAACAACAACATTTCAAGTAAAAGTCTTAGGAATTAAAATTTTCATAGCTAAAATTTAAAAAATCAACAGAAGACTTAGAATACAAAGTTGAAACTCAGTAGAACAAAAAGAAAATGGCAGAAACAATTAGTTGCCTACCAAAGATTATTTCTTCTGTGCTTCATTAGCAGCAGGACCCAGATTTTATTCAGGGTAGAAATATGCTCAGCTAAAAGACTATACATCCAGCTTTCTTATCAGCCATATGTAACAAAATTATGATCAATGAGATTCAGGGAAAACTGTTAAGTGGGACTTCTTGGAAAATTCCTTAAAAGGAGAACAGCCTGGGCAATGTACCAGAACCCATCTGTACAAAAAAGACCAAAAAAATTAGACAGGTATGGCAGCACATGCCTGTAGTCCCAGCTACCAGGCAGGATGAAGTGGGAGGATCACTTAAGCCCAGGAGGTCAAGGCTGCAGTGAGCCAACATCGTGCCACTGCACTCCAGCCTGGGAGACAGAGTGAGACCCTGTCTCAAAAAGAGGAAAAGGAAGAGGAAGAAGAAGAAGGAGGAGGAGGAGGAGAAGGAGGAAGAGAAGGAGAAGAGAGGAAGAAGAAAAGAAAAGGAGGAAGAAGGAAGAAGAAAGAGGAGGAGGTAGAGAAGGAGGAGGAGGTAGAGAAGGAGGAGGATGAGGAGAAGGAGGAGAAGGAGATAGGAAATAGAGTACTCCCTTTTTACCTTCATCCTTTCTTCCTTCTTGCTATCCAGAATGTGGACATGAGGGCTGAAACTCCAGCAGCTATTCAGGGCCATTAGGCAAACTTGAGGACAGATGCCATCTATGTACAAAGAATAACAGAGTAGACTGGGTGTGGTGGCTAACACCTATAATCCCAGCACTTTGGGAGGCCAAGGCAGGCGGATCACTTGAGGTCAGGAGTTCAAGACCAGCCTGGCCAACATGGTGAAAACCCATCTCTACTAAAAATACAGAAATTAGTGGGGTATGGTGGTGGGTGCCTGTAATCCCAGCTACTTGGGAGGCTGAAGCAGGAAGAATTGCTTGAACCTGGGAGGCAGAGGTTGCAGTGAGCTGAGATCATGCCACTGTACTTCAGCCTGGGTGACAGAATAAGACTCCATCTCAAAAAAAAAAAAAAAAAAGAGTAACAGAGTAAAAAAAGAGAAGGTGGTGTCTTAGTCCCTGTTAACTCTATAGCTGCCGTTACCACACACCCCTGCACTTTAAACCTGTATATTATTTGCGGTTTTCTATCATATGCATTTAAGCCTTATCTTAACTAATGAGAAAAGATTCTTAGAAATTACAGCATTATTTCAAAAAATCCAATGTCTATCAGAGGGATTCTAGAACAGAAAGATAAAATGGAAGGGGACAAAATTATCTAAGAAATAAAACAATAAAAGTTCTCAGGATGAAAGAAATATGAGTTTACAGAATAAAAGCATCAACTGAGTGCCCAGAAAAATGAATGAAGGCACATAATTCAAGGCACATCACTGTAAAATTTTGGAGCACAAGAGATAAAGACAGGACCCTAAAACCATTCAGAAAGACAGAAAGAAGAAAAAAAAAGCAAAATGGCCAGGCATAGTGGCTCACCCTTGTAATCACAGCACTTCAGGAAGCCAAGGCAGACAGATCACTTGAGGCCAAGAGTTCGAGACCAGCCTAGCCAACATGGCAAAACCCTGTCTCTACTAAAAGTACAAAAATTAGCCAGGTATGTGGCACATGCCTGTAATCCCAGCTACTCGGGAGGCTGAGGCACAAGAAGTGCTTAAGCCCAGGAGGCGGAGGTTGCAGCAGTGAGCCAAGATCATGCCACTGCAGCCAGGGAGGCAGGGTGAAACTGTCTCCAAAAAAAAAAAAAAAAAAGAAAAGAAAAAAGAAAGAAAGAAAAGTAAAAATAATTGCATATGTCAGATGAAGATCATCAATGGCATCATACTTTTCAATAGCAATACTGGATGCCAAAGGAATATAGAACAGTGAATACAAAATTCTGAATTCTGAACCGAGAATTCTATAACCAATCAAACTATAAATCATGCATGACTTTAAAAGATAAGCTTTTCATACTATCATACTGGTCCTTAAAAAATAATAAATAAAAATGATTAAAAAATAAAATAAACTTTTCAGATAATTAAAACATTTTACCTCTCATACACCCTTTCTTAAGGAAGCTACTCCAAGGTGTATTTTAGCAAGATGAGGGAGTAAATCAAGAAAGAAAAAGACGTAAGATTCAGGAAATCAGAGATTTAGCCCTAGAAAGTAATATTCTACGCACACATCACAGTTTTTAATGTTAACAAAGGTTAAACACATAACATACACCCTTACAAAAAAGGTCAAAATGTAAAATTAAAACTTTAAACTCTTACAAATTAAAAAAAAAAAACAGTTTTTGTTGGCTACCATTTGTACAACACACTTAATTTAAACATTTTCATTTTGGCAGCACATGAAAAAAGTGATGGTAGAAAATAAAGTCATTGGGGGTTTTCAAATAGCAGAACTGGCAGTTTTGCCATGTAGGAGAAGCAAATAAATATTAGTTTCCCCAAAATTCACATTTGAAAATATTTAGTTAAAAGTCACAGAATTTTTCTCAGTAGAGACCCCAATAATTAGCTGCTGTAGGTGACCTGTTTGAAAGGACAGTATCTCTTTAGAGTATAATTTTACTAATTTGGGCATAGAGACGAAGTCTTAAGAACATGAACATGATCTTAAAGGAGGGAAGAGGAACAGAGGAATACATAAAAGCAAGAAAAATGACATGGTAATTGCAATCACTAAAAAACTGTATTCTCAGTCAGTGCAGAATACTGTCTTCTGTCTACAACAGGTGCTTATTCCTGAACTGTTACTGCAGCATGGATTTAATTTGCTTGGAGTTAGTCTGATCATTCAAATGTTTTATTGTGTACCAGAGAGCATTTAGAAGATATCCTACACTATTAGGAGGTTGGTCCTTAAGAACTTCGATACAGGCCAGTTGTGGTAGCTCACATCAATAATCCCAGAACCATGGGAGGCCAAGGCAGGAGGACCGCTTGAGCTCAGGAGTTGGAGACCAGCCTAGGAAACACCCCATCTCTATAAAAAAATTTTAAAAAGTAACCAGGCATAGTGGTGTATGACTAGTCCCATCTACTCAGAATGCTAAGGTGGGAGAATCACTTAAGCCTGGGAAGTCAAGGCTTCAGTGAGCTGTGATCGTGCCACTGCACTCCAGCCTGGGCAACAGAGCAAGACCCTATCTCAAAAAATAAAATAAATAAAAAATCAGGAAGATATGTTACCTTTGTCTACCAGATTAGGCTTTAAAAAAAAAGAACTTTGATACAAACTTTCACATCAAGTTTGAAAGTTTTGGCAAATGCTCCCACTGAATATACTTAATCATAGAGTCTTATGATACCTACTATATTAGTCCATTCTCAAATTATTATAAAGAACTACCTGAAACTGGGTATTTATGAAGAAAAGAGGTTTAATAGGCTCACAGTTCCACAGATTGTACAGGAATCATGGCCGGGAGGCCTCAGGAAACAACAATCATGGCATAAGGCAAAGAGGAAGTGAGCATGTCTTCATATGATGGCAAGACAGAGAGAGTGTGAAGGGGGAAGTGCTACCCACTTTTAAACAATCAAATCTCATAAGAATTCACTCACAAGACAGCACTAGGAGGATGGTGTTAAACCATTAGAAACCACTCCCCGTGATCTAATCACTTCCCATCAGGACCCACCTCCAACATTCGGGATCATAATTCAACAAGGGATTTAGGTGGCGACACAGAACCAAACCATATCATTCTGCTCTTAACCTCTCCCAAATCTCATGTCCTTCTCATATTTCAAAACCAATTATGCCTTCCCAACAGTCCCCAAAAGTCTCCACTCATTCCAGCATTAGCTCAAAAGTTCAAGTCCAAAGTCTCATCTGAGACAAGCAAGTCTCTCCCACCTATGAGGCCATAAAATAAAAAACAAGCTAATTAATTTCAAGATACAACGGGGATACAGGCATTGGGTAAATGCTCCTGTTCCAAAATGGAGAAATTGGCCAAAACAAAGGAGCTACAGGCTGCATGCAAGTCCAAAACCCAGCAGGGCAGTTATTAAATCTTTTTTTTTTTTAATTATACTTTAAGTTCTAGGGTACATGTGCACAACGTGCAGATTTATTACATATGTATACATGTGCCATGTTGGTGTGCTGCACCCATTAACTCGTCATTTACATTAGGTATATCTCCTAATGCTATCTCTCTCCCCTCCCCTCACCCCACGACAGGTCCCTGTCGGTGTGTGATGTTCCCCACCCTGTATCCAAGTGTTCTCATTGATCAATTCCCACCTATAAGTGAGAATATGTGGTGCTTGGTTTTCTGTCCTTGTGATAGTTTGCTGAGAATGATGGTTTCCAGCTTCATCCATGTCCCTACAAAGGACACGAACTTATCCTTTTTTATGGCTGATAGTATTCCATGGTGTATATGTGCCACATTTTCTTAATCCAGTCTATCATTGATGGACATTTGGGTTGGTGCCAAGTCTTTGCTATTGTGAGTAGTGCCACAATAAACATATGTGTGCATGTGTCTTTATAGCCGTATGATTTATAATCCTTTGGGTATATGCCCAGTAATGGGATGGCTGGGTCAAATGGTATTTCTAGTCCTAGATCCTTGAGGAATCGCCACACTGTCTTCCACAATGGTTGAACTAGTTTACAGTCCCACCAACGGTGTAAAAGCATTCCTATTTCTTCACATCATCTCCAGCACCTGTTGTTTCCTGATTTTTCAATGATCGCCATTCTAACTGGTGTGAGATGGTATCTCATTGTGGTTTTGATTTGCACTTCTCTGATGGCCAGTGATGAACATTTTTTCATGTGTCTGTTGGCTACATAAATGTCTTCTTTTGAGAAATGTCTGTTCATATCCTTTTCCCACTTTTTGATGGGGTTGTTTGATTTTTTTTCTTGTAAATTTGTTTAAGTTCTTTGTAGATTCTGGATATTAGCCCTTTGTCAGATGGGTAGATTGTAAAAATTTTCTCCCATTCTGTAGGTTGCCTGTTCACTCTGATGGTAGTTTCTTTTGCTGTGCAGAAGCTGTTTAGTTTAATTAGATCCCATCTGTCAATTTTGGCTTTTGTTGCCATTGCTTTTGGTGTTTTAGTCATGAAGTCCTTGCCCATGCCTATGTCCTGAATGGTAGTGCCTAGGTTTTATTCTAGGGTTTGTATGGTTTTAGGTCTAACATTTAAGTCTTTAATCCATCTTGAATTAATTTTTGTATAAGGTGTAAGGAAGGGATCCAGTTTCAGCTTTCTACATATGGCTAGCCAGTTTTCCCAGCACCATTTATTAAATAGGGAATCCTTTCCCCATTTCTTGTTTTTGTCAGGTTTGTCAAAGATCAGATGGTTGTAGATGTGTGGTATTATTTCTGAGGGCTCTGTTCTGTTCCATTGGTCTATATCTCTGTTTTGGTACCAGTACTATGCTGTTTTGGTTACTGTAGCCTTGTAGTATAGTTTGAAGTCAGGTAGCATGATGCCTCCAGCTTTGTTCTTTTGGCTTAGGATTGTCTTGGCAATGCAAGCTCTTTTTTGCTTCCATATGAACTTTAGTTTTTTCCAATTCTGTGAAGAAAGTCATTGGTAACTTGATGGGGATGGCATTGAATCTATTAATTACCTTGGGCAGTATGGTCATTGGTAGTTATTAAATCTTAAAGTTCCTAAATAATCTTCTTTGACTCTATGTCTCATATCCAGGGCATGTTGATGCAAGGGGTGGGCTCCCATGGCCTTGGGCAGTTCCACCCCTGTGTCTCTGCAGGGTACAGCTGCTTTCATGGACTGGTGTTGAATGCCTGAGGCTTTTCCAGGCGCACGGTGCAAGATGTCAATGGATCTACCATTCTGGGGTCTGTAGGACAGTGGCTGACATGGTTTAACTCTGTGTCCCCACCCAAATCTTCTCTTGAATTGTACTTCCATAATTCCCACATGTTGTGGGAGAGATCCAATGAGAGATAATTGAATCACAGGGGCAGTTTCCTCCATACTGTTCTCATGATAATGAATAAGTATCATGAGATCTGAAGGTTTTATAAAGAGGAGTTCTCCCACACAAGCTCTCTCTCTTTGCGTGCTGCCATCCATGTAAGACATGACTTGCTCCTCCTTGCCTTCCACCATGATTGTAAGGCTTCCCCAGCCATGTGGAACTGTAAATCCAATTAAACCTCTTTCTTTTGTAAATTGTCCAGTCTCAGATATGTCTTTATTAGCTGTGTGAAAATTCACTAATACAGTAAATTGGTACCAGAAGAGTGGGGCATTGCTGAAAAGATACCCGAAAATATGGAAGTGACTTTGGAACTGAGTAACAGGCAGAGGTTGAAACAGTTTGCAGGGCTCAGAAGAAGACAAGAAAATATGGGAAAGTTTGGAACTTCCTAGAGACGTGTTGAATGGCTTTGACCAAAAACCTGATAGCGATATGGACAATAAGATCCAGGCTGAGGTGGTCTCAGATGGAGATGAAGAACTTGTTGGGAAATGGAGCAAACATGACTCTTGTTATGTTTTAGCAAAGAGACCGGTGGCATTTTGCCCCTGCCCTGGAGATCTGTGGAACTTTGAATTTGAGAGAGATGATTTAGGGTATCTGGCAGAAAAAAATTCTAAGAAGCAAAGCATTCAAGGGGTGACTTGGGTGCTGTAAAAAGCATTCCTGCTCTAGATCTCTAAAGCAGGGACTCAAGGCTGCTAGTCTCTTTACTAAAGCGTAGTAAGAGTGACCTTTACTCCATTTCCCATTAAGTTCCTCATCTGCATCCAATACCACCTTAGCCTGGACTTCATTGTCCACATGACTATCAGCATTTTGGTTACAACCATTCAACAAGTCTGTAGGAAGTTCTAAACTGTCTCTCATCTTCCTGTCTTCTTCTGAGCTCCTGCTTCAACCTCTGTCTCTTACCCAGTTCCAACGTCACTTCCATATTTTCAGGTATCTTTATAGCAATGCCCCACCCTCAGTACCAATTTTCTGTATTAGTCCGTTCTTACAATGCTATAAAGAACTACCTGAGACTGGGTAATTTATAAAGAAAAGAGGTTTAACTGATTCACAGTTCCACAGGCTGTACAGAAAGCATGGCTGGGAAGGGCTCAGGAAACTTACAATCATGGCAGAAGGCAAAGGGGAGGCAAGGCACATCTTTACATGGCAGCAGGAGAGAGAGTAAAGGGGAAAGTGCTACACACTTTTAAACAACCTGATCTCATGAGAACTTACTATCATGAGAACAGCAAGGGGAAAATCCACCCCCATGATCCAATCACATCCCAGCAGGTCCCTCCCTGAACATTGGGAATTACAATTCAACATGAGGTTTGGGTGGGGACACAGAGCCAAACTATATCAACCTCTTAGCCATTTGTATGTCTTCTTTTGAGAAATGTCTATTCAGATCTTTGCCCATTTAAAAATCAGATTATTAGATTTGTTTTTCCTATTGAGTTGTTTGAGCTCCTTATATATTCTAGTTATCAATCTCTTGTCAGATGGATAATTTGCAAATACTGTCTCCCATTCTGTGGGTTGTCTCTTCACTATTTTGTTTCCTTTGCTGTGCAGAAGCTTTTTAACTTGATATGATCCAGTTTGTCCCTTTTTGCTTTAGTTGCCTGTGCTTATAGGGTATTACTCAAGAAATCTTTGTCCAGTCCAATGTCCTAAAGAGTTTCTTCAAGGTTTTCTTCTAGTAGTTTCATAGTGTGAGGTCTTAGATTTAAGTCTTTAATCCACTTTGATTTGATTTTTAATCAAATATATATATATATATATATATATATAGAGAGAGAGAGAGAGAGAGAGAGAGAGAGAGAGAAAGAGAGAGAGAGAGAGAGAGAGAGGTAGGGTCTTGCTATGTTGCCCAGGCTGGTCTCAAGTTCCTGGCCTCCAGTGATCCTCCTGCCTTGGCCTCCCAAAGTGCTGGAATTATAGGTGTGAGCCACTGTGCCTATCCTAATTTGATTTTTGTGTATGGTGAGAGATAGGGGTCTAGTTTCATTCTTTTGCATATGGATATCCAGTTTACCCAGCGCCATTTACTGAAGAGACTGTCTTTTCTCCTACATATGTTCTTGGCACCTTTGTCGAAAATGAGTTCATTGTAGGGATCAGGCATGGTTGCTCACATTTGTATTCCCAGCACTTTGGGAGACAAAGGCAGGCGGATCTCTTGAGGTGGGAGTTTGAGACGAGCCATGGCCAACATGGTGAAATCCCATCTCTACTGAAAAATACAAAAATTAGCCAGGCATGGTGGTGGGTGCCTTAATCCCAGCTATTTGGGAGGCTGAGGCAAGAGAATCACCTGAACTTGGGAGGCAGAGTTAAACCAAGATCACACCCCTGCACTCCAGCCTGGGCAACAGAGCAAGCTCCATCTCAAAAATAATTTTAAAATAAACAAAAATTTAAAAATAAGAAAATGAGTTCACTGTAGGTGTATAAATTTATTTCTGGGTTCTGTATTCTGTTCCATTGGTCTGTGTATCTTTTCTCATGCTGGTACCATGGTGTTTTGGCTACTATATCTCTGTAGTATAATTTGAAGTCAGGCAATGTGGTTCCTCCAGTTTCACTCTTTTGCTCAGGATAGCTTTAGCTATTCTGGGTCTTTTGTGGTTCCATATAAACTTTAGGATTGTTTTTTTTTCTATTTCTGTGAAGAATGTCATTGGTATTTTGACAGGGATTGCACTGACTCTGTAGTCTGCTTTCAGTAGTATGGACATTTGAATAGCATTGATTCTTCCAATCCATGAACATGGAATATCTTTCCATTTTTTGTGTCTTCTTCAATTTCTTGCATCAGTGTTTTATAGTTTTCATGGTAGAGATCTTTCACTTCTTTGATTAATTCCTAGGCATTTTATTTTATTTGTAGCTGTGTAAATGGGATTACTTTCTTGATTTCTTTTTCAGATTGTTTGCTGTTGGCATACAGAAATGTTACTGATTTTTATGTGTCGATTTTGTGTCCTGCAACTTTACTGAATTTGCTCATCAGCTCTAATACATTTTTGGAACAGTCTTTAGGGCCTTCCAAATATAAGATCATATCATCTGCAAACAGGGTTAATTTGACTTCTTACTTTCTATTTTGGATGCCTTTTGTTTCATTCTCTTATCTGATTGCTTTAGCTAGGACTTTCAGTACATTGTTGAATAACAGTGGTGACACTGGACATCCTTGTTGTGTTCCAGATCATAGAGAAAAGGCTTTCAAATTTTCCCCATTCAGTATGGTTCTAGCTGTGGGTCTGTCATATATGCCTTTAATTATGTTGAAGTATGTTCCTTCTATCCCCAGTTTTGTGGGGATTTTTATCATGAAAGAGTGGTGAATTTTTTCAAATGCTTTTTCAGCATCAATTGAAATGATCATTTGGTTTTGTCCTTCATTCTGTTTATATATCACATTGATTGATTTCCATATGTTGAACCATCCTTGCATCCCAGGGACAAATCCCACTTCGTCATGATGAATTATCTTACTAATGTATTGTTGAATTCAGTTTGCTAGTATTTTGTTGAGGATTTTTGTATCAACATTCATCAGAGACACTGGCCTGTAGTATTCTTTTTTTGATGTATCTTTGTCTGGTTTTGGTATCAGGGTAATACTGGCATCACAGAATGAGTGTGAAAGTATTCCTTTTAAAGGTATGTTTTAAGTGTGAAAGTATTCCTCCTCTATTTCTCAGAATAGTCTAAGTAGGATTGGCATTAGTCCTTCTTTGGAGGTTTGGTAGAATACAGCAGTGAAGCCATTGGGTCCCAGGCTTTTCTTTACTGGAAGACTTTTTATTATGGCTTCAATCTCATCCCTTGTTATTGGTCTGTTCAGGTTTTGGATTTCTTCATGGTTCAATCTCAGTAGGTTGTATGTGTCTAGGAACTTAACCCATGTATTCTTGATTGTCCAATTTATTGACATATAGTTGTTCGTAGTAGCCTCTAATGATCCTTTGAATTTCTGTAGCATCAGCTGTAATGTCTTAGTTTTCATCTCTGAGTTTTTTCATTCAGGTCTTCTCTTTTTCTCTTAGTTAATCTGGCTAGAGGTTTGTAAATTTTGTTTATCTTTTTTTTTTTTTTTTTTTTTTTTTGAGACAGAGTCTCGCTGTGTCTCCCAGGCTGGAGTGCAGTGGTGTGATCTCGGCTCACTGCAAGCTCCGCCTCCCGGGTTCACGCCATTCTCCTGCCTCAGCCTCCCAAGCAGCTGAGACTACAGGCGCCCGCCACCACGCCCGGCTAGTGTTTTGTATTTTTAGTAGAGACGGGGTTTCACCATGTTAGCCAGGATAGTCTTGATCTCCTGACCTCGTGATCCACCCGCCTCGGCCTCCCAAAGTGCTGGGATTACAGGCTTGAGCCACCGCACCCGGCCAATTTTGTTTATCTTTAAAAAAAAAAAAAAAAGTTTCAGGCCGAGTACGGTGGCTCATGCCTGTAATCCCAGCACTTTGGGAGGCCTAGGCAAGCAGATCATGAGGTCAGGAGTCCAAGACCAGCCTGGCCAACATGGTGAAATCTTGTCTCTACTAAAAAAATAGAAAAATTAGCTGAGCATGATGGTGCGTGCCTGTAATCCCAGCTACTCAGGAGGCTGAGGCAGAAGAATCGCTTGAACCCAGGAGGCGGAGGTTGCAGTGAGCTGAGATCACACCACTGCACTCCAACCTGGTAGACAGAGCAAGACTCCGTCTCAAAAACAAAACAAAACAAAACAAAACCACCAAATTTTCATTTCATTGCTCTTTCGTATTTTTTTTTTTTTTGCTTCAATTTCATTTATTTCTGCTCTGATCTTTATTATTTATTTTCTTCTACTAATTTTGCACTTGGGTTGTGTCTTGGGATTTTGGGTTTGGTTTGCTCTTGCTTTTCTAGTTCTTTAAGATGCCTCATTAGGTTATTTGATATACACACACACACACACACATATATATACACATATGTGTGTGTGTGTGTATATATATATATATTTTTTTGAGACAGAGTCTTGCTCTATTGCCCAGGCTGGAGTGCAGTGACATGATCTTGACTCACTGCGGCCTCTACTTCTGGGCTCAAGCAATCCTCCAGCCTCAGCTTCCTGAGTAGCTGGGACCACAGGCGTGCACTACCATGCCTGGCTAATTTTTGTATTTTTTGTAGAGACAGGGTTTCACCATGTTGGCCAGGCTGGTCTCGAACTCCTGAGCTCAAAGAGATCTGCCTGCCTTAGCCTTCCAAAGTGCTAGGATTATAGGCATGAGCCACTCACTGTGCTCGGCCTGATGATACATTATTAATCCTTATACAACTCAGTGTTCTTCTATAATAGCTGAAATCATTCTGTATAGCAGGATTTGTCATCCTGAGTTCATCAAACCAGAGTGTGAAATGAAGAATTTCTGCAAACTCTTTAGCAAAAGGCTATTTTTGCACTAGATGCTGGGTGGGAGAACATGGGGTACTTGTCAAGGCTCTCTGAAGACATTTTAATGCTGCTTCTTACTGCTGAGACAATTCATAAGATTTCTTTAATTTGCCTCCCAGTGGAACAAATGCACCCCATGCCTTCTCTTCCAACTTCTCATCTGCTGGCTGCTGGATTGCCTCTTGTATTTTATGGTCATCTCCTCTGTATGACTGCAAGTCCTCCAAGATGCCATTTGCATCTTTCAATACCACATTCACCTAATTATAAATTTCCTTCTCAAAGACTCTGTAGGCTGGGCATTTTCAGGCACTGCTCATAACTCTATCCTTATTCTTTTATCCTCCTCTTGAACCTCCAATTACTCGGCCCCTCTCCTCTGCCCTCGAGGGGCTGACCTGCACAGACGGCTCCTCAGCAGTGCTAGGGAAAGCCCCAGGCCTGGAGCTAGAGGGCAGTGACACTACGACTAGGAGACCCTCCAAACATGCCCCTGTGGTGAACTGTGACAAAAATATTACCGTTTGTGGAGCACATATTAATGGCACAACAGACCCCAAACATAAATCACCCCATTCATTCCCCACAACTCTTAAGAAAATAAATTCATTGTTTTAAAATATCATTTTCTCTTCTCTCTTTCTTGTTCGTGCATGAGAGCACATGCATATAAAACCACAGCAAATATAGCTATCCCAAAAGTATACATTCCCTTAGAAACCCAACTTAATAGCAACTCCTTTTCTACCCCACTTTTTTTTTTAATATTAAAAGTTAGGCATTTGCAGGCACAGAAAGACAAATATACTATGTTCTCACTCATTATGTGTGAGCTAAAAAGCAGAGACTAGAATGACAGTTATTCTATCAGAAGCTGGTAAGGACGTGGAGACACAGTGGGGATGTACAAAGTTTTAGATATAAGGAATAAGTTTTAGTGTTTGATAGCATAGTGGGGGGACTATAGTTAACAACAATATATTGTACATTTCAAAATAACTAGAAGATTTGAAATGTTCCCAACACAAAGAAATGATAAATGTTCAAGGTGACAGATAACCTAAATTCCCTTATTTGATCATTACATAACGTATGTATGGATCAAAATACCACATGTACTCTATAAACATGTGCAAATATATTATGTATTAATTTTAAAAGTTGGGCATTTGACTTTGAACCTTTTTGGAACTTTTGCACTTTCAACTTACGAGAAACCGTCTCCTGCTTTCATGCATCTCTTCTCTTTTCTTTTCTAGTTTTTTTCTCATTTCAATTTCATATAATGCATTCTGTCGCTTTATTTCTTCGGCATCTTTTTCTTCACGCTTTTTCCTTCTTTCTTCTTCTTCCTCATGTTCCTTTATTCTAAAGCAAAAACATAATTATAATTGAGAACAAAGCAGAAAAATAGGCTATATTTTTAAGAAATGAATTCAGTTCCAACCTGGAATGAGCTGAAGCTGCAAGGAAGTTGTGAATTTCTTTGGGGGAAAAGAACAGACATTAAACAGCAGTGATTAAAACTAATCCAATCTTGGTTAACCTAGAATTGGCAATACTTTCCTTGCCTCAAAATTTATTTCATTTTTCACCCAAGTAAGTTCTTTTCCTTTAGAAAGAACCAGTTGATGGGATGACAGTAAGAAGAAATAGTGACATTATTTTACAGAAAGGTTCCTAATCCCTAGTGCTTCCCAACTCCAGCCCTAGATGATGCTACATAAGCTGTGGGTCTAGCCTCTCAAGGAATGCAGTTTGATGGAATGAGAGGAAGAACGGTCTCCTTACTCAACTGACCACTTGCGTTGTAATTCTTTCTGTAGCCAATACTGACTAGCTGATAATTTCTTCTGAGTGGTCAGCCTCCCTGGCTGTCTTTCCAAACTTATGTGTGAGTTCCTCAGAGATCCCTGAGGGTCCTCCTCACTGCAGAGCCCTGATCTGAGTGATTTAGCTCCAGCTCCATCTCTTCAACTCACCCCTAAACCCCACCACCATCACTACCAGGAGCTCCCACTCTAAGTAGTTTAGTAAAGACTCCAGGTCTCAAAGGCCTCTCATCCGGCAGCCAAACCTCTGCATACTGGCAAGACAGCACAAGTCCAAGTTGTCTCCTTGCCCATGGAAAATCCATGCATCCTTGTTAGCCAATCAACAATATACAGGCTTTCTCACTACTCTATCTGCCCTCTCTCTCGCTCTCTCTTTTTTCCTGAAAAGGTAGGCACAGGGTAGGTCAACAACCCACCTAAATAGATGAATGACTAAGGAATAAACCTTTCTTTCTTTAAAAATTTTTCTTCTATAGAAATGGGGTCTTGCTATGTTGTCCAGGCTGGTCTCAAACTCCTGGCCTGAAGCAATCCTCCCACCTCAGCCTCCCAAAGTGTTGGGATTACAGGCATGAGCCAATGTACCCAGCCAACCTTTCTTTCATATGCACCCAATCGAGAAAACATTTTTTACTGGAGTCCCCTCACTCAGCTTTAGGGAAGGGAAAATTCCCTTCCCCTATGCCATGGAGGACTATACAGTTAAGTGAGCCAACAAGTTTACTTTGTTACTGTTAAGCCAATTCAGGACAGGAGATTCCTACTTGATTCATCTGTGCAGAATAATAAGCTTTAGAGTCAGAGTCACTCTCTTTAGGAGGAGGTAATAAAAAGATCACTGTTGGTCAATGCTAAACCAGGTTTATGATTGCCCTAAAAAAAAAAAACAAAACTCAAGGCTGGGCGCAGTGGCTCACGCTGTAATCCCAGCACTTTGGGAGGCCAAGGTGGGCAGATCACCTGAGGTCAGGAGTTTGAGACCAGCCTGGCCAACATAATGAAACCCCATCTCTACCAAAAAAAAAAAAAAAATTTAGCCAGATGTGGTGGTGCCCACCTGTACACCCAGTTACTTGGGAGGCTGAGAAAGGAAATCGCTTGAACCTGGGTGGCAGAGGTTGCAGAGAGCTGAGATCACACCACTGCACCCTGGCCTGGGTGAGAGCAAGACTCTGTCTCAAAAAAAAGAAAGATTTGAAGAACATTATAAAAAGAGATTTATCCAATTCTAAAAACAGAAGCTTTTGAAATTTTTAAATTGCTACTTTTAAGGGAAAACAAGATACTTTAAAATTTTTCAACTTTAGCATTTCTTAGCAAATCTGGAAATTACTAACATTATAACTATGCATCCATTGGATAATTTGTCATTTCAGCAAAAAAATTACCTATTCTAAGAATAACAAAAACGTCTCTAATGTCAGTTAAAATATAATATATTGCCAGTGACTTACACAATAATTTACAATAATTAAAAATTTAATTCGCTGTCAAAAGAGACTTTCTCCTTAGTTTGGGTAGTTTGAATAGACTTGTCATCCATATGCCATTAATTTGGCTTAATGCAAAGTTAACTTGCTGAAGTAAATTTGAGATCCTCTAGTTCAAGGAAGAAATACATAACATTCATATCATTACTTCCAACTCCCATTCCCAAAGCAGATGTCAGCCACCAACACAAAACTCTTTCCTGCTGATCCTTGGTCCTTCTCAAACAATGCATTGGGCAGCCTCTACCAGGAAATTAGAGCTGAATATGTCAACGCCTTGCTCTCCTTGAGTAGGCTCCTTGCTATCCTTGATTCACATTCTGAAGGTTCCAAATCTGTACTTATCTAGCACAGATCTGATTCTTGGGCTTACATAGATGTTGCACAGTTCTCCTGTAAAAGCAGGAAAGACTACTACCCAAAATATGGTTCAGATGTCCAGACTGATGACATTACATCCCAAGAAAACTTGGTAGAAAGTATTTCTCACACGAGGGACTCCTGGGAAGAGCTGAGCAGGCACAAGTAGGTCTTGATTGCTTTGGACAAAGCAGAGGGAGTGGGTTTGGGGCCTTTATTAATGGCTAAGAGGTGGGACTGAGGAAAAGTTTCTGAGCAGGAGGGATTTAAATTAAATACTGGTGCCAAAAGAGGAGGAGGAGAGTTCCAGGACCCTTCTTATCAGCCTGTACAGATGTAGGGCCAAAAGGGAAGTGAGAGTGAGGCCTAAAAACGAAGTCAGTAGTCAAACATCCAAACCAAGTTCTCTCTCTCTCTCTCTCTATTACAATAGACAAGTTTGATTCTTTCATTTTTAAAAATTGTTTTTTGAGACAGGGTCTCACTCTCTCATCCAGGCTGGAGTGTAGTGTTGCAATCATAGCTCACTGCAACCTCATAGCTCACTGCAACCTCAAACTCCTGGGTTCAAGTGATCCTTCTGCGTCAGCCTCCCAAGCTGGAACTACAGGTGTGTACCACCACACCCAACTAATTCTAGCTTTTTTTTTTTTTTTTTTTTTTTTGAGAGAGAGAGAGAGAGAGTTGTTGCAGGGGAAAGATGGCTATCTGGGTATTAGCATGGGGGTAAAAGAATTTGCCAAGACAATTGTAGATAAAGAAAGGCAGCCTTACTAGAAAAAGTATAAAAATACATTGCCAGTGAGGCAATAAGCAGCCTGCAAGAGAGAGGCTGGCGGTGAGGAAACAAGGCTTGCTGGAGATTTTATAGGATAGTGTTTTTGCTGTATGCTGAGGAGGGCTTTATGCAGTACTGATAACACCAAGGTTGCAGTGAGCTTACTTGCAGGTGGCTGGTGGTAGTTGAGCACAGGAAGATTGTGAATTATTTGTGCAGAAGGGCTATGTGTCCTGAACCAGGAAAAAAGGCAGGCTTGTAGCTTATCTGCATCTTCTGTTTTGCTTTTTCTCACTCCCACCAGCCCGACTACTTTTCTCCAATTAGGACTCCACAGGGGTCTCACTATGTTAACCAGGATGGTCTTTGAACTCCTGGGCTCAAGTGATCCTCCCCGCTTGACCTCCCAAACTGCTAGGATGATAGGCATGAGCCACCATGCCCAGCCTACCTTGATTCTTATAGAGACAACCCATTAGGCATCATCACCTGGCTATTACATAGGTACTTTACCTTCTCTACATCTAAAACCAAATTCATCATCCTTCTCTTCTAAACTGACCCTTTTGGTCTCTTTTCTTTATTTTGGTGAACAGTACCACCATCTTTTCAGTTACCTATGCTAGGGACTTAAGAATTATACCTAACTCTTCTCTAATCCTTAGACCTCTCATTCATTTACCTACTATTTATTGAATTTCTACTACAATGATAAAACAGATATGGCTCACTCACTCTAGTGACGGAGACAAGCAAAAACAAACAAAGTACAGGCATACCTCAGAGATATTGTGGGTTTGGTTCCAAACTGCTGCAATAAAATGAATATCTCAATAAAGTAAGCCATTCAAATGTTTTAGTTTCCCATTGCATATAAAAGTTATGTTTACACTATACTGTAGTCTATTAAGTATACAATAGCATCATGTCTAGAAAATGTATACATCTTAATTAAAAAATACTTTATTGCTAAAACATGCTAACAACCATCTCAGCCTTCAAGAAGTCAGAATCTTTCTGCTAACAGAGGGTCTTGCCTTGACGTTGATGGGTGCTGACTGATCAGGGTGGTGGTTTTTGAAGGCTGAAGTGGCTGTGGCAATTTATTTAAAATAAGACAACAATGGGCTGGGTGCAGTGACTCACACCTGTAATCCCAGCACTTTGGGAGGCCGAGGCAGGCAGATTATGAGGTCAGGAGATCGAGACCACCCTGGCCAACACGGTGAAATCCCATCTCTACTAAAAATACAAAAAATTAGCCAGGCATGGTGGCGGGCGCCTGTAGTCCCAGCTACTCGGGAGGCTGAGGCAGGAGAATGGCGTGAACCCAGGAGGCGGAGCTTGCAGTGAGCCGAGATTGCACCACTGCACTCCAACCTGGGCGACAGAGTGAGACTCTGTCAAAAAAAAAAGAAAAGAAAAGAAAAGGAAAGGAAGGCAAAAAGAAAAGAAAACAGAAAAAAAAATAAGACAACAATGAAGTCTGCCATATTGATTGACTCTTCACAGAAGGTTTCCCTGTAGTATGTAATGCTGTTGGAGGGCATTTAACCCACAGTAGGACTTCTTTCAAAATTAGAGTCAATCCTCTCAACCTGCTGCTGCTTTATCAACTAAGTTTATATAATATCCTAAATCCTTTGCTGTCATTTGAATGGTTTTCACAGCATCTTCACCCACAGCAGATTCCATCTCAAGAAACCACTTTCTTTGCTCATCCATAAGAATCAGCTTCTCATCCATTCAAGTTTTATCATGAGATTGAAGCAATTCACTCACATCTTCAGGCTCCACTTCTAATTCTAGTTCTCTTGCTATTGACACCACATCTGCAGTTACTTTCTCCACTGAAGTCTTGAACCCCTCAAAGTCATCCATGAAGGCTGAAATCAACTTCTTCCAAACTCTTATTAATGTTGATATTTTTAACTTTCTTCCATGAATCACAAATGTTCTTTTTTTTTTTTTTTTTTTTTTTGAGATGGAGTTTCACTCTTATTGCCCAGGCTGGAGTGCAACGGCGTAATCTCAGCTCACTGCAACCTCTGCCCCCCAGGTTCAAGAGATTCTCCTGCCTCAGCCTCCCGAGTAGCTGGGATTACAGATGCCCACCACCATGCCTGGCTAATTTTTATATTTTTAGTAGAGATAGGGTTTGACCATGTTGGCCAGGCTGGTCTCGAACTCCTGACCACAGGTGATCCACCCACCTCAGCCTCCCAAAGTGCTGGGATTACAGGCATGAGCCACTGCACCTGGCCCAAATGTTCTTAATAGCAACTGGAATGGTGAATCCTTTCCAGAAGGTTTTCAATTTACTTTCCCCAGATCCATTAGAGGAAACGTTATCTATGGCAGCTATAGTCTTCTGAAATGCATTTCTTTAATAGTAAGACTTGAAAGCCTAAATTACTCCTTGATCCATGGGCTGCAGAATGGATGTTATGTTAACAGCCATGAAAACAACATTAATCTCCTGTATATCTCCATCAGAGCTCTTATTACTGATCACTGACAATGACCAGGTGCATTGTCAATGGTCAGTAATATTTTGAAAGGAATATTATTTTCTGAGCCGTAGATGTCAATAGTGGGCTTAAAATATTCAGTAAGCCTTGCTGTAAACACAAGTGATGCCATCTTAGCTTTGTAGTTCCATTTCCAGAGCCCAGGCAGAGAAGATTTAACATAATTCTTAAGGGTCCTAGGATTTTTAGAATGGTAAATGAGCATTGGCTTCAGCTTAAAGTCACCAGCTACATTAGCTGCTAACAAGTGAGTCAGTCTGCCCTTTGAAGCTTTGAAGCCAGGCATTGATTTCTCTTCTAGCTATGAAAGTCCTAGATGGGATTTTCTTCCAATGTAAGACTGCTTCATCTACACTGGAAATGTATTATCACCTTCATCAATGATTTTAGCCAAATCTTCTGGATAACTTGCTGCAGCTTTTACATCAGCACTTGATGCTTCACCTTGTACATTTATGTCATGGAGGCAGCTTCTTTCCTCAAACCTCATGAACCAACTTCTGCTAGCTTCAAGTTTTTCTTCTGCAGTGTCTGTACCTCTCCAGCCATCACAGACTTGAAGAGAGTTAGGACCTTGTTCTGGATTAGGCTTTGGCTTAAGGGAATGTCAGGGCTGGTTTGAGCTTCTATCCAAACCACTAGAATTTTCTCCATATCAGCAATAAGGCTGTTTGGCTTTCTTATCATTTGTGTGCTCACTAGAGTAGCACTTTTAAGTTCTTTCAAGAACTTTTCCTTTGCATTCACAGCTTGGCTGTTTGGTGGAAGAGATTCAGCTTTCAGCCTGTTTTGGCTTTTGACATGTCTTCCTCACTAAGCTTAATCATTTCTAGCTTTTGACTTCAAATGAGAGGTGTGTACCTCTTCCTTTCATTTGAACACTTAGAGGCCATTATAAGGTTATTAATTGGCCTGATTTCAATATTGTTGTGTCTCAGGGAATAAGGAAGCCCAAGGAAAGAGAGAGAGATAGGGGAACAGTGCTTGGTAGAGCAGTCAGAACACACACAATATTCCTCAATTAAGTTTGCCATCTTATATGGGTGCAGTTCGTGGCACCTCAAAACATTACAATAGTAACATCAAAGATCACTGATCACAGATCACCATAATAGATATAGTAATATTGAGGAATTTGAAATACTGCGAGAATTACCAAAATGAGACACAGAGACATAAAGTGACATGCTGCTGAACAAATGGTGCTGATAAATTCGCTCAATGCAGGGTTGCCACAAACCTTCGATTTGTAAAAAAACACAATAGCTGCAAAGTACAATAAAGCAAAGCACAAACAAGGTATGCCTATAAATAGACAATGTAATTACAAATTGTAGTGTTTTTTAAAAAATAAGAGACTAAGTAAAAGAGTCATAATTGAGGTACTTAGATAACTTTCAACGAAGTTGAACTCTAAGACAGGAAGGCCTCTCTGAGCTGGTAAGAGGTCCACAGATGAAGAATGGACAGGTAAAATTGCAGACAGTAGAGAAAACATGAGGCAAGCAAGGGTTTGGTAGGCCCTGGAAGATCAGTGTAACGGAGGCATCATAACTAAGAGGACGGAATGGTAGAAGAGGAGGTTGAGAAGTAGGCAGGCCAGATCATACAGAGCCTTGCAGGGAATGTCAAATTTCCATTTTATTTTAAGTTGAATGGAAAGCCATTGAAGTGCTTAAGGTAGAATAATAATATGATCAATTTTCATCTTGATAAAATATCTCTGGATGATAAGTAAAGAAGAATTTGGCAAATAAATAATGTGAGGCCAATTAAGAGTCTAATACAATAACCCATGGAATATATGAGGGTGGCCTGGACTAGATGATAAACTAGTCAGAACACAAACAATATTCCTCAATTAAGTTTGCCATCTTATATGATAAACTAAATTCATGATTTGTTTTGGAGAAAAAATCAAAATGAATTGCTGAGAGATCTGACGTGGAAGATAAAGAAAAATGAGGAATCAAGGTGAATTCTTAGATTTCTGGTTTGAAAAACTGGTTGGATAAAGATGCCACTGGAAATCAATGATTCTGTGTAGACATTTTAAGTTTGAGATACTATGAGACGTTGAAATGGAGATACCATGGAAGCAGCTGGATATGTGAAGCTGGGGTTCAAAGGGATGGTCTAGACTAGAGCTATCAGATTTAGGATGGTACTTACATCTGCAAAATGGATGAGATCACTTAAGCCCTCTTCTCTCTTTCTACTCTTTCCCTAAATAATCTTTATCCAGGGAAAAGTGATGCAAACTATCCTATGACCATTTTTTCTTTCTTTGTGTGTGAAGCTGATGGGATTAACAGAGAGTAATTAGTGAGTTTTTTTCTTAAGCAAAGTCTATGTGTCTGTTTCTAGAGAAAGGCTTACCTATATATAGAAGAAAGAAGACCTATACAGTGTCTATAGCTATGACATTAAGTTTCTTTTTAATAATTATGTATAAGATTCCTGGTCAAAATCCCTCTATTTTGGGATTTTGGTGTCACTGTGGTATCTTATGTGTCATATCCCCATCATACCCACTGGGCTATGAGTCACACAAAGACTCTTATACTAGTCAAAGCCCCCACAGTAGCATAGGCTTCCCAGGTCTGGAGTTTATAGATTGTTTAGAAAGTATGTGAGAATTTTTACTTTCAGGCACAGGGCCAGCAGCTGTGCAATGTGTTTCAATTTTCTATTCCTGAATAACTAATTACTCTAAAACTTAACAGCTTAAAACAATAAACACTTATTATCTCATACCATTCCTGAGAGTCAGGAACCTGAGAGTGAGTTAGTTGGATGGTTCTCAACTAATGTTGTAGTCAAGATGCCAGTTGAAGTAGTAGTCATCCAAGGGCTTAAAGGAAGCTGGAGAATCCACTTTCACATATTTGGTGTCAGGACACGTCAGGTCCTTGCCACATGGACCTCTCCATTGATCTGCTTGAGTATCCTTACACCACGGCAGTTAGATTCCCCAATGAGCAACCCATGGGAGACGGCAAGGAGAAAGCCACAATGCCTTTAGTATCCTAAGCTTAGATGTCACACACCATTATTTCTGACACATTCTATTTCTTGGAAATGAGTTACTATGTATAGCCACACTTAAGAGGGAAATAAATTGGGCTCCATCCTCTGAAGGAAGGAGTATCAAAGAATGTGTGGAAATATTTTAAATCACCACAAGGTAGCACTTGGTAATACAATTAATAGGGCACACAAAAAGAGACTTGCCCTTTGGTATTCTGCAATTTCCATTTCTTTGTGATAAAAATAATTAAAATATGGTCTTTGCCCAAAGAAGACAGTCATTCCAAATTCTGGCAGGCCTTAAGGCACAGGACCTACAAAAGACACCATGAGCTGATCCCAGCCTATCTCTCCAACCTTATCTTTCATCTTTTATACTACAGCCATCTTGACTACTTGGAGTTCTCCAAATCCACCATATTCTATCCCACTCTGGGCCTTCACCTGTGCTTCAAATACCTCTACAGCCCACTCTTAGCGTGGCTTATTACTATTTATTCTTTGCAATTAGGTGCAGGAGCCAGTTTCTTCTGAAAAGCCTTCTCTAGACTGGGTCAGATACTCATTTTACACACTTCCACACACTCTCTACACATATTTGCCAAAATAATATTTATCATTATATTCTAATTATTTGTTCCATTTCTGTGCTCTCTGCTCCCAGATTCTGAACTTTTTTTTTTTTTTTTGAGATGGAGTTTCACTCTTGTTGCCCAGGCTGGAGCGCAATGGCACAATCTCGGCTCACTGCAACCTTCACCTCCCAGGTTCAAGCAATTCGCCTGCCTCAGCCTCCTGACTAGCTGGGATTACAGGCGTGCACCACCATGCCTGGCTAATTTTGTATTTTTTTAGTAGAGACAGGGTTTCACCATGTTGGTCAGGCTGGTCTCGAACTCCTGACCTCAAGTGATCAACCCACCTTGGCCTCCCAAAGTGCCGGGATTGGGAGGCATGAGCCACCACGCCCAGCCATGAACTTCTTAAGAAGATTGTATCATATTCATCTTTGTATTCTCAATGACTAGAATAGTGACTGGCAAATGGAGGTTGTTCAATAAATGTTGTATGAATTAATGAAGGAAGGAACATCCTAACGAATGAATAAATAGCCTATTTTGAAATTTTGCTCCTGAATAAACTCTTATTCAAGAAAGGGGAAAGGAATTCTCGTTTGCATCTCTTTTCTGCTACATGCTCCTCTTCCCAACTCAGGTAAACGCCAGTGCTATTATTCCATTTCTATTGGTTTAAAGAGGTTTTTGTTTTGTTTTGTTTTGTTGAGACAGAGTCTCCCTGTGTCGCCCAGACTGGAGTGCAGTGGCCGGATCTCAGCTCACTGCAAGCTCCGCCTCCCGGGTTCACGCCATTCTCCTGCCTCAGCCTCCCGAGTAGCTGGGACTACAGGCGTCCACCACCTCACCCGGCTAGTTTTTGTATTTTTTAGTAGAGACGGGGTTTCACCGTGTTAGCCAGGATGGTCTCGATCTCCTGACCTTGTGATCCGCCCATCTCGGCCTCCCAAAGTGCTGGGATTACAGGCTTGAGCCACCGCGCCCGGCCTAAAGAGGTTTTTTATAGGTTCATCACTATTCCTAACAGTATTTTAAAGTAACACGCATTCTGAATTCTATAAAACCCATACACGAATAAACATTCAACAGAATACAGCTTGGTGATAAGTTTGTAAACTCATATACTTAAATATATAATAATACATTTATAATTTCCTATGTTATTTTCAATTACAGACTTGACTGTTTCTTATTAAATTTAAGCTGTAGGACTTTGGAAACAAATTGGCAACCCAGGTTCACATGTTGAACATCTCTATTAGTCATGGGTTCTCCAGAGAAACAGAACCAAGAGGGTGTGTGTGTATGTGTGAGTTTATTTGGGAGAATTAGCTCACACTATTACAAGGCGAAGTCCCACAATAGGCTGTCTGCAAACTGAGGAAGAGAGAAACCAGTAGTGTTCAGTCGGAGTCCAAAAGCCTCAAAACCAGGGAAGCTCACAGTGCAGCCTTCAGTCTGTGGCCAAAGGCCTGAGAGCCCCCAGCAAGCCACTGGTGCAAGTCCCAGAGTCTAATGATGGAAGAACCTGGGATCTGACGTCCAAGGGCAGGAAAAGCAGAAGGAAGCATCTGGCACCGATAACGGAGGAAGCCAGAAGGCTCAGCAAGCAAGATTAGCCCACCTTCTTCTGCCTGCTTTGTTCTAGCTGTGCTGGCAGCTGACTGGATGGTTCCCACCCACATTGAGGGTGGGACTTCTTCTCCCAGACCACTGACTCAAACATCTATCTCCTCTGGTGACACCCTCGCAGACACACCCAGAAATGATACTTTACCAGCCATCTAGGCATCCTTCAATCCAATCAAGTTGACATCTAATATTAACCATCACAACATCCTTCCTCTCCTAATTCCCCACGATGCAACCAATATAAATTCTATACCATTAGTCTTATCCACATAACTAAATTTTCAAGACATCTCAAAGGAAAATAGAACAGTTGAGAGTACAGTGAGGACAGGTAACACTTGGTCACCATCCACAAGGACAAAGCCCACCATGAGAAGTAAGTAAAGGAATTTATGCTGATATCAGAGCTTGATGAACATTTCTGAGACTGCACTGAAGATATGCCAAAGAAATAACTAAAATAAATCCTACACCAGCTTGAACCTCTAACCTACTGACAAATACTACAAGGAAAAAACATGCTGTGGCCCAAACACAGCCTAGATACAAAGGCTATAGGAGGATAGACAGCCTGTAAAGGTGTTAGCACTTGCCAAGTAGCTTGCTGGAAATCTGACTGCCACCTCTGAGCTGCAATATAACAAGAGATTTCTCAAACACAAGTGATTCACTGGTCAAATACTTGCCTCCCTCTGCCAATGGCTTTGTCCCTAACTTGTACAAACGTTTAGATCTCTACACTGCCAAAGAAAAAAATTACAATAAATCCAAAGGTTTTTCTTCCCTTGTTACTAAGGACTGAATTGAAAAATACACAATTTGGCAATATATATATTCTGAGAACTGATGTCTGTGTCATTTAGATATAATGTGATTTTGATAAATAATTATACATATGACATGCAGGTACATGAAAAAAGCATGTAATAAGGCAATATTGCTAATTCAAATGTCATTTTATAAAACGTGAGTATATACGTTCAGAAAAAAAAGTCTATCACTAGATCAATGACTTCCAGAGGCTAGGAGCAGGGGATAGAACTTATACAGCAAAGGGGCATGAGGGAAATTTTGGGGGTGATGGAAATGTTCTATATATTATTTGAGTGGTAGTTATGCAGCTATACTTTTTAAAGGGTGAATTTTACTGAATGCAAATTATATTTCAATAAGCCTGATGAATCCTTCATAAAAAAACTCCACATGGCTATATACCAAAACAATAATAGTAACTTCCTATGGTAGTTTAGATTTATCATTCAGAAAAGATTCACTCCCTTCCCCTTCCTGCCTCACTTTAATGGAAGTCTACTTCTCTGTTCCATTATTGTTTTGGGGGTTGGCCATGTGACTTGCTTTAGACTGATGGAAGGTCAAGTATACTTCCTTGTCCATTGACTTTGGGTTTAGTTGTGTTCTTGCAAGCTTGGGCTCGCTCTCTTGCATCTCTGTCAATACCATGTGAAAAGTTGCCCCATGTGGCTGCTTCATCCTGAACCTCAGAATGTATACACATGAAGCGGATCAGAATCCTCTCCACAACAATAAACAAACCCAGCCAGTCCTACAGCTTGAAGAAAAGCTGCTTACCTGATTCCAGCCTAGATCAGCCAACCCCCAGATGCATGAGAAGTAAACATGTTTTTTTTTTGTATGCCACTAGATTGCATGGTTGTGTATTATGTTGCATTATGACAATAATAACCAATATACAATCTCTGGGTAAGAAAGTGATAGTGATTTTTAACCTCCTTTTTGTACTTTTTCTACTGACTAATTATTTTAGCATGTATTACTTTTATAATCAGAAAAAAGCTACATCCATTATTTTAAAAAAAGAGAAAGGTACAAAAAGGTATTTTATGTATACATACTGTTTTAGATGATCTTTGGCAAGAGCCACCCTTTCTCTGTGTCGTTTTTCTGCTTTTTCTTGTTCTTCTTTAAAAGCTTTTTCAATGTTGAGTTTCAATTGTTCCTCCCATTTTTTATCTGATTTTATCTTACTCTTTCGGAATTCAATCTGGGCATCACGTTCTTTCATAACTCTACTAAGAAGAAGTCCTGACTACAAAAGAAAAATTAAAGTACTTTAAGAAAATGATGCCTAATTATGTATAGATATGTTAAATATATATAAAAATACAAGAAAACCCAAGTAGTACATGAAAGTTTTTCACTCTTTCTGTCTGGTAAAATTGACATTGCTTTGCATTTTCGATGGCCTTTTTTCTTTTTCCTTGTTTATGTATTTCTTCTTCCAGATCAAGAATTTGTCTTTCTGCCTCTATTTCTTCATCACGCTTTTTTTTGGCTTCAAGTTTCTGTTCTTTCATCCCCTGTAAAAAGACAAACACAATCTTTTGTTTTCATTTTTCAATTTAATTTTACTACAATTTAACATAATATTATAATTTGAGCTTTTATTGTTTTTATTGTATTTATAATATTTTATTAATAAATAAAATATGAGGCTACATTTATGAGCTTATTTTTTAGACTGACTCTTTTAGGTAGATAACACATTACATGGTTCAAAATCCCAAAATATTATAGAGGCATATGAACTTCTCCTTTTGTATTAATCTGTTCTCACATTTCTATAAAGAAATACCAGAGACTGGGTAACTTATAAAGAAAAGAGATTTAATTAGCTCACAGTTCTGTAGGCTGTACAGGAAGGATGATGTTGGCATCTGCTCAGCTTCTGGAGAGGCCTCAGGAAACTTACAATCGTGGTGGAAGGCAAATGGGGAACAGGCATGTCATGGCCGGAGGAGAAACGAGAGTGGAGGAAGGAGGTGCTACACACTTTTAAACAACCAGATCTCACGAGAACACAGTCACTATTTCGAGGATAGTACCAATGGGGATGGTGCTAAACCATTCATGAGAAATCTGCCCCCATGATCCAATCACCTCCCACCAGGCCCCACCTCCAACATTGGGAATTACATTTCAATATGATATCTGAATGGGGACACACATCCAAACTATATCACCTTCCAACCCATCTGCAATCTCCTCTCATTCTAAGATAACTGCTATTAGTTTCTTTTGTTTACTTCCAACGTTCCTCTCTACAGTTACACAATAAATATATATCTTACTACTTTTGCTCCTTTAAAAAACCAATAGTTGTATATTTTATATGTTCTTCTATAACTCTGAGGCCTCCATTCCTCATGTCATATGAGGTCTTCCTTTTCCTTATTGGTTCTATTTCCTATGTCTTAAGAAAACTTTATTTACTTTGATATCCTGAAGATATTCTATTATTTATGTTAAAAGTTTTAGTGTTTTGCCTTTTAAATTTAGGTATTTAGTCTGGCTGAAATCCATTTTTCTGTATTCTGTACTATTAAGATGTAATTTAATCTCTTTCATATGCCAATTATCCCAGTATCAGTTGTTGAATTCCCATCTTTCCTTTCCTTTCCTATTTGCAATGATATTTTTGTCATATGTCAAGTTCCTATATATAACGTGGGTTTGTTTCTAAGTTCTCTCTTCTGACCTATTATTTTGTCAACCTCTGTGTCTATATCATAGTTTTTACTACTACGGGTTTAGTAGCAAGACAGTCTTGCTACTGGTAAGATGAATCATCATTTATTATTCATCTTTAATACCCATGGAGAGTTAAAGCAGTATATGTGCTACTTCTGTATTGAAAAAAAAAAAAAGGATATATCCCCATCCCCTATCCCTTTATGTACCAGGGACCTTTTTCAAATCAGGTTTTCTATATTATAATTTACATGTGCCCTTTTAGTGTAGAGTTTACAAATGCATACAGTCACTTACAAATAGTTCCATCCTCCCAAAGAATCCCATCATGTCTCATTATAGTCAACCACTCCCTCTACCTGTAGGCCCTTGCAACCACTGATCTGTTTTCTTTCCCTATAGTTTTGCCTTTTTCAGAATGTCGTATGTTACATATATTAGTCATCATATAATTCTTCCCTTTTTGAGAAAAAAAAAAGAGAATTAATAAATTATGACCATCATTTCTAAAGCAAGGTACTATAAGTTTTCTATGTCCTTTCCCAAAGATAAATAATGTATACTGCAACAAAGTAAGGAAACATGCAATGTTAAAAAGAAAAAATCAGTGAGAACTCTCTAGACTGAGTTTATGCCTATCTGTAGTTTTAATAATTCTATCATAAAACAAACATAACCCTGCCTCTCAGTGCCTCAAACAATGGAGGAAAGTAGGGTGGAGGAAGGGATTACCTTTTCCCAGCATTTCTCCCCAGGCAAGATAATAAAAGGAGTCAGGGGACACCTCCCCATTTCAAAGAAGTTTCCCATTCATGCATATGGAACTAAACTGGGCTACTGTAACCCTCAGGTAGAGGAAGGCTAGCAGATGCACGGGGCAGGGCACAGCAAAAGCACTATGCAGTTCCAGAGAGAGGAAGAGGCAGGCAGATAGACAAATCAGAGGCAAATGATGAGAAGCTGCCTTGGTTCTTCACAGTTTCCAGTACTCTGGCTTTCTGTGCAATCCTGCGTCATAACAGTAAACAGTACGACTCTGATAATCAAACTAGATAAAGATATTTCGAGAAAATTATGGACCAATATCCCTCATGAACACAGATACAAAAATTAATAACATTTTAGCAAATTAAATCCATCAAAAGGATAATACATTATGACCAATGGGGTTTTATCCTAGTAATGAAAGCTTGGTTGAATATTTAAAAATCAATCAATGTAATTCACAATTTTAACAGACTAGAAAATAAGAACCTCATGATAATCTCAATAGACATCAAAAAAGTACTTTAAAAAGTCTAACATCCATTTCTGATTTTAAAAGAACCAAAACACTCAACAATTTCGATATGGAAGGCAACTTCAACTTGATTAGGGACATCTACAAAAACCATACACTTAGCATCACAGTTAAAGGTGAAAGAACGAGTACTTTTCCCCCAAAGTCAGGAATAAGAATATCTACCTTCACTACATTTATTCAATATTATATTGGAGCTTCTAGCCAGTGCGGTAAGTCAAGAAAAAGAAATAGGCATTCAGATTGGGAAAAAAAAAGAATTAAAACTGTCTTTATTCTCTGACGCCATGATTGTCTATGTAGGAAATCTGATGGAATCTACCAAGAAGGGACTAGAACTAATAAGTGAGATTAGCCATGTTGCAGGATACCAGATCAATACAGGAAACATTTACTGTATTTCTAAAGCTAACAATAGCAGATTGAAACTTTTAAAAACACCATTTACCATAATATTAAAAATACAAAATATTTAGGGATAAATCCAACAAAAGATGTATAAAACCTATATACTGAACACTATAAAACACTGCTGACAGAAACTAAGACTTAGGCTGGGCGCGGTGGCTCACGCCTGTAATCCCAGTACTTTGGGAGACCGAGGTTGGTGGATCACCTGAGGTTGGGAGTTCGAGACCAGCCTGACCAACATGAAGAAACCCCGTCTTTACTAAAAATACAAAATTAGATAGGCATTGTGGCACATGCCTGTAATCTCAGCTACTCAGGAGGCTGAGCCAGGAGAATTGCTTGAACCCCGGAGGCGGAGGTTGCAGTGAGCAGAGACCTCGCCATTACACTGCAGCGTGGGCAACAAGAGCAAAACTCCATCTCAAAAAAAAAAAAAAAAAGAAAAAAGAAATTAAGCCTTAAACAAATAGAGTATGTTCATGGTTCAGAAGATTCAATATTGTCAAAATATAATTATCTCCAAATTGATCTAGAGATTCAACACTATCCCAATCAAAATTCCAGCTGGCTTTTTTACATGAATTGACAAGCAGATTCTAAAATTCATAACAGCCAGGCACTTGGGGAGGCTGAGGCTGGCAGATCACTTGAGGTCAGGAGTTCGAGACCATCCCGGCCAACATGGTGAAACCCCGTCTCTATTAAAAATACAAAAATTAGTCGGGCATGATGGTGCGGGCCTGTAGTCCCAGCTACTCAGGACGCTGAGGCAGGAGAATTGCTTGAATCCAGGAGGTGGAGGTTGCAGTGAGCCAAGATCGTGCCACTGCACTCCAGACTAGGTGACAGAGTGAGACTCCGTTTCAAAAAAATTTTTTAAAAATAAAAAATTAAAATTAAAAAAATCATAACGATGTACAAAGGACCTAGAATAGCCAAAACAGCTTTGAAAAGGAACTGATTTCAAGACCTGTTATTAAATCTGCAGTTATCAAGACAGTGTATTATTGGAGTAAACACAGATAAATAGAGCAATAAAACAGAATAGATAGTGCAGAAATGTCGCCTGAATATATATACGCAAGTGGATTTTCAAGAAAAGTGCAAAGGCAATGTAGTGGATAAAGAATAGTATTTTCAATAAATTATGCAAGAACAATTGGATCTTCATACACAAAAACAAAAAAAAAATCAATATCTCACTGCATATAAACATATATTTAAAATGGTTCATATACGTATACAGGAAACCAAAAAATATATATTTCTTTCCGACTTTTATTTTAGGTTCAAGGGTTACATGTGCAGTTTTGTTACACAGGTAAATTGCATGTCATGAGGATTTGGTGTGCAGATAATTTTGTCACCTAGGTAATCAGCATAATATCCAATCGTCATCTTCCTCCCACCCTCCTCCATCCTTAAGCAGGTGCCAGTGTCGACTGGGTGCAGTGGCTCACGCATGTAATCCCAGCACTTTGGAAGGTCAATCCTGATCATGAGGTCAGGAGATCAAGACCATCCTGGCTAACATGGTGAAAACCTATCTCTACTAAAAAAAAACACAAAAAATTAACAGGGTGTTGTGGCGGGTACCTGAAGTCCCACATACTCGGGAGGCTGAGGCAGGAGAATGGCGTGAACCTGGGAGGCGGAGCTTGTAGTGAGCCAAGATCACGCCACTGCACTCCAGCCTGGGCAACAGAGCAAGACTCCATCTCAAAACAAAACAAAACAAAAAAGGTGCCAGTGTCTACTGTTCTCTTCTTTGTGTCCATGTGTACTCAATATTTACCTCCCACTTATAAGTGAGAACATGAAGTATTTGGTGAAATCTAAAATTTTTAAACTTCTAAAAGAAAACATAGGAGAAAATCTTTGTGATATTAGATTAGGTAAATATTTCTTGGATAAGCCACTAAAATAATGATATATACAAGAAAAATTGATAAACCATACTTCACTAAAAGTAAAAACTTTTGCTTTTCAAAAGACACAGTAAGGAAATGAAAAGTCAAGATATAGAGTGGGAGAAAGTATTTTCAAGTCAAATACCTAATCATGAATTTGTATTTGGAATATAGTTTTAAAATTATCTAAGCTCAATAATAAAACTAATTTTTAAATGGGAAAAATATTTGAATGGATACATCACTAAAGAAGATATACTGGTAGAAAATAGTTCAGGAAGAGACATTCAACATCATTTTTACTTAGAGAAATTCAAATTAAAACTATAATGAGATATTTCACACCTATTAAAATGTTTATAATTAAAAAGACCAACTATACCAAGTGTTGTTGAGAATGGAGAGGAAATAGAACTCTCAAAGATTACTATTGGGAATGCAAAATTACAACTACTTTGGATAACAGTTTGGAATTTTCTTACAAAGTTAAATATACACTTATCATAAAAAACAGCTATTCTACCTGAAGATATTTACTAAGAGAAATGGAAGTATATGTCCATACCTAGACTTATACACGAATGTTCATAGTAGCTTTGTTTGTAATAGCCAAAAAGGTAAAGAAACAGCTCAAATGTCAACATTTCATTGATGTCAACCATCAAAAACTAACCAAATAAACAAACTGTGGTATATCCATACAATGGAATACTATTCAGCAATAAAAATTAACAATTGATACCCACAACATGAATGAATCTCAAAGTAATTGTGTTGAATGAAATCTGTAATAGGAAGCAGATCAGTGGTTACCTAAGGATCCAGAAGAGGAGCAGGGAGGAAGGAGAGGGAATAAAACAGGTCATGAGGAAATTTTGAGGTGAAGGACATGTTCATTATCCTAATAGTAATGATGGTTTTGGGGGTTTATACATATGTCAAAATTATAGGATTGTACATTTCAAATATGTCCAATTCATTGTATATCACTTATACCTAAATAACACTGTTGAAAGTGTGTTTCAATGCATTTTTATGAAATTTTACATGTAAAAAAAATTATAAAAAGAAGCATAAGAGTACTAAGAAACAAGAGTAAGTCTTCAGTGCATGTGTACTCCTGGGTGGTTAATACTTACTGCATATGTATTAGTCCAGTGTTTTACCACCTCTTGAGATCGCAAATGCATTTCTTTCTTTGCCTTTCTTTCTGCACGGAGGCATGCTGCTTCTCTTGTCAACCTGTCAAGGCTATCTTGAATCCTTTTCCACTCATTGTGTGGAATTATGGTGACCTGCTGGAGATCTACTTTGCTAGGCAGAAGAGGCGGATAGAGAGCTTGATCTTCTTCAGAGTTTCTTATTTCTAATAAATTGTAAAAAAATGATTATTAAAGACTTACAGGAACAGTTTAAGTGATATTTGTCTCAGAAGTTCTAATAGTGGCATGATAACTGGAAATTATTTCAAATACTTAATTTACTCTTGTTATCCCAAGAACAGCTATGATTAAGCGAAAAAAAAAAAATACAAGGCCTTGAAATCAGAAGGCATATATTTGACTACTTTAATCACTTCCTTACTGTGTAAACTTGGGCAAGTCATTTAACTTTTTGGAATCTCAGTACCCTCATCTTTAAAATAGAGATCTCCTAGTAATACCTATCCCAACAGCTTGTTATAAAAGCATTTTTCAAAGTTAACAAAGTGGCAGTTTATAAATGGATAACTTTGTGGGTGTTCATCTTTTGGGGTTGTAGGCATTATGACTGACTCTATTCAACCTCTTCCCACTGAGCAGCAGCAACATAATTTGGAGAACTCACTATAGTTCCAGGGTGGGCCGAATTGGTTTAAGAACACTTGTATCTCCATTGTCAATCACTATTTCTCTAAAAAGCAAAGAAACAGGACAAAAGGTTTACTTGCAACTTTTAGAAAAGTTCTTCCTTGTTCTTCTGGGAGAGACATCCAAAAGACTCTCAAGCTAAGTATGAATAAGGAAGAAAGACAGACAGATAAATAGCTACAACCACAAGAGAAACCAGCCTTGAATGAAGCTATTACTGCAAAGAAGCTGTTACTGCAAAGAAGAAACAACAGGAGAATCTGAGGCAATGATAATCTCATTATTCTGCTAATCAACTCAACCTGAAGCCTGGCATTCCTGTTATAAAGTGAAGAAAAGGTCCTTATTTTTGAAGATGATTGAGTTGGGTGTTCCATTATATGAATTCAAAGCATCTTAAATGACACAGTGGAACTCATAATAGATCTCCTTGGAAAAATGGTCCTACCCTTTTAATCAATCAAGTTTCTTAATTATTAACAGCCAAACTTACTCTAACTAGTTTAGGCAGAAAAGAAAAGGAATTAATTAAGGGGCATTAAGTAATGGACTCAATCTACTAGAGAGCCATAGTCATCCTTATAAGCTGTATATACAAAACATCATACAAACCACAACATGGGATTCCAGTGAGGGCCCATGGCAACTGGCTTTGTGTAGGCATCTCGACTTGCCCCATTTACAACTTGCCCCACTGGAAACCATATACTGGAATACTTGAATCTTCACCACTGTTGCCTCTGAAATTGGTACACTTTTGTTGCCATTTTCTACACACACACACACACACACACACACACACACACAAACTGTTTCAACATGCTGTTTGATTCCTTATATTACTCTCTTCAGAATATAAATCTGGCATATATAAAATTGATTGGATGAGTCTTTGTCCCATGCTTGCCCTCTAATTGTATCGGTAGCTCAAAAAGTGAATTTTGTCTTCTATCTTAAGGAGGTAGGGCATCAAAGGAAGGAAATTCACCAAAATAGGATAGGCATTTGAACAATGATGGGTGGCCATAGGCATAACAAAGGTAGGATAGCAGAGTGGGTAAGAGTGTGGATTCTGGAGTCAGACTACCTGAACTTTTTCTGAACACACCATATGTTAACTATATGAATCTAGATAAAATTATTTAACCCTTCTGAATCTGTTTCCTTAATTGCAAAATGGGGTCATTAACAGTATCTACTGGATGTAAAGAATTTAAGACTAGCATCTGGTACATAATATGTTCTCAACAAATATTAGCTATTATTATTTTTACTATTAGTATGAGAAGAATGAAACAAGTAGAGAGAAAGGCAGAAGCAAGAAAATCACATAGTTCCAGAAAGAGAAAGATACTGAAAGAAAAGCCGTTAGGACCAATTAAAGTCTTCTTGGGGTTTAAATTAAGGCAGGTAGGGGTGAGAACTTGGTGACTACCTCTGTGGTTGTGAGTTTACAACCACAGGCACTATCTTGCCTACCACATACCAAACCTCTGCATGCAGAATAAAACCAAACAAAGCTGACTTTATCATGACTCTTTAGTTGCAAATAATACTATCTTTAGTTGCAAAGAGTATCATCATGATTCTTTAGTTGCAAATGACTAATCTAATTCACAGTAGTTACAATAAAAAGGAGAATATTGTGTCTCCCATATCTGGGGATTGCGGTGTAACTTGATTCAGAACACTGTTCTACTTAAGAGTCATGACCAATACATTTTTACAGCCTTGTAACAAATGTCCTTTATTTTGCCTAAACCAGCTCAATTTGGCTTGTGTTACTTGCAACCAGAAGCTAACCAAACAATGGCCTCTAAGTTAAACCATCTGCCTTTTGATTAACAAATTGCTAGGCATGTTAATACCTTTGTCTGACCCAAGAGTCATTCTAAATTTAATTCACTAAAATTCTAAAGAGGGTCAATATAGTACATGGTCCATTCTGGCAGGAGCTGCTCCCCACAAAGTATACAGTGGTAAGTGGGCCTTGGCAGTGGTGGCAGGAGAGCAGGATGTCAGAAAGCTATGCAGTGCAAAGTGTGATCCTTCCTCTTTGACATCTCAAATCTTTAGTAGAGTAACTGTGTTCACAGGATATTTTATTCAAGTATATCTTTTGATGGACTCTGATACAGGAACAAACAAAGAGAACCACCACAAATGCAGGAATAGAGAAAAAAGAAAGCCCACAGAAAGCTTGGGAAAGGCTTTTTACTATCTCAGGCCACTGAAGTTGGGGCAAGTTCCCCATATCTTTGAAGATCAGGAGAGCCCTGGTTGAGATCAGAGCTATAGATGGTTTCATATATCCCCACTTTAATCCACTGGTTGATGTAAAATTTAGTTCTTAGAGGGCAATCTTACTTCCAAGATTTCTACCCCACAGTAGCTCTCATACAATGTCAGTAGAGGCTGTTAGAGAAGTCGAAGAAGGGCAGACCACAGTTGAATGAAGGGACATGAAAAACAGAGACAGATGGACAGAGAGAGAATATAAATAGGCAGACTCGCAAGCAAGAGAGAGGGGACAAAAGCAGTGGCAAGTTACCTAAAAGTGTCTAAAATCAGTCCACCTGCCTGCCATATTGACACATTTTCCATGGATTAGATCATCTTTTTATTGAGTTATAATACACATAAAAATCCACCACTGCAAACAGTAGCATTCGATGGTTTTTATTCTATTCTCAAAGCTGGGCAACTATCACTAATATCTAATTCAGAACATTTTCATCACTCCAGAAGGACACTCTATGCATTAGCAGTCCTCTCCTCCTCATAGGTCCTGGCAACCACTAATCTACTTTCTGGCTCTATGAATTTGCCTATTCGAGACATTTCATGTGCATGGAATCATACAATATGTGGCCTTTTATATCTGGCCTCTTTTACTCAAATGTTTTCAAGTTTCATTCACATTGTAGAATGTATCCATACTTGATTCCTTTTTGTTGTTGTTGTTGTTGTTGTAGAGATGAGTCTGTCTCCATTGCCCAGATTGGAGTGCGGTGGCACAATCTCGGCTCACTGCAACCTCCATCTCCCAGGCTCAAGCAATTCTCCTGCCAAGCCTCCCAGGTAGCTGGGACTACGGTCGTGCACCACCACACCCAACTAAATTTTTTTGTATTTTTAGTAGACATGGGGTTTCACCGTGTTGGCCAGGCTGGTCTCAAACTCATGGCATCAAGTGATCCACCTGCCTTGGCCTCCCAAAGTGCTGGGATTACAGGTGTGAGCCACCACGCCTGGCCCTAATTCCTTTTTATGGTGAGTAATATTCCATTCTATAGATGTAGCACATTTTGTTTATCCATTATCAGTTGATGGACATTAGGGGTGTTTCCACCTTTTGACTACTATGAATAATTCTGTTACGAACATTCACATGTTTTTGTGTGGATATATGTTTTTCATTATCTTTGGTTATGCTTAGGAACAGAATTATACCTCCATATTTAACATTTTGAGAAAGTGCCAGATTGTTTTTCAAAGTCACTATGCTATTTTACATTTCCACTAACAACATATGAAGGTTTCAATTTCTCTGCATCCTTCCCAAAATACTGTCCCTTTATTTTTTTCATTCATCCTAGTGGGTGGGAAGTAGTTTCTCACTGTGGTGTTGATTTGTATTTCTATAATGGGTAATGAAGTTGAGCATCATTTAATGTGCTTATTGGCTGTTTGTACATCTTATTTGGAGAAATATAAGTTCAAATCATTTGTCCCTTTTTAAAAATGGGCTTTTTATTGTTGAGTTGTAAGAATTCTTTATAATCTGGATTATAGATTCTTAGCATATATATAATTTGCAAATATCTTCTCCCATTTGGTGGATGTATTTGCACTTTTTGATAGTGTTCTTTGGCCGGGCGCGGTGGCTCAAGCCTGTAATCCCAGCACTTTGGGAGGCCGAGATGGGCAGATCACGAGGTCAGGAGATCGAGACCATCCTGGTTAACACGGTGAAACCCCATCTCTACTAAAAAAAAATACAAAAAAACTAGCCGGCGAGGTGGTGGGTGCCTGTAGTCCCAGCTACTCGGGAGGCTGAGGCAGGAGAATGGCGTAAACCCGGGGGGTGGAGCTTGCAGTGAGCTGAGATCCGGCCACTGCACTCCAGCCTGGACGACAGAGCGAGACTCCGTCTCAAAAAAAAAAAAAAAAAAAAAAAAAGATAGTGTTCTTTGATGTATTCATACTGAAGTTTTTAATTTTGATGAAGGCCAAATCTATTTTTCTTGGGTTGATTGTGCTTTTGGTGTCACATCTAAGAAATTGTTGCCTAATCCAAGGTAATAAAGATGTATATATAAGTTTTCTTCTAATAGTTTTATAGTTCTAGCTTTTATATTTAGTTATATATTTCATTTCAAACTAATATTTGTATGTAGTGTGAGGTGTATATTAATTTGGGAGTCGAAATTCATTATTTTGTATATAGATACCCACTTATCCCGGCACCATTTGTTAAAAATTCTACTCTTTCCCCATTGCATTAACATTCTTGTCAAAACCCATTCAGTATAGATGTATGGGTTTATTTCATTATTTCTTTTTTGTTGTTGTTGTTGCCAAAAAAGACATGATGTTGCCATCTGTCTTAGTCCATTTTCTGTTGCTATATCAGAATATCTGAAACTAGATAATTTGTAAAGCAAATGATTTTATTTCTTACAATTATAGAGGCTGAGAAGCGCAAGGTTGAGGGGCTGCATTTGTTGAGGGCTTTCTTGCTGGTGAAGTCTCTCTACAGAGTCTGGAAGTAGTGCAGGGCATCATATGGCAAGGGGGCTGAGGATGCTAGCTGAGATCTCTCTTCCTCTTCTTATGAAGCCAAGAGTCCCACTTCCAGCATAAGCCATTAATCCATTCACAGCAAGACCCCGTTTCTACTCCATTCATGAGGGCAGATCCCTCATGACCCAATCACTTCTTAAAGGCTCCACCTCTCAATACTACCATTTTGGGAATTAATTTTCAACATGAGTTTTGAAGGGGACAAATATTCAAACCATATTAACAATACTAAATCTCCCAGTCCATTAACATGAGATGTGTATTAGTCTATTTTCATGCTGCTGATAAAGACATACCCAAGACTAGGGAGAAAAAAAGGTTTAGTTGGACTTACAGTTCCACATGGCTGGGGAGGCCTCAGAATCATGGTGAGAGGCAAAAGGCACTTCTTACATGATGGCAGCAAGAGAAAATGAGGAAGAAGCAAAAGTGGAAACCCCTGATAATCCCATCAGATCTCATGAGATATATTCACTATTATAAGAATGGCATGGTAAAGACCAGTCCCCATGATTCAATTACCTCTCCCTGGGTCCCTCCCACAACATGTAGGAATTCTGGGAGATACAATTCAAGTTCAGATTTGGGTGGGGACACAGCCAAACCATATCATTCTGCCCCTGGCCCCTCTAAATCTCATATCCTCACATTTCAAAACCAATCATGCCTTCACAACAGTCCCCCAAAGTCTTAACTCATTTCAGCATTAACCCAAAAGTCCATAGTCCAAAGTCTCATCTGAGACAAGGCAAGTCCCTTCTGCCTATGAGCCTGTAAAATCAAAAGCAAGCTAGTTACTTCCTAGATACAATGGGGGTACAGGTATTAGGCAAATACAGCCATTCCAAATGGGAGACACTGGCCAAAACAAAGGGGCTACAGGACCCATGCAAGTCCAAAATCCAGCAGGGCAATACAATTTTAAAGCTCCAAAATGATCTCCTTTGACTCTAGGTCTCACATTCAGGTCACACTGATGCAAAAGTGGGTTCCCATGGTCTTTGGTAGCTCTGCCCCTGTGGCTTTGCAGGGTACAGCCTCCTTCCTGGCTGCTTTCATGAACTGGCATTGAGTGTCTGTGGCTTTTCCAGGTGGATGGTGCAAACTGTCAGTGGATCTACCATGTTGGGGTCTGGAGGATGGTGGCCCTCTTCTCACAGCTCCACTAGATAATGTCCCAGTAGGGACTCTATGTGGGAGCTCCGACCCCACAATTCCCTTCTTCACTGCCCTAGCAGAGGTTCTCCATGAGGGCCCTGCCTCTGCAGCAAACTTTTGCCTGGGCATCCAGGCATTTCCATATATCTTCTGAAATCTAGGTGGAGGTTCCCAAACCTCAATTCTTGACTTCTGCACACCCACAGGCTCAACACCATGTGGAAGCTGCCAAGGCTTGGGGCTTCCACCCTCTGAAGCCACAGCATGAGCTCTACATTGGCCCCTTTCAGCCATGGCTGGAGCAGCAGGGACACAGGGCACCAAGTCTATAGGCTGCACACAGCACAGGGACCCTGGGCCCAGACCATAAAACCACTTTCTCCTCCTGGACCTCTAGGCCTGTGACAGGAGGGGGCTGCTGTGAAGGTCTCCAACATAGCCTGGAGACATTTTCCCCATGGTCTTGGTGATTAACATTAGGCTGCTTGATGCTTATGCAGATTTCTGCAGCTGGCTTGAATTTCTCCACAGAAAATTGGTTTTTCTTTTCTATTGCATAGTCAGACTACAAATTTTCTGAATTTTTGTGCTCTGTTTCCCTTTTAAAACTGAATGCCCTTAACAGTGCTCAACTCACCTCTTGAATGCTTTGCTGCTTAGAAATTTCTTCTGTCAGATACCCTATATCATCTTTCTCAAAGTTCCACAAATCTTTAGGGCAGGGGCAAAATGACGCCAGTCTTTTTGCTAAAACATAGCAAGAATCACCTTTACTCCAGTTTCCAAAAAGTTCCTTATCTCCATCTGAGACCACTTCAGCCTGGATTTCACTGTCCATATCGCTATCAGCATTTTGGTCAAAGTCATTCAACAAGTCTCTAGGAAGTTCCAAACTTTCCCACATTTTCGTGTCTTCTTCTGAGCTCTTCAAACTGTTCCAATCTCTGCCTGTTACCCAGTTCCAAAGTCGCTTCCACATTTTCAGTTATCTTTCCAGCAATGCCCCACTCTGCTGGTACCAATTTACTATATTAATCCATTTTCACCCTGCTGATAAAGACATACTGAAGACTGAGAAAAAAGAGGTTTAATTAGACCTACAGTTCCACATGGCTGGGGAGGCCTCGGAATCATGGCAGGAGGTGAAAGACACTTCTTACGTGGTGGCGGCAAGAGAAAATGAGGAAGAAGCAAAAGTGGAAATCCCTGATAAACCCATTGATCTCATAAGACTTAATTACTATCACAAGAATAGCACAGGAAAGGCCAGCCCCCATGATTCAATTATCTCCATGTGCCCATAACACCTGGGAATTCAAGTTGAGATTTGGGCAGGGACACATCCAAACCATATCAAGATGTCTTTCCATTTATTTACATCTAACTTTTTTCAATAATGTTTTGTAGTTTTTTGAAAGATAAATTTTTGCTTATTCCTAAGTATTTTTCCTTAGAAAAGCTTTTCCTAAGTATTTTGGTGCTATTGTAAATGGAATTGTTTTCTTAAATTTATTATCAGATTGTTCTTTGCAAGTGTAAAGAAATACAATTTTGTAAATTGATCATCTTTCAATGCCACTAAACTTTATTAGATCTAATAATTGTATAGAATATCCTTTAGGATTTTTAATATAGAATATCATGTCATCTGTGAAAATAGAAAGTTTTATTTTTTCCTTTCCAATCTGGATGGCCTTCTCTTTTGCTTGCCTAAATGCCATGGCTAGAATTTCCAGTATGATGTTAAATAGAAGTGATGAAAGCAGGCATACTTGTCTTTTCCTGATCAGGCTTTCAGTCTATCACCATTAACTTTGATGTTAGCTATAGGCTTTTCATAGGTCCCCTTTATCAGGTTAAGAAAATTCCTTTCTATTCCTAGTTTGTTGTTTTTATCATAAATGGAATGTTGGATTTGTCAAATGTTTTTTCTATTAGGATAATCATGTAGTTTTGTTCTTTATTCTATTTATACAGTGTACTACATTAATTGTTTTTAAGCCAACCTTGCATTCCTGGGATAAATACCACTTGGTCATGGTATATAATAATTTTTATATGTTGCTGGATTTGGTTTGCTAGTATTTTATTTAATTAATTAACTTATTTTTTGAGATGGGGTCTTGCTATATTGCCCAGGCTGGAGTGCAGTGGCTATTTACAAGTGTGACCATAGCACATTACAGCCTCAAATTCCTGGCCTCAAGTGGTCCTCCCACCTCAGCCTCCCAAGTAGCTGGGAGGTGTGTGCCACATCTAGCTGATGTGCTAAAACTATGTTGAAGATTTTTGCATCTCTATTCATAAAAGATAATGATCTATAGTTTTCTTGTGATGTCTTTGTCTGCTGTTGGTATCAGGGTAATATTGCCCTTATAGAATGAGTTGGAAAGTGCTCCTTCCTCATTTTTTAAAAAGATTTTGAAGGATTTATGTTAATATTTCATTAAACATTTAGAATTAACCAACGAAGCCATCTGGTCCTCAGTTTTTCTTTGTGATAATTTTTTCAATTAATAACTGAAGGTGGGATCATCTGAGGTCAGGAATTTGAGACACGCCTGGCCAACATGGTGAAACCCCGTCTCTACTAAAAGTACAAAAATTACCCAGGCATGGTGGTGGGTGCCTGTAATCCCAGCTACTCAGGAGGCTGAGGCAGGAGAATCACTTGAACCTGGGAGGCAGAGGTTGCAGTGAGCTGAGATCATGCCACTACACTCCAGCCTGGGTGACAAGAGCAAGACTCTATCTCAAAAAAAAAAAAAAAAAGAATTATTGAAGACTTTTCCTTTCAGTACTTTGAATATATCAGCCTGCTGCCCCTGGACTCCATAATTTCTTATAAGAAATTTGTTGTTAATCTTATTGAGGATTCCTTTTATGTAATGTCATTTCTCTCTTGTGCTTTCAAGGTTTTTTCTGTCTTTAGCTTTCAACAGTTTGATCATGATGTGTACAGCTGTGGATCTCTTTGAGTTGAGTTGACCATACTTAGAGGATCACTGAGCCTTTTGAATGTGTAATGCTTTTCATCAAATTTGGAAAGCTTTTAGCCATTAATTCTTCAAATGTTTTTATCCCTTTCCCTGCTCTTTTCCTTCCAGAACTCAAGTTACATTTATGTTGGCATATTTGCTGGTGACCTACACTTCCCTGAAGATCGGCTCGTTTTTCTTCACTCTTTTTGTTTTGTTTTGTTTTGTTTTGTTTTGTTTTGTTTTGAGATGGAGTCTCGCTTTGTCGCCCAGGCTGGAGTGTAGTGGCACCATCTCGGCTCACTGCAAGCTCTGCCTCCTGGGTTCACGCCATTCTCCTGCCTCAGCCTCTGAGTAGCTGGGACTACAGGCACGCACCACCATGCCTGGCTAATTTTTTTTTGTATTTTTAGTAGAGACGGGGTTTCACCGTGTTAGCCAGGATGGTCTCGATCTCCTGACCTCGTGATCTGCCCGTCTCAGCCTCTCAAAGTGCTGGGATTACAGGCATGAGCCACCACGCCCGGCTTCTTCATTCTTTTATCTTTTTTTCTTTCTCACTATTCTGAGATTGAATAATCTCAATTGGCTTATCTTCAAGTTCACTGATTATTTCTTCCACAAGTTCAAATCTGCTATTGATCCCTCTAGTGAATTTTTTAATTCAGTTATTGTGCTTTTCAACTCCAACATTTCTGTTCAGTTCCTTTTTATAATTTTTTAAAATCTTCATTGATATCCTCTATTTGGTAAGACAACATTCTTAATACTTTTCTATAGTTCTTTAGACTTTTGCTTGAGTTCTTTAAATATATTTACAATAGCTATAAATTTACAAAAGTTTTTATCTAGTAAATCCAACATCTGGGCTTACAACAACTGCAACTGCACAGTTTTAGGTCAGTTAGGGGGGTCTCTGATTTCCTACCTTTTCTCCACCCCTGTTTCTGTAGACATCCTCCCTGCCACTTCCACAGCCCCTTTCCCTCTTCCACCCACTCACCTGAGGGCAAAATGGCCTAACTTCCACAGAGCCAAAAGATGATTATTGAGGATGCTTTCAACTTGGTGGAGTCCATTTCAAAGACATTTTCTACTGAAACTTTTTCTTATGTTTGGGTCATACTTTATTTATTTTCATCTTTCATAATTTTTATTAAAAACTGTACATATATGTTTCAACTCTGGAAATCAGATCTCCACATACACCCAAAGTTTCTTATTCCTGCTGTTGTTGTTTCATGACTTCTCTGAACCAATTCTGTAGTCTGTATTCTTTGTCACATGTGACCACTGGAGTCACTGGAGTCTCTGGTTTGCTTAGTGGTCAGCTAATAACTAGACAGATATATCTTTGGATGACTGGAACTGACAAGTCTCCCAGTCTTTGCCAAGGGACTGTCTATGAGCATTAAGGCATGCCTTCAATGCTCGGGCAGGCAATTTACAACTCCATCTTAGCTTTTACTTCTTTCTTAAACAGAGTCTCAAGGTAAGTCATAGGTGAGAGGCATTTTCAGGTCTTTCCTGGACATGTATGTAGCTCTATGCATGCATTTGGCCTTCTAGATTCCCAGGAATATGTCAGGAGTTTTCCAAAACCCCCTATGGACATATCACTTTCCAGCTGATCCTTTTAAGTTTTTTGGTCAGCGTGTTGTTTGCCTCCCAACTGTATCACTGCCTGCCTGTTTCATGCTGTTATAACAGAATACCTTATACCTTAGGCTGGGTAATTCATAAAGAATAGATATTTATTGGCTTATGGTTCTGGAGGCTGAGAAAGCCAGTATCAAGGTGCCAGCATCTGGCAGTGGCCTTCGTGCCTCATCATAACATGATGGAAGGCATTACATGGCAAAAGGGCAAAGAGAGGGCAACAGACACACACGCACAGAGAGAGAGAGAGAGAGAGAGAGAGAAGAGGGCCAACTTTCCCACTTTTATAATGAACCCACTCCCCAGATAATGGCATTAATCCCTTTACTCTGCTCTCATGGCCTAATCACCTCTCATTAGTCCCTACCTCCCAACATTTTTACATTGGGGATTAAGTTCCCACATATGCTTTTTAGAGGACACATTAAAACTATAGCACTGCCTCTGATAGCTGTGATATTTAAAATTGCCACTGATCATTTGACAAACATACTTGGTGAGTCTGAAGTCAGACTAAATAACAACAAGCCTCATGAGTGAGATTCTCCAAAGAACTATGAGACATGTCGAATAACAGTTGTCTGGCTTTGGAGTGGGTCAAATTCTGTTTTGTCCCCTCTACAAGTTGTTAAGTCAGTATTTTTCACTGTGATTGCTGTGGTTATCTAGGCTGCCATGGGGCTAGGAGAAAAGTATAGGACTATGGCAAGTTAAAATGCCAAAAACCTCGCTGTTGTTACAAAAATCCAGCTGTTTTTCTTTAGTAAACACTCCACATATTGTTGCAAGCCTTTGGTTAATTTCCAGTGTTTTGAAAAAGTCGATACGGATTATTTTTGCCACTGTTCTTGTTGATTTTATGGAGGACAGGATTTCAGGCATAGATCCTATTTCACTATTCTGGCTGATGTCATCCCACTAAATCTTGATAAAGTATTTGTTTTACAAATAGTTGCACACATCTCTGAAACCCTCTCCTACTTAGCCTTCCCCTAAAAATGGAGATTAAAATTTAGCAGCGAGGCTCGGATGGAGGCTTGTGAGCTAGTTGACACAAAACATTATTTAACAACTATTAGGTAAATCTAAACCAGGTAGTGCAGAAATGCATATGCAGGAAAGTGAATATGTGGGAGTAATTGTGCTTTTCCAATACTTGCCATATTGATACTGTTTCTTTCCTTTTACATGGCAAAAGTCCGCTGCTAACCTCATGAAACCTCCACTGCATAAATATCCACTAGTGAAGAATGACTGGCTCTCACTCTGCATCTGGTGCAGGGGGCACTATTGCTACAGAAGTTCGGGCAATGACATGAAGATACTTCAAACTGCCAAAGTTCTAGTTGTCACCATGACTACATTAATTGCCAATTTACAGACTTAAGAAACTGTCGTAGCTAGAATTGATAGAGTTCTTTAGAAGTCTATTTCTATTCCAAAATCAAATTGTTATAACAGGTCATCTGAATTACAATACTTTATGTCGCACGATTTTTTTTTTTAACTCTATGCAAGCATTTGACTTACAGAGATACCTTATATTTACTTTAGAGAGGAGGAAATGGAGAATTTCCTTCAGAGACTTTTAGTAAAGACCAATCAGCAAGTTTGCAGCAGAGCCAAGACTCTAAAGAGGGGACTTATATTTCCAAGAGATATTCCAATTCAATCAGTGAATAACAAACTTTAAGCGTGCCGGAAATTTAACAAAGCCCAGACTCTCAGAGCTGCAACTGCGCAGTTTTAGGTTAGCTGGGGGTGGGGGGTCTCTGATTTCCTATCTTTTCTCCACCCCTATTTCTGTAAACATTCTCCCACCCACTTCCACTCCTCGTTTCCCTCCTTCATCCATTCACCTGAGGGCAAGATGGCCTAACTTTACACAGAGCCCAAAGATGCTTATTGAGGATGCTTTCGACTTGATGGAGTCCATTTCAAAAAGCAGCTGAAGCCCTCATTCGGCATCCTCGCCTCTCACTCCATGCCGGGGGTCCAGAAACAATCCCTGTCCCTGGATAAGTCAGTGTAGCTCACCTGTACTTTCCTTCGCCTGTCCACAGCGTCGTCCAAACCGTACCAGCATCTCTGACGAGGTGTCCACGGTGCGCCCAGATCTGGAAAAGTGACTGTAGCGCCATGCGCCGCGGACTCCAGCCGGTGGACGTTGTTACTCGAACCACGCGGTTGCTTGGCAACGCCGCCGGAAGTGACGCCAGCCGTCGCCGAGGAACAAGGAAGGCGCTGCAGTTGGCGGTCGGGCTAGACAAGAGAGGCGCCTGCGCCCGCGCCTGCGAGCTGGGCTTGTGAGTGGGGCTGCCCAGCGGGCAGGCGTGGGGCGAGGCCAAAGGACTGAACCCGCAGGAGCGTCACAGGCGCCGGGGCGGCTGCCGACGGCGGGCCTGGGTCAGTGAGAAGGCCGTGGACCCCCGCCCTGCCTGCTACTCCCATCCTCGCCTGCTGCGCGCTCCATGGGGAACGACCTCCGATTGGGTCCGATGCCTACCCTCGGGGTGGAGCCGGCAGGTGTGTGAGCGCGCGAGGCCTAGCCGTGGTTTGTGTGTCCCCGATCTCCTCGCGGGTGGAATGTGAGGAGCAAAGCCCTTCCTTAACTATAGAAACCCGCGGATTCGCTGACATAAACGCCGTTTTTTTAATCCTTTGGTTTCTGGGGCATGGTCAGGACTAGATGGGGCCAAGTTTTTAAAAAATAGGAATGTTAAAACTTAATGATATGCTTAGAACATTTATGTTAGGACCTTTGAGATATTTTAAATTTATTGGTAAATACAGGACCACAGAAATCTGTTAGGAGTAGCTGCGCGTTTGGTTTCAAAAGATCCTTTTCTAATACATTGATGTACAGATAACTTCATTACTAACAAGTTGGCTCTGATGTGTACACATAATGCACCAAACTGGAGTCTCTCAAAGTGAAAGAACAAAAAGATTTTTAATAACGAACGTCCTAACACACAGTCGTGCTATTTTTCTTTAGGTTTTCTATCAGATGTTCTACGTAATAATGCTGGTAAGTATGGAATAATTAAGAAAATATTTGTAGACATAAATTAGTTTGTGCACATAGAGCGCTGGTAGGTTTTTGGAAGCATACCTTAAAAAGTCAAGAACTGGGGGCCAGGCGCGGTGGCTCACGCCTGTAATCCCAGCACTTTGGGAGGCCGAGGCAGGCAGATCACGAGGTCAGGAGACGGAGACCATCCTGGCTAACACGGTGAAACCCTGTCTCTACCAAAAATACAAAAAAAGGTAGCCGGACGTGGTGGGGGGCGCCTGTAGTCCCAGCTACTCAGGAGGCTGAGGCAGGAGAATGGCGTGAATCCGGGAGGCGGAGCTTGCAGTGCCAAAGTGTCAAGAACTGGGAAGGAACAGAGATTTTACCCTGTTTGCAGGCTAACTTAGCCTGGCAGTTTCATGGAAGACAGAAGACTATTCGTTTCAGGAATGAATTACTCCCAGCAGTAGCCAGTATATCAGCAATTTTGCCTGAGTTCCCTAAAGCCCCAGTTCCCACAGGATAATGCAAAGTGGGCAAGAAGTCACCTAGATGTAGAGTATGTTGAATTACAGGAAAGCAGCCCTGAGCTTAGGGAACCCAGATCTTTATCATTTGGACAAATAAGCATGTTTCTCAAGGCTGTCCACTGTAGAAACATCCTTGAAACAATAGCGGAAAGAGCAGTCAGTAAGACATGCACAACCACCAGAGACGCAGGGAGAATTGTCCCCCAACAAAAATTCTCTGGAATTTTAACAAAATTGGTTACAAAAAGTGTCGAATCTCATGATTTGATGTCAGTTACTTGCCAATTTGACATGGTGGTCAGATATAATTTGACTTCAGACTCGAGCTTCCAACTCCAACCACAATCCCAGTCAATCTAGAGTTGTTTGTCCTATACCCACCACTCTTTTTTTTCTTTGTTGTAAATTTAATAAGGTAGCATATGCACTCTGATCTGAAACAGTTTAAATTATTCTGAGAAGAAAAAAATTTTATTACAAAATTAATGTAGAAAAAGTGTGAACTATGGTTGAACCAACCATAACCATTCCACCGCACATGTAAACATTTTCTAAAACAACAGGATTATACTGTACACACTATTTTGTGACTTGCTTATTTAATTTGAACTGAATATCTTAGCTTTTACTGGCTGGATATTGTATTATATGCTGTCACATGCGTATCTTATTTAATTATTTCCCAATTCTTGGATGTCTGTGTAGTTTCTAATTTTTTTTTTTTTTCTTTTTTTTTTTTTTTGAGAGGGAGTCTTGCGCTGTCGCCCAGGCTGGAGTGCAGTGGCCGGATCTCAGCTCACTGCAAGCTCCGCTTCCCGGGTTTGCGCCATTCTCCTGCCTCAGCCTCCCGAGTAGCTGGGACTACAGGCGCCCGCCACCTCGCCCGGCTATTTTTTTGTATTTTTTTAGTAGAGACGGGGTTTCACTGTGTTAGCCAGGATGGTCTCGATCTCCTGACCTCGTGATCCGCCCGTCTCGGCCTCCCAAAGTGCTGGGATTACAGGCTTGAGCCACCGCGCCCGGCCGTAGTTTCTAATTTTCATTGTGTAAAGTACACAGGATATTGTTACACTATGGAAACATTGCAGACATACCAAATGGACATAGATTGTGCTTTTGAAGAGAACCGTTAACTCTTTTTGGAACTTTAACAGATTGGTTTCAAAATAGATTCACATTCTTAAAACTAAATCTTTGTGCATATCCTTAATTTTTGGAGACATTTTAATTTCTAATGCAGCACTAAATCTCTAAATGTCTATTGACAACAGAATGTGGAATTCCTCTATTATTAAACAAGTAAAAAGAAAAAAATGGACTCTGAAAAATCTCAGTCAGCTTAGCACTATGATTTTATCCACTGGACAAAAACTTATTTTCACGTAACATTTCTTATTTTCGACACCAAGTCAATACCAAGTGGAAAGCAAAACTTTGTTCCCCTATTGCCAAGAGATACTTTCCTGACATAAGAAAAACAACATAATTAGAAAATACAAATGTTAAAGCTTTTAAAATACTTTTATTAATTTTAGGAGTTAAGAAGTTTCCATTATTTTGCTCCAAACCAGAAGACTCTGTTCCCTGTATATAGAATAGGAGTAATGTTTGAAAACAACTGGCTGGTGTTTAAGACTGAAGATTGTCGTGATTGTTTATCCTAATCCCAATGCTGAAGTAAGATTGTCTTGGAAATACTAAGTTGGGTAAGTATTTTTATAAAGGTTTGTGTTGAATGGTGAGAAAATACTAATAGAAAAAGGTGAAATTTTTAAAGTGCACTTTCAGATCAGCAGGGGAACTGTTACCTCAGTCTCATGCTATTTTGAGGCTAATAATTCAGGAATTTCAGTAATTTGTGGCTAATTAAGTTTAGGCTTGAGGCAGTTTTCAACCAACAATGAGTTACATTTGAAATTTGTTTTAATTATAAATTCAGAATTCTCAAAAAGCATATTTAATTTAAAACATGCCTAGTTACAGTACTAATGTGATTGTCAATTATGCCTTATTATTTATTACATTGTTTCTGTAGGAAAGTGAATTCTGCATTTAAATCTCAGGGAACCAGTCAGAAGCATCTGGATTAGGCATTTAGTGATACAAGGATCCAGAGTGACAAAATATTATGTATCATCCACATTCACACAACAGGTGATACCCCTGTAGGTTAATTATTCTCTAGATATTCTAAATTAAGAGACACAGAATACTTAGTCTTATGTGAGTCAAGAGCTCTATTCTGTCTTCACTACTGGGTATCAACTGTTATAAAGTGGAGAATATGTGTGGCTAAATGCCATGTCTTTCATTTTTAATTGATCTTTTTCTTATTGCTTGGGTTCTTTGTCTTTTTAGGATTTCTTGTAGAAACCTCAAAATGGTTATAAAGTGTATCACCGATGTGGTGTTACAGTTAGTGTGTACTTTGAAACTAATGAATGTTTTTATGTAATTAAATATCTTTCTGCCGAAATGACCTACTTAGTATTTTATTTTTAAACTAATGAGTAGTCATTAAATGTTCTATTTTTTTGAGACAGATTCTTGCTCTGTCGCCAGGCTGGAGTGCAGTGGCGCGATCTTGGCTCACGGCAACCTCCGCCTCCTGGGTTCAAGCAATTCTCCTGCCTCAGCCTCCTGAGTAGCTGGGACTACAGGCGAGCACCACCATGCCCAGCTAATTTTTTTTTTGTACTTTTAGTAGAGATGGGGTTTCACCATGTTGGCCAGAATGGTCTCGATCTCTTGACCTCGTGATCCACCCGCCTCGGCCGCCCAAAGTGCTGGGATTATAGGTGTGAGCCACAGCGCCTGGCCTTTAATTCTATTTTTTAACACTAGAATTTGGTACTTAAAAGCATTAAGTTTGGAATCAAATCAACCTAAGATTCCAGCTCTGGCACTTTACTAACACCTAACCACTTTAAGATCCAGCTTATACATCTTTAAGATGAGGATAATAATGATTCCTACTTAATAGGGTTATGACAATTAAATGGTATGATACTGCAAAGTTTTTAGGCCAGTACCTGACATATAATGACTCTCAAAATTATTGTTATTATCTGTTTACACACATTAATTATATCCTTTTCTGGATATTCTATATAGTTATTTTTTATAAATAATGTTTATTCTTACCATCAGTTGACCGGCTTATTCTTTCCTTTTCTCTTGAGATTTATAATTAATCACTTTCATTATCTTCTAATGAAAACAGAGACATAAGTGTCACACCACAAACAATATGATTACTCAGGTGTATTCAAATTATTTGGCACCCCAGAGCTAAACTATCTAGAGCAGATATAGATAAACATGTGAAAACTCTTAACCAAGTTACTTCTAGTTCGGAAGAATTGGCCTTCAGTTCTCAGGTAATTTGTTTAGACTATCATATAGAGTGTCAGCAATTATTTAATTATAATATTGGCATTTAGAAATTGATTTTAAACTAAATACCTTCTTTTTTAAATTTTTCTGATTTCTGCCTTTTAAGTTCGGGGTACATGTGCAGGATATGTAGATTTGTTACATAGGTAAGCGTGTGCCATGATACTCTGCTGCACAGGTCATCACGTCACCTAGGTATTAAGCCCAGCATCCACTAGCTGTTTTCCTGATGCTCTGCCTCCTCCTACGCCCAACCCTCCAACAGGCCCCAGTGTATGTTGTTCCATTCCATGTGTTCTCATGATTCAGCTCCCACTTATAAATGAGAGCACGTGGTGTTTGTTTTTGTTGTTGTTGTTGTTCCTGTGTTAGTTCACTGAAGATGATGGCTTCCAGCTCCATCCATGTCCGTGTAAAGGAAATCATCTCATTCCTTTCTATAGCTGCATAATATTCCATGGTGTATAAGTACCACATTTTGTTTATGCAGTCCATCATTGACGGGCATTTAGGTTGATTCCATGTCTTTGCTATTGTGAACAGTGCTGCAGTGAACATATGCATGCATGTATCTTTATAATAGAATGATTTATATTCCTTTGGGTATATACCCAGTAATGGGATTGCTGGGTCAAGTGGTATTTCGGCCTCTACGTCTTTGAGGAATCACCACACTATCTTCCACGATGGTTGAACTAATTTACACTCCTACCAACAGTGTAAAAGCGTTCCTTTTTCTCCACAACCTTGCCAGGTTGTTTTTTGACTTTTTAATGATAGCCATTCTGACTAGTATAAGATGGTATCTCATTGTGGCTTTAGTTTGCATTTCTCTAATGATCAGTGATGTTGAGCTTTTTTTTTCTTTCATATATTTCTTGGGCACATGTATTGTCTTCTTTCAAGAATTGTCTGTTTGTGTCCTTTCCCCACTTCTTAATGGGGCTGTTTGTTTTTTCTTGTAAATTTGTTTAAGTTCCTTAACAAGGAACTACATGATTCTTGCCAAAAAGGATTGTGGGCAGATTTTATGAGCAGAGTCTTTAAATATTTGGGAGCTAAAGGTGTAATATAAAATGAAAAGCGCAGTGACATCAATGCCTTTCACTTCAGGGATGGTATAATTTTTCAACTTTATAATAATTGCTGGATATTAGACCTTTGTCAGATGGATAAATTGCAAAAATTTTCTCCCATTCTCTAAGTTGTCTGTTTACTCTGTTGATAGTTTCTTTTGCTGTGCAGAAGCTCTTTAGTTTAATTAGATACCATTTGTCAATTTTTGCTTTTGTTGCATTTGCTTTTGGCATCTTTGTCATGAAATCTTTGCCTGTGCTGTGTCCTGAATGGTATCACCTAGATTTTCTTCTAGGTTTTTTTATAGTTTGGGTTTTACACTTAAGTCTTTAATCCACCTTGAGTTGATTTTTGTATATGGTGTAAAGAAGGGGTCCAGTTTCAGTTTTCTGCATATGGCTAGCCAGCTATCCTAGCACCATTATTAAATAGGGAATCCTTTCCCCACTTGTTTTTGTTAGCAAATACCTTTTTTAAAAAATTATTTTACATCTTGCAAGATTTCATGCTATGTTAAATTTGTTCAGGATTTTGGGTAGTACACAGAGAATCCTTTATACATGACCTATTATTTAATATGAGGATTGTAAATATTTTAATCTAATAAAATAAGTGTGGTTTGATTGATAATGTGATCATAGTAAGAATGCCTTTTTTTTCTTTCTTATAACTCCTATAAGAAACACACCCCCAGGAACACAATAATACTATGAATGTCCTTTTTATATATTTTGTTTTCCACTTAAAATACTCAAATATGAACTTTGCTTCTTAGAGAAAAGTGGTTAGGTAGTGGTCTCGAAGTGCTTAATCACTTTGTTTATATTCCTTCTTTTAACATATTAACATTTAGTTATGTTTATTAAATAAGTGTTTTAGTTAGATATGTAAACAGAGTTTGTTTAGAGAATAATATTTTTTCTTTTTCAGGATAATCCATATCTACTTCTGGAACCATGAAAATTTTACTAGTTTTTGACTTTGACAATACGATCATAGATGACAATAGTGACACTTGGATTGTACAATGTGCTCCCAACAAAAAACTTCCTATTGAACTACGTGATTCTTATCAAAAAGGATTTTGGACAGAATTTATGGGCAGAGTCTTTAAGTATTTGGGAGATAAAGGTGTAAGAGAACATGAAATGAAAAGAGCAGTGACATCATTGCCTTTCACTCCAGGGATGGTGGAACTCTTCAACTTTATAAGAAAGAATAAGGATAAATTTGACTGCATTATTATTTCAGATTCAAATTCGGTCTTCATAGATTGGGTTTTAAAAGCTGCCAGTTTTCATGATGTATTTGATAAAGTGTTTACAAATCCAGCAGCTTTTAATAGCAGTGGTCATCTCACTGTGGAAAATTATCATACTCATTCTTGCAATAGATGCCCAAAGAATCTTTGCAAAAAGGTAGTTTTGATAGAATTTGTAGATAAACAGTTACAACGGGGAGTGAATTATACACAAATTGTTTATATTGGTGATGGTGGAAATGATGTCTGTCCAGTCACCTTTTTAAAGAATGATGATGTTGCCATGCCACGGAAAGGATATACCTTACAGAAAACTCTTTCCAGAATGTCTCAAAATCTTGAGCCTATGGAATATTCTGTTGTAGTTTGGTCCTCAGGTGTTGATATAATTTCTCATTTACAATTTCTAATAAAGGATTAATATGCCAGCAATTGAAAAGTGTATCACTTAAGATTAGGTTCAGCAGCATAAAACTAAAACCCCAAATACCAGAGGCTTAAAAAAAACAGACAGAGAATTTTTTTTTCCTCTCACATAAAAGAATTCCAGAGGTAAGTATTTCAAGTTGCTGTATTAGTCTACCAACCTCAGCACTTGGCATTCAACCCTTGATCCAAGGTTGCTGGTGAAGCTCTAGCCCTCACAGCAGCACTCTGGCCAGCAAGGAGGGCAGTGAGAAAGTTACATTCCCTGTCTAAAGAAACTTCCCAGAAGTTGTACCCAATACTTCTATTGAAGTATCATTGGCCAAATTTTGTCATAATGCCTTACTTGTAAATAGCAAAGAAAGATGGAAAATACAGCTTTCATTCCAGGTAGTCACGTGCCCAGGAAAAGTTGGGGGAAAAAGTACAGAATTGAGGTAGGTACAGCTAGTGGTCTCCACTAAAGGTGGTTGATAGGTTATATTTTTAAATTTATTTCTCGAGCAAGTAAGCATATTTTATTCTTTTAGATATTCCTCCTCTTTTGAGACAAGGTCTCTGTCACCTAGCCTGGATTGCAGTGACTTGATCTTCGCACACTGCAGCCCCAACCTCCCGGACTCAAGTGATCCTCGCACCTCAGCCTCCTGAGGAGCTAGGACTACAGGCTCGCGCCACCATGCCAGCTGTTTTGTTATTTTTTGTTGGAGATGAGGTCTCACTACTTTGCACAGATCTCAAAATCTTGGATTCAAGTGATCCTCCTGCCTTGGCTTCCCAAAGTGCTGGGATTACAGGCATGAGCCACCATGGCCAGCCAGATACTTATTTTGAAAGTATGTCCAGTAGTTACAGATCTTAAAAAATAAAGCCTGATGCTTTATTCACGTAAGAATAAAAGGCTGCCAAATTTATATAATATCCTCCCAAACCAGTGTATTTTAAAGATAGGGATGCAGTATCTATTGTTGAAGTTTTCATCAATTTCAGACTTTCCATTTGAAATGAAGTACTATTATACTATTAATATCCTTCAAATATTCTAACTTTATATCTTGGCACCATAGACAACTACAGTAGCTAGTTTAATCAGTGTGTTGTTTATGTTTGGCAATGCAGTTTTGAGCAATTCAATACTATATATAATTTGCAGCAATACTTAATATTTAAGACTTTAATATAGGGATATTAGCAAATATCAACCGATCTAAAATGTTTTATAAGTCCATGCTAATTTCTAGATTCATGTTTTAGCCATATAAATGCAGTATTTAATATATTATATTTTCCAAATTATGGAAAGCTCCAGAAATAGAAATATTCAATATAATTACTACTCGCTAATCTTTTTTCTAGGTTGAAAAATCTTTGTTTTGCTTTAGGTTAGATTATGTTGAAACACATCTGTGTTTCAGATGTGTTCAGAGCTGAGGTCTCAGCTGAGGCTCCACTGAAGCAGGATTCACTTCCAAAATAAGAGTTGTTGCCAGTATTCAGTTCCTAGCAAACTACTGGAACAAGAATCTGTTTTCTTGCTGACTTAATTTCTTGCCATGTGGCCCTCTCCAAATGCTGGACATAAAAAAGTAGGCTGAGCACAATGGCTCACACCTGTAATCCCAGCAGTTTGGGAAGCCAAGGTAGGAGGATCGCTTGAGGCCAGGAGTTCAAGTCTAGCCTGGGCAATATAGGGAGACCCCATCTCTACAATAAATAAAAATAAAGGCTTTCATTTACAATGATGGTAGACCAAGAAATTTGTCCTAGATCTTCACTGAGAATATCTATAAAAGCTGGCAGCTGAACAAAATTTTAAAAACATCTGGGCTGGGTGTCGTGGCTTACGCCTTTAATCCCAGCACTTTGGGAGGCCCAGGCGAGGGGATCACGTGAGCTCAGGAGTTTGAGAACAGCCTCAGGAACATAGGGAGACCCCATCTCTTAAAAAAAAAAAAAAGATAATTAAAAACACCTAGTTGAAGACATCAGCAAGCTGGCAACAATGAAGAATTCCTAAGGAAACAGAAACTTTGTTAGGGGAGCCGTTTTCCCTTGTGTTGGCCAGTTCTGTAAGTGGTAAGTGATTGCTCAGATGTTGAATGGCCATTTTGATAACCTCATGGGACAAGGAAGAAGGGACCTGCACTGGTAAACCCTTTCCCTTACTTGGGGTGAGGATCCCAAATGGCTACTCATTAGGAGTAACAATGGTCCAGAAGTAAGCAGGCCTTCAAAGGGATGGCAGCTCAGCTTCAAATACCCTCAGTTTCTGAAATTAGATTGAGGTTATCTAAGGTTTTTAGAGCTCCCAGATGCATGGCAGAAGCAAATGTACATTTGCTTTTCAGGAAGAAATTAACATCCTAGGTGTAGCAGACAGACTCTAAGGTGGCCACTATGATCCCTGTCCCCTGGTATTCCTTGTGTGGAGGGAGACTCCTATGACTTGATTCTAATTCATAGACTACCACAAAGATGATGAGATGGACATGATTACACCAAATTCTAATATTCATCTTATTGAGAGACTCTTGTTGACTTTGAAGAAGCAAGCTGCCATGCTGTAAACCAGCCACTGGAGAGGGCCTCATGTCAAGAAACTAAGGGTGGCCTCTAGCCAGTAGTCAGCAAGAAAACAGATCCTTGTTCCAGTAGTGTCCTAGGAACTGAAGATTGCCAACAACCTTGTTATTTTGGAAGTGAATCCTGGTTCAGTGGAGCCCTAGCTGAGACCTCAGCTCTGGCTAACACCTTGATTGCAGCCTTTTGAGACCAGGAAACAGAAAGAAGCCAGCTAAATCTGTGCTTGGACTCCTGACCCACAGAACCTGTGAGATAATAAATGTGTCTTGTTCTTAAGACACCAGATTTGTGGTGATATTGTTATACAATGTAGAAAACTAACAAATTAGGCCTCAGAATGTACAAATAGTTTTGCAGGTGCACTGTAGAACACACAATAAAAAGTAGCCACACAAAGAGACATGAGTGAACACCAGCAGAAGCTTCTATTTAAACATCTGTAGGGACCTCCAGATATTGGAGTTTTCAGAGACAAGCTTAAAAAAAAAAATTAAACTTACAAGAATTTTGGCAAAGCATTGAAAATTATATTAAAAACAAAATGAAACAGCTAGATGGGAGAAATAAGTTCTAGCATTCTTCTGCACTGTAGGATGACTATCGTTAATAATAATATATATTTCCGAATAGAGGATATTGAATGTTCCCAACACAAATGAGAAATACTTTGAGTTGAAGAATATGCTGATTTCCCTGATCTAATCACTATACAGTAAATGTATCAAAATATCACCATATATGTCATAAATATGTACAATTATTTTGCGTCAATTTAAAAAAATTTTTAAAGGAAACACTAGAACTGAAAATAGTATGGTTGAAATTAGGAGCTTGATGGATAGAATTGACAGAACAGGCATAGCTGAAGAAAGAATTGGTGAATGAACACAAGTTACAAGAAAAAATCCAGAATGATGCAGAGAGACAAAATAATAAAAATACAAAAGTTGAGACATAGATTTAGTAAGAAGATATAACAGAGGAAATTTATGTCCCAAGAGAGGAGAAGGAAAATGAAACATAAGCAATAGTTTAAGAGATAATTATTGGCTGCACACAGTGGCTCATGCCTATAATCCCAGCACTTTGGGAGGCCAAGGCGGGTGGATCACGAAGTCAGGAGATCGAGACCATCCTGGCTAACACAGTGAAACCCTGTCTCTACTAAAAATACAAAAAATTAGCCAGGCGTGGTGGCGGGCGCCTGTAGTCCCAGCTACTCGGGAGGCTGAGGCAGGAGAATGGCGGGAACCCGGGAGGCGGAGCTTGTAGTGAGCCCAGATTGCGCCACTGCACTCCAGCCTGGGCGACAGAGCGAGACTCCGTCTCAAAAAAAAAAAAAAAATAATAATAATAATAATAAAACTTTACAAAATCGAAAGATAGATCCTGAGGCAGGACTTGGGTAAAACAAACAGAATACAAAAAATATATTTTTAAAATTTGTAAAAAACAAAATTGAAAGATGTCAAACCTCAGATTCAAGAACCCTCATAAACCCCAAACAGGATAAATAAAACCACATGAAATTACACCGTTGTAAAACTGCTGATAACCAAAGATGGAAAAAGTATAAAGCGGCCAAAATAAATATTACTTTGAAAGGAGCAACAATTAAGCTAATAGCTGGCATTTTTTTCTTTCGTTCTTAAATGCTTGATAGAATACAACAGTGAAACTATCCAGACCTGGAGTTTTCTCTTTTGAAAGGTTTTAACCACAAATTCCATTTCTTTCATGGATATAGGACTACTCCATTGTGTAGCTTTTCTTGAGTAAGCTTTGGTAGTTTGACTGTGTTAATTACCTATTGCTACATAATAAATTACTTCAAAACTTAACAGCTTGGAAAAATAAACAGTTATCTCACAGTTTCTGTGGGTCAGGAATTCAGGAGCATTTAGCTGGGTAGTTCTGGCTCAGGATCAAAAATGGGTCAAGATGTTAACTGAGGTTGAAGCCATATGAAAACCTGACTAGGGCTGGAGTATCTGCTTCTAAGGTGGCCCACTCGTGGTTTTTGGCAAGAAGCCTCATTCCTTATTGCCTGTTGGCCAATGTATTGCTGATTGGCAGAAGACTTCATTTTCCAACTACATGGGCCTCTCCATAGTGCTGATCAAGAATCCTTTAAAAAAAAAAAAAAAAAAGGTAGCTGTTTTCTAGCCAAGTGAGTGAACCAAGAGGAAGGGCAAAGAAGAAACTACAGGCCAGGCATGGTGGTTCACGCCCTTAATCCCAGCACTTTGGGAGGCCAAGGTGGGTGGATCACCTGAGGTAGGGAGTTCGAGACCAGCCTGGCCAACATGGTGCTACCCCATCTCTACTAAAATTACAAAAATTAGCCAGGCATGGTGACAGGCGCCAGTAATCCCAGCTACTTGGGAGGCTGAGGCAAGAAAATCGTTTGAACCCAGAAGGCGGAGGTTGCAGTCAGTGACTGGAGATTGCACCACTGTACTCCAGCCTGGGTGACAAGGGCAAAACTCCATCTCAAAAAAAAAGTAATAAAAATTAAAAAAGAAGAAACTACGATGCCTTTTGTTACCTATCTCAGAAGTGGCACCCCATTACTTCTGCTGTATTCTGTTTGTTAAAGCAGAACACTAGTCTGACCCACACTGAAAAAGAGGAGAATTAGACACCACCTTTGGGTGAATGACAGTCAAAAAAATGTGTGGACGTTTAAAAACCACTAGTGTCACTTGAGGACTTTGTTCATTTGATCAAAGTAGTGAAATTTATGAGCATGTTTTTCATAATATTCATTTATTAACCCTTTAATTTTATAGCAAATGCCTATATACCCACTATCTAGATTCTACCATTAACATTTGACCCTTCTTGTTTCGTCACGTATCTGTTCTTCTCTCTAGCCATCCTTTTTTTTCTTCTGCCTTTTTAACATAAATATTGTCTTTTCTCTTTTCTTCTTTGCTCCCCAGTTGATTAAACCAGTGCTTCTCTGGGGCTGATTGGGACTCAGGTGTCTTCCAGCTTTGTGTGAGCCCTGGGAATTGTTTAGCTTATAGTTCCGAGGGTCATTCTCTGCCCAGATTTATGGGGTTTCGTCCTCACAAGTATGGCTTAGTATTCAACCACAGACTCAAGGGGACATCCTCCCTTGCAGATTTCTGGAATCTTTCTTGATTTACCTTCTTCCTTTCTGGTACTCTCCCCTGCAAATTCCAGCCACTTTTGCCTCCCCAAACTGATCTCCATTCCTTCAACTCAGCAAGACTACTGTGGTCTGTTTGGGGCACCCCCCTCCCTGCACCTTGGGCTGGAACGTGTCTCCAGGCAAAAGTAGAGGCAATTATAAGGCTCTCCTCATTTGTTTCTTCTCTCTCGAGGACCACAGTTCTGTACTGCTTGTTGACCAATGCTTGAAAACTGTTATTTTGTATCTTTTGTTCAGTTTTTTAAATTATTTACGGTGGGAGGATTAGTCCAGTCCCACTTCCTCCAGAAAGAGTAATTCTGGAATCTCATTTTTATTTTCTAATGCAACATAGTGGTAAGACCTCCACTCTGAATTAGAAAGACCTGAATTTGAAGTCTAGCTCTGAATCGAATAAATTAATAGCTTCTTAATACTGCAGTTTTATTTTAAGTGGGGATAATAAAAGTCCCTATCTCCTGAGATTATTGTGAAGATTTACTGAATATGGTATTGTATTAGTTTACTGTGGCTGCTGTAACAAATCATTACAAACTGGGTGACTTAAAACACAGTTTTGGAGACCAAAAGTCCAAAACAGTTTCACTGAGCTGAAATCAAGATGTCAGCAGGACTATGGTCCTTCGCAGGCCCTAGGGGGGATTCATTCCTTGCCTCTTCCACCTTCTGGTGGCCACAGGCCTTTGGCTTGTGGCTGCATCACTCCAATCTCTGCCTTCATAGTTACATTCTTTTCTCCTCTCTGTATCAAATTCCCCTCTTCCACTTTCTTTTTTTTTTTTTTTTTTTTTTTTTTTGAGACGGAGTCTCGCTCTGTCACCCAGGCTGGAGTACAGTGGCCGGATCTCAGCTCACTGCAAGCTCTGTCTCCCAGGTTTATGCCATTCTCCTGCCTCAGCCTCCCGAGTAGCTGGGAGTACAGGCGCCCGCCACCTCGCCCGGCTAGTTTTTTTTTGTATTTTGTAGTAGAGACGGGGTTTCACCGTGTTAGCCAGGATGGTCTCGATCTCCTGACCTCGTGATCCGCCCGTCTCGGCCTCCCAAAGTGCTGGGATTACAGGCTTGAGCCACCACGCCCGGCCTCTTCCACTTTCTTATAAAGATTGCATTTAGGACCCACCCAGATAATCTAGGATAATCCCCTCATTTTTAAGATCCTTAATTACACCTGCAACCCATTTTTCTTACAAGGCAACATTTACAAGTTTCAGGGATTAGAACATGATGTCTTTCTGTGGCCATTATTTAACCTACTACGAGGTGATAAAGCATTTGACACACATTCACTAATAATCAAAACATTTAACACCACTATAAGGCACCAAGGCACCAACCTCTCAGATAATAAGCACCAACTAATAAGAATGGATGCTGGCCACAAACCCCGCTAACAGTGCCTTTGGCTGAGTAGCAGCCCTGTACTTGCTGTATGCCAGCATCTCACACATCCTATACACTGAATAAATATGAGTTCATTGAGATCCAACTTTTACTAAGTCATTTCTACTTCTTCTTTTTAAATGTCTGGGCATGTTCTTTGGTCATTTATCTGTAGGGTCTTGTGTTCTGCTTATCTCTTTGTCTGAGTACTTTATATAGGGAGGATGCTAACATTCCCATATTTGCGACAAATGTTTGCATTGTGTTAATATTTTCTAAATCTCATGCTTGATTATATGTATCTAGATAATATGTTCTTCATTTTAAAATGTAAACATTTAAATTGAATATATGGCTTATCTCATTAGGTTGTATTAAACTTAATGAAATAAACATACTGATTAACTAGGCTTTTTGAATGCAAGATTTTTCTTTAAATCTTTTTCTTTGCAAACAAAAGGATCTCTGTTTTCCCCCAAAGATAAGCAAATTTGTCATGGCCAGTTTTTATTACGTTTAAACACGCACTTATAAAATAGAGATGTTAGAGTTAAATGTGAATTGCAAAGACTTGTGTTTTTTTTGGAGACAGGGTCTCTGTAGCCCAAGCTGGAGTGCTGTGATTCTATCACAGCTCACTGCAACCTCAAACTCCTGGACTTAAGCAATCTTCCAGTCTCAGCCTCCCAAGTAGCTGGGGGAATACAGGGACACCTGTATTTGCCCAATTTATTTATTTATTTATTTAGTGGAGACAAAGGTCTCACTATGTTACCCAGGCTTGTCTCAAACTGCTAACCTGAAGTGATCCTCCTGCCTCAGCCTCCCAAAGTGCTGGGATTATAGGTGGGCATCAGTGTGCCTGGCTGAAAAGACTATTAAAGTCATGATAGGGTTGGATAGAGAAGTAGAGTATAGAAACCTCTTGTTTGTCACATGAGTCTCTTTAGCACAGTTGTAGTAGGCAGAATTCTAAAATGGTCCCCAAGACTTACCCCCTGCTGTACCACCCTGTTACTGTAAATTTATCTACAACCTTGACTAGGTTATGTTTTATGGCACAGTTGACCTAATTATCCAGGTGGACCTGACCTAATCGGATGAGCCTTTTAAAAGCAAAGAGCTGTCTTGGCTGGTTGCAGAAGAGGAAGTCAGAGAGTTGAAGCATATGCCATTGCTGGCTTAAAGATGGATGCAGGTATGTGGTAAGGAATGTGGGCAACCTCTAGGAGCTGAGAGCAGTTCCTGGATGACAGCCAGCAAGGAAACTGGGACCTCAGTCCTGCAAAGAAATGAATTCTGCCAACAGCCACTTGATCTTGGAAGAGGACCTCAAGCCTCAGATGAGAAACACAGTCCAGGCTGACACCTTGATTATAACTTGGTGAGACCCTGAGCAGAGAGCCCAGTCACATTATGGCCAGACCTACAGAAACTGGGAGATAATAAACTCTTGCTTTAAATTACTACATTTGTGGCAATAGAAAACTAGTATCTAATTCCGTCTCTCAAGGAATAGATAGCCTAATTTCACAACCATACTTTTTTTGTAATTATGTGTTTGGCAATTTATACTATAAAGTACTGAATTGTTTTTTATTCTTCTGATTAAACACCAAGCATCATTGTGATGTGTGAAGAGACACTAGTTAAAATTTCTCTGCCCTTGAGAGTTCTAAGGGTGATCTAATTTTTCTGCAAATCTATTTTTTAATTTTTAGTAATATGAATATGATTTTTTACAAAATGAAAAACAAATTTAAAGAAATAACCACCCCACAATCATCTACCAGTGAATGGGCCAGAGATGAGCTGCCAGACAAGATTGACTACATAATCATGAGGCCCAGAACACAGTGAAAATGCAGCATCCCTTGTTCAAAAAAATTATTCAGAATTTCAAGACACGGGCAGCAGAGCATTAAAGCAAGAGTGGGGTCCTTCTGAACATGGGGTCCTGTGTGATGGCACAGGTCACAAAACCGTGGAGCCAACCAGCTCTGTGCCCAGACCTTCTCCAGCACCTTCCAGATAAAAGCTTAACTAAGAGCTATATACTTTCCAAAGGCCCCATTGCTTCTTCACTGGGTGACATTTGCAAATTAATTGCCCATAATGCCACAATCTAGGACAACCAAATCCTTTCAGAATTTTCTCCAAGGTTGTATGTGTGTTTGTGTATGTGTCTCTTTGACACAGGTGGATTGTTCTTAACAATTGTTACACTATTTTGTCACTTAAAATTATAGCAGGAGTATTTCTCTGTATTAATAGCATTTAAGAATAAAATTTAAATGTTCACATATTTCAATTTTTTATATAAGAAAATCTCAGCGAGGTCACAGAAGTAAGTAATGAAAGGATACTTCAAAAGTAGGTGATCTTGAGTCAAGAGAACTAAATTCTAGTCCTAGCTCTAACAGCCAATTAGCTGTGTGACTTTCGTAAATAATTTCACTTCTCTGGAGCTCATTTTATTTTCTGTAAAATGACTTAATGAATTTTTATCCCCCTAAATACCTTCCAGTTCTAAAATTCTTTTTTTTTTTTTTTTTTGAGACGGAGTCTTGCTCTGTCGCCCAGGCTGGGATGCAGTGGCCGGATCTCAGCTCACTGCAAGCTCCGCCTCCTGGGTTTACGCCATTCTCCTACCTCAGCCTCCCAAGTAGCTGGGACTACAGGCGCCCGCCAACCCTGTAGAGTTTTTTTGCATTTTTTAGTAGAGACGGGGTTTCACTGTGTTAGCCAGGATGGTCTCGATCTCCTGACCTTGTGATCCGCCCATCTCGGCCTCCCAAAGTGCTGGGATTACAGGCTTGAGCCACCGCTCCCGGCCCCAGTTCTAAAATTCTATAATTCCAGTATCATTATGGATTTGAGTGGTCTCTAGGTCTGGCTATGGCTATAAGGGGCTTTTAAAATCTATTCTTTGAATGAAACGAAGTCATTATCCAATTTTTAAGGCCTTTAGAAGGAGGTTTTTGTTTTACTGTAATTTAAAACCATTTGGGGGGTCAGTCTTTGTCATGCTCAGTGTCAGGTTCCAGCCCCAGCTGAGGGCTGAGTGACTGGGTGGATGTGGGGCAGGGAGCTGGAAGAACACTAGAGAGACAGCAGGTAGATGAGACATGGCTTTTTTTTTTTTTTTTTTTTTTTGAGATGGAGTCTTGCTCTTGTTGCCCAGACAGGAGTGCAGTGGCGCGATCTCAGCTCACTGCTGTGTCCGCCTCCCACGTTCAAGCAATTCTTGTTGCTCAGCCTCCCAAGTAGCTGGGATTACAGACACCCGCGACCATGCCTGGCTGATATTTGTAATTTCAGTAGAGATGGGGTTTCCCCATGTTGGCCAGGCTGGTCTCAAACTCCCTACCTCAGGTGATCCACCCACGTCAGCCTCCCAAAGTGTTGGGATTACAGGTGTGAGCCACTGCTCCCAGCCAGAGACATGGCTTTGTTCAGCAGCCCCCATGCCTACAGCTGCATGGCCAGCTCTCCATTGGCTTCTAACTGTTTCTCTGGGCACAAGTGAGCCAAGCTGTGTCCTGGCTTCCCCTGTCTGTCTGCAAAGGACAGCTCTGACTCTCCCAGTGTACCTGCACAATGTCAACAGAGCAATCATACATTTTACAGACAATAGTGGCATAGAGCCAAGTGATGGCCTTTCCATGTATGGCTACATGGCTATGATAACAAGTGGAGTTATACGCCTGCGCTCTAAACCCACTGAGTCACACAGGATGTAAACATCCTACCTTGGCCTATCCTTGACCAAAGCACAGCCATGTTCCTTACACTCCACCCCCTAGGCCAAGGGAGACATAGGCCTTGGATACAGGTTATGTGCATAAGCTTTGGGTACATAGGCTTGATGTACACACGCAGGCTTTATACATAAGTTTTGGCCACACAGATTTGATAAACAGGCCTTACATTCCACCCCCTGGACTGAGGGAGTTCTTTTAGTGGGGATCCGTGCACATAGGGCAGCACCCTGAACTCATAGGTCACAACAACAATACGGAGAACGACAACCTATCATAAATATTCCTGTTATGTTACTTATGATTATTAGAGCCCAACATAGGTAGGGTAGTGCCCAGAGACACTATCTCTGCAGTATCTCTGCAGGGGATCATCAGTAAGGTCCTCAATCGCCTTAATCCCCTGTGACACCCCTTGTAAAGCCACCGTTATGTTCTAGTGGATGTCAGGGATAAATGTACAACATTGTGTCCCTCCAAGGGCAGAGGTGCCACCCTGGGTAGCTGTGACTATGTTTAAGGCCATCCGGTTTTGCAGCACCACCTTCCTGATCTGATCGACCTCATCAGTTAGCAAAAGGAGAGCAACTCGGGTATAATTCAGGGCCTGAGCTGTGTGCTCTGCGAGGGCTGTAACCCGCATTTCTACAGTAATGACACCTGCTCCAGGAATAGTTATTGCTAAGGGGTGGAGCCACCAGGGGTGGCAAAAACTGGGAACGCAGCACCTCCTAGTTATTCGGGCAACTAGGCAATGTGGGAAGCACAGTGGCAGGCACAGAAGGCCACTGCCAGCTAAAACGTCCAGTCCAATTGGTTGGTAGATATGGCAATTTGGTGTCCCCACAGACCCATAAACTCCCAGGGAGCACAAAGTCCATTGGGGCCCAGCCGTGGTAAGGCCACTTGTTCCACAACACCCTTGGTGTGGTGACACGTTATGTTTGCACAAACCTCAGCAGGCAACCATCCCACAGTGACTTTACCCCTGTGCTGCTCTATGCATCGTGGTACCTGCAATGGGGGTACCATATGTTCTCCCATTAGCCAGTCCCACCCATCACGGACACTATGAGTCAGCCAAGGGGCAGGCTAGCCATGGGTTTTGCGACACCCCCTGTCCAAATCCTGCTGTGCTGCATCCCAGCCATTGTCTGTGGAACCCCAAGTTTCTAGCTATGTCCAGTTTTTCACAGAAGCTGGATACATGTGCCAGGGCAAGCCATCCTCAGCTGCTGCTGGAAGGGCAGTGCAGATCCAACAGTTGGAGACATTGGTGACCTCGGCATAAGTGTGGGCCCAATCTACAATGCAATTGGAGCATGCCAACCTACAGCTGAAACGACAGAGTAAGGTACTAACAAGGGTAAGTCACGTCCCTTAGGCCAAATATAAGCCAACTTTAATCTCTAGATAACAATGCAGCCACCAAGGCTTCTGCCTGGGTGACGCTACCACACCTTATCAGCTCCTTGTTCTTTTGGGTCCTGTACCCATGCCAAAGTCACAGGGGAACTCATAATAGGCCACACAGACAGTACATATGTCCCCCCACCGGAAGAGGGTTCCTTCCCTGGCCATTCCCCTGTGAACAGTCAATCATGGAGGCCACACATTAAATACCCAGGGAATAACATATAAGTCATACTGCAGACCCTCCCCTAAGGGGGCTACGATAGCCAAACATCTACAATGAGGGGCTTGGAGAGTCCATGACTAACACCAGGTTTTGTTTGTTTCCCTACCTTTAGGGGTATTGGGGCAGGCAATAACAGATTGCCGTTTGTCCCATACCTGGTTGGAGAGGGTCATCCTTCCTCTCATAGATCTGGCCACATGGCCTAGCCCTACATGGCTGGTGACTAACTAGCTAATTCTGTAACTTTCAGGTAATAAACCACAAGGTTAAGCCTTGATAAACTGCCCAGCATTGGTGTAGATTATCATGGGTGTCACCTCCTTGGTGATCATCATCAATGTTGCCCTGAGTTCAACTTATTAGCTACTTTGCCCACACTTGATATCAAACCATATAGTGTCAGTACTAGGCCGGACTGCAGCAGCACTCCAGGCAGCAGCAGTACTCTGGCTAAATCTGTCTATATATACTATGCCTTATCAGGAATGGGGCCGGGGGTGCCTCAGGCCCCATGGCCTTATCTTGCATCAAGACTACAGACCCTAAGCCCTCTTGTAACTCTGCTGCTAAGGGACTTGTACTCAGTGTACCTCACTGCTCTAAGTAGGCGCCCCACTTTGATAAAGTGCTGTCCCAGTCTGTGCTGTCCCAGTCTGGAGGGGTGGCTACCCATGAACGCAGCCATCCTGCTATTGGGTAAGTCATCTGCACGACGACTGTAGCCTCTCTTGCCATGCTCTTACGAGCCTGAAGGGCAGCATATGCAGTTACTAACTGCTTCCAAGTCCAGGGGGTTGTTATCCATGAACATAACCTATTCTGCTATTACTAACTGCTTCTCTATCAATAAAGATAAGCTCAGCTCCATAGTTGGGGCCAAAAGCCTACCGGCATATTCAGGCACTCCATGTGCTGCTATAGGCCCTAATTTGCTATAGGCCCCAACCAAAACTATCTGTGGTCACATGCACATCTAGCTTAAATGGGCACCTCTGGTCAACTACCTATAGGGCTTGTGCCTGCTAAATAGCCTGCTTGAGATAGCCAGGACAGCTGTCTCAACCGCATCATCCAGTCCTTGGCAAGAGGGGCGTTGTCGCCTCCAAATCTGAAAGAGAATCAGAGGTTAATATAACATCATCAATAAAACCATGACACATGGTGGGGGTATGCATATAGCCCTGCAGCAATCCCATGAAAATCCAGCGTCACCCTGCGGTGAAGGCAAGCTGTTCGTGGCTCTCTGGAGCAATGTCAGTGGAGAAGAATGCATTATTCAAGTTCATCACAGAGTGGTACTGTCCCAGTTCTGCTGTCAAGCGGTTCATCAAATCCGTGATGGAGGGTACAGCTGCATGCCAAGAGGGTGTTACTTTATTCAGTTCCCCATAATCTGCTGTCATTCGCCAAGTTCCAGCAGGCTTTCTGACTGGCCACACCAGGGAATTGTAGGGGCTATGGGTGCCACACACTATTTGCACCTCCTCTAACTTCTGAATAGTCTCAGTTATCGCTGTATGCCCCCCTGGCAAACGGTATTGATGAATGGAGGTAACCCGTCAGGGTTGTGGCAGAGCTTGGGGCTGGTGATGTGTATGTCCCTGCAGTACCAGATTTACTACACTAACTCGGAACCTGAATTCTCCAGCCATGGTGTGCAAGTCCAGACCATGCAAAATGTCCACTCCCAGAATATATTCAGGTATGAGAGAGACATACACAGTGTGTAGGTGGAGAGCCAAGCGACTAATGCCAAGATGCAGAGACACAGGTTTCACTTTCACTGACCAGCTTTCATAGCTGGTAATAAATGCAGCTCTGCCAGAAAAGTTATCCGGGTTCCCATAAACGAGGCTGCAGTCTGCACCAGTATCTACCAGCACTAGGACCCGCTGTGACCCACTGTACATTAGTGGGGTCCAGTGGATTACCAGTGCCACATACGGCCTCTGGTTGTCTGGTTCCCCGCGCAGAGCTGGGTACCTCAGCCAGTTCCTTAATCAAACAAGAAAGGCTCCATATCTCTGCCTGTCTGCAAATGGTCCTTGAGTTGCAGTGTCCAGGCGGGAGTAGGATGAACAACATTGCTTCACCCCCCACTTAGGCAGTCTCCGGAATTGCTGCTCCGGGGACAATTGCCTCCACAGAGCCAAGAGCATTCTATTGGGTTGCCTGTCAGATTTCTCCGGAGCAACCCCAGCTACAAGTAAATCAATCCACGTCTGCATGCAGGTCACCTGCTGGGCCCATTTTTATCACGTGGGATGGTTACCTGTGGAGGAGGCAACTTCCCCTTCTTTATGGCATGGGTTCCCTGGTCCTGCCGATGCCTTCTGCCTCCCCCAGGGCTGCCGTAGCAGTCGTCACTTCATGTATGCAGCGCCCCGCATGTGGAGTGAGAACAGCAGCTAGAAAGTCAAAAGCACTCAGGGGCACTGAGCCCAGCACAAGAGCCCTCATGTGCGAGGTAAAGCGTTCATCATCTGGCCCCCGGGTGTTTAGATCAAACAGCCAGCTGCATAGCCAGCTCTCAGAGTGTCTGCACCAAACCAGTGTATGATTGCCATTTACTCACAGTTTCTGGTATCTTTCCGGCATCATTCCAAACAGTCCATATGGCTGTCATTAGCCATTCGATTAACGTGTGGTCATCTTGCCCTTGTACTAACTGTCCGCACAGCTGCAGCTGCTGATGAAGGGAGGAGGGGTGAGTTGTGATAGAAGCCAGCTTCTCCCTCTCAGAGGCAGAGCAAGAAATGCTGTCAGTTCCCTCGGACACTGCCGGCACTGTTACCTAATTCCTGCAACTCAGTCAGGGTAAACACTGTAAGAGGTGTGTTCCACCGCGGTGTGGCTGGGGGGTCAGGGTGGGGGTCCCTGGGCTCTCCCCTGGGGTCCCGTCACCTGCTCATGGTCTATCTTCTGATGGATCACAGGGCGAGCCCGCAGTAGAGAAGCCTCCTCCTCCTCAGCATCAGACCCAACGGGAGTGTCCGGCCAGGAGGACTGACTGAAGGTCGTGCTGACAGCTGTTGCTAACTCCTGTTCCAGGTTGTTTATCTGGGCCTCTAAGCACCCTGCTTGCACATGGAGGTCCTTCACCCCCTCCCCAAGGTTTTGCTCCAAGCTGTGCATTTGGGCTCCCAGGCACTCAGCTTGTGCCTGAAAGTCCCTTACCTGGGCTGTGTCCTGCAGGCACTGAGCATGAAACGCAGTTTCTGACTGAGTCAGAAACGCCCATCCGACTCTGCTGGCGAAGGTCGTTCCTTCTTGGTGCTGTAAGCTTCCAGATGCTTCTCCACACTTGTGGGAGACCCATTCACTGCCCCCCACGTTTCCACGGGGCCCATCCAAGCAGCATCTCTGCCACGGGGTACTATAGCCCATGCTGCGGCCACATAGCCAACCCGGGAGCCTCTGGGGAGACCTCACCTCATCCCACCAACTACACCAAGTATGCTCAGGGTTAGGTTCCAGCCCCAGCTGAGGGCTGAGGGGAGTGGGCGGATGTGGGGCAGGGAACTGGAAGAACACTAGAGAGACAGCAGGCAGATGAGACATGGCTTTATTTGGCAGCCCCCACACCTGCAGCTGCATGGCTATCTGCAAAGATAGCTCTGACTCTTTCTCTGGGTGCCAGCACGCCTGCGCAGTGTCCACAGGGCAATTAGACCTTTTACTGACAATAGTGGCTTAGGCCAAGTGATGGCCTTCCCATGTTATGACTACATGGCTGTGATAACAAGTGGAGTTATGTGCCTGTGCTCTAAACTCACTGAGTCACATAGGATGTAAACATCCTTCCTCAGCCTATCCTTGAGCAAAGTGCAGCCATATTTCTTACAGCCTTGTTTGCCATCTCATATCATGTTAGATCGTAGACTTGAACTTTACATATTGCTTAGTTTTCTTGTCTTTGAGGTAATTGCCTTATCTGGCAGGATCTTGGCTCACCGCAACCTCTGCCTCCGGGGTTCAAACGATTCTCCTGCCTCAACCACCCAAGTAGCTGGGATTACAGGCATGCACCACCATGCCTGGCTAATTTTTTGTATTTTTAGTGGAGACAGGGTTTCTCCATGTTGGTTGGGCTGGTCTCAAACTCCCGACCTGAGGTGATCCGCCCGCCTCAGCCTCCCAAAGTGCTGGGATTACAGGCATGACCCACCATGCCTGGCCTATTTTTATTTTCATAAGTCTCCTCTGACCTACTCACAGGTCCTCTCTGACCTTCAAGATTGTCCCTGAACCAGACATGGTACTGTATGCAAGGGTGAAGTCACTGATTATCCTTTTCATTTTCTTCTTATAAGCATTATATTTCTCCTCTCTTCCTTCCCCCCCCCCCCCCATCAATGTATTAGGACAGCATTTCTCTGGGAATGGTGTTAAAATGCCAATTCTTTTCCAGTAAGCCTGGGGTGGGACTGGAGATTCTGCCTTTCTAACATATTCACAGGTTATGTTGATGGTGCTACTCCCTGGAACACACATTCAGTAGCATAGTATATTCCAATGAAATGTGCTTTGTTAAAAGGTTTTTTAAATAACCTCTTTCCCACAACCCTAAGTAGTAGCAATCCACAGAATTGTGGTGAGTGTTGTGCTGGACCCGTGTTAACCTAATAGTGATGGCACTGTGTGTGGGAGACAGAAGAGACCCAGAGCCAGCAAACAAGACATGGGGTTTCACAGGAGGCTTACATACAGGGGACAGAGTCCAGTGGCGGGAGGCTAGACAGGATATCTACATGACCCATTGATGGCGGGCTGGGCAGAAGAACTGCAACTGCTTACAAAACACATGCAGTTTATGTACCATTTTCAGCTAGGACCCTCCCCCTAACAACCTCCACCTGGCAACATCCATTTAACCCAAAATGAAGGCCCTCAATGTACTGGCGAGTTCCATGAGAGGAGCTGGGGACTCAGATGTTTCTCATAGACAAGGAATGGCTCTCCAGGTTGGCCACTCCCAGATAGCTTGGAACTTCCACCTGCATTCAGGTGTGTCTGCCGTAGAGGGTATTCTCACGGTATGCTTCAATTATTGCATCAGGTATGTTTACCATAAGCGAGGTAGTATACCCTTTTTCCAGGAATGCTCACAGGACATACCTAAATTGTGCGTTGCTACTACGGATGCTTCATATACTTAGATGCCTCTTTGATTAACTCATTGGGCTGAGTCTAGCACCATTTCCTATAAAGACATTAAGAACCTGAAAGCAGTCTTGACTGGCCCATAGGTCAAGTCTGGGTACCACCGAAATAATCTGAAAGTCAGTTCAACCCTTAAAATTGAGTCCAACCTCACCCTGTCTAAATAGGCAGCCAAATGTGATGACTTTCAAGCTTACCTGCCACAGAATAACCTACCCCAGCTCCTGTGCCTACCCCGAAGAGGAAGTACTAGACACAGAAATAAACTGTTAGAGTAGGACCTGGAATACTATGTGACTGAATGCAGGATTTCTCAACTTTAGTGCTATAGGCATTTGAGGCCAGATAATTTCTTTGGTGGAGGAGGATGGGGAAAGGGCTTCCTGTGCAGTGTAGGATATTTAGTAGCATCTCTGACCTCTACTCAATAGCAGATGCCAGTGGCAGTTGCTCCTCCCACCTCAAGTTATAACAACTAAAAATGTCTCCAGATACTGCCACATATCTCCTGCACAATAAAATTGCCCCTATTTGAGAACCACTTAATGCTTAAAAGTCCACTTGTGGATCAAGTGAAGTTACAGCAATTGTACATACTATATGTATATATTAAATAATGGCTTCTCTTTCCTATAAAAAATTGTTATCAAGTCCATAGCCTTGTCACAGCATAGCAATCATCATTTGAGTGTTTAACAAATATTTTTGATGCCTAACTCACAAAAGTTAGGCATTTTTTTGGTAATGCCTAATTTTACTTCTTGTGCTAGATACTTCTAGCACAAGAAGTCAAGTACACATTAGATTATTTTCCTACCCAGGTGCTATATATGTGTTGTGGCATACATCTATTCGCTTAAATCTGCTTTTTTTTTTTTTTTTTTTTTTTTGAGATGGAGTCTCGTTCGGTCACCCAGGCTGGAGTGCAGTGGCGTAATCTTGGCTGACTGCAACATTTGCCTCCCAGATTCAAGCATTCTCCTGCCTCAGCCTCCTGAGTAGCTGGGATTACAGACATGTGCCACCACGCCTGGCTAGTTTTTGTATTCTTAGTAGAGACGGGGTTTCACCATGTTGGCCAGGCTGGTCTCGAACTCCTGACCTCAGGTGATCCACCCATCTTGGCCTCCCAAAGTGCTGGGATTACTACAGGCATGAGCCACCATGCCCAGCCTTAAATCTGCTTTTAAAGATCTTTTGTAGCCGGGCGTGGTGGCTCAAGCCTGTAATCCCAGCACTTTGGGAGGCCGAGACGGGTGGATCACGAGGCCAGGAGATCGAGACCATCCTGGCTAACACAGTGAAACTCCGTCTCTACTAAAAAATACAAAAAAATAGCCGGGCGAGGTGGCGGGTGCCTGTAGTCCCAGCTACTCAGGAGGCTGAGGCAGGAGAATGGCGCAAACCCGGGAGGCGGAGCTTGCAGTGAGCTGAGATCCGGCCACTGCACTCCAGCCTGGGCGACAGAGCGAGACTCCGTCTCAAAAAAAAAAAAAAAAAAAAAAAGATCTTTTGTAGCACAAGCCATAATCATATCACTATTCTCCTTGTTTTTTAAGGCTATATTTGATATCCATTTACTTTTATAGCATTTGAATGTTTTAGATCCTGGTTGAAACTAGCCCTGAAGAAGAATTAGATATTTCTCTTTACAGTCTTGTAAACTCCTTCAAGGGACAGCTGATAGATTGATGAGATGAGGTACAGATGAGATACAGCATGAGATGGGGTGCAGTGACTCTGTTAATGTGAGTGGTGTTGGAATTTATAGCAACCTCGCTACTTGATACGGGATAATGCTTTTTTTTTTTTTTTTAAGAAGATAGAAGAGTCCATTATTGACCTAATAACCCCAAAGTACATCTTCAGATGAGAACAGTTGTAGAGGACATGTGGTTAATAATGAATTGACCAAACCCTTTTACCTAATACCCTTTCATTTTGTGTAACCTGTTGGATTTCTTTTTTAGGTGGACAGTGTAGTAGTTACGTTGTAAATAGATTTTTTGTAAGACAGGATCTCTGTCTGTCACTTAGGCTAGAGTGCAGTGATGCAAACACGGCTTACTGCAGCCTCAACCTCGTGGGCTCAAGTGATCTTCCCACCTCAGCCTGCTGTGTAGCTAGGACCACAGATGTGTGCCACAGTGCCTGACTAATCTTTTCATTTTTTTGTAGAGATTTGGTCTCATCACATAGAGTTTTAGATGTACTCTGTAGGCCATGTGGAACAATATGTTCTGAGCCAAAAGCTAAATATATTCTACTTGTTTGTATTGTACAAAATAATGTCTGTGTGATGATGGTTCATATGGAAACAAAATATTAACATGGATGTTTCCCAAAACAGAATTCTCCGAAACTCCCATTGTTTATGGAAGATGTTACTTAGCAAAAAAATCAGTTTCTCTTTTATATCTAAATAATAAATTTTCAGTCATGTAGCTAAACAAATAGCAAAAAAATATTTACAATTAAACTAAATACTGGTTGCTGCATGGACATTTATAATCAGTGTAAAATGGAAACCTTGCTCATTCACATTTTGTCTACTCTACAGTAGTACTCTGGATTTTATTACATACAGCTATGGTTTGAATGTATTCCCTCCAAAATTCAGGTGTTGAAACTTAATGGTTGATGTGATACTATTAAGAGGTAGGGCTTTCATTTTAGGTCATGAGGGCTTCTCCCCTCGTGAATGGGATGAAGGCCCTTTCAAAAGAGGTTTCACACAGCACTAAGCTAGCCTCCACCATGTAAAGGATGGCCTTCCACCTTGAGAGGATACAGTGTTCCTTTCCTCTGAAGGGTGCAGCAATAAGGGCCATCTTAGAAGCAGAAAGCAGGCCTCACCAGACAATCAAACCTGTCAGCACCGTGGTCTTGGACTTCCCAGTCTCCAGAACGGTGACAAAATCAATTTCTGTTCTTTATAAATTAGCCTCCCCTCCTCTCCTCTCCCCTCTTTTTTTTTTGAGATGGAATCTTGCTCTGTTGCTCAGGCTGTATTGCAGTGGCATGATCTTGGCTCACTGCAACCTCTGCCTCCCAGGTTCGAGCGATTCTCCTGCCTCAGCCTCCCAAGTAGCTGGGACTACAGGCACACATCACCACCCCTGGCTAATTTTTTTGTATTTTTAGTAGACATGGGGTTTCACCATGTTGGCCAGGCTGGGCTCGAACTCCTGACCTCAGGTGATTCATCCACTTCGGCCTCCCAAAGTTCTGGGATTACAGGCGTGAGCCACCACACCTGGCCAGGTATTTTCTTATAGCAGTCCAAAAAGGACTAAGACATGTAACAACATCACAACTCATTTTACCACCAAGTTTAAGCAATATTTTATTATCCTCAGTTCAATATGAAAGTATATTCTTTGGAGGATTTATTGACAACATAGCCCTTTTCACATTTAAATCCGGAACACTATCTTATTCTACAATTTTTGGTATTAAAAAAATACTTCATTCGACAAATATTTTGGGTACCTACTATGCGCAAAAAACAAAATAACTTGTGGAAGTATAAGTGTAGGATTATGTCTTACAAAGAATGATGTCCTTCAAAGAATTTACAATTTGATTGAAGAGTTGGGATGTGAACATACATAATACATAATACCAAGGTATGCTTCATAAACATCTTTTTTTTTTTTTTTTTTTGAGACGGAGTCTCACACTGTTGCCCAGGCTGGAGTGCAGTGGCGCGATCTCGGCTCACTGCAAGCTCCGCCTCCCAGGTTCCCGCCATTCTCCTGCCTCAGCCTCCTGAGTAGCTGGGACTACAGGCGCCCGCCACCGCGCCCGGCTAATTTTTTGTATTTTTAGTAGAGACGGGGTTTCACTGTGGTCTCGATCTCCTGACCTTGTGATCCGCCCGCCTCGGCCTCCCAAAGTGCTGGGATTACAGGCTTGAGCCACCGCGCCCGGCCTTCATAAACATCTTAGTAATCAGCACACTAACAAAAGTACTTCAGAGGGGAAAAGATGATTACAAAGCATTGAGTTTTGTAATCAATCAGTTAATTGTGAAATAAGAGAAACCTTATGAAAGAGGTAGACAGTGGTCCATGCCATAAAGCAAGCTTATCCAACCCATGCCCATGGGCTGCATGTGGCCCAGGACGGCTTTGAATGTGGCCCAACACAAGTTTGTAAACTTTGTTAAAACATGAGATTTTGTTGCTTTTTTTTTTTTTTTTTTTTTAGCTCATCAGCTATCATTAGTGTTAGTGTAGCGTTATTGTATTTTCTATGTGGACCAAGATAGTTCTTCTTCCAGTGTGGCCCAGGGAACCCAAAAGATTGGACACCCCTGCCTTAAAGGGTAAGAAGCATTTGGACAGATGAAAAGGACTCCACAGAACTTTCCAGATGATGGGAACAATATGAACTGAAATGGGAGTGAGCACAGATTGTTCATTAGGTAGTGATGAGGGGGATGGCCTGATGAAGTTAAGGTTTTAAACTGGGAAGTAGTGGAATAAAGCTTTGTAAGTGGAATTTGGCCAATTCCACTTTTTACTTTACCAAGGTAAAAAGTTGAAACCCGATTGGAGGAGTTTCAACTTTTTCTTGGTAGCTCTTATGAGCAAGTAAAGGGAAGTGATGTGGCCAGGCGCGGTGGCTCACACCTGTAATCCCAGCACTTTGGGAGGTGGAGGCAGGCGGATCACCTGAGGTCAGGAGTTTGAGACCAGCCTGGCCAACATGGTGAAACCCATCTCTACTAAAATTCAAAAATTAGCCAGTCGTGGTGGCACACACCTGTAATCCCAGCACTTTGGGAGGCTGAGGCAGGAAAATCACTTGAACCTGGGAGGTGGAGGTTGCAGTGAGCTGAGATCATGCCATTGCACTCCAGCCTGGGCTACAAGAGCAAAACTCCATCTCAAAAAAAAAAAAAAAAAAAAACAAAAAACAACGGGGTGGGGGATGGATGTGATGTGAGGAAAATGGTGTTTGGGGAGGATTAAAGATGGTGTACAACTTTGGGGAGAAGGAGAGAGACTGAGACTGAGATAGAAACATCTTGCAGTAAACCAGATGAGAAGTGATAAAGACCTGGATAAGAGTGATGTCAGAAGGAATGAAAATGAAGGGATGGATAAACCTGATGCTTTGAATTTGAAAAATGAAAAACAGCACAAAACTTTTAGACCATATGCTGCAGGAGGGCAGTGTCTGTGGATTAAGTCACTTTTGTAATTTCTTAAACAACTATGTGCCCTTGAGCAAGTTTTTAAAGAAACTTTGAGTCTTACTCTTAATCCAGTTGAGTTTTCATTTACACAACAAATATTTGTTTTTTTTTTTTTTTTTGGATGGAGTCTCGCTCTGTTGACCAGGCTGGAGTGCAGTGGCACGATCTCAACTCACTGCAACCTCGGCCTCCTGGGTTCAAGTGATTCTCCTGTCTCAGCCTCCCGAGTAGCTTGGATTACAGGTGCATGCCTTTAAGCCCGGCTAATTTTTTGTATTTTTAGTAGAGATGGGGTTTGACCATGTTAGCCAGGATGGTCTCAATCTCCTGACCTCATGACCTGCCCACCTCGGCCTCTCAAAATGTTGGGATTACAGGCGTGAGCCACCGTGCCCAGCCACAATAGATATTTCTTGAGCATCTGTTACATGTTATGAACTATATATAGCAATGAGGAAAACACAAAAATCACTGCTTTCATGGAGCTAACATTCTAGTGGGAGAAACACAATAAGCAAAATACATAATATAAATGGTAATAAGTACTGTGAAAGCAGGGAAGGGGAATAGAGAACAGCAAATTGTAGTAGAAATTTTTTTTTTTTTTTTTTTTTTTTTAGACAGAGTCTTGCTCTGTCACCCAGGCTGGAGTGCAGTGGTGCAATCTTGGCTCACTGCAACCTCCACCTCCCAGGTTCAAGTGATTCTCCTGCCTCAGCTTCCCTAGTAGCTGGGATTACAGGCGTGCACCACAATGCCCGGCTCATTTTTATTTTGTTAGTAGAGAAGGGGTTTCGCCATATTGGCCAGGCTGGTCTTGAACTTCTGACCTCAGGTGATCCGGCTACCTCCACTTCCCAAAGCACTGGGATTACAGGCGTGAGCCACCATGACCGGCTGCAAAATCATTTTTAACACATTGGTAAAAGAAGGAATTGCTGGGAAGGTGGCATTTGAGCAAAAACCTGATGGAACCCCCCAAGCACAGACTACTAAAGCAAAAATAGACAAATGGGATCACATCAAGTTAAAAAGCTTCTGCACACCAAAGGAAACAATCAACAAAGTGAAGAGACATCCCACCGAATGGGAGAGAATATTTGCAAACTGTCCATCTGACAAGAGATCAATAACCAGAATGTATAAGGCACGCAAACAACTCTATAGGAAAAAGTTTAATTGTTCGATTTAAAAATGAGTGAAAGATCTGAATAGACATCTCTCAAAAGAAGACATACAAATGGCAAACAGGCATATGAAAAGGTACTCAACATCGGTGATCATCAGAGAAATACAAATCAAAACTACAATTAGGCAGGGCGGGGTGGCTCACACCTATAATCCCAACACTTTGGGAGGCCGAGGTGGGTGGATGACTTGAGGCCAGGAGTTCAAGACCAGCCTGGCCAACATGGCAAAACCTCGTCTCTACTAAAAATACAAAAATTAGCCAGGTATGGTGGTGCATGCCTGTAGTTTCAGCTACTTGAGAGGCTGAGGTGGGAGAATCAGGGAGAATCGCCTGAGGCTATAGTCGAGGCTGCAGTTAGCTGTAATCCTGCCACTGCTCTCTAGCTTGGGTAATAGAGTAAGACCCTTTCTTTAAAAACTCTTAAAAATAGAGCTACCATATGATCCAGCAATCCTGCTGCTGGGTATATATCCAAAAGAAATAAATCAGTATATCAAAGAGATATCTGCACTCTCGTGTTTGTTGCACTGTTCACCATAGCCAAAATTTGAAAGTAACCTAAGTGTCCATCCACAGATGAATGGAAAAAGAAAATGTGGTACATTTACACAATGAAGGACTATTCAGCCATAAAAAAGAACGAGATCCTGTCATTTGCAACAACATGGATAGAACTGGAAGGTCATATTAAGTGAAATAAGCCAGGCACAGAAAGACAAACATCACATGTTCTCACTTCTTTGTGGGAGCTAAAAATTTAAACAATTGACTCATGGAGATAGAAAGTAGAAGGAAGTTTACCAGAGGCTGGGAAGGGTAGTGGGGGATTGTGGGGATGTTTAATTGGTACAAAAAGTAGTTTCAAAGAATAAATAAGACCTAGTATTTGCTAGCACAACAGGGTGACTATAGCCAATAATAATTATACATTTTCAAATAACTAAAAGAGTATAATTGGATTGTTTGTGACACAAAGGATAAATGCTTGTGGTGACAGATACTCCGTTTACCATGATGTGATTATTACACATTGCATGTCTGCATTAAAGTATCTCATGTATTCCATAAATATACACACCTACTATGAACCCACAAAAATTTTAAAAAGGCCGGGCACAGTGGCTCACACCTGCAATCCTAGCACTTTGGGAGGCCATAGTGGGCGGATCACTTGAGGTCAGAAGTTCAAGACCAGCCTGACCAACATGGCAAAACCCCATCTCTACTAAAATACAAAAATTAGCTGAGAGTGGTGGCATGTACCTGTAATCCCAGCTACTCGGGAGGCTGAGGCAGGAGAATCACTTGAACCTGGGGGGCAGATGTTGCGGTGAGCTGATATCACGCCATTGCACTCCAGCCTGGGTGACACAGCAAGACTCCCTCTCACAAAAAAAAAAAAAAAAAAAAAAAAAAAAAAATTCTAATGAAGGTGAGTGAGCCAGTCCTGTAGCTGTAGCTGGGAAAAGAGCAGTCCAGGCGAAAGGAATATGTAGCAGCAAAGCACGGAGAAAGCCCTGAGGCATTGCCTCCTGATGAGAGCCAAAGCAAAGCTGGGTGTGGGGATGCAGGAGCCTATTATAAGTAGGCTTTTACTGAATGAGACAGGAAGTCTTTGGCGAGCTTTAATCGCTGACTTATATAATAGTATCAGTCTTTCTGGGGTTAGTTGAGCCAATGCTCTTACTTCTATTCTTTTTCCATTGCTTATAATGGAAAAAGCCCTAGTTTATTATCCTTCTGTCTTGTATTAATTTTATCTGGAATTGAGCTCTAACTGTGGCACAGAAACATTCCCAAATAAGCTGCTATCTTTTAAATAGTAAAAATACTCCCCCAAGTAGTAATAGGCTAATTCCTGTTTTGGGAACAGATCAGTGATCTTTCAAATCTAATACGTTTGAAAAATTATGTACTCATTTTTAGATTGATATTGGAAATTTTCATCACCAGTTTAAATATTTGCCAAGATTGTAATTTCTAACATGTTATAAATAATGACTGTTAAATAATACTTTTAAATCTATTCAGTAAAAACTAAATATAGCCGTTCAAAACCACTGTCATTCATTTAAAAATACATAAACAAGTTGTTCTTTAAAAGTGGGAAATTTTGGCTTCCTTACTTACCACAGTCTGTATTCTTACACTGACTGTATAGAAAGAGGAGGCAGAGTAAACCAACCCCATATATACCTCAGCCCAGGCCCTGTGCCTGGTCTGTATTGTGAATCAGGAGACAAGGAGTTCAGGGAAAAAAAAAAAAAAACTGTTGGAAGTTTTTTATTTTCTCATTTTTTAAATTTAGTTCTCAGTCTTCTTTCTTCTTGAGTTCATATTTCCATTCTACTTCTCTTAGAGAAGGTTGTCCCTCGGAAAATACAGGCAGTCCTCACTTTGCACAATAATGCAGGACCTTCAAAATAACTGTACAAGTTGAAAATGTATAATGTGATCTAAATAATCAATGGGAAAAATTATGATTGTCCTATGACCTTTAAAATTTTTTGTCAGAACATTATAAACTCTCTTCGTTATAAATGTATAGGGAAATAAAGAACATAGTAAGACTGATATTCACTTAGTATACTGCAATTTAAAACATCAGAAACATTGATAATTAAGTGTTGTGTTTCTTTGTAAAAAAAACTTAACAATAGTAGTTTGCTTAGTTTCTTCCCTTCTTGTCATAGAACTTATGATTTGGCGTATTCATCTTTCTACGCCTTGATAAACTGTCATAGTTTTACGTTTGGATCAGCTTCCAGTGTGTTATCCTTTGCATTTTCGATGTGGTGAAATATTTCCAAGAGTTCCTTTAATGTGAAGATTTTTGCCAGGATCACTTCCTCTGAGACATAAGGTGACTCACTTATGTCATGAGTTCACCTGCTCTAAGTTCCCTGGCTACATATCTGCAGTCTCTCCAATGGTGGTAGTGTAAACATTCCCATGGTCAGCTATTTCCTCTATAACCTCATTACATTCATTTCACTTCTTTTTGGTTGATGTTTTTTAGATGGAGTTTTGCTCTTGTAGCCCAGGCCAGAGTGCAATGGCGTGATCTCGGCTCACTGCATCCTCCGCCTCCCAGGTTCAAGCGATTCTCCTGCCTCAGTCTCCCGAGTAGCTAGGATTACAGGCGCCCGCCACCACGCCTGGCTAGTTTTTTGTATTTTTAGTAAAAATGGGGTTTCACCACTTTGGCCAGGCTGGTCTTGAACTCCTGACCTCAGGTGATCTGCCTGCCTCGGCCTCCCAAAGTGCTGGAATTACAGGCATAAGCCACCATGCCCAGCTATTTCACATTTTATTTTCAGTATTGTCACTTTTTATTTCCATGCCATACTTTCATCCTTGTTGGCCAATACCCTTTCTTAATCACCCATTTTTGTAAAATGTCACATGGGTTTTTTACTGGCAGACAAGGAGACAATGCGACTGCAAGCCTTGCTGTCTGTGTGTGAACTGACAGATGCACAGAGACCAATCACTGACAGACTTTGAAAGAAGATACATGATTAGTCACCGATCAGGATGCACACCTGTTAATGTAGTAATTCATGGACCTGAAGAGCTAGTAGCAAATTTGTATTTTATGCAGTTACTCAGAGTTAGTTAATTTACCTCAGTAACTGAAATTTGAAACCTTGTTCTCAGAGGACAGGTGTTATTTAAACCGTGGTAACTAAAATTCGTACATATTGGAAACATTCAAAGAAAGAATTTTTGGCCAGTCCAATAAAAAAAGAAAGACTTTTGTTTGGTTGGTTTTTTGTTTTTTTAATCTCAGCTCACTGCAAGCTCCACCTCCCGGGTTCATGCCATTCTCCTGCCTCAGCCTCCTGAGTAGCTGGGACTACAAGTGCCCGCCACCACGCCTGGCTAATTTTTTTGTATCTTTAGTAGACACGGAGTTTCACCGCGTTAGCCAGGATGGTCTCGATATCCTGATTTCGTGATCCACCCTCCTTGGCCTCCCAAAGTGCTGGGATTACAGGCGTGAGCCACCGCACCTGGCCAAGAAAGAGTTTTCTGTATGATTTTATACTGAATATCTTTTATTAATCTCTTAACCTTCTCTATGATGAAAATGTCTATAAATTAAAATTTGTATGTCCTTGATTGTTTTATGTCCTTGGTTATTTTACAAATCCTGACCTAATTAATATTATAATTATTATTATAATTGATTAAACATAAATATGTTTAAATCAAAAGTAAAAAATTATCAAAAATTATTTCAATCTGATGATCATTTAGAGCGTGAAGTCAAGTAGTGCTTACTGCTGGAATGAGACAGTATTTAGGATCAATGACGTTCCTGTTTAACACCTCTGTAGACATAATCGCTGAGAAAACATGTTCACAGAGACAAATAGGTAAGAATGAGATAAATTTATCGTAGTGGCCGGGTGTGGTGGCTCACGCCTGTAATCCCAGCACTTTGGGAGGCTGAGGCCGGTAGATCACCCGAGGTCAGGAGTTCAAGACCAACCTGGCCAACATGGCAAAACCCCATCTCTACTAAAAATACAAAAATTAACCGGGCGTGGTAGTGCGCACCTGTAGTCCAGTACTTGGGAGGCTGAGGAAGGAGAATCGCTTGAACCTGGGAGGCAGCAGTTGCAGTGAGCCAAGATCACATCATTGCACTCCAGCCTGGGTGACAGAGCAAGACTCCGTCTCAAAAAAAAAAAAGGCAACTTTATTATAGTAAAGCCATTCATTTTGTCATTCCTTCCAAATTATTTGCCAAAAATCCTCTTTCACTTGTGCTGAAAACCAGGAACTGGAAACCTCTGACTTGCAAAAGCATTGTTGCCTAGTTATTAGAATGTTCACTTTCTTATTTTACACGAAACGTACCAAAAAAGGTTTTACCAAGACACATCAGCTGCAGGGCAGCCACAGATACCTGTGTTGCTTGTGTAGTATACAACTCCTGAAAGCAGTGTTTACACTGTACTCAAGTTGCACGAGCTGGAATTGTGCAGTGCGCAATTTACAAAGCTGTATGTGGTAGCCTTATACATTTTACCTACTATTGTTTTTTGTTTTGAGATGGAGTGTCACTCTGTCGCCCAGGCTGGAGTGCAATGGCGCAATCTCGCCTCACTGCAACCTCCGCCTCCTGGGTTCAAGAGATTCTCCTGCCTCAGCCTCCTGAGTAGCTGGGATTACAGGCGTACACCACCACACCCGGCTAATTTTTGTATTTTTAGTAGAGATGGGGTTTCACCATGTTGGTCAGGATCGCCTTTAACTCCTGACCTCGTGATCTGCCTGCCTCGGTCTCCCAAAGTGCTGGGATTACAGGCGTGAGCCAACAGGCCTGGCCTTTTTTTTTTTTTTTTTTTTTAACTTGGCAGCAACTTGTTTAATCCAGTATGTAAATGAAGTATACAAAATGTTCTATTTATGCCCATCATCTACACACATTAATGATGATATCACAGCATATCAAACATTTAATGGCATGGCTGTACTTAGTGGAAAGATATACTAATAAGGTAAAAATTATAAATAAAATCATTATTTTTAGAACTAGGAGTCCTTTGAAAGCTGAAGTGTGATGTCAATAAGTCATCTAACTCCATGCCAAGCTTAGTGTCTGCCAAATCATTTATGTCTCATTTCCATGGCAGCACTTTATTTCTTTAAGACTTGGAACCACAGATGGCACATCTGTTTTCTTGAACAGTATCATTAATTTATTTGATTTATGAATGCTAATTATATGTTTCTGAATGCATCAAATCTATCAGCATTTGCAATGGTCTCTTTGATAAGAATATGGTAAAGAGGAACAATTCCAGGCAATACCCTTCAGGACCTGCTCTTCTCTAGGCAAAGCGAAGCAGTATACTAGTCTAATATGTAATACACACTGATATACACTTTTAAGCAGTAATTCACAACCAGGGAACATCAGGCAATGAAAGCAAGAGTTTTAATTGGTTCATGCAGCAATCTGAAATAACTGCACAAATGAGAATGTAGTAAATTCTATTATTCACGAAACATTTATTATTACATGTAGTTACGATTCCAGAAGCCCTTACTCTAAGTTAGATGGAGGCTATATTTTTTTATACATCAAACTTGGCAAACAGTAACTATAGCTACAAAAACAGCCATCTCTACACTTGAGTGACAAAAATGGAGAGAAGACTCCTTCAATCAGTCACAATTGTGTCCTTGAATGGCAACAGTGACAACAGTATCACTATCAGTTATGAAGGGCAAGCTATAATTACTATTAACTACGAAGTTCATAATTTCTGAAGAAATGTTAAGAAGAGGCTAATTTCCAGATTAAGGTTGAGATGCAGAATTAAGTGTAAAGATTCTTTCATTATAGTAGCTAACATTTATATATCAAGTCCTAAGTGCTTCATTATTAATTTGTCTTTCCAGTAACCTTAGGTTAGGTTGAGAAAGTATCCATGTTATCTGTGTTTTACAGATCCGAAGACTAAGGATCAGAGAAGGTTAGTAATTTGTGAGAGGCTATGTGTTAGATAGGTGGCAGAGATGAGCCTTAAGCCTGAAACTAAATCTCATATGCTTTCCTTTTCTAACTATACTGTTTACCAGATGTTCGTATGTTAAACTTTCATCCTTCTTCCTTTTGAGTCCAACACATTCTCTTATTTGTCCATAAGAATCACCTGCTGCCCCTGATTAGAATGCAGATCCCTAGGTTTCCACCCCACAGAAATCTGTGCGTGGGGTGTGGTAGTTGTGGGGGCTGCATAATCATCTTAATTCAATTAAGATGATCTGATTTGTGGAATTAAACTAAAACCCACCCACAGGAGAACAAATAGATGCTATTTATTCAGAGCTTGCTGTAGAAGGGAGTCCCAGTCACCATCACTTGACTTTGTCAGAGGCTCAAAGGTGGGGCAGAGGAGTGGGAAGGTTTATAGAAGTGAAGAAAAGCCCCAGGTATGCTCTAATTGGAAGTTGTTGGCATGGGAAAGCGGCAAGTGGGCTACTAGAAGCGTGGGTATTTTATGTGGTTGGTTTGCAGAACATATTTGGCTTTCTCTGGTTGGTGCTGAGGTGGAACTAGGGGTAAAAATAGGGAAGTTGCACTTTGGAAGGCCCAGGCAGGAGGATCGCTTGAGTCCAGGAGTTTGAGACCAGCCTGGGCAACATAGTGAGACCCTGTCATGAAAAAAATTTTAAAAATTATGCCGGGCGCGGTGGCTCAAGCCTGTAATCCCAGCACTTTGGGAGGCGGAGACGGGCGGATCACGAGGTCAGGAGTTCGAGACCATTCTGGCTAACACGGTGAAACCCCGTCTCTACTAAAAAAATAAAAAAAGCTAGCCGGGCGAGGTGGCTGGCGCCTGTAGTCCCAGCTACTTGGGAGGCTGAGGCAGGAGAATGGCGTAAACCCGGGAGGCGGAGCTTGCAGTGAGCTGAGATCCTGCCACTGCACTCCAGCCCGGGCGACAGGCGAGACTCCGTCTCAAAAAAAAAAAAAAAAAAAAAAAAAAAAAAAAAAAAAAAAAAAATTAAAAATTAAAAAAAAATTGCACACCTGTAATCCTAGGTACTTGGGAAGCTGAGGCAGAGGATCTCTTGAGCCCAGGAGATCCAGGCTGCAGTGAGCTAAGATCGTGCCACTACATTCCAGCCTGGGTATTACATAGCAAGACCCTGTCTCAAAAAAAAAAAAAAAAAAAAAAAAAAAAAATATATATATATATATATATATATATATATATTGGGCAATTGCCAGTCGTTGACTACTTCCTGACTGTTCTGGTTCAGCTGCTACCAAGGTTGTGGTCTGGCTTCCTGGGCTTCTTATGTGGTTCAGAGTTCTGTTGTCATATACTATCTGGCCATTCATGTATATTCTGTTTCTGAGACCATACTCTGGGAAACACGTGGTCCTCTGGTGGTGGTGAAGGTCCCTGTGAGCTAGGGACCATCTGTCAACACTCTTATCACTACTAGTGCCTATCCCTATCAGGCACTCGAAGCACTTAATAAAATCTTGCGAACGAATGAATTAATGATATGCAAAAATATTTGATACTGGCTTTAGTTGGAACAAGAAAATGAACTTTGTGTACCACATAGACATCCATGACTAGACTGGCCGCCACCAGAAAGGCTGCTCCTTCCAGCTACTATGCTCTAAATACAGTAACCTGAATCCTAGCACGACTGGACTTCGCCTTGGCCCCGGCTGCCCAAAGTTTTTCTCAAAGCTTCAGCTTAACCCCTGATGTGCTCACCAGCCCCAAGGCGCCCTCCTGAGTGCTTTGCGCGGGGTGGGATGGCGTTTGTGGGAAAGGCCGGCTGCTTCTGGCATTTCAAAGGCGCCTCCAATCCCTGACCTTTAGTTGTGCCGCATTCTCTCCACTCTTTCCCCCTTCTCTGTCCTCACAATTGGGTCTGGGCTGGTGAAGCCTACTGAGGGAGGGGAGTGTACACACACGCACACAAGCGCGCGCGCACACACACACTCATATATGGTGTTATTAATAATTCAGGACTCAGGTTATCTAAGAGAAGACGCTCGACCGGGTGTGAAAAAGCGCGCGGAAGAGCGAGCGAGCCAAAGAAGGGGAAGGCGGCGGCACGAGCTGTCTCCCGGGGAAGCCGTCCCACCTGCTGTGGGGGGCGCCGCCGGGGAGGGGCCGAGCCGCGCGCACGCCCGCACGCCCCGCCCCGCTCGCCGCGCTGCCCGGCGACCGGGGAGTTCCCGCGAGTGGCTTCGCGCCCAGACCGCGCGGGGGGCTGTTCGGGTGGAGGCGGGGGAGCCACCGGGACACCAAAATAGGAGCTGCTTGTGGGGTGGAGCGGCACTAGCTGGCGGCCTCCGAGCGCCTCTTCCAAAGATGGTCAGAGGGGCCGGAGGCGTCCCCGCTCCCGCTCGCTGCTAGCCCGCGGGCCAGCGCCGCGTCCCGAGCCCCGGCGGGAGGTAGGTGCGGTGTGCGGACCCGCAGCCCGAGGCCGGTCTGCAGGGAGCGAGCGGGGCCGGGCGCGGGGAGCGGGGCCGGGCGCTGGCAGGGAGGCCGCGCGAGAGAGGAGCATAGACAATGGCCGCGCGGGCGCCTGGCCGGGCCGAACGCGTTGCGCGGGTGCTGCCTGCGGCGTCCTTCCCACACCTGCACGGAGCGCCAGGCAGAGGGACGCGGGCACCGGGCCCACGGGCGGCATGCGGCGCCCTCGAGTCCAGCCCCGCTCCTGGCCCCGGGGCGGGGCGGTCTCCGGGCGGGAACGTGGGCCAGGGCCCAGGCGCGGGACGCGCAGCGCGCGGAAACCCCTGCGGCGGGCGCGGGGGAGGGGGCGCGGGCTGCAGGGGCTTCGCCGGGCCGCCTTCCTTTCTCTCCTTCCTTAAACGAAAGGGCTCAGGATTTCCCTTTTCCGAGACCTCTTCTTGTCCTTTTATATTTCCATCATCCCTTTCTTGGCATTTCGATGTGATTTGAAAGGGAGACGAGCTCGGGGAAAAGGTTGAATTGGGGCCGAGCCGAGACAGCTGAGGTCCGGCCTCGAGTGGGGTGACCCTCGGACACTTTCCTTGCCTAGTGTGGGATCTGGTCTCCTGAACGCCAGGCCAGGGTAGATTGCGGTGAATGGAATAGCAAATCAGTACTCTCAAAAGGACTACTGAAAAATCCGGGGGCATCATTTCAAGCCCCGAGCTACCCTGAATTTAAATTGACCACCATATAAATGATCAAACTGTCCATCCACATTTTGCATTTATTATTTAGAATGCTGAACTTAGTCCAATTTTGGAGTATATCCGATGCTAGTCAGTTATTTAGCATTGATTATTTGAGATAATGTGCAAAATTGAAAACACATTTGTTATTTCATATTTATTGCAGCCATGGCTCTAAAAGGACAAGACGATTATATTTATCTTTTCAAGGATTCAACACATCCAGTGGATTTTCTGGATGCATTCAGAACATTTTACTTGGATGGATTATTTACTGATATTACCCTTCAGTGTCCTTCAGGCATAATCTTCCATTGTCACCGAGCCGTTTTAGCTGCTTGCAGCAATTATTTTAAGGCAATGTTCACAGCTGACATGAAAGAAAAATTTAAAAATAAAATAAAACTCTCTGGCATCCACCATGATATTCTGGAAGGCCTTGTAAATTATGCATACACTTCCCAAATTGAAATAACTAAAAGAAATGTTCAAAGCCTGCTTGAGGCAGCAGATCTGCTACAGTTCCTTTCAGTAAAGAAGGCTTGTGAGCGGTTTTTGGTAAGGCACTTGGATATTGATAATTGTATTGGAATGCACTCCTTTGCAGAATTTCATGTGTGTCCAGAACTCGAGAAGGAATCTCAAAGAATTCTGTGTTCAAAGTTTAAGGAAGTGTGGCAACAAGAAGAATTTCTGGAAATCAGCCTTGAAAAGTTTCTCTTTATCTTGTCCAGAAAGAATCTCAGTGTTTGGAAAGAAGAAGCTATCATAGAACCAGTTATTAAGTGGACTGCTCATGATGTAGAAAATCGAATTGAATGCCTATATAATCTACTGAGCTATATCAACATTGATATAGATCCAGTGTACTTAAAAACAGCCTTAGGCCTTCAAAGAAGCTGCCTGCTAACCGAAAATAAGATCCGCTCTCTAATATACAATGCCTTGAATCCCATGCATAAAGAGATTTCCCAGAGATCCACAGCCACAATGTATATAATTGGAGGCTATTACTGGCATCCTTTATCAGAGGTTCACATATGGGACCCTTTGACAAATGTTTGGATTCAGGGAGCAGAAATACCAGATTATACCAGGGAGAGCTATGGTGTTACGTGTTTAGGACCCAACATTTACGTAACTGGGGGCTACAGGACGGATAACATAGAAGCTCTTGACACAGTGTGGATCTATAACAGTGAAAGTGATGAATGGACAGAAGGTTTGCCAATGCTCAATGCCAGGTATTACCACTGTGCAGTCACCTTGGGTGGCTGTGTCTATGCTTTAGGTGGTTACAGAAAAGGGGCTCCAGCAGAGGAGGCTGAGTTCTATGATCCATTAAAAGAGAAATGGATTCCTATTGCAAACATGATTAAAGGTAAGTGGAGATTATGTTTATTTTGTATTTTTTAGATGTTTGGGGCTAGGCCAGCAGTCTCACTTCTCTTGAATTTATCACTTTTGGATGCTATCTAGGAACTATAGTGAATTATGTAAATAATGCTGCACAGAATGTTCCAGATAAAAACAGGATAGCATAGTTCCCAACTTGTCTGAGAGTTATGAGAATTTATATTCAAGTCAAGGGCTAGATGAAGAGACAAATCTGGACAGTTTTTCATTTTTTCGTGTTCTTAAAATTGCACCCTTTTAAATTCTGCTTTAAAATTCTGCTGTTCAACTTTTTTCCCTCAAAATACGCTGATCAGCTTTCAAGAGGTCCTTCATTAAAACCTTGGAAGGTTTGGTCCCTACAGGATGTAACAAAGTACATTCTTCCAGGAACTAGAGACAACCTCTGCTTTTGCAATTCATTCCTTTCTGAGAGGGGCAGACACCATACTCTCCCTCATGTGGCCCACAGAACCTGGCACACCCCTGGGTCTCGGTATCTGTCTGATAAACACTATTTTCTTCTGTGTTTGGCGATTTGTTAGCCTTGCTCTCCTTCTCTCCCACTGGAAAAAAAGTTGAACCGGAATCTTATTTCATTGTATTTATTCATTGGTGCTGAGGAGCTGTACAAAAACAACTGGTAGGTTGTTACCAAATTTGTATCATTTTGTCCCAAATGTTTCTTCCCAGGCTTTTCTGTTTCTTTTTTAATGCTAGTGAGAGTGTGGGAATTTGACCTGGTCTGGAAATCTGACCTGGTGTGATCCTTGGATGACAGGCAGGAAGCTGAGAGGCAGAACAGTCTTGGGATCAGGCGTGCTGCCTCTGAAGCTAAACTGCCTGCATCCAGATCCCTGCTTTCCTCTTACTTGCTGATGAGCTCTGGCAAATTGTTTAATCACCCTGTGCCCCCGTTTTGTCATCTGTGTAATGGGGATGACAATATTACCTAGTCTCGGATCACTGAGAGGATTAAATGAATCTATGCTTGTGAAGTGCCTAGAATAGTGTAAGCATGCTATACACAGAGTAAGCATGCTATAAATGTTAGGCATGATTGTCCTGAATGTCGGTATTGAAGGACATGTCAGCTCTGATAGAGCAGAAATTCATTTCATGTTAAGTCGTGACCACTCTCACACCAGGGTGGGAGAAGGTAGCGGAAAACCCGGTGCTGTTGCTCCCCTGGTTTTTGGCTTTGCCTGAGCCTCACCACTACTTGGCCATTCCAGGAGGGCTCTGAATGTCCTGACTCCTCTTCTGCAGAAGAAACAAGGGAAGTCCATATATTTAAGCAGCTATTGTAAACTAGCATACATTTCTGATTCTGTTTTTTAAGGATGATGTAACAGTTTCAGTGGTTTTGTGGTTCAGAGTATATTTCTTTCTTTTTTTTTTTTTTGAGATGGAGTCTCACTCTGTCTCCCAGGCTGGAGTGCAGTGACGTGATCTTGGCTCACTGCAACCTCTGCCTCCCAAGTTCAAGCAATTCTCCTGCCTCAGCCTCCTGAGTAGCTGGGATTACAGGCATGTGCCACCACACCTAGCTAATTTTTGCATTTTTAGTGGAGACGGGGTTTCACCATGTTGGCCAGGCTGGTCTTGAACTCCTGACCTCAAGTGATCCCCCAACCTCGGCCTCCCAAAGTGCTGGGATTACAAGGGTGGGTTCAGAGTATATTTCTTTGAGAATGAAAGCTTATTGCTTTACTGAAATTTTTAAAATTTATATTTAGAACAGTGCTTGCTGAAAAAAAATATGCTGTGATGGTGTGTCTATTGTGAAAGAAAAGCCATATGTGTGCTTGCCTTAACCTTGAGTGGAGAGGGAGACCCTCATACCTCAAAGTCCTCCCTCACCTGCTAACTGGGTCTGAAATTCCAGTTTTATACTGTGAACTCAAAGCTTTGATTCTTGTTTATATCTAGTCATCCCAGGGAGAGGTAACACTTTGCCAGTTATGTGCAGTTTTGACTAATACTTGTTTTGGTGGGTGGACACATACAGAATTTTTTTAAAACAATTTTTAAAGTTTTATTTTTAATTTTTAAAAATAGAAATGGGGGTCTCACTATGTTGCCCAGGCTGGTCTTGAACCCCTGGCCTCAAGTGATTCTCCTACCTTGGCCTCCCAAAGTGCTGGGATTATAGGTGTGAGCCTCCACACCCAGCCATACTGAACTTTTAGATTCCCATTTTTCGGTAGAAAGGATGACATTTTTTTCAGTTCGTTTTATTTTGTAGACTTGGAGTGAATTAGCAGCTTTTTCTGGTAATGAACTTAATTTGGGTACAGTCAAATTTAAAATTTATTTCCTTTTTTGGTCCTAGACCCAAATTAAGTTCACTAATGTACAGAGAGGAAATACATACTTGGCTGTTTAGGAACTCCTAAGTCTTTATTTTTTTCCATTATAACTGCTCTACTTATAAACCCACTTTTATTTTGGAATAGAAAGGAACAAGAAGATTGAACTGTATCCTGCAAAATAGTGCTAAGTAAAAGTTGGTGGAAAGACAAAACCAACATTTTCAACTAAAATGATCCTCATCATCTTTCTTCCTTTTTTCGTCGTCCCTCTGAACCCATTTCCTCCCCCTCCTCCTCCTCCTTCTTTCCCCCCTCTCCCTCCCTCCTCCTCCTCCCCCTCCTCCTCCTCCTTCCTCCTTCTTCCTTCTCCTCCTCCTCCTCCTCCTCCTCCCCCTCCTTCCCCTCCTTGCCTTCCCTCCCCCTCCTCCTCCTTGTTTTGGCATCAGTGATTCCAGTTTTCCCAGCTCAGGACCTCAAAATCAGTCTGGTTTGCCTCTGCCTCAGTCAGTCATCAAGACTGTGTGTTTTACCTGTCTCTTTCCTCTATGCTCTTCCCTCCATACCCAAAGCCCCTTCAAAATCAGGCCCTTGAGACTGCCCACCCTGGCCAGTAACTAGATCTTTCTGGTACCTGTTCTTCCTTTGTTAGTCACTCTATTACTCTGTTTAAAAATCTTTAAAATCTGGCTGAATTAAATCCAGATTCTTTGTTGGGCATCAGTATCCTTTGCTATATGGCTTCAACTTACCGTGCCAGCCTTAAAGTCCCATGTAACAACCCCCAGTGTGCCATCTGGCCTGGTCAAACTGGGCTACTTGACATTGTCCAGTAAGCCTTTGCACTGGCTTTTCCCTCTGTCTAGAATGGCCTCCTCTCACCCATACCTGCCAACTTCCTACCATCACCCAGGTCAAATACCACCACCACCTGCTGTGATTTCCCTTGTCAAATGCAGGGTTTCCTTGCCCTGACCGTGCCCAGCAGTTCATCTGTCCCTTTTTAATTGTGTTTCTTCCATTTTATACCTACTGTTCTAATTGCAGCCACTTAACAACAATGGGGATATGTTCTGAGAAATGTGTGATTAGGCAATTTTGTCATGTGAACATTATACTTACACAACAGGCTATACCGTACTAATAGTACAGCCTAACACACACCTAGGCTGTGTGGTATAGCCTGTTACTCCTAGGCTTCAGTCCTATACAGCATGTTACTATACTGAATACTCTAAGCAATATAACACAATGGTGAGTCTTTGTGTATCTAAACATAGAAAAGGTACAGTACAAATACAGTATAAAAGATAAAAATGGTAGACCTATTGAGGGCAATTACCACGAATGGAGCTTGCAGGACTGGAGGTTGTTCTGGTTGAGTCAGTGAGTGAGTGGGGAGGGAGTGTGAAGGCCCAGGACATTACTGTACACTACCGTAGTCTTTGCTTTTTACTTTTTTTGAGACAGGATCTTGCTCTGACACCTAGGCTGGACTTCAGTGATGCAAACATAACTCCCTGTAGCCTTGACCTCCTGAGATCAAGCGATTCTCCCGTCTCAGCCTCCTGAGTAGCTGGAACTACAGGCATATGCCATCACATGTGGCTAATTTTTTATTTTTTGTAGAGATGTGGTCTCACTTTGTTGTCCAGGCTGGTCTCAAACTCCTCCTGGGCTCAAGTGATCCTCCCTCCTCAGCCTCCTAAACTGCTGGAATTACAGGCATTACTGTAGACTTTGTATGGCTTACAAAAATATTTTCTTTATCCTTATTCTATAAGCTTTTATATATATTATATATATATAACTTATTTATTGATTTTTTTTACTTGTTAAACTTTTTTGTTAAAAAGTAAGACACAGACACACACATTAGCCGAGGCCTATACAGGGTCAGGATCATCAGTGTCAGAATCATCAATATCACGATATCTTCCACCTCTACATCTTGTCCCACTTGCAGGCTTCCAGGGGCAAAAACAGGCATAGAGCCGTCCTCTCCTATGATAACAATGCCTTCTTCTGGAATACCTCTTGAAGGACCTGCCAGAGGCGTAGATTTATTTACACCAGCATCACCAGAAACACATGAGAATGCTTTATGTCATGTCTTTTTTTTTTTTCTTTTTTTTGAGACGGAGTCTGGCTCTGTCGCCCAGGCTGGAGTGCAGTGGCCGGATCTCAGCTCACTGCAAGCTCCGCCTCCCGGGTTTACACCATTCTCCTGGCTCAGCCTCCCAAGTAGCTGGGACTACAGGCGCCCGCCACGTTGCCCAGCTAGTTTTTTGTATTTTTTAGTAGAGACGGGGTTTCACCAGGTTAGCCAGGATGGGCTCGATCTCCTGACCTCGTGATCCACCCATCTCGTCCTCCCAAAGTGCTGGGATTACAGGCTTGAGCCACCGTGCCCGGCCTACTAGGTCATGTCTTTAAAACAGCTACAACAATATCACTAGGTGATAGGAAATTTTCCACTCCATTATAATTTTATGGAGGTCATTATGCATGGTGCATGGCTGTATTTGTGTGCACGTCTCACCCTCTCTTAAGAGCACAAGGAGCCTTCTCTCTTTATTCTTTTGTCCCTTATAGCACTTAGCACAGTACCTTGCATTTTACCATCAGTAACAACAAAAACAACAATATATTTAGCCCAGTGTTCCCTGCACAAAAGAACAAAAGATCAATCTAAAGATGTGATTTTAATTAATACATAGGTGTGGGAAATGCTACTGCCTGTGTCTTACATGATGTTATCTACGTCATTGGTGGCCACTGTGGCTACAGAGGAAGCTGCACCTATGACAAGGTTCAGAGCTACAATTCCGACATCAACGAATGGAGCCTCATCACCTCCAGTCCACATCCAGGTAACAGAAATACTATCTCAAATAGTATATGTTGTGATGCAGTTTATCAGCATAAACGATGGCTTAAAATGGGCTGGAAAGAGAAAATGCTGATTTTATTATAGACTATACATGGGCAGAATTAAAAGTCTCAGAATATTCATATATATCCACCCAACAATAATCACAATGAGATTCTGATTGGGTCACATCTACAAATATTTTCCCTGATGTCTTTATACAGTGCACATTATAAGTTTATGTGGTCAAAAATGTTAGCATCTTTAAAATTTTTTTCCACTTAATTCTTTTTCATGTTTTCCTTTCTGTGCCATCTTTCATTTACAACATGAATTATATAAAACACAATGTTCATAAGTAGCTGAAAAGCACCATTCTATCAAATAGTCAGAAAGGGTACCCAGTGATCGAAGTTCAGCTAGAGATTGTTTCCTGTTTTAGAAGCGTGTTCTTTCTAGGTTTCACTTACTATTAAGCACTCACTCCTACAATGTGCAGAGCCATATGTTGGCCTTACCTTAACACTCATACAGGGAACATGCTGTCTGCCCATAAGGAACGGACTGCCTTCTTGAATGTCTTTTGTTGTTTGACTTGTCTCTTTGTGAAGAGCTCAGAGGGAAGCACAGGTTTTAGTCTGTTTCAGTTATGCCATAGGTTTAAGTTACTTTCATTAGGAAAGATTCACATCATCATACCACCATGTTACCTTGAATCATTTTCCATAGAGCATCAGGCTTCCATGTGGGTCAGTGGAGAGGGTAGTTGAAATTCCAAGCTGGAACCATCTGTGAGAACTAGTAATGCTTACCATAGATCAGGCATTGGCTAAGTGCTTCATATGTGTATTACCTCAGATTCTCGCTACAAGTCTGTGAGCAGGTATTGTTTGTCACTGTTTTACATATCTGGAAATGGAGGCTTAGAAACAATAAGTAACTTTTCCAAGGTCACAGTTTCACAGTTTGAAAGTGGTGGACCAGGATTCAAAATCTGGCGGTCTGATTCCATAACTTGTGCTGTAGCCACTAAACAGTCTGCCTCTCCTTAAGGGAGCAGACTCTCCTGCTTTCAACCAAGGCAGCTACTTCCAGCCCATACATCATCTATCCCATATGATGGTTCAGCTGAAGCACACCTAAATCTGGTGCTGCATCTCCATATGCCCAGGCTTTGCATGAGAAGAAACTTCAGCCACAGGCTTCCCTGGCTCCAAAGACGTCATGGAATGGGTAAACTTCTGCCTCCTAGTAGCCCAAATGGACCATCCCAGACTCCCCACCACTTTCTGCTGTCATCAATGAGTTATAATGGAAAGGAATAATAACAACTCATATTGAGTAATAGCTAGCATTTATTTAGTCGGTGTGTGGCAGGCACAAACTATTCCAGTAATTTTACATGTATAATCTGTTTAAACCTCAAAATAATTCCATGAGCTAGGTACTGCTCTTAACACATTTTATAGGACACTGAGGTACAAAGAGATTAAACAAATTACCCAAGGTTAGCCAGCTAGTGCTTATTAGAACTGAGGTTCAAACCTACACAGTCTGGCTTGAACTTCACTATTAGCTCACCTGAACCTCATGTTAACCTTAGGAGTTAGATGTTACTCTGCCTATTTTGTGGATAGACTTATCTTTACAAAGAAAATCCAGTGTATGAAAAGTCAGAATTCATAAATTAGAGGGCAGTTATTTATATTATAAACTTAATGTATATGTCATTAAGAGGTTCCCTCAAAAATAAGTTTCCCATAACAGATTTCATATAGCTTATTAACTACATGAAAAGGAGTCTGAGAAACAGTGTCACTTTGGACTTAATCCAAAGTATTAATAAGCCATGGCAAATTAAAAATCCAAAATAAATGTTAAATTGTAGTATAAATCAATGGTAACATATAATACACATCCATGTGTAAAGTTTTGATTTACGTTGAACTTTTTCCTGATGAAACATAAAAAACAGATTTTAAATCAGTACCTTGCATGATGTGTTCTATTTAGCTTTCACAGTCCTTAAAATATTTTTGAACTGGCTTGTTACCAGTATTTAAAATTTAGGAGATTTCAAATAAAAATCATGATTTCTGTCTTTTAGAAGAAATGGGAAGACCCGCCAGCCTTGGATGTATTCCTTCTAGGCAGCAGTCACGGGAGCCGGGGACAGCTGTTCCCTTAAATGAGGCTTGTGTGCTCCGTTTCACCACGGTCCTTCCAATTCTCCTCACATCACTGACCTAGGGGTCCTGTGCCATTGTTTTTCTTGCTCCCGGCTGGCTTTGCTCAGCTAGTCTGTTAAATCCTTAAGCTCTTGAAGGCTGTGTATCTGCATCCACTGAATTATAGCAAGGTTTGTTTCTTATGGATTTTAGCAGCACCTCCTGAGGAGTTAAAATGTTATCCTTGAGTTGACCCCATAGAGATACATTACTTACACTGAGAAGAAATGACTACTATTATTTTTTAAAGATAATATAAGTATTATATTTTATCTTAACCCCTTTAATGGGGTAGTTTGTATAATTGGAAAACACGAGACTGTAGTTACATTGAATTCAAGGTGACATTTATTGAGACCCTATAATGGAAAAGGTAGGATTCTGATATTATATAAGATGATTAAGTGCTAGTCTCTACTACCATAGGAGCTCAGAATCCAGGAGCAAATAAACATACATAATGGAAATACAGGGCAGTCTCTGCTAAGTTCTGTAAAAACAAGTGCTATTGAAATTGAGAATAAAGAGAGTGTAAGTCTAATTAAGGGAAATCTGACCATCTTAGAATGCTTCCAACGGTGGGTGGTTTTGATCTGGGCCTTAAAGAATGGCCCCAGATAAGGAAGGTAGTTCTTGAGGAAGGGTTTTTCTGGCAAGAAGTCAGTCCAGTGGAGGAAGGTGGAAAGGAAAGTTTCAGGTGTATTCCATTACCTGGGAGTAGACGTGAATGAATGGAATGTAAGAGGGTAGAATGGGAGATCGGATGGGAGAGCTCAGTTGGAGAGCATGTCATGGAGAGCTTTGAATGGCAGTCTGGGTAATATTTTTTGTTTGTTTTTTGAGATGGAGTCTCGCTCTGTTGCCCAGGCTTTAGTGGAGTGGAGTGATCTCGGCTCACTGTAACCTCCACATCCCAGGTTCAAACTATTCTCCTGCCTCAGCCTGCCGAGTAGCTGAGATTACAGGTGCCACCACTATGCCTGGCTTATTTTTTGTATTTTTAGTAGAGACGGGGTTTCACCATGTTGGCCAGGCTGGTCTCGAACTCCTGACCTTGTGATTCGCCTTCCTCAGCCTCCCAAAGTGCTGGAATTACAGGCGTGAGGCACCACACCCAGCTCAGTCTGGGTAATTTTTAAAATGCAGAATCATCAAAGGTTTTCAAGCAAGAGAATGATGTATGATCAGGTCTAGGTTTGTTTTTGTTGTTGTTGTTGTTTTGTTTGTTTTGTTTTTAAGACAGTCTTGCTCTGTTGCCCAGGCTGGAGTGCAGTGGTGCAATCTTGGGTTCAGCGATTCTTGTGTCTCAGCCTTCCAGGTAGCTGGGATTACAGGCATGCGCCACCATGCCTGGCTAATTTTTGTATTTTTTTTTTTTAAGTAAAGATGGGGTTTCACCATGTTGGCCAGGCTGCTCTTGAACTCCTGGCCTAAAGTCATCCACCTGCCTCAGCGTCCCAAAGCACTGGGATTACAGGCCTGAGCCACTGAGCCTGGCCCAGCTCTGGTTTTAAGAAGAGAACTCCTTTTAGGTAGATTGGGAGAAAGACAGCAAGGGGATCTACTAAGACTATTGTGTTTAACCAAGGGAGAAATGCTGAAAGCCTGAAGAAGTGGTAGAAGTAAAAAGAGGAGCTGATGTGATGAATGTCATGGATTCAACAGCTGATTGCTTCCTTGACTGACAGCATACAGGCGATGAGGGAGAGAAAGGAGTTGACGGTTATCTCAGGGGCTCTGGCTGGTTGTCTGGGAGAATGGGGAGTACTGAAGGAGAAGCTGACAGGAAGGGAGAAGAGGGGAAGTGATGAGCTCAATTTTGTAGTTTAGAGTGAAGGAATCGTTGGATAACACAAAAGAGCCGTCCAGCAGGCAAAGGGAAATGTGGGTCTGCAGCTGAGGAGGAGGGAGGTAGCTGAATGTAGAGATCTGGGGATTGTTTGCTTGGATGGTGGCTGTGGGTATGGGGATGAATACAATGCCTTGAGAGGGTGGGACCAGCAATACGCTATGGGCAGAATCCTAGGAAAGGGGCAGAGTTGAGGGATAAGCTGAGGAAGAAGAGTGTGTGAAGAGCCGAGAGGAAGCAGTATGTGATAAAGAAGGACCTGTGGAGAGCTGTGTCAAGTGGGGAGAGAACTTTCCTGGCGCTGCCATTTATTTACCTGCCTTGCCATCGGCAAGTAGATTAAGCTCTTGGGCCTTACTTTCCAGTAAAATCAGGAAGTTGGACTACATAAGCTTTACAGGCTCTTCAGTGAGAAAATATATTAGGAAAAAAAATTGAAATCATTTCAAATGGATGTTGTGGTTTTCTCTGAATCCCTCTAGCTGTTTGTTCATATCACTCATCTAACACTGAATACAGACTGCCGTGTGTTGATGTTTTATACTTGTGTGCAAACTTTTGAGCTGTGACAGATGGCATCACTCCCATTCTTGATTATTCATTTGTTCACTCATTCACGTCTAACATATCTGCTGTGTGCATCCTACATGCTGCTATATACACAGTGCCAGGAGCACAGTGAGCAAGGCACAGTGCCGGAGCCTCAGTGGCTTAGAGGGATTCACCAACAAGAAAAAAAGCAGTTACAACTCGGGAAGAAAAAGTTCCTATCAACAATAATAGAACATGTGTTGTATTTGAGTAAAAGAGAAAAAATCATTAGGAATCACTTTACTTTAAATATTTTTACTGCTATAGGAAGACTGAGATGGCTTTCTTAATATATGAATCAAAAATTGGGGTGTTTTGATAAACAGTAATTTAAGAAAAGCCTAGTAAGTGATGTTGAAGCACTTTCACCAAATGATAACATTTTTGAACTATTACTAATTTTCACAATAACCATTAATTGAATGATTCATATAATTGATAGAAGCAGTGTTTCACAAGTACTTGAAACAAGTAAATCCTATAAAAATTCAACATATAAATAACTGGAAAGTAACAAATGAGTTTTTAAGAAGTAGGATAATTATTTTCTTAGATGTCAGTAACTTGAGAAAAATATGTGGAAGCAAAGCAAAAATGCAATCTTCTAAGACTTTCCTTAACTGTCAGAATCTAGGGAGGGCCGGGCACAGTGACTTACACCTGTAATCTCAGTGCATTGCTTGAGTCCAGGAGTTCAAAACTAGCACCTGGGCAACATAGCAAAACCCCATCTCTACTAAAAATACAAAAATTAGCCAGGCATGGTGGCGTGCACCTGTAATCCCAGCTACTTTGGGTGGCTGAAGCGTGAGAATCACTTGAACCCGGGAAGCAGAGATTGCAGTGAGCCGAGATTGCACCACTGCACTCCAGCCTGGGAGACAGAGTGAGACTCTGTCTCAAAAAAAAAAAACTGAGGGAGAACTTTACTGATAAGAAGTTGTCTTCCACTCCTAAAGAGGAAATCACTTTTTTGTTTGTTTGTTTTTTAGAGACAGGGTCTCACTGTGTTGTCCAGACTGGCCTTGAACTCCTGGGCTCAAGCAATCCTCCAGCCTCAGCCTCCCCAGTAGCTAGGATTACAGGTGTACACCACCACACTCATCTGGAAATCACATTTCTAATTGTATTATTCTTTCTAAAGAGGGGCTTGCTTATTATAAGCTTTCCTTCTACATTATAATGTGAGGGCACATTGGGACACAAGTGTACAAAGTACAATTCATTCATTATTCAACAAATGTTTATTGAATTCTCACAAGGTGCCAGACAGTTCCCATTCTCCAATTAAGAATAGATTAGTGGGCAGGACACAGTTCCTGTGCTGCCAGGAGGGAGAGAGAGACGATAAGAAACACACCTGGCCAGGTGTGGCTCACACCTGTAAGCCCAGCACTTTGAGAGGCTGAGGCAGAGGAGGATCTCTTGAGGCCAGGAGTTGTAGACCAGCCTGGGCAACAAAGGGAGACCCCATCTCTACAAAAATACAAAAATTAGCCAGTTGTGGTGATGTGTACCTCTAGTCCCAGCTTCTTGAGAGGCTGAGATGGGAGGATTACTTGAGCCCAGGAGTTTGAGGCTATATTGAGCTATGATTATGCCATTGCTGTCCAACCTGGGTGACAGAGCAAGACCCTATCTCTAAAAAAGAAAAGAAAAGAAACATTCCAGATAATGAGAAGTGCTATGGAGAGAGTTAAAACAGGATGATGTAGAGACGCCTGACTGGCCACTTCAGGCTGGGTGGTCAGGGAAGGCCCTTTGAAGAGGTGAGAGTAAGATAAGACCGGAATGACAGGAAGGATGCAGCTGTGCAGAGACCTAGGGAGAGGAGAGACTTCAAGGCAGAAGGAACAGCTCAGCCATAGTGCGCTAAATCTTTCCTTGCTTTAATTTGAATGCACTGACAAATCCTCCTCTTCCTTTGGGGCGAGGGGTATTTAAGTGTAATTTTATGACTGTTATTCCCAGAGAGTGAACTGACAGGCTAGGAGTGGTGATAAAAGCGGGGGTGTGGAAGAAACAGGGCAGAGACCAGGATGAGGCAAATGAGGTGTTTCAGGCACAAAATGTAAGGCCATGTGGTGCATATGACTCACAGAGTTCTGCCTGCCTGCATTTTGCACCCTAAGCACCTCGCTAGCCTTACTCTTGTCACAGCCCTGGGAAGAAGGAAGAAGTAGAGTTGTGAGATATCCTGGTGCTTTGAAGATCCAGCAGGTTTGGGTGTAGAGGGGGAGATAAAATGGAAAACACTAAAACAGCCTAGGAGGACCCCCCCATATACAGACTTCCAGCCCCAGGACGCAGATCCCACACAGCAGCCCTCCACCTGGGGGCGCCCTTCACAGCTTCTAAGGATGATAGACTGTCATGCCTCACAAGTCTGGGTGTGTTTCTTTAGCTTCTTGAGTTCGTAACTGGACTGGCAGTGTGAGAAGCATACAAGGCCACCCTGTGTGGCACCTGTGGCAGCAGGCGTGCCAGATTGCCTGCCACTGGTTAAAGAGACAGCTGCCAAGACCTGAAGGGACACCACCGCTTATCGAGTGTGTCTTTCTATAAGGATTCTACTGCTACCATCTTTTACAGATAAGTGTCAAGTAAAAGGTGTCTGTGTTGGGAAATTCCCAGAAAGGTGATCTGTCAAGTGAGTTTCTCCCTGGCCGCCTACGGAGCCAGCTTAAGGACAAGCTGAAGTATAATTGCAGCATGGCAGGAACAGACGATCTGAATTAGGTGACGGGGAATGATTTTCAGCCTCAGTGTTGCATTATTGCGTGCCAGAATCAAAATGCCACCACTCCCCTATTTTTTGTGTGCTGAATTGTAAAGGATTGTTACATTACCACACTGTGGAATCTCTTTTGCTTGTTATCCTTTTAAAAATTGCTCTTTTCTTTTTCTCTTTTTAAAAGAATATGGATTGTGCTCAGTTCCGTTTGAAAATAAGCTCTATCTAGTCGGTGGACAAACTACAATCACAGAATGCTATGACCCTGAACAAAATGAATGGAGAGAGATAGCTCCCATGATGGAAAGGAGGATGGAGTGCGGTGCCGTCATCATGAATGGATGTATTTATGTCACTGGAGGATACTCCTACTCAAAGGGAACATATCTTCAGAGCATTGAGAAATATGATCCAGATCTTAATAAGTGGGAAATAGTGGGTAATCTTCCCAGTGCCATGCGGTCTCATGGGTGTGTTTGTGTGTATAATGTCTGATTGAATCTGCAGAAATCACCAAGCAATCACTGTTTTGGAGTATAGTTTAAAAAAATGCAGGGTTTGAAGTTCCTTACCTGATAATTGTGTCTGGCACATGATAGGGGATCAGTAAATTGTAATTCCTAACCCCACTCTACTTCCAAATGTGGTGATTCATGGTCAAGAAAAATCTTATGTATATACACAGTTAAATCAGTGGGATTAATACCTATAATCTCTGCTTTTCAAAGGTAATATGGAATATTTGACATCTGTTAAAAGGTGAACTACCTTTGTAGTGAATCTTTTCCTCTTGGTAGCATCAACACTGGGGATAGATCAGAACCATTCTGTGGAGTGAAATGTTTCTCAAGAGCCTATAATGTAGTAGATAGCATATATTAAGATGTCTGGCTGGGCATGGTGGCTCATGCCTGTAATCCCAGCACTTTGGGAGGCTGAGGCAGGAGGATCACTTGAGCCTAGGAGTTGGAGACCAGCCTGGCAAGACCCTGTCTCCAAAAAAAAAAAAAAAAAAATTCCATTTAGCTAGCAGGAATTTGAAATTTAAAGAGGGAATCTTCTCTACCTCTACAAAGTCAACACTTTTTTCACCTTTAGAATTATTTAGAATGTGGATTTACTTTGTCTAGTTTTTTCCTTTATAGTGTAGATAATTTATTGTTATTATTCTCTATTTACTGACTACCAGAGATATACAAAATACTGTGCAAAAGATTGTTACTGTTCAAAGAGTTTACAAACTAAATTTAAAAGAATGGCAAGTCTGAAAAATCGATGAGAAGATAGTCAAATATTTGTTTATGCTAAGGACTGTTTTTAATTTTCAGCTTTGATGTGAATTGCTAGTTTAGGTGTCTTTAGTTCAAGCATGTTAGGAATTCCTCTTTATTCTTAAATGTAGATACATGTCTGCATATATGATTGAATTTTAGAGCCAGAAAGCATGTAGAGCAGTTGTGATTAGTAGAAAATACATTGACAAGAAGATATTTGCATTTATTTCCCAATGCTGCCACTAACTAGATTTTGTGACTTAAGTCATTTAACCTCTCCTTGAGTTTCCTGAACCATGCACACTGGCACTGCAAATCACAGATATGCCTAGATACGGATCCCCTCACCCCTTGCTACATCCAGAGGTGGCCTGAGTGACTAGAGCCTCTGGGCCAGAACCACCTTCGTCCATTTTCCTCAGTGTGCCTACAGCATTGCTTTCCATGTGTGCCATAACCGGAATAGTTGGGATGTGTTGCTTAATTCTTTTAAACCATTAGTTATCTGTGAGACCATCTATTCCACATTCTTCATTTTTTAAAAAGAGACAATGATTATTTTTAACTTTACTGAAGTTTAAAACTACCTAGCACTTCTGATTTTTTTAAAAAAATTTAGAAGGAAATTTTTAATGCATTTATTTCAGATGGCATTTTAAATAGATACAAGCCTTTGGAAACACAATATGGTACTATATAGCAAGGGCTGTAAAAATGACCATATCCTTTGCCCCATAAATTCTACTTCTATACTTTTAACCTTAAAATTAATTCAGAAAAAAGATAAATGCATGAAGATGTTTATGTCTGCATTCTTTATAATAACAAAAATTGGGGGGAAAAAATCTCCATGTCAAAGAAGAAAGTGCGATAATAAAAATAGTGAAGTATTATCCTGCCATTAAAATAATTATGTGGAAGACTGTAGAAACGTGGACATGCTTGATATGGTAAGTAAAATGAGCACAATACAAAATAGGATGCATACTATGATTGTGACTTTGTAAAATCTTTATGCATGTGGAAGGTAATATGCAAAACAAATTGATTGTGTTAGTGTAGCCGGATATGGAATGACTTTATTTATTTAAATCTTTTCTTTAATATTACTTTGTATTTTCAATAAAAATAAATCACTGTACATAGTAAGACTGCTTGAATTTGGGCTGATTGGGTTGAAGGATAGTCTGAATTAATGAAAACAAGTGAATTAGACTAGTTCAATCTGTAATTGAATTGTAGACTATTTTATTGCTCTGAAGAACATTTAGCAATTAATGCTAGAACTATTATGCTGCCCAGTAGTGCTTTAGAGATCCACTTTATGGCATAGATGAGAACAATTGCAGTCACCTTTCCCTCCTTTGCCAGTTTATCTAGGTCCTATCAGCTCCTGAGTCAAGTCCGGCCTTCTCTGGAAAGTCTTTCCTGTTTCAGCCACAGTAAGACTCCCATTGTCCCATTTAAGAATTGGTCATTTATATGTGGATTGTGCATCTCTTGGCTAAGTTAGAGACTATGGACCGCATCTTATTCTTGGCCTTCTTAAGATCTAGTATTTCATGTGTATGTCCAGCATACAAGGATGATGGTATGGATTATTTTTACAGAAAAGCATGCTGGAGGTACTTGAAGAATCTTGAAAATAGTTTGTGATCTGAGGTATTTAATTTTCAGCTCCTATTTTCTGTTTGTTTTTTGAATTTTTTTTTTTTTTTTTTTAGTAGAGACAGGGTTTCACCATGTTGGCGAGGCGGGTCTTGAACTCTTGACCTCAGGTGATCCACTCGTCTTGGCGTCCCAAAGTGCTAGGATTACAGGCATGAGCCACTGCACCTGGCCTTTTTTTGAATTTTTAAAATGCTGTACTTTGTGTCAAAGGCTCCTGTTTTCTGTTAAAAAAAACAAAACAAAACATTTTTGCTATGAATTTGTGCACAGCAGAAAGAATTAAAAAGGTGTACAACTTTCAATTTTTTCAAATTTGAGGTCACTGCAGTATGATGAAAAATATTTTACTAAGGCCAAGCACTTTAGTAATCCTAGCCTGTAATCCCAGTACTTTGGGAGGCCAGGGTGGGAGAATTGCTTGAGGCCAGGAGTTCGACACCAGTCTGGGAAACATAGGGAGACGCTATCTCTACAAACAATAAAAAAATTAGCCCAGCATGGTGCATGCCTGTAGTTCCAGCTACTTAGGAGGCTGAGTGGGGAGGATCCCTTGAGCTCAGGAGTTTCAGGTTACAGTGAGCCATGATCGCACTGTACTCCATCCTGAGCAACAGAGTGAGACCTTGTCTCTACAAAAAAATACATATGTGTGTGTGTGTGTGTGTGTGTGTATATGCACACATATATATGTACGTATTTTTGTCTTTCACTAAAATCAAGTGCAAGCCATTGCTTTGGGAGGTCAACCATTATTTTACAAAATAGTGAAAATCATGGAGATTATTTTAAGCATGGATTAAGATGAGTTTATCCAAATTTTAGAAGTTGTTATTACTCATAGGTTTTATTTTCAGTGTTTCAGTTGGAACTGAAAGAGGATTAGCATCTAGGGTACTTGCTCAGAGGCACATTGCCCTATGTTTTCACATTTATATAAATAAATATCTGTAAGCCCTAACCCTCAATGTGATTGTATTTGGAGATACAGCCTTTGTGGAAGTAATTAAGGTTAAATGAGGTACTGAGGAGAGGGCTTTGATTTAACAGGATGAGTGTCATTATAAGAAAAGACACCTTGCTGTCTAAAAGCCAGAAGCAAGCCCTCCCCAGAACCCAACCATATTGGCACCCTGATCTCAAACTTCCAGCCTCCAGAACTGTGAGAAGAAAAAAAAATTGCTTGTTTGCCACCCATTATAGTAGCCCAAACTGACTAATACAGACTGCAGAGGAGATTGCCGTTTATATGATCAGTTTAGGTGCTGGATCAGCCAGTAGTAAACAGTCAGCCCTCCATCCTCCCTCCCTTCACATATGCAAAGCAACAAAAAACACTTTTTTGATTAGTCTGAAAATGTCTGAAACTATAAATATGGCTTACAGTTCTTAGGTCACAGTAGACACAGCTTGGGGCTTCTGTCTGCCTTAGAGCAGTTCTTCCAAAGGCTGTGACTGTGCTGATGCCCTAACTCTTTTTTGATGGGACACTTACACTTGGACTATGCTATGGTTTGGATGTTTGACCTCTCCAAGTCTCATGCTGAAATTTGCTCCCCAGTGTTGGAGGTGAGACCTAATGAGAGGTGATTGGGTCATGGGGGCAGATCCCTCATGGATAGATTAACCCCCTCCCTTGTGGTGAGTTCTCTGTTCCAATGAGAGCTGGTTGTTAAAAAGAGCCTGGCCCCTCCCTTCCTTTCTCTTCCTTTTCTTGCCATGTGATCTCTGCACACACAGGCTCCCCTTTGCTTTCCCACTGTGAGTGGAAGCAGGTGTGAGGCCCTCATCAGATGCAGATGCCCAATCTTGGACTTTGCAGCCATCAGAATCATGAGCTATATAAACCCTTTTTTTCTTTTTCTTTTCCTTTTTTTTTTTTTTTTTGAGATGGAATCTTACTCTGTCACCAGGCTGGAGTGCAGTGGTACAATCTTGGCTCACTGCAACCTCCACCTCCCTGATTCAAGCGATTCTTCTGCCTCGGCCTCCGGAGTAGCTGGGACTACAGGTGCGCACCACCACACCCAGCTAATTTTTGTATTTTTAGTAGAAATGGGGTTTCACCATGTTGGCCAGGTTGGTCTCGATCTCTTGACCTCATGATCCACCAGCTTCAGCCTCCCAACGTGCTGGCATGAACCACCGCACCCGTCCTAAATAAACCTTTTTTTTCTTAATAAATTACTGATCTCTGGTATTCTTTTATAACAATACAAAATGGAATAAGACAGAAAATTGGTGCTGAGGAGTGGAGTATTGCTTTAACAATACCTAAACATGTGGAAGCAGCTTTGGAACTGGGTAATGGACTGAGGTTGGAAGAGTTTGGAGGGCTCAGAATGTAACCAGATTTAGGTTCAGCTGCTGCCGCTCAAACACCAGACATTAGAGTCTAGGATTGGTGGGAGGAAAAGCAGATTTAATTGGAGAGCCAGCAAACTTAAGAACATAGTGAACTAGCATTCGAAAGTGCCATCTTTATTTTTTTCTTCAACTTTTAAGTTCCCGGGTGCACGTGCAGGATGTGCAGATTTGTTACATAAGTAAACGTGTGCCATGGTAGTTTGCTGCACAGATCATTCCATCACCTAGGTATTAAGCCCAGTGCCCATTAGCTGTTCTTCCTGATGCTCTCCCTCCCCCCAACCCCCATTTCCACAGGCCCTAGTGTGTTGTCCCCCGCCATGTGTCCATGTGTTCTTATCATTCAGCTCCCACTTACAATTGAGAACATGTGGTATTTGCTTTTTTTTTGTTCCTGCATTAGTTTGCTGAGGATAGTGGCTTCCAGGTTCATCCATGTCCCTGCAAAGGACATGATATCATTTTTTATGGCTGCATAGTATTGCAGGGCGTATATGTACCACATTTTCTTTATCCAGTCTATCATTGATGGGCATTTAGGTTCATTCCATGTCTTTGCTATTGTGGATAGTGCTGCAATGAAAGTACCATCTTACGTTTTAAAATTTACCATAGGGTTTTAAAGGGAAACTTGGAGACGTGGAGGTGCAGGGTGCAGGGTCTGTGTGTCTTGTTCCAGTGGTTATCTTGGGTAATGCCTGGCCAGAGGTCTGGTTGGCAAAATCTTGACTTCGGCCTGATGGTGGTGGACTAATCGTTGGTTACTCCCTCCAAGTGGGAGAATTCCTTAATGAGACCTCCGTCCTTGATTTGTTTCAAGGTTAGCCTCTGGGAGTTCTTGAGCAAGAGCCTAATTAGGTAAGCAGGCATTGCTGAAAGGGAGTGTCTAGAGAAGGAAGGAAGAAGAAGAAAGTGGGTGATTTTTAACACCAAGGCCCCTGGTTACAAGAAGACAAAAAGATGAGGAATTTAGAGATTGGAAATTCTAAGAGGTTGGAACTTCTTACAGATTGATTAATTGGTTATAACCAAAATGCTGATAGAAATGTAGACAGTATGTCAAATGGGGACTTCTAAAAAATTTTTAAAAACTAAAAAAGAAATATAGACAGTAAAGGCCATGTTGACAAGGTCTCAGGTGGAAATGAGGAATTTACTGGGAAGTGAAGCAGAGATCACCCACGTTACAGCACAGCAAAGAACTTGGCTGCATTGTGTCCATGCCCTAGGGCTTTGTGGAAGACCAAACATAAGAGTAATGACCTAGCATAATTGACAGGAGAAATTTCTAAGCAGCAAAGCAATCGAGAAGTGTCATGATTACTTTTAACAGCATATGTTGAATTGCAGCAGCAAAGGAATGACTTAAAGGCAGAATTTATCATTAAAAGCAGAGTGTAAAATATTGGAAAATTCTCAGCCTGGTCATGTAATAGAGAAGGAAAGAGTATTTTCAGAAGAGAAATCCAAGAATATGATCAAGCTGGAGCCACAGGTTGCTAAAGAGTTTAGGGTGACAAAAAGGGATCTAGGTATTAATAGTCAAGACAATGGGGAAAAGGCCACAAAGGCGTTTAACAAATTGAAATTTCTGCTGTGCAGCCACCCCTCCCATCACAGGCCTAGCGGTATTAGGAGGACAGATTGGTTTTGGGGGACAGGACCAGGGCACCACTGCTCCTCACTGCCTCAGGATGCTGTTCCCAGGCTGTAGCAACTGTGGCTCAAATGACCCCAGGAGCCGCAGATAAGATTGGTGCTGCTGCTCTAGAGGGCACAAAGTGGAAGCCTTGGTGGTATCCACGTGGTATTAATTCTGCAGGCCCACAGAATGCAAAAGCTGCAGAGATGTGGCTTCCACCTAGATTTCAGAGGGTTTATTGAAAAGCCTGGGTGCCCAAGCAAGAGCCTGCTGCAGAGTCAGACCCCTCACAGCCAGCCTCTGCTAGAGTAATGCCTAGTGGATTTGCAGAAGGGGCACTGCCCTCCAGCCCCTAGAATGATAGAGCCACCAGCAGTGTGTACCTTCAGCCTGGAAATCCTCTGGCATTTGACTCCACCTTATGAGAGCAGCCACATGGGCTGCACCCAGAATAGCCACAGGGAAGGGTCTGCTTGAGGCCTCAGGACCCACCAGTGTGCCCAGGTTGCATGACATGGAGTCATAGGAGATTATTTTGGAGCTTTAAGATGTAATGCCTGCCCTGCTGGGTTTTGGACATGCATGGGACCTAGTACCCCTTTCTTTTCACTGATTACTCCCATTTGGCATGGGAATGTCTGACATGGGAATGCCTGTATAACCATTGTATCTTGGAATTAAATAACTTGTTTTTTATTTTACATGCTGATAGCTGAAAGGAACTGGTCTTGAATCTCAGATGAGATTTTAGACTTTGGACTTTTGAGTTGGTGCTGGAACAACTTAAGACATTTGGTACCATTGAGATGGATGATTGTACTTTACATGTGAGAAGGACATCAGTTTTGGGGGCCAGGGGTGGAATGCTATGGTTTGGAAATTCTTCCCCTCCAAACCTCATGTTGATATTTGATACCCCGGATTGGAGGTGGGGCCTAATGGGAGGTGTTTGAGTCATGGGGGCAGATCCAGAGCTGTGGTTGGCCAAGTTCCCTGCTATTGGGACTAAGGTGGTGTGAATGAAGAGAACAGATACAGATGCCCAGTGACTAGGGATGGGGGATGATGTTAACATCTTGGTTCCAGGCCTTCCTGACACAGTTCCATTCCTGTCTTTTCCACAATTTGGTGATGTGACCCAATACATCCATTTTTGTTTTGAATCAACAACCAAAAATGTGCTAAGTCAAGGAAGGGCTTTGTCCATTGTTAAAATGTACATTTTTTTGGAAAGTGTATTGTGTTTTCTATCACTTCTGTAAGAAATTACCACAAACTTAGTAACTTAAAGTAATACAAATTTATTTTATAATTCTGCAGGATAGAAGTGTGGTACAGGTTTCACCGTATCAGTGTTATGAGCCTTAATTCTCCTTTCCATGTAACCTGATACATAGATGCCAAAGATCAAGATGTAGACATCTTTAGGGGGCCATTATTCTGCATACCACATATAGTAATATATTGTCTTATCCCGACTTTTGCAATTCCATTTGATTTGAGAGGAGATTCTGACAGAAAGAAAAAGAAAAAAAAAAACAAGGATGGGTGTCAGGAACTCCTGAGGAGTAGAAGATGGAAAGTAGGTTTAGAAAAAAAGGAAGTTGGTGACAGGGTCATTGACTATTAGACCATTCTGCCAAGGGCTGGAAGCAAAATACAATGCAAGACAAGTGACTAATTGTGTCAAATATGTAGATTATCAAGAGCCCCAGGTCTTTTTGCATATTAGGAGGCCATGTAACTTGAATCTTAATTACTCTAAGCCAGTCATGGATATTCCATCCTCCTTGCCAGTGTTTGGTGGAGGAATGTATGTGAAGCAGTTCTAACCTCTAAGATATTAGAAGATGGATTCTAGGGGGGTGTCCTCTAGCAGAAAAAAAAAAAAAAAAGAGGTTTTTGCTTCTAGGAGAGAGAGAGAAAGACTCAAGGTGATAAAGAGTTCATCTTTCTTGAGGCTAATATAAAAAGTTGTTTTCATATAATTTCTTTGCCAATTATTATTATTTTGAGACGAAGTCTTACTGTGTTGCCCAGTCTGGAATGCAGTGGTGCAATCTTAGCTCACTGCAACCTCCGCCTCCTGGGTTCAAGCAATTCTCGTGCCTCAGCCTCCCAAGTAGCTGGGATTACAGGCACCCCACCACCCCCAGCTAATTTTTGTATTTTTGTATTTTTAGTAGAGATGGGATTTCACCATGTTGGCCAGGCTGGTCTCAAACTCCTGACCTCAAGTGATCTGCCCGCCTTGGCCTCCCAAAGTGCTGAAATTATAGGCATGAGCCACTGTGACTGGCCCAATTATTATTAAATTATTATTAATAATAAAAATTTTATTAATAATAATAAAAATTATTATATAAGACAACCAGAGTATTTCATAATATCAAGTATTTCATAAGGTGTTTTAGCTATAGCAATTATTGTTTAACAGCTAAGAAATAGAGCAGTGTAAGAAAATAATATTTATAAAGTTATAAAATATGAATACTGATATTAAAACTTCATTAGGCCAGGTGTGATGGTCACACCTATAATCCCAGCACTTTGGGAGGCCCAGGCTAGAGGATTACTTGAGGCCAGGAATTTAAGACCAGCCTGTGCAACTCTGTCTCTACAAAAAAATACAAAAAATTACCTGGGCGTGGTGGCACATGCCTGTAGTCCTAGCTACTCGAGAGGTTGAGGTGGGAGGATCACTTGAGCCCAGGAGTTTGGGGCTACAGTGAGCTATGATCATGCCACCACACTCCAGCCTGGGTGACAGAGACCCTCTCTCTCTCTCAAAAAAAAAAGCTTCATTAACTATCACAGTAGTAAAGAACACAACCAATGCTTCACATTTGAAAGACTTAATATGAAATTAATTCTATTGTCGAGAAATTAAATGAGAGGAATTTTCATTTTTATTGAAGGTAATAAAGCATCACCTAACATTATATACTAGTCCTTTTTCTTCTTATTTTTTTTTATTTTTATTTTTTTGAGACGGCGTTTCGCTCTTGTTGTCAGACTGGAGTGCAATGGCGCGATCTCGGCTCACCGCAAGCTCTGCCTCCTGGGTTCAAGCGATTCTTCCGCCTCAGCCCCCCAAGTAGCTGGGACTACAGGCATGCGCCACCACGCCCGGCTAATTTTGTATTTTTAGTAGAGATGAGGTTTCTCCATGTTGGTCAGGCTGGTGTCGAACTCCTGACCTCAGGTGATCCCCCCGACTTGGCCTCCCAAAGTGCTGAGAATACAGGTGTGAGCCACAGCGCCCAGCCAAGGTATATACCAGTTCTTTTACAAAAGAAGACATATATGTGGCCAAAAAGCATATGAGAAAAAGGTCAGTATCACTGATCATTAGAGAAATGCAAATCAAAACCACAATGAGATACCATCTCACACCAGTTAGAATAGCTATTACTAAAAAATGAAAAAACAACAGATGCTGGTGAGGTTGTGGGGAAAGGTCAGTGATACTGACCACCCCCCAACCTTTGTTCACTGGCATTTAAAAGTCAGGCTGGGCATGTATGATCTGAACACTTTCAGGAGAGACTTGTGAAATACATCTTTCATTTGAAAGTTCACAGACAAACTCTGTTTCTAGTCTTTCCTGGACAGATAAATACATAAAAGTGGTACTTATGGTTTCCCGAAGGTGTGTTTCCGCAGCCCTCCGCTAACCCTTTATAGCTTTTCCCTCCTCACACCTTGACCATCAAGGAAATGAGTCATACCTTCTTCCCTGTCTAGAGAATACAGGCCCTCCTTGTGCACGGGCAGATATTTGAGATAAGAGCTTTACTAGTTGTATGATTTTTTGAAAACGTTGCTGTTAAATATGATACGAATACAGAAATCCACATGAGACAAACGTACAGCTTAAGGAGTTATTGAAGGGTAATGCCTTGCAACTGGCATCCATGTCAGGAGAGAATACCTGCCAACTACCCCAGACACCCTCCACATGTACCTCCCAAACCCTTATTGATAACCTCTGTCTTCACTATGGGGATTATTTTCTTTCTTTTGGATATTATCCACCTGTATTATGAACATCCTGTGGCTGCTGTAAAAAATTAAACTAGATGGCAACGGAAATGTGTTCTCTCAAAGTTCTGGAGCCCAGAGGTCTGAAATCAAGGTGCCAGCAGGGCTGCACCCCTGGGAGACCTAGGGAAGAATCCATTCTTTTCCAGCATCCTGTGGCTGCTGGCATTCCTTGACTTGTGGCCACATCACGCCAGTCTCTGCTCCCTGGTCACATTGTCTCCTCCTCTTCCATCTGTGTCAAATCTCCCTCTGCCTAACTCTTATAAGGACACTTGTCATTGGATTTAGGGCCACCAGGATAATCTAGGATGATTTTCTTTTCTTTTCTTTTCTTTTTTGAGGCGGAGTCTTGCTCTGTTGCCAGGCTGGAGTGCAGTGGCAAGATCTCAGCTCACTGCAACTTCGCCTCCTGGGTTCAAGTGATTCTCGTGCCTCAGCCTCCAGAGTAGCTGGGATTACAGGCATGTGCCATCACATCCAGGCAATTTTTATATTGTTTTAGTACAGATGGGGTTTCACCATGTTGACCAGGATGGTCTCAATCTCCTGACCTCATGATCCGCCCACCTCGGCCTCCCAAAGTGCTGGGATTACAGGCATGAGCCACTGTGCCTGGCCGGGTAGGTTTTTAAAAAATCATTATGTAATCATTTTTAAATAATTAAACTTTTTTTTTCCCCAGTCCACTGCAGTTACTCTTATTCATGCATGATTTATTCCATCTTGAGCCAGTGGAATCATCTGCAGATTGTTTCCAACTACTTCAGTTAAAACCGTAATAGTTTTTGATAGCTTCTTTGCTACCTTGTGTAACAAGATGCTCCTGGCCCATTTTGTACAATTCCTCCCTGAAACCTGGAATGAACCATTTGTTTAAGCAGCACTAGTTTCTTTTAGTCTCACTAAAGTCTATAGTCTGGATGCTAGGGATGCTTATTGCTGCTGGATTGTTCATTGTCGCTAGGCCTAAAATTAAAATACATAATAACACAGGTTGGGTGTGGTGGCTCACACCTGTAATCCCAGCATTTTGAAAGGCCAAGGCAGGAGGATTGCATGAGCTCAGGAATTTGAGACCAGCCTGGGTGATATAGCTCACTATAAATAATTCTAAAAATTAGAAAAAAAAATACATAACATAAAAGCAGGAGAGGAGTATTAGAATTTAACATGTTTAAGGTTCTAGCATTGTCAGGGAAATGGTAAAAGCATCTTAACAACTATAGGTAGCCCTTTTTCCCACAGAAAGTATTCTGGTTCTCAAGGTCACCTGGGGTATCACATTATAACTCACTGCTCTTTTCCACATCTCTCTCTCTCTCCCTCCCTCCCTCCCTCACACAGACATATCATTCTTAGAATAACAATGCCAACGTGCAGTTTGGGTATGAATTTTTGATAATTCCAGATTTATTTAGTTAGTTAGTTAGTTTTGAGAGAGTCTCTCTGTCACCCAGGCTGGAGTGCAGTGGTATGATCTCGGCTCACTGCAACCTCTGCCTCCCAAACTCAAGCAATTCTTGTGCCTCAGCTTCCCGAGTAGCTGGGATTATAGGCATGCGCCACCACGCCTGGCTAATTTTTTGTAGAGACATGGTTTCACCATGTTGACCAGGCTGGTTTTGAACTCCTGACCTCAAGCGACCCACCTGCCTCGGCCTCCCAAAGTGCTAGGATTACAGGCGTGAGCCACCATGCCTGGCCGGATTTCTTAAACATTTCAGTCAGAAAGCAGATGAGAAGGTGAGGTTGAAACTGGCAAGCTGCCACCTGAGACTTGATATTTTGGTAAGAAGAAAAGAATGGTATGGAATTCCAGCCAGAAATACTAAACATACATTAAAAGTAGGCAAGTTTAGAGCATTTTGTTCTTCATAAAAATTTTTAAAGGTTGAATTAATATTTTATTGTCATTTATAATCAGATGGCAGTATAGTCTCCATACTTCTTGTAAATAAAAAAAATTACGAGTTCTAAATAGCCAATGGCTCGTTATATTTTCAGAAAACATGATTGATTGATTAATGGTTGCTTCAAGTTTTTTCTTATTAACTCCAGAAAATTCAACCACCTTTTGTCTCTTTTTAAAAAATTGTAAGATTGGAAGGGCATGGTGGCACATGCCTGTAATCCCAGCACTTTGGGATGCCAAGGTGGGTGGGTCACTTGAGCTCAGAAATTTGAGACCAGCCTGGGCAATATGGCAAAACCCCATCTCTATTAAAAATATAAAAATTAGCCAGGCATGGTGGTGCACACCTGTAGTTCAAGCTACTTGGGAAGTTGAGGTGGAGGATCGCTTAAGCCTTGGAGGCAGAGATTGTAGTGAGCTGAGATTGTGCCACTGCACTCCAGCCTGGGTGACAGAAACCCTGTGTCAAACAAAACAAAACTGGAAGATTAGCATGCATTTGACTTCACACACTGAAGCGACATCCTGACAGTCACATCCATTTCAAGGAACATCATACTGGAGTACTTTTCAGAGAGGTGTCCTTCATAATTTCTGAAGATCTTTGAAACAAGGTCTTTGTTAGAACTTCTTCTGCTTTTCTCTTCCCCAATTCCTAGTATAAGGCATTTATTCTCAGAGGTTCAGCTTTTAGAAAGACTCTTCCATATAACATTTTTGCTTGTCCAACATGTTAGGAGGTCCAATCAACACACACGCAAAATAGAAAAGTATTTTCCAGTATTTTTAACACAAAGTTATTGGTTTAAAAACATGTCTATTCCCTTTTATATCTGCTTTTAAAAGAAGTTAGGAAGACAAACTAATGGAGCCCATAAGCTTTGTCTTCTTGAACAAGAAGAAACTTCTCTAAGAAAGTTTGGGGCAGGAATTACACACAGTTAAGAAACCCCATGAATCCAAATATTTACTCAGCCTCACTAAAATGAGAGCATACAACTGGTTTATGAAGTTATTAGAGCTGCCGAAGGGTTCGGAAGTGTACTCCAGGGTGGCCAGCTGGGCTCAGAGTGGAGCAGGGTCAGGATGGACGAGGACATGCTGACCACCCTGAAGATCCTCATCTTCGTGAGAGTGGGGTGGGCAAGTCCTCCTGCTCTTGAGGTTCACAGATGATACTTTTGACCTGGAACTTGCAGCAACAATAGCATGATGTGACTGCAAACAGTATGATTAGAATGTATGCCAGGTGAAACAAAGGGATCACTGTCATAGATGTTGCCTCAAATTCCAGTTGTCTGGAAAGAAATGTAAAGTGGGACCACCTGCCAAAAAAAAAATACTCAGCGAGCTCCAAGCAAGTTTTGGGGGCTCCCCAAAACCAGTGAAGACTTCAACTAAAAGTAGAATTTCAAAGCACTCTAAGAAACCAAACCCCAAAATTAAACAGGAAGATCAGTGTCTGTACTGAACAGCCCCATCTGGTGGACACAGGATTTGTGTTATCGACTTGAATGTTACCAAGAATTCACGATTCCTGGCATCCGTCGGTGTTAAGGACCAAAAGCTGGATTAAGTACCAATTAGATACAGTAAAGCAAACCTGGCTTTGAGGCAAGGACCCCTCGAAGTAGTCATGCAGTGCTTTTGTTACGGTTCTCGGAGCAAGTCTTCCTCATCCCTCCCACCTTCTTTTGGCCTCCTTGTAAACCTGAACCGCCAGGTACCTCAATTTTCTTCATGGCCAAGACTGTTGTTAATTGTTAAATGGGTGGAGGAAATGGGTGAGCCACTGCTTGCTCTGCACGTTGTCCTCCGGGTGCTGGGTCTTCAGGTAGTACAGCAGCCGCATGGCTTTGACCCGCAGAAGTAACTGGGCCATTCCCAGGCTGCCCCCCAAGATGTGTCCTCCGAAGAAGCTGGTCAGGAAGACGAGATGCCCGCTGTGCTTGTAGATGGGGAAGGTGATGCTGCTCAGGTCAAGTGTTTTGTACACCTGCCAGGCATGCAGGAGCGGGTTGGGGGGCACACAGAGCGGCTGGTAACTCAGGGACACCTGCTGGTACTGGATCTGGCTTCGTCTCCCCTTGGGACCTGAAGGGCCTGCATCACACTGCCCAATTTACCGACTTCGGCAAAGATGTCTGGTTCCGGCTATAAGTCGCTTTTGGAGACCACCAAAATGAAGGCGAAATTGACCTTGGAGCTCCTGGAGAAGCGGTAGGAGTCGGTGGTGGTGAAATGGCCCTGCATGAAGCCCACTCCGCCTTGGCCAGGCTCCCCCCGGGGCGCACGGCTCCTCCAGATCTTCATCCTCAGGCAGGTAAAGGGAGCCGGAGCCCAGCGCGGCCGGCAGCATCATGGGCGCCAGAGGAAGATGAGGGGTGCCCACCACCACCCCAGCCATTGGAAGGCGCGGGACAGGGGCCCCTTCAGGCGGTCGGCGTGGCAGTCGCGTGCAGACGGCTACGGATTCGGGGTTTCGCCCCAGCAAGGGTGCGTCCTTCCAACCCATGCCGGGTGGCTGCGGCCCCTTCTCTAGCTACGGTCGCCGCTCCGAGGGCTGCCCTGACTCCCAGCCCGGCCTCGCTTCGCTCCCTGGTCCCACACTGGGACCTCCACCGACCCGGACCCAGACTTTGAGCTCCGCTGCCGCGGCCCGGCTCCGGCTTCCCCTCCGACTCTGACCGACTCCGCTCAGGCTCCCGCGACTCCGGCTAATCGCCCAGTCCCTCTTCCTGGGCGCCTACTCCAGCTCCCGCTTCGCCCCGGGCTCGGGTCCGGCTGCCCCACGACCTTAGAGGAACAGAAACTCATTTCCAGGAAGCACAGGCGGGACAGCAGGTGAAAAGGCCCCTGCGGGGAGCAGATCTCCGCCCCACCCGACGGTTTCCTGGAGACATTCCAGGGAGTCTGAGCTCTGGCCGCACGCCCGGACGCAGAGGCGGCTTTGGGAGCACATGGCTGGCCCGGATGCCCAGCGAATCTGAAATGTGTTTGAGGCGTGCCTGGACTCTCAGGGGTTCAGCAAACACAAGGAATGCTTCTTCAAGGCCATCAGATGCGTGCCTATCCTACGGGACTTGTAATTTATTGGGAGAATTTGGGTGTTTCTCTCACACACAAATGCCATAGATATTCCACATGTCCTGAGTGACAGATATTACCTTACTTGGGGTTCACCCAGTAGCAGTTTCAGGTAAGACTTTTGTGAACCTGATACACTTAACTTAGTTATTGTTTTTATTTTCTATCCATAAATGTAACGTGCATATATCTACTTGTGAAAGAAGTATAGAATGAAAAGTGGAAAAAAAATCTAAACCTCTTACCCATTCCTCTTAAAGGAAATGTTAAAAAGTGGGTCTACATCCTTACAAACCCTTTCTATGCAAGACATGCATATCAAAGATGTAGCAAATATACTTTTTTCATAAATATTATTGTACTATTCATGTTATGCAGATTATATTTTTCATCTACAGTGGCAGAGGATTTGAACATGTCAGTGCAAATAAATTTATCTTATTTTTTAACTGCTCTATACTTTTCCAATGTATAGATGAAACATAATTTCATCAGAATCTTATTGATGGACTCATAGATTGTTTAGTCATTTGCTTTTATAAATAGTGCTTGGTGAATTAATGTCTTTTATTTAACCTATACACAGGAACCGTATCTGTGAGATAATTTTTCAGAGTGGATTCACTAGGCCAAAGGATAGGTTCTTTTAAATTTTTAGAGCTATTGAGAGATTAAAATCCAAAGAAGTTGTATTAATTTATACCCTCATAAGCAATATATGAATTTGCCATAGGCTATCCCACAGTGTCAGCAAAGTGTTTGGTTTGTGCCACTGGTATCTTACTTTGGTTTAATTTTGAATGCATTGCTTAGCATCCTTATCTTTCCTTTTTTTTTTTTTTTTTTTTTTTAGACGGAGTCTCACTCTGTCGCCCAGGCTGGAGTGCAGTGCAGTGGCACAATCTCGGCTCACTGCAAGCTCCGCCTGCTGGGTTCACACCATTCTCCTGCCTCAGCCTCCCTAGTAGCTGGGACTACAGGCGCCTGCTGCCATGCCTGGCTAATTTTTTGTATTTTTAGTAGAGACGGGGTTTCACCGTGTTAGCCAGGTTGGTCTTGATCTCCTGACCTTGTGATCCACCCACCTCTGCCTCCCAAAGTGCTGGGATTACAGGTGTGAGCCACCATGCCCGGCCTGTCTTTCCTTTTTGAGTGAACTTTCATATCTTGTGTGTGCCTATTCCATTCAGAAGTTTTCCCTTTGGATTGCTGAGATTTTCTTCTTGTTTTGTAGGAACCCTTTATAGTTTTTAAAAATGACCACCTTTCTTGTGATCAGAGTTACAAGCATCTCCCCATTTTGCTTATTGCCATGGCTTACTTTTGTAGTTCAATTAACAAATACTTTTATGAGTTCCAAGTTTTTTGTTATAATACATTTTTCTTTTTTTGTGATTATAAAAAAATTACTAGAAAATTTAAACCAAAGTTGTGGCCAGTAGAAATGATCATTACTGGCTAGGTGTGGTGGCTCATTCCTGTAATCTCAGCATTTTGAGAGGCCAAGGCAGGAGGATTACTTGAGGCCAGGAGTTTGACACCAGGCTGGACAACATAATGAGATCCCATCCTTAAAAAAAAAATTAGTAGGCTGGGCTCAGTGGCTCACACCTGTAATCCCAGCTCTTTGGGAGGCTGAGGCGGGTGGATCACCTGAGGTCAGGAGTTCGAGACCAGCCTGACCAACATGAGGAAACCCCATCTCTACTAAAAATACAAAAATTAGCTGGGCGTGGTGGTGCATGCCTGTAATCCCAGGTACTCGGGAGGCTGAGGCAGGAGAATCGTTGGAACCCGGGAGGCGGAGGTTGCAGTGAGCTGAGATTGCGCCATTGCACTCAAGCCTGGGTGGCCGAGCAAGACTCTACCTCAAAAGAAAAAAAAAAAAATTAAACATTAGCCAGGTATGATGGTGCACACCTGTGGTCCTGTACGCAGGGGGCTGAGGTGGGAGGATTACGTGAGCTCAAGAGGTATAGGCTGCCGTAAGCTATGATTGTGCCACTGCACTCCAGCCTGGGTGACAGAGCAAGACCTTCTCTCTCACACACACACACACAAAAAGGAAATAAATAAAAGAAAGCAAGCAGAAATTATCATTATGGTCTTGGCTGGATACAACTACAATCTTCAAGTGTGTTTTGTAGCTTTGTATTCCCTATTTGAGTTTTTCATCTTGCATAGCTGTAATATATTGAAAAGTAGTTCTAACTGGGCATCTTTCCATAGTGATATCTGCCTTCTATGAAGCTCTGTGCTTTTATTCCATAAATTATAAATAAATATGTTATTGGCCATTACAATGGATGAGACGAAACTTTGAAATTTTTTTTCAATAAGGAAGCTCAAAGTTTGATAAGAAAACAACTGCAAAAATATAACAAAACATCTGTGGAAGTAGCACAGCATCCTGGCTCATAAAATTAGGATCGGAAACCATCAGTCTCCTTCCGGTTTCTGTCCCCTTTCTTGTCTGTAAAAACCAAATATTTAGGTCAGGCACAGTGGCTCATGGCTCTAGCCCCAGCACTTTAGGAGACCCAAATGGGTGGATTGCTTGAGGCTAGGATTTCAAGACCAGCCTGGACAATGGGGCAAAACCCTGTCTCTACAAACAATACAAAAAATTAGCTGGGAATTTTTTGTACAGTGTCATATACATGTACCTGTCATGTCATGTACATGTCATGTCATGTACATGTAGTTCCAGCTACTTGGGAGACTGAGGTGGGAGGATCACCCGAGCCCAGGAGGTTGAGGCTACAGTGAGCCAAGATCGCACCACTGCACTCCAGCCTGGGTGACAGAGCGATACCCTGTCTCAAAAACAACAACAACAACAACAACAACAATGACAAAACAACCCCAAACATTTAGAAGAATTTAAGATGAGGGAAAGGAGAGCCACTCACCCAGTTCTCCAGTGACCTAGTGTCCCTAACTTGTAGAGCAGCTTTACTTCCAGTCTTGTGGCTACTTTGCAGTCAGTTCTTTGATTGGAGAAGTGCCTTGCACTTTATACCAGACTTTCCTTATGAGCAGATGGTTACAGGTTAGTCTATAAGACATGGTGATCACGTCACTCCTCTGTTCACATCCCCGTGATGACGCCACATTTCACTCAGAGCTGAAGTCAAAGTCCTTACAATTATATGCATGTGTGCTACAACGACTCGCACAAAGATGGACAGCCATAGGCCCAGGTGAAAGCTCAGAAAGTCTGGTTTCAAACAGGAAGATGGGAGCAATGGATACTGTGACAACTGACAGTCTCTGCCAGACATTAAAATGCTATGAAGCCACTATTATTAAAATTATGGGCCAGGCACTGCAGCTGACACCTGTAATCCCAGCACTTCGGAAGGCCAAGGCAAGCAGATCACTTGAGGTCAGGAGTTCGAGACCAGCCTGGCCTACATGGCAAAACGCCATCTCCACTAAAAATACAAAAATTAGCCAGACATGGTGGTGCACGCCTGTAGTCCCAGTACTTGGGAGGCTGAGGCAGGAGAATCACTTGAACCCATGAGGCGGAGGTTGCAGTGAGCCTAGATCGCACCACTCTACTACAGCCTGGGCAACAGAGCGAGACTCTATCTCAAAAATAAAATAAAATTCTGCTGTGTTATTTTTCAAAATAATGAAAGAAAATTCAAGAAAAACCTCTGAGGTAGTAAGACATGAATAGACCAAGGATAATTGAAAAACATTTATCTTATGCTAACTTTTCTCATATACCTGGGTGCATATTCATGGAAGGAGTGTAAATTGACACATTTCTGGTGAACAACTGAGAAAAATATATTAAAATTACAAATTGAAGATGGTTTTGAACATAAGAGTATTTTGTACTTATATTAAGGGTGAGAATGTTTCTTGATGTGTGCTTCCAGGCTGAAGTAGCTCTCCTAGTTTAATGCTGCTGGCCTCTCTTCTCCTCCTCATTTGCTTTTCCCTAAGAAAGGAGGGGTGACTCCTCTAATTGTTAAATTTGTAAAGAATAAGCGGGGAAGGCCACATTCTGCCCATCATCTTCCTAAAACCTGCATGGGGAGACTTGTGTTTGAAGAACATTGCCTATGATTAAATGGAAAGAGATCCAGAATTGGGAAACTGTCTTATCTTCAAATGTAAGCCACATGCTTCAACATCAGCTGTCATCAGTAATGAAGGTGACATTTTAAACACCTGTCTGCTTCTTTTGTCTTACTTCCTAATTGGCTTAGAATTTGGGTGAGGATGAGGAGTGTCATTTATTGCTGTAAGATCCAAACACACATCTACGGATTTATCCTACAGACATACTTATATATGTGTGACGTTACATGTGTACAAGGTTAATCATTGTAGCATTGTTTATAATACCAAAAGACTGAGAGCAATCTAAATGTCCATATAGAGGATTATTTAAATAAGACACTGTTGCACAATGGACTACTATGCATCCAAAAAAAAAATAGTAAGCTCCAAGATATATTAAAAAAACAAAATCACAAAACAAAAACAAGAATTGTGAGTATAGTATGCTATAAATTGTGCAAGAAAAAGAGAAATATTTAAATATCTGCTAATACCTTTATACCATATTTCAGAAATATTATGTAAGAAATTGGTCGGTTTATTTATTTTATTTTGCCTCCAGGGAAGAAAACCTGTCACGTAGGTGCATTTTCTATTTGATACTCCCTAAAGTCACAGAAATCATGGGTGAGTGCAAATTCAGAGTGGAAATCATGTGTCTGAAAGTACTATTAAGTACCTGTCTCTTTCAAATCTTGTTAGTAGACGGTTACAAATTACTTAATCTTTCTGTCAAATCAAAATGCATTTGTGCTTATTTAGCTAAAGTGTAAAGTGAAGTGATTATTATAATTTTACTTTTTAAAAAACTTAATTATGTTTCATTAAATTAGCATGTAATTGAGTACCTAAATGAAACTTTCAAATAAATAGAATAAAAACAGAGGTACAAGGAGAGTTGCAGTACATGGCAAGTTTCATCATGAAAAGTTTTTTATTTGCCTTATTTTCATTTACTCAAAAAAATGCTTATTGAGAGCCTCCTCTGTGCCCAGCTCTAAACTCTGGGAAAATAGGAGCAAGACACTCTCTTTTCTTAGTATGGCCTACTCTAGTAGGGGACACAGATAACAAGTAAACAAGCAGGCAGTAGCTCATGCCTGAAATCCCAGCACTTTGGGAGGCTAAGGCGGGCAGACCACTTGAGGCCGGGAGTTCCAGACCAGCCTGGCCAACATGGTGAAACCCTATCTCTACTAAACATACGAAAAAATTAGCCAAGCATGGTGGCACACACCTGTGATCCCAGCTACCTGGGAGGCTGAGACATGAGATCCCCTAAACCCGGGAGGTGGATTTTGCAGTGAGCCAATATTGTGCCACTGCACTCTAGCCTGGGTGACAGAGTGAGACTCTGTCTCAAAAAAAAAAAAAAAAAGACACAAAGTAAACAAGCAGATGAGCTATTTTTAAAGCGATAGTACTAAAAGACAATAACACAGAGCTATGACAATATAGAGTGGCTAAAATGGGAGAGGAGGAAGGATTATTTTTTCCAAGTTAATTTTTGGGGAGAGATACAATTTATTAAACAAGCATGTATATATGCCCCTCTGTGCCTACTCCTGTTGTGGACACTGGGCATAAAGCAACACAGAAGGTTAAATCTTTGTTCTCAAGAAGCTTAAGACATTCCATTGATACAGACTGACAATAAACAAACAAGCAAATTGATATTTAATATGCAAAGTCATATGCAGAGTCAGATTTACTGTGATACCCCAGCCGGGGCTGGTCATTGCTGAGGGCCATAGAATGTTCTAGGTGGCAAGTGGAAGCCAGGTTGCAACAACTACATAGTTTTACATAAATATTTCTAGTAAATTGCCTAAATAAATCTTAGAAGGAATAACTGAGCTCCAAGACTCTAGCAATTTATGATTTATTTTCACATTCTTAATAAATATTCACTTTCATACTTAATTTTTTAATTGCAATTTTTATATTTTGTTTCTTTAAAAAGTGCCCCCCTCATTATAAAAACTTCAGGCCCCACAAAACTTAGCTGTTCCCATAATAAGATATCAGGTGGTAACAAGTGTTTTTGTTTTTTGTTTTTTGTTTTTTTTTGGGATGGAGTTTTGCTCTGTCCCCAGGCTGGAGTACAGTGGTGTGATCTTCGCTCACTGCAACCTCCACCTCGCGGGGTCAAGTGATTCTCCTGCCTCAGCCTCCCAAGTGGCTGGGACTACAGGCGCTCACCACCATGCCCAGCTAATTTTTGTATTTTTTGTAGAGATGGGGTTTCAACATGTTGGCCATGATGGCCTCGATCTTTTGACCTCGTGATCCACCCACCTCAGCCTCCCAAAGTGTTGGGATTATGGGCGTGAGCCACCATGGCCGGCTGGTAACAAGTTTTATGAAGAAAAATCAGAATGAAGATGATGGAGTAAAATTGTTGTGGGGGAGGTACTATTAATATAAGGTGGTCAGCAATGACCTCTCTAGTAGATGATGTTTGTGCTGAGCCCTGAAGGAAGCAAGCTATAACCTTGGAAACAGTAGGTACAAAGGCCCTGAGGCATGTGTACTATGAAACCATCTATAGACTTATTACCTAAGAGGATGTTCCCTAGGCTAAATTAATTCTTTTAGAATATATTATGTCTCCAAAATCAAGGATCAGTTATATTAATAAATACATACACTTATTAAACTACCCATTTATAAGAAATACAAAAGGTGAATTTTCGTGAAAACGGTTCATTTTCTTCAGATGAGGCTGGAATTTCGGATTGTACAGAGTCTACAGGCTGACTCCTACATTCACCCTTGGTCTTCTACAGTGATACTCCTGAAATCCTAAAATGATTAAGTTCTGTTTCTGTCAGTTGGCCCTCCTAGCACTCTGCCTCTGAGAACCAGAACAAACCTCTTTGCATTTTCTGCGAGTCCTGCACTGTTTAGAGACTAAGGAGGCCTGAGCAGGAAGAATCTGCCTGTTGATAACTCTTAGCTCTGTTTTTAGAATAAACACACCCGTTTAATGAAAACAGTGTGTACACTGAGTGTTATTTTAAGGGAAACAGCACAGAAAGGAGAGATGGGAGAAAACCAAAAGAGATCAAAAGGTTATTAAACAACCTAGAATCAATAATATACTTTTTAAAAAAAGTTTCAGCCAGAGTATCCTGTTTCTTTGCTGTCCACCTTCTATTTAAAACATGGTCATGACAGAAAAGCATGATGGATTTAACTAGACTACAAGCGTACTGAGGCAGAGGGCAGAGCCTAAGTTTTATTTACTTTTGCATCTTCGGGCGAAGCACATGGTAAGCACACCATACATATTTGTGCAATTAGGAATTAATGTTAATCTATGTGATAGCAACCATAATTATTCTACACCATCTGGTGATAACGTGGGTTTCATTTTATATATGGATTTCTCGTTTTTCCAAGGCCTGCCCACAAAAAAACACAAGAAGATGAGGTGAAAAATTCCTAGGCCCTGCCATGCAGCCACAGAAAATGGGAACCTGCCTGACTGTGGACATCAGATGAATTTCAAGGCCCAGAACCTGGATAGCATGGTTCACTGAGTCTGAGAATGATCACCTTATATGATAGTATAAGTTGTTTCCGAGCTGATATAACTGGGAATATAGAAGGCAGGGAGCCTGTCATTCTCTGCCTCTTTGACCTGGTAGATACCTCACTGTGCAGAATTGACAAGAATGCAAACTTTGTGTGTATTCTGGGACATACAAGGGAGGCAATGGGAAGCCACATTTATTCTCCTGCGTCTCTATCTTGTTTATATTCTTTGCTCTGCTTCCTAGTTCATTCAAAACTAAACCAAAGTAAAATCAACTTGAACGAAATCCAAGTCTTTATTCTCGCCATTCCCCAAACTCAGGCCAGATTCCATGGTCTGATTTTCAGCTTACATTATATTGTCTAGCTCTGTTTTTACAGTGAACACATACATTTAATAAAAGGTGACAATTTGTGCACAGTGAGTATTATTTTAAGAGAAGCTATGGGAATATACTCTTGGCCTCAAAGAGCTGACTGTCTAGTGAGGGAGACAAAAAGTGTAAAAACCATTACTATCTCTAAAGTCAAGACAAAGTTAGAGGGTCTAAGACCTATAGTAAACTAGAGGATGTTCAATCCAATAGATGTAATAGTGTAGAAATAGGCCTTTTCAAATATATATATTTTGTTTGTTTGTTTTGTTTTTAAGACGCAGTCTCACTGTGTCACCCAGGCTGGAGTGTAGTGCACAATCTCAGCTCACTGCAAACTCCACCTCCCGCGTTCAAGCAATTCTCCTGTTTCAACCTCCTGAGTAGCTGGGATTACAGGCACATGCCACCACGCCCAGCTGATTTTTGTAGTTTTAGTAGAGACGGGATTTCACCATGTTGGTCAGGCTGGTATGGAACTCCTGACCTCAGGTGATCCACCTGCCTCAGCCTCCCAAAGTGCTGGGATTACAGGCACTTACTTTTTTAAATAGGATTTTAAAATACAACAAAAGATTTCTCGGCCGGGCGCGGTGGCTCAAGCCTGTAATCCCAGCACTTTGGGAGGCCGTGACGGGCGGATCACGAGGTCGGGAGATCGAGACCATCCTGGCTAATACGGTGAAACCCCGTCTCTACTAAAAAATAAAAAAAAAGCCCGTCGCGGTGGCTCACGCCTGTAATCCCAGCACTTTGGGAGGCCGAGGCGGGCGGATCACAAGGTCAGGAGATCGAGACCACGGTGAAACCCCGTCTCTACTAAAAATACAAAAAATTAGACGGGCGCGGTTGTGGGCGCCTGTAGTCCCAGCTACTCGGGAGGCTGAGGCAGGAGAATGGCGTGAACCCGGGAGGCGGAGCTTGCAGTGAGCCGAGATCGCGCCACTGCACTCCAGCCTGGGCGACAGAGCGAGACTCCGTCTCAAAAAAAAAAAAAAAAAAAAAAACTAGCCGGGTGAGGTGGCAGGCGCCTGTAGTCCCAGCTACTCGGGAGGCTGAGGCAGGAGAATGGCGTGAACCCGGGAGGCGGAGCTTGCAGTGAGCCGAGATCGCGCCACTGCACTCCAGCCTGGGCAACAGAGCCAGACTCTGTCTCAAAAAAAAAAAAAAAAAAAAAAAAGATTTTCCAGTTTCACTACAGACCTTCTCTGGGCCTGCAGCAGAGCAGCTAAACACTGGAACAGTGCCTTAAATTTCTGGTATGGAATTCTATAATCTGCCTAAGCTAGACCTTGTTTACTCATATGCCACAATGCCACTCACGTTTTGGGGTTGGGGTAGAAGGCCACAGCATCTTAATCTCTCGGTGTTGTCTGTGATGGCTCATTAGTCACCTTGAGGGTGTGGGTGTTTCCTGTTTCCCCCGCAGCTCCCCAGGCTGTCACTGTGGCTGGATGTGGTATGAGGGGTCTCATCCAGGTGAGGCCCAGAGCCTCTGGCCAGAGTGTCAGCCTTCTAGGGTTGGGACAGCATGTGTCCCTGCAGTGGGAGCAGGGGTCCTGGAGCTGTGAAAGCCTGGGGTTATACTGCGTGAACCCTAGTGTGTTGGTCCTAGATATGATGTAGTGTCCTCACTGGGTGTGGGGAGCACTTGAGGGTTGGTTCTAATAAAAAATGGAGGCCACAACAGGTCTTAATTCCCAAGCAAAAGCAGTAGTAAGTGCTATAACTGGGGCAGTCTGGCGTACTATTGGAGCGTACAAGAGGGACAACTTCCCACAAGAAATGAAGTCTGAACTAAGACCTGAAAATGACTTGAACTTGACTTGTTTTCCCAGTCATCCAGCCATTCTATCATGCCTCACCTCCCTCTTTCCCAGTCAACAGAAGCTCACGTCTTCCCGACCCTCATTCTGTTCAGCACAGCTCCCAATCTGACCAAAATCCCTCACCCTTCCATGCCCTCCAAAATCTTTCCTATGTGTCTTCTAGAAACCCGGAGTTCCAGATGAGTGATGAACACGCTCCCCTATATCCTTAACCTCTTTCATCAGTGTCTCTTCTGATTTCTTGACCTCACTGAGTATGATCCATCAGTCTCCTGAGGACACTGGCTCCCCTGTAGCCTTTTTAAGTGAAGTAATTTTTCCTCTTACATCCTGTGTAATTCTGGCCCAGAATGTGAGACACCAGCTTTTCTTCTTTTCACTTTCTTTTCTTTTTTTCTGAGACAGAGTATCACTCTGTTGCTCAGGCTAGAGTACAATGGTGCAATCTTGGTTCACTGCAACCTCTGCCTCCCTGGTTCAAGCGATTCTCCTGGCTCAGCCTCCCATGCGGCTGGGATTACAGGCATGTGCCACCACACCCGGCTAATTTTGTATTTTTTTTGTAGCAGAAACAGGGTTTCACCTTTCACCATGTTTGCTCAGGCTGGTCTCGAACTCCTGACCTCAAGAGATCCACCTGCCTTGGCCTCCCAAAGTGCTGAGATTACAGGCATGAGCCATGGCGCCCGGCCTCACATCATGACTTTCAAACTATTCCTCCTTCTTCAAAAGCCCCACCTCCATGTGTCTACATTCTAATGATCTCCCAGTCACACCCCTCATTCACTGAAGACTTGACTCCTAGCTCACTGTCTTCCTCTTCATCCTGACTTGGGTCCTCATTTTTATCCAGATAGCCTCCCATCTGACACCTGGGGTCCTCAACCCACCAACCTCACTGCTTTTTTTTTTTTTAACTGTTATGTCTATTCTGTGTTCATTCTCTCCCTTATCTACCTTTGATGTCCTGGTCATCATTATGAAAAGCAATTGTACTTCTTTTATACTCACTTGCCCAGCTGAGTATAACTTCTCTGGGCCTGCAGCAGAGCAGCTGAACACTGGCACAGTGCCTTAAATTTATGACCACAAAGCTGAAACAAACGCTCTCTATCTGCTCCATAATCCTAAAAGGTTTCCCTAGTAAGATCAATATTTTATTCTCTGAGTCAACTATTTTATGTTTTTTTTTCCTAAAAATTTCAACCCTTCCTCTTTTTTTCCTTTCCTTTTTGTCCCTTTCCCTTTTTTTTTTTTCTAAGATAAATACTGTAGAACATAAACCCTTCCTCATTGGCCCCACTCTCACATAACTGAAAAAACGTAAGCAATTGAACAGGAACTCTATTCTTCTAACCACCAAATCTTTCAACACTTGTGTCAATATTTCCTCTTCTCCCACTTGTTATAATACAAATGCCATTGCTCTATCAAAGCAGTCATGCTCTGGATTCTATCTTCTCTTGTTTTCTCAAGGACATCACTCTTGCAATTGTCCCCGCTCTCATAGATCACCAGTTTCTCCCTTTATTATGTGGAATTTGCAGTTCTTAAGCTACCCTCTTTTTTTTTTTTTTTTTTTTTTTTTTTTTTTTGAGATGGAGTCTTGCTCTGTCACCCAGGCTGGAATGCAGTGGTGCAATCTCTGCTCAGTGAAGCCTCCGCCTCCAGGATTCAAGAGATTCTCCTGCCTCAGCCTCCTGAGTAGTTGGGACTACAGGCACATGCCACCACAGATGGCTAATTTTTTGTATTTTTAGTAGAATAGAGGGTTTTACCATGTTTGTTAGGCTGGTCTCAAACTCCTGACCTCAGGTGATCCACCCACCTGGGCCTTCTAAAGTGCTGGGATTACAGGTGCGTGTCACCGTGCCCAGCCTTAAACCATCATCCTTTAAAAAACCCTATTGTTAAAAAGATCCTCAGTTCCAGCTGGGCGCGGTGGCTCACACCTGCAATCCCAGCACTTTGGGAGGCCGAGGCAGGCAGATCACTTGGGGTCAGGAGTTCAAGACCAGCCTGGTCTGAAATAAAATACAAAAATTAGCCGGGTGTGGTGGCAGGCACCTGTAATCCCAGCTACTCAGGAGGCTGAGGCAGTAGAATTGCTTGAACCTGAGAGGCGGAGGCTGCAGAGAGCTGAGATTGTGCCACTGCACTCCAGGCTGGGTGACAGAGACTCCATATCAAAAACAAACCAACAAACAAACAAAGATCCTCAGTTCCCTTTGGGATGCCATCAACAAGGAGGGAGGAGAGAGGATACTTGAGCTCAGGAGTTCAAGACCAGCCTGGCCAACATAGCAAGATCTCGTCTCTATTTTTAAAAATAAATAAACCTCAGTTGTCCTTAGATACCCTTCCAGGAACATCTCGTTTCTTTGCTCCCCTTTATAGAAAAACTTCTTGAAAGAATTGTTAATCCCACACTGTTCCACCTACTCCAGGGCTTCCACCCTCATCACATCACTGAAACTACTGTTATCAAGTCATCTGTGACTTACATGTTGCCAAATTCAGTAGATAACTTCCTTTTCCTCATTTTGCCTGAGTCTTGTGCAAACTGATCTGACCCACTTTGACCCTTCTCAATTATTAGCTTCTTTTTGTAGGTGTCAGTAGCCTCCAGCATATGCAGGGAAATGAGGGCTATGGGTCTCTCTTGATTCTGAGCTGGGTACTTTATGAAGAACATTTTAGCAAACTACTAATTAGCCTCCCTTACAAACATAAAATCTTGAATTTTTCATTCTTCCAATTTATGTCTCCCCCAAAAAACATTGATTCCACTGATTCATTCTGAGGTTCTGGCTACTGCTACCCCAAATTCCCGAATTAGCGCCCTATTTCCAGTGTCACCATACTTCACCATATACTTCTCCACTGCAAGTGGAGAGGTACTACTAAAACCTTTGATTTTTCTGCCTTGCTGACTCTTCTAAAAATGTTTGGTTTTCAAGAAGAGTTATCACTTAGGATCTGTCATCTATAAATGATTATTCATTTTGATGATTTCTCAAGAATGAATGAATGGTTACAATGGTGCCTGATTGTCTGCTGCCTACTCCACTGACTGAGACCCATCACTGTCTGAGAGAACTGAGCAGTTGAGTAGGGTCAGGGCTCTATTACCTTCTTAGATGGTGCTATTTAGTGCCATGCTTAGCACTGCTGGACTTGCAGCCAAACTAATTGGTTACTCCTGAAGAATATTAAGAAACCAACTCATTATTCTAAAAATTAGTGAAGGGAAAAAATCAAGCACTTATCTTCTTTTTCTTGTATGTACATCAAGGAAACCAAATTGTGAATATGGTACTTTTTTTTTTTTTTTTTTTGAGACGGAGTCTTGCTCTGTCGCCCAGGCTGGAGTGCAGTGGCCTGATCTCAGCTCACTGCAAGCTCCGCCTCCCGGGTCTACGCCATTCTCCTGCCTCAGCCTCCCGAGTAGCTGGGACTACAGGCGCCCGCCACCTCGTCCGGCTAGTTTTTTTTGTATTTTTTTGGTAGAGACGGGGTTTTGCCGTGTTAGCCAGGCTGGTCTCGATCTCCTGACCTCGTGATCTGCCCATCTCAGCCTCCCAAAGTGCTGGGATTACAGGCTTGAGCCACCACGCCCGGCCTTTTTTTTTTTTTTTTTTTTTTTTTTTAATGAGAGAGGGTCTTGCTTTCTCACCAAGGCTGGAGTGAAATGTGTGATGGCCCATTCACACACACTGCCTGGGCTCTGCCTGGGCTCCATGGATCCTCCCACTTCAGCCTCCCAGGTAGCTGGAACTACAGATGCTTGCCACCATGCTCAGCTTTTTTTCTTTTTTCTTTTTTTTTTTTTTTTTTTGTATTTTTTTGTAGAGATGGGGGTTTCACCATGTTGCCCAGGCTGGTCTTGAACTCCTGCAGTCAAGTAATCCACCCGTCTTGGCCTTCCAAAGTGCTAGGATTACAGGTACGAGCCACTGCACCCAGCCAATTTTCTTTTTTTTTTTTTTTTTTTTTTTTTGAGACAGGGTCTCGCTCTGTCTCCCAGGCTAGAGTGCAGTGGTGCAATCTTGGCTCACTGCAACTTCTGACTCCCGGGTCAAGTGATTCTCCTACCTCAGCCTCCTGAGTAGCTGGGATTACAGGTGCACACCACCATGCCTGGCTGATTTTTGTCTTTTTTAGTAGAAACAGGGTTTCACCATTTTGGTCAGGCTGGTCTCGAACTCCTGATCTCATGATCTGCCCACCTCTGCCTCCAAAAGTGCTGGGATTACAGGTATGAGCCACAGCGCCTGGCCCCAATTTTTTTTTTTTTAAATAGAAGAATTCCAGTGAGTGAATGCAGAAGAAATGACAGACTATTAACTATTTTGACACTTGAATGAAATAATGGATCTAGGCAATGATTATTGATAGCTGCTGAAATCATTAGGTGAGAGGCTGATGAGGAACTTTATAATGATGGATCAGGCTGACAACACTTGAACCCACCGATTAATTGTAATATTCCAAAAAGAGAGGCAAACAGACATTATATACTTACAGGTGTGATGCAATAAGAACACAGCATCCCCCGTCTCTACTAAAAAATACAAAAAAACTAGCCGGGCGAGGTGGCGGGCGCGGGAGGCGGAGCTTGCAGTGAGCTGAGATCCGGCCACTGCACTCCAGCCTGGGTGACAGAGCAAGACTCCGTCTCAAAAAAAAAAAAAAAAAAAAAAAAAGAACACAGCATCGCCTATGAAGTACTGTTCCAAAAATATCTAGCCTAAATCTTATCAAGCCTCTAGACCTAATTTTCAGCTTATGTGAAATACAGAAGATGGAGAAATGTGCTAAATAACACCTCAGGATATGATTAATCAAATCTAGAATGTAACAAATTCTCTAGGGAAAATGACTTGATTTCATCAACAAATAAATGGCAAGAAAAACAGAAGAAACTCTAGGTTGAAAGAAATTTAAGAGCCATTGCATATCACAAGACAACATGTGAATAGCATTTGGAACCTGATTTGAATAATGCAACTTAAAAAATGTTTATAAGACAATAAAAAATTTAAATACTGACTGGATATTTGATGACATTGAATAATTTTGTTAATTTGTTGGGTATGATCATGGTAAATATGGTTATATATATATGTGTGTGTGTGTGTGTGTATATATATATATATATATTTTTTTTCTTTTGAGATGGAGTCTTGCTCTGTCACCCGGGCTGGAGTGCAGTGGCACGATCTCTGCTCACTGCAAGCTCTGCCTCCCGAGTTCACGCCATTCTCCTGCCTCAGCCTCCCGAGTAGCTGGGACTACAGGAACCCGCCACCATGCCCGTCTAATTTTTTGTATTTTTAGTAGAGACGGGGTTTCATTGTGTTAGCCAGGATGGTCTTGATTTCCTGACCTCGTGATCCGCCTGCCTCGGCCTCCTAAAATGCTGGGATTACAGACGTGAGCCACTGCGCCTTTCATATGGTTATATATTTTTAAAAAGAGTTCTTATTCTTAAAGGTACATAGATAAGACTTTGTAGATTAAATTAAGATGTCTGTCATTTGCTCTAAAATAGTTTTGTAAGGGCTTTGGGAAAGTGGGTTGGCATGTAGATAAAATAAGACTGAACATGTGCTGATGCATGTGGAAGGTGGATGATGGCTATTTAAAGGGTTATTATACTATTTATATTACACTTTTTACTTTGGAAGTATGCTTGAAAATTTCTATAATAAAAAGAAAACAAAGAAGCAAGCAAAAAAAACAAAAAACAAAAAACAAAAAACCAGCCAAAAAAACAGACCAAAAAAAAAAAAAAAATCCAAACTCGAAACCAAAAAGCTTGCAACCCTCTGAGCTCTCCCCTTAAGAATTATTTTCAGGCCAGGCACAGTGGCTCACGCCTATAATCCCAGCACTTTGGGAGGCTGAGGTGGTGGACCACCTGAGGCCGGGAGTTTGAGACCAGCCTGACCAACAAGGAGAAACCTCTCTACTAAAAATACAAAAAAATTAGCTGGGCGTGGTGGTGCATGCCTGTAATCCCAGCTACTCAGGAGGCTGAGGCAGGAGAATCGCTTGAACCCAGGAGGTGGAGGTTGTGGTGAGCCAAGATCGCGCCATTGCACTCCAGCTTGGGCAACAAGAGCAAAACTCCATTTCATAAAAAAAGAAAAAAGAATTCTTTCCAAATTCTGTGAATGGTTGATTAGTAATATCTTTACAATACTTCATCTGATTTTTTCTTTTGGGACCCCTGATTCTCTCAAAATTCCTCATGGATTTTTCAAGTTAATGTATTGCTTCATTTCTGTTTTGAGTGATGAGGGTAGAATTATTTTCTCTGGGATTTTCCTACTATTTGCTGTCAGTAATGTTTCCCAATGTATGGATTAAGGCTGTCCTCCCAGTAGGAGGTGCTGCCTTAAAGTATGGTGGCAGTTTAGCCTTTAGAGTAAGTGCCAAAGGCCTTCCAGTGCTGCTCCAGTCTCCATACTGCTTTCCTGGGACCTCTGCGTCATAGTGAATTTCTTAGAATAGATTTGCTTCTGGAATAATTTTCCACCAATTTACTGCCAAAATTGTGTGGGCCAGATTTCCTCCAGACTACAATTTACCCATCTCAGCTGGTTTTGCTTTTTCCCCCTTCTTTCCTTAACGAGGTTTGCAGATTCTTTTAAATATTCCTGGTTTGACATGGTGGCTCACACTTGTAATCCCAGCACTTTGAGAGGCCGAGGCAGGAGGATTGGTTGAGGCCAGGTGTTCGAGACTAGTTTGGGCAACATGGCAAGACCCTGTCTCTACAAAAAAATACAAAAATTAGCCAGATGAGGTGGTCCGAACCTGTGGTCCCTGCTACTCAGGAAGCTGAGGTGGGAGGGTCACTTGAGCTCAGGAAGTTAAGGCTACAGCAAGCTGTGATTGTGCCATTGCACTCCAGCCTGGATGGACAGAGTGAGACCCTGTCATATGTGTGTTTGTGTTTGTGTGTGTTGGACTTGCATATACATATCAAACATGTACGCCAGTCTTCTACCCTAGGGGAACTCCAGCCTGGATGACAGAGTGAGACCCTGTCATACGTGTGTTTATGTTTGTGTGTGTTGGACTTGCGTATACATATCAAACATGCACGCCAGTCTGCTACCTTAGGGAGAGTGCTTCATGTTCTAATTTCATTGCCATTGCTGTTACTGTTGAAGTTTGCCCAGTCCCTGTTTCTTTAGTGTGAATTCTGAACAAGGTCACATCAGAATTTGTGGGGCATGGCATTAAATGCAATTTGGGGGAAGGGGAACTCTTTAGGAAAAATAATACCAAATTATGAATACAAAATTAGGCAGGAGGCCAGGCGTGGTGGCTCACGCCTGTTATCCCAACACTTTCTGAGGCGGGCTGATCACCTGAGGTCAGGAATTCAAGACCAGCCTGGCCAACATAGTGAAACCCTGTCTCTACCAAAAATACAAAAATAGCTGGGCGTGGTGGCACGTGCCTGTAGTCCCAGCTATGCAGGAGGCTGAGGCAAGAGAATTGCTTGAACCTGGGAGGCAGAGGTTGCAGTGAGATTGTGCCACTGCCTTCCAGCCTGGGTAATAGAACGAGACTCCATCTCAAAAAAAAAAAAAAAAAAAAAAAAATTAGGAAAATGAATATTTCCTAAATAAATAAATATTTATTTAGAATAAATAGGTAAATCGCAACAAAGGCAAATAGCACAAGCATCACAAAATCCAGGACAAAAAAGTACTTGAACATAATTAACTGCCAGAAACAGTCCCATAATATTTTTTCCCTACATTTTTTAGCCACATAGACTTTGATTACTCTTCAATTTTGTAACATTTTTTACAGAGAGGGTATTTTCAATGGAGCAGGTAAAAGGATAATTTACTTTTTTCTAGAATAATTAGAATTCATCTATAAATTTTTTTTTTTTTAAATTACTGGTTGTTTAGAAAAGTGTCAGCTTAATAAGTTGTTATCGGTGATGTCTTATAAATATGTAAGAGTTCTCTGGTGATCTCATGGCTAGAAAAAATTTAAAAAGAAAAAATACATTTAAGAGTATTACAAATTTGAGGACACTTTTGTAAGTCTTTTTCACGTGTGGGTGGTAAGATTTCAGGATGTGTAAGTGTACTTCAGGGCACTCATTAAACAGTTTGTCATCAATGTGATTAAAATGATGTTTTATGGCCGGGTACGGTGGCTCAAGCCTGTAATCCCAGCACTTTGGGAGGCCGAGACGGGCGGATCACGAGGCAGAGCTTGCAGTGAGCTAAGATCAGGCCACTGCACTCCAGCCTGGGCGACAGAGCGAGACTCCGTCTCAAAAAAAAAAAAAAAAAAAAAAATGGTGTCTTATGATTTCTTTTCTTTCTTTTTTTTTTTTTTTGTTTTGAGATGAAGTCTTGCTCTGTCGCCCAGGCTGGAGTGCAATGGCACAGCCTCAGCTCACTGCAACCTCCACCTCCTGGGTTCAAGCGATTCTTCTGCCTCAGCCTCCCAAGTAGCTGGGACTACAGGCAAGCACCACCACTCCCAGCTAATTTTTGTATTTTTTAAAGTAGAGACGGGGTTTTGCCATATTGGCCAGGCTGGTCTTGAACTCCTGACCTTGTGATTCACCCACCTCTGCCTCCCAAAGTGCAGTGATTACAAGTGTGAGCCACCACACCTGGCCAATCTCATTATTTTCAAATCATCAAAAATTTTAATTTTTTCCAATATATTCTTATGATTTGCTCCACTTTGTTAATTGGATTATACACAATCCAAGAAGCTTATTAATTTCTTTTTTGAAATGTATTCTTAATGAATCACTGATATTGGTATGATTTGAAAACTTCTTTCTTATAATTTGCTTTTTGAATACAGAATAATCTCCACTGATTTTGTTACTCATGTTTATGACTTTAGCTACATATTCTATTATTTTATCTCAGTTTTTTCAGTTCTTTAATAAACTAGGAACTGTAACTTCTTCATGTCTTATTAAAATGTTTTAAAATGTCTGCTCAAATTACATTTATAGTGGCTTATTCTCAATTCAACTTCTTTTTAGACAGAAACTCAAAACACTTGTGTCACTTCAGTACCATTAAATGCTGGGGAAGTGGAATGGAGGGAGATTTGAAATGGAAAGAACAACAGTTTGATGATTTTTGTTAAAATATCTTTTACAAATTTAACAAAACTATATGACCTTGTGAACACATTATTAGGATCCCTCCCAGGTCCTTGGAAAGGGCCAATATAATTGAGGGATCCTGAAGCTTAAACCTTATTGGCTTCACGCAAACCCACCTCTGATCTTGAGTACGTAACACAGATCCACTCTTCCTCCTCTTGGACTAAGTGTTTTCCTGTGTTTTGTGTGCTTGATCTTCTTTTTCCTCTCCAGATACATTCTCTACCAGTTCCTTCTCCACCAGGAGACTGATCTACGCAGAGGAGAGCACTAACAACAGAGTGGGGGAGGGGAGCATTCACTCCAGGCTTCATTCCCCTGGCTCCATTCCTGCAGGGTTGGCATGGCTTGGATGCATCCTCAGGGGCCTCTCCTTACCGTCCTCTTTCTCCCAAGAGACTAGCTCCTCCTTTCGCTCTGCCACCCTCCCCTTGGGGTGGTAATGGAGCCCTCAATATTACTAACCTTGGGGTATCGCACTATGCCTCAGAATTTACTTATGCCCTTCCCACACCTCTGTAAAAAGTAGTTTATTACATTTTCCTGCTGCCAGACAGTCATGGTAGCACATACCTGTAATCCCAGATAGTCAGGAGGCTGAGGAGGGAGGATCCATAGAGCCCAAGAGTTTGAAACCCCATCTCAAAAAAAAAAAAAAAAAAATCTTGCTGGGACTCTGATACAGTTTGTAACATCAACCTTATGTAGGCAGTAATTTCACTGTACTTTTAACTTCCTCTAAAATCATTTTTAATTACTGTCTTTATTTTCAAGGGATCAGCATCGTCTTCTTACCCCTAAGGTGGATATGATCAAAGGAGAATTATCTTCTATCTGCTTAATACCTGGATTTTTTTATGGGGCTATTTTCATTTCTTTAAAAAAATCTCATTCTAGGCAGGGCACAGTAGCTCACACCTGTAATCCCAGCACTTTGGAAGGCCACGGTGGGAGGATAACTTGAGGCCAGCAGTTCATGACCAGCCTGAGCAACATAGTGAGACCCTGTCTCTACAAAAGAATTTAAAAATTAGCCAGGTGTTTGTGGTAGCATGTGCCTTGTAGTCCCAGCTACTCTGGAGGCTAAGATGGGAGGATCACCTGAGCCCAGGAGTTCCAGGCTGCAGGGAGTCATGATCATACCACTGCACTCCAACCTGGGCAACAGAGCTAGACCTTGTTTCAAAAAAAAAAAAAAGTCTTTTTAAAAATTCGGATAACCATTCTAGAATTAGAATTAGACGTGGTAACAATCTTTTCAACAAATGTTGCTGGAGCAATTATTGTTCATCCGTATAGAAAAAAAGGAACTTTGCCATCTGCCTTATATTATGCCCCAAAATTAATTTAACATGAATCATAGAACTAAATGTGAAAATAAAACAATACAGATTCTAAAAGAAATTAGAGGAGAATATCTCTGTGCATTTGGAGTAGGCAATGATTTTTTAAACGCAACATAAAAAGCACTAATTATCCAAAGACACCAATAGGAGAGTGAAAAAGAAAGCCGTATACTGGGGGGAAGAAATCCACAAATCCTACATCTGACGTAACCTTTGTATCCAGATTCATTTAAAGAATCCTAATTGATAAAATTGGAAGAATTGATAAAATTGGTAATCCTAATTGATAAAATTGGAAGAATCCTAATTTATAAAAATCCTAATTGATAAAATTGGTAAAAATCAATTTTAAGAAACACACACTTTTTTTTTTTTTTTAAGAGACACGGCCAGGCGCGGTGGCTCAAGCCTGTAATCCCAGCACTTTGGGAGGCCGAGACGGGCGGATCATGAGGTCAGGAGATCGAGACCATCCTGGCTGACACGGTGAAACCCCGTCTCTACTAAAAAATACAAAAAACTAGCCGGGCGAGGTGGCGGGCGCCTGTAGTCCCAACTACTCGGGAGGCTGAGGCAGGAGAATGGCGTGAACCCAGGATGTGGAGCTTGCAGTGAGCCGAGATCCGGCCACTGCACTCCAGCCTGGGCGGCAGAGCGAGACTCCGTCTCAAAAAAAAAAAAAAAAAAAGAGACACATCCGGCTAATTTTTAAATTATTTTTTGTAGATTCAAGGTCTGGATCTCACTATGTTGCCCGGACTGAGTCTCGAACTCCTAACCTCCCAAAGTGCTGGGATTACAGTCGTGAGCCACCGCTTCTGGCCAACTCTCACAATCTTTAAATGGGCAAGGCCCTGCACAAAGGAGGACGTCAAACGGCAAATGAGCATCTGAAAAGGTGCTTAACATTGTAAATCAAGGAAATGCAAATTAAAGGCGCAATGAGATACCACCACACCACCATGTGGCCAAAATTAAAAACAATGACAGACCGGCTGCCCCGCCTCTGGCAGGGGTCCCTGGTGCGGGCGGGGAATGTCCCCGGCAGAGCTGGATGAGAGGCGCGCGCTGCTGGCAAGGCACCGCTGAGTGTGCTGGTACTGGCTCGCAGCCCACCGAGATGGCCCAGCAGTGGGACAAGGCCCTGAAGTGCTGCGCCCTGCGCCCTAGAGGAGATTCAAAGCACAATCATATCTAAAGCACTTGGGTGTACGATTTGACCAAATTCCTGGCAGATCATCCTGGTGGGAAAGAAGTCTTAAGGGAATAAGCTGCAGAGATGCTACTGAAAACTTTGAGGATGCCGGGCACTCTACAGATGCCAGAGAATTGTCCAAATCATAAATCATTGGGGTTTCATCCGGATGACAGATAAAGTTAACCAAGACTTCAGAATTTTTTTTATTTTCTATTTTTAGGTGGAGTCTCACTCTGTCGCCCAGGCTGGAGTTGTTATGCCCAGACCGTTTATTCCCCGAAGAAGACCACCAGAGTCCAGAGTCAAAGCTAAGCAGCAAGGATCTTTATTATAGGTTCGAACCTGGAACTCTCCCTCGCTCGTGAAACGAGACGGGCAGGAGAGCTCCCCCACTGAGCTCCGAGCAGTGTTATATAGTCTAAGAAAAGTGGGCATAGAGTTATTATACAAATCAGATATATGATTGGCTAGTGTTTGAACAAGGCGATTTGGCTAACTATGATTGGTTCCCGCCATTTCTGATATTTTGGTTCAAACTTTGAGGCGGGAGAGCAGGTTTATGGCAGCAAGAGTTTATCTTACTTAAACACGTCTTGTGACCTTGCCTCAGAACTTACAAAATCTCTGGTATGTGCAAAACAAAATCTCTGGTACGTGCAGAAAACCAGGTACTCACAGAACTTACGAAATCTCTGGTATGTGCAAAGATTAGAGAGCAGAACAAGGGTGTAGCGGGTGGGGGGCGGGTACACATCTATCTTTGTGTCCTTTCATTTCCCCCTTCTCATAAGTAACTGGATGTCCAATCTTGGATTTCCAGAGTCTTATAATATAGCCTCACTTTCTGGGTGCAGGAGAGGCTGGTGATGGCTACGGAGGACCATTAGTTGGATGGTATCAAACCTTTCTCTGACAAATTGTAAATTTTATTTACCACACAGGGGCCTATAGTGAATAGAAGTAGTAAAGACATTAGGGGGCCTAAAAGGGGTGCCAGAAGGGAAAACATTGAAGAGCTCCACCAATTGTTAGCGGCTGTAGTGAATTGTTGCTTTTTCATTTCTAAGCTTAGTTCGTGTAGGCGTTGGACTCTTTCCTCAACTAACCCTGACTCATTTATATAGAAACAGCATTCTTCTTTGAGGAACATACAGGTACCTCCTTTCTCAGCCGTGAGTAAGTCTAAGGCTCTGTGGTTTTGAAGGGTGACCTGTGCTAGGGAGGTGAGCTGCCACTGAAGGGAGGCTAGGGAATAGGCGGAGTCTTCCATAGCAACAGAGAACTGTTGTAACAGCTTGTCGTTTTCTATCATGGAGTGTTGTAGGGCCCCTCCTGCTAACCCCGCTGCGACGACAGAGGTGGTTAAGGATATTCCGGCAATTAGTGGTAGAAAAACTGCTCGTCTATGTCGCGCAGTTTCAGTTGGGGCAGTCCCTGCCCAGTCTATGAACTCTGCCGGGGTCAGCAGGGTCAGTCGGGGAACTAGTGTAACAGGGATGCACAACTGTCCGTCAGAGATGCTTTTGGACAGAGTTTTTAACAGAGTCATATTACACCAGAAGAACACACCAGGGGGAGCACGTATGGGGCTATTAGGGTATGTAGCCGTCTGGTTGCAGAGGCTGCTACTAAATGCTGAATAACAGTAGGGGTATTTCTCTTGGTATGGGTCACGGTACAGGGCTACATCAGGTATTGCAACTGTTGATGAATTAGAATCTGGCATATAGTTTGTGGGTGGGGAGGAAAGGGGAACAGTGGTTAATGGTGGTCTTCCTAAGGTTGCACACATAAAGCAAGAGGACAGGTCGCCTAAACCGGTGAGGTTGGCGAATGCTAGCCCTTCTTGTAATAGGGTTAGCCAGGAGAAGGGCTGCAAGTCTTGTGATAGCTTGGTTTCCTGTCTGTGGATTTGTGTATGGATTAAGGGTCGAATCTGGACTAGACTCCGCCACAAGTACAGGTGGCTACTAGGCCAGCTACTACTGGCATCGTAGTAGACTGCCCCATGTTGGGGCGATGTCCACCGGGAGTGCCCTGGATCTGTTATTATCCAAGTGAATATGTTGGGAGTCCCTGTCGGGTAGCGAGTCCTGAGGAGGTTAGACTTTCTCGGGTATTCGTCCTATACCCTGGCTGAGTGCATTTTACAATAGTGGTATGGGCAACCTGCATTCTGGTGCCACCAATAATTATTACAATTATATTCAGTCTGATCATATTCAAAACAAATCATGGGTATCCCCGGTTGGGCAATTTGGAAATTAGTGAAATTGAGGTAAATTGGAGTATTGCACCCGGAGGGGGGGCAGTCTGTACTAGCTAGCAGTTTACCCGCTTGGCGGGTTTCCCCGGGGTGAGTTTTGTTCTCATAGAGCCAGAACCTCCAGACATAGGGATTAGACGGCGCAGCAGTTAGGAGAGTCAGATGTATAAGGCATAAAAGCATAGGCAAGCTAGACATGGTTACGGCTATGTGGGTGACGGCGCAGGGTTAGCTTTAAGGGATTGTTCTTAGCTTTGTCTACAGTCCATGTAACCGGTGCTCCAGACGGCTCGAGAAGGTCGGATGTTGGGTCCACTGGTTTGACGTGTGTGTAGTGGATCCACGAAGCGATGCCTTCTACTTTGAGAGTGGTGGGAGTAGTCAGGAGTACTTGCAGTGGTCCTTTCCACCTGGGTTGAAGAGTTTCTTGCCGGTGGCGCTTGACTAGGACCCAGTCTCCCGGCTGGAACGGATGAGGCGTCGGCGGAGGTCCTGCCTCGTACAGGTCTCGTAGTCTGGGCCAAATTTCCTGGTGAATTTTCTGTAAGGCTTGTAAGGAGAACAGGAGCTCAGAGACATTTTCAGTTTCAGGTTTGAGTAAGTCATCTTTTAGACTGGGGACCAGGGGTGGGGGTCTGCCATACATGATTTCATATGGTGTGAGGCCCAGTCTGTAAGGGGTATTTCGGGCCCGGAACAGAGCGTAGGGGAGAAGTACTACCCAATTAGCGCCAGTCTCCATGGTCAATTTAGTTAAGGTCTCCTTCAGAGTCCGATTCATCCTTTCTACCTGTCCTGAGCTTTGGGGCCTATAAGCACAATGTAATTTCCAATTTGCCCCAAGAATGGAAGCCAAATCCTGACTTACCTTAGCAACGAAGGCTGGTCCATTGTCTGACCTTATTTGGACGGGAAAGCCTTACCTGGGGAGGATTTCTTCCAAAATTTTCTTTGCTACAACCTGAGCAGTTTCTCTCTTAGTTGGGAACGCTTCTGTCCATCCTGAAAAAGTATCTCAGTCTCTGACGTTACAGCCGCTCCTGCATACCGCTGGACTTGGTGGACGTAGCTGCTGCCATCAGTGAACCAGGTGAGTTCTGTGTCGGGGAGCGGACGATCTTGCAGGTCCTCCCGCACCCCATGCACCTGAGCCAGTATCTCAGTGCACTCATGGAACGGGGCGTCCAAGTCTGGATTTGGCAGCAGTGAAGCAGGGTTTAAAGAGGTTGGGGGCAGAAAAGTTATTCTGAGGGGGTTTAACAGCAGTCCTTGATAGTGGGTGAGCCGGGCGTTACTCATCCATCGGTCCAGCGGCTGCCGGAGGACACCTTCAATGGCATGCGGGGTTATAACGCGCAACTCTTGCCCCATGATAAGTTTATCAGCGTCTCGGACCATTAGGGCGGTCGCCGCGATTATCCGCAGGCAGGGTGGCCAGCCAGCAGCCACTGAATCTAATTTTTTTGACAAATAGGCAACTGGCCTCTGCCAGGGTCCTGGGTACTGTGTTAACACGGCTTTTGCAACACCCTTACTTTCATCTACGTATAAGTGGAAGGGCTTGGAGACATCAGGGAGCCCCAGAGTGGGGGCTGATAACAAGGCAGTTTTGATTTGTTGAAAGGCCAGCTCAGCCTCTTCCGTCCAATTGAAGGGCTGCCGTTCCTTTGTTGCCTGGTATAGGGGCTTGGCTAACTCAGCAAATCCGGGTATCCATAACCTACAGAACCCTGCCGACCTCAGGAATTCTCTCACTTGCCGTGTCGACTGGGGTCTAGGGATGCGTAGGACTGTTTCCTTTCGGGCTTTGGTTAGCCAGCGTTGCCCCCCTTTTAATAGGTACCCCAGATAAGTTACCTCCGACTTGCAGATCTGAGCCTTTGTTGCTGAGGCTCGGTAGCCTAGCTCCCCCAGAGTCTTCAAGAGGTCCTCAGTCCCTTGAACACAAGTTTCCGGGGATCTGGCTACTATTAAGAGATCATCAACATATTGCAAAAGAGTTATTTCAGGGTGTTGCCACCAGTACTCACCCAGATCTTCATGAAGGGCTTCATCGAACAGGGTTGGCGAGTTCTTGAACCCTTGTGGCAGCCTGGTCCATGTTAGCTGACCGTTGATGCCCCTCTCAGGATCTGTCCATTGAAATGCAAAGAGTCCTTGACTTTTGGGAGCCAGAGGAAGGCTGAAGAAAGCATCTTTTAGATCAAGAATGGTATACCACTGTTTTTTTTGGGATGTAAAGCACTCAGAAGGGTGTATGGATTGGGCACAGTGGGATGTATGTCCATGACCCTTTTATTAACTTCTCTTAAATCCTGTACTGGCCTGTAGTCCGTACTGTTGGGTTTACGAACAGGTAACAGTGGAGTATTCCAGGATGAGTGGCAAGCCGGTAGGACTCCCTGGTCTAGGAGTCGGCGGATATGGGGCGTAATTCCTTCTCTTGCCTCCAGGGGCATAGGATATTGCCGAACCCGAACCGGGTCCGTCCCTGGCTTAACTTCCACAAATATGGCAGGTCGATGTTTAGCTAGCCCTAAGCCCCCAGTTTCTGCCCACGCTTCAGGGAAACGCTGGAGCCAAGAGTCAATTTCCTGATCGGGGGGCTTTTGCTCTTGATGGAGTCTGTACTCATCTTCTAAGGTGACAGTCAGGATAGATATTGGCCTGTTTTGGGAATCAGTTATCTTGGGCCCTTCTGGCTCAAAGTGGATTTGGGCCCCCATTTTTGTCAGCAAGTCCCTCCCTAGTAGAGGGCAGGGGCTCTCTGGGATGACTAGGAAGGAATGGGAGACTTTTCCTGTTCCTAAGTCTACAGTCCTCTGGGTTGTCCAGGGGTATTTTTTGATGCCTGTGGCCCCGTGCACTCAGGATGTTTTCTTAGACATTTTTCCAATTGGTTTGGTTAGGACTGAGTGTTCCGCCCCAGTATCGACCAAGAAGCGAACTGGGGACCCCTCCACTTGCAAAGTTACCCTGGGTTCGGGGAGGGGGTCCGAACCCCGTCTTCCCTAGTCAGAGTCCTGGGTAACGAGTACGGAGGTAGGGTTAGCTGGTCTCCGTTTCTTTGGGCAGTCTTTAATCCAGTGGCCACGTTCCTTGCAATAAGCACACTGATCCTTTTCTAATCCTTGCCTAGAGCCTTGCTTTGTCTGCTTTCTGCTTTGGCCATTCCCTGCCTAGGGGAAAGCTGCTACTAAAACTTTGGTCATTTCTTTGGTTGCCTTGAACTGTTTTTCTTCTGGAGTATCCCTATTATTATAAATTCGCTGGGCCATCTGGAGGAGGTCCTGAATCTGCTTTCCCTCTAAACCTTCTAATTTCTGGAGTTTTCTTCTAATATCTGATGCTGCCTGGTTTACAAAGGACATTACTACAGCAGCCTGATTTTCCGGTGCTTCCGGGTCCACAGGGGTATACTGTCTGAAAGCTTCCATTAATCTCTCTAAATACACAGCGGGGCTTTCTGTCTTACCTTGTAACACAGAATATACTTTAGCCAAATTGGTGGGCTTGCGAGCTGCAGCCCGGAGACCCGCCATTAGAGTCTGGCGATAAATGAGCAGTCGTCCCCTACCTTCTGCCGTGTTGTAGTCCCATCTGGGCCGGGTCAAAGGAAAAGCCGCATTAATGAGGTCAGGATTTGCAGTTGGCTGGCCGTCATCTCCTGGAACCAGCTTTCTGGCCTCAACTTGGATTCTTTCCCACTCCTCCGTTGTGAACAGGATTCGGAGGAGCTGTTGACAGTCATCCCAGGTTGGCTGGTGAGTAAACATGACACTGTCTAACAACGAGGTTAGATCTTTGGTATTATCGGAGAACCGAGCATTTTGGGACTTCCAATTGTATAAATCACTAGTGGAAAAAGGCCAATACATGAGACGGGAGAGCCCGGTATCATCGAGCGATCCTATTTCTCTGAGAGGCAGGGCTACGGTGGAGTCAGGGAGTTGGGAAGCTTGGTCCCGCAGTAGGCGGCCTCGCGTTCCGCAGGCCGGCCCCCCCGGGTTACTTTCGCTCTCGGCTGCTTCCACTTCTCGGTTTCCCTCTACGGAAGCACCACCCTGGGGGACTGGGTCCTGCGGGATAAGGTGCGGATATGGTGGGGGAAATGTGGGTTCTAACGTTAGGGGGTCCTGGCTGTCTGGCAGCACAGGGGCCGAGGGAGCAGAGGGAGTCCTTTGTCTTGAAGGTCGCATTACTAGGACCTTGCAAGGCTCAAGGATGAATGGAGTTATCCAGGGCGGTGGGTCTTCCACAAGATTTTGCCACACTAGAATATAAGGAATTTGATCAGGATGTCCTGACTGCCCTGGCAGGAAAATCTTAGTTTTTACCTTAGTAATAATAGAGAGACAGAAAGTTCCTTCGGAGGGCCACCCTATGCCGAAAGAGGGCCACTCCGAACGGCAGAAAGTAACTAGCTTTCCCTTCTTTAGTTCTACGCTTAAGTTACGCCCCCGTGCCTTCACATCCTTAAAATTGGTAACAAGGAGTGAGAGCAGCGTGCTCTGGTTGTTGCCCATCTTTGGACTGCTCCTACAAAGAGAAGGAGGGACGAAAATGAGTGTGAAGCAGAGGGGAGTATCCGACAGGTCCAGTCCTGGAAGGGGAAGAAAAGGTTTTATGTTTCGTTTTGGACTTACACTTAACACTTAACAATAACGGACAGACAGTGAGAAACGATGAGCCTTCGCGAGCGCATGTCGGACTTCCGACCTGAGTCAGACGGGGCAACCAAGGATGGAGGCCCCCAGATGGGCACTGGGGGACATCTCCCACCAGTCCCGAGTGGCTGTCTTTTAGCGCGTCCGCCAAGACCATGCCACTTATAAAACAGACCAATACAGATTACAGATTACGGATTTCGCGAAATTTCAGGGAGACAGACAGAGACAAAGACAGAGACAGTGACAAAGCCGGCTTACCTACAGATTAAGATCCATTGACTTGGGGGTCTGGTGGGCTTGGGGGAAATCCCGGACGAGCCCCCATTTGTTATGCCCAGACCGTTTATTCCCCGAAGAAGACCACCAGAGTCCAGAGTCAAAGCTAAGCAGCAAGGATCTTTATTACAGGTTCGAACCTGGAACTCTCCCTCGCTCGTGAAACGAGACGGGCAGGAGAGCTCCCCCACTGAGCTCCGAGCAGTGTTATATAGTCTAAGAAAAGTGGGCATAGAGTTATTATACAAATCAGATATATGATTGGCTAGTGTTTGAACAAGGCGATTTGGCTAACTATGATTGGTTCCCGCCATTTCTGATATTTTGGTTCAAACTTTGAGGCGGGAGAGCAGGTTTATGGCAGCAAGAGTTTATCTTACTTAAACACGTCTTGTGACCTTGCCTCAGAACTTACAAAATCTCTGGTATGTGCAAAACAAAATCTCTGGTACGTGCAGAAAACCAGGTACTCACAGAACTTACGAAATCTCTGGTATGTGCAAAGATTAGAGAGCAGAACAAGGGTGTAGCGGGTGGGGGGCGGGTACACATCTATCTTTGTGTCCTTTCAGAGTGCAATGGCACCATCTGGGCTCACTGCAACCTCCACCTACCAGGTTCAGGCGATTCCCCTGCCTCAGCCTCCCGAGTAGCTGGGATTACAGGTGCGCACCACCATGCCTGGCTAATTTTTGTATTTTTAGTAGCAACTGGGTTTCACCATGTTGGTCAGGCTGGTCTCAAACTCCTGACCTCGTGATCTGCCCACCTTGGCCTCCCAAAGTTCTAGGATTACAAGTGTGAGCTACTGCACCTGGCCTTTTTGTTTTCCCCCCTCAAGAGACGGTTTATCTCTATGTTGTCCAGGCTGGTTTCCAAATCCTGAGCTCAAGGGATGCCCCCGAGTGGTTGGGACTACTGGCATGCACCATTGGAAACCCTTATTACTACTGTTGACTTTAATTCCAGTTAGTGGACCGGTTGAGTGATCCCAGCCATCTCAGCACTGGCGAAAGCCTTCCTGTGTTGCCTCTACATGTAGGCAGAAGACTAAATAACTTTTCAGAAGCCAATGAAAGAAAAGACTGCTTTGGATTAGGGAGAAAAGAAGCCAAAGTTAATTAACTATTTCAACTGTCAGCAGCCTTCATCTGAAAGAATAATTTTAATGTGTCTGTTTCCCTTTCCTCCTACACCAGAAACAAAACAAGAATTGTTCTATTCTTTCTGAAACTTTTCAAGTGTGCCTTTTTATTTACCAACTTTATTTTGAAGTCTCTTCACTATGTAGTTTACTTATTGTAAGCATGAGCTTTTAATATTAATATGATATGTTGCTTAGAGTGGAATAATGGACATTGGAGATTACAAAAGGTGGGAGGGTGAGAGCAGGGGTGAGGGCTGAAAAATTGCTTATCAGGTACAATGTTCACTATTTAGGTGATGGGTGCACTAAAAGCCCAGACTCCACCACTACGTAATATGTGCATGTTAAGAAATCTGCACTGGTACTCCCTATATAGGTATAAATTAAAACTAAAATAAAAAATAATACCTGGCTTTAAAACATGACAGTGCATTGTCCAGAATGTTTAGCGACTACATTGCTAGTGTGAGTGAAAAATGGTACGACCACTTTGGAAAGCTGTTTAGCGGTACATATTAGAGCTAAACACATGCCTGCCCTGTGACCCATAATTTCATTCTTAGGCATACACCTAACAGAAATGAGTGCAGAAGACATGTATAAGAATGTTCGGAATAGCTTTATTCATAACAGCAAAAAACTAGAAACAACCAAATGGTCAGAAACAGAAGAATGGGCCAGACGTCCTGGCTCACGCCTGTAATCCCAGCACTTTGGGAGGCCAAGGTGGGTGGATCCCTTGAGGTCAGAAGTTTGAAACCAGCCTGGCCAACGTGGCAAAACCCTGTCTCTACTTAAAACCATACAAAAATTAGTCAGGCATGGTGGCAGGCACCAGTAATCCCAGTTACTCGGGATGCTGAGGCATGAGAATCACTTGAACCTGGGGGGCAGAGGTTGCAGTGAGCCGAGATTGTACCACTGCACTCTAGCCTGCGTGACAGAGTGAGACTCTGTTTCAAAAAAAGGAAAAGAAACAGAAGAATGGATAAATCAGTTGTGGTATGTGCATATACCACATGTTATGAACTGTTTGTAGTTCCCCAAAATTCATACGTTGACATCCTAACCTCCAGTGGGATGGTATTAGGAAGTGAGGCCTTTGGGAGGTAATAACGTCATGGTGGTAGGACCCTCATGAATGGGATTTAGTGCCTTGTAAGAAGAGACTGGAGAGTTTACTTCCTTTCTGCTTTTCACCTTGTAAGGATACATGAAGAAGATGGCCATCTGCAAACCAGGAAGCAGGCCATCATGAGACACCAGATCTAACAGCACCTTGATCTTGGACTTCTCAGCCTCCAAAACTGTGAGCAATAAATTTCTAAATTTCTGTTGTTTAAGACACCCAGTCTATGATATTTTGTTATAGCTGTCCAAACTGACTGAGACCCAGATATATACATACTACATGATCTAGAACAGGCAAAGCTAATCAATGGTAGTTACTTTTAAGGAGGATATTGACTGGGAGAGGAGCACAAAGGAACTTACTGGAGTGCTGAAATGTTCTATATCTCAATCTGGATGGTAATTACAAGGTAGCGTTCACTTGTGAAACTTCATTGAGCACTTAAAATTCATGCACCTTATAGTTTGTGTGTTACAATTCAATTTTTAAAAGTTTAACCCCCAAAGGCCCTTCTTTTCTCTTTATCTATCACAGCTATTTTATTTTGCATGAAGTCTTGGTAAAGAATCTGTGCTGTTTTATCAACTTCCATGTATTGTCTTCTATAGAAGATCTACTTATGGTTTCATGCATGCTGACCTCGTTCACTTGCCAAATGTAGCAAACTGACCCAAGTAAATTTGGCTGTTCACAATTATTAGATAATTTAGGGGATAGTGGAGGCCACCAATTGTTAGACATAGGGGACATAGGGGTGGGCTCTAGGTCTCCCCTTAACAACCTCACTTTCAGATGACTTATTACAATGAAGGAAATTTTCTTTAGACAAGATTCACATTCAAACATCTATTAGCAAGAAAACACAAAAGTAGTCCTACAACCCATTCCCAAAATTCAGGGAGACCCTAGATTTCTGGCTTTTAGGCAACCTGATATTCATATTGCACGCACACACACACAAATAGAAAAACTTAGCAAGCCTAGCAGCCTTTGGAGTGGTACTCTTGGCCTGGAGTTTCGATTTAGTTGAGTTTTCTGCCCCTTAGTGATGAATTCTCTCACTTGCCCTGACCAAAAGTCTAAAATATTGTCATCATCTGCCTTGAATACTTTTTCATGGATTTTTCACCCTCGCATTTAAAGTTCAGGTTAAAATGATAAGTCCATTCTATGAAGCCATCAGGGTTGGTATGGCACTACAGGATGTTGGTACTTGGCTTCCTTCTATCTTGCTGCTTTGCCACACCTATGGTGTTTCCTTCATTTGCTTGGTCCAGTTTTGCTCATCTTCCACATCTAGCTAGTTGAAGAAAAGAGAAAAGGAGGTAAGAGAATAAACTCATTCCATTTAAGAATGACCTGCAAGTTGCACACATCACTTCCGCTCATGTCTCACAGGCCAGACATGGTCTTACTAAGCTTCAAGGAAGGCTGGAAAAATGTAGTTTTTATTTCTGATTGGCCATACATTTTGTTGAAAGCCACAGGTGATTTTATTATTATTATATAGGAAGGAGAGAGCCAATATTAAGAGATAAGTAACAGTATCTGCCACAGTGACAAAAATGGTTTAGGTCAGCCTGCAAATCTTCTGTCTTAGTCTGTTTTGTGTTGGCTGTAAATGAATACCCAAGGCTGGATAATTTTTTTAAAAAGACATTTATTTGGCTCACAATTCTGCAGGCTGTACAAGAAGCATGACACCCACCAGCATCTTCTTGGCTTTTGGTAAGGGCTTTTCTGCTGAGTCAAACATGGTGGAAAAGGTCAAAGAGAAGCAGGCATGTGTGAAGAAAGACCAAATCTGAGGGGCACCCTGGTATAAAAATCCGTTGTTTCATAACAACCCATTCTCATGGGAACTAACCCATTCCTCTGAGAACCAATTAGAAGGGAAACTTACTGGCTACTGCAAGAATGGAACCAAGCCATTCATCAGGGATCCATCCTCATGACCCATGCACAATCCATAGCATCTTCTTAGCTATATGTACTCAGTTGGTCACTCCTTCCTTGAAACATTCCCCTCTTTAGCTTCTATGGTGCCATATTTTCATAGCATCTCTCAGGGTCTGCTTATTCTATCTGCTGTACAGGCTTCTCTTCTTTTATTCATTATCCAAAAAACTGGAATGCTAGAGGGGTCAGTCTGGAATTCTCCCATCTTTGTTATCTATACTTTCTTTAGGAGAGCTCATATAATGACATGACTTAAAATGTCTGCTATATACTAATAGCTCCAAAATTTATATCTTTAACCCTGACTTCTCCAAACTCATACCAACTGCCTACTTGACATCTTTACAGTGATGCCTAATAAGCATTTTAACCTGAAACTGAGGGCTAACCTGATTTGGCCCACCATACTTAACTTGTCTCATTTGTTTTTAGTGAATTTAATTTTAATTTTTTTGTTTTGTTTTGTTTGAGACGGAGTCTCGCTCTGTCATCCAGGCTGGAGTGCAGTGGCACCATCTCCACTCACTGCAAGCTCCGCCTCCCTGGTTCACGCCATTCTCCTGACTCAGCCTCCCAAGTAGCTGGAATTACAGGCATGCACCACCACACCTGGCTAATTTTTGTATTCGTAGTAGAAGCGGGGTTTCACCATGTTGGCCAGGCTGGTCTCGAACTCTTGACCTTGTGATCCACCCTCCTCAGCCTCCCAAAGTGCTGGGATTACAGACATGAGCCACTGCACCCGGCCCGAATATTCTTGAACATGTTTTCTTGTGTACAGATGTGAGCATTGCTCTAGAGTATATTATTTTTATTTTTATTTTCATTTTTTTGAGACGGAGTCTTACTCTCGTCACCCAGGCTGGAGTGCAATGGCGCGATCTCAGCTCACTGCAACCTCCACCTTCCAGGTTCAAGCGATTCTTCTGCTTCAGCCTCCCAAGTAGCTGGAATTACAGGCACGCGCCTGGCTAATTTTTGTATTTTTAGTAGAGACGGGGTTTCACCATGTTGGCCAGGCTGGGAGTATATTCTTTAGAGTGGACTTTCTGCACCATCAGCTATGCACATCTTAAACTTTAGTAGATATTATCAATTTGTTCTCTAAAATAATTGTACTAAATGTATACCCAGAAAGATGGTCTTTTAGTGCACTGACTTACAAAGTTATGCTATAAGAGATGGATACCAGTATGAGAGAGAGTCCTTTCCTAGGTACTGTAAATGAAACGTGAAGCTTCCTGGTCTGCCACCAGGAATTCATTTTCCTTAAAGGATGTGTCTGCAGGGAGCTCAGCTTCTGGAAGGGAATGAGGGAGAAAAAGAAAAGATAAGAAAAGGGTCAGACGCGGTGGCTCATGCCTGTAATCCCAGTACTTCAGGAGGCTGAGGCGGGTGGATCACCTGAGTCCAGGAATTTGAAACCAAACTGGCCAACCTGGCCAACATAGCGAAGCCCTGAATCTACTAAAAATAAAAAAATTAGCCAGGTGTGGTGGCAGGCACCTGTAATCCCAGCTACTCAGGAGGCTGAGGCAGGAGAATCACTTGAATCTGGGAGGCAGAGGTTGCCCTGAGCCGAGGTGGTGCCACTGCATTCCAGCCTCGGCGACAGAGGGAGACTGTCTAAAAAAAAAGAAAAAAGAAGAAGAAAGAAAACGAAAAACAAAACAAAAGACACGAAAGGGAGAGCAAAGGACCAGGTACCTGATGAGAACATGAAATAAATGTTTTTAGCAGGTGTGATTTCTGATAATAGGCTGTACCTGCAGTTCTGCCTAGATGTTGTGGGGCATAAAGAAGCAGATATATTTGTTTAGGTAGCTCTGTCTCTAGGCAGAGTCTGGCTCTTCTTTCTATTCCCAGTGTTAAGCCTCCATACCAGGACATTAACAGGTATGTAATAAATAGTTTGCTGAATGGATGAATGAGAGTACCCTGACACTCATATTATTTGTTCTGTTAAATACGTGTATTCTCACTGACTTGATCAAAACAAGAATGAAGATTTCAATTGTGTCTGGCATAAAATAGAGACTAAATATTCGTTGAGTGGATAAAAGATAATCTAATTAATTTGAATTTAAACTACCTGAGCACAACGCTGTTAAATATGTTTTTTCTCACAGACCTTAAGAAAAGAAAAAGAGCCCAGAGCAGTCTGAACTATGTGAGGTATGCAGAATTTATCAGGCACAGAGAGAGATGAGTTTGGGACTTCAGTCATGTCCCTACACCCCTGTATTAGTCAGGTCTCACACTGCAATAAAGACATACCCAAGACTGGTTAATTCATAAAGAAAAGAGGTTTAATTGACTCACAATTCCGCATGTCTGGTGAGACCTCAGGAAACTTACAATCATGGTGGAAGGGGAAGAGGCATGTCTTACACAGTGGCAGGTGAGAGGGAGCAAGGAAGAGCAAGGAAAACTGCCTTATAAAACCACCAGGAGAACAGCATGGGGGAAACCATCCCTGTTACGTGGGTCCGTGTGAAGAGACCACCAAACAGGCTTTGTGTGAGCAACACGGCTGTTTATTTCACCTGGTTGCAGGCGGGCTGAGTCCGCAAAGAGAGTCAGCGAAGGGAGATAAGGGTATGGCTGTTTTATAGGATTTGGGTAGGTAAAGGAAAATTACAGTCAAAGGGGGGTTGTTCTCTGGCGGGCAGGAGTGGGGGGGTCACAAGGTGCTCAGTGGGGGAGCTTTTTGAGCCAGGATGAGCCAGGAAAAGGAATTTCACAAGATAATATCATCGCTTAAGGCAAGGACCGACCATTTTCACTTCTTTTGTGGTGCAATGTCATCTGTTAAGCCGAGGCAGAGCATTTGCACTTCTTTTGTGATTCTTCAGTTACTTCAGGCCATCTGGGCCTATACGTGCAAGTCACAGGGGATGCGATGGCTTGGCTTGGGCTCAGAGGCCTGACAATTCCCATGATCCAATCACCTCCCACCATGTGTGTGGTTCCTCCCCTCCACACTTGGGGATTATGCGGATTACAATTTGAGATGAGATTTGTGTGGGGACAGAGAACTAAACTATATTAATCACCATGCTTGGGGGGCAATTGTTTAACGTCACTATGTTTCTTACTACCTGCTTCATCCATTTTCATGTTCTTGGAATTTGTGATACAAAGAACAATGTATAGCCAATCAATAGCTTATGTTATTGTAATGTAAATTATTGGTAAACAACTTAGGAATTGCCTCTTCTTTTTTCTTTAAAAATCTACTTGTAAGGGCTGCTAATCAGAGCATATATTCAGAGCAATTTGAATCCATGCTCTCACGTGACAGTCCTCAAACTTGGCTCAAATAAACTGTCTACTTATACTAATTTTGCCTCAGTTTTTCCCTTTAGGTTGACAATATTGCATCAAGTTGAATACTTACAGCAATTGTATGAACTAGGTAGTATTTATTATTGGTCCTATTTATACCTGAGGAACACAGAAGTTGAACAACTTGCCCGAGATCACAGTTTCACAGCAGGAGGAGGACCATTATTTGAAGCAGGCAGTCTGATTCCAGACACCCAGTTTTTACACGCTGTACTGTACTGTCTTCAAAACTGAGATTACATGGATCTTTGATTTTTTTTTAAAATTTCACTTGTCCTTTTTTTTTTTTGAGAACTACTACACGATATGTGTGTGTATTCACACACATCTTTGGAAAAGATCTGAAGAGAAACCCAAAACACTTCATATGAATGGAGGGCCAAAGGAAGGGCTGGGGTACAGACGCCGTCCAGAAATACTTAAAAATAAATGTTTATACTAACACAAACTAGCAGCCATTCCCCTATACCCTGCGGTACTTTTTAACCCAATCTGTTTGCGATTGAGGGCGGGGACTCCAGGGTCCCTGGGAGGCCCCGGCAGTCGCGCATGCTCAGAGCACAGGGACCGCTCCAGCTCGTCCTTGGCCCCGCCCACCCAGGCCGCAAGGGCTGGTGGGACGGTCCCCATCTTCTTGGAGCGCTTTAGGCCGGCCGGCGGAGCTGGGAAGTGGAGTCGTTGGTGTTTCTGTGTGTGAGCCTGTGGCGCGGCTCTGTGGGCCGGAACCTTAAAGGTGAGCAATTCTTGGTGGCTAATGAGAAGCTACAATAAGGGCCCGCTTTGCTGGTGCGCGACTGCGCGTTTGCGTTCCTTACTGCTTCTCGCGGCGTCCGTCCTTCCCTCGCCTTCCTCACGTTCAGGCCGAGCGCCGCGTGGGCCTCAGCCGGAGGCGGCGGAGCGGAGGGGGCGCGGGCGGCGGCGAGGCCGCCCCCGCGAGGAATGCGGGATCCTGGGGTTCCCCGCATGTGGCTGGTGCCCAGGCAGTTCCGCGGTTGCTGAGAGACGGGACTGTGGCTGCCCCCATCCCCACTGCGTCTTTTCGGTTTTTTTTACCTCCACCGCGTTCTGGTCTCACCGAAGGCTTCTGGCCATCTCTGTAAGTTTCTGCGGAGGTGGTTACGGGTAAACGTCGGAGGATTCTGTGGAGCCTATGGGACTGACTGGAGGCCAAAGAACTTTGGGCCGCAGATGTACCCCAGTGTCACTCTTGGTCTGTTAGGGCCTTCATCGCTCACATCAGGTTTCGGTGTGAAACGGGAAAACGTGGGTAATATTTCACTTACAGTCGTGCATTCTGGAAAATTATCTGATGAAGCGCATTTCCAAAATTAGGCCAAATAGATTTTGCAAGTTCTAAATAGTTCTTTTATTTCATCGTTTGCTTTGTAGGGGCCTCTAGATCACTGTGGTAACTTAGGAGTGTAAATTGTGATAGACAAGACAATGCATGAAATTGAATAATTTCTCTAGGGGGATGTGGATCACGCAGTACCCCGTTGCAAGTGCTTCCTATGTGTATCCAGGGTAGCGAATGCAATTGCAGTGTGTCAGGCGATGTTTCCAAGAAGTGTACCTACATCAGTTCATAACTAGAGTCAACTAATGGCAATATTCTTGATAATTTGTTCACATAACTTTTGTACAGTTGGGATGACTGGGTGACTTCGTAGAGTCCTAGAGGCAAGTACTTTGTAATTAGAAGACTTGGTTTGTAATTTCTAGCAAACCAATAGCACAGCCTCCTTTTTTTCCTGCAATGCTAATGTCAGGAATACGAAACAGGAAACTGGCTATCCAATGTATTAGTAAATTAGTAGGCATACTCCCCAGTTTAATGTTTTGCTAGTGTGACCACATTCTCCCATTTTTGTTTTCGTGTGTTCCTTAGCATAGAGTATCTAAGGAACTGTAACGTTTTTCACCTTAAAAGTTATAATACAAGGTTTGGGTAAGTCAGTTGTGACTGCATTTTAAAAGAAATAAGGCCGGGCGCGGTGGCTCACGCCTGTAAACCCAGCACTTTGGGAAGCCGAGGCGGGTGGATCGCCTGAGGTCAGGAATTCAAGACCAACCTGACCAACATGGTGAAACCCCGTCTCTACTAAAAATACAAAAATTAGTCAGGCGAGGTGGTGGGTGCCTGTAATTCTAGCTACTCAGGAGGCTAAGACGAAAAAATCACTTGAACCTGGGAGGCGGAGATTGCAGTGAGTCGAGATCGCGCCATTGCACTCCAGCCTGGGCAACAAGAGCGAAACTCCGTCTCCAAAAAAGAAAAAAGAAAATGAACCAAACCAAACAAGTGTACAGCGAGCCATGGTGACATACTGACAGATACCTGTTTAAAGCTGGAAATGGTTAGTAAGTGATTGGAGTTTTTTTCCCTAAATCTTTCTTGACCAGCCAAGTGAGATAAACAGTTTCTTGTTATAGAAGATGGGGTAGTGATTTACTGAAAGAGAGAGAGGTTTTTTATAGTTTTTAGATTTTTTCATCACTTATTCCAAAGTGTTGCTTCGTTGAGATATTTGAGAATTGAGTAAATAAACAACCTGTGAAAACAGAAATTCCTGATTTTTTAAGAAAACAATGGGATAGTAATACTTTGTAAACATTCTCTTTCTAGTCTTGAGTTTTATATAAAAAAATAACTTTATGCTAATTTGGGAAATTTTACAGATAGCCACAATGGCTGAAAATGGTGATAATGAAAAGATGGCTGCCCTGGAGGCCAAAATCTGTCATCAAATTGAGGTATGATTCCTGTGCTATAAACTGCAAAAACAAATTCCTTGAAAGAAAATGTAGGACCGCAACACAAATACAGAAAGAACATTTCATTTCAGTATATGGACATATTCAACATTTGGTTTGCCTTTGATTCTTAGATGAACATATAATAGCATACAGTTTTATACTGGTGGAGCCAGGTTGTGAAACTTAAGATGTTACAAACATTTCAAAAGGTAACACTATAAACTAGAGTTACTTAATCTTTTTAAAATTTTAGTTTCATAGTCTCATATAAAATTTTAGCTTCTTAGTCCCATGTAAAATGAGGATAATAGTAGTTCCCTCCTCATAAGGTAGTTTGGAGGATTAGTGAATATAATGTTAAGTACTTAGAAGAATGCCTGACACATAAGTAACATAAAAGTCCTTGGTAAAGTACCTTCCCTGTTAAATAACACTGTATTTTTGATGATCTTCGTAGTTTTTTTCTGCCCAGTCAGTTCTCAGCTATTGTAACTTTAATATAGTATCTTTTTTTTTTTTTTTTTTTGAGCTGGAGTCTCACTCTGTTGGCCAGGCTGGAGTGCAGTGGCACTATCCTGACTCACTACAACAGTCTCGGCTCACTGTAGCCTCTGCCTCCTGGGTTCAAATGATTATCCTGCCTCAGCTGCCAAATAGCTGGGACTACAGGAACACGCCACCACACCAGGCTAATTTTTGTATTTTTAGTAGAGATGGAGTTTCACCATGTTGGCCAGGTTGGTCTCGAACTCCAGACCTCAGGTGATCTGCCCACCTCAGCCTCCCAAAGTGCTGGGATTACAAGTGTGACCCACTGTGCCTGGCCAGTAATTTTAATATAGTATCTGTTTTCAAACTCCTCTTAGCATTTTTTCAAATTTAGGTATTATGTTTATGTTAACGTAATAACCTCAAGTGATCCTCAGTACCTTTGCAGTACGGAGGCAGGAGGATGGCTTGAGTCCAGGAGTTAGAGACCAGTCTGGGCAACATGATGAGGCCCCATCTCTACAAAAAATTTTTAAAAATTAGCTGAGTGTGTTAGCGGTTTGCCTGTAGTCCCAGCTACTTGGGAAGCCGAGGTGGGAGGATTGATGGAGCCCAGAAGGTAGAGGCTGCAGTGGCTGTGATCATACCACTGCACTCAAGCCTGGATGACAGAGCGAGATACTGTTTTGGGGGGTCAGGGGGAAGAAACTTGAGAGTCTTTGTGAGCATACTCTGGCTGGGGAGGCTTCCTGATTTGCAAATCATTCTTTGTTCAGTTAAAGTCAAAAAGAAAAAAACCTTTAAATCTTTACAATATCAATAATGGTTGCATAGGAAATTATCTTTAAACTTATGTTCTTGCTAAGGAATCCCTCAGATCATATTGTTTGGTGTGGGTTTTTTCTGCAATTCTCTGAACTGCTTTTTTTCTTTTTTTTTTTAAGCTGCACCTCTGCATTTAAAATGTCTTATGTTCCTTTTTTTTTTATATTAATTTCCTTATGATTGTGGGGAGAAAAATTAGAAATTACTCATTCTGTGTTTAATACTTAGAACAATACTAAGATGTATATAGAAAAGGTTATATCTCTCCTACAACCTGCTAACTCTCAAATCCTACTCTTCTAAGGTAATCAAGGTTAAAAGCTTTTGACACTTTGCTTCATGCTCATATTAATTTTTATTTTTTTAGTGGACCTTATATTTTACAACAGTTCTAGGTTTACAGCAAAATTGAGTGGAAGGTACAGAGATTTTCCATATATCCCCTGCCTCCACACAAGCATAGTGCCTTCACCTTTAAAAACATCCCCCACCATAGTGGTACATTTCTTTTTTTTTTTTTTTTTTTTGAGACGGAGTCTCGCTCTGTCGCCCAGGCTGGAGTGCAGTGGCCGGATCTCAGCTCACTGCAAGCTCCGCCTCCCGGGTTCGGGCCATTCTCCTGTCTCAGCCTCCTGAGTAGCTGGGACTACAGGCGCCCGCCACCTCGCCCGGCTAGTTTTTTGTATTTTTTAGTAGAGACGGGGTTTCACCATGTTAGCCAGGATGGTCTCGATCTCCTGACCTAGTGATCCGCCCGTCTCGGCCTCCCAAAGTGCTGGGATTACAGGCTTGAGCCACCGCGCCCGGCCCCACAGTGGTACATTTCTAACAATTTTATTTCCTTCCCTTTCCCCCGCTAAACATAGGATGCATTTTTGTGGAGAAAAGTTTTGTAATCAATAATTTTTTCATCCTCTTTAAAACGAAGGATCCTTCTAATTTTTTTAGCTGTAATCATTCTTTGACAAATATTCTTGTATATAAATCTTAGTAAACATTTTTATTATTGATTTTTTTTCAAGGTAAAATTCTTAGAAGGAGCCATACTGGCTCAAGGATTATGCACATTTAAAAAAACACTGGTAATTGTCAGTTTACATCTTACCTGCATGGCTAGTTCTCTGTGTTCAAGTCAATACTAGGTAGTCTTGGTTTTTTTCCTAATCTAAGCCAGTTTGTTAGATGAAAAATGCTGTCTCATTGCTTTAAATTGTATTTCTTTGATTAATAATGAAATGAAGTTGGACTTTTTTTAGTTTACAGTAGTTTATTTATTTATTTTTTGAGATGGAGTCTTATTCTTATCTCCCAGGCTGGAGTGCAGAGTGCCGTGGTGTGATTTTAGCTCACCGCAACCTCCACCTTCCAGGTTCACGCAATTCCTCAGCCTCCCAAGTATCTGGGATTATAGGTGCACACCACCATGTCCGGCTAATTTTTGTATTTTTAGTGGAGACGGGGTTTCACCATGTTGGTCAGGCTGGTTTTGAACTTCTGACCTCAAGTGATCCGCCTGCTTTGGCCTCCCAAAGTGCTGGGATTATAGGCATGAGCCTACTGCGCTTGGCCTATTTTTTATAATTTTTAAAAAAATCGTTAGCTGGGCATGGTGGCATGTGCCTGTTGTCCTAGTTACTTGGAAGGCTGAGGCGGAAGATCAATTGAGCCCAGGAGTTTCAGGCTGCAGTGAGCTATGGTTGCACCACTGCACTCCAGTCTGGGCAACAAAGCAAGACCCGACCTCCGAAAAATAAAGTGTCTTTTTTTTTTTTTTTAATTTTTTAAATTTAAGACAGAGAGACAGTATTGCTTTCCGCTCAGACTGGAGTATAGCGGCAGTGATCTTGGCTCACTGCAACCTCCACCTCCTGAGTTCAAACTAGTCTTGTGCCTCAGCCACTTGAGTAGTTGGGATTACAGGTGTGCACCACCATGTGCAGCTATTTTTTGTATTTTTAGTAGAGTCAGGGTTTCACCACATTGGCCAGTCTGGTCTCAAACTTCTGGCCTCAAGAAATTGACCCGCCTCAGCCTCCCAAAGTGCTGGGATTATGGGCTTGGACCACCATGCGAGGCCAATAAAATACCTTTTAACTATTTTCTTTTAGGGTGTTCTCTTTTTACCCTTCTTCTTTGTAAGAATTCTTGGCAAATTTGTCTTTTACTTTTTTTGTTACTTCTGGCATTCCAAATAGTCATACTTGGGTTTTTCCTTTGCGTGTATATTGAGAGTACCTCTATGGTTAAATTTGATAAATGTTTACTTTAATTTTTTTTTTTTTTGAGGCAACGTCTTACTCTGTTTCCAAGGCTGGAGTACAGTGGCACAGTTATGTCTCATTGCAGCTTCAACCCGCCAGGCTTAAGCAATCCTCCCACTTCAGCTTCCTGCGCTGGGACTAGAGACATGTACCACCCATGCCTGGCCTTTTTTTTTTTTTTTTTTTGGGTAGAGATGGGGTCTTGCCATGTTGCCCAGACTGGTCTTGAACTCCTAGACTCAAGCGATGCACCCACCTCAGCCTCCTAAAGTGCTGGGATTAGGCATGAACCAGCACTCCTGCCCCCCCAACCCCCCGCCAACTTTTTTTTTTTTTTGAGATGGAGTCTCACTCTTTTGTCAGGCTGGAGTACAGTGGCATGATCTTGGCTCACTGCAACCTCCTCCTCCTGGGTTCAAGCGATTTTCCTGCCCCAGCCTCCTGAGTAGCTGAGACTACAGGTGTGCGCCACTACGCCCAGCTAATTTTTGTATTTTTAGTAGAGATGTGGTTTCACCATCTTGGCCAGGGTGGTCTCTATCTTGACCTCCCAAAGTGCAGGGATCACAGGTGTGCACCACCATGCCTGGCCCCTGTCCCTTATTTTTTATTTTATTTTATTTTTTTTAATTTTTTTTATTTTTATTTTTTTTTGAGACGGAGTCTCGCTCTGCCGCCCAGGCTGGAGTGCAGTGGCCGGATCTCAGCTCACTGCAAGCTCCGCCTCCCGGGTTCACGCCATTCTCCTGCCTCAGCCTCCCGAGTAGTTGGGACTACAGGCGCCCGCCACCGCGCCCGGCTAGTTTTTTGTATTTTTTAGTAGAGACGGGGTTTCACCGTGTTAGCCAGGATGGTCTCGACCTCCTGACCTCGTGATCCGCCCGTCTCGGCCTCCCAAAGTGCTGGGATTACAGGCTTGAGCCACCGCGCCCGGCCAAATATATTTTTCTTTAAGGTTTTCTAGTCTATTGACATATCTGTTACTTACACTATTTTAATAATTGACATTTTAGTTTTATCTTTTTGCTAATTTGTATTGTAAACATTTTATTATCATATATTTGGGGAAAATGTTTATTGCCTTTTGTAACTTATGACATGTATTTTTAAATAACAGAACTTGGTACTGTAGAGTAATGTCAGGATTAGAGTTCATATTATACAGTGTTCTGAAATACATTGTAATTATCTCACAGTATTATTTTGGCGACTTCAATTTGCCACGGGACAAGTTTCTAAAGGAACAGATAAAACTGGATGAAGGCTGGGTACCTTTGGAAATAATGATAAAATTCAACAGGTAACAAGCTTTTAAAAATAATCTTTAGGTTTTCTGTTTACAGTGAGTGCTACTGCTGAGTCTTACATTTTTATATGTACTCTTCAGGTTGAACCGTCTAACAACAGACTTTAATGTAATTGTGGAAGCATTGAGCAAATCCAAGGCAGAACTCATGGAAATCAGTGAAGATAAAACTAAAATCAGAAGGTCTCCAAGCAAACCCCTACCTGAAGTGACTGATGAGTATAAAAATGATGTAAAAAACAGATCTGTTTATATTGTAAGTGGGCCTGTGATGCACTTAAACATCTTACATTTATTTAGAAAGTAAAGTACGGAAGAATAAGGGCTCAGGAATCACAGCCTCACTAATTACTTTATGTCCTTTTGTAATATTCTTAACCTGTTTCTTTTTGTTTTGTTTTTGAGACAGAATCTCATCCTGTTGCTCATGTTGGAATGCAGTGGTTTGATCATGGTCCACTGCAGTCTTGACCACCTGGGCTCAAGTGATCCTCCCACCTCAGCCTCCTGAGTAGCTGGGACTACAGGCGCATGCTACCACATGTGGCTAAACATTTTTTGTAGAGACAGGGGTCTCCCTGTGTTGCCCAGGCTGGTGTCAATCTCCTGGGCGCAAGTAATTCAATCACCTTGACCTCCCAAAGTGCTGGGATTACAGGTGTGAGCCACCATGCCTGGTCCTAAGTTTTATCTTCATAAACGTGGATATTTTCTACCTTGTAGAACTGTTGTGAGAATTAAATGAAAAAAAAAATACACCATTGGATCAAATCTTTGACATATTCTAAGCACCAACTGCATGTTAGCTGTTCTTATCAGCAGCTAAACTTGATTGCAATTTTCTTTAGCATATTTTTAAATAGTTTTTTTATTATGGAAAATTTCAGATGTATATAAATAGATTCAATAATGTACCATCACCAGCTTTACTAGTTATTAACAGAACATGCAAATCATCTTGTTTTATTTTTGCCTCAACTGAATTATTTTGAAGCAAATACCAGATGAATCACTTTTATTGCACTGGAGAGTAGTGGCTCCTAAACAAGGCTGTTAAGTGATTAACAAAGATAAATAGAGATAGATAGGTATATCCCGTGTTCATTTCAAGATAAAATGAATCAAATTCTCTCCAATTGTTTATCTGAGAAGTCATTATTTGTTATTTGTACATTACTTCCCACTCTTCACAGAAAGGCTTCCCAACTGATGCAACTCTTGATGACATAAAAGAATGGTTAGAAGATAAAGGTCAAGTACTAAATATTCAGATGAGAAGAACATTGCATAAAGCATTTAAGGTATGATAATACAGACTTTTTCTAGTTTTAGAATATATGGGAAATAACTTAAAAAATATTTTCCTTCCTTTTTATAGGGATCAATTTTTGTTGTGTTTGATAGCATTGAATCTGCTAAGAAGTTTGTAGAGACCCCTGACCAGAAGTACAAAGAAACAGACCTGCTAATACTTTTCAAGTAAGTCTTTTTGCTGATGTTTCTCCTGGCCTTTTAGTTATATGGAATTGACACACTAGGGTAAGGAGCATGGAAGTAGCATCCCCTGAAAGGCCAATATTTTTAGTATTTTAGTGCATTACGGTCTTCTAAATGGTATATACTAAACCTGATTGACTTAGAGATGCACTGTGATGGATCACAGTCATAGTGTCAGTCATAGTATCAGTGTTAATTCCTCAAAAATTACTTAACATGGTTTTCATAATTGCTGTTATTCTTGGATCTTGGGGATTTTAGAATTTTCTCCTTTTGTGGAATTAACACTATAGAAAACTGCAGGCCGGGCGCGGTGGCTCAAGCCTGTAATCCCAGCACTTTGGGAGGCCGAGACGGGCGGATCACGAGGTCAGGAGATCGAGACCATCCTGGCTAACATGGTGAAACCCCGTCTCTACTAAAAAAAATACAAAAAAAAACTAGCCGGGCGAGGTGGCGGGCGCCTGTAGTCCCAGCTACTCGGGAGGCTGAGGCAGGAGAATGGCGTGAACCCGGGAGGCGGAGCTTGCAGTGAGCTAAGATCCGGCCACTGCACTCCAGCCTGGGCGGCAGAGCGAGACTCCGTCTCAAAAAAAAAAAAAAAAAAAGAAAACTGCAATATTATTTGCATGACTTCTGATACACTTTTTTCCCCCTATACATGAATGATAAATGAAAATCAACGTGAAGTTGCTAATGGATAGGGGGTTTCTTTTTGGGGTCATGAAAATGTTCTGAAATTAGTAGTGATGGTTGTACAACTGAATATACTAAAAAAACATTCAAGGTACACTTTAAAAGAGTGAATTTTGTGGCACATGGAATTTTTCCTTAGTAAAGCTGTTATTTAAAACAACATGAGAGAGTAACTTCCTTGGCATATTTTGGATTTTTAGTTGATGATTATGTTGATAGTAAATGTATGCAACATTTATTGCTGTGCCATGGCTTAAGTTATTCAAAATAATCTGCGGTCTTAACTTTGTTCTCGTGAACTTAGCCTCTGTACTGTGTGTTCTTTAGGGATGATTACTTTGCCAAAAAAAATGAAGAAAGAAAACAAAACAAAGTGGAAGCTAAATTAAGAGCTAAACAGTAAGTATGTTAACTAATCATGACATACTTTGAATTCCTTAATGCTCTGACAGAAATATAGTTGGTGAGCTCTGAAATAGTGGCAGTAGACCTTTCTCTTTGCTAGTGAAACATTGCGATCTTAAGCTGCCTTGACAGTTTCGGGGCCAAATTGCATTGCAGTCTAGCATTGGATGATCAAAAAAACCTAAGGACTTCTGGCTTTGGTTAAGTAAGTTTAGTGATCATGATTGGTTAACTTTATTAGGACTTAATTTTCTTATATAGTAAATGGAAGTATGTTATAATTATGATATTTTTATTTGTAGAGAGCAAGAAGCAAAACAAAAGTTAGAAGAAGATGCTGAAATGGTAAGTATATATTACTGCTATCTAGTATATCTGTAATTCATAGTTAAATGAATAGCTTTTAAGTCTGAGGACTTTTTCAAGAAAATATGTAAGCAAAGCTATCTATAGTTGTCATTGCACAGGTATTATATTGAGGGAAAAGAGAACACTAAGGATAGGAAATATGTTCTAAAATACGAAAAGGCCGGGTGCAGTGGCCCACGCCTGTATTCCCAGCACTTTAGGAGGCCAAGGTGGGTGGATCACCTGAGGTTGGGAGTTCGAGACCAGCCTGGCCAATATGGTGAAATCCCGCCTCTACTAAAAATACAAAAATTAGCCAGGCGTGGTGGTGTATGCCTGTAATGCCAGCTACTCAGGAGGCTGAGGCAGGAGAATCACTTGAACCCAGGAAGTGGAGGTTGCAGTGAACCAAGATCATGCCACTGCACTCCAGCCTGGGTGACAGAGTGAGACCCTGTCTAAAAATAAAGAATATAATAAAACACAGGAAAATATATTTTGAAATATTCAGAAAAAGTTCATTTATGCCTAGAACTTATGTTTATGAGAAAATGTCCTCCTATAACTTCTAAAGATTCTAATCATAGATTAATACTTTTTTTTTTTTTTTTTTTTTTGAGACAGAGTCTCGCTCTGTTGCCCAGGCTGGAGTGCAGTGGCCAGATCTCAGCTCACTGCAAGCTCCGCCTCCCGGGTTCACGCCATTCTCCTGCCTTGGCCTCCCAAGTAGCTGGGACTACGGGCACCCGCCACCTCGCCCGGCTAATTTTTTGTATTTTTTAGTAGAGACGGGGTTTCACCGTGTTAGCCAGGATGGTCTCGATCTCCTGACCTCGTGATCCGCCCGTCTTGGCCTCCCAAAGTGCTGGGATTACAGGCTTGAGCCACCGCACCCAGCTATTTTTGACTTAATAAGATAGTGATGTGTATTTCCATTTAGAAAGTTACAGGTAAAATTTTTTATTTGGGGAAAATAATAATGACTCTTTAAAAAAAAATTTTTTTTTTCTTTTTTTGAGACGTCTTGCTTTGTCGCCCAGGCTGGAGTGTAGTGGCGCGATCTGGGCTCACTGCAAGCTCCGTCTCCTGGGTTCACCCCATTCTCCTGCCTCAGACTCCTGAGTAGCTGCGACTACAGGCACCCGCCACTATGCCCAGCTAATTTTTTGTATATTTTTTTTTAGTAGAGACGGGGTTTCACCATGTTAGCCAGGATGGTCTCCATCTCCTGACCTTGTGATCCGCCTACCTCGGCCTCCCAAAGTGCTAGGATTACAGGCATGAGCCACTGCAACTGGCCTAAAAATTTTTTAAAGTATGATAAATACTGCCTAGAATTATTTTCCAAGATAGTTTAATAACCAGATTTTATGTAGTTTATAACTAAATGCCAGTTGTATAAGAGATCAAATAATATTGAAAGCCATTTTGGGATAAAGGATGACAAAGGAAAACACCAACACTATGAAACTGCTTTATTTATTTATTATTATTATTTTTTTGAGATGGAGTTTCGCTCTTGCTGCCTAGGCAAGAGAAACTACTTTAAAATAGCATTTTGGTTTCTAGGCTCTTTCTTGTATAGCTATAATGTGGTGTGAGTCATTTATGGTCTGTTGTTGCTTTTAAGAAACTTTTTGATCGCTTTGTATATTTTTATAGAAATCTCTAGAAGAAAAGATTGGATGCTTGCTGAAATTTTCAGGTGATTTAGATGATCAGACCTGTAGAGAAGATTTACACATACTTTTCTCAAATCATGGTGAAATAAAATGGATAGACTTCGTCAGAGGAGCAAAAGAGGTTTGGAAACATTCCTATGCTTTTTAGCAGTCAGTTTGAAAATCTGTAGAAACTTAGACAAAATTAGTAGAAAGCAATTTTTAAAATTGTGTTTATTAAATTAGTTTCTACTTGATCATTTGTTGTTATTGTCACTAGATGTGATGTCTGATATTTTCTGAATTATACTAGTTTCTACTTGATCATTTACTTTGTTGTTATTGTCACTATATGTGATGTCTGATAGTTTCTGAATTATACTATGAATAACTGTTCATATTGATTATTGCAGTTTTACTTCTGTAGCATTCCTTTTCTACTGTTCAGTAAAGTTCATTGAAACTGGTAAAGGCATGGAAGGTTTGCAGGGTAGAAAAAATTACTTTGAACAAAGAAATTAATTGTGGGACTAAAAAACTAAGGGTATGGCTTTTGTTTTCTGTCTCTGATATAGGGGATAATTCTATTTAAAGAAAAAGCCAAGGAAGCTTTGGGTAAAGCCAAAGATGCAAATAATGGTAACCTACAATTAAGGAACAAAGAAGTGACTTGGGAAGTACTAGAAGGAGAGGTGGAAAAAGAAGCACTGAAAAAAATAATAGAAGACCAACAAGAATCCCTAAACAAATGGAAGTCAAAAGGTCATTTATTCTGATTTTTCTTTAACAGTTTGGTTGTTGAACCCATTTACTTGAGCAAAAACTTTAATCAGTGTTCAAAAACATTGACAAGAGACTTAAAAAAAAATTCTTTACAGAGTGCTCAATTGTGTCTCTACAGGTCGTAGATTTAAAGGAAAAGGAAAGGGTAATAAAGCTGCCCAGCCTGGGTCTGGTAAAGGAAAAGTACAGTTTCAGGGCAAGAAAACGAAATTTGCTAGTGATGAACATGATGAACATGATGAACATGATGAAAATGGTGCAACTGGTAAGTTTTTTCCTAAATCCTTTGGTAGTTTCATGAGAAAATTTGTACTTCCATAAATAAATGATTTGCCAGAGAATAGGGATTTGGCTTTTCAACTTCTGGATAAGTGCCATTCTTGGATTATTATGATTTACCTTGGTTATGCTGTTGTATAAGTCAGGGACAGGATATTTGGAAGATGAATCTAGAGGTCAGGTCTGTACTAAGAGAAAAGCCTTTTCTCATTGGTGCAAGGAAGTTGTTGCATCTTTTTCAACAGTATCATTATTAGTAATTGTACTCAGTATTAAAATAGAGCAGTACTTATGTTGAATTTAACAAAAATTAATTGTTACGTTATAGGACCTGTGAAAAGAGCAAGAGAAGAAACAGACAAAGAAGAACCTGCATCCAAACAACAGAAAACAGAAAATGGTGCTGGAGACCAGTAGTTTAGTAAACCAATTTTTTTATTCATTTTAAATAGGTTTTAAACTACTTTTGTTTGCGGGGGCTTTTAAAAGGAAAACCGAATTAGGTCCACCTCAATGTCCACCTGTGAGAAAGGAAAAATTTTTTGTTGTTGTTTAACTTGTCTTTTTGTTATGCAAATGAGATTTCTTTGAATGTATAGTTCTGTTTGTGTTATTTCAGATGATTCAAATATCAAAAGGAAGATTCTTCCATTAAATTGCCTTTGTAATATGAGAATGTATTAGTACAAACTAATAAAATATATGCTATATGAAAAGAGCAAAAAGTTTTTTTTTTTTTCTTTTTGTACCCAGAGCATTTAATAAAGAACTAGAATATTAGCTGTTGACTATGGTCCCTTCCCACAGGCCATTTACGGTGTCTCCTAGGCTGTCTTTCTATATTTACACAGGAAAGTTGATAACACTAGAAATAATTACTTGTCATAAAGCTTTTCTTTTTTTTTTCTTTTTCTTTTTTGAGACTGACTCTCACTCTGTTACACAGGCTGAAGTGTAGTGGGGCAATCTCAGCTCACTGCAACCTCCGCCTCCTGAGTTCAAGCGATTCTCTTGCCTCAGCCTCCCGAGTAGCTGGGATTACAGGCATAAGCCACCACGTCCGGCCCAGAAAACTTTTCAATACCGAATGTAGACCAGCCAAAATCAAGAGACTTACTGATTTCTTTTTATGAAACTTGTATGATGCTGGCAGGTCATATCGAAGCTCTGTAAAACAAAAGCCACCTAAGGATAAAATTATATTTCCAAGCATTTACCACCCTTGACTAAACAACAACAACAACAACAACAAAAAAAAACTAAGAAAAGTATTAAGTGCTGGTAAACTGAACATTTTAGAACCTTTAACTTATCCAAGTAGTGACTTGCTATATTCCCAGCATTGGCCATGGCAGCTTGGCATTTCTGTTATTATGGCCATTTATACTGAAATTTGAGGTTACAAGTGAAGAGTTTAGAAGGATAAAAAGTGGACCAAAAAGTAAATCCTATGAAAAGGATGGCACCTTTCTATTTTTAATTTCCTAATAGTCTGTAGCTAACTTAATCTCATAATAACCATGCTTATTTCAAAATTTTCTTACCCAGAGTTTAATAATTGTAGTAAGTACCCATTTTCCTCCTAAGTTCTAAAACGAAAACTAGTTTTTCATATTTCTTCCTTCTAAAGAATAATGTAGATTCTCCAAACTCTTTACTACTGATCTATTTTAGAGGGATGGCAATAGTCTATTCCTGTATGTCACAGCTTTCAAGTTTTAATGTGCAATCAAATCACCTGGGGATCTTGTTGAAATGCAGATTCTAATTCAGTAGGTCTGGGTGGAGCCTGAAATTTTTTTTTTTTTTTGAGATGGAGTCTCGCTCTATTGCCCAGGCTGGAGTGCAGTGGCGCAATCTGGGCTCACTGCAAGCTCCACCTCCCAGGTTCATGCCATTCTCCTGCCTCAGCCTCCAGAGTAGCTGGGACTACAGGTGCTCACCACCATGCCTGGCTAATTTTTTTGTATTTTTTAATAGAGACAGAATTTCACTGTGTTAGCCAGGATGGTCTTGATCTCCTGACCTTGTGATCTGCCCGCCTCAGCCTCCCAAAGTGCTGGGATTACAGACGTGAGCCACCATGCCCGGCCTGAAATTCTTTATTTCTAACAAGGAAATCCCAGGGATTTTAATGCTGATGGTCTGAGGACAACATTTGGAGGAGCAAGGCTCTGGCTCGGTATACTACTGGGACTGTTCTAAGGTGTTCCATACTGCATATAATACCTAAAACTGGCCGGGTGTGGTGGTTCACGCCTCTAATCCCAGCACTTTGGGAGGCCAAGGCGGGCAGATGAGCTGAGGTGAAGAGTTCAAGAGCAGCCTGGCCAACATGGTGAAACCTCGTTTCTACCAAAAATAATTAGAAAAAAGCTGGGTGTGGTGGTGTGCCTGTAGTCCCACCCACTTGTGAAGGCTAAGCCAGGAGAAGAATCCCTTGAACCCAGGAGGTGGAGGTTGCAGTGAGCCAAGATCGTGCTGCTGCACTCCAGCCTGGGCAACAGAGGGAGACTCCATCTCAAAAAACAAAAACAGAAAAAACACCCCTAAAACTGTCTAAGTAATGCAACACTGAAAATAACAGCAAGATGAACAGATGTATATGTTACATTATTATTATGAACAGTAATATATCCAGCTGTATGTTTAACACTACAGTGGCAATTCATTGTCTATTGTGAAAAAACATGTTCCCTTATTGCACTCTTATTTTGGGCTTAGATTATAATTAGCTTCTAGTTATATGCTTTTCCTGTTTTGATGTTTGTGACTATTACCCAATTTAGTAATAAAAATGTATTAAACATGATTTACTCATAGTGTTGATATTTAGAAGAAAAAGATAAATGTTATTTGATTCCAGGGGCAATTAGAGAATGGAATTAGAGGCCAGGCTCGGTTGCTCACACCTGTAATCCCAGCACTTTGGGAGGCAGAGGCTGGAGGATCATCTGAGGTCAGGAGTTCAAGACCAGCCTGGCCAATGTGGTGAAATCCTGTCTCTACTAAAGATAAAAAAATTAGCCGGACATGGTAGTGCACGCCTGTAGTTCCAGCTATTCGGGAGACTGAAGCAAGAGCATCGCTTGAACCCGGCAGGTTGCCACTGCACTCCAACCTAGGTAACAGAGCAAGGCTCTGTCTCCCAAAAAAAAAAAAAAAGAAATTAGAAAGATTATCCGGAAATAATCTGATAGCATTTTCCATGAATGAATTTCAAACCAAGATCTGACCAAATCCAAGCCCACGTTTTTGTTTGTTTTGTTTTTGTTTTTGTTTTTTGAGACTGAGTCTCCTCTGTCATCCAGGCTGAAGAACAGTGGCACAATCTCGGCTGACTGCAACCTCTGCCTCTGGGACTCAAGCGGTTCTCCCACCTCAGTCTCCCAAGTAGCTGAGATTGCAGGTGTGCGCTACCATGCCCGGCTAATTTTTTGTAGTTTTAGTAGAGATGGGGTTTCAGCATGTTGGCCAGGCTGGTCTCAAACTCTAAACCTCAGGTGATCTGCCCACCTCCGCCTCCCAAAGTGCTGGGATTACAGGCGTGAGCCACCATGCCTGGCTCCAAGCCCATGTTTTTAGCCATTGTGCTGCTATACAGTGTTCCGCCTGAGTCTGGAGTGACCAAATACCTGAGTGCTATTAGAAATTTTCAGTAAATTGCATAAATTAGGACAGTCTTAAGCTAAGTGATCACTCTGCTTTTACTCCATTTCCAATCTATTACCAATCATGCACATTTTGCCACACTGCAAAGCATACTTTATAGATCTTCTCAGCACCTGCATGAAAGTTTTGGTTGGGCGAATGCATGTTGGCCCTTTTGGATATTAGGATTGAGATTTGTCTTACCTGCTATAATATCTATCTTGATTTTCCATTCTGCAGCTTTCTTTTGAACATGCTGAACATAAACAATATGTTGTTATGAGCTGATTTTTAATGATTTTTTAAAATTGCTTTTTACTAATAATTGAGATTGAGTTTTTAAGCTTAAAATTTCATTAGAATCTAGACCCTTACAAAAATTTCAATTGAATGGATAGTAGTCTGAAAGTAAGAAATCAATTTCAATATATTTAACAATCTGAACCAAATCATACAATAAATCCAAGTGATAGAAAGCTACTCATGCACCATATAATGCCATTTGGGGTTATCTAGGGACTGCATATATTTCGGTAGTCCCATAAAATTATAAATGGAGCTGAAAAATTGCTATTGCCTAGTGATGTAGCTATCTTGACATCATAGCACAACACATTACCTTCTTGGTATTTATATATGTTTAGATTAAAAAAAATACCATTGTGTTACAGTTACCTGTAGTATTCAATACAGTAACAGGTTGACAGGTTTGTAGCCTAGGAACAATAGACTAACCACAGAGCCTCAGTGGTCCACTCTATGTCTGCACAATGGTGAAATCACCTCAGGATGCATTTCTCAGAATACATTTGTCAGAACATATCCCTGTTGTTAAAGGATGCATGACTATTTCAGAAATCTATCAAAGATGTCTAATGTTCTCATATGGTTTCTGTAGCATTATTTCATTTATACAGCTAGGTATCCTAGAAACCATTTGGCAGAGATCTGTGTACATGGGCAATTCAGTTCATGCAGTAAAACTGAGTTTTATAAAATCTATGTTATGCCAAGACTATACTTTCAGGGATCATTTCTATAGTTCGTCACTAGAGAAGTTTCTCTGAAAGTGTAGAGCACCATATCGTGAAAATGGCCATACTGCCCAAGATAATTTATAGATTTAATGCTATCCCCATCAAGCTACCACTGACTTTCTTCACAGAATTGGAAAAAACTACTTTACATTTCATATGGAACCAAAAGAGCCCACATAGCCAAGACAATCCTAAGCAAAAAGAACAAAGCTGGAGGCACCATGCTACCTGACTTCAAATGATACAAGGCTACAGTAACCAAAATAGCATGGTACTGGTACCAAAACACATATAGACCAATGGAACAGAACACAGGCCTCAGAAATGACACCACACATCTACAACCATCTGATCTTTGACCAACCTGACAAAAACAAGCAAAGGGAAAAGGATTCCCTATTTAATAAGTGGTGCTGGGAAAACTGGCTAGCCATATATAGAAAGCTGAAATTGGATCCATTCCTTACACCTTATACAAACATTAACTCAAGATGGATTAAAGACTTAAATGTAAGACCCAAAACCATAAAAGCTCTAGAAGAAAATGTAGGCGATACCATTCAGGACATAGGCATGGGCAAAGATTTCATGAGTAAAACACCAAAAGCAATGGCAACAAAAGCCAAAACTGACAAATGGGATCTAATTAAACTAAAGAGCTTCTGCACAGCAAAAGAAAACTATCATCAGAGTAACCAGGCAACCTACAGAATGGGAGAAAATTTTTGCAATCTATCCATCTGACACAGGGCTAATATCCAGAATCTACAAAGAACTGAAACAAATTTACAAGAAAAAAAAAAACCATCAAAAAGTGGGCAAAGGATATGAACAGACACTTCCCAAAAGAAGACATTTAGGCAGCCAACAGACACATGAAAAAAATGCTCATCATCACTGGTCATCAGAGAAATGCAAATCAAAACCACAATGAAATACCATCTCACACCAGTCAGAATGGCGATCATTAAAAAGTCAGGAAACAACAGATGTTGGAGAGAATGTGGAGAAATAGGAACACTTTTACACTGTTGGTGGGAGTGTAAATTAGTTCAACCATTGTGGAAGACAGTGTGGCGATTCCTCAAGGATCTAGAACTAGAAATATCATTTGACCCAGCAATCCCATTACTGGGTATATACCCAAAGGGTTATAAATCATGCTACCATAAAGACACATGCACACGTGTTTACTGCGGCACTATTCACAATAACAAAGACTTGGAACCAACCCAAATGTCCATCAATAATAGACTGGATTAAGAAAGTGTGGCACATATACACCATGGAATACTATGCAGCCATAAAAAAGGATGAGTTCATGTCCTTTCCAGGGACATGGATGAAGCTGGAAACCATCATTCTCAGCAAACTATCACAAGGACAGAAAACCAAATACCACATGTTCTCACTCGTAAGTGGGAGTTGAACAATGAGAACACATGGACACAGGGAGGGGAACATCACACACCGGGGCCTGCTAGGGGGTGGGGGGCTGGGGGAGAGAGAGCATTAGGAGAAATAACTAATGTAAATGACGAGTTGATGGGTGCAGCAAACCAACATGGCACATGTATCCCTATGTAACCTGCATGTTATGCACATGTTCCCTAGAACTTAAAGTATAATTAAAAAAAAAATTCATGTTATGCCAAGCTGTGCAGAAAAGAGTTCACAGCAGGCCTGGCTGCTTATCCTTAGAAAGGCCTGCTTACAAGTTTGGCCCTTGGCTGGAGATTAGGAACTTAGATTTTGGGAAGGTTCCCACTCCCTACTCCCTTAATAATAGTGTCTCACTGTGCCTAACACTGTTTATGCTGAACACCTGTTTTCCTACTAGGAGTCTAGAATTTGGGTATGTGTCAGAAAGGGAATTGCCTACATGATCAGTCCCTAATAAAAGCCCTGGGCACTGAGTCTCTAATGAGCTTCCCTGGTTGGCAATGTTTCACGTGTGTTATCAATAATTCATTCTGGGAAAATTAAGTGTGTCCTGTGTTATTCCACTGGCAGAAGACTCGGGAAGCTTGCTCCTGGTTTCCCCCATTCTCTGCCTAATGCACCTTTCTCTTTGCTGATTTTGCTCTATATCTTTTCACTGTAATACATCATAGCCATGAATAAGACTATATGCTGAGTCCTATGAGATTTCCTAGTGAATCATCAAACCTGAGGGTGTTCTTGGGGACACACGTTTGGATACCAATGTTTAACTGGTGTTTGCTTCCATATATAGTGAGGATTTATTTACTAGCTATGTTGTGTCCTGTTGCTTGCCTACATGTACCACTACTTGTTAGCAGTATAGTTCTTTTTAGCTGTTATATTTTATGCTTTTTAAAAGGTTATCAGATTACCATGTAACTAGAATGTATTATTTCCAACTGAGTTCTTATACACTGTATTTACACGAATTAACTATTTTTCCTACAAAATCACTTTAAAATCTTTGAATACATGTATGATTTAAATAATAGTAGCTAGCACATAGCAGTTACACATGTCAGACACTGATCTAAGTGCTTTGTAAATATTAACTCATGTAATCCTCACAATTCTTATGAATTATTGGGTACTCTTAGTCCCTTACACTTAGAATACAGGTGAGGATAGTACAGATGACAAAAAGCTCAATTACCTTGATGATGAAGCTCAATTACCTTGACCAAGATAATGCTGGGAGGCAGCAGAGCTTGGATCTGAACCCAGAAATTCTGGTCTGGCTTCAGAATCTCCGTTCCTAACCACCGTGTTATACTGACACTAAAAAAATGTACTGCCCTTCCCCCCAGTTTCCTGGAATACAACTTATACACCTCTCCGTGTGTTACATGCTGCAAAAGTAATAATAGAATAGCTGATTTCTGAACTCAGATCTGTTTAGCTCCAGGCTCAGTGTTCTGAAAACCTGGCCTTATTGCCTCCCTTAAGTACATCAGGCCACACGGGGACAATGGGGCAAAAGGGATCAACTAAGACTTAGTCATAAACCAAAACATACCATAATCCTAGTTACAACACACTTCTCTACTCCTGAGTTATAGTATCTCTTCTGGCAACAGTTCCTGTCTGAAAAAATCTTTGAGGAAAGAAGTCTTATAGCTCAGAAAAAGGCCAATCAGATGCTAGCTGGTTAAGCAGAAAATTTAGTTCTAAGTTTCATATGTCAAAAAGGTCAGGAGAAATAGATATTGTGGTATCTAGTATTCACAGCAAATCCTAAAAACACTGTCATGAATTTAAAAATAAATGCCACAGAGTATCAGATGATTTGAACTTACTTCTCTAGTTGAGGATTTGTGTAAGGAATATACTGCTGTTCTTGCCATTTCCAAAGCAGTCTTTAGAAAAGCCATATCTGTCCCTGTGAAGAGTAGAAAAAAACCTCCTATTTACCTCTTATCAAAATAGAAGATTAAGTTAGTAGGATTTAGAAACATTTTCTTCCAAACTTCAAAATAGCCACCTTGAAATCTTTCAGCAATAAGGGTACAAATAAACTATCAAAATATTATTTTAAGGTTGGTAGGATAAAACCAGAATTTCACTGTCTTGGTTAAATAAGGATAAAGTAAAAAATTTAGTATTATATTCCAACATTAATGACTTTCAAAAAGGGGAGAAGGAAACGCGTAGAGTAGTATTCAGAATCCTCTTGGTGGGGGCAGGGTACTTTTTAAACTATGCATGTTTTTTCCTACCCTCACTGACTTCCTAACCTCCTTGCCCACAGTACCCACAAAATTAACAGCCACAGTGAGTCACTGTCACTGGTGGGCACATGTAGAAACCCTTGGTTGTGTTAAGACATTAAAAAACAGGTTCTAAAAGTATAAAATTCTTTATATGTTTCATATTCATTCATAAAGGTTAGGCAAATTATTCCTGAAAGCAAATGGGAGATATACAATAAATGACATGACTATCTTTGTTTACTTAATACAAATCTGTAAAAACAAAAGTTGAAAAACTCAATTTCTTAGCCATGCACTAAACAAATTGAAATTTAAATTATAAGAATTACACAGGTAAGAGATTGGTTTACTTAATGAAGAGTAATAAAATCACTTAGCCTTGGTTTATTTAATGAAGAGTGATAAAATCACTTAGCCCAAACAGTCAGTGATAAAAAGGGTTTTTATTTTTGTTTTATTTTTTCTAGACAGGGTCTTGCTGTTACCAAGACTGAAGTGCAGTGGCACATTCATAGCTCATGGCAGCCTTCAATACCTGAGCTCAGGTGATCCTCCCACCTCAGTCTTCTGAGTAGCTAGGACCATAGGCACACCACCGCACTTGGCAAATTAAAATTTTTGTGTGTGTGTGTGTAGAGGCAGGGTCTAACTATGTTGCCCAGGATGGCTACCAACTCTTGGCCCCAAAAGATCCTCCTGTATCAGCCTCCCAAAGCACTGGTATTACATGCCTGAGCCACTGCGCCTGGCCTTAAAAATAGCTTTAAAATCTTTTCTATAAATATACCAATATACCCGATTCTTGTTACAAACCTTTATTATTTTTGGTCCCAAAGGGAGGATTCATAATCACTGTATCGAATGACTTGGACATTCTGTTAGATAATAAGCACACATCACATTGAACCATGTCAATATTTGTTAACTCAAACTCTTCCACATTCCTATTAAATATTTCCAATGCATCTTCATCTATGTCAAATCCAACACACAACCTATAAATACAAAACACACACAAAGAGTGGCGATTTATAGCTCCCAAGGAAAAACAAAACCAAAATTAGCTTTTTTCTTTTTAATCATGTATCTTTCTAACCCAATTAGCAAAGTAAGAGTGAGTGTTTTCTTCTTCTTTTTTTTTTTTTTCTTTTTTCAGACAGGATCTTGCTGTGCTACCCAGGTGAGTGTAGTGATGCCATCTTGCACTGCAGCCTCGACTTCCCAGGCTCAAGCAATCCTCCCACCTCAGCCTCCCAAGTAGCTGGGACCACATCCAGCTAATTTTTGTATTTTTGTAGACATGGGGTTGCACCATGTTGCCCAGGCTGGTCTCAAACTCCTGGGCTCAAGTAATCTGCCCACTTTGGCCTCCCAAAGTGTTGAGATTACAGGCGTGAGCCACTGTGCCTGGTCAAGTGTTGCTTTTCAATAGCATAATTTCCAAACCTGGCAGGGGTTGGAAACTCAGGTTTGTATAAAAGGAACTGCTGCTTTTACCATTTTTATTTATATTTTGTAGTTTGTTTAGATCTTCTGCCGGTTCAAAATGTATTCAGTATCAGATTTTTGCTCTCTATATCTCATTCTGTGGAGTCTCATAAATATAATTCAGTTAATCCCATTGATGCTCCTTATTAAAGCCACCCAATACCCAAATAGCATATATTGCATTACGTACCCTGCTCCTAACATTGCAGTTCCAATGCTAAGTACTCCACAACCACATCCTAGATCTGCAACGACTTTATTTTCAATGTCATCATACGTGTTATGGATTGTATAGAGCATACATGCTAAAAAATAAAAAAAAAATTAGAGAATAAGTAAGCAAGCTGATGACTAAAATCTTATTTGTGCATTACTCAGTCTTCCCCTAAATGCCATTCCAGATTATTTTTTTAAAAGATAAGGTGTAATAATTTGGTATGTAGTAAGAGGCACCATAAAGGAAGCTAATACCCACCAGTGGTTCTCAAAAAATAGTCTCTGCTAGCAATGCCAAGAATGACAAAACTGTGACCAGTCTCTGATGTAAAATGGAAAAAAAAGTCAAAACGTTTAGTTTTTCCTCAGATTGTTAAGAACATTGCCATACACTCATATTGGTTCTTTCTTTGATGCTGAAATATTTTTTTGAAAGAACATTAAGAGTAAATAGGTTTTAAAAAAATCCTTTCTTGTCAACATAAATTTAGCAACTCTGTATCAGTTTCCTAAATTGTTTTGAAATTTTACTTATCTGTGAAATCTATAAGACTAGAAACCACTATCAAACAAGCATTAGCATCACAAAGACACAAAACCTTTTTTTCTTTTCTTTTTTTTTTTTTTAAACACAGACAGGTTCTCACTATATTGCCACGCTGGTCTCGAACTCCAGGGCTTAAGCGATTTTTCCCACCCCAGCCTCCCAAAGTGTTGGGATTACAGACATGAGCCACTGCACCCAACCACAGAACTTTGCTGTAGCAAGTTTGTCACCAGAACACAAGCACCATAAGCTCTGCAATGTAGCCTTTAGACACATAAACTCATGGTCTACAGACATATATATATTCATAATCTACAAATGAGACCTGATAATAGAACTACTGGGTGTTAGATATACTGAAGGTTAAACATGAATACCACCACCACTGATATTTCCCTGAAGATATCTGAACCCAGCAAGGACTGCTGGCCATTGATACCCAAGGATCCAGAGGTTTTTTTGTTGTTGTTTTTTTCAGAGATGGGGTCTATCTCTATAACCCAGGCTGGGGTGCAGTGGTGGGATCAGAGCTCACTGCAGCCTGAAACTCCAGGGCTCAAGCAATTCTCCTGCCTTAGTAACAGCAGCTGGGACTATAGGCGCATACTACTACACCTGGCTAATTTATTTATTTATTTTTAAGAGCCGGGGTCTCACTGTGTTGCCCAGGCTGATCTTGAACTCCTGGCCTCAAGTCATCCTCTTGCCTTGGTTTCCCAAAGTGCTGGGATTATAGGGATGAGCCACCATACTTGGCCAGATTGTTATTATATTTTAAATTGGATTCCACTAAAAAAACCTAGTAAGTCATTATTTGAGAAAACTGGTCTTAACCTAGACACAGTAGTTTTGTGTGAATTTTTGGTTGGAATTATGATAGTATCTTGGAGTTAAGTGTAAATACACACGTGTCCTCCTTGACTTTTACTGGCAGCTTAGAAACAACTATTTTGGAACTGGAAAAAACTCCTCCTTGCAGGTACTCTCAGAAAATTAATTTTCCTAAGGGGCCAGGCTCAGTGGCTCATGCCTGTAATCTCAGCACTTCTTGAGGCCAAGGTGGGAGGATCACTTCAGCCCAGGAGTTTGAGACCATCTTGGGCAACATAGCAAGACCCTGTCTCTACAAAAAATAAAAAATATTAGCCAGCGTGATGGTGCATGCCTGTAGTCCCAGCTACTCAGGAGGCTTAGGTAGGAGGATTACTTGAGTCCTGGAGGTCAAGGCTGCAGTTGCCGTAATCATGCCACTGCACTTTAGCCTGGGTGACAGAGTAAGACCTCCATCTCAAAAAATAATAATAAAATTTTTTCCCCTAAGGCTTCCCAATGACTTCGGTAACATAAATATATGTTTTCCTGTATTCTCTCTTGTACTCCCAGTATCAGTGTCTGGCATGAAGCAACAACACTAATACTCAGAAAATCTGTTAAAATTAATATGCATGCTCATCTTTATACAGCACATACTCTGATTTTGTTAAACTATCCTTCCACTATCAACTCTGGTATTCATTTCTAGGGCAGAGTATAGCACAAGAATCCTTGCCTAGGCAATTAGTAGCAATAGGAAATTGATCCTTATTTAGTAAATGTTTACTGAGCTCCTAAATAGTACCAGCGACTCTTCTAGGCACTGGGAACTCAAGTATGAACGAGACTAACAAATTCCTTGTCCTCAAAGAGATTATAATGTGAGAAGAGAAAAAAACACATTAAAAATACTGTTTGGCAGTGTTAAGGGATATGCAGAAAACCAGACAGTAAAACGATAGTGAGTGTGTGTGTGGAGGGCGTGCTGTGAGCTGCAGTGTCAAGGAAGACCTAACTAGGTGATCTTTGGGCAAAATTTCTCTAGACATTATCTGTATCCAAATTTTTATCACAGAGTAGACTGGACTAACGCCGAAAGCAGGGGCGTGGTGAACCAGCCGCCCTACCTGCAATGTGCGGCCTGGTAGGATACTGTTCTAGAAGTAGCTTGGGCTTTTCGAATCCATCCACTTGTTGCAGGCGACTCTCTAGTTCCTTAAGCCTTAATTTCTTCATTTTGTTTTAAAGTATGGACTCGTAGGGTTTGCAGGCACAGGATCTGCGGAGAAATCTATTGAACTGGGATTTTGTTTCCTCCCTACCCCCAACCTTCTCCCCTTTTTCAGCACCGCTGGCCGGACCCGAAGACGCGCCCTAAGGAGAGCCGGGACGCAGGGCACGGGACGAGCCTCTGACCCACCTCCCGGGTAACCCACACCACCCCAGGAGACGGCGGCGGCGCGTGGCTGGAGCAGCCCCAGGATCCCTCGCGCAACGACAACACACCTCTTGGGGCGACCCGCACCTCGGCCGGGGCCGGAAGCGCCAGCCCGCAAGCGCGCACGCGTTCGCCGCCCAGCGGCCCGGCGCCGAGCTGCAACTTTTGTCCTGAGCCGGGGTTCCGCTGGCCACCTGGGGGCCTCATTACCCCATCCCCTCCACCTGCAAAGCCTGCGCTACTCGCTGACCCACGGCCAGTCCTCGCCGCCTATCGCCTGCTCGTTACCCTCTAGTTTGCCATGAGTACCTGCGGGCCCTCAAAGGATGGGGAAAGAGTGAAAGGGATGCGGAAGAGAAAGTCACAGTCACTTTGTTGTATGGCCCAGAGTGACTCTTCTTGTTTCCCAAGTCTCGGGTCAAAAAGTAGCGATCTCCATTCATCTTTACCTCCTTCGCCATTCTCATGCCTTACTTTATTGTAACTTTGTTTCTCAATTTTTAGGTCATTTGTGTCACTTGCAATTCTCACAGAAGTGGTGATGTCAAAGAAACCCAAAGAAGAGATAGCGGATGGGCCGGGCGCGGTGGCTCACGCCTGTAATCCCAGCACTTTGGGAGGCCGAGGCAGGCGAATCACGAGGTCAGGAGATCGAGACCATCCTGGCTAACACGGTGAAACTCTATCTCTACTAAAAATACAAAAAAATTAGCCGGGCGTGGTGGCGGGCTCCTGTAGTCCCAGCTACTCGGGAGGTTGAGGCAGGAGAATGGCGTGAACCCGGGAGGCGGAACTTGCAGTGAGCCGAGATCGTGCCGTGCACTCAAGCCTGGGCGACAGAGCAAGACTCCGTCTCAGAAAAAAAAAAAAAAAAAAAAAAAAAAGAGTGGAAACGAAAGAGTAGGTAGCGGTGTCAAATACTGGAAAGAGGTCGGGCTTCATAAAGTAGGAGCAGAAACCAAGTTGTAGCAGATTGTGGAGCGAATGGAAGTTTAGAAAGAAGAAAGAGTAAATATGAACAATTAAACGTGGCCCCGGACGCGGTGGCTCACTCCTGTAATCCCAGCATTTTGGGAGGCCGAGATGGGCGGATCGCTTGAGACCGGAGTTTGAGACCAGCCTGGGCAACGTAAGGAGACCCTGTATCTACTAAAAATACAAAAATTAGCTGGGTGTGATGGCGCGAGCCTGTGGTCCCAGATGCTCCGGTGGCTGGGGTGGGAAAATCGCTTGAACCCGGGATGCAAAGCTTCCAGTGATCTGAAATTGCACCAGTGCACTCCAGCCTGGTTGACAGTGAGACCCTGTCTCAAAAAAAAAAAAAAAAAAAAAAAAAAAAAGTAAGAAAAAGAAAAGAGAAAGGCGGCCTACGAAAAGAAGAGAATGGTTGATGCTTAGTAATGGGGGAAGCTTTATTGTTTTTTCAACTATTTTTAAGACAGGAGGAGACAAATTCTGACAAGAATTGAGCTAATAGAAAGAGAGGTGTTAAAAATACAAGAGGATATTGGATAGAGTTGGGATCCTGAGAAGGCAGGATCCAGTGGTTAAGTAAAAGGATTGCAGGACTGTATTTAAGCCTGTGGATGGACACCTCTTTGCATTATTAAAGGAAGAAGAAAAAGAGTGAATGGATGATGACGAAGTAGAGAAGTGTCTGAGGCTGCTACTTCCTAGGAATGGTAGAATTCAAAATTTTCTGTTATGAAATCAAATGAGTTAAAGCATTCAAAGTTTTAGCATGTAAAGTTAATACATAAAGTTTTATTTAGTTTATAATTTAGTGATTCATAAAATTATTGAGCAAATTTAACTTATCACTGTTATATGATGATCGTGACATACTTAACTAATGTAGAAGACCAAGACTGTAAAATAACCTGTCTTAATTATGTTTCATTCATTTCAAACACACGGTTATGGATTGGAAACACCCCTGTTCTTCTTTGATGTTGTTGTTGTTTTTTGAGACGGAGTCTCGCTTTGTCTCCCAGGCTGGAGTGCAGTGACGTGATCTTGGCTCACTACAACCTCTGCCTCCTGGGTTCAAGCGATTCTCCTACCTCAGCCTCCCGAGTAGCTGGTATTACAGGCGTGCGCCACCACGCCCGGCTAATTTTTGTATTTTCACTAGAGACAGGGTTTCACCATGTCAGCCAGGCTCATCTCAAACTCTTGACCTCAAGTAATCCGCCTGCCTCGGCCTCCCAAAGTGCTGGGATTACAGGTGTGAGCCACTGCGCCCGGCCTTCTGTTTTTCTTTGGATTGCTCTTCCTACAGTTTTTGTTTTCCTTAAGTTGGGGTCTCACTCTGTCGCCCGCTGGACTTTGATAACAATAGGAATGTACATCTTACACAAAATGCAGATGCCTAAAGTACATCTGAAAGATGATGTGAATAATTCCTGTAGTCTATGCAAATAAAGAAATAATTGCCTTTATTAAAGACTTCCTATAAGGTGAGTCCTTTATTTCAGTAGCTCTTAACTTAGAAAGTTGGGAGCCTAGCTTGGTCCAGAGGCACCCAGGCGGGAGGGCGGGGAGAAGGCTCTGCAGCCCGAGGGGGCGTGTGCAGGGGCGGGGCCGCGGGCGGAGGAGCGCGGACGCTCCGGGTATCGCGAGAGTTGGGCGGGCCGAGCAATCGCAGCAGTCTACTCCCTCACTCTCCCTGGAGGAGCCGCTGGCCCTGGACTCTCCAAATTCTGAGCTCTCATCATGGCGGCGGCGGCCGCGGCGGCCGTCGGGGGCCAGCAGCCGTCACAGCCCGAGCTGCCCGCGTCGGGGCTGGCCCTAGACAAGGCGGCCACCGCCGCGCACCTCAAGGCGGCCCTCAGCCGGCCGGACAACCGCGCAGGTGCTGAGGAGCTGCAGGCGCTGCTGGAGCGGGTGCTGAGCGCCGAACGGCCGCTGGCCGCGGCTGCCGGCGGCGAGGACGCGGCGGCGGCCGGAGGCGGGGGCGGTCCGGGGGCCGCCGAGGAGGAGGCCTTGGAGTGGTGTAAGTGCCTTCTGGCGGGCGGCGGCGGCTACGACGAGTTCTGCGCGGCGGTGCGGGCCTACGATCCCGCGGCGCTCTGCGGCCTGGTCTGGACAGCCAACTTCGTGGCCTACCGCTGCCGAACGTGCGGCATCTCGCCCTGCATGTCGCTGTGCGCCGAGTGCTTCCACCAGGGCGACCACACCGGACACGACTTCAACATGTTCCGTAGCCAGGCCGGGGGCGCCTGCGACTGTGGGGACAGCAACGTGATGCGGGAGAGCGGGTGAGTGGAGCCGTCCCCGCGGGCGAGGCGACCCTGGGCCGGGGACGTCGCGGGAGGGCCTGGAGCGGGGCACCGGGAGCCCACTCTTGAGCTGTCAAGGGGAGGGTGCGGGGGAGGGTGCAGCCACAGGGGGATGGAGGTGACTGAGCTGTCAGCGGTGGAAAGGGGGTGGGGAGCAGAAAGCAGGGAGAGGAGAGCGTAGAGCATGTTTAGGAAACCGGGCTTTGAATTATGGGGAAGCCAGGGTGGGTAAATGATAGCGAGAAAAGAGCCAGTGTATGGTTTAGGAGGGGAGTGAGGGGGAAAGGATTTTTGGGGAAGCTCGTGTCGAGCTGTCAAGTGTGTACTTGTTGGGAAAGGCTATAAAGCCTGGTTCTTGGGAAGAGACTTAGGTTGTGATTTGGATTGGCTGGGAGGGGTTGTTATTGGGGACTGTATTGGCTCGCGGGATGATGAGAGCTGGGGAGGTGGTCTTGTACGTGCGGGGAAGGACGCTTGAGGAAAAGGTCTTCTGAACTGCCAGTGTGTCTGTCAGTATGAGAGAAGGAGCTCTTGAGGGTTGAGGGAGGAGGGAAGGGGAGGGGCCTGCATGAAAAGTGACTGTTGAGCTGTCAGTGGAGTATTTGGTATGCTGGGATGACATTTAGAATTGGGCTACTGAGCAGTCCGTTACAGAATACCCGCCGTACCAGGAGAACGAACAAAATACTGAGCGAACTAGGAATCAAGTGTTAGGTCTTCTCCAGTTAAGGGCACTTTATTCACTCACTGATATGTGAACATCTAAGAGGAGACAACAAATGCCCTTTTGACAGGAGCGATACATCAGATGTTGGGACTTATGAGAGAAGACATTTCAGAGTTTGCAGTGAGTTAGAGAGTTAGTACATGTAGAGTCTTGGCTTGGAACGTGATGTCAATGTCAGGGACAGTCTGAGAAAAAAGGAAAAAGTGAAAGGGGCGATTTTGGATAGGCAGTAGTTGAAAGAATATTAGCAACTACTAGTTGCTAGCAGTTATTAAACTTCTTCAATTTTCAGGTCTTAGGATTAATGACAGAGTACAATCTTTTTATAAATGGTCACCTTTTTTTTGGGAGTACTTGTAAGGTTACTGTTACTCCAAAATGTTTGTACCTACTATGTGCAAGCAAGGCTTCTTGGATATTAAAAATGAATGAAACATTGACCAACCCCTTACTCTACTTGCACTGGAGTAGAAAGTAATAAATTCCTTAAACAATAACTTGATAACTAGAGGAGGGAGAGGAGGTTTCTGTCCAGAGGGAGTAAGAAAAAGTCTTCAGAAAGAAGGTATTTTGATTTTGCTAATAATAATAACATAATTGCAGCTAACATTTGAGTTTTTATTTATTTATTTATTTATTTTTTAAAGATGGAGTTTCGCTCTTGTTGCCCAGGCTGGAATGCAATGGCGCGATCTCGGCTCACCGCAACCTCCGCCCCCTGGGTTCAAGCGATTCTCCTGCCTCAGCCTCCCAAGTAGCTGGGATTACAGTCATGCACCACCACGCCCGGCTAATTTTGTATTTTTTTTTTTTTTTTAGTAGAGACAGGGTTTCTCCATGTCGGTCAGGCTAGTCACGAATTCCCGACCTCAGGTGATCTGCCTGCCTTGGCCTCACAAGTGCTGGGATTACAGGCGTGAGCCACTGCGCCCGGCCAACATTTGAGTTCTTGAACTGTATCTCTGACACTTTAAAAGTACTTTTAAAAATTTTATATTTGAATAGATAAAATATATAGCTAATAAAGCAGATACACACACACACACACAGAGTTGGAAATTTTTCTCCCATCTAGTCTTCCATCTGTCCAGTTCTTTCCTGCTTAGTTTCTCTTAGTGCAGAACAAGCAAGGATGTTTCCTAGTTTTTCAGTCTCTTTTTGTGCAAAGGGTTGCATACTTTCCACTATTTTACATCTTGCATTTTTTAGTTATCTTAGATGTATTTTTCTTATTAAAAAGTCAGTGTCGTCATTCAATTTTTTTTTTTAAACTGCTGCATAGTGTTACATGTTTTGAATTTGCCATTCTTTTTTTTAATTTCTTTTTAAAATTTTTTTGGTGTGTGTGTGTGTGAATTTGCCATTCTTGATTTAATGTCTCTTCATGGGCATTTGACTTTCCAGTATAAAATTAACAACGTGGTATTAACTGTCTTTTCCCACCTAGTCAAGAGGGTCAGTGGGATAAATTCTCAAACGTGTGTTTTTCAAATTGCCCCCCTGAGGCTTAGTACTAATTACTGTATGAGACTGCCTGTTTTCCAACAGCCTCATCAACAGAGTAGTAGTAAAATTTTGGACTTTTATTGGTTAAAAGTGGCCAAATTCTAGCTGTTTTACGTGATTTAACTTATTCTTTGACTCTGAGATTCTTACTTTTATTATTTTCATTGTACAGAAGAGGGAAGTAGGGCAGAGTTAAAAAAAAAAACTTGGTCAAGATTGCATTGGCGGTAAGCTAGGCATGCTGGCTCCAGGGCTCCAGAGCTGGTCTAGTCAACCATTTCTCTTTACTGCCTCTACTAAATAGCATTCTTACTGGTTTTTCTTTTCAATTCTATGTTTTATCTTTTTTTTCTTTTTTTTTCTTTTTTTTTTTTTTTTTTTTACTTAATATGTTATTCTTATTTGGGCCTTCGTTTCTTTCTTTTTAAACTTTTTTGTTTGTTTTTGTTTTAAAGAAGCACATCAAAACAGGAGTTGGAGCAATCCTTTACTGATAGTTAGACATTTTTATTTCTTGGGCTGGGTTAGCATTTAGGAAAACCTCTAGAGAACCTGAAGGTAGGAAATGACATTGATTCTTTCCTGACTTTTGGAATACAGTGGTAATTATCAGATTATTGAGGATGAGATGCAAGTTTGATTGCTTGTGATGCTTCAGTGTACTACCAGAAATATGCCAGTGAGTTTCTTTGAAGGTATTCATACAGTTTTAGGGTATCCAGGCTATAGATAGTCAACATCCTAACCTCATAGTATTTGCTTTTACTGGTGTCTCATAGGTAAGTATTATTTTCCCAGTCTGGCAACCCTCTATGAGTTGATACATAATATTTAAAGATTTATTATTATCTCTGTCTGAAACCAGAACCATTGCCTATATGTGTCAGCAGTTGCCATGTCCAGTTTCATAAAGGGCAAGATTGAACAATAAACAGTATGGTGGCCATGTGATTATTCTGAATTTTTTATAACTGCTTGGATTGGATAGAGTAATTTTTCTGGGCTATACAACTAATTTACTGCCTCAAGAGACATAGGTGATGTTGACCAGCTTTGCAACCTAAAAGACTGCCTGTGGAACCTTTTTAGAACTGGAAATCATCAACAGCCTATAACAGTGTTCTCATGGGCAAAGCTGGACTACCCTGGCATGAACAGAATGTTTGAACTTTTCTAAGTTTTTGATATTTTAAAAACCCGTTTAGGTTGCCGAAGATTGAATGTGTGTTGATTTTGGGGTTTTTATTCTAACTGCCATAAAAGTTTGTAAATTTCATGGTCAGTCACTTTTAGAGGAAGGATTCCTTTTCTTCTGCTGTATTTGTGCTCTTAGTAAATGAGAATACATCTTGCTGTGCCATAATCCTTTTCACAAGTGTCTGACTGTTGCCTGTAGGATGTTCAGTGATTGGAGTTGGAGAAGGATCTTGAATCCATCACAGCTGTATTTATATTTAATTTTCAAATTAGCAATTATAGAACTATGGGGAGGATTTAGTTATTTTTGACTGAGTAGTATTGGTATAATCAATGTGGCAGTATTAGCAGATATACAAACCAAAGGAAGAAAACAATTGAGGATTCATTTGTGGGATGAGATCACAAAGGCTAAGGAAACTGTGTACTAATAACTGTATGTGGCCGGGCGCGGTGGCTCACACCTGCAGTCCCACACTTTGGGAGGCCAAGGTGGGCGGATCACAAGGTCAGGAGATCAAGACCATCCTGGCTAACATGGTGAAACCCTGTCTCTACTAAAAATACAAAAAATTAGCCGGGCGTGGTGGTGGGTGCTTGTAGTCCCAGCTATTCGGGAGGCTGAGGCAGGAGAATGGCATGAACCTTGGAGGTGGAGCTTGGAGTGAGCTGAGATCTTGCCACTGCACTCCAGCCTGAGCGACAGAGCGAGACTCCGTCTCAGGAAAAAAAAAAAACAAAAAAACCAAAACAGCTGTATATGTAACTACAGTTTTGCCACTAGTGAGTAAATGCAATGCGGTCATTGTCAGAAATGCTTCATGGGGGTTGGGTGCGGTGGCCCACACCTGTAATCCCAGCACTTTGGGAGGCCAAGGTGGGCAGATCACCTTAAGTTGGGAGTTCAAGACCAGCCTGACCAACATGGAGAAACCCCATCTCTACTAAAAATTCAAAATTATCCGGGCATGGTGGCACATGCCTGTAATCCCAGCTACTCCGGAGGCTGAGACAGGAGAATCGCTTGAGCCTGGGAGGCAGAGGTTACGGTGAGCCAAGATCATGCCATTGCACTCCAGCCTGAGTAACAAGAGTGAAACTCCATCTGGAAAAAAAAAAAAGCTTTATGGGTGGATTAACTCAAAACAAAATGAAACAAAACAAAATAGCCTGTAATGGAAAGTCTAAAATGCACTCGTTCCTCAGTATATGGTATACATTGGAGACTGGTTCCAGAATACCCACCTCCCACCCACTCTCCAGGGTATACTGAAATCCTGCTTGTAAGAAAAGTCTGCCCTTCATGTGTATGAGTGTCAGATCCCATGAATTCTGTATTTTCGATCCATGTTTGGTTTAAAAATCCTTGTATAAGTGGAACCCTTGCTGTTCAAACTAGTGTTGTTCAAGGGTCAACTGTAATGTCTGACTGGCTGGTTTTGGGTGTTGATGGGATACTAACCGGAAACTGGGATTTTAAACATTTAGTTCTCAAATTTTGGTGCAGAAAATGAGGAGTTTCATGTTCTGTCCTATATTACAGATATTTTTGTCTCCTTGCTTGTTCTTTCTCACATATTCTAAGCTCCTTAAAAGATAAGGACTTCATTTTGCTATTAGCCAGAGGCCAGCACAGTCTCTTATACTTAGTAGGTGTCAGTAATTTTGAATTAAATTGGATAAAAAAGTGGCTGCTATACTCAAAAAGTTGCTGTCAGATTACATTGCTTTAGTTATTTGTGAGGTCGTATTGATTATTAAATCCATAGCAGCTTTTTTCAGAGTGCTTTCATTTTTTTTAATTTCGGAAGTAATACACATTGATTATAACATAAACATAAGTGGATAAAGTAAAAAGTAAAGGTGCCTTTCTCCATCCTACCCCTCAGTAAGAAATTTCCCTTTCTTTTGAGCTTACTTATGTATTTAAAAGACATTAGTTATACTTTATCGAGCATTTCTAGTTTTTTTTTTTAGAGACAGGTTCTCGCAGTGTCTCCCAGGCTTGAGTGCAGTGGTGTGACATCACAGCTCACTGCAGCCTCTACCTCCCAGGCTCAAGTGATTTCCCACCTCATCTTCCCAAGTAGCTGGGACTATAGGGACACACCACTACACCCAGCTACATTTTTTTTTTTTTGTTTTTTTTGTAGAGATGATATTTCACCACATTGGCCAGGCTGATCTTGAACTCCTGGCTTCAAGCAGTCCATCTGCCTCAGCCTCTCAAAGGGCTGGGATTATAGGCATGGGCCAGAGTGTGGTGCCTGGCCTGTGTCGTGGAAGGTCTTTAGGTTTTTTGATCTGTGGTAGCCAGAAATTGAACCATGTGAATGTCTGGTTGAATAGTGTTACTCTCTTTAGTATCTTGCTTTTTTCCCCTTAACATATTTATGGACACTATCTCGAAAGTTGAACTGCTTCATTTTTGAAGTTAAATAGTATTTCATTGTATTTCCATGTTTTTGTAATGTACTGTGATTTTTGCAGTCAGTTCCCTACTGATAGACATTTAAATTGTTTCCAGACTTGGGCTATTGTAAACATTGTTGCAGCAAGTATTCTTGTATACGCTTCTTCATATGTGTGTGAGCTTATGTATGAGGATAAATTCCTAGAAATTATATCTTGGTTGAAGGAAATGTGCAAATTCAACTTTGATAGAACCCTCCAAAGAAATTAATTTACATTCCTGCCAACAATGTATAAAACAGTTTGTTTCCCCATATCCTGGCAGTATATATGGTGGTATCAATGTTTCTGATCTTTGCTGCTCTCATAAGGAAAAGTGGTATCTTGTTTCTTTTTTTTTTTTTTTTTGAGACAGAGTCTCGCTCTGTCACCCAGGCTGGAGTACGGTGGCATGATCTCGGCTCTCTGCAAGCTCTGCCTCTTGGGTTCATGCCATTCTCCTGCTTCAGCCTCCCGAGTAGCTGGAACTACAGGCGACCGCCACCGTGCCCGGCTAATTTTTTTGTATTTTTAGTAGAGACGGGGTTCACCGTGGTCTCAATCTCCTGACCTCGTGATCCGCCCGCCTTGGCCTCCCAAAGTGCTGGGATTACAGGCGTGAGACACCGCGCCCGGCCTCTTGTTTCATTTGTTATCTCCCCGTCCCACTGCTCTTTCTTCCCAGCCAGGACTATTTTGAAGCAAATATCAGATGCCTTATAATTTAATTTGAAAATATTTGAGTATGCATCTGAGTAAATAGATGTGAACTCTAAAACATAACTCAAGTGTCCATCAGCGGATGAATGGATACACAATATGTGGAGTGTCCATAAATGGAATATTTAGCCTTAAAAACTATAAAATTCTGACATGTTAGAATGTTACAATGTAGATAAACCTTGGAGACATTATGCCAAATGAAATAAGCCCATCACAAAAGAACAGATGCTTCTGTTTATGTGAAGTGCCAGGAATAGTCAAATTCATACAGACAGAAAGCAGAATAGTGATTATCAGAGGCCAAGGGAAGGGGAGATTGGGGAGTTATTTATTTATTTATTTATTTATTTATTTATTTATTTATTTGAGACTCACTCTGGCATTTATTATTTTTTTGAGTCTCACTCTGTTGCCCAGGCTGGAGTGCAGTGGCACGATATTGGCTCACTGCAAGCTCTACCTCCTGGGTTCACGCCATTCTCCTGCCTCAGCCTCCCTAATAACTGGGACTACAGGCGCCCGCCACCACGCCCAGCTAATTTTTTGTATTTTTAGTAGAGACGGGGTTTCACCACGTTAGCCAGGATGGTCTCGATCTCCTGACCTCGTGATCTGCCCACCTCGGCCTCCCAAAGTGCTGGGATTACAGGCATGAGCCACCATGCCCGGCCTGGGGAATTATTTATTTATTTGTTTATTTAACAGATACAGAGTTTCAGTTTGGGTAGATGAAAACGTCCTTGAGATCGATGGTTGTGATGGTTGCAAAACAATGTGAATGTACTTAATGCCACTAAACTGTACATTTAAGATGGTTTTAAATGGTAAATTTTATGTTATTTATATTTTACCACAATTAAAAAATAATGTCAGGCATAGTGGCTTACACCTATAGTCCCAGCTATTCCCAAGGCTGAGATGGGAGTATTGCTTGAGCCTGGGAGTAAGAGGCTGCAGTGCATTATGATCAGACCTGTGAATAGTCACTGCACTCCAGCCTCAGCAACATGAAGAGACCTCATTTCTTGAAAACAAAGCAAAAAACAAACAAAAAACTCCCCCAAAACCACAATACCAATACTACACCTAAAATATTCATAATCTTTTTGTTTGTTTGCTCGTTTTGAGATGGAGTCTCACTCTGTCACCAGGCTGGAGTGCAGTGGTGTGATCTCGGTTCACTGCAACCTCTGCCTCCTGGGTTCAAGCGATTCTCCTGCCTCAACCTCCTGAGTAGCTGGAACTACAGGCGCATGCCACCACGCCTGGCTAATTTTTTGTATTTTTAGTGGAGGTGGGGTTTCACCATATTGGTCAGACTGGTCTGGAATTGCTGACCTCAGGCAGTTCACCTGCCACAGCCTCCCAAAGTAGTACTGGGATTGCAGGTGTGACCCCCACACCTGGCCTAATTTTTTAATCATTACAAAACTCAGTTAAAACTATTTTCAATTATGAAACAATTTGAATTTACAGAAAATTACAAAAGTAATATAACAGATACCTTTGTACTTACCATTGAGATGAATAGATGTTAACCTTTTGCCATGTTTGCTATAGAGCTGCTTTTAGTCAAAACCCCAAAGAAAGGTCAACCCACCTCTCCCTTCCTTTCTCTTTCCCTCTCCAGAAGTTACCATTTTCCTGAAATTCCTGTGCCACATTATATATATATATATATATATATATATTTTTTTTTTTTTTTTTTTTTGAGATGGAGATTCACTCTGTCCCCCAGGCTGAAGTGCAGTGGTGCGATCTCGGCTCACTGCAACCTCCTCCTCCTGAATTCAAGCAATTCTTCTACCTCAGCCTCCTGAGTAGCTGGGATTACAGAGGGCTGCCACCATGCCCAGCTAATTTTTGTATTTTTAGTAGAGACGGGGTTTTACCATATTGGCCAGGCTGGTCTCGAACTCCTGACCTCAGGTGATCTTCCCGCCTCAGCCTTCCAGGGTGCCGGGATTACAGGCATGGGCCACCATGCCTGCCCCATCAGGAATTTGAGGTCTTGTTTTTCTGCTTATCGAAACTTGGTATTAATGAGAATACGTGGACACAGGGAGGGGAGCAACACACACTGGGGCCTGTTGGGTGGGGGACAGGGAGAGGGAGAGCATCAGAAAAAATAGCTAATGCATGCTGGGCTTCATACCTCGGTGACGGGTTGATAGGTGCACCAAACTACCACAGCAAACATTTACCTATGTGACCTGTACATCCTGCACATGTACTTCAGAACTTAAAAAAAAAAAAACCAAAAAACACTTGGTGTTATATATATAAATTTATAATATTTTACCAATCTGTTGGAGACAGACATCTTTTTAAAATTTATATTTTCTTGAGTAGTGAAGTTGAACATCTTTTCATATGTTTTGGGGCCATTTGGGCATCTTCGCTGGTGAACTGCTGGTTTATATTGCCTGTTTTGTTTGTTTTTCTGTTTTACTGAGTTTTAAGAATGCTGTACGTACTCTAGATGCTGATCCTTTGGTTGTATAAATACCTGATTTCATCTTCTAGTTTGTGTCTTTTTACCTTGAAATACATAATTTTGTTGTAAACGATTTTAAATTAAAAATGTAGTTTTTCTTCTACAGTTTGTATTATTTTTATTTTGTTAAAGAAATCTTCACTCTGGTTTTAAAAAATGCTTATATATTTTCTACTAAAAGATTTAAGGTTTTTCATTGTACACTTAGGTCTTTTGTCCATCTGGAATTTATTTTTACATGTAGTATGAGATTGAGGTCTGTATTAGTCTGTTTTCACACTGCTATAAAGAACTGCCTGGCTGGGCATGTTGGCTCACGCCTGTAATTCCAGCACTTTGGGAAGCCGAGGCAGGTGGATCACCTGAGGTTGGGAGTTCGAGACCAGCCTGATCAACATGGAGAAACCCCGTCTCTCCTAAAAATACAAAATTAGCCAGGCGTGCTAGCACATGGCTGTAATCCCAGCTACTTGGGAGGCTGAGGCAAGAGAATCGCTTGAACCCAGGAGGCAGAAGTTGCGGTAAGCTGAGATCATGCTATTGCACTCCAGTCTGGGCAACAAGAGGAAAACTCTGTCTCAAAAAAAAAAAAAAAGAAAAAAAAGAAAAAAGAATTGCTAGAGACTGGGTGATTTATAAAGAAAAGAGGTTTAATTGACTCATAGTTCAGCATGGCTGGGGAGGCCTCAGGAAACTTATAATCATGGTAGTAGGCACCTCATCACAGCAGCAGGAGGGAGAAGAAGCAAGCAGGGGAAATGCCAGATGCTTATAAAACCATCACATCTCGTGAGAACTCACTCGCTATCATGAGAACAACATAGGGCAAACTATCCCCATGATCCAGTTACCTCCACCTCATCCTACCCTTGACACATGGGGATTATGAGGATTACAATTCAGGATGAGATTTTGGGTGGGGACACAGCCAAACCATATCATTAGATCTAATTTTATCTTTTTCAATATGAGGATTCACTTATTGAATATTTTTTTTCTCCACTGATCTATAGTGTCACCTCTATCACATACCAAACCTCCTATGTGTATCCTAAGCTCTCTATTGTATTGATATGTCTCTTGTAGCAATACCATACTACTTTTTTAGAACATTAAAATGTATTTTGATATGGCAGGATTTCTGTATTATTACTCTTCAAAAGGATTTTTGGCTGTTCTTGGTCCCTGTTTTCATTTGAATTTCAGGAGCTTGTCAAGTTGTTTGGAAAACTTCTGTTAAGATGTTGACTGGCATCACATTAAATATAAGGAGGTTGCAGAAAGATACATGTTCAAGTATATTCATTGTAACACCGAAACAGGGAAAAATGGAAACAATGAGATTAGTTAACTGTAGTTTAATCATTCAATGGAATACTTTATGGTAGAATACATAAATTGCCATCCATCTTAGTCTGTGCTGATATTATACCAGCCTGAGTAATTTAGAACAGAAATTTATTTCTTCCAGTCTGGAGGCTGGGAAGTCCGAGATTAAGGCTTTGTATGTGTGTATGTGTGTCTGGTGAGGCTTTCTTATTGCATCCTCACATGGCAGAAGCTGGGAAGAGGGCAAATGGGGCCTAAGCTAGTTCCCTCCAGCACTTGCTTAAGTTAGAGCCCTAATGGACTTAATCACATCCCCAAAGACTTCTGCCTCTTAATACCACCACAATGGAGATTAAGTTTCAATGTGAATTTTGGAGGGGACACACATTCAGACTGTGGTGCTCTGCTTCTGCCCCTTGCCTGCACAAATTTATGTCCTTGTCACCTACAAATACATTCATTCCATTCCAGTAGCCCCAGAAGTCTTAACTTGTTCTAGCACCAGCTCAAAAGTCTAAACTTGAGAGTCTTATCTAAATATCATTTCAACCAGATATGGTGAGACTCAAAGATATGCTTCATCCTGTGGCAGGTTTCTCTCTAGCTGTGAACCTGTGAAGTCCAACAAGTTACCTGTTTTCAAAATACAGTGTCTACACTGTTGGTGGGAATGTAAATTATTAATAGTAATGCCACTATGGAGAACAGTATGGAGATTCCTCAGAAAACTAAAAATAGATCACCATAGTAGTAATTCCACTACTGGGTATATATCAACAAAAAAGGGAAATCAGTATATGAAAAAGAGACGTGAAGTTCCATGTTTATTGCAGCACTATTCAGAGTAGCCAAAATATGGAATCAACTTAAATGCCCACCAATGGAAGAATGGATAAAGAAAATGTGGTATATATGCACAATGGAATATTATTCAGCCATAAAAATGAAATCTTGTCATTTGTAGCAACGTGGGTGGGACTGGAGGTTATTATGTTAAGTGAAATAAGCCAAGGGCAGAAAGACAAATACCACATGTTTTCACTCATGTGTGGGAGCTAAAAAAGTGGATCTCATGAAGATAGAGAGTAGATTGGTGGTTACCAGAGGGAAGGGTAGAAAGGAGGAGGGGGATAAAGATAAGTTAATTGGTGGGTACAAATACATGGTTTGATGGAAGAAATAAGACCTAATGTTATATAGATCAGTAGGGTAACAGTAGTTTACAATAATCCATTGTAAATTACAAAATAGCTAGAAGAGAAGAATTTGAATGGCTGTAGCATAAAAAGACAAATATTTAAGGTGGTGGTATTCCAAGTACATTGATTTGATCTTTACAAATTATATGAACGTATTACATTATTACATGTACTCAGAAACTATGTACATCTATTATGCATCAGATAAAACACACACATACACTAACACACACATATACTGCAATGGTGAGAGAGGCAAGCACAGATGTTTTCATTATGAAGGGAGGAATAGGCAAGAAGAGAGGAGTGACCGATCCCAAGTAAGTGCAAAACTCAGTAAGGCAAACAACATTAAATCCTAAAGCTTGAGAATAATTGTCTTGCTTTCTGGACACACTGTGTTGGGGGTTGGGTCCTCAAGGTGTAAGAATTAAAGAAAGAGGAAAGAAACATGAAAGGTGGGCCGGGCGCGGTGGCTCAAGCCTGTAATCCCAGCACTTTGGGAGGCCGAGACGGGTGGATCACGAGGTTAGGAGATCGAGACCATCCTGGCGAACACCGTGAAACCCCGTCTCTACTAAAAAATACAAAAAACTAGCCAGGCGAGGTGGCGGGCGTCTGTAGTCCCAGCTACTCGGGAGGCTGAGGCAGGAGAATGGCGTAAACCTGGGAGGCGGAGCTTGCAGTGAGCTGAGATCCGGCCACTGCACTCCAGCCCGGGCTACAGAGCGAGACTCTGTCTCAAAAAAAAAAAAAAAAGGAAAGAAACATGAAAGGTGGCTTGCCGGTCAAGACTGATTTATTTTAGAGAAAACAAACCTGACGGGAGCCTTCTGGCCAAGTTAGGCCCACTGTCTTACAGACTGAGAGTTTTTAAGGATTCAGGGTGGGAGAGTTTATCAGAGGCTTGGACTGCTTCTGTGTCTCTTTGTTGTGATTATCTGGGAAGGAGAGTTGTGTGTCTTCCCATACATTTTTCTGCAACTACAGGCATACCCCCAAGTCTGCTTTTAGCTTCCCTATCTTAGTTCACCTGATGGGAAAGGAATGTGCTTATTAAGACCCACTGTTTTACTGGGGCCTATTGTATGAACGTGAAGTTTGGCAGTTACCCTAGAGACTTTCCCCCCACCTCCCTCTGGGCCTGAGCTGTCTTATCTGTATTTTACTGTCTGCTCTTTCTGGCTGCTTGTAATTAGCAGAGAAGTTATTTCCTTGAAATGCATGAGACTAGAAAGGAAGCTGGAACTGAAAGTGGCAGTGTCTGACTGAGATGACAGTGCTCCTCCTCTGTCACAAGGCTCCTGGTGGCTCCACCCCTGTAGCCTCTGTTGGGTGCAGTCCACACTGTACCTCTTACCAGTTGGAATCAGGTACCTGTGGCTCTCCTAGGCTACAGTTGCAGGTTGGTGACTATGTGACTATGATTCTGGGGTTTTGGGGCCAACCCTGCCCCTACAGCTCTACTGGGTGTTGCCCTTGTGGAGACTCTCTCTGGTGGACCTGCCCCCCGCCGACCCTACCGCTGGCTCCACTAGGCATTGCCCTTGTGTGGACTCTGCTGCTGACCTGCCCTGTGACAGTTCACCCTGTGACAGTTCTCTGCCTGGGCCTCAGGCTCTCTGGTACATCCTTTGAAATTTAGCAACATGTGGACACTTGGGAAGGCTGCTTACTGCTTGTTCCTTTGGGAGTGGCAGCCTTAGCAGCATCCGGGCCCACTTGAACTACAGGTGGGGTGCAAGGGGCACTGCATTGGAATGCAGGGAGCGGAGACTTGAGTTGGTGCTGTGCAGCAAGCCCTGAGGCTCCATAGGTACCCTGGACCTCTCCCTTGAAACAGTTCTGCCCTCAAGGCCCCGGCATTCTGGGCCTGTGATGGGTATGGCTGTCTCAAAGATCTCAACAGCTTTTAGGGTCATTCTTCCATTGTCTTGATGAAATAGTCACACCTTGGCCACGCCCTTGAGTTTTTTCTCCTAAGCATACTTTTTTATTCTTTACCTGGCCTGGTTGAGAATTTTCCAAATCTTTACATTCTGTGTCTTTCTCGATTATAAATTTCATCTTCACATCATTGTCTCTCTTTGGATTTTACTATAAGCAGCCAAGAGGAGCCATGCAATATCCTAAACACTTTGCTTAGAGATTTTTTTCTGCTAAATATCCTAGTTTATAGCTCTTAAATTTTGCCTTTCACAAAGTAGTAGGACATGGATATAATTCAGCCAATTTGTTTTTTGCCATTTGGTAAAAAGAATGGTCTTTCCTCCATTTTTTGATATGATATTCCTCATTTCTGCTTAAGAGATCATCAGAATGGCCTTTATTCATATTTCTACCAAAATTTCATTCTTCCTTTGGGCCCTCACTGGAACTATCTTTAATGCTTCTTTTATGGCAATCTAAGCTTTTCCTAGCATTCACTTCAAAACTACTCCAGCCTCTACCTATTACCCAGTTCCACATTTTCAGGTATTTGTTATAGCAACAACATCACTTCTCCATATCAATTTCTGGCTTAGTTCATCTGTGCTATTATAACAAAATACTTGAGACTGAGTAATAAAGAACATAAATTATTTCTTACAGTTTGAAGGCTGGAAAGTCCAAGATCAAAGCACTCATATTTGGGGTCTGGTGAGGGCCTTCTGCTGCATCCTCACATGGTGGAAGGGATGAAAAGGGCAAAAGGGGCAGATCTTGTGTCCTCATATGGTAGAAGAGTGGATAAGCAAAAGGGACCTGAGCTAGTTCTCTCCAGCCCTTTTATAAGGCACTAATCCATCTGAGAGGGCAGAGCCCTAATGACTTAATCACTTCCCCAAAGGCCCTGCCTCTTAATACCCCCACAGTGGGGATTCAGTTATGAACATAGTTTTGGAGAGGTCACATATTCAAACCGTAACACCATCTATGTAGTATTACACATGGAATTATTATTGAATATTGAAGCAGTCTTGCATTTCTGGGATAAAATCCATATTGTCATGATATATTATCCTTTTTATAGATTGCTGGATTTAAGTTGCTTGTATTTTGACATGAGGATTTTTGTATCTATAGTCAAGAAGGATATTGTACTGTACTTTTCTTCTTTTGCAATATGTCTGATTTTGGTATCGGGGTAAAGCTGGCTTCATAAATGAGTCGGGAAGGACACCCTCCTCTTTATTTTGTAAGAGTTTGTATAGAATATGACATTATTCCTCCTTTAAATATCTTGATAGAGTTTGTGGGTAAAACAGTCTAGGTTTGGAATATTTGTTGTTGGAAGCTTTTTAACTTAATTGTAATATTTGTTGAATAAGGTTTTCACATATTCAATTTCTTTTCTTTTTTCTTTTTTTTTGAGACTGAGTTTTGTGCTTTTTGCCCAGGCTGGAGTGCAATGGCGTGACCTTGGCTCGCTGCAGCCTCAGCCTCCCGGGTTCAATTGATTCTCCTGCCTTAGCTTCCTGAGTAGCGGGGATTACAGGCGCCTGCCACCATGCCTGGCTAATTTTTGTATTTTTAGTAGAGACAGGGTTTCACCACATTGGCCAGGCTGGTCTTGAACTCAGGCGATCCACCCACCTCAGCCTCCCAAAGTGCTGGGATTACAGGTGTGAGCCACCGTACCCGGCCCTATATTCAATTTCTTTAGTGACCTGTGTCATTTATTCAGTACTTTTTTTTCTTTGTGTGAGCTTTGACAGTTTGAATCTTTCATGAAGTTTGTCCATTTCTTCTAAGTTGTTGAATTTATGGGTACAAATAAGGAGAAATTTGTACTATTTGTCCTTATTTTCTCAATGTCTGTAAAGTATGTAGTGATATCCTTTCCTCTTTATTTTATTTTATTTAATTAATTAATTAATTTATTTTTTGAGACAGAGTCTTACTCTGTCGGCCAGTATGGAGTGCAGCGGTGCAGTCGTGGCTTACTGCAGCCTCCTGGGTTCAAGCAATTCTTCCTCCTCAGCCTCCCCAGTAGCTGGGACTACAGGTGTGCACCACTGTGTCTAACTAATTTTTTTGTATTTTTTGGTAGAGATGGCATTTCACCATGTTGTCCAGGCTGGTCTCTAACTCCTGATGACCTCAGGTGATCTGCCACCTCGGCCTCCCAAAGTGCTGGTATTACAGGCGTGAGCCATTGCGCCTGGCTGGCTTTTTCATTTCTTTATCACTTTTTTTTACTTTTTCAAGGAACCAGCTTTTGGTTTTACTGATTTTTTTGTTGTTGTTGTTCTCAATTTCATTGATATCTGCTCTTCATTATTATCTTCCTTTGTTTTGTTTGAATTTAATTTTCTAGTCTTTTTATGGTTTCTTAAGGTGGCAGCTTAGATTTGTAGTCTTCTTTTCTAATAGGATATAATGCAATACATTTCCCTCTAAGCATAGTGTACAGGCATCCCACATTTTTGATATGTTTTCATTTTTATGTAGTTCAAAATATCTTCTATTTTCTGTGATCTTCTCTTTAGCCAATGGGTCATTTAGAAGTTTTGAGCTTTTTAAGGCTGGAAGTGGTGGCTTCTGCCTATAATCCCAGCGCTCTGGGAGGGTGAGGGTGGTGAATCACTTGAGCTCAGGAGTTCGAGACCAGCCTGGCCTACATGGTAAGACCCCATCTTTATAAAAAGTAGAAAAATGAGCCAGGCATGGTGGCATGTGCCTGTAGTCCCAGCTACTCAGAAAGCTGAGGCAGTAGGGTTTCTTGAGTCTGTCATATAGAGGCTGCAGTGAGCCAGGATGGCGCCACTGCATTCCAGTCTGGGTGACGTAGTGAGACCCCATTTCAAAAAAAAAAAAAGAAAGAAATTTTGAGTTTGTTTTTTTTTTTAAGATTATGACTATATTAGTAATTTTCTTCTCCTTCTCCTTCTTTTTTTTTTTTTTGAGACAGGGGTCTTGCTCTGTCACCTAGGCTGGAATGCAGTTGTGTACCATCTCAGCTCACTGCAGCCTCCAGCCTCCATCTCCCGGGTTCAAGTGATTCTTGTGCCTCAGCCTGCCAAGTGGCTGGGACAACAGGCACACCACCACGCCCAGATAATTTTTGTATTTTTAGTAGAGACAGTATTTTGCCTTGTTGCACAGGCTAGGCTTGAACTGCTGGACTCAAATGATCCACCTGCCTCAGCCTCCAAGAATGCTGGGAGTACGAGTGTGAGCTATGGTGCTCAGCCAGTAATTTCTAATTTAATTCCATTATGGTGAGATAGCACACTTACACGATGTCAGTTTATTTAAAATAGTTAAGGTTTCTTTCATAGCTCAGAATGTGGTCTGTCTTGGAATGTTCCATGTGCACTAGAAAAAAGCAGTTATTATTCTGTTGTGGGGTGTAGTGTTTTATAAATGTCAATTTGGCAAGTTGGTTGATATTGTTGTTCAGGTCTTCTATGTTCTTACTGATTTTCTGTCTGCTTGTTCTCTTCATTACTGAGAATGGTGTTGAAGTCTCCAAATATAATTGTGGATTTGTCTCTTTTTCCTTGCAGTTGTCAGTTTTTGCTGCTTGCATTTTGGAGTTCTGTTGTTAGGTATGCACTTAGGATTGTTATGTCTTTGTGGTGAGTTAACTTTTTAATCATTATATCATGTCCTCTTTATCCCTGGCAATATTCCTTATTCTTTAGTCTATTTTGTCTGATATTAATGTCATCACCCATATTTCTTTTGATTATTGTCAACATAGCGTGTATTTTTTTTTTTTTTTTTTTTGAGACGGAGTCTGGCTCTGTTGCCCAGGGTGGAGTGCAGTGGCGCGATCTCGGCTCACTGCAAGCTCCGCCTCCCGGGTTCACGCCATTCTCCTGCCTCAGCCTCCCGAGTATTTGGGACTACAGGTGCCCACAACCGCGCCCGGCTAATTTTTTTTTGTATTTTTAGTAGAGACGGGATTTCACCGTGGTCTCGATCTCCTGACCTTGTGATCCGCCCGCCTCGGCCTCCCAAAGTGCTGGGATTACAGGCGTGAGCCACTGCGCCCGGCCCATAGCGTGTATTTTTAAAACTCTTTTTTTTTAGGGATCGGGTGCTGTGGTTCACACTTGTAATCCCAGCACTTTGGGAGGCCAAGGTGGGCGGATCGCGAGGTCAGGAGATCAAGACCAGCCTGATCAACATGGTGAAATACTGTCTCTACTAAAAAGACAAAAATTAGTCAGACGTGGTGGCATGTGCCTGTAATCCCAGCTGCTTGGGAGGCTGAGGCAGGAGAATCGCTTGAACCCGGCAGGCGGAGGTTGCAGTGAGCCGAGATTGCACCACTGCACTCTAGCCTGGGTGACAGAGCAAGACTCTGTCTCAAAAAAAACCCAAAAAATCTTGAAGTGTTTTTTTTTGGAGACGGCATCTCACCATGTCACTCAGGCTAGAGTGCAGTGGCACAATCTTGGCTCACTGCAGTCTTAACCTCCTAGGCTCAGGTGATTCTCCCACTTCAGCATCCTCAGTAACTGAGACTATAGGTGTGTGCCACCACACCCGACAAATTTTTTTTTTTTTTTTTTTTCTTTAATAGAGACAGGGTTTTGCCAAGTTGTCCAGGCTGTTTTCAAACTCCTGAACTCATGCAATCCACTGGCCCCTTGGCCTTTCAAAGTGCTGAGATTATAGACGTGAGCTACTATGCCTGGCCAAATTTTTTTTCTTTTAAACTGTTGGTGTCTTTTCTTGAAAACTCTTCGTGTGTGTGTGTGTGTGCGTGTGTGTACTGGCAGTTGATCTTGTTTGGCCTTGCTTTTTTAAAATCCAGTCTTCAAATCTCTGGCAATGGTACTTAGACCATTTACATTTAAAACAGTTATTGATATTATTAAATTTAAGTCCATCGTTTCCTGTTTATCCCATCTGTTCTTTGTTTGCTTTTTCTCTCTTTTATGCCTTTTTCAGACTTTAAAAATGTATCCATTTATTCTTTGTTGGCTTATGAACTGTAATTCTTTTGTTATTTTACTGATCTCTTTATGGTTTATAGTATTATCACAGTCTACTTATACTACTTTATGTATAGTACAGAAACCTTATAATAGTTTGCTTCTTTTTAAATTTCCCTCTAAGCCATTATCCTATTGTTGTCAAACATTTTACTTTTATATATTTAATAAACCCCTGAATATAATGTTATTTTTATTTACACAGTCAACAATTTTAAAGAGATTTAAATAATAACTAAAAAATCTTACCCATCTACTTACGATTTCCAGTGCTCTTTGTTTCTTTATGTAAGTTTCTATTTTTTCTAGTATTTCTTTCTGCTTGAAGGCCTTTACTTTTCTGCAGTATGGGTTTGCTAGTGATGTATTCTTCCTTTTTTTATACGTCTGAAAATGTCATTATTTTGCCCCTTTTTTGCCTGTGTTTTTGAAAGATAATTTCTTTGGATATAGGATTCTAAGTGGACATTTTTCTTTTAGTACTTAAATTTTTTTTAAAATTTTATTTACAATTTTTTTTTTTTTTTGGAGACAGAGTCTTGCTCTGTCGCCCAGGCTGGAGTGCAGTAGCCGGATCTCAGCTCACTGCAAGCTCCGCCTCCCGGGTTCACGCCATTCTCCTGCCTCAGCCTCCCGAGTAGCTGGGACTACAGGCACCCACCACCTCGCCCGACTAGTTTTTTGTATTTTTTTTAGTAGAGACGGGGTTTCACCATGTTAGCCAGAATGGTCTTGATCTCCTGACCTCGTGATCCGCCCGTCTCGGCCTGCCAAAGTGCAGGGATTACAGGCGTGAGCCACCGCGCCCGGCTACTATTTATTTTTTAAGAGACAGGGTCTCGCTCTGTCTCCAAGGCTAGGGTCCAGTGGCACAGTCATAGCTCACTGTAACCTCACACGCCTGGCTCAAAGGTTCCACCTGCCTCTGCCTCTCAGGTTTTTTTTTTTTCTTTTTTTTTTTTTGAGACAGAGTTTCGCTCTTGTTGCCTAGGCTGGAGTGCAATGGCGCGATCTCGGCTCACCGCAACCTCCGCCTCCCAGGTTCAAGCAATTCTCCTGCCTCAACCTCCCGAGTAGCTGGGATTGCAGGCATGCATCACCATGCCCGGCTAATTTTGTATTTTCAGTAGAGACAGGGTTTCTCCATGTTGAGGCTGGTCTCGAATTCCTGACCTCAGGGGATCCGCCCGCCTTGGCCTCCCAAAGTGCTGGGATTACAGGCGTGAGCCACCGCGCTTGGCCTTCAGGTTTTTAATAATTAAGGTTACAGGTGTGTTCCACCATGCCTGGTTAATTTTTAAAAATTTTTGTTTTTTATAGAGATGGGGGGGGGTCTCATTATATTGCCCAGGCTTCTCTTTGAGTAAAGATGCTCCAGTGTCTTCTTGCTTGCATTGTTTCCAAGGAGAAATCTAGTCTCATCTTTATCTTTGCTCCTCTGTACTTACGGTGCCTTTTTCTGTGACTGTTTTTCAGAGTTTTTCTTTATCCATGTTCTGAGCAATTTGGTTATGATATGCCTCAATGTAATTTTTTAAATCTTTTTTGGGTTTGTTGAACTTCTTAGACTTGTGAGTTTATAATTTTCACCAAATTTGAGCATGATTTCTTTTTCTTTTTTTGTTATTTAGTTTTTTTTTTCCATAATCATAAGCATAATTCTGCAGTTCAGCTAGGCATGGAAGGGAACAAGGAAAACACGGAACCCAAAGGGAACTGCAGCGAGAGCACAAAGATTCTAGGATACTGCAAGCAGATGGGGTGGAGGGTGCTCTCCTGAGCTGCAGAAGGAATGGTCCGGTGGTTAAGATAAAACAGGTCAAACTTTTTAGAGTTGTCCACAGTCAGCAATGGTGATCTTCTTGCTGGTCTTGCCATTCCTGGACCCAAAGTGCTCCATGGCCTCCCCAATATTCATGCCTTCTTTCGTCTTGCCAAAGACCACATACTTGCCATCCAACCATTCAGTCTTGGCAGTACAGATGAAGAACTGGGAACCATTTATGTTGGGTCTAGCATTTGCCATGGACAAGATGCCAGGACCTGTATGCTTCAGGATGAAGTTCTCATCATCAAATTTCTCCCCGTAGATTGACTTGTTGCCAGTGCCATTATGGCGTGTGTAGTCACCACCCTGACACATAAACCCTGGAATAATTCTGTGAAAGCTGGAACCTTTGTAACCAAGTCCTTTCTCTCCAGTGTTCAGAGCACAAAAGTTTTCTGCTGTCTTTGGAACCTCATCTGCAAACAGCTCAAAGAAGATGGGGCTCAAGGGCAAGCCATTGACAGTAATGTTGAAGAACAAGGTGGAGTTGACCATGGCTGGTAGTACTGGGTGCCCAGCGGCACTTGGTGGCGTCTGCAAAGTGTGTGATTTCTTTATATATTTTTTACCCTACCCTGCTTTTGTGGACTCAAATTACATGTACAGTAGCCTGCTTAAAATATAGCTCACTGATGCTTTTTTCATTTTTTGGAGTCTTTTTTTCTGTTTTGTTTTTGTTTATATTGCCAGATCTTTGGGCCCTCTAATCTTTTTTCTGCTATATCTATTCTGCTGTTTTTCCTATCCAGTGTATTTTTTTATTTCAGACATTGCAATTTTAATCCCTAGAATTTCAATTTGGGTCTATTTTTATATCTTCCATATATCTACTTAACTTTTTTTTTTTCTGAGATGGAGCGTTGCTCCATTGCCCAGGCTGGAGTGCAGTGGCACCATCTTGGCTCACTGCAACCTCTGCCTCCCGGGTTCAAGTGATTATCCTGCATCAGCCTCTGTGTAGCTGGGATTACAGGCACCTGCCACCATGCCCGGCTAAGTTTTATTTTATTTTATTTTATTTTGATTTGATTTGATTTGATTTTTTTTGAGACGGAGTCTCGCTGTGTTGCCCAGGCTGGAGTGCAGTGGCGTGATCTTGGCTCACTGCAAGCTCCGCCTCCCAGGTTCACGCCATTCTCCTGCCTCAGCCTCCCGAGTAGCTGGGACTACAGGCGCCCACCACCGTGCCCGGCTAAGTTTTTGAAGTTTTAGTAGAGACAGCGTTTCACTGTGTTAGCCAGGATGGTCTCGGTCTCCTTACCTCGTGATCTGCCCACCTCGGCCTCCCAAAATGCTGGGATTACAGGCGTGAGCCACCGTGCCCGGCCTATTTTGATTTTTAGTAGAGACGGGGTTTCACTTCATTGGCCAGGCTGGTCTTGAGCTCCTGACCTCAAGTGATCCGCCTGCCCTGGACTCCCAAAGTGCTGGGATTACAAGTGTGAGCCACTGTGTCCGGCCTCTACTAAACTTTTGAACTATGGAATGCTGTTATAAAAACTTTTTAATGTTCTTGTCTAGTAATTCTAACATGTTAGTTCTGGGTTACTTTCTCTTTTTGGAGACAGGGTCTCCCTCTGTTGCCCACGCTGGAGTGCAGTGGCACAATCTTGGCTCATTGCAACCTTTGCCTCCTGGGTTCAAGTGATTCTCCTGCCTCAGCCTCCTGAGTAGCTGAGATTACAGGCGTGTGCCACCACAGCCCAGCTAATTTTTGTATTTTTAGTAGAGACGAGGTTTCACCATATTGGTCAGGCTGGTCCCGAACTCCTGACCACAGATGATCTGCCCTCCTCGGCTTCCTAAAATGCTGGGATTACAGGCGTGAACCATTGCACCCGGCCTGGGTTAGTTTCAATTTATTGATTATCCTATTCATTACAGATTGTGTTTTCCAGCTTCACTGTGTTCCAGATACTGGATGCCTCATATTGTGAGTTCTACCTTGTTGGGTGCTTGAAATTTTGTCTTTTTATGAATATTTTTATTCATTAATTAATTAATTAATTAATTCATTTATTTTTGATGGAGTCTCGCTCTGTCGCCAGGCTGGAGTGCAGTGTTGCCATCTCGGCTCACTGCAGCCTCCACCTCCCAGGTTCAAGCGATTCTCCTGCCTCAGCCTCCCAAGTAGCTGAGACTACAGGCGTGCACCACCACGCCCAGCTAATTTTTGTATTTTTGGTAGAGATGGGACTTCACCATGTTGGCCAGGATGATCTCGATCTCTTGACCTTGTTATCCACCCACCTCGACCTCCCAAAGTGCTGGTATTACAGGCATGAGCCACCGTGCCCGGCCCATGAATATTTTTTTTTTTTTTTGAGACGGAGTCTCATTCTGTCACCCAGGGTGGAGTGTAGTGGCAGGATCTCAGCTCACTGCAAGCTCCGCCTCCCGGGTTTACGCCATTCTCCTGCCTCAGCCTCCCGAGTAGCTGGGACTACAGGCGCCCACCACCTCGCCCAGCTAGTTTTTTGTATGTTTTAGTAGAGACGGGGTTTCATCATGTTAGCCAGGATGATCTCGATCTCCTGGCCTTGTGATCTGCCCATCTCGGCCTACCAAAGTGCTAGGATTACAGGCATGAGCCATCGTGCCCGGCCCATGAATATTTTTTAAACTTTGCTTTGGTGTACAATTTTTGTGGAAACAGTTTGATCCTTTTAGGTCTTGCTTTTATGATCTGTTGAGTCTGAAGAAGTGCTTAGTCTGGTGCTCATTATTCTCCACCACTGAGGAAAGATACTCCTGTGTCATCTATCTAATGCCTCCTGAATTACAAGTTTTCCATCAGTTTGGCTGATGCGAACAGACATCATTCTCAACTTTATATGTGAGCATGTACTGTTTTCCCATCCTGTCAAATGTTTTTATCCCTGGCCTTTGGTAGTTTCCACACATTTATGTGCTAATTAGTACTCTGGCAAATAGTCGAATACTCAGGAGCACTCTGTGTAGATTTCTGGGATTATTTCTGTGTGAAATTCTTTACTTTTTAGTACTCTGTCCTGTAAACTATAAGCAGCATTGATTTTCCTAGATGCTTATTTCTGTCTTCTCAACTTCACAGAGTTTGGGCCCATTTTGATTCTCCTTCCTTTACTGCGGCCTGGAAGGTGTCAAGGAAGTAAGCTGTGACACCTGTTGCCATGTCACTTGCTTCCCATTTATCACAGATTATTGTCCTTCATTGCCTGATGTCCAATATCTTGAAAACCATTGGTTCATTTATTTTATCTGGTTTTTTGTTTGCTTTAGATGAAGGGGTTAACACAATGACCCGTTATTTTTGTTTTAGATACAGATTGTATTTAATTTACTTATGTTAATAAAGAGTATTTTTGAAGTAAGTATAAAAGTATTATAGTTCTTTTTTTTCCTTTAGGGTTAACTAGTGCTTTGATTATAACAGATAGAAGAAAAAGTGGTATTGCCTGTCTGCTCTTGCAGAGAACAAATTACTTAAATAAGATTTTAAACTTTTTAAATTATGCACGTATTTACAGTGCAATATTAACTTCTACATTACAGTTATATTTACTTTTTTATATTTAAGTTCACTTAGGGCAGTTACCAAAGTGAACTTTCTTTCATGTATGTGCTCCCAGAAAGTCTATTGCTTTCTGCTCTATTTTTGGGAGAGGACTATCTCCTTTTGGGGAAGGACCCCACACCTGTTACATATATGAGTAGATCTTCTTGAAAACATGTAATGTCAAGTTTTTAAATTTTTTTTTTTTTTTTTGAGACAAAGACTCTCATTCTGTTGCCCAGGCTGGAGTGCAGTGGCATGATCTCAGCTCACCCTCTGCCTCCTGGGTTCAAGCGATTTTCCTGCCTCAGCCTCCCGAGTAGCTGGGATTACAGGTGCCCACTACCACACTGTTCTGTGTGGGAAATGTGCAAGGGAAGAAGAAAAGACACACACACACACAATCCCTTTAAGGGTAAACAACCTTTATCCCATGTAAATGGCAATGCAGATATGATAAATAATATAAGCAAATGGATATAATAAGCAAATTGCAACGGGGAGGGGATAAGGGAAAAGATACATATATATTTACACTCACCAGACTATGGAGGATTCACCACCAGACTGGCAAGCAACACCCTGGGCTCCAGAGTCGGCCTGGGCTCCAGAATCGGACACTCACCAACAGCCTGGGCTGCAGAATATGGACACTCACCAGACTTGCAAGCAACAGCCTGGGCTCCAGAGTCAGCCACTTGTCCATTCACAGATGAGGACAGGTCTCTCATGAAGCTTCCGAGCAGTCTGGGACCCTAGCTTTTTTTGTAATGAGTTGTTTGGCATGAGGCCCAGTCACGAGTGCCCTGCATTACTGGGCTTAAGGAACACAACAAGGTCAACTTGTTTTTGTGATTGTCCATCGATTTTCAATAACTAATGTATGGGAATAGATTGAAATAGAGATTTCTCCGAAATGGTGCTGGATGAACACCTCAAGGGGCTCACACAACCTCTTCTGGGACTTGGTGACCATTGTTTGTGTCCACGTTGAATTGAGTTTCAAATTTAATATTTAACTTTTCCTCCACACACACCTGGCTAGTTTTTCTATTTTTAAAAGAGATGGGGTTTCACCATTTTTGCCAGGCTGGTCTTGAACTCCTGACCTCAAGTGATCCGCCCACCTTGACCTCCCAAAGTGTTGGAATTACAGGCATGAGCCACAGTGCCTGGCCTGATTTTTAAATTAGGAACTTTTAGCTTGTTTTTTTTTTTTAAATACAGTTGGTCAGATGTTGTTAAGTCAGATAGAATTTGGATGGTATATCCCTCTCTCTAATCAAAATGCAGATTCAGTTGTTTGCTGCTTGCAGAATCCAGTTAACAAGAACAAGGTCTGGTATAAATTAACTTTTTATTCCAAGGGTAGCTTAGGGGAAGAAAGCTTCCTGCTTTAAGGATGCTGCTTTGCTTTTGGAGCAGAAAGTGAGCACTTTTAAAAGGGGGCCTAATGTAAGTGGCATGCAGGAGAGGAAGGAAGCAGATGGGGATCTGCATGCTAGCTTGGTGCATTATCTAGTGGGAGAAGGAGCTGATGAGTGCTGACATCTTTGTGGACAGGATTAAGTTGTAAAAGTGGCTGAAAACCCTCCAAGTAGGAGAGAGTTTTGTAGTGGGCATACTTTGGGTTGTAGCTGGACTGTTGTCTCTTGAGGCAGCCTTCCAGGAGGAGAGAGTTTCATAGTGGACACCCTTTGGGTTGTAAGTCAACTGTTTTCTCTTGAGGCAGTCTCCTGGTGGGTGAGAGTTCTGTTCTAAAGCTTTTTTTTTTTTTTGGAGACGGAGTCTTGCTCTGTCACTCAGGCTGGAGTGCAGTGGTGCGATCAGGGCTCATTGCAAGTTCTGCCTTCCTGGTTCACGTTATTCTCCTGCCTCAGCCTCCCGAATAGTTGGGACTACAGGCGCCTGCCACCACGTCTGGCTAATTTTTTGTTTTTAGTAGAGATGGGGTTTCACTGTGTTAGCCAGGATGGTCTCAATCTCCTGACCTCGTGATCCACCCGCCTCAGCCTCCCAAAGTGCTGGGATTACCGGTGTGAACCACTGCGCCCGGCCCTTTTTTTTTTTTTTTTGAGACAGGGTCTTGCTCTTTTACCCAGGCTGGAGTGCAGCACCATGGTATTGGCTTATTGCAACCTCTCCCTCCTGGGCTCAAGCAGTCCTCCCACTTCAGCCTCCCAAGTAGCTGGGACTAGAGGCACATGCCACAATGCTTGGCCAATTTTAAAATGTTTCTGTAGAGACGAAGTCTTACTTTATTGCCCAGGCTGGTCTTCAACTCCTTGATTCAAGGGATCCTCCCATCTCCTCCCAAAGTGGTGGGATTACAGGCATGGGCCACCGCGTCTGTCCTGCTCTGGATCTTTTAAGCACATAGTTAGATGAACTTGCCCTGTAAGGAGTGTTAGGTGAAGGGGAAGTAAAAAGTTATAATTGAATTTTAAAGGGCTAAGTAGGAAATGGATAACAGGGAAACATGGAGAAAAGAAGAGAAAAACATAAAAAATACTTTCTTTTTCTTAGAAAAATGTGGGTACTTGGTTACATTTCTATTCTACTTTTAACTTAAATTTGGATTTTGCTTTAAAAAATCCATTTTGACAATCCTTGTCTTTCAGTAGGTATGCTTAACACTATTCACACTTGTTTTAATTATTGATATGGTTTTATTAACATTTGCCACCTTGCTCATTTTCTTTTCCTTTTTTTTTTTTTTTTTTGAGACAGGGTCTTGTTCTGTTGCACAGGCTACAGTGCAGTGGCATAATCTTGGCTCACTGCAGCCTTGACCTCCTAAGCTCAAGTGATTATCCCAGCTCAGCCTCCTGAGTAGCTAGGACCACAGGTGTGTCCCACCGTGTCCGGCTAATTTTTGTATTTTTTGTTTACACAGGGTTTTACCATGTTGCCCAGGTTGGTCTCAAACTTCTGAGCTCAGTCAAGTGATGCGCCTTCCTCAGCCTCCCAAAGCATTGGGATTACAGGCATGAGCCTTTGCACCCAGATGCTAATTTTCTATTTTGTGTTACTTTTTACAAACCCCTTTTCTACCCAACAGTGTTTGGGGTAGATATTCTTGTCTTCACTTTTTGGAGAAGTTAAAATAATAGAGAATCTTACTCAATGAGTAGGAAGTTGGCTGGGCGTGGTAGCTCATGCCTATAATCCCAGAATTTTGGGAGGCTGAGGCGAGCGGATCACGGTCAAGAGATCAAGACCATCCTGGCCAACATGGTGAAGCCCCGTCTCTACTAAAAATACAAAAATTAGCTAAAAATACAAAAATTAACTACACACACATGTAGTTCCAGTGACTCAGGAGGCTGAGGCAGGAGAATCACTTGAACCAGGGCAGCTGAGGTTGCAGTGAGCTGAGATCGCACCACTGCACTCCAGCCTGGTGACAGAGAGAGGCTCCGTCTCAAAAAAAAAAAAAAAAAAGTTAAGTGACAGAGCTGGGGCCCAGGTCTTCTGAATTGGAGTGTGCACTGAATAAATATTGGTTTGAAATGTGAACCCCTCTTTTGCTTACTGCTGAACCATTTACGTGAAGACATCTTTTGAGATGTTTTCATATGCCTGCAACTTTGTCCTCCATGGTTATTTTTTTCTGGTAATTGTTTATGATCAGAAGACAATGTAGTTTAATCTCTCTGGGCATTTAGACTGCCTATTTGTAGAAGGGCACATAGAATTTTAATGCTAGAGCATAATTTGGAGGTCATTTACTACCAATTCTTCATTTTATAGTTGAGATATACCTTAAGACCTTTGGAACAGTGACTCAGATTTCTGTTTTATACACTTTCTTCACAATTTAAGAGCACTGACCTCATTTGATTAATAGATGAATGGAATAATGGATTAATTTGATAACTGAGATTAGGTAGGCTTTTGTGTTTTCTTTTCTGTGGCTCTACATCCTTTTGGATCCTTTTGGAACGTGAGGTTGGCAAACTATTCCCCAAGGGTTGGCAACTTGTTTTGGTAAATAAAATGTTATTGGAATGTACCACACTAATTTATTTACTTATTGCCTATGGTGGCTTTCACTCTACAAAAACAGAATTGAGTAATTACACCAGACTGCATGGCCCTCAAAGTAGAAAATACTGTCTGGCTCTTTAGGAACAAATTGAGGCCGGGCGTGGTGGCTCACGCCTGTAATCCCAGCACTTTGGGAGGCCAAGGCGGGCAGATAACTTGAGATCAGGGGTTTGAGACCAGGTCGACCAACATGGTGAAACCCCGTCTCTACTAAAAATACGGGAAAAAAAAAATTAGCTGGGCGTGGTGGCAGGTGCCTGTAATCCCAGCTATTCAGGAGGCTGAGAGGCAGGAGAATCACTTGAACCCAGGGGTTGGAGGTTGCAGTGAACTGAGATTGCACTACTTCACTCCAGCCTGTGTCAGAGTGAGACTTCATCTTAAAAAAAAAAACCAAAAGGAGTCCTCTAAGAGAGCCATAGGTTTTTATGGATATAGAAATTTATGTTTTTTTTCCTCAACCAAATAAAATTAGCAAACGTGTGTATGAATAATGACTAAATTAAATAATTAACTTGAGATCTCATTCGAACCAAAACAATGAATGAATGTAAATTTTTAAATAGCTGTGTTTTGGCTTTACACACCATATGATAGCCTAAATATAACTAACATGTAACTATTTGAATTCCAGTTTGAAAGGTGAGAGGGAATAGTTACTTATGAATGCTTGAGTAAATGGTGCTGTCCTTAGCTGCAATACGGAACCCAGGATGGGAACAGGTGAATAGGGTTCATGGAGAAGAGCTGGGCAGGAGGCAGACAATTATTTAGAACTTTCAGTTTTGTCTAGTAATGACTGGTTTATCTTTTACCAGGTTATGATAAGCTATGAGCAGGGTCTTTTTGTCAGGCAATTACAAAGATGTATAGGTTCTTTCTTGTAATGTAAATACTTTTTCTTTATTTTCCTCCTCCTCCTTTTTGCTCTTCCTCTTTTTCTTCTTCCTCTTCTTCTTCTTTTTTATTTTTTTTTTGAGGCAGAGTCTCACTCTGTTGCTCAGGCTAGAGTGCTGTGGCACAATCTTGGCTCACTGCAGCCTCCGCCTCCCAGGTTCAAGCGATTCTCCTGCCTCAGCCTCCCGAGTCACTGGGACTACAAGCACACGTTACCACACCTGGCAATTTTTGTATTTTTAGTAGAGATGGAGTTTTACCATGTTGGCCAGGCCAGTCTCGATCTTCTGACCTCAGGTGATCCATCCACCTCAGCCTCCCAAAGTGCTGGGATTATAGGTGTGAACCATCCTGCCTGGCCCTTTTTTTTCTTTATAAAGGGACTTAGTTTTTTGTTTGTTTGTTTGTTTTTTAAATCTGCATGCATTTGTGTTTGTTGTTTATATGTGCATATGTGTGTGGAAGTGAATGAGGGAGAGAAGAAGAGAAAGCTGTTTAAAAATTCTAGTCTTGGAACTTCTTTGGGCAAACCAAACACCGCATGTTCTCACTCATAAATGGGAGTTGAACAGTGAGAACACATGGACACAGGGAGGGGAACATCACACACTGGGGCCTGTCGGGGTGGGGGGCAAGGGGAGCTAGAGCATTAGGACAAATACGTAATGCATGCAGGGCTTAAAACCTAGATGATGGATTGGTGACTGCAGCAAACCACCATGGCACATGTATACCTATGTAAAAAACTTACACGTTCTGCGCATGTATCCCAGAACTTAAAGTATTAAAAAAAAGTTTATGAATGTTATCTATGTATTATACTTAATAATATAAAGAATTCTAGGCCAGGCGCGGTGGCTCACGCCTGTAATCCCTGCACTTTGGGAGGCCGAGGCGGGCGGATCACGAGGTCAGGAGATCGAGACCATCTTGGCTAACATGGTGAAACCCCGTCTCTACTAAAAAAAATACAAAAAATTAGCTGGGCACGGTGGCGGGCACCTGTAGTCCCAGCTACTCGGGAGGCTGAGGCAGGAGAATGGCATGAACCCAGGAGGCGGAGCTTGCAGTGAGCCGAGATCGTGCCACTGCACTCCAGCCTGGGCGACAGAGTGAGACTCCGCCTCAAAAAAAAAAAAAAAAAAAAAAAAGAATTCTAGTCAGAAATATATATTGGCAAATAGTTTTTTAATGACAATAGGAAGAAAACCTGTAAGGTAGATATTCTTCTTTGTCTCTGAAACTGTTAATGCATTACCATGGTTTTGGAAATTGTATTTCTCATCACGGACTCAATTTCCCATCCTGTAATTAGGTACTCTAAAAGAAAGAGGTTTAGGTTTTTGTAAACTGGAACTTTAACACTGGTAGTTAGAGTTAACCCTTTTTTTGTCATTGAGAAAGTGGGAAGTGATGCCTTACTAGGATTTATTTAGAATAATATTGAGTGGGAGTTTTAACTTGTTTCTATATTGATAAATCTTAAGTTTTTTTTATGTTATAAACTTACATACACAGGAGAGAGTTTATAAAATGTATATGTACAGTTTAAAGAATTTCAGTACAATGGACATTCAGGTACCACTATCCACCTTATGAAATACAACATAAAGTATTGATAAGTATTTTGTATTACCTTATTTCTAATCTGAAATTAATTCAAGCTAATATAGTTATAAAATCTCAGGGTAAAGAAGTTTCCTGGTGGTTGTTTTTTTAAGACTAAATAAAGCAATAGAGAGTATTTAAGGGATTACGTGTTGAGATTAGGAAGAGGTTAAAAAGGTTCATCCTTAATGCTGGTATTAAAATACTATATATAATAGATTCTTAAACCAAGATGATTTCTCGTTTTCATTAAAACATTGTCATTTAATGAATGACATTGTCATTTCATTAAAACATTGTCATTTAATGTTTTAGGACCATGCAGCCTGGATTTTTTGAATCAGTGCTGATTTTGATATTTTAATTGTTTCTTGAAACCATTGAAAATTAAGGGAATTACAGAATTTTTGTTACTTTGGCTAGACTACGTCTTCCTCCAGGTTGACTCATCTGGAAATAATATGCAGATTCTTTCTTGGACTTTGGTTTGAGAAAATGTCTTCATGGGTATGGTGAAAAGGATGAAAAATTAAGAGATCCTGCTCTAAATCACCATTTAATTATTGGGTCAAATGGATGTAAATTTATACTTTTCATAAATTTTTGCCAAATTGTTCTCATATATAATATGCTAGTTTGTACTCCTTCCGTCAGTATGAGAGTATCCATTACTTTACAACCTGGCCAGCAAAGTATGTCATCAAACTTTTGATCTTTGCAAATATGATAGGTAGAAAAAAAGGTGTTTCAGTCTAATTTTATTCCTTTTTTGACCTGTGTGTTATTTAGAGGTATGTTATTTATTTAATTTCTAAATTTGGGGAATTTTTAAAGCTATCTTGTTAATGATTTCCAGTATAATTTTATTGTGAGTTTTTTTTTTTTTTAGACGGAGTCTTGTTCTGTCGTACAGGCTAGAGTGCAGTGGCGCGATCTAGGCTCACTGTAACCTCTGCCTCCTGGGTTCAGGTGATTCTTGTGCCTCATCTTCCCGAGTAGCTGGGACTTACAGGCACGTGTCACCATGCCCAGCTAATTTTTGTATTTTTAGTAGAGACAGGGCTTCGCCACATTGGCCAGGCTGGTCTCAAACTGCTGACCCTTCAGATGATTCGCCTGCCTCTTCCAAAGGCTTGGTTGGGACTGGAAGATGGACTTCTAAGATGGGTTACTCACATGGCTGTTGACAAGAGGGTCATTTTCTAACCATGTGGGCTTTTCATAAGGCTGCTTGAAAAACTTCCTTTAATATTTCTTATCACCAGGTATGATGGCAATGAATTGTCCCAGCTTTTGTTTGAAAAGCCTTTTTATTTTTATTTTTTAAGAGACTGGGTGTTGCTGTTTTCTAGGCTGTCTTGGCCTCCCAAGTAGCTGGGACTGTAGGTATGTGTCAGTCACCATGCCAGCTTGAAGAGTTTATTTTTCCTCAGTTTTGAAGGGTATTTTCTCTGTGTGTTAAGAATTCTAGATTTTCAATGTTGTTTCTTTGCATATAACTTTTTCATTTAGTACTTTATTTGAAATAAATTTATTTATTTTTGGGACGGAGTCTCTGTTACCCAGGCTGGAATGCAATGGTGTGATCTCGGCTCACTGCAACTTTTGCCTCCCAGCTTCAAGTGATTTCTCCTGCCTCAACCTCCTGAGTAGCTAGGATTACAGGCACCCTCTACCACGCCCAGCTAATTTTTGTGTTTTTAGTAGAGACGGGGTTTCACTATGTTGGCCAGGCTGGTCTTGAGCTCCTGAAGTCAAGCGCCACTCACCTTGGCCTCGCAAATTGCTGAAATTACAGTTGTGAGGCACTGTGCCTGGCTTCATTTAGTACTTTAAATCTCTCTCCGTTTTGTTCTGGCTTGCATAATTTTTTACAAAAAGTCTGCTGTTATTTGTATCTGTTCCTTTGTATATAATGAATCAGTCAGTTTCTTCTGGTTACTTTGATGATTTTCTCCTAATCACTGGTTTTCAGCTATTTAGTTATCATGTGCCTCAGTATGGCTTTTTTTTTTTTTTTGAGATGGAGTCTCACCCAGTCGTCCAGGTTGGAGTGCAGTGAGGCAATCTCGGCTTCACTGCAAACTCCTCCTCCCGGGTTCACACCATTCCCCTGCCTCAGCTTCCTGAATAGTGGGGACCACAGGCCCCCACCACCACCATGCCTGGTTAATGTTTTGTGTTTTTAGTAGAGATGGTGTTTCACCATGCCAGCCAGGATGGTCTTGATCTCCTGACCTTGTGATCCACCTGACTTGGCTTCCCAAACTGCTGGGATTACAGGCGTGACACACCACGCCCGGCCCTCAGCATGGCTCTTAAAAAAATATTTATTCTGTTTGAGGTTTGAGTATTTTGGATATGCAATTTTAGATTTTTAATGAATTTGGAAAAATTTCAGCCACTAATTCTTTAGATATTTGTTTTGTCTCCCCTCCTTCTCTTTTGGTATTCCAGTATAATGCAATACCACCTTGTTATTATCCCACAGTTCACTGAGGTTCTGTTTACTTTTCTAGTCTCTGTGTTTTATTTTCGATAATTTTTATTGCTCTGTCATTAAATTCATTGATCTGTTTTTTCTAGTGTCATTCTACTGTTAATTATCTGGTGTATTCTTCACTGCCGATATTTTATTTATTTATTTATTTTTGGGACGGAGTTTCACTCTTATTGCCCAGGCTGGAGTGCAGTGGTGCGATCTTGGCTCACTGCAACCTCTGCCTCCTGGGTTCAAGCGATTTTCTGCCTCAGGCTCCCGAGTAGCTGGAACTACAGGGGCACGCTACCACACCCGACTAATTTTTGTATTTTTTTAGTAGAGACGGGGTTTCACCACATTGACCAAGATGTTCTCGATCTCCCGACCTTGTGATCTGCCCGCCTTGGCCTCCCAAAGTGCTGGGATTACAGGCGTGAGCCACTGCGCCTGGCCTTATTTTTTAATCTACAAGTTTGATACAGTTCTATTTTATATCTTCTATTTCCATCATTATGCTTTCGTTTCTGTCCTTTCTCTTCTTGAACATATGGAAAATAGGTTTGTTAGTCTCATTATCTCCATCACTTTTGGGTCTATGTCTGTTAATTTTTCTGCTGGTTATGGGTGATATTTTTCTGTTTTTGTTTTTTGTTTGTTTTTGCATGCCTAGAAAACATTGATTGTGCGCCAGAATTTCTGCACTTTATGTTGTTGATTGTGGATTAAGTTGTATTCCTTAGGTTTGGATTTTGTTCTGCAGTGCAGATAAGTTACTTGGACTCAGGGCTTATCTTTAAGCTATATTAGTGTGGGTTCAAAGCAACCTTTAGTCTTGAGTGAATTTATCTGCACTGGTAGTACAGTGCCCTTCAGAAGATTCTACGTGATTCCCATATATTTTGAGGTTTCGCCATTCTCGCTGTTGGGAACATGAACTGTTCCCAGCTCTGTGTCATTCTTGGTAATTCTTTTGCCCATTCCTTTGTGATTGTTTTTACCCTCGCCTTGGGTGTTTCCACTTACGAGAGCCAAAATTCCACTCAGCCAAAGACTTAGGGGGTCTGTTTGCATGTCTCCAGAGCTCCCTTTCAGTCCTTCAAATTCTAGCTACCGTAACATCCCTGAGTTCTATCTCTGTTTTCTCAACTCACTGAGGCCACAGGGCTCTCTTTGGGTTCCACCTCCCTTTTGTTGCAGTTTGGAAAGTGCCTCTGAGCAGTAGGTGTAGGTCTGGGGCTCACCTTTTTCTTTCTTTTCTCTTAAGGGTCATAGTCTTGCACTGCCTATTGTCTAATGTTTGAAAACCATTGTTCCATACATTACCTGCCCATGCCCCCCCAGCATCCTCCCCAATTTTCTAATTGTTTAAGATGAGGGAGTAAATTTGCTCCTTGCTACTCCATCTTGACAAGTTTTTTCTCAGTGTGAGTTTTTTTGTTTGTTTTTATTCCTCAGTATAGTTTTAATGTGTTTATTTACTGACTTGAGCATCTTTTCATATGTTTAAGAACGATTGGTATTTCTTTTTCTCATTTTCTCTTGGATTGTCTTAGGAAAAATAGCCCTGTATTAGTCAGGGTTCTCTAGAGGGACAGAACTAATAGGATATATGAATATATGAGATGGAGTTTATTAAGGAGAATTGACTCACACGATCACAAGGTAAAGTCCCACGATAGGCCATCTGCGAGTTGAGGAGCAAGGAAGCCAGTGGTGGATCAGTCCGAGTCCCAGAACCTCGAAAGTAGGGACTTTCCAACGGTTTGTTGTAAAGTCCTCAGTCTGTGGCCACAGGCCTGAGAGCCCTTGGCAAACCACCAGTGTAAGTCGAAGAGTCCAAAAGCTGAAGAACTTGGTGTCTGATGTTCAAGGGCGGGAAGCATCCACCACAGGAGAAAGATGAAGTCTGGAAGATTCAGCAAGTCTGGTCTTCCATCTTCTCCTGCCTGCTTTTTTCTAGCTGCTCTGGCAGCTTATTAGATGTTGTCCACCCAGATTGAGGGTGGGTCTGCCTCTCCCAGTCCACTGACTCAAATGTTAATCTCCTTGGGTAACACCCTCACAGATACACCTGGGAACAATACTTTGTATCCAATCAAGTTGATATTCAATATTAACCATCACAAACTCTTTGACCAGTTATGAGTTGCAAACCTTTTTTCCTACTCGTCTTTTCAAAAACAAATGCCGGCCGGGTGTGGTGACTTATGCCCGTAAGCCCAGCACTTTGGGAGGCCAAGGCAGGCAGATCACGAGGTCAGGAGTTCGAGACCAGCCTGACTGACTTGGTGAAACCCTGTCTCTACTAAAAATACAAAAATTAGCTGGGCGTAGTGGCAGGCACCTGTAATCCCAGCTACTCGGGAGCCTGAGGCAGGAGAATCGTTGGAACCCGAGAGGCGGAGGTTGCAGTGAGCTGAGATCGTGCCACTGCACTCCAGCCTGGATGACAGAGCAAGACTCTGTCTCAAAAAAAAAAAAAAAAAGAAAGAAAAACAGAAGCCCATGGGCATTTATTTTTATACAGAAATTTTTTCTTGTCAATTTTTATGTTTATTAATTTTATGTTTATTAATCTTTTATGTTTAATTAATAAGCAAAATCTAGTGACTTTTAGATTTTGTCATACTTAAACTGTCTCTTCTACACAATTACTAAGTAACTCTTCCCACACCAAGTTGGGTCTAGCACTCTAACGATTTCACATTTTACATTTACCTTTTTGATATGTTAAGAATTTATTATCGAGGTTTAAGATGTGAGGAAGATCCTCCCGCCTACCCCAGCTTGACTGGTTTACCCAAATATCTCAGTATCATTTCTCTGATTAAGCCCTGTTTTCTGCATAGATTTGAATTTTGCCTTTATTATAAATTCCACATGTATTTGGTTCTATTTCTGGACCCATATTATTTTTCATGTACCATTACCATGCTGTTTTGTTTCTGCTTCAAGGTTTCAATGTATATTTACTGTCTTAATAGTTTAATAGGTTTACAACATCTCTATTTTTACTTTCAAGTTTTCTGATCTTATGTGCATGCTGTAATTTAAAATTTTTAGTTTTCATAAATTTTTTTTTTGCTTTTCTGGTACTTTAGGGTCCACTAAATACTATTTAAACCCATGTAGATGGAATTTAAAGTTTTTTCTTTTAGTTCTTACCATTTATCTAGCAGTTTTAGACATAGGATGGAGCTGTACTTTAGTCCTTCCTATGAGAGATGTAGAAATGTATATCTAGGAAAATGGCCCAGGAATATGTATAGGTGAATTTGGAACTGAATTTCTGATCTCCCTTTCTCTGCTTTGTAGTTTACTTAATTGTATTCATCGTCATTGTCTATTTCTGTCCTATAGAATGTTAGCTTCCTAAAGGCTGGAATCAATACTTCTGATGATTTTAACTTTAAAATAAATTTTCATCTTTGATAAAGCTACTTGACTTTTATTACTCTTGTTTTTTTTAAATTTTCTTAGCGATTCTTGTTTATTCTTCCGTATAAACTTTAGAATCAGCTTGTTTATTCCTTACTGTTATTTTCACAGGATCATATTAAATATATAGATTCGTTTAGGTAGATATCATATATGTTTATGGTATGCCTTTTATGTCATTTTGGCCTGTATCCTAAATATCTTTTGATAATTTTGTTAAAGTTTAGTTAGGTATGTCATTTAATGTTTCTGAGATTTCCCCACCTGCCAGATGAAGGGCACAGATTATATCATCAGGGCGTTTAACATTGGGGGGGGTGGTATGACTCTCCAGGAATCTCCATTATTTTGGAATAATCCAAAATTATATGCAGAATAATGTGTATGTGTGTAATTTGTTGCAAAATAATGTGTAATGTGTGTAGTGAGTTGAGAATAGCATGTTCTTGCCAAAGAACATCTGTAGGGGAGCTTATTATCTCACATACTTTTCAAATTCTTGAAAAATTTGGTTTCATTATTTGAGTTGACCTCTCCTTGCCCTCTTTCTCCCCACCGAATATCAGTAACTTGCAAAGAGAGCACCAGAACCCCCCCCCCTTTTGTTTCCTCTCTCCTCTACTTCTCCCACAGTCCAGGAATTTTGCTTTTAGTCATTTAAATTTGATTTCAGAAGAATCATAAGGAGAGTTTCTGGGGGGTAATGTTGTGTTTCTTGATCTTGAATTGGCGTTGGCGTTTACGTGAGTATGTTCATTTAGTGATATTTTGTTGAGTTGCATACTTACCTTTTAGGCAATTTTTTATCTGTGTGCTTCAGTGAAAAATTTTAAAAAGATGATGTCAAACAAAATATAGAGAAGTCATTTTGTCTACCATTTTTGTAGTTCTATTTGATCATTCTATTATTGCTGTAACATCCTTCCCCACTAAGGACTATTTAACCTTCTTAATCTTGCAAATCTGTTGGGTTCCTTGTAGAAAGTTATCTGTGACCTCTGAACTGCTAATGTGAATGTATTACTTCCTGCCTCATTTTTAATTTGGAGCTATACCAGTTGTCTAGAAAGCCCCTCTCTTGTTCATTTGGGGAGAGATTGTTAATACATGTTTATATGCAGTTTCATTTGTCAGGTCTTTTGACTGATTTTACTGGTGTCTTTTGGTTAGCTTACTTGACTTATTGGTTCTACCTGTAGGCTTAGTCATTGCTGATGAAGTGACATGAATTTTAGGATCAATTTAGGTGTTCTAAATGAAGTAAATTTCTTGATGGTTGAATTGGTACAATCTAAACACACAAAGTAAAAATAGCAAACTTTCTCCCTTAACTCTCCCAGAGCTTTGCATGTCCAGCCTACCTCCTTCATGTCATTTTGGCCTGTAGCCTAAATATCACCTCTTCAGAAAGACCTTCCCTGACAAACCCAATCTAAAGGAGTCTCATGGATACTTTTTATATATGGTGCTGTCAAATACTTTTTCTTTTCTTTTTTTTTTGAGACAGGATCTTACCCTGTCACCCAGAATGGAGTACAATGGGACAATCTCTACTGCAACCTCCTGCACCCAGGTTCAAGTGATCCTCCTACGTCAGCCTCCTGAGTAGCTGGGATTACAGGTGCACACCACCACATCTGGCTAATGTTTGTATTTTTTGTAGGGATGGGGTTTTGCAGTGTTGCCCAGGCTAGAAATAATTTTGTAGAATTTATTACTATCAGATATTTCCATATTTATTTTCTTGTTTCTCTCTTTCCTCCTCCCTCAGAAAGTTAGCTCCATGAGGACAAGGCCTCTATATTCCCAGGGCCTAGGTTCCAGGCATGTAGTAGCTCTTCAAAAAAAATTTGAACAACTGGGATTATTAAATGGGTCCCAGATTATTATTTAATTGGATGCCCTTAAAATAATTTTGTTGGCTAGGTGCAGTGGCTCACGCCTGTAATCCCAGCACTTTGGGAGGCCAAGGCAGGCAGATCACTTGAGGTCAGGAGTTCGAGACCAGCCTGGCCAACATGGCGAAACCCTGTCTGTACTAAAAATACAAAAAAAAGGCTGGCACGGTGGCTCACGCCTGTAATCCCAGCACTTTGGGAGGCCGAGGCAGGTGGATCATGAGGTCAGGACATCGAGACCATCCTGGCTAACACAGTGAAACGCCGTCTCTACTAAAAAAAGTACAAAAAAATTAGCTGGGTGTGGTGGTGGGTGCCTGTAGTTCCAGCTACTTGGGAGGCTGAGGCAGGAGAATGGCATGAACCCAGGAGCCGGAGCTTGCAGTGAAACAAGATTGCGCCACTGCACTCCAGCCTGGGCGACAGTGCGAGACTCTGTCTCAAAAAAACCCAAGAAAACAAAAAAAAAACATTAGCTAGGCATCATGGCACACGCCTGTAATTCTAGCTACTCCAGACACTGTGGCAGGAGAATCGCTTGAACCCGGGAGGCTGAGGTTGCGGTGAGCCGAGATCATGCCATGGCACTCCAGCCTGGGCAACAGAGTGAGATTTTGTCTCAAAAAAAAAAAAAATTTCTTTTTTGTTCTGTTAATTAATTCTTTGTTCCAGCAAATCTTTTTCTAGGACTTGATGAAATGTTAATAGTAATTTTAAAAAAGATTTTTTAAAGAGACAGGGTCATGCTATATTGCCCAAGCTGGTCATGAATTCCTGGGCTCAGGCAATCTTCCTGCCTCAAACTGAGTATTATCAAGTCTTTATTGAGCATCTGCTATGTTAAATGGTCAGTCCCCCACACCATGCTCAGCCTGAATTACAAAAACCAGTATTGTTCGTCAGCCTTACAGTATGTTACATCCACATTGGACAGTTCTGCCGTACTCAAACTAGTTGCCAGAGTATGATTTTTTTTTTTAACTTTTTTGACCATTAAGTTTTTAATCTCCAGTCTTCTAATACACTTCTGTAACCTCAGTCTCGAAATTACTTAGACCATTCTTACTGTTCCTTTGGCTTAGCTACTTGGTACTGTGTTCAGATTTTTCTTTACTCAGTTGCTCTTTGGAATTGGTTTCTTTCCTGCACAAAGTGTCTAAGGAGAGCTTTCTGTGCTTTCTAATCCTTTCTCTTTCTGCTTTCCAGCTGTCAATTCTTTTAGTACGTCCTTCAGTTTTGTGCCCAATTATGTTTTCCTATTCTTCTCTCCTGGCTTTCGTTTCATCCATTTTCTGTCCTTCACATTTATGCTTGCAGGCTTCTTAATTAAGTTGTCTTAGATCACAGCTAGCTCTTTAATCTGTCACACAGGCCAGGTTCTCCTTTATCTTTAAAAGCTTTTACAAAGGCAGGACACGGTGGCTCACGCCTGTAATCCCAACACTTTGGGAGGCCAAGGCAGGTGGATCACGTGAGGTCAGGAGTTTGAGACCAGCCTGGCCAACATGGCGAAACCCCATCTCTACTAAAAATACAAAAAATTAGATGGGTGTGATGGCGGGCACCTGTAGTCTCAGCTCCTTGGGAGGCTGATGCAGGAGAATTGCTTGAACCTGGGAGGTGGGGGTTGCAGTGAGCCGGTATTGTGCCACTGCACTCCAGCGTGGGCAACAGAGTGAGACTGTGTCTCAAAGAAAAGAAAAAAGAAAAAAAAGCTTTTATGTGAATATAGCTTTTAAAAAGGGTACTTGATTTCTCCAACCTGGGCAACAGAGTTGAGACTGTGTCAAAAAAAAAAAAAAAAAAAAAAAAGCTTTTATGGAAATATAGCTTTAAAAAAGTGTACTTGATTTTATTTAGATATTGTGTGTCCCAGCTGGAAGAAGTTTTTCGTCGTTGTTGTTGTTTTTTCTTTTGAGATGAAGTCTTGCTCTGTCATCCAGGCTGGAGTGCGGTGGCGAGATCTCAGCTTACTGCGACCTCCGCCTCCTGAGTTCAAGTGATTCTCTACCTCAGCTTCCTGAATAGCTGGGATTACAGGTGTATGCCACCATGTCTGGCTAATTTTTGTAATTTTAGTGCAGACGGGGTTTCACCATGTTGGCCAGGCTGGTCTTGAACTCCTGATCTCAAGTCAGTCGCCCACCTCGGCCTCCCAAAGTGCTGGGATTACAGGTGTGAGCAAATGTGCCTGGACTGGAAGAAGTTCTTAAATTCGTTTTTTCTTTTAAATCAAGGTTTGAACCTTAAGGTGTGATGCTTCCTACCCTTTATCATAATATGGCAGATATGGAAAATAGTATTTGGATGGGACACAGAGGCAACTGAGGAGGCTGCTCAGGCTCTGCCTGTGTGTCTGCCTTGAGGACCGAGGAAAATCCGTCTCTCTGCTCTGTCATCTGCTGACCTAACAATTAAAAGCCCTACCTTAAGGGTAGATAGACTTCAGCAGAGTGTGAACATGCTAACTTTTATTTTGCATTTATGTATGTATTTTCTTAAGAGTTGTAACTTTCATTAGATTCTCAAAAGGGTCCTTGAAGCAAAAAAGAATACCAATGATGTTTTAAATTGTGGAACTAAAACCAAATATATGGCATAACTTATTTTTTGTTTTTGGCTTAAATTTTTCCTTTTGATTACAAGGTTGTACGTATGTTTGTTATATAAAATTCAAACATTATAGGTAGAATTAACATTGTAAGTGAAAGTATAACATATCACACTCTCAGTTAATTTCTACAAAGTTTGGTATATATTTCTGAAAATATTTTTCTTCTTTTATATATTAATGTTTCTTTCCCCTTCTCTAAAATTGTATTTATAGAAGAGATTAAATGTATATACTTCTATATAATTCATTTCTCACTTCATTTATCTTAGATATAATTATACTTTAGCACTTATTATTCCACCTCATTTTTGTTAAAATCAAAGTATGTTATGGATCTGCCATAGTTTGTTTTACTTTTCTTCTATGATTAAATGCATGCATTTTAAACTTTTTTATATTCTAAATGGAGGTATAATGAACATCTTTGTAAGTATATTTCAGAGTATTTCTGTATAATAAATTCATAGAAATAGAAATGCTAAGCTTGTGTTATGAACATTTAAAATTTTAATAGATATGGTCAAGTGCCAGCAAAAACTCGACCTGTTTACACTTCATGTGTACAACAAAAATTTCTGAACATGCTTTCAATGAATTAGTAAAGTGAATCCTTCCTGATCTGCAAGATGAAAAACTTTTTACATTATGAAAATTTCCAAACATATGCAAAAACAGGGCGTTGAACCTTCCTGTGCTAATCATGCAGACTCAACATTTTTAAAGATTTTAGCCACATTCGCTTCAACTGCTCTTTTTTCCCTTTCTCGGAAGTATTTTAAAACAAGTCCCCCAAATCATGTTATTTTACACAGACATCCTTCAGCATTCATCTTTAAAGAGCAGGGAATTTTTTTTTCTTTTTAAGATTTTTAGTTTTTTAGTATAGAAAATTTAAAACATATATAAAAGCAGTCAGCACAATGAGCCTAACTAGTAGGATCTTTTTATTAGGGGAAAAATCCCTTGTTGTCATTTTTGACTGAAAGACAAATTTAAATTACAATCTTTTAAATGAATTCCTTAAACATCAGAAGAGAGTACTTCATTGACTTCGATATCGATCCATATTCTGTTTCATGAACATAACATAATGAAACCTCATGTATCTCTCAGTTTCAACAAGTAGCAATTCAGAGCTGCTCTTGGTATACTCCCATCTACTTCCCTTTATCTCACCAGATTATTTTGAAGGTCCCATATATTAGAGCATTTCATCTGTAAGTCCCTATCTCTGTCTAAAAGACAGGGAATTTACTTTTTTTTTATTTTTTATTTTTATTTAAGACACAGTCTTATTCTGTTATCCAGGCTGGAGTGAAGTGGCGCATGATCTCAGCTCACTGCAGTCTCCACCTCCTGGATTCAAGTGATTCTTGTGCACACCACCACGCCTGTCTAAGTTTTGTGTTTTTAGTAGAAACAGGGCTTTGCTGTATTGGCCAGGCTGGTCTTGAACTCCTGACATCAAGTGATCTGCCTGCCTTGGCCTCCCAAAGTACTGGGATTACAGGCATGAGCCACTGCACCCAGCCAGGAATTCACTTTTTAGTGATAATCACAGTGCTGTTATTGTCACACCCACATAAAATAATTCCTGTATCATCAAATAAACATGAACATTTTCTTGTATAACCACAATTGCATTATCACACTAATAAAATCAACTGTAATGAACTAGTACCCAGTTTATAATAAGATTCCCCCAGAAAGGAATTTCCTTTGTGAAAGACTAAAAAATGCCTTCCAAAAATTCCTTTCAGAGTCGGTTTGTTAGAATTGGTTTACATATTGCATGTGCTTATTGGGTGTCTCAAGCCTCTTTTTAACCTAGAGTAGCCCTCATACCCCTTTATTCCCCTCTGTCACTGACAGGTTACAGAAACTGGGTCAGTTGTACTGTATAATGTCTCACATTCTCCATTTGTCTATTTGCTTTTTTGTGGTGTCATTTAACATATTCCTTTATCTCCCATACTTCTTGTAAATGAATGTTAGTTCTGGAGGCATGGTGTCATTCAAGTTCAATTTGTTTGATAACATTTCATAAATGGTGTTGTGTGCTTTACTCACATCACAGTGTCTCTGCTTTTTTGTTTTGTTTTGTTTTGTTTTTAAACCTCTGATGATACTAAGATTGATTTTTTTTTTTTTTTTTTTTTTTGAGATGGAGTCTTGCTCTGTCACCCAGGCTTGAGTGCAGTGGCACGATCTTGGCTCACTGCAACCTCTGCCTCCCAGGTTCAAGTGATTCTCCTGCCTCAGCCTCCTGAGTAGCTAGGACTACAGGCGTGTGCCACCATGCCCAGCTAATTTTTTGGATTTTTTAGCAGAGACAGGGCTTCACCATGTTGGCCAGGCTGGTCTCGAACTCCTGACCTCAAGCAGTCCACTTGCCTCAGCCTCCTAAAGTGTTGGGATTACGGGTGTGAGCCACCTCGCCCAGCAGATTGATAAGGATGTGATAGTCAGATCTTTTTCTTATTTAACCACAGTATTGTTACCACACCTAATAAAATTAACTATAATGAACCAAAGAACTGTAATGAACTGTAAGTAACTGTAATGAAAATTTCCCCTCAAGCTTTTCTCTAATGGCTCCATTGCATAAGTCAGTTATTTCACTAGATACCACAAAATGGTTTCTCCAGTTATTCATTTTTTGTTTTAATAAAATTCATTGCTTTATTAGAGAAAACTGGAACATCTTTCCATTTGTTTATTAGCTCTTTGGTACTTGTTTTGTGAATTGTTCATGACCTTGCTTGATTTTTCTATTGAATTGTTTTATTTTTCTTATCCATTTTTGAGTGTTTGTAGTCATAGATATTAATCTTTTATCTCATTTATATATTATAAATATTTTTTCCAGTTTGTTACTGTCTTCTGTGTAGAAACTTTTGATTTGCATAGTCAGTTTCTTTTCTTTCTTTTGTGGCTTTTGGTTTTAAGTCTTAACTTAGGCTTTCTATATTCTGAGATAATGTAGGAAAATAGTTAATTATCTTCCAAGCTCCATTGCTTACATTTGATTTTTAATGTATATGGAATATATTTTGTATATAGTATAAGATAGGAATCAAATTTGCTTCCTGCATTTAAATAACAGTAAATTTTGTCCTAATGTAGTTTATTAAGTCTTCTTCCCACCATATTGATTTGAGATGTCACATTCATCACAAATTTGTATATTCTTTTTCTGGACTTCATTGTTGTTCATTTTAAATTATTTAAGTTTTTTTGGTAGACTGGGTCTTGGTATGTCACCTAGGCTGGTTTTGAACTCCTGGCCTCATGTGATCCTTCTGCCTTGGCCTCCCAGCATGCTGGGATTACAGACATGAGCCACCATGCCTGGCCCATTGTGGTCCATTGATGTTGGCACATTACCACAGAATTTTAATTAAAATAATTTTGTACTGTGCTTTAAGGTCTAGTTCATTATCATTAACCTTTTTTTTTTTTTAAGGCTTTAATAGTATTTTTCACAAATATGCTCTTCCATTTGAACTTTAGAATTAGTTTGTGATTAATTCCATTGGGATGTAAATCTAATGGCATTAAGTCTGGGGGAAACTGTCTTTTATTATTATTATTATTATTATCATCATCATCATTTTGAGACAGAGCATCACTCAGTCACCCAGGCTGGAGTGCAGTCACATGGTCTTGGCTCACTGCAACCTCTGCCTCCTGGGTTCAACGATTCTCCTGCCTCAGCCTCCCGAGTAGCTGGGACTACAGGCACATGCCACTATGCCTGGCTAATTTTTGTATTTTTAGTAGAGACAGCGTTTCACCCTGTTGACCAGGCTGGTCTCAAACTCCTGACCTCAGGTGATGCACCAGCTTCTGCCTCCCAGAGTGCTGAGATTACAGGCGTGAGCCACCGTGCCTGGCCAAAACTGTCTTTTAAAAAAAAAAAAATCAATTTTTCTGTTTAGGAATACGATTTTTCTCTGTTCATTCAGATCTTTTATATTTTACAGCTTAAATAGCTTCTCTTCCTTTCTACTTATTTCTAGGCATTTTACATGTTTAGTGTGGTAACTATATGTTTGGTCACAGAATAACTTATTTGTGATTATTTGGATATTGACTATAGAATAGTTTTCTTCAGGGTGGAGCACAGTGGCTCACAATCCCAGTACTTTGGGAAGTCAAGGCTGGAGGATTGCTAGAGGCCAAGAGTTGTACTTCAGCCTTGGCAATGTAGCAAGACCCTGTCTCTACAAAAAGTAAAAATAAAAAAAATTAGCCAGGCATAGTGGTGCATGCCTGAGGTTGAGGTGGGAGGATTGCTTGAGCTCAGGACTTCCAGGATGCATGTGGGTGGCAAAGCGAGACCCTGTCTTTAAGGGAAAAAAAAAAAAAAAAGAATAGTTTACTTCATTTTTGCTCGAGCATACCAATCACACTTGAAAATGAATATAGGCCAGGCGCAGTGGCCTGTAATCCCAGTGCTTTGTGGAGCTGAGGTGGGCGGATCACCTGAGGTCAGGAGTTCAAGACCAGCCTGGCCAACCAACATGGTGAAACCTCGTCTCTACTAAAAATAAAAAAACTTAGCTGGTGAGGTGGTGCACACCTGTGGTCCCAGCTACTTGGGGGACTGAGGTGGGAGAATTGCTTGAACCTGGGAAGCAGAGGTTGCAGTGAGCCTAGATTGTGCCATTGCACTCCAGCCTGGGCAACAGACTAAGACTCCTCAAAAAGAAAAAGAAAAAGAAAAATAGAATGAATATAAACAAGATTAGAAGGAATGTATACACTTAAACATAAAAACTTTTAAAATAAACTTCAAGTTTTTGTATCACTTACCTATTCATTAATGCAATAAGTTAGAAATAGGAAAAATGTAAATGCTTTGGAAGTGATCATCTTGTACTTAATGGTTTAAAAGAGTGGAGGTCATAAAGTGGTACTTGAAAGGAATAAATTTCAGTTAAAAAATGTGCTCTGTAATGAGAGTTTCTTTTTGTATTCTAGTTGGAATTTAACTATTAATAGTATGGTCTTTTCTTGGGAAAAATATACCTGAGTGCCATTTTTATATAAACACTGATTAAAATTACATTCTTTTAACCTGGTACCTTAAAAATCATAAAGAAGGATTTACTGGCCTGTATTCTATTTATGAATATTGTAAATAGAAATAATATATTTTTAACTGATTAGACATTACTGTTAATTTTTTTCTTTTTCGTATTACAGGTTTTGCAAAAGGCATCAAATTAAATCAAGTTCAAATATTCCCTGTGTCCCTAAAGACTTACTGATGATGTCTGAATTTGTTCTTCCAAGATTTATATTTTGTCTTATTCAGTACTTAAGAGAAGGCTATAATGAACCAGGTATGTTTTAATCTACTTCTTATTAGTACTCTTTTTAAATTATAAATTTACGAAGTTTTAGCATTAATTATGAGGTGAATTTTTTCAGATATCATTTTTTTGCTTAACATTTAAAAAGAGATGACTATACGGACTGAATAGAAACACACTAAAGATAAATTAGATAACCTTATAGATACGTTGTAGTTGACCTAGTTTCGTGCTTTCTGCTTCTGGGGTCATAAATGTTTTTGATCAAACTTATTTGAGCTTTTGCAGATGAGGAAGTAACCATTTTGTGGGGTTAATGTGGCTTTATTTACAATAATATGATAAATCAGAATTGAGAATTCCTGGAAATGTTTGAATTTAACTTAGATTTTAGAAGATAAAATGTTTTATCACCTTTTTTTTAGAGGTCTGTATATATTTTTTCTCCATGTATATTATATAATAACTTATGATAGGGTCAAATTGCTGACTTCCAGATTACTGGTAGAATATATGGGTGTGTAATCATCATGTTAATATTTAAAAGAGAAAATAAATTACAGGTGTTCTTCTAACTTTTTAAGATTTAATCACAGTCTTGATTAACATACTTCAGTTAGGTAAATATTTGGATTTAGGTATCTATTAAAAGTTCTCAGTCTGACATTGTGAATTATAGATATTCATTAGTAGTATGAATCAAATTTATTAACTTTTTACGATTTTTTTTACCTTTCTAATGATAACCTGCATTTCTTTTCTATAAGAGATTACATTTTGCATTATTTTTAGAGTTTTAAAATTATTTAGTACTATAAATAACTTTATATTCATTTTGAAACTGTGGCACACATTTTCATCTTCTATCTCCATCCTTAAAGTGTAGGGGTATGTTATATAATATCCTCATTTCTAAAACTGTCTTGTTATCTTTATTGTGAGCAAACCATTATACTTCCTTATTTGTACATTATAAACAAAAACATACAATCCTTTGTTAAGTACTTCTACTTAACAGAGAATATATCTTAAAATACAGAAAAATAAGCTGGGCATGGTGGTTCATACCTGTAATCCCAGCACTTTGGGGAGCTGAGGCAGGAGGATTGCTTGAAGCCAGGAGTTCAAGACCAGCTAGGCAACATAGAGACCCTGTCTTTGCAAACATTTTTAAAAGTTAGCTAGGTGTGGTGGTGGCACGTGCCTGTAGTCCTAGCTACTTGGGAGACTGAGGCAGGAGGATCCCTTGAGCTCAGGAGTTCAAGACTGCAGTGAGCTATGATTACATCGCTGCACTCCAGTCTGGGTGACTGAGTGAGACCCTGTGCCCCACCCCGCCCCCCAGAAAAAAAAAGAAAAGAAAAAAGAATATATAGAGAAAAATATTATTTTGATTTGATTCCAAATTACTGTCTCTTCGGAATGAAGGAACCAGTTACTAGCTGGGTTATTGAAATAGCCTTCTGCATTATTTCTTATATACTAGTTAGCAGACTTTTTTGGGAATTTATGTTTTGTATTACAGGTGTCCTATTTTAGAAATAGAAATTATTTGTTATAAGAACCTTAAAGCTTATCATTAGTTTAATCCAAGAGTACTTCACACGAAAGTGTGTTATATTTTTGTTGACATAACAGTTGTAAAACATAGGCAACATAGGTCCATAGCTTTTTAATTATCTGTTATCTGAAAATATGAAGGGAAAAATGGAAGCATTTTTTATCTAAAGATGACCTGCATGAATGTAGGTTCATGGAAGTTTCTTCCTTATATTACTACTTCTGCTCAGCATTAATTTCTGTCTGTGCAAAAAAAATTCTGCCTTTTTTTTTTTTTTTTTTTTTGAGACGGAGTTTCACTCTTATTGCCCAGGCTGGAGTGCAGTGGTGTGATGTCAGCTCACCGCAACCTCCACCTCCCGGGTTCAAGTGATTCTCCTGCCTCAGCCTCCCAAATAGCTGGGATTACAGGCGCCTGCCACCACGCCTGGCTGAGTTTTTGTATTTTTAATAGAGGTGGAGTTTTACCGTGTTGCCAAGCTGATCTCACAAGGTGATCCACCACCTTGGCCTCCCAAAGTGCTGGGATTACAGGCGTGAGCCACCGTGCCCAGCCAAAATTCAGCTTTTTGTGTGTAGAAATTACTGTTTAAAATTAAAGAAATTAAAGAAAAGACTTGCAATAACCAATCCAAGGTAATGAAAGCTCAGAGATCTTGTGGTTTCCCAATTTCTTTCAATTCTGTTTCTCATTCATCCTATAATCCTTAGATCTGTATTAGAATTTGTTTCAGAGCCCTTGAAAACCTACAGAGAACAGTAAACATCTGTTATATTAATATATAAGTCACTGGGGAGAATATAAAGTTGGATAATATATGACATTCGCTTTACACTGAGAAAGTAGGTTTTGAGATTCTGAATAAATGTTGAATGAAATGGACATCCCCTTTCCTGGGCACACAGGTTCTCCATTACCTCTTTTATAGGTGTGGTTTTATTCATTTGTTTGTTTTTGTTTTAAAAACAATTATGGTTAAGCTATAATCTCTTTATTTCCTTCCTTTTAGACCTCGGCTTCTGTAAAACCTCTCTATATTTTTCATCTTTAATATTCTTTTTCAGTTGTTGTCCAAGCTTCTTTTCTTTCTTTCCATCTCTATTTGCCTGTTTTTTGTTTTTAATAGTTATTCATGTTTATGAAAAGTTATCTTTCATTTTAGTTGCTTGCCCTTCAGCTAACATGTATCTGTATTTTTGGAATATTATAGGGGATAGGTTATTTGTTATACAGGTTTAAATTTGACATAATTTTGTCCTAATAGTCTTATACTACTCTCAATGTATTTGAATTGTATCTTGTTTTATTTTAGGATGTGATCTAAACTTTTTCTTAAATATTATCTTTTTTTGAAATGATCTCATGATGACATTTATATATGTGGAAGTATAGGGCCCACAGATTGAATGCTGCTACTTTTTTTTTTTGTTTTTGAGACATGGTATCACTCTGTCGCCCAAGCTGGAGTACAGTGGCATGATCTCGGTTCACTGCAACCTTCACCTCCAGACTTAAGCCATTCTCCCGCCTCAGACTCCTGAGTAGCTGGGACTACAGGCGCGCACCACCACACTCGGCTAATTTTTTGTATTCAGATTCTTGTTACACAAATTAAGTACTTTATACCTTAGGAGGTCATCTGTGTTTTTCCGTCTACTTTTTTCCAAAGGACTGAATTCCTGAACAAGTCTACCCTTGCTTGGCTAGGTGCTGGGCAGATACCAATTTTCTAAACAGAGTTGTTGTATTGACTTTTTTGATTATAAAATACTATAAATTAAGCCATTGTAATTTAAAAAGAATACTGTTATTTTTAGTAAGATATTTTAAATAAAATTACCCTTATTTGATTTTTTTTCTTTTTTTATTTTAGCAGCTGATGGACCATCAGAAAAGGACCTTAACAAGGTCCTTCAACTTTTGGAACCTCAAATTTCCTTTTTAGAAGACCTAACTAAAATGGGAGGAGCAATGCGGTCTGTTCTTACTCAGGTTTTAACAAACCAACAAAACTACAAAGATCTGACTTCTGGTGAGTAAAATGTTAGAAGAAATTTATAGTTTACATACATTACTATAATGATAAGAAATTGAGTCTTTTAGAACTTAAAGGTAAATTGTAGAATTTTCATAGAATGCTAAAGCTGGAAGTTATTTAGAGAACTTCTTGTTTTATGGATGAGGAAATTGAGCCCCAGAAAAATGAAATAGCCTGTTTAAACCTCACAATTAATTTATGTTGGAGTTGGTACTAGAACCCAGGTCTCCTAACTTTTGGTGCGATATAAGATAATTATGCTCTACCTCTCTTTTTTTTTTTTTTTTGAGACGGAGTCTTGCTCTGTCGCCCAGGCTGGAGTGCAGTGGCATGATCTCGGCCCACTGCAACCTCTGCCTCCTGGGTTCAAGCGATTCTCTTGCCTCAGCCTCCCAAGTAGCTGGGATTACAGGTACCCGCCATCACACCGAGCTAATTTTTGTATTTTTTTAGAGACAGGGTTTTACCACGTTGGCCAGGCTAGTCTTGAGTCTTGACCTCAGGTGATCTGCCTGCCTTGGCCTCCCAAAGTGCTGGGATCACAGGTGTGAGCCACCATGCCCAGCCCTACCTCTCTTTCTTTAAACACAAGGCTGCTAAGTGATCTCCTTTCTTTAACAGTAACAACCATCATGTCTATGTTTTCACTTTTGATATTTTAAGTTTTTGGGTTGTATGGCCTAGGATTTTCTAATACACAGTTTTAAGTTCCAAAACTTGGAATTGTTGAATGGTATATTGTTATACAAAACATTTCATACGCCCTTCCCAAGCACTCTGCTTTGGATAACTGCATGCTTGGTATTACGAGAGCACAGACTGTCAAACCAAATGTGAATTCTGCTACATAATTATTATCTACCATATTAACTTTCTGACTTTCTTTACTGTAATTTTCAGGTTCCTTGAAAGCTAGGATCATGTCTTACTAATTTTTGTGCCCCACATTCCCTTGGATATTTTAGATGCTCACCTACTTTATAGATTTCGTTATTTCACTGTGTATTCTGGGATTGTTAGTGCTAAACATAAGCACAAAAATGTTATCTGAAGCTATCTTATATTATTCATTCTAGGGCTCCCACTCCATTAGAATATTCACCTATTTATAGATATTAGTTAATGAAAAGACCATACTGAGATTTTGAATGGAATATTTTTTTCTGATTTGAAGTTTGTTTTCATTAGGTCTTGGAGAAAATGCTTGTGTAAAGAAAAGTCATGAAAAGTACCTTATAGCTTTAAAGAGCTCTGGACTTACATATCCTGAGGATAAGCTTGTATATGGTGTGCAGGAACCATCTGCTGGTACTAGTTCTCTGGCAGTTCAAGGTTTGTCTAAATATTTAATTTGAACAGTAGTAACTTTTCTGTGTTAAAAGCAAAAAAACCTCTCAAACTTTACTCATTATTGAAAAAATTATTTTGAGCCAAAACAGTATTATTCTTTTTAAGAAAAATAATAAAAGTAGTAAAAATTTAGAGGCAAAAAAGAATAGATTGACCAAAGAAGAGAATGCATTTTTCTTAAATGGAATTTGATTAGCTTATTAAGGTTCTGGTTCTAACTCATGAAAAATGTACAGTTGCTATTCAAGAGTAGCCCAGAACTTTACTCCCTCAATATTTTAGTAAACTATGGTTTAAAACTAAAAAGAGATCCTTCTGAAACACCATTTGTAATCACTGTATTAAATCTTAGTTTTCACTGGATCATTCCTATTGAAGTATCAACCTATTTGGTCCAAACTTATTTAAGATAAATGTTGGAGGCTGGGTACGGAGGGTCATGCCTATAATCTCAGCAGTTTGGGAGGCCGAGGTGGGTGGATCACCTGAGCCTGAGGTTGGGAGTTTTGAGACCAGCCTGGCGAACATGGTGAAACCCCGTCTTTACTAAAATACAAAAATTAGCTGGGCATGGTGGCAGGCGCGTGTAAACCCAGCTACTTGGGAAGCTGAGGCAGGAGAATCGCTTGAATCTGAGAAGTGGAGATTGCAGTGAGGTGAGATTGCGCCACTGTACTCCAGCCTGGGAGACAGAGCGAGACTCCCGTCTCAAAAAAATAAATAAATAAATAAAAAAGATAAATATTGGACTTTGCTAAGATAACTGTTAGAATGAAGTGTCCTAACATAACAAAACTTGGCCTTTTGATATTTGTATTTCTCAGAATAATTTGAAAATAAAGCAATATGTAGCAACTATGAAGGACAACTATTTTTCTTCTCCTCCAAAGGTTTTGTAGGTGCAACAGGAACTTTGGGACAAGTAGATTCTTCAGATGAGGTGAGATTTAAAGTTCAAAACTTTTTAAAAAGTATAATTTTATACTTTTTTATAATTTTATAATTTTATACTTTATATTTTACTTTTTTGTAGTTCTAAAATTATATAGATTTGTAAGTATTATGTAGTTTAAGTTTTTAATTCTATAGACAAGGACACTGAAGCCGAGAATGGCTTCTGGGAAGCCTAGATCACACAATTACTTAGTGACAGAACAAGGTCTATAACTAGATTTTTACTTCTTCTTTATAATTCATTTTTCTTTTTCACAGTTTGAAAGTGGGTAGAAAGAGGTAGAGATTTCTCCTCAGAAGCTATCCCCAAATTTACCCATATAATTTTCATATGTACAATGAAATTATTTTTGAAAATTTTGCTAAGTTTAGGATAATTTATTAAAAGACTATGAAATGAAACTGTTTTTCTAGTCTCATAATAAAGTTACATTTTACTTGTCAAGGATTGTTTTTAAATTATGTGCTGGGAAAAAGACCATCGATTTGAAATTTCAATTTTTATAGTTTTTATTAATATGAATAATAAATCATTATTATATTTCTATATTTTATTACATAATTTATAAGAGAAAAATTGCTGTTACATATATTTACTTATAATCTTGTTGCTTATACAATTTAAATTTTATATTTCTAATACATTTAATTATTAAAATCTAAAAAATAAAATTACATTTAAACATATGTATCTTTTTTCTTTTGGAAATTCATTTTGAGTTGATAATATAATGTGAACTAAGCCAAATATACTCCTTTTAAAGGGATGGCTTCTGTTATGGAAGTCTTGTAATTGATTTAATACCATAAAATTTAAATTTTACAGTTTTTCCTCTCTAAAAAGGCTTTCACAAAATGTTACATTTTGTGGAGTCTCATTTCGGGTAATTTTCAAGAATTTTCATCAGATTGGAGAGGCAGTTTATTATGCTGTGTAGGAGTTTGACTCTGGAATTAGACTGCCTGGGTTTGAATTGTGGCTCCTTTACCTATTAGTAGTGTGACCTTGGGCAAATGTCTTAACTTCTTCATGTCTAAATTTCCTTATCTGTGAAATGGAGATAATAATAGTACTTATTTCATGAGAATATTATGAGGATTGAATGAGTTAATATATGTAAGCACTTAGAGCCCTAGTGCCCAGCATATTGTAAACACTATATGTGTGTTAAAGAAATAAAATAGAGTCATTAAAAAAATTATGTAAATGGTTAGCTTATAAATTTTGCTTTTGTTTTGTAACAAAATAACTTCTGAGAATCATATTGTTATAATGACAAATGGGAAAAACTTTCTGATATTTAAAATAGACTTTCAAAAAACATGTAAACATTATTATTTTAACTAAACTGTAATAATTCCATTTTGAAGATAGGGGAGGGGAATGGTGGGAGTAAGAATGCTAATTCTTCGTATGCCAAAGAAGGAAGTAATTGATAATAGACATGTAGTTTGAAACTGTTTTTCTGCTTTAAGGGCATTTTGTGGGGAGGTGAAATGGCCTTTTATTAAAAGGCGAGTTCTTGGATTAGGAGTTGAATATGAATGGATGAATGAATGGGCACTTCTTTAGCTAAAGCCACCTGGGTGGGAGTCTTCTATCTGTAGCCAGTAGGAACTTTAGACAGCTGTTGCATAATGAAATGGTTTGGTCATTGTTCAGAGCACTTTGTTAAAATAAGCATCTTGACTTGATTTAGAACAACAAAAATCTGTGGTCTTAAGTTTGTATTTATGTGGTAGGTTAGAACCATCATATTATTTTAGCATGTCTAGCATTACGTATCCAACAGGCTTGCCAACAATTTTACTTTATTTTCATGAATTGAATTTTATTTCTGGATATGTAAAAAGCTGATCTTCAACATAGATGCTTTCTCCTCTGTCTAGGAAAGAAGTAACATTCATTTTTATCTTGGCCTAAACTTTGCAGATTAGCATTTGAATTTCCCGTGGAGACTTCCATCGTACACAACTGCATTGCAACAACATTGTATTTTATGGTTGGGTGCTAGAAGGACATCCTTGTGTGTGTGTGTGTGTGTTCGTGTGTGTATTGAGGGGCTTTTGAATCTCTTCTAGAAGTAATTTCTAGGATGATATCAGATAATTTGAAATATTGCCACTTTTTTGTTCATTACTGTTGCTTCTAATCTGTCCTTTTTAGTTTTAGGTCCTCACTTCTGTTTCCCACCTCCATCCTCAAGCAGGCCCCAGTGGGGTCTGTTGTTTCTCCCTTTGTGTCCATAATTTTCTCATCATTTATCTCCCACTTAAAGTGAGAATATATGGTACTTGGTTTTCTGTTCCTGCATTAGTTGGTTAAGGATGATGACCTCCTGCTTCATCCATGTTCATTCCTCTTAGATTCTGTTTCAGCAACTTCTGTGTATAGTATGCTTGATGTAACCATTTGTTCCTTAATTATGATCATGTCTCTGTGTGAATATCATGGTAAATACTTTTTGATGTCAACGACTTTAAAATACTTTATTTCAACCCCTAGTCTCTCATAATGCATTGTTTTTGTTATAGCTGAGAAGATTTACTTTTAAAGCATGTGATGTATATTTGATACATTTAAGTAGCTGAGACTCTTTGACCTTTATTTATTTGTTTATTTTTTTGAGATAGAGTCTTGCTGCGTTGCCCAGGCTGGAGTGCAGTGGCGTGATCTTGGCTCACTGCAACTTCTGCCTCCTGGGTTCAAGTGATTCTCCTGCCTCAGCCTCCTGAGTAGCTGGGATTACAGGTGCCGTCCACCACTCCTGGCTAATTGTTTTTGTATTTTTAGTAGAGACGGGGTTTCACCATGTTGGCCAGGCTGGTCTTGAACACCTGACCTCAAGTGATCTGCCTGCCTGGGCCTCCCGAAGTGCTGGGATTATAGGCAGGAGCCACCGTGCCCAGCCTCTTTGACCTTTAAATCATACATTTATTAAACTTTTCATTTATTGAATTTTTTTTTTTTTTTTTGAGATGGAGTTTCACTCTTGTCGCCCAGGCTGGAGTACAATGGTGAGATCTTGGCTTACTGCGACCTCCACCTCCTGTATTAAGCAATTCTCTTGCCTCAGCCTCCTGAGTAGCTGGGATGACAGGCACCTGCCACCATGCCTGGCTAATTTTTGTATTTTTAGTAGAGACGGGGTTTTGCCATGTTGGTCAGGCTGGTCTCGAACTTCTGACCTCAGGTGATCCACCTGCATTGGCCTACCAAAGTGCTGGGATTATATACGTGACCAACCTTACCTGGCCGTTGATTTAAAAAAAGAATTTTTTTTTCTTTTTTAACTTTTACGTTCAGAGGTACATGTGCAGGTTTGTTATATAGGTAAACTTGTGTCACAGGGGTTTGTTGTACAGATTATTTATATTTCATCACCCAGGTACTAAGCCTCGTATCCAACAGTTATTTTTTTCTGATCCTCTCTCTCCTCCCACCTTCATCTTCAAGTAGGCCTCAGTGTCTGTTGTTCCCCTCTTTGTGTCCATATTTTCTCATAGTTTATCTCCCACTTAAAGTGAGAATATGCAGTATTTGGTTTTCTGTTCCTGTGTTAGTTTGCTAAGGATGATGGCCTCCTGCTCCATCCATGTTCCTGCAGAGGCCATGATCTTGTACTTTTTTATGGCTATGTAGTATTCCATGGTGTATATGTACCACATTTTCTTTATGCAGTTTACCATTGATGGACATTTAGGTTGATTATATTTTTTTGTAGTCTAAAAATATTTGGCCAGGCATGGTGGCTCATGCCTGTAATCCCAGCACTTTGGGATGCTGAGGTGGGAGGATTGCTTGACCAGCCTGGGCAAGATGGTGAGACCCTGTCTCTACCAAAAAAAAAAATAAAATAAATAAAAAAGGAAAGCTTTTTTTTTTTTTTTGAGATGGAGTTTCGCTCTAGTTGCCTAGGCTGGAGTGCAGTGGCGTGATCTTGGCTCACCACAACCTCTGCCTCCTGGGTTCAAGCGATTCTCCTGCCTCAGCCTCCCGAGTAGCTGGGATTACAGGCGTGCACAACCACGCCTGGCTAGTTTTGTATTTTTGGTGGAGATGGGGTTTCTCCATGTTGGTCAGGTTGGTCTTGAACTCCTGACCTCAGGTGATCTGCCCACCTCGACCTCCCAAAGTGCTGGGATTACAGGCGTGAGCCACCATGCACCGCCCCAGAAAGCTAAACTTTTTATAGTTTATATATTGATCACATTTTCCAAAGGGATAAAAATGGGGTCGTTTAGGCATTTGAAAACTTAAGAATTTGAAGTAGAGTTGTTTAGCCAAAGTATCTACTGTATTTTTTTTTTTTTTTTTTTTTTTTTGAGATAGGGTCTTGCTCTGTCTCTCAGGCTAGAGTGCAGTGGTACCATCATGGCTCACTGCAGTGGTGTACCATCGTGGCTCACTGCAGCCTCCACCTCCTGGGCTCAAGCAATCCTTTTACCTCAGCCTCCTGAGTAGCTGGGACTACAGGCGTGCACCACCAAGTCTGGCAAATACACACACACACGCACACACTCATATATACATATATGTGTATATATATAAAGGTTTTGCTTTATGGTTTTAAACTTATTGTCAAGTCTTGAGTTAGAAAAGTCGGCTGGGTGCGATAATCCCATCTCTACTGAAAATACAAAAATTAGCTGGGCTTGCTGGCACATGCATGTAATCCCAGCTACTCAGGATGCTGAGACAGGATAACCCCTTGAAACCTGGGAGGCAGAGGTTTCAGAGCTGAGATCGCACCACTGCTCCTCAGCCTGGATGACAGAGCGAGACTCCGTGTCAAAAAAAAAAAAAAAAAAAAAGATAAGTCATGTGATAAACAAAAACGAAATGAAAATTAGTGTCAAGCAATTCAAGGGTTATAAAAATATGAATGCTTGAGCTATAAAGGGACCATATAATTCATCTTGTCTTATTTATGGATGAGAAAACTGAATTCCATAGAATTAACTGATTCACTCAGGCTAGTAAATGCCATCTAGTTAGTGGTGGAGTTGAAATTGGGCACTAGTGCTTCTATCTGCTGGTGTAAGTGTTCTTTCTATAAAGTGGATAAACCATGATTGTCATTACTATTGCTATGCAGCAAATTTGCCCAAAGCTTTATGTCTTAACATTACGATTTTATTTTGCTCACAATTTTATGACATAGGAACGTGAGAATGGCATCTGGGCAGTTCTCACTTAGGTTATCATATGTGGTTGCAGTTAGTTGTTGGCTGCAGCCATAGTCATCTGAGGGCTTCACAATGAGATGTAGATCTAAGATGGCTCACTCACAGGGCTGATAGTTGATGCTGGCCATCCACTGGGAACTCAGCTGGTTGTTGATCAGTATGATAACGTGGTTTCTCCAGCATGGTGGTCTCAAGTTGGACATCTTACATAGTACTGACTTCTCCCAGGCCAACAGCCCAAGAGTAGAAGCTGTAGAGCCTTTTCTGAGCTAGTCTTGGAAGTTACATGGTGTCACTTCATCCTTTTTAGTTATAAAAGAGTTGCTAAAATATGTCCACATTCAGTGGGAGGTGATATAGATCCCACCTCTTGATGGGAAGAACGTCAAAGAATTTGTAAACATGTTTTAAAAATTCCACAACCAGGATATGACATTAGCTATTCTTTTCCCTGGATTCAGTTGATAATCCAATAGTGGGTAGTGATAATAGCTAAATAATGTACCAATAATTTCTTATAAATTTTCTATCTATTTTAGTGGCACTATCTCTTGGGAAAAACTACAACTGGTAAAGTCATGTCATTTTAGCCAGTAATGGCTATTACAGAGTTTTAATGAAAATCAAAGCTTTCCTTAAGTAGAATAGTTACTATTGTACATCAAGAGAATAAAAGCTTATATTTACATTGTAAGGTATTTTGTTTTATTTTATTTTAATTTTATTTCGAGACAGAGTCTTAACTCTGTCGCCCAGGCTGGAGTGTAGTGGCATGATCTTGGCTCACTGAACCTCTGCTTCCCGGGTTCGAGCGATTCTCCTGTCTCAGCGTCCCTAGTAGCTGGGACTACAGGTGCATGCCACCACACTCAGATAATTTTTGTATTTTTAGTAGAGATGGGGGTTTTGCCATGTTAGCCAGGCTGGTCTTGAACTCCTGACCTCAGGTGATTCACCCACCTTGGCCTCCCAAAGTGCTGGGATTAGAGGTGTGAGCCACTGTGCTCAGCCTGTAAGGTATTTTGGAGAGTTGGCTTTTTTTGTTTGAGACGGTGTCTTGTGCTGTCGCCCAGTCTGGAGTGCAGTGACGCGATCTCCGCTTACTGCAAGCTCCGCCTCCCAGGTTCAGGCCATTCTCCCGCCTCAGCCTCCTAACTACAGGTGCCCGCCACCATGCCTGGCTAATTTTTTGTATCATTAGTAGAGACGGGGTTTCACCGTGTTAGCCAGGATGGTCTCGATCTCCTGACGTCATGATCCGCCCTGGCCTCCCAAAGTGCTGGTATTACAGGCGTGAGCCACTGTGCCCGGCTGAGAGTTGACTTTTAACTTTGTAAAGCAAAAGAAAATATACTGAAATTTTACTAGTATTCATTGTAGGTTAAAGAACAAAATATATTTTTGAATTTAATTACTAATGAGGCTATAAAACTACTGTGACTCTTCTGCTAGTCTCTTTTTTGGGTTGTATATCCTGTTTTAATCTGGTTTGTTTTTTATTTATTAATGCAAAACATTATTTTATTAGGACTCATGGCCTACATGGAATAAAAATTCAGTTGGTGGCTAGGCATCATAAGCAAAAACAATGTTAATTGAGTTTGTGTGATTTATTTGGAGAGAAAGATAAGAATTCCCATCAACCCCTTTAAAAATGAATATGATTATTATTTAAAATTTGCTTTTACTTTTGTTCTTAAAGTATTTTTAAACATATATTAAAATGGTCAAAATACAAGAATTAATATAGAATAGATTAAGGTAAAAATAGATGAAGGGATAAGATAGATGGAAATAGGATGATAGAGGAAGAGTACTTAGATATAGATGTTCTTGAATAAATAACTATTTTATGCCATTTAAAAATAATTTTTTTTAAATGGCTTTTCATGTCATGTTGCGTTTTATTTGGAACTGTAGGCACAAATTACATATTTGCTTTAGTATTTATATTTGAAATATAATGAAGAGCTAGATGTGGCTTCAGGATTAGAATTTCTACACATTACCTTATAGGCTCATGGGATTATTAAGCAAACCCTTTACATAATTTTATTCTTGTAATTTAAGATATTATATATAAAGGAAGATAGCATGAGAATAAGTAGACAATGACATTTTAATTACTACTGTAGAGTAGGAATTGTAACAATTAAAAGATGTTTTGGCTGGGCGAGGTAGCTCATGCCTGTAATCCCAGCACTTTGGGAGGCTGAGGCGGGTGGATCACCTGAGGTTGAGAGTTCGAGACCAACCTAACATGGAGAAACCCCATTTCTACTAAAAATACAAAATTTGCCAGGCATGGTGGCGCATGCCTGTAATCCTAGCTACTCGGGAGGCTAAGGCAAGAGAATCACTTGAACCTGGGAGGCGGAGCTTGCAGTAAACTAACATTGTGCCACTGCACTCCAGCCTGGGTGACAGAAGGAGACCCTGTCTCAAAAAAAACAAGCAAAAAAAACCTGAAAAGAAAACGTTTACATTTAGCCCTCCCATCCAAAGATGATCAGTGTTTATAAATTTTGCTTGTTTACTTTTATCTTTTTTTCCTGCATACTGTTACATAATTGAGAAATAATCACTTTGCAAAATAAAATAAGTTACTGTGTAGATATACTTTGAATATTCTTGTCTTTATTCAAGACACAATCGAAGTGAACGACAGCTTTCCAAAAATAACAGCAAAAGTAGGACAATTGAAATAAAAAATCAGAGATACTTTTCATAAGTGAATAGGTAAAAGAAAAAAGGCTGGGTGTGGTGGCTGATGCCTGTAATTCCAGAGCTTTGGGAGGCCGAGGCAGGCGGATCACTAGGTCAGGAGTTTGAGATCAGCCTGGCCAATATGGTGAAACCCCGTCTCTACTAAAAATACAAAAATTAGCCCCGTGTGATGGCACGCGCTTGTAGTCCCAGCAACTTGGGTGGCTGAGGCAGGAGAATCGCTTGAATCTGGGAGGCAGAGGTTGCAGTGAGCCGAGATCGGGCCACTGCACTCCAGCCTGGGCGACAGAGCAAGACTCTGTCTCAAAAAAATAAAAAATAATAAAATAAAAAAGAAAAAAAGTTAATTTTACTTTTGGAGGCATAAGGTTTAAATTTAATTTGGTATCATAAATTACGTTATGGTGAGGGTAGAGCAGGGAATCACATAAACTGTTGGTAGGAAAGGCCTTAGAAATATTTAATGTATTTCTTTTCTAGGAATTGATTTGTAACATTCCTCACAGTTGGTAGGCCTCTCCATAAACACTGCCAATCGTAGAGAGCTTACCTAGTTTATGAAGCAACTTATTCCCTTGATAGCTCTAATTATTAAAATCTTCTCAGTATTGTGTTAAATATTGTAACTTTTGCATATTTCTTGTTTTACCCTCTAGAAAGATTTTTATTTCCATATGACACTGTTTTAAATATTTACTTTTAAATATTCTCTGTTGTGCATAGTTCTTTCTTTTCACTATCTAGTAAATTCATTTTCTTTTAAAATCTATGTCCCGATTCAGTGCCAGTGATGGGACATCTTTTGATAAGCATACCATGTCTTCATTAAGGTCCAAAGCTTTTTGTTATTTTTTTAGCAGCTATCCTAAATTTTTGGCAGGAGCCACAGAGGTCAAACAGAATGCCCAGCATTTCCCCCTGGGCCCCAGCTTACAGCTGACATGTTAGAACTCCCTTCTAGCGTTATACTTGTGAAGCTGATTTAAAGTAGTCTGATTATAGAGGCTTACATAAATCTTCAAGTTTCATCTTATCGTTCTAGTCTTTTAAGATCTTTGGCTTTCATTTTTATAAGGTGACATATTAAATATTCCTTATAGCCCTGTGTAGTCTGTATTAATATTCTTTGAGTATTGTTGTAACCAGCTTTGAATTTACCTGACTTCTTTTTATGAAGCTCACATTTTTTTCATCTGTCTAGAAAATCCATCAAAAAAAGAAAAGTTAATTTAGGTTGAGAAACCATCTGTAGATTTAGCAGATTGGGAGTTTGAATCTGTTTTTCTTGGATTTTCTTGTCTCATGTCTTCTTGTTTCTTTTCCAAAACGGTTTGGACCTGTGTCCATATTTTGTGCCTGAAACACATGTAGCAATAGGCCTCCTTCCCTGCTCAGGGACTATTTAAGGTCTGAAAAGTTCCTGAGGGCTGTACAAATGCTGTCTGGGTTGAGATTGTATTTGATTTATTTCCTCTCGTCAGTTGGATCATCATCTTCTCTTAGGGTCCTGTACTGCTTCCTCAGGTACAAATGAACCTCAGCTCCACATCATGAATTTGGAGGAATGGGAAATTGTGGTTATGATAACTGTTTCGTTTTCATTTTCCTTAATGCTTGAATTCCCCACTGTTGGGAGTTATTTCTGTTTGTTAACAGTATTGTACTTTCTAAAAATAAAAATATAAAACTTATAACTGATAATATAGTAATCTATTACTGTTGGAGCAAGTAGTATTGGAAATCAGACTTGTATTTTAAAAACATGTTTATTAACTTAAAACTGCAATCCGTATTTATTGTTGAATAAATAGAAAATAAATATTAACAAAAAGATATTACCTAAATCTCTATCACTTAGTGGTGACTAACTGTAAACATCTGACATTCTTTATTTTTAAAATTTTTTCTTGTTCTTTCTCTTTTTTTTTTGAGACAGAGTTTCACTCTTGTTGCCCAGGCTGGAGTGCAATGGCACAATCTCAGCTCACTGCAACTTACCTCTCCCGGGTTCAAGCTATTCTCCTGTCTCAGCCTCCCGAGTAGCGGGGATTACAGGCATGTGCCACCACACCCAGCTAATTTTGTATTTTTAGTAGAGATGGGGTTTCCCCATATTGGTCAGGCTGGTCTCAAACTCCCGACCTCAGGTGATCTGCCCGCCTTGGCCTCCCAAAGTGCTGGGATTACAGGCATGAGCCACTGCGCCCGGCAGTTTTTTCTTTTTCTTTTTCATCTGTGTTATGACTTTATTTATTTATTTACTTACTTATTTTTGAAATGGAGTCTCGTTCTGTCGCCCAGGCTGGAGTGCAGTGGTGTGATCTCGGCTCACTGCAACGTCTGCCTCCCAGGTTCAAGCAATTCTCCAGCCGCAGCCTCCTGAGTAGCCAGGATTATAGGTGCCTGCCACTACGCCCAGCTAATTTTTGTATTTTTAGTAGAGACGGGGTTTCAACATACTGGTTGGGCTGATCTCGAACTCCTTACCTCAGGTGATCCACCGCCTCAGCCTCCCAAAGTGCTGGGATTGCAGGCGTGAGCCACTGCGCACAGTCCTGTATTATGACTTTATAATGTCTGACATTCTAATAGATTTTATGTATGTTGTATTTTAATGGTTTCATGCCGTATATACTCCTGTATTACTTGCTTTTCTCATTAATGATAGTTTTGAACATCTATAAGAAGGAATATACTAACAGATTTTATTTGTGAATATTATCAATACTTAAGTAATTTCATACTGCATATGCTATTTTAAATAGCATGCTTTTCTCATTTATAATAATAGTTTTTGAACATCTGGTCACAATGAATATAGAGCTCCAGCATTGTTTTTCTTTATATGGTACAGTTGTGCTGTTATGTTATGTTATGTTATGTTATGTTATGTTATGTTATGATTTTTTTGAGATGGAGTCTCGCTCTGTCGCCCAGGCTGGAGTGCAGTGGCCGGATCTCGGCTCACTGCAAGCTCCGTCTCCCGGGTTCACGCCATTCTCCTGCCTCAGCCTCCCGAGTAGCTGGGACTACAGGCGCCCGCCACCTCGCCCGGCTAGTTTTTTGTATTTTTTAGTAGAAACAGGGTTTCACCGTGTTAGCCAGGATGGTCTCGATCTCTTGACCTCATGATCTGTCCATCTCGGCCTCCCAAAGTGCTGGGATTACAGGCTTGAGCCACCGCACCCGGCCCCAGGTGTGCTTTTATTTATTTACCTAATCATCTTCTGTTGGAAACCAAAGACCTTTTTTTTTTTTTGGCCATTATAAATAACATTGTGATGAATAGGTATGCATATAGTCCCAATTCACTTGTCTGATTATTTCTTTGGGTTAAATTCCTAGAACTGGAATTTCTGTTCCAAAGATTACCCAATTGCCATTCAGGGAAATTTTACTACTGTATATTCTCCCCATTGGTATATAAGAGTACCCATTTTCCCACCAGCTCAGATGCAGATAATCTCCCTTCCTAGCTGTATTTGATATCTAACATGATGTTAAGGCCAACTCAGTGGTCCGTGTTTTCAGACTTTTGTCTTTTGCCTTTGCTTATGCTGTATTCTCTTCTTGGCATGACTTTGCCCTCCTCTGCTTGTCTAATTCTACTTGTCCTGTAAGTATGTAAGGTCAGGAAACTTACAAAACTTCATATTGCCATGACTATTACTTGATCAAGGATGCTCTTTTCATAGGAAGCTTATATTTGAAATTATGAAATAATCCTCATCTGGGACATAACATGTTTTTCCAAGTTTGCCTTTTCTCTCAGGTCTTAGAGAACAAGTTTCATAAATGGCTATTAACTGAAATCTTAAATTTCGGAACCCTCTGAGCCCTGTAGTATGCTTTTACATTCCTGTGTCTGTTTTTTGTCTTTTAAGGCTTCATATTTCTTTCTCGTTAATTTCTCCAGCAGCAAGCTGAGAGTGGCAGAGGAGGAGGAGATTGTAGTTTGACTGTCAGTTCTGTTGGCAGGTGGATGGCCAGAGAGGCCTGGCAAAGGTAGAGATTAACAGGGAAGACATATTGAAGGGCCCAGTAAATGCTGAATGACTGAGCTAAGTGGTAGCTCTGGAAAACCCCAGAGAATGGCCCTGAGGATTGATGCTGCACTTCACAGAAACCTAAGTTAAGGCTATTACATTTAGGCCAAGGAAGCTGCACCAGTGTGTAGAGCTCCAGCATGAAGCTGAGGCTACTTTTCTGCTTTAGAAATGTGATGGATGCTAATTGAGAAAAGTATTTTGGAACTTATATTATAATTCTCACCTGCCACCAACACCATTGTTAGCACAACTGACTATTTGCCAAATACTACCACACCTCTTTATAATATTGGGTGGTTCATACGTGTTTGGAAAACAGGGAAAATATGTCAGTATAATGTGGAAGTTGTTGATTCATATGTAACATCCTTGGTTTAGGAGAGCTGGGATAGTGGGGTAGAATCATAACCTTTAGCTGGAGAGTAAAAAACTCTGAGCTCTGCTGCAAAGACAGCAGGAGCCTTTTCAGCACTATACTAAGAAAATTAGAAATGAGCACCTATACCTGGGGCTTCCTTCTCAAGAGGTGCACTGCTACTTTTACCTTGGTTTTACCAGAGGGAGGCTCCCTTTGCTCCTCTTCCCTCTGCATTGTCATAGCTGGCTGGCTTTCTTACTCTGTTGTACAGTGTTAACATGCTCTGAGATAGCCTTAAACCACCACAAGATGTTTGCCTGGGCCTGCGAATGATCTTCCCAGGCACCAATTACTGCTTTTGTTACTTCTCTGGTTACAAACTTGAATAGGTTGTGAGTGTCCGCCCCTTACCCTTTTTTTACCCCATAAGCCGTGTTATTTTTAGTGTGAGGTTTTTCTAGGATATATGTATGTATATATCACATTGAGCAGAAATGTCTGTATTTCCTTTTTGGATTTTATTTTCTAAGCATATTTTAATTTGTTTTTATTATTATTTTGAACTCTCAACTCCAACTTCTAATATGTTGTGTTTATTTTTCAAAATTTGATTTCTTGAACTCATTTTTTCTTAGACTCTTGAAAGCCTTTCTTCTATTCATTGTTTTTGTCCTCTCCTCTCCTACTTTCCTATAATAATCTCTCTTATTCCACTCTTTAGTTTCTTCATGCATTTGATGTTAATTTATAAGGTTAGGAAAATCTTTAATCTTGGCATTTTGGGGTGTTTAAGAGTCTTCTGTTAGAAGCAGAGATTAAGAACTCTTGTGTTTTAATATTAGGGATATTTCACTATATTTTAAAATCAAAATTAACACTAAAATACATATTATAGCAAATACATAGATGTTGATTAGTAGTATGTAAGTATGCATATATTGTGTGTTTAATGTAATTTGTAGCACATTTATAAAGTGTATCAATTTATGAATGTGACTGTGTATAATGCTAATTTTATTTTCCTTCAGGATGATCAGGATGGTAGTCAAGGTCTGGGCAAGAGAAAGAGGGTAAAACTAAGCAGTGGCACCAAAGGTATTTTTATTTTTATTTATTTATTTTTTTTCCTTGAATAAAATGCTTCTAAAAAATGCCTAATCACTAAAAATACTTGATGGGCTAACCATACTGACATCAAAGCTGTTTAAAGGGAGACTTATGTTATTAGATTTATCTAGTAAGTCTTGGAGAAAGTATTGTTAAGGGATTACTATTGGGTTTTGTTCATTATTTTCATCATAAAATATGCATTATCATATTTGAGTCCCCCCCAAAAGGAAGTCTTTTCATTGGTTGATTGATTTGGCTCCAGTGTTTTTTGTGTGAATTTGTAGTTTGGCCTAGTTCCTTTTATAATCTGGGGTGTGCAATTTCTAGAGTGAAAAAAGACAAGGGAGATGACATGGTGAGAGAGAGACAGAGACAGACACCCACACACACAATGGGAATGAGTAAATAGTACTTAACACGTAATAAAGGCTCAGTAGGGACTCACGTGTTTACTCAAGGGGAGAAAGTATTATAGATATGCTTTGTAGTGAGGGACTAGATTAGTAATAATAATGAGTAATATTTATTGAATCTTTTGTATGTGTTGCACATGTTAGAGATTATGGCTAATGAGAGGTAGATCCTTAATTCATCTCCCAGAGCCTAAGCTTTTAACCACAATGTTTACTTGACTGTCACTAAAAGCTTTTCTAGAATACTTGTAATTAGTTGACAAGTCTGTGCTTTGGATTTTTGCCAGGGATTTCCATATCTTAAGGTGTGGTTGTTTTAAAAAGTCTCCAGGCCGGGCGCGGTGGCTCAAGCCTGTAATCCCAGCACTTTGGGAGGCCGAGACCATCCTGGCTAACACGATGAAACCCCGTCTCTACTAAAAAAAATACAAAAAACTAGCCGGCCGAGGTGGCGGGCGCCTGTAGTCCCAGCTACTGGGGAGGCTGAGGCAGGAGAATGGCGTAAACCCGGAAGGTGGAGCTTGCAGTGAGCTGAGATCTGGCCACTGCACTCCAGCCTGGGCGACAGAGCGAGACTCTGCCTCAAAAAAAAAAAAAAAAAAAAAAAAAGTCTCCAGCGGCTAAAATGTTATTTTGATGAAAAGAAATTTCTTTTTTTTTTGGAGACGGAGTCTTGCTGTGTCACCCAGGCTGGAGTGCCGTGGTGCGATCTTGGCTCACTGCAAGCTCTGCCTCCCAGGTTCACGCCATTCTCCTGCCTCAGCCTCCCCAGCAGCTGGGACTACAGGCGCCCGCCATCATGCCCAGCTAATTTTTTTGTATTTTTAGTAGAGACGGGGTTTCACTGTGTTAGCTAGGATGATCTCGATCTCCTGACCTCGTGATCCTCCCGACTCGGCCTCCCAAAGTGCTGGAATTACAGGCGTGAGCCACCACACCCAGCCAATGAAAAGAAATTTCTTACTTCTGCTCTTAATTAAGTGTATCTTGTGAAATATTTAGGACTGCCTAGAAAGGTAGAACATGCAGGCACTTTGAGTTGCAGGTTCCTTTTCTAAGTCTCAGTTACTATGCTGCTGCATTTAACTTGGGAGTTGCTAGGAAAGGGTATGGAATTTGATCTGCAGTCCAGGATGCACACATACACATATGTTCTCCTTTCTTCTGGCTCAGCAGAGAACCTGTATGTCTGAAGGAAATTAGGAACCCATATGGCCATCTGGCTCTTTAACTTATCAGATATTAAACTGAGTCCTTGTGACACATCTTAGTTAGAGATTGTTAAGCACATAGTTGAGTTTAAGCTTTAGGGGTGCCCAGAAAATACCTGCTATGGTGTAAGAAGTCATTGTTTTCCTTCAGCCTGGTCACTCTCTGGCTGAAGATACTTTTTATGCAGACTTAAGTTGAAGTATTTTTTCTTTGTTTTTAAATACCTGAACTTTTTTCACATGTGTGTTTGGATTGAGTGCCTTCTCTTCTTTCCTCTAATGGTAAGAAATAGTACAGAGATTTAAGACTTCATCAGTTATCATTTTCAGTTTAAGTATGTACATGGAAGGAATGGCTTTGTGAATTAGAACGCCAGGTGTTTTCAAAAACTGACCTTATTTTGAAGATATCTGAAGTTTAGGGAATGGCTCAATTTTTGTAAGAATTTTGTTCAACAGCTTGAAAAGTGCACTGAGAAGAAAATATGTAATGGTAAGAAAGAGGCCAGACACTATGCTAACCTCATCACTGCTTGTTCTCTAAACCTGCATTTTAAGGGTGAAGAAACTGAGGCCTTGAGGGTTTTAACTACATGGCCAAGATTCCAAGATTATTAAAACCTTTGCTTTAGTGATGCATTTACAGTGCATAGTGATTCTTCAAAAATCTCTTTTTTACAATTTGACTTAAGGTAGTTTACACATTGTTAAAAGTCATGTCAAGATTTAAAGATAGTCAAACATAACTAATAGAAGCATTTCTAACTACATTTTCATAATATTACACAATATAACATGTGCTTTAACATCTTGGGAGACTGACATCACCTATTTTAAGAGCAACAAAGAAGACATTGCTGGAGTTTTTTTGGTCTGCAGATAAAAATATTGAATTCTACATAACTGCAACTATTTTCATTTTAGCAGAAGCCACAGCTTTCCTGGTATATTCAGGTTGTTTAATTGATTTAAAACATTGTTAATGTATATTTTCTTTTAAGTGCTTGACAGTTAATTATGATGGCTTCAGGCTTTTCATTTGCCTAATACAGGCTTGCAGAGTCGAAACTGTGAATTCTGTGATTAATAGTACTAGTTTTGTTCAGCTTTGTAAATGCTTTTAAGAAGCACTTACCAATGAGAGCTTTTATTTTGGTAGTCTGTGAAATTATCAGTCACATTGTGTTAAGTGAATTGTGAGAATTAAATTAGGTACAGCAATGTGCGGTGGATTATAATTTATTTTTTTCAGGACAGGGTCTTACTGTGTTACCCAGGCTAGAATGATCAATGGCATGATCTTGGTTCACTGCAACTTCTGCCCCCCGGGCTCAAGCGATCCAATTCTCCTGTCTCAACCTCTGGAGTAGTTGGGACTACAGGCACATGCCACCCCACCTGGCTGATTTTCGTATGTTTTTTAGAGACAGGGTTTTGCCATGTTGCCTAGGCTGGTCTCAAATTCCTGAGCTCAAGCCATCTATCTGCCCACCTCAGCCTCCCAAAGTGCTGGGATTAAGGTGTGGGCCACTGTGCCAAGCCTATATTATAATTTTTAGTTACAAATCTTAAATTCCTGCTACCTGAATCTCTTGAGCCCTGTTTTTATTACTTTTTGTCTTTGAATCTGTCAGTGAGTTCTTTTTACTGTATTTTACCTCATTTCTTGCAATCTTGGCTTGTTTTTGTTTTTAAATCATTGTCATGCCCTGGAAATGATCTGTTTCAGGAGGAATATATTTCTGTTTTATAAGTAGAAAATTCTGAGTTTTGAAAATAATTACTTAATTGCTAATAATAAAGAAATGTAGCCTGGACAACATAGCAAGACCTTGTCTCTTCAAAAAATAAAAAATAAATTAGCAGGGTGTGGTCTTGTACCCCTATAGTCCTAGCTGTTTGGGAGGGTAAGGTGGGAGGATCACTCGAGCTGAGGAGTTTGAGGCTGTAGTGAGCTATGATTACGCCACTGCACTCTAGCCTCCAGAGTGAGACCCTGACTCTTAAGGAAAAAACAAAAAAAACCAGATGTATAGTGTTATAGTGTACTTGTCTTTGTATGTTAACCACTCCTATTTATCACTTATGTCACCACTGAAATGGAATTAGGGAGTTGGAAGACATTTTTGCCTCTCTGTGGTTAAAATCATAATATCTTCAGGATATATAGGATATTTTGGTGCCGTTTTTTCTTTTTTCTTTTTTTTCTTTTTTTTTTTTTTGAGACGGAGTCTTGCTCTGTCGCCCAGGCTGGAGTGCAGTGGCCGGATCTCAGCTCACTGCAAGCCCCGCCTCCCGGGTTCACGCCATTCTCCTGCCTCAGCCTCCCGAGTAGCTGGGACTACAGGCGCCCGCCACCTCGCCCGGCTAGTTTTTTGTATTTTTTTAGTAGAGACGGGGTTTCACCGTGTTAGCCAGGATGGTCTCGATCTTCTGACCTCGTGATCCGCCCGTCTCGGCCTCCCAAAGTGCTGGGATTACAGGCTTGAGCCACCGCGCCCGGCCCCATTTTTTCTTTAGTTATTAATGAAAAAACTATGTTACAGTTATATCTAAAGGACTGATTCAAGTCTTAGTAAACACAATGTTTTATAAAGAAAGTGATGACATACTGAGCTTATTGTTACTCATTTAGACCCACTACCTGGGGAGATGTGGTATGAACACATTATTCAATACTAGAAGAAGTATAAAGCTGGGGTAGGGTACTGTTAACTGAAAAAACTCTACAAGGTTATCCTGCAAGACACCTTGAACAGTGATGTAGTTAGGGCTGGACCTGAGGATTTTAATGTGTGTTAGATACTGTTTTTTCCAGTCTCTCATCTAAGTTTAGCCCCTGCTTAAGCAGTGTCACTAGAGCCAATACATTCATAGTTGATACTTCTTGTATCCTCTTGATGTCTTTGTGGTAGAGCTGATGATCCAGAGCAGTAACTTAAGATCATTTCCTCTGACAAAGATTAATAGTCTTAATTTTCTAGTTCATTTGCAGGAGAAGAAATTAGTGAGAGAAAGAAACAGTGAAAGTATTCAAAATACCTAGTTCCTCATATACTTCTTGAGATCTTCTGTTGAATAAGCTTGGCAAGGATGCAGAGCTTTGGAAGAAACAGACTGGCCCTCGAGAAGTGGCACTTGGCCTTAGACTTTCCAGTAGATAATGCTATCTTCCATTGAATACCTTTATTTAAAAAGGGCATCCATTTCCCCCATTCATTTTTCCACTTACTGCTTTATATTAAAATATACGCATTAAATTTTTTCTTATTTATATAGTATGTACATTATAGAAATCTAGCTTGTCAATATTATTGCACTTAAGGATATTTTTAATTTTTAGATACATTCACGTTTTATGGTTTATGGGTTATTAGTTATAGTAAGGTTTAAATGAGATGAGCAACTTCAATCATTAACTGATAAATTTCATTTTTCTTATGCAGATCAATCCATAATGGATGTTTTGAAACATAAAAGCTTCCTAGAAGAACTATTATTTTGGACTATAAAATATGAATTCCCTCAAAAGATGGTAACTTTCTTACTCAACATGCTTCCCGATCAAGAGTATAAGGTATCTATATATTTTCCTGCTTTTCTGAACTTTGCTTTTCTTTCTTTGCCTTTCATTATTAAATCTTTTTTTTGATATATATCTCAGGTGAGGGTTGATATAACACTATAAACAAGCATTAGTTTCTTCTCTTGCTAACACAGGTTCTGCACAAAAGGCACAGTGTCTTAGCTTTTTTTTTTTTTTTTTTGACATGGAGTCTCGCTCTGTTGCCTAGGCTCGAGTGCAGTGGTGTGATCTCGGCTCACTGCAAGCTCTGCCTCCTGGGTTCACGCCATTCTCCTGCCTCAGCCTCCAGAGTAGCTGGGGCTGCAGGCGCTCGCCACCATGCCCGGCTAATTTTTTTTGTATTTTTAGTAGAGACGGGGATTCACCTTATTAGCCGGGATGGTCTCGATTTCCTGACCTCGTGATGCACCCACCTCGGCCTCCCGAAGTGCTGGGATTACAGGCGTGAGCCACCGCGTCCAGCCAACAGTGTGTTAACTTTGTGGCAAAGCAGCATTACTCAGCAGAGTTCCAAAAGATTGCTTTTCTGCATGGAACTTGGTCTGGAGGGAATGCTGGGAAGCAAACATTGAAACCACAATTTTTATTTTGCAGAAATAAATATGTAGTTACAAATTGTTCTAAATCCTCTGAAGAAGAGTACAAGGTGCTTTGAGAATGTTTAATGGGGGCATTTGAATTTAGATTGTGAGATCAGGCTGGGAAAAGCATGGATTGAATAGTGTCTGGTCACTGCTGATAAACAGAGAACAGTTATTGACTCATATAAAAATGTTGATAGGTGAAGTTTCTAGACCCAGGGGGTTAGAACGCACCTGTTACCATCATATGGTTATGGCAGAGTGACAAAGCTCAGTTTATGAAAAGAAAATAAAGCATGCTGTAATTTTTATGGTGTAGGTTAGGAGAGACACTTTAATAGTGTCATTGTTTTGTGTGTCTTTATATCTGCAAATAACAGTAAAAATAAATATGGCTGGGCGCAGTGGCTCATGCCTATAATCCCAGCACTTTGGGAGCCCGAGGCGGGCAGATCACCAGAGGTCTGGAGTTTGAGATCAGCCTGGCCAACATGATGAAACCCCATCTCTACTAAAAATACAAAAATTAGCTGGGCATGGTGGCATGTGCCTGTAATCCCAGCTACTGGGGAGACTGAGGCAGGAGAATGGCTTGAACCTGGAAGGCGGAGGTTGCAGTGAGCCAGGATTGCATCACTGCACTCCAGCCTGGGTGACAGAGTGAGACTTGGTCTCCAAAAAAAAAAAAAGTAAAAAGTAAAAATAAATAATCCTGCAGATCGTTTAGTCAAATTAGTGGTCAGCTTTCAGATCAAATAGGAGAAGATACTGGTTTGAAGTAATCACATTGACTCACTTATTTAGTTATGTTAAATCCTCTGCAATAGTTTGTAGCTGAGACTTAGTATATCTTGTATTCTTAAACCACAGCATTTATTATTGCTTTACAACTTTAATAATTTAAAATGTCTATTAAAATTTTTTTTAACGGGGCCAGGCTCACGCCTGTAATCCCAGCACTTTGGGAGGCCGAGGCGGGCAGATCACAAGGCCAAGAGTTTGAGACCATCCTGGCCAACATGGTGAAACCCCATCTCTACTAAGAATACAAAAATTAACTGGGCGTGATGGCGCATGCCTGTAATCCCAGCTACTTGGGAGGCTGAGGCAGGAGAATTGCTTGAACCTGGGAGGCGGAGGTTGCAGTGAGCCGAGATCATGCCACTGCACTCAGGCTTGGGCAACAGAGCAAGACTCCATCTTGGGGGAAAAAAAAGTTTTTTTTTCTTTAACCATCAAAATATTTTGCAAATGTTCCCAAAAAGTGAAAGACTACCTCATCATTGAGATTTTTTTTTTGTTACCTTGGACATTATTATAAATTAGTAAAGATGTAAAATGTTAATACGATATATTAAAAATGATTTTAAATTAAAAATTAAAACTAATGTGTTTTTTCCTTTCTATTAAAATGTTTACAGGTTGCTTTTACAAAAACTTTTGTTCAGCATTATGCTTTCATTATGAAAACACTGAAGAAAAGTCATGAATCAGACACAATGTCTAACAGAATTGTGCATATTAGTGTTCAGTTGTTCAGCAATGAGGAGCTAGCCAGACAGGTAACAGAAGAATGTCAGCTGCTGGATATTATGGTCACTGTGCTATTATACATGATGGAAAGTTGCCTTATTAAAAGTGAGCTACAAGGTAACTCAGAATTATATTCACTAGTTCTATTATTATCAGTATTATTATTCTAGTATTATTAGTGTACTTCGTATAGTTAGTAATAAAACTAATTACTAATGATAGTATTAATAGTCTAGTATTAGTGAACTTTGTATAACTAGTCTTGAAAAGACCTTATGTTTAAAAAATTATAAAATAATACATATTTGTTGCAGACATTTTTGAAAATTTCCAGTGAAGTTTCAAGAAAAAGTTAAAAGCACTTGTAGTTTTGTTATTCACAAACACCTGTTGTTAGCACTTTGCTATATTTCTTTTCTTTTTGTGTGATGACTATACTTATAGATACAATAAATACTTTTTAAAAAGTTGCCATAGTGTACATGTCAAAAACATGCATTTTAATAAGTGTAGGTGTTAATATCATGGCTATACCATAATTTATTTAGTCATTTCCTTATTAGACATATTTCTATTTTTTAATCATAAATTTGCTGCTATCAGTCTTAGATATTTTTAAATGCTTATATTTTATAACTTAAAAATTGGGATGAATCTTGCCTTTTTTCTACTCCCTTAGTGAGAACTTTATATTTTTCTTTCGTGCCCACTATGTGGTTGATACTCTTCAGCCTACCATAATGTTTCTGTATCTCTTCCTGTTCTCATGTCTCTATGGTTATTCATCTTAACTTTACCTCCCTTAAATTATATATATATATACACATACACATATATAAATATATATATAATTATTATTATTATTTTTGAGACAGAGTCTTGCTCTGTCCCCTAGGCTGGAGTGCAGTGGTGTGATCTTGGCTCACTGCAACCTCCGCCTCCTGGGTTCAGTTCAAGCAGTTCTGCCTTAGCCTCCTGAGTAGCTGGGATTACAAAGGTGCGTGTCACCAAGTCTGGCTAATTTTTGTATTTTTAGTAGAGATGAGGTTTTGCCATGGTGCCCAGGCTAGTCTTGAACTCCTGACCTCAGGTGATCCATCTGCCTCAGCCACCCAAAGTGCTGGGATTATAGGTATGAGACACCATGCCTGGCCAATAATATAAGTATTTAAATATTTTCTATGTACCTGGTACTTTGTTGGATGCTATTTATATATTGTTTCAATTAAGTTTCTGAGCAAGTCTCTGAGATTGGCATTATTATTATCCATGCTTTAGAGATGAGTACATTGAGGTTTAGGAAAGTTAAGCAATTTGCCATAGGTTATACAGCTAGCAAATGACAGTTAAGAAGGATTTCATGGCTCCTAATGTCAGAACTCTTAGTATTCTTAACCTTGACACAGCCAGTCCCACTTTGATAGGATGTGTCTTTACTTGTTGGCACTAGGAGCTAAACTTTAAAAATAATGACAAACAATACCTCAGATTAATTAAATCTTAGGACCTCTCCATTCTCTGAGGAGGAGAAATCTTGTAGTTGAGCCTTGCTTTGTTCCACTCTTGGCCTCTTTGTGCATATCAGCTCCTGTTTTCTCCTTATACTGATAATCTGTCTGTTCTCAGGTGTGACACCATGTCCTGAAAATTGATATGAACTCAGTGCAAGGCATAATGCATTATATATAATAGCTAGCTAATTATGATAGCTACCATCTCTAGAGTACTCAACTATATGCTAGACTCTTTTCTCAGTACTTTATATGCATTATGTCATTTAACCATCAATAATTCTTTGAAGATACTGTCATCTCCATTTTATAGATGAGGCAGCTGAGGCATAGGGAGTTGAAGTCAATGATCTGTGATCTTACAGCTCTGAGTAGTAAGCCAGGTTGTCTAACTTCAAAGGCTGTACTCTTTCTTACCTACTTTGTGAGTCTGTCTTCCCATTGTAGGTATAGTGGGAGCATAATACATTATTTACATTAACAATATACTTCTTTACTTTTTTTTTTTTTTTTAAGATGGAGTTTCACTCTTGTTGCCTAGGCTGGAGTGCAATGGTGTGATCTCGGCTCACTGCATCCTCCACCTTCCGGGTTCAAGTGATTCTTCTGCCTCAGCCTCCCAAGTAGCTGAGACTACAGGTGCCTGCCACCACGCCCAGCTAATTTTTTGTATTTTTAGTAGAGACGGGGTTTCACCACGTTGTCCAGGCTGGTCTTGAACTCCTGACCTCAGGTGATCCACCTGCCTTGGCCTCCCAAAGTGCTGGGATTACAGGCCTGAGCCACCATGCCTGGCCTACTTCTTTACTTTTTAAAGGAAAATTTAAAAGCTGCTTTATGTTATAGTTTTACTAACTTCATGTAACATGACCTTTTCTTTCCTAGAGATTTATCTACATATATTGCTTTTTCTTTTTTCATTTTTGAAATAGTGTCTGCTGTCATTCAGCTGTATGAATGATGTTCTTATATGGAATTATATATTTAAAGAAAGACTTTTCACAAAAATAGTGTTTTATTTATTTATTTACTTTTTAATTATACTTTAAGTTCTGGGGTACATGTACAGAATGTGCAGGTTCGTTACATAGGGATACATGTGCCATGGTGGTTTGCTGCACCCATCAACCTGTCATCTACATTAGGTATTTCTCCTAATGCCATTCCTCCCCCCACCCCCTGCCCCCTGTCCTCCAATAGGCCCTGGTGTGTGATGTCCCCCTCCCTGTGTCCATGTGTTCTCATTGTTCAACTCCCACTTATGAGTGAGAACATGCGTTGTTTGGTTTTCTGTCCTTGTGATAATTTGCTGAGAATGATAGTTTCCAGCTTCATCCATGTCCCTGCAAAGGACGTGAACTCATCTTTTTTTATGGCTGCATACTATTCCATGGTGTATATGTGCCACATTTTCTTTATCCAGTTCATCATTGATGGTCATTTGGGTTGGTTCCAAGTCTTTGCTATTGTGAACAGTGCCACAGTCAACATACATGTGCGTGTGTCTTTATTGTAGCATGATATATAACCCTTTGGGTATATACCCAGTAATGGGATTGCTGGGTCAAATGGTATTTCTAGTTCTAGATCCTTGAGGAATCGCCACACTGTCTTCCACAATGGTTGAACTAATTTACACTCCCACCAACAGTGTAAAAGCATTCCTATTTCTCCACATCTTCTCCAGCGTCTGTTGTTGCTGACTTTTTAATGATTGCCATTCTAACTGGTATGAGATGGTATCTCATTGTGGTTTTGATTTGCATTTCTCTAATGACCAGTGATGATGAGCATTTTTTCGTATGTTTGTTGGCTGCATAAATGTCTTCTTTTGAGAAGTGTCTATTCATATCCTTTGCCCACTTTTTGATGGGGTTGTTTTTTTATTGTAAATTTGTTTAAGTTTTTTGTGGATTCTACATATTAGCCCTTTGCCAGATGGCTAGATTGCAAAAATTTTCTCCCATTCTGTAGGTTGCCTGCTCACTCTGATAATAGTTTCTTTTGCTGTGCAGAAGCTCTTTAGTTTAATTAGATCCCATTTGTCAATTTTGGCTTATGTTGCCATTACTTTTGGTGTTTTAGTCATGAAGTCTTCGCAGCAAAATGTTTTAAATTCATAATTGAGAAAACAAAATTTAGAAGTGCCTGTTTTAAAAGAATCTGGAGTCCATTGTCTTCACCAGGTGATTTAGCTGTGCTTATTACATACAGTTTGCATTTGGCCTTTAAGGGAGAATGTTTGGGAACAAGATGAGTCTTAAATCTGCCTCCCATTTTTTTTTTTAAATAGTAGCTTTCCTCAGTTTTTATATTCATATCCTTACCTACAAGTCACTCATTAACCTACCTCATTCTAGTGTTCACTCCCATTGTTCTATTGAAATTGCTGTCTACAAAATTGTCCATGACTCATGTAGCCATATGTCCTAGTTTTCCAAGAATAGCCTTAAGTTGTGCCTGTTAGTCTGATGTAGTTATTAATACAATTTCTTTTACGCTCAAAAGTGTCCCAGTTTATATGATAAATTATGTGGTTTACCCTTTTTGTAAACTACATGTTGAGGAAGCCAGTGGTCATAGTTTAAACTTTACCTTACTTGATTTTCAGTCGCATTTCACACTGTTGATTCTCTTTCTGTGGCCCAGCACTCTTCTCTACTTATCCTATCAATATTGGTGTTTCTTAGCACTTTGTCCTCGTGGCTCTGCTTTTCACACTTTTCCCATATTTTTCTGAAATGATATTATATGGTATCAGTTGCTTTTTACATATGCTTCTAATGCAGTTAGTCTTTTCTGGAAATTCTTATATAAATTGAATTTTCAACAAGCTGAAATAAAGATTGTTGAGATCTTTAAATATAATTTTTTTTTTTAGCAGTAAATTACATTATTTCCAGCCAAGGTCTAAAACTATCTTTAGAAGTCTGCAAACTTTGCCATACTATTTTTTCCTCTTTCAGTAGTAGCATAAGATATTATGATATATATTTACTGCTTTTCTAAAAGTATCATAAGCTTTTCCCATTTTTACAGTAAGTATTAGAATAAACCTTAACTATACTGAACTACCCATAACTAGCCACAGATACTACAACAGGATCTCTGTACTTTCTTTTTATTTTTTAGCAGCCTCTATCTAGCCTTGGCTTGAATTGTTGTTAAATGATATTTTAAAATTGTGTCTATACTTTTAATAAATACAGGAGCTGATACAATGAGAATTTGCTTGGCCACAGCAATAGCTGAAGACTAAAGGGAAACAGCCTTATAGTAGTACGTGATTCCTACCTTATACTTTTACTTTTTTATATTCAATATTATACCGTATGCTTTGTGGTTCCAAACATAGCTCATAATTTTTCATGTCCCAGAATTTATGTTAGAATTTGTCTTTTGAAACAGTCTTTGTAAAGTGGAATCTAAAACCATGTGTTGCATGACATGGGAATGTCTGTAGATGCTCATAATCCCAGATTGCCTTTCCTCCCTGCATATCAAGCTACTTATTGAACTATATTGTTTGGATGTCTATAAACACCCCAAACACACAATGTTCACAGCAAAGACTCATTATTGCTCCATTAATCTGACTTCTTTTACATTATCCTGTGTGTGTGTGTATGTACATGAGCACGTGAATGTGTATTTTGATTCCAGTGTCTAACCATTCTAAACAGTTGTGCAGCCTAAAAACCTAGGAGTTGTCTTTGACTTCTTTTTACTCCATGCAGATATAGCAGACGTTACCAACTGTCCTTCAAATCTTTTGAATATCTTTACATAGCCTCTTCATCACTGCATCTTTTTGCCACCACCACAGTTCAAGCCATGGCCATCTCTAAGCCTCTCATCTCTTGTTGTTGTCACTCTCCTTCAGTCACTTTTTATATTACACTTCTTATAATGTTCCTCTCCTAAAACCCCCTAGTGGCTTTCCATTCTCTTCATGTGAACGCTAAAGTTCGGATGCTGGTTTATAAGACCCTGTAACCTCATTTGTACCATGCATCCTCTGCATTCTTTCTTCAAGTGATTCTAACCTTTTCTTATGTACTGCTCCTTCTACCTATAGCACCATCTACTCCACCATCACTAGTTTATCTGGCTAATCCTAATTCCTGCTTTATTTTATAGGCCTCAGTTTAATCTTCACTTCCTCAGGAGAGTCTTTTTTTTTTTGAGACGGAGTCTTGCTCTGTCACTTAGGCTGGAGTGCAGTGGCACAATCTCGGTTCAGTGCACCCTCTGCCTCCCAGGTTCAAGCAATTCTCCTGTCTCAGCCTCCCGAGTAATTGGGATTACAGGTGCCCGCCACTATGCCCAGCTAATTTTTGTGTTTTTAGTAGAGGTGGGGGTTTCACCACGTTGGCCAGGCTGGTCTCGAACTCCTGACTTCAGGTGATCTGCCCACCTCGGCCTCCCAAAGTGCTGGGATTACAGGTGTGAGCCACTATGCCCAGCCAAGTCTTTTCTTGAATTGTAGTCTAGCTTTATTTGTTCTTTTTTTTTTTTTTTGAGACGGAGTCTCGCTCTGTCGCCCAGGCTGGAGTGCAGTGACCAGATCTCAGCTCACTGCAAGCTCTGCCTCCCGGGTTCACGCCATTCTCCTGCCTCAGCCTCCTGAGTAGCTGGGACGACAGGCGCCCGCCACCTCACCCGGCTAGTTTTTTGTATTTTTTAGTAGAGACGGGGTTTCACCGTGTTAGCCAGGATGGTCTCGATCTCCTGACCTCGTGATCCGCCCGTCTCGGCCTCCCAAAGTGCTGGGATTACAGGCTTGAGCCACCGCGCCCGGCCTATTTGTTCTTATGACTCCCTGTACTTTTCCCGTTACAGCCCTTATCACACTCTGCCTTCTTAGGTATTAATCTCCATGAAGACAGAGATCATCTAAATCTTGATTTATTTACTACTTTATTCTCAGAGATTAGTTGAAAACCTGACCCTTAGTAGGTGCTCAATAAATATTTGTTGATGAGTGAATTTAATTTAACACTGAATCATTGCTCTTTATATCTGTAATGAGGAAAGTACCAGTTTGAGTAAAAATAGAAGTCCTAATCATTTTATTTCATTAATGATTCCAAGGCGTTTTTCACAAGAACAGTAGTATTTAAGCAATGTCAGGAAAATAGTGAGTTTGATTAATTATATTCTGCTTATTCATCCTCTGGTTTCAATTATATACAACAGTGATTCTCAATTTTTAACTTAAAAAAAATCCCAACATTCCTTAGCACTGTCGCATCAATATCAATGGCTCACTAGCTCAGAAGTGGAACTGTAGTTGTCAGTCATGGGGGTGCTTTTCAGAATCTCAGGGGTTAGTATAAATAATTTGTAAGAAGCCCCTAATCCTTACTTCCTCATTGAGTTAGACCCTCCCTTGTCCATTGAGAAGTACTGAAAGAGAGTGTACTTAACTTCAGTAGGCCCTGTTCTTAGACATTGTTAAACTTATTTAATATTTGGCAAAATAATTGTGTGGACTGAAACCTAAGTTTAATGTGTGGAAATTAAAAAGTGCAGTAGAGGCCTTCCTGACTGATGAGTATGACAGGTAGGTAGGTAGTTGAATAAGTTGGTTAAAGTGAGGACTCATTTAAAAAAATGGTATGAGCTGGGTGTGGTGGCACACACCTGTAATCCCAGCTGCTGAGGAGGCTGAGGTGGGAGGAATGCTTGAACCCAGGAGTTTGAGTCCAGCATGGGCAACATAGTGAGACCCCCATCTTTGAAAAAATATATATATACCTTAAACATTGTATTTTAACTTAAAACACAGAACTGCGTGTTCATTCTCCAGGCTTTTAACTTTGGGCAAAGTATTTTCAGGATATGGTTTCCTTGACTGGAGTTCTCGTTCATCTTTTTTATAAATAGCACATCTATGAAGCATCATCTGTGGATTCTAATTTTAATCTCTTTAAAATAGAGTTAGAATATAAAGCAATCTGAGTGTAAAATATACTTATAGGTTTTATGATTTTTCTGTCCCAAGGTTTTTTAGCTTTTTTTCCTGGCACTTGTTTTTATTTTATTGTCTCTCAAAAGCATATGATTCAGTTTCTGTAATACCTCTCTGTCCTTTCACATGTCATTAGTTCATATACTTTTGATCTAAATTGTGTAATTATGAAAAAAAGAACAATTAGCATAAATAGTAACAAAAATTGACTCTGGGTAACCATACACCCCAGCTTATGTACAGGGAATGAGCTACGAGCCTTGAGCATTCCATGTATTATGGGTATTAATATGCTTTACAATGGGAATGGAAACTTCCTAGTCCAGTGAGTCAGTGAAGTTGGAATAGGTTAAAGTGAGCTAATACATATATACTAATAATTTTTAATGCTAAATATTTTGTACAAGCCTATCCCCCCACCACCCCCAACGATGTATTTAAACTACTTTTTTTCCACAGCTTAAGAAGTTGGTGTGTGTGTGTGTTTTTCTTTTTTTAAAATGTGTTTTTTCTTTTATCTTTGAAATACTGTTTGCTAAAAATTGTATTGATGTATTCTTTGAATAGAAGAAAGGAATTAAATGTATGTCTCTTGAAATCATACAGATTTGATTGATAAGATGAAATGAGATTAATCTAGGGGTAAAAATTTTTTATTGATTGGATCAGAAAATATTGCATTATATCATTAGAATCAAGAAAATAAGGTTTTTATAAACATACAGCTACTTCAGTATCATGTCATATATTGGACATATGGTAATAATTACTATAATGATGTGCTAAGTGCTTTTTATTAATGCTTCATGTAATTATTTTAAGATGGATGTTTTTATTTTCCACTTTATAGATGAGGAAATTGATTCAGAGAGTGTAAATATTGTGCCTAAAGCCATATAGGTATTAAATGGAAGGCTGGGGTTTGAATTTAGGTATATCTGATTCTAAAGTGTATGTAATATGTATTATTTGTTAAGCTTTTAAAAAAATCTTATGACATTTTTGGGTTTTGTATGTCTTTTTTTAGATGAAGAAAATAGTTTACATGTGGTAGTGAACTGTGGAGAAGCATTACTGAAGAATAACACTTATTGGCCTCTTGTTAGTGATTTTATTAATATTCTTTCTCATCAAAGTGTGGCCAAGAGATTTTTGGAGGATCACGGTTTGTTAGTTACATGGATGAACTTTGTATCTTTCTTTCAAGGTATGAATTTTACTGGTACCTTTGTTAATTTTTTGGTTTACAAAATTCCTAATGCTAAATTATTAAGCATCAATTAAAATATAATAGCATATCATTCAGACTACATATGAAATATCTCATTATTTTAATTGGTATTTGTAAGTACTCTAATAAATTGTTCATAAAACATACCAAGGAATTAGGAAAAGTGTCAAATGATTGAAAAAGAAACGGGAGTATAACTTTTTTAAGCATTTAAAAAATTTAACTTAATTTTTTTATTTTTAGTAGAGACAGAGTCTCACTATGTTGCCCAGGCTGGTCTAGAACTCCTGGGCTCAACCAATCCATTTGCCTCAGCCTCCCAAAGTGCTGGGATTACCAGGATTAGCCACTGTGCCTGGCTTTGAAGCATTTGTAACCATTAATCTAGAAATGTGAAATCTATTCTCTGAGAAAGATTCATAACACATAAAACTTTCAAGTAAGATCAATTAAAATTTTTTTCAGTGGCTCACGCCTGTAATCCCAGCACTGGGAGGCCGAGACGGGTGGATCACGAGGTCAGGAGATCGAGACCATCCTGGCTAACACAGTGAAACCCCGTCTCTACTAAAAAACAAAAAAATAGCCGGGCGTGTTGGCGGGCGCCTGTAGTCCCAGCTACTCGGGAGGCTGAGGCAGGAGAATGGTGTGAACCCGGGAGGCGGAGCTTGCAGTGAGCCGAGATCCGGTCACTGCACTCCAGCCTGGGCGACAGAGCGAGACTCCGTCTCAAAAAAAAAAAAATTTTAATTTTTTTGACTTTCTTATTAAAAGATATTCAGTTTGTTACATGAGACAATTCATAACATGTTTCTAAGAAAACTTAGTTTGTAAAAAATTCTGAAAGAACTAGATTGTTTCATTTTTAGTCATTTGCTTCTGTATGTACTGTGTCAGTAATGCCGTTTGTGTGCATAAATGTGTTTGGGACTGGGAACCGTTGTACTTGATATTTAATATGAATGTGTGCTTCCACTTGACAAAGTTTATATCTGCTTTAATTTTTGCAAGGTATGAACTTAAACAAGCGAGAACTAAATGAGCATGTGGAATTTGAGTCTCAGACCTACTATGCTGCCTTTGCTGCTGAACTTGAGGCCTGTGCACAGCCAATGTGGGGGCTTTTATCACATTGTAAAGTTAGGGTATGTTGGAAATATTTTTGTTAATTTCTGTGTTTATTTAAGAAAAAGACTTGTGAAAAATATTGGTTTGTTCATTTGTATATAATGTGTAATGTTTAATTTTGTTTCAAATTGAATTCAACTTTATGAAAATTGACCCGAGATGGTAATTTTCATTCTTAGGCAGTTTGGAATTCATTATTATCAGATTTTTCCAGCCTATTGCTATTGTGAACAGTCTTTGGAACTTCATTAGTCTCCACATTCATCTTTATTGTTTCATTTATTATCAGTTACCTAATGCTTCTTATCTTTCAAGGAGTAGGATAGTCCTCAATGTTACACTTTCAAGATTCCAAGGACAAAACAAGTATAAATTTCAAAAACCTTCCAGTGATTGTTATATAATGTATATTATAATATATACTATTATAAGCATTGGTTTGATGGGTCTCCAGAAACTTTGGGCAATCCAGACAAATGGAATCCCTGACCCTATTAAACTGAAGACTTGACTAAAATTTTGATATATGGACACCATGCAGTTCCAGCCTATTGTCCTGTACCAGTAATCATGCTGGACAAGATTTTGTAGTAGACATATTTTGAAGCCCTGGGTTCTAGTTTTGGCTCTGCCTCTTTTTTACTTGGGTGACTTGGTCAGCTCATTTAAAAATATTTGAATTTCTCAGTCTGTTTACTGACCTTTTAAAAACAAAGTGAAAGAGAAATGGACAGTAAATCTTGCTCTTTGTTATTGTGAAGCTCTCTTCCATCTACCACTTAAACGTATGTGTTTCTTTAAGTAGATTTATACTGTGTTTTGTTAGTTCAACCATTCCCTAAATGCAGATGACTCACAACCTTGTTACAGTCTTAATAGATTCAAATTTCTTTTTTTCTTTTTTTAGAGGGAGTCTCTCTCTGTCGCCCAGGCTGGAGTGCAGTGGCGCCATCTCCGCTTACTGCAACCTCCATCTCCCAGGTTTAAGCAATTCTCCTGCCTGAACCTCCTGAGTAGCTGGGATTACAGGTGTGCACCAGCACACTTGGCTAATTTTTGTATTTTTAGTAGAGACAGGGTTTCACCATGTTGGTCCGGTTCAAATTTCTAACAGGTCTGATTATTAATGTAGATCCCCTTGTAGGTACATGAATTTTCTCAGGTTCTGAATTAACTTTTAAAAACTATCTGTCCATACAATATTTCCTTTTGTGCCCTTATTGTCATTTAATGGTATCTTAAATTACTTAATTGTCCATTCTGGAAACTTTCTTCCCTTGCTGTACTAGTTGTGTTCAACCTGTAATCAGATACTAAGAATCTTTCTTTCATTCCAGAAATATTCCTCTCCTGCTTTTTTCCTTTATTTCTCTGTATTTTAAAAATATGGATTATTAATGTATTTTTAAAATGTGGATTATTAAGGTAACTTCTTAACTGGTTTTCCTATTTCTAGACTCTTTCTACTGTGACCTAGCTCAATACCAAACTTACTTTTCTAAGCTCTATAAATCTCCCTCTCCTTTACTTAAAAATCATTCAAGTTCTCATCACTTTATAGGATAACATCTATTTTTCTTCTAGAGACATTTAAAATTCTCCACAGGTTGCCCTCAACTTGGCTCTCATAATTCATTATCTTTTATTTTTTATTTTTTGAGATGGAGTCTCACTCACTGTCGCCCAGACTGGAGTGCAATGGTGCGATCTCAGCTCACTGCAACCTCTGCCTCCTTGGTTCAAGTGATTCTTCTGTCTCAGCCTCCCAAGTAGCTAGGATTACAGATGTGCACCACCATGCCTGGCTAATTTTTGTATTTTTAGTAAAGACAGGGTTTCATCATGTTGCATAGACTTGTCTTAAACTCCTGACCTCAGGTGAACTGCCCACCTTAGCCTATAATTCATCTTCTTATATCACCTCTCCCTCCGTACCTTTATTGGATTGATTATTATTCCTCAACATGCAGTGTCCTTTCTTGATTCCTGTGCTTTTGTTCAAGCTAGTCTCTCTCTTTGGCATACACTCTTTCATTCTCTTTTGTTGGCTCAGTGTTTTTCTTGCATGAGAGTTATCTTGGAAGCTTAAAAAATATGTATGCATGAGCCCCACTGTCAGAGGTTTTGATTCACTAGATATGCAGTGGGACCTGGGTAGTGATTCTAACCAAAATGAAGAACAATTAATATTAACTCTTTGAAATTTTAAAGTTTTCTTCAAATATTCTGAAGACTCAGATATATAATCTACTCATTTATTCCTCCAGTCAGGTTGTTTTCATAATGTACCTTGTTTAATTTCCACTGTAGCATTTATCAAGAAACTGTCATATAATATGAGGTTTGTTTGTTCATTTATTCAAAAAATATATGCCAGACATTATTTAGATGCTTAAATTTTTGGTACTGAACCAAATAGATACAGTTCTTGCTCTCATGGGTGAGATAAACCTTGAGTAAGTAAACACATCTGTTTACTTCACAAGCTTTCGTAAAGTGCTTTTTGGGAAAATAACAGGTTGTTATGAGGGAGAGTAATGAGTATGAGGACTGATGATTTGAGTATCAGAGAATGTCTTTATGAAGAGAGAATATGAAGGGCCTATCTCTGTGAAGGTTAAATTGGGGTTAGTGGTAGTCGCGCGGGAGATTAGAGGGAATAGCCTACCTTCGGTAGGAAAGTGATTGGTCCTTTTTTTTTTTTTTTGAGACGGAGTCTCACTCTGTCTCCCAGGCTGGAGTGCAGTGGCACGATCTCAGCTCACTGCAAGCTCCACCTCTCGGGGTTTACGCCCTTCTTCTGTCTCAACCTCCCGAGGAGCTGGGACTACAGGCGCCTGCCATGACGCCTGGCTAATTTTTTGTATTTTTTTTAGTAGAGACAGGGTTTCACCGTGTTAGCCAGAATGGTCTCGATCTCCTGACCTCATGATCCGCCCGCGTCGGCCTCCCAAAGTGCTGGGATTACAGGCGTGAGCCACTGCGCCCGGCCGTGATTGGTCTTTTTAAGGAATTTGTGGCTGGAACCACAGAGTAAACAAGGTGGAGTTGGAGAGAGAAGCAGAGATCAGATTATTATTGCAGATATTCACAGATCATGTTAAGGACTCTTGGATTCAATTTTAAGGAGAAACCACTGAAGATTTTTAAGCAAGGGTTTAATGTGATCAGATTTACCCTTAAAAGATCATTCTGTTCCTGGAGAAGACTGGATTTGAGCAGGAGTAGCGTGGGTGGGAAGCAGCAAGGCCAGGAGTAAATAGACCAATTAAGATGCTACGATAAATTGATTTCACTTGTATGTAGAATCTAAAAAAGTTGAACTTATAGCAGTAGAGAGTAGAATGATGATTTCCAGAAGCTGGGGCTGAGGGAGTGGGAAATGGGGAGATTTTGACTAAAGGGTACAAAGTTTTAGCTAGAGAGGAGGAATAACTTTTTGAAATCTATTGCACAGCATGGTGACTGTAGTTAATAATAATGTATTTTACATTTCAGAATTGCTAAAGGAATAGGTTTTTAATGCTCTCACTACAAAAAATGATAAGTGTCTGAGGTGATGGATATGTTAATTAGCTTGATATACTCATCCCACAATCCTTGTGTGTGTGTGTGTATATATATGTGTGTATATATATATACATATATATATCTGGAAACATCACATTGTACCCCATAAATAAATGTAGTTATTATTTGTCAACTAACAGATGCTATGACAGTAGTCTGAACATGAAATTCAGGTAGCATATATATTTGATATATCTATATTCAAAGTGTATTTTGGATATTCAAGATGTATTTTTGAGGTAGCATCTACAGGCTTGGTGATGGATTGTACATTATTGATGAGAGAGAGAGACTTTTGAGTTACTGTGTATGGAAGTGCTATTTACAAAGGTAGTAAAGACTGAGAGAATGTCAAGTTTAGAGAGATCAGAATTAGCTTTAAATAGGTTAAGTTTGAGATGCCCGTGAAATGTCCAAGTAGAAATAGAGAATAGACAGTTGGATATATGAGTCTCATGCTCAAAAAGTAAGTCTGGACTGAGGTTATACATTCTAGACCCTTCGACATATAGAATATATTTATCACCAAGGGATGGAATGAGATTAAATAGGGAGAAGAGAGATGTGAACCCCGAAGAAAAAACTGACATTTAGATATTAAGGATAGGGAGAAGAGAAAAATCAGAAGAATGCCATGTCATGTATGTAAGCCAACAGAAGATACTCAGTAAAGTGGGTTGATATGATATTGATATAAAAAGATCAATATTTTAAGAAGATTATTCTGACTACTGTGTTAAAGATGAATTTGAATTATGAGGCTGAGGTTATGTTTATCTCTTTGATAATGAAAAATTATTGTTTCTGGGCAGTAGTTCATATTTCAGATTTGAAGGCTAGAATTACAATGCAGTATGGTTCTCCTAATCTATGAAATAAAGAGAACAGAGAGAAAACAGGCTCCTGTTGTCCTGGCAGTATCAGAGAGTAACTTCTCAGTTATAGGAGCATCTGGTTCCTAGATAAGACATTCTCTTGGTGAACACTTACACTATGTGAGACATTGTTCTAGGCACTTTTCATATATTCTTATCTAACCTTCATTGTATCTCCTATAAAGTACATGGCATCATTCTGTTCTTTCAGAGGTTAAATAACTTGCTTAAGTTCACATACTTTAAGTAGACACTGAATTTGAAAGCAAATTCATCTGATTTAAAAACCAATGCTCTTTATCACTTTGCTATAGTTGTTTTTTAAGCAAGAATGTCCAAAGCTTTTTAGCTGCAGTGCTGTCAGGGTTTAGAAGTATAAACTAGAAGAAACACTATTGTTTATAGGAAAAAAAATGTTATTTCTCTGTTTAAATTTTCTACTGTAAAATATAAAACTTAAGGATTAAGTAATTTAAAAGGAAACTTCACTTGATAAATTACTGTCTTTGTATGATTGCATTGAATGCTATTTGATTCTTGAAAACATTAAGGGCTAGTTAAAAAAAGTAATACTACTGAGATAGCTCAGTCAGTACAGCATCATACTTTTAATGCTAATTAACTAATGACATGAAGATTGGATAAGAGGATGACACGTTTCTAGAATTTTACTGATACTTGCTTTCTAAGGAGAAAATTAAACTGCAAAATCTTCATCCGGTGGCAACTATAGGGTACTATAGACTTGATAAAAGATTAATGTGGTCTTGACTCTTTGGAGCACTTAATTACTTGTCACACATAGTGTTAACCTATGATACAGAGCATTTTATGTACATCATTTCACTTGCCTCTTCAGGACAGTACTGGGAAGTAGGTTGTATTATGCTCGTTTTTACATGTGGAGAAACTGAGACTCATAAAATTTAAGTAATTTGCTCAAGGTCATAAAACTACTAAGTTAGCATGCATACTGACTTTTTTGGGGGTTGGGGAGTGGTAGTAGTGGGAAGATAGGAGAGAGACAATCAGAACATGATTATGAAATATGCGGTATTTATGAATGGAATTAACTGGTCACTGTTTTAAGACTCTTAGTACCTACTTGTCAAATTGTTCTCCAGAAGGTGGTACCAGTTTACATTTGCACTAAGAGCCTGTAATGGTACCCCATTGCCCAAATGCTTGATAAAATAGGAGGACATTTGGTTTTAAAAGTTTATTTATCTGTGAATTACCTGCTGCTTTAGTTTGGTTATGACAGATTATTTATGAAAACTTATAAGTGCCATTAATTTGTTTTCAGTGAGAGGTGTGGAATAGAATGTATAATATTTTATAAATATAAATCTCATATAGCATAGATTAAAACAGGATGAGAATGTTAGTAAGGTGACCAGGTAAGTGATTTTGGTCTGTATTGTGGCAATGGAAATAGGCATGAAGCTATATGATAATATCAAGCAAGAATTGACATGACATGGAGATGAGTAAGGTGAAGGAGAAGTCAAGAATGAATGTGAGACTTTCAGCTTTTTAAAAAGGCATGTTTATATCATTTACATAGGTAGCTGATGAGTTTAACCCACGTGGCTTTGATGCTTTCTGTACTTACACATTATACATTGATACTCCAAAATATCTTTTTTTAACTTAAATAAAATTCACCATTTAACCATTTTAAAGTATATACTATTCAGTGGTTTACAGTGTATTCACAAAGTTTACCACTACTACCACTATCTAATTCCAGAGTATTTCTATCACCCCCAGAAGAAATTGCATACCTCCCAATTCCAACCTCCCTTCATCTCTTGGAAATCACTAATCTACTTTCAGTCTTTATAAATCTGCCTAGTCTGCACATTTCATATAAATGGAATCCTGTAATATGTGGCCTTTTGTGTCTGGCTTCTTTCACTTAATGTAATGCTTTCAAGGTTCAGCTGTGTTGTAGCATGTCTCAGTACTTCATTCCTTTTTCTATCTGAGTAATATTTCATCATATGGATATACAACATTTCATTTGTCCTTTCATTAGTTGATAGATATTTGGGTTGATTCCACTTTTTGGCTGCTATGAATAATACTTCTGTGAATATTTATGTACATTTTTTGTGTGAACATATGTTTTCAATTCTCTGGAAATACACATAGGAGTGGAATTACTTGGTTGTATGGTAACTCTATATTTAACTTACCAAAGAACTGCCAAACTTTTTTTTTTTCTTTTTGAGATAGGGCCTCACTCTGTTGCCCAGGCTGGAGTGCAGTAGCGTGATCATACCTCATTGCATCCTTAAACTCCTGGGCTCAAGCAGCCCTTTCACCTCAGCCTCCCTCCCAAGTAGATAGGACTATACATGCATGCCACCACTCTTGACTAATTTTTAAATTTTTTTCGCAGAGACAGAGACTTGCTGTGTCCCAGCTAGTTTTGAACTCCTGGCCTCAATTGATGCTTCTGACTTGGCCTCCCAAAGTGTTGCCATTATAGGCGTGAGACACCGTGCCCAGCTGCAAACAATTTATCAAAGCAGCTGTACCATTTTACAGTCTTATCAGCAGTATATGAGGATTCCAATTTCTCTGCATCCTTCCTAACACTTTGTTTCCTTTTTTAAAATTATGGCCTCTCTAGTTGGTGTGAAGTGGTATCTCATTGTGGCTTTGATTTGCATTTTCCTATGATGTTGAGCATCTTTGATTGTGCTTATTGGTCATTTGTGTATTTTCTTGGAAGAAATGTCTTTTTAAATCCTTTGCCTGTTGTTGTTGTTGTTGTTTTTGGTGAGCAAGCCTATCATTATTTCTATTTCTGTTTAATTTGGAACTCACCTATTTTGGTGGATCCGTTTTACCACAAAACATTGTAGTTGTGTTTTACAGTACTCTTACTTCAAGTGGCACACACATCATGTCTTTTCCCTAATTCTGTTGTAAGTCAAGGTATTCACAGGTTACTTACAGTCCGCATATGCTCTGCCCTTTCTTTTTAATTGTGTAAAATATACGTAACATTTACCACTAACTATTTTTAGCTGTGAAATTCAGTGACTTGAAGTACATTTACAGTGTTGTACAACTCTCGCTACTGTCCATGTCCCATACTTTTTCATCAGCCGCAAAGAAGCTGTGTACCCATTAAACAATGACATTAGGGAATTTATAATAAATTGGTGGGGGGAGTCTCCTGAAATGGAGTCTGATTTAAATCTATTTAAAATCTATTTCAGCTTTCATTCATTTTTAGAAACATATTGTAAAAAAGGAAGCATATCGACTTATTTAATTTTCATATTTGTCACTGGTTGGTTATGAAGGGACAGTTTCTTGAAATGGCAAATATAATATTGAAAATGTTTACATTTTACCATTTTATGTATATACAATGCATATAATGATTATGTATTACATATAATTTAATGTTGAAAATATATGTTTATATATTATACATTTATTATATATAACTTACTATTTTAGGAAACTCAAGAATATACCCGAAATGTTGTTAGATATTGCCTTGAAGCTCTTCAAGACTGGTTTGATGCTATTAACTTCGTAGATGAGGTATGTATATTTTCTGATGTATGTAAAGACATTTAAGAAAAGTGTTAGATTTCATTTAATGTTGAAAATAATACCTTTTCATAGGAGAGGGGAGAAGTAATGAAGAGAAGTATTAGGGAGAAGTATTAGGCTTTGAAAAAGAGAAACCCAAAGGGGAGACTAATTCTTTAGTTCTTTGACATTTAGGAGATTCTGGAGCACACTAATATGTCTGCTTATTTCCTAGAGAAGAGTGGTATGATTTGTTTTTCCATTATGAAGTATATATGTTTCATTATTTCTTATTGAGTGAAAATTAGTTTCAGTTGAATATATAAAAGTGACAATGCAAGTGTGAATAGGATAGGGGAGATTAATGAAAAGGGTATCACAACTCTATTAATTGGACAGTGTTCTGCTTGTCAGAGTAGGAAAAGATGGGCTTGAACAAAGGTGATTATTGTTAATAATGAGAAGAGCTGGCACAGGACTTGGTATGTATGAATTGAACAAGTAATTGCTTTTATTAGTCAGCCAAGTTTACCATCAGAAGCTCCTTCTATTTCTCTTATGAAGCAGGGTCAGAATATGCCATATGCAAAAGAAAGACCATGTTTCAGACAGCTCACCCCCACTTCGTCTGGTTTCTGAACCCTGGGCACACAGAACATTGCTGTGTGTTTGTGTATATGTGGAGGGTAGGCAAATTTTATCTCTTGTGTGTATGTGTGTTTTTTTCCCTTTCTGTTTTACAAATTTTTGACACAATCACAAATCTATTGGAAAGTTGAGTGGACAAAGAACTTTCTATTCTTGAACCATTTGAGAGTTCAGTTGTTGACTTGATGCCTCACTACCCCCATGCATTTAAGTGTTTCCTACAAACAAGGATATTTTCTTATATAGCCAGAATGCAACTATAAAAATCATTAATATATTATTAACATTTAATTCTTATAACTCATTTATGTTTTATCAGTTGTCCCATGATACCTTTTATAGAAAAAGGATCTGGTTCAGAATTGCATTTTGCATTTTGTTATCATGTCTCTAATCTCCTTCTGAGACATTTTCCCAGTCTTTCTTTGCATTTTAGGACAGTGACTTTTTTTTTTTTGAGACAGAGTCTCACTCTGTTGCCCAGGCTGGAGTGCGATCTCCGTTCACTGCAACCTCTGCCTCCCAGGTTCAAGCAATTCTCCTGTCCCAGCCTCCTGAGTAGCTGGGATTACAGGTGCGTGCCACCACACCAGCTGATTTTTTAATATTTTTAGTAGGGACAGGGTTTCACCATGTTGGCCAGGCTGGTCTGGAACTCCTGACCTCAGTTGATTCACCCGCCTCAGCCTCCCAAAGTGCTGGGATTACCAGTGTGAGTCACTGCTCCTGGCCAGGACAGTGACATTTTGAAGAATGCCTCTCAGTTTGAGTTTGTTTCATGATTAGATTCAGATTATGTATCATTTTCAGGAATATTACAGAAGTGATGTTGTAGTCTTTTCATCGCATCCTATCTGGTGGTTTGTGATTTGTGTTCTATTACTGATGATGTTCCCTTTGATCACTTGATTAGGGTGGTACCTGCTAGACTCTTTCATCATAAAATTACCCTTTTTCTCATGTAATTAATAAAGTATTTTGTGATCCAGTTTTTAATTCATTCATTTATTTTTGTCTCTAGAGATTCATAGTTTCTATTTTATTCAATGGGTTATAAGCTATTTCCGTCATTATTTGATGCTCAAATTGCTTCAGATTTGGCCAGTGAGAGCCCCTTTAAGCTTAGTTTCTGCTTGTCCCATCATTTTTTGAGAACTTCCATGTTTTCTGGCCCATCAGGATGTTTCAGACTCATAGTTTCCCCATCCATTCCTGGAATCAGTCATTTCTTTATGGATCCCTGGTTACTTTTAGTGTGGAACAATATTTAGAAAAATCTAGGTGCTACATGTGCTCATTGCTATTGGCGTATCACTGCTCCCAGGACTTCACAGTGAACAGAGGAGTGTATGTATGTAAGTACATATACATATTTGCATCTATATTTATTTTTTTGTCTACAGTGAAATCTGTGAGTTCAAACTGATATTTTTAATTCAAGTTTAACACTGTAGGATTTATTCTAGTTTTCTTCAATAGTGGAAAACCTGGCTTCCATTATCTTTTATATGTTTACTTATCTATAAATACATATTTATTTATGACCAATCTCACATATAAATATGAGAAGCGACTCTCATCTCAGTTGCCTCTCTTTCCCCTGCATGGATGCCTCTTTTCCCTGCTTTGACTCTGAGTCCTCATCCTAGTACCCCTTTTCCCACACGTGGACACCCTCCTCATCCTGCCTGGGCTCTGACTCCCCACTTTGGACTGCCCTTCTGTGGAGAAGCCCTGTTCACCCTCTTTGTGCTTGAAATTCCCGCACCAGGCTCTTCCTGTTTTTGGATGTCCTCCTCATTCTGCCTTGGCTCTGATGCCTCCTGCTGGGCTCTTTGCACATGTGGATAATCTCCTTACCCAGCTTGGATTTTGATTCCCTATTCCAGGCTGGCCCCCTGTATTGTTGCCCTCCTTACCTCAGTCAGGCTGTGATTCCCCATTTGGAGGCCCTCCTCACCCAGATTGGCTCTGATGCTCTACACTGGGCTGCCCTGCTGTGTGGGTCCCCTTTGACTCTGTCCACGTCTGATGCCCTGTGCTAGGCCACACCCCCTATGCCTGAGCAACCCCTGACATCTCAACCCCTCGATTACCCCCAACAGTTGCCCTCCTCTGTCTGAGCTCTGACTTCCCTCTCAGTTTCCTAACCTTTAGATGCTTATTTTACCATGCTCCCTCTCTTTACCTTCCAGTGGCTTTAGGAATGGTTTAGGAAGGGAAGAACCCTTTGTTATCTTTAATTCTAATCCCTCCTTTCCTGAATTAATTTTTCTTTACCCCTCATTACCCCTCCCCCAACACTTGTGTCAGCTCTTAGCCTTCAACCTGGATTTTGTCCATTTGGATTTTGATTCTGCCCTGACCAGCTCATCTTGATTCTTTGCTTTGTGTAATTGTTGGTCTTTAGGCTTAAATTCTGTTTACATAAATGGTAATAGGTCAGTGTTCAGAGAGAATATTCTCCAGCCTTCATGGAGCTCCATCCCACTTCCAGCCTGCTTCCCTCCTTCTTCAACCTGTCCAGGGTCAGTCCCTCAGCTGGAGTTTTAACTGAAGCTTTTCTCAATCCAGCTTTCTTTGGTGTTTGAAACTTCAGGAGTTATTGTTGAAATAGTAGCATCACTAAGGCAGCAGTAAGATTGAACTGGGGGAAAATTATACAAAAGAAAATAATATTTAAATTAATCATGCTTGGAATCAGGAGTATAGTGAAGGACAGTTAGAATCATGTATGACATACAGAGCAGCTGAACTATAGGAAATAGTGTATTTGTTTTTCACACAGAAATATTTTTAGGAAGATATTGAATGTTCTAAAAAATTTAAATGGATTCTTAAAAGAGTAGAAATTTAAGTATAGAACTTAAGGAATCAAATAATATGTTATTTATTTATTTATTTATTTTTGAGATGGAGTTTTTGCTCTTGTTGCCCAGGCTGGGGTGCAGTGGCACAATCTCGGCTCATTGCTGCCTCCACCTTCTGGGTTCAAGCGATTCTCCTGCCTCAGTCTCCCGAGTAACTGGGACTACAGGCTTGTGTCACCATGCCTAGCTAATTTTTGTATTTTTAGTAGAGATGGGGTTTCACTGTGTCGATCAGGCTCGTCTTGAACTTCTGACCTCAGGTGATCCACCCACCTTGACCTCCCAAAGTTCTGGGATGACAGCCGCGAGCCACTGTGCCTGGCCCATGTCATGTTTTTATATGGTGCTTAAAGGTTTTATTATTCCTCCTTTTTTTTGTCATTGGGAAGTGGAGATGCAGAGATATTAAATGACTTGCCTATTGTTATGTAGCAAATTATGGTACTTCTGGGTCCACAGTCCACATTTTGGAACTCCTTGTCTGGTAGTGTTTTAACTATATTGGTTGTTGGCAGTGGAAAGAGCTTTAACGTCAGGCAGATTTGAGTGTAAATTGTGACTCTGCCATAATTTAACTAGCTATGTGGCCTTGGATAGATTTTTTTAGGTTTAATTTTTAATATATTTTTACTTTTTTTTTTTTTTTTTAACCCTGCTGAGCCCATTTCCTCATCTGTTGAAGTTGGTAACATTAACCAGTGAGGATTGACTAAGAGGCACATATTACATGTGTGATAAACATTAGTTCTTCTTCCATCCTCCCAAAGTGTTGAGATTACAGATGTGAGCCATTGTGCCTGGCCAATAATATGTTTTGAACTGAAGTAAGCCAAATCAATCATACAGAAACAGGGGATGGAATACATTTTCCTATAAGATAGGCCATTTAAGAGTTCTTAAAAATATGAATATCATGTGGGGCAACAATTGTGAGTTTGTAGCAGAGTGGGTTTGGCTAGAGTCCTCTGGTAAGAGGAAAGTAGAACATGCATTCATATAGCAAATATTTATTGAATGTTTACTATGTTGTAAACATAGGGGATATAGTGGTAAAACAGTCCCTAACTTAAGGAAGTGGAAGACAAGTATATGGTTAATTTGATTCCTGTGCTTCTGTAAAGTTGTGACCAGGTGCCATGTAGGAGGATAAAAGGGAGCACCTGACTTAGCCTGAAGAACCCAAGAAAAGCTTCTTAGTAGAAGTGTCAACCGAGCAGTCTTAAAGATACATTAATCCAATGGGAGAAGGGATATATAGCATTTGGGGCAGAGGGAGTAGTGTATATACAAAGGCACAGAAGCTTAGTAAGTTAGGGGCAGTACCTATGGTGCATGAATTTGTGTGACAGATGAGGCTGGAGAGGTAAGCTGTTTCTTCTCAGGAGTTGGAAGGTTATCAGGAGGCTAAAACCATAGGGAGTCATTAAAAGATTGTGAGTGGAAGAAGTTCAAGATTAAATTAATGTTTAAGTAAGACCACCTTCTGGCAGCATATAGCGGGTAATAGAAGATATGTTAGTCAAGATTCTTTTAATGCAAGGGGAAAAATAATTTAAAGCAGCCTGAGTTAAAGAAGCAGTCATTTATTATTAATACATAGGGGTGTCTCAGGGTTAGGGCACCTGGACCTCAGGGATGGACTGAAAATCTGAATAGGAGCTCTTGTCGCTTGCCTTTGCTTTGCCCTGTGTGTATGTGCCTCATTTTTTCTTCCCTTCCCGTACTTTGTCCATGTGGTGAAATACTGCCTTCTTATAGTTGCCTAATGTTACCATTTCAGGCATACTCCCAGATTGTCTATGAATGTCCCTGAATCCCAGTTCCAATTTTTTAAGAGAGAAAATCATTGCTCAGGCTGGGTCAGATGTCCCCTGCCCTGCCTCCAGTCAAATATGGCTATTATAAACTTGACTGTCAGGCCCCAATCTCTGTGTGTGGTTGAGGTGGCAGAGAGTGGGGAAGGGAGAGACATTCTGAGAAGATGGGAAGCTTGTGAGCTAGGCAGACACCACAAAAGGTGTTTTATGGAAGATAATAGTAGAAGTAGCAGTTATCACTGAAACCTAGGCACTAGGTGTTGAGTGCCTGAGCTAAGGTTAGTTAGGTGCAGTGTAGACAGAAAGAAGAAAGTAGATTTAAGAGATTATTTAAAAAATAAGTAAACATAATTTGATACCTCATCAAATATAGGAGGCTTGTGAGAAGGAGGAAGTCTACATTTCATATTTAAATTACTGGGAATCTGGAGAAGAATTATTGAGGAGGATTGAGTTTTATGGCAAAGATACTGAGTTTGGTTTGAACACACTCTATTTGTAGTCCCATGGAATATTAAGTATTGATGTTCAGTAGACACCTGAAAGTGAGATTTGGAGTTCAGGAGTTAGATTTCTGCTGAGATTTGGGAGTCAACTGGGTAGAGTTAGCAGCTGAAGCTGTGTATCTGGATAAATTCACATATAATGAGAAGACTATAGAGTGAAGAATGGAATCCAAGGACTATCAATATATATAGGAATAGAAGAAGCGCTTATCAAGTAGCCAGTCTGTGATATTAGACAAGGAAGGAATATGGACTTTAACATTATGGAGAATGTGAATATAGGATATGCTAAAGCCCTGAAAGATAAAATAGAGTTCATGGCTTACTAGTTAATAGCAATATGTACTGGGTACTGTGCTGTTTTACTTATTTCTCGCAGCTGCCCAACTCTTTATTATTCCTACTCTAAGGACCAGACAGCTTAGGCACAGAGAGGCAACTTGCCCAGTTTTACAGGTAGGTGGCAGAGACAGGATTCTGCACTTAGGGCGCAGGCACGGTGGCTCACGCCTGTGGTCCCAGCACTTTGGGAGGCTGAGACAGGTGGATCACTTGAGGTCAGGAGTTTGAGACCAGCCTGGGCAACATGGTGAAACCCCATCTCTACTAAAATTACAAAAATTAGCCGGGTGTGGTAGTATACGCCTGTAGTCCCAGCTACTCAGGAGGCTGAGGCAGGAGAATTGCTTGAACCCGGGAGGCAGAGGTTGCAGTGAGCTGAGATTGCGCCGCTATACTCCAGCCTGGGGGACAGTGCGAGACTCAAAAAAAGAGTCTGCATTTAGGCTGGGCATGGTGATTCATGTCTATAACAACACTTTGGGAGGCTGAAGTGGGCAGATTGCGTGAGCCCAGAAGTTTGAGAGCAGTCTGGGCAACGTGGCAAAAACCCTGTCTCTACCAAAAAATACACAAATTAACCAGGCATGGTGGTGTGTGTCTGTAGTCCCAGCTACTTAGGAGGCCAAGCAGGGAGGATGACTTGAGCCCTGGAGGTGGAGGTTGCAGCTAGCTGTGATCGTGCCACCATACTCCAGCCTAGGCCACAGAGTAAGACCCTGTCTATTAAAAAAAAAAAAAAAAAAAAGAGTCTGCACTTACCCAGTCTGCTTAATGCCTCAAAGGAAATAGAGAGAGATTCTGACTTAGCTAGTTAGTGTAGAATATGTTACTAAGATGATTATGGTAATGGAGAGCAGACTTTTAAAAATTTTATTTTTAATTGTGGCAAAATACACATAAAACATAAAATTCACTATCTTAATCATTTTTAAGTGTACAGTTCAGTAGTGTTATGTGTATTTGTATTGTTGTGCAGCCAATCTCCATAACTTTTTTGTCTTGTAAAACTGAAACTATACTCATTAAATAGCTACTCCCCATTTCCTCTTCCCCCAGCTTCTGGCAACCACCATTCTACTTTGTATCTCTATGAATTTGGCTGCTCTAAGAACCTCATATAAGTGGAATCATATAGTTACTGTCTTTTTGTGACTGGCTTATTTTACTTAGCATAATGTCCCCAAGGTTTATTCATGTTACAGAACATTGTTATCATTTCCTTTCTTTTTATGGAGGGCAAACTTTTATTTGTTAGAACACATTTTTGTAGCCTTTACATATTGAGGAGGATGTTATTATCTTATTGGTTTTGAAAAAAATAATTATTTCAGGGATGGTGACATATTTAGACTCCTTATAACCTCTATAATGATATGACATTAGCATAATTATCTGAATGTCCAGTATAAAAATTTTTAACAAGAGAATATTTACTAAGAACTTAAAAAGCATTAAAAGCAAACAACACCTTTTTAGTTTTTAACTCATTTGTTTAAGAAGGACAGCTGTGGTATATTTTTGCCCTGCCCTGTAGTGATTTTGTGATCCATGGGATTCACAGATTTAAAATACAGTTTTTGTAATATTTACAGGAATGCGTAACGTCATTCACATATTTTTTACGAAGTTTTGTATGGAGGCTGGTTGTTTGGTACTGATTGGAAGCATCTTATCCAACTGGTGAAGGAATCTAACGATGCCCTGCATTTATACCTCTGTTTAGGGATTTGGTCAGAGTCTTCTTACCGTTTTGAATATGACGGTGGAGTCCAGATTAGCTCCCCGGTTCACTACTTTTGAATTTTAGGAAGTTACTTAAGTTTTCTAAGTTTGAATTTTGCTACTTGTAGAATGAGAATGTTAGTAGTTCCTACTCCATAGCATTCTTCTGAGGATTAAATGTGATAATGTGAATAAAGTGCTTAGCATGGTGACTGGCACATAGTAAGTGTTCAATGAATGTTATGTGTGACCGTTACTCTTATTACTGTCATGATATTTGGTATACACGCGTTTGAAGAGTCCCAAATGGTCTCTGTAGCTGAAATCCATTCCATGCCTTGTTTTAATAATGATTATTTACTTTGGCTAAAGTGAATTTAGGAAATATTAATCTGTGCTGGATGCTTCAGAGGATTCAAAGTTGAGTAGAATACGATTTCTGCCTTTAAGAAACTTATGCTTAAGTGTTTAAAATGGGATAATTTTATCTGTAGTGATTTTAGAATCTGCATCTTCTAAAATGTTAAGTTTTGAATTTAAAGTATAGGAATAAATCCAGGTGAGAGTATGGTTTAAACATTTTACAACCATCTTAAAATTTCTGTAAAATAGTCTTTGACTTATGGATTTTGTTTGTTTATTCCAGCCAGCACCTAACCAAGTCACTTTTCATCTGCCACTACATCGTTACTATGCTATGTTTTTGAGTAAGGTAAGACTGTCATTAAAGAGTTCTGTTCTTTTTTTTTTAATTTTCAGAAATAAGAATTGAATTAGTAACTTTTTTATTATAATTTTAGGCTGTGAAATGTCAAGAACTAGATTTGGATTCTGTTTTACCAGATCAGGAAATGTTAATGAAACTAATGATTCACCCACTCCAAATTCAAGTATGTATTCAGGCATTTAAAAACTTTTGAAGTGGATTCCTTGTTTAAGAGATTCTTCCTTTATTTATTTGCCTTTCATTGTTATTATAGCTGAGATGTTTGAAAACTTTTTAAAAAAAGTTATTGTGTTTTTGCCAGATTATGTTTAGGTATTTTTTCATTTTATGAGATTTACTTTTTAGTTTTACTTTTTCCAGGAATTCTTTTCATGATATTTACTTATGGGGTGGTATTTAACATACTATATAGCACTGTTTTGGGAGTCAGGAGATCCGAAAGATTCTAGCCTTGGTGCTACCACTGTTTTATTTTCCACAAAGTTTAGGGTAATTCACCTCCTTGATTCTTAATTTCCCTATCTGTATAATGTGAGGAGAAAGAAGAGAGAAGAATTAGCTTAGATAAGCACTGTGATTTCTTTTAATACCAACACTGTAATTTGGCAGGCTAGCTTTTTATATACATGCACTTCAATTTTTTTTTCCTGGCAATTTTAGATTTGTTAATTATAATATTATTGAACCTGAACTCTGGGTGTTAGGAAACAGATAAAATTATGACTGCTTGAAGCTGGGAGCGGTGGCTCATGTGTGTAATCCCAGCACTTTAGGAGGCCAAGGCGGGCAGATGACGAGGTCAAGAGATTGAGGCCATCCTGGCCAACATAGTGAAACCTTGTCTCTACTGAATATACAAAAATTAGCTGGGCGTGGTGGCATGTGCCTGTAGTCCCAGCTACTTGGGAGGCTGAGGCAGGAGAATTGCTTGAACCTGGGAGACAGAGGTTGCAGTGAGCCGAGATCACGCCACTACACTCCAATCTGGTGACAGAGTGAGACTCTGTCTCAAAAAAAAAAAAAAAAAAAAATTATGACTGCTTAGTTTTAGTTGACACTGGACATAAATACATGAAGAATTGAATACTGATACAGTGAGAACATTTATTCTAACCTCCAATATTTGGAAAATTAGTAGTATAGGTTTGAGTTAGGGTGAATTAAAGATGTAGAATGTATTCATTGACTTTGAACAATTGGTTTTATTTTATGCTTATTCCAAGTGTCTTTCTTTAAACATGTGTATTAGGATTGTTGTTGTTACTTAGAGTTTTCTTAAGGGAGAAATAGAGTGAAACATAAGCATTGATTTCTTATGAAAGATGTCAGTGAAAGTCATTATAAATGTATCCAGAGGCCAACATGGAAAACCAACTCATGTTTAAACTCTAAAAAAGTGGCTATGGCCGGGTGCGGTGGCTCAAGCCTGTAATCCCAGCACTTTGGGAGGCTGAGATGGGCGGATCACGAGGTCAGGAGATTGAGACCATGCTGGCTAACACGGTGAAACCCCATCTCTACTAAAAAATACAAAAAATTAGCCAGGCGAGGTGGCGGGCGCCTGTAGTCCCAGCTACTCGGGAGGCTGAGGCAGGAGAATGGCGTGAACCCGGGAGGCGGAGCTTGCAGTGAGCTGAGATCCGGCCACTGTACTCTAGCCTGGGCGACAGAGCGAGACTCCGTCTCAAAAAAAAAAAAAAAAAAGTGGCTATGTAAAAACATAATTATTGTTAAAAAAAAATGTAGAAGTGTATATTTCAACTGATTATCTTTAACATTGGACAGAATATTGGGCTCATACTATGATTACATCATTAAATATTTTGAAATGGTTATTTATAATATTTTGTAAAGATTGAGTTTAGATAATTTATTCTTTGTCCAATTTACTTTTATTAGGCAAGTCTTGCTGAAATCCACAGCAATATGTGGGTAAGAAATGGTCTACAAATCAAAGGACAAGCCATGACCTATGTCCAGTCTCATTTTTGTAATTCCATGATTGATCCTGACATTTACCTCTTACAGGTAAGCCAACTAGATAATGCAGATATACTTTAGAAGTGTCTCATTTGTACCCAAGGGATTTTAATTTATAGAGGTGACTGGGAGATGACATGGAGAGGCCGATGCCACTGAAAGAATAATTTATTACTTACATTTCCCAGGAGAAGAGGCATACCACCCAACACAAGACTACAAGGAAAGCACCAGGTTTTGGTCAAGAGGCAGAAAGGAGTGAGGGGAGAGCCTAGGCAAGAGCCTTTATTGGGGTTTCTACAGGAAAAGCAAGGCAAGGCAGGATTGGCTAGTTTGAATAATTCCAGCAGGCTTTGAGGCATAGGGGCTGAACCTGACTCTGTGGTACCTGGCCCTGGATTGATTTAGAGCAGGGGAAATACTGGGTTGATGTATGAGAGTTAGATAAAGACAATGATTGGCTTTCATGATGGGCATGTTCCCAAGTTGTTTATTATGTTTAGGAATTAGCTGGCTCTGGGAGGGAGTATCTGTCTTCAGGCCTGTAAGGCCCCTCAAGATGTCAAAACATTATAACATACAGAAAATAAAAATCATGGCCAGGCATGGTGGCTCACGCCTGTAATCCCAGCACTTTGGGAGGCCAAGGCAGGCAGATCACTTGAGGCCAGGAGTTTGAGACCAGCCTTGCCAACAGGTTGAAACCCTGTCTCTACTAAAAACACAAAAATTAGGCAGCTGTGGTAGCACACGCCTGTAATCCCAGTTACTTGGGAGACTGAGGGCTGAGAATAGCTTGAGCCTGGGAGGCAGAGGTGGAGGTTGCAGTGAGCTGAGATTTCACCAGCGTGGGTGACAGAGTAAGACTCTCTCAAAAAACAAAACAAAACAAAAAACAAAAAGTATAGAAAAACATGATTAATAGAAGAAGGAAAACTGAATATTGAGAAATAAAGCATTTTGTTTTCTTTTAAAGGTTTGTGCTTCTAGACTTGACCCAGATTATTTTATTTCATCCGTCTTCGAAAGGTAGGCATAATTTTATTAAGACAGATATTAGGAAGTGTCCAGTTAATTTTGTTTTAATTTATAAAAATATGTTTCAAATATTTCTTCTTGTAGATTTAAGGTAGTGGATTTGTTGACAATGGCATCACAACATCAAAATACAGTACTTGATGCAGAGCATGAGAGGTCGATGTTAGAAGGCGCTCTTACATTTCTTGTGATTCTTTTGAGTCTTCGTTTACATTTAGGTAAAACTCACTGATACTAATACTTAGGTATTAACTGTTTTCCTCCCTTTCTCCCCATCCCTGTAGTAGAACTGGCTTAGGGAAAAAAGGAAAGGATGTAGATAAATTTAAAGAATGTTTCAAACTCTTGTATGTTGTACTATAGGTATACCTTTTAGAATATCCTTAAAATATGCTTTGCTTAAGGGAACTGCAAATAGCAGTTAAACTACAGTTATGTTTGGAGCATTGCTTCTTTACTCTTTAATTTGAAACATCCTGTAGTTGGTAAAACAGCTTAATGAAAAATGTGGTAATTTTTTTCTTTATAATTTATGTATACTCAGATTTGTTAATTCTGTTTTTAATAATTTTAGGAATGTCTGATGATGAGATTCTCAGGGCGGAGATGGTAGCCCAGCTGTGTATGAATGACAGGACACACAGTTCATTGCTGGACCTCATATCCTTTTAAAATTTTAGTTTCTGTTAGTTGCAGGATCTAAAATAAGTAATTTTTATGATTAATGGTTTATCAATTTTTTGATTAATTGTTTTTCAAAGTTGAAAAATAACAGAAAAAGAAGAATGCCAGTTGTTTGCTCAAGTGTGTATTCAGTGCTGGTGACTGTTTTTTTTTTTTTTTTTTTAACCTCCTATTATTACCTCTTGGGGAACTCTTCTTGGACTTTAGAGTAGATTTCAGGACAGAATGATGGCTTTGGCCACCCCAGCATTTAACCTTCTAGGACAACATTACTGAACGTTTTGTAAAAGGCAACTAGGTCTATTTTGTCTGTGTAGCCAGGATGCAATTCATGGCGAACAGTTAAAGGTACACCTTAAGATTATTATTACCAGGATTTTAAACATTTTGAGGGTTTTTCTGTAGAATTTGGTCTTAAAGCATTTTTGTTCGTAGATTATTGTTTACAAACAGGGAACCTGTGGTTCTTTGTATACGACTGAACGTACAATGAGTATCTGATTATCTTTTTAAGTTAATGTTAATAAAATTTTACACAAGATTATCAAGTAATTTTGTGATAAAAATTCTGGCTAAATTTAGTATTTGTATATCTTATGACTATGTTTGGAAGAATTGGCTAAAATTTTTGTTTTGTGAAATAAGTCCTATTAGAATGCCTATTTGACAACCTTGATTTTTGTAAGCCGCATCAATTTGATATTGTCTGATGAGTTCCTTCAGTCATTATGAACTATGCATCAGTTTATTATAGAGTAAAAACGATCTCTGTATTTTGAATTTTAAAGATTTGTGTAATGTGAGTAGAGAATCTTTTTGGTTAGCCTCTTTGCTTAAATTTGCTTAGCATTTTTTTCTTTGGGGGTGAAATTTTGTGTTTTTTGGAAAAACAATCTTTGCTATAAAAATCTAATTTTTCGCAAGTTCTTTCTGTTTTTTAAGGAAAAGTTATTTACAAAATGATGAAAATGAAGACACATTTTTAGAAATTTTTCAGTCGTTTTCTGAAATTTTTAAATTTATTTCGGGGAAAATATACCTGGGAACTACTACAGCATACAATTTATTAGTAGGCTCCTAGATTAAACATATTTTCAAAAATCACAATTAAAAAGTTATTATTGAACTGTTGTATTATATAGCCCTCTTGTGGCCAGCTCTGTATATTACAGCCAATTACTATTTGCCTACTTCAGCAAAATGAGAAACTAGAGTACCTTGGAAAGGCTATAAATCTGGCTTTTTGTTGCTTATATTTTTTCTTGACATATATATCATATTCCAGAAAATCCTAATCCCAAAAGTGGCATTATTCCAGGCAGTTACAGCTTTGAATCAGTTTTATCAGCTGTAGCTGATTTTAAGGCTCCTGTTTTTGAACCTGGAGGTTCTATGCAACAAGGCATGTATACTCCCAAAGGTATGTTTATATACATAAATGAACTCTTTCAAATATCAGTTCTTGAATGGTGAATTCTTCTGTGTATTAAAAGAAAACGTTTACCTTCTGTTCCTTCAAGCTTTGGTTTTCTTTTCTCCATTTTGTTATAAATGTATGTCTTTACTGGTAAACAGTGATACTGCTTTCAATTACTTAGAAATCTATAGCTTTATGTTACACTAAGACTTCTTAGATGACTCTAAACTATAAAGGAAATTTATATTTGAACTCTAATTCATTTTTATAAGTGATCATAACCATAAGTGAACCAGAAACTATAAAACAAAATGTATATTTAAAAATATTTTGAATGTATTTACTCTCCAAATTTGATTTTGAAACAGCACAACAATCCTCATGACCCAAATTTTAACTTGAAATAGTTCAAACTAAGGTCTGTATAGGCTGGGCGCGGTGGCTTGTGCCTGTAATCCCAGCACTTTGGGAGGCCGAGGTGGGTGGATCACCTGAGGTCAGGAGTTCGACACCATCCTGGCCAACGTGATGAAACCCGTCTCTACTAAAAATACAAAAAAATTAGCCAGCCATGGTGGCAGGTGCCTGTAATCCCAGCTACTCGGGAGGCTGAAGCAGGAGAATCACTTGAATCCAGGAGATGGAGGTTACAGTGAGCCGCTATTGCGGCTCTAACCTGGTCAACAAGAGTGAAACTCCATCTTAAAAAAAAAGTCCACATAGAATGCTGATACCACTTACTTACATTTTGAACCTATGTTAAATGCACAGAACGTTTTCCTTAAGTGGATGATTGGTTTTCTAAGGTTTTCCCCCCCTAGATTTACAGTTGACATGCTTGACAGGAGCCGGAGGTAAGTGAGGTTTTGATTTACACAGTCTTTTTTGTTTGACTTTCAGATTTTCACTTCTCTAAGTTAAAATTTTGAAGGAAATAACAGTTACGTGCTTCTTGCCTCCCTCAACACATTGTCTAAATGAAAAACCAATGCCCATTTTGAAGTTGTAAATAGTATGTACTGTGCTGTGTGTGTTTGGCAAAGCAGAACAGAAAAGCCTTATTTGGGATTTTTCAGGGAATTCACAAGGAGCAAGAAAATCCAGAGTCTCTGGTTGGAAAGTATTCCATGAAAGAAAAGCACAGTATGTTTTTAGTGTAGAGGATATTTTGTGTGTAAAATTAGATGAATTTGGGAGTGGAGTGGTGCCGTGGTGTAGTGCAGGACTTATAAAAGTGTGATGTGAGGATTACATCTCTGTCAGACTCACTTGCGCTCCTCATTAAGAATGCAGGTTCCTGTGTCTCATCTCCTGTCTGCTGTCATCAGAATCTCTGTGGGTGAAATCTGGGAATCTGCTTTTTAAAACAAGCTCTTTAGATGATTGTTCTGAACAATGCTGAGATGGAATACTGGGCATTCGGACATTAAAGCTAGCAAATTGTCATATTTAAATACCGTATGAATTATATTTGCTAGTTGTGTGGTTTAGGAAATCAGTTGTTTTGTTTTTTGTTTTTTTTTCTGGAGACAGAACCTCACTTTGTCACTCAGGCTAGAGTGCAGTGAGCTGTGTTTGTCACTCAGGCTAGAGTGCAGTGGCGCCATCACAGCTCACTGCACCCTTGACCTACTGGGCTCAAGCGATCCTGCCACCTCAGCTTCCCCAGTAGCTGGGACCATAGGCACCCACCACCATGCTGACTAATTTTCATGTGTTTTGTAGAGACAGGGCCTTGCTGTGTTGCCCAGGCTGGTCTCGACTATTGGGCTTAAGCAGGCCTCCTGCCTCAGCCTCCCAAAGTGCTGGGATTACGGATGTGAACCGCTGTGTCCAGCCAGTTTTTTATCTTTGGGTTTGGCTTCTTATCTATAAAATAAGTTTTTAAACTTTTAAAAAGTGGTTGAAACAAGCCTCTGGTTTTGGGGACTAACCCTCAAGTGAATTTGTTATATTAATATAAAACCAACAAAAGCTGGCCTACTCCTGTTAAAGTGGGTATGGGTAGTTGAACTTAGCTTCTCCTCTGTCCTGCTATCCACTTGCTCCTAAAGTGATCCCTGTTATACATCTGTGGTAATTCAGCTCCATGGAACACTGTTTGAAGCCCACTGGACTAATTAATCACTAACGTTTTCTTCCATTGCTAAGGTTGTGCAATTCTAATAAAAGCTTTGGCATGTTAATTGTGCAGAATAATAGACTTTAAAGAGAAGGACGATCACGGCCGGGCACAGTGGCTCACGCTTGTAATCCCAGCACTTTGGGAGGCTGAGGCGGGTGGATCACGAGGTCAGGAGATCGAGACCATCCTGGATAACATGGTGAAACCCATTCTCTACTAAAAATACAAAAAATTAGCCGGGCGTGGTGGCGGGCTCCTGTAGTCCCAGCTGCTCGGGAGGCTGAGGCAGGAGAATGGCATGAACCCGGGAGGTGGAGCTTGCAGTGAGCCAAGATCGCGCCACTGTATTCCAACCTGGATGACAGAGCGAGAATCTGTCTCAAAAAAAAAAAAAAAAAAAAAAAAAAAGATAAATGATTCTAGAAATACTAATGAAGGTCTTTGTGAAGGACTGTTTTCAGAATTTTAAGTCATACTTCTGATACTTTAAGATGAATAGCTTGTTACATGAAACTAGGGACAGTGGTTAACAATGGTTAACAGTGTCTTGTGCTAGAAAGTTGTAATTATAGTGGATGGGTAGGGAGAAGCTTAAGCTTCTCATCATGTTTTCAAATGTTAAGAATTTTGCTAGAAAGAATGAAAGAAAAAAACTTAATCTAGTATGGAGATTCTTTTAAGTCAGTGGTTTCTAAAATTATTATCTCAGTCCATCCTTCAGATTTTTGCCACATCTAAATATCCACTCTACTGAAATATACTTAGTATTTCAGTATTTTTTAAAAATGAGTTAACTTAAAAAAAACCTTGCCTCATCCTAAGCATGATTATTAGTGAGGTGTCATGAATTTTATTTGCAACTTACAATTTTCTAATACACATTTAAAAATAATTACATAATTATTAAAATGAAAAGTTTTATATACTTAATACTTAAAATCATCTTGTGAACCATCAGTTGTACACATTCCACACACAGGATAGTGGTTCCTAATTATGCCGAAGATAAGGAGACAAGTGATCCGTTTTAGCAAAGGAGCAGAAAATCTTTTATAAACAAAAAAGACTTATAAAGTAGGTCTCTGTTGCTCAGGCTGGTGTGCAGTGGCGTGATCTTGGCTCACTACAACCTTTGTCTCCTGGGTTCAAGTGTTTCTCCTGCCTCAGCCACCCAAGTAGCTGGGATTACAGGTGTGTGCCACCACGCCTGGCTAATTTTTGTATTTTTAGTAGAGACAGGGTTTCACCATGATGGCCAGGCTTGTCTCAAACTCCTGACCTCAAGTGATCTGCCCACCTCAGACTCCCAAAGTGCTGGGATTACAGGCATGAGGCACCGTGTCCAGCCTCATTAATCTTTAAATCTAGTTTTCATGCTTTTACTTTTAAGCACTTTTTTTTTTTTTTAAATACTTTTTTCAGAAGGGAAATGAGGTCTGGCTTTGTTGCCTGGACTGGCCTCCAACTCCTGGGTTCAGATGAGCCTCCTGCCTAAGCCTCCCAGGTAGTTGGGACTGCAGGTGTGAGACATACCCTACTTGCATTTAAGTACACTCAAAGGTCTTAACGTGCTGTGTTTCTTTCTAATTGGCACCCTGCAAAAAACAACAACAACAATGAAGTAAACTTTTCTGGTGAGGCATTGTTGTATTACAAAACTTTTGTTCTTTAGTGCTTGCTGAACTCAAGAGAACATTCCTGATGATGAAATTGTGATTTTTGACTTAGAAAAGTAATCATGGCATCAAGCTTCTTAAGGCAAATACTATAATCAGATTAAATTGTTCTGTCTTTCAAATGTAAACTATACTTAACAAATGTAAGAAGTCAATAAATATTGATTTTATTTCTGAGAAGTCAATGTTTCTACTTTCTTTTGAATAATAGCTGAAGTCTGGGATCAAGAGTTTGACCCCGTCATGGTCATTCTTCGAACAGTTTACCGTAGAGATGTGCAGTCTGCAATGGACAGATATACTGCATTGTAAGTCCATCAAATTGATTAGCATCATAACAGAGTATTTTATATTTATATGGAAAAATTTCAATTATAACACAGATATGATATGCTCTCATTAAAGTATATGTCCATTCTTTAGAGATGCAAATAATAATTTAAGGTTTAAATAATAATCTGTCAGAGATTTATGTTAAGATCTTTATCCAAAATTTGATGTTAATGTGATAGATTTAGAACATGATCACTAAATTTAAAAAACAGAAACTTACTTAGTTGCTGTTTCATCAGTGGAATTAAAGGCTTGGTTTTGTGTTGTTCTACTTTTGAACCAGTAGAGGAGGCACAAGTTAAGAGAATTCTCTGACATCAGAGATGGTAATGGGTGTCTGTAATAAGTGAACATATTTCTGTGTTCGTGACAACTGGGAAAATAGCCAAAGCAAAATGAATTTTACTTGTAAATATTTAACAAAATAGTTTACAGTATTGATGCCTGCAGAAGACAAACATTTTGAAAGATATCTTTTAAATACAGAATTCAATTTTGTATGTTATTGTAAATTGTAGACTGTTGTAAATGTATTATTTCCACCTCTTTTAAAACCTTAATAGTTAATATTATATTGCTGAATATCATAGGATATCATCTTTTACTTGTGCTTTCCTACAGCTAAACATTTAAAAAGCAAGTTTAAATGATGCAAATGTCCTTGATTTTGAGAAAGTATTAATACTTACCCAGATAACTATCAAAGTGAAACTTCTCTTTTGCCAAGACTTTGAAGTAATAGAAATATCTATCACAGACAAATATCTGAAGAAAGTTTTTAATGTGGAATTTTAATTTGCTTCCTCCCCCCAAACAAAACCAAAACAATCTTTGAGTCAACAACGACAACAACAACCCAGTTCAGCCATCAGCATCTCTCTCTCCCTTTCTCTAAACCCTTGGAGAAATTAGACTGAGGTTCTCTTTCTCTGGTTTCTTAACTCCCTCTTTTTCTGCTTTTCATGTAGTTTTGTAAAAATTTGCTTGTAGTCTTACTAAACTCTTAGCTCCTTGAGGGAAGATATTTTTATCTCTGTATCTCTTCTACATCTTTAATACTTATCTCAATGCTGGCACTTAGTAGGTATTCATAATATATTTGTTGAATAAATAAATTTGGGTAATTCCTGTTGAAAAATTGAAAAATGAAGAAAATTGGGAAGAAGTATTTGCATGGAAAACCTAACTGAGACTTCATAAACACCGGTCTTAAATGACTCTGCCTTTTTTTCAGGGTAGTGGTGACGGTTAGTTGTTTTGAATGTATAAGAAGTAAATTTTATTCTCTTTTACTTTGTAGTTACTAGAAATTTGGACTGAGATTGGGCTGAAACTTTCAAAGCTTTGAAGGAATCATTAAATAATGCAATCAGTTTTAAAGGGGAAATTTTATTTAACAGTACACATTTATTGAATGCTTGTTATATGCCAGGTACTCTGTAAGGAAAATATAATTGTTTTATTTTTCACTTAGCAAACTTTTAGCTCTGAGCAGTTTATTTCTTTCATTTAGAACAGTGGTTCTTAAGTAGGGATGATATTTGGCGTTGTCTGAAGACTAGTAGGGTTGCCACTGACATCTAGTAAAGGCCAGTTCTACCACCTCTACCAAGAATTCCCTTAATGTCGTTAGTGCCTAGGTTGAGAAACCTGGTTTAGACCCATATTGATACATAGATATACTTTTTCTGTTTCCAAGTATCCTGTGTTTTGGGATCTGTTTTCTATCGTTTAGATCTGTATCATATTTTGATTTATAACTATTTCACATAGTCAGATAAAACCATATTCCCAAAGCTGTTTTTATCAGTTTTTTCACTTTCTTATTTTGTTCTCTATTTTCCCTCATTCTCTTGTTTCCTCTATTTGGCTTTTGAGTTCTTGTACAATTTCTTTATAGCTTCTTAGAAATATTTCTGAACAGGCTGGGTACAGTGACTCACATCTGTAATCCTAGCAGTTTTTAGAAGGCCAAGGCAGGTGGATCACTTGAGCCTAGGCGTTCAAGACCAGCCTGGGGAACATGGTAAAACCCCATCTTTTCAAAAGATACAAAAATTAGCTGGGCCTGGTGGTGCATGCCTGTAGTCCCAGCTACTCGGGAGGCTGAGGCAGGAGAATTGCTTGAGCCTGGGAGGTCAAGGCTGCAGTAAGCTGTGATCATGCCAGTGGATTCTAGCCTGGAAACAGAATGAGACCCCTGTTTCACAGTAAAACAAAACAGAAACATTTCTGAACCACTGTCATATTTCTTAGCAGTTTGAAAATCTATGTTTTAAAAGAAATAATGTACTCAAAGCAGTAATAGCAGATTACAAACTTTTTAGCTTTAGACTAAAACCTTTTAACCATTATCTTTTAAAATACTCTTTGAAATTTTATGTGCAACCTATTTGTGTGATAACTTTTGTGTATGTAAAATAAATACCATATCCTTGCAGAAATGCATTGGTTACTGCTGGGCGCGGTGGCTCACACCTCTAATCCCAGCATTTTGGGAGGTCAGGTGGGCAGATCGCTATGTCAGGAGATTGAGACCATCCTGGCTAACACGGTGAAACCCCGTCTCTACTAAAAATACAAAAACAAAATTAGCCGGGCGTGGTGGTGGGCACCTGTAGTCTCAGCTACTCAGGAGGCTGAGGCGGGAGAATGGCGTGAACGCGGGAGGTGGAGCTTGCAGTGAGCTGAGATCATGCCACTCTCCAGCCTGGGAGACAGAGTGAGACTCTACCTCAAAAAAAAAAAAAAAAAAAAAAAAAAAAAAGAAATGCATTGGTTACATAATTATGTAAAACTTAAAATTTTTGTGATTTATTTTGTATGTGAAACAATAATACCTGCTTCCTTTATGCAGTGTCTTTTATTTGTTGTATATTTGACTGTACAATTGACTGTTTCAGTTGTTGTTTCAGCACAAGTGGGAAGATAACCCTAAACTCTAGGATTTGTTTGCTATTTTATTTATTTTATTTTATTTTATTTTAATTTATTTCATTTTATAGAGACAGAGTCTCACTCTGTCACCCAGGCTGGAGTGCAGTGGCACGATCCCGGCTCACTGCAACCTCCGCCTCCTGAGCTCAAGTGATTCTTCTGCCTCAGCCTCCTGAGTAGCTGGGATTACAGGCACCCACCACCATGCCTAGCTAACTTTTGTATTTTTAATAGAGATGAGGTTTCACCATGTTTTCCAGGCTGGTCTTGAACTCCTGACCTCAGATAATCCGCCGACCTCGGCCTCCCAAAGTGTTGGGATTACAGGCATGAGCCACCATGCCTGGCCGATTTGTTTGCTATTGATTATTTTCATCTGCTTTTTAGTTTTAAGGGACAAAAAGTGGCTTAACTGATTATACTGGGAGGGATCTTTTTTTATTTGCAAGATGACCTTTTGGAGGTCATCTTGCAAATTAAAATGAAAAATGGTCAGATAAATTTAAACTTTTGTGTTCTCACAATTTAGCTCTGTGCCAGGCACTTTAAAGGCAACCAGTAAATATTTGTTAAATGAATGAAAAGTAGATTTCTTTCAGTTTTTGTGCTGAGAGTTTAAGTGAAAGTAAGCCATTTGCTCTATGTGATGCTTAGATGCTTAGAATTTTAGGCTCTTATTGCTGGAAAAGGCCTTTAAAATCTAGTCCAGGTTCTATAAAAGTGTCTTGTGGGCCTTCACTGGAAGACAGGGTTGGGCAACAACAAGAAGAGGCTTAAGAGAGTGGAAGTGGCTCATCCTGCTTCCCTTTCTCCCTTCCAAATATCCCCGAGTGGGCATTCAGCTCTTAAAAAGAAAACAAAAACGAGATAACAACAACAAAGCAAACCAACAGTTGGAAAACCATCATTTCAGTGTTATATTTTATATATGAAGACATTGTGGCTCAGAGAAGGTCAGTGAAAATATGTCTGGTTTTTTTTTGTTTGTTTTTGAGACAGGGTCTCACTTTGTCACCCAGGCTGGAGTGCAGTGGCGTGATCATAGCCCACTGCAGCTTCCAACTTCTGGACTCAAGTGATCTTCCCATCTTACCCTCCTGAGTAGCTAGGACTACAGGTGCACCACCATGCCTGGCTAGATTGTTTAAAAGTTTTTTGTAGAGGTGGGTTCTTGCTATATTGCCCAGGCTAGTCTTGAACTCGTAGTCTCAAGTGATCTTCCTGTCTCAGCTTCCCATAGTGCTAGGATTATAGATGTGAACCACTGTTCCTGGTGAAATATGTCTGACAGTGGCAGTGTTGTTAGAACTATGAGCTAGGCCATTTCCAAAGATAGAAATGATTTCGTAAAGCATCTGTTTTAAATTCAACTGAAAAGTACATTTTAAAAAATATGTAATTTCTTGTATTTCTGTTGCCTCCTGTCTCCCATTTTGAAGGTTAATGACTGCTGCCCCATGTTTGAAAGTATGATGTATGAGTTTTATGTATGTCATTTTGGTCTCAAACTAGTCAATAATTACGTGTTGGTGTGAGTCACTTAAGTAATTTTTTTCTGTCATGTAGCATTTCCTTTGCATTATTCTGTTAATGCTTTTGAAAAGAGCAGTCAAAATGATGTATTACTCAGGCCTTCAACAAATGTATAACCTTTATTTTGCAACAATTTATTAATCTAGGTGCCACATATTTAGTGGTTACTGCTTAAAGCAAACAAAGAGACAAAGTAAAATTAAAAATTGCTTTTTTAATGCTAAATGAAATAGAATAGTTGAAGTATTTCATCATGGCTATTGCGATCATTTTGAAAATTATATTTATATGTTGTCACTGTAGTATTATATACAAACTAATTTTTAAATTTATTTTTAATTTATTTTTATTTTTTTGAGAGAGTTTCACTTTTGTTGCCCAGGTTGGAGTGCAATGGCGCGATCTCGGCTCACTGGAACCCCTGCCTCCCGAATTCAAGCAATTCTTCCACCTCAGCCTCCCAAGTAGCTGGGATTACAGGCATGTGTCTACCATGCCTGGCTAATTTTGTATTTTTAGTAGAGACGGAGTTTCTCCATGTTGGTCAGGCGGGTCTCGAACTCCTGACCTCAGGTGATCCGCCTGCCTCGGCCTCCCAAAGTGCTGGGATTGCAGGCAGCAGCCACCGCGCCTGGCCCAGAAACCAGTTTTTTTAATTGCAAAGTTAATTTTATAGCATCTTCATAATCATAGGTACAGCTTATTTCTCTGATATATTAATGATAGTTTTCTTATTTTTAAGATTTTTTTTTCTTCATTCTATATAGTATTTGTTTCCTCTAAGGTGCATTTTCTATTGTTCAGTCTCTAGCTTTCGAGTTAGAGGCATTCCCCAGATGTCTGACAATGTTGACTGCTTGTTATTAAGAGCTCTTGAGTGCATTGTCGGAACTTGTAGATTCTGAATTTTAATATAGGGTGATTTGGGTAGGCAGGTTTGTTGAGAAACACTTGTGTTAGATCTTTCTTTTTGGCCTGGTCAGATTCCTCAGGGAAGTATCCTGAGATACTGCCCAGAGGTAATGGTATGGCTGCTATTATTCCGTGAACCGACTGGGAGACAAGGCCTAGGGACTCTGAGTCAAATATGCATATGACGACTTTAATCTTTCCTCCTTATACCCTCAGTTGTACTTGCTATTTTATCCTCCCCGGAGATGAGTTCTGTAGCCAAAATTCTGTTTCAGTGGTGGAAAGGCAGTTTTCATCCAATCCTCCTTATTTTAACCCCCTGCCTTCCCACCTCCAGTTGTAAAGGTACCAGGTGCTGTCAATTTTGTTGTTTATTTTTTAATTGCACTTTTTATTATTGAGTTTTAAGACCTCTTTATATTTTCTGAATACTAGACTTATCAGGTATATGATTTGCAAATGTTTTCATTTCTTTCTCCTTTTTTTTTTTTTTTTTTTTAAGACAATGTCACTCTGTTGCTCAGACTGGTGGCATGATCACAATTCTCTGCAGCTTTGAGCCTCTCCAGGCTCAGGTGATCCTGAGTGGCCTCCCGAGTAGCTGGGACTACAGGCATGTGCCACCACACATGACTAATTTTTGAATTTTTTGTAGAGATGGGGTCTCTACATGTGTTGCCCAGGCTGGTTTGATCTCTGCGGCTTAAGTGATCTGCCTGCTCAGCCTCCCAAAGTGTTGGGATTACAGGCATGAGCTATGGCGCCCCGTCTGTGCATGTTTTCCGCCATTCTGTGGATTGTCTTTTTCACTTATTTGAAAGTGTCCTTTGAGTCACAAATGTTTTAAATTTTGATGAATTCCAGTTTTTTTCTTTAATTTTTCTGTTTGTCGCCTAAATTAATTTAATTTTCCTGTCTGTTGCCTAAATCAAGGTCACAAATAGCTAAACCTGTGTTTTTCTCAAAGAGTTTTATGCTTAAAAATATAAAACTACAGCTGAAGCTTTTACATCAAATTCTCTGATCGATTTTGAGTTAGTGTTTATGTATGCTGTGAGGTAGTGGTCCAACTTCATTCTTATTCATGTGGTGTTTCTTTGAGTTTTAATGGACCTTGCCTGTTCAACAACCTGGGCCTCATACAGTCTTTTCTTTTTTTGTGGATAGCTTAAAACTACACATTCACTTTCTTTAAAGGTTATAGGCTTGCTTAGGTTATTTCTTGAAAAAAAATTGCTAAGTTGTATTTTTCTAAGAAATCTTTAAGTTTATACTTAATGATTAAAAAAACTTCCCTGTGTTTTTATTCCTGTTGTTTATGTGTGTTTGCTATTTCTTATTTTGAATTAGGTGTCATAGCAGATGATGATCAGTTTTATTATGCTTTCTAAGAACCAACTTTTGATTGTCTCTCTCCTCCCACCCTCATTTTCTATTTCATTCTTTTTTTTCTGTATTACTTATTATCTTTTTTTTTTTTTTTTTTTGAGTTGGAGTCTCACCCTGTCGCCCAGGCTGGAGTGCAGTGGTGCGATCTCTGCTCACTGCAATCTCCGCCTCCCAGGTTTACACCATTCTCCTGCCTCAGCCTCCTGAATAGCTGGGACTACAGGCACCTGCCAGCACGCCCAGCTAATTTTTTGTATTTTTTTTTAGGAGAGACGGGGCTTCACCATGTTAGCCAGGATGGCCTCGATCTCCTGACCTCGTGATCCTCCCTCCTCAGTCTCCCAGAGTGCTGGGATTACAGGTGTGAGCCCTCATGCCAGGCCTTTTTTTTCCCTTTTTTGAGACAGTCTCACTCTGTCTTCCAGGCTGATGTGTAGTGGTGCAATCTTGGCTCACTGTAGCCTTTAACTGCTGGGCTCAAGCGATCCTCCCACCTCAACTTCCTGAGTAGCTGGGATTACAGGGGTGCATCACCATGCTTGGCTAATTTTTGTATTTTTTGTAGAGACAGAGTTTCACCATGCTGCCCAGGCTGGTCTTGAACTACTGAGCTCAAAGCGATCTGCTTGCCTTGGCCTTCCAGAGTGCTGGGATTACAGATGTGAGCCACTATGCCAGGCCATTATTGTCTTCTTGCAATTTAGTTTGGATTGTCTTTGTTCCTTTTCTTGGATACTCAGTTGTTGTTGTTGTTGTTTTAGTGCATTTGGTTTTCATTTTTAATTACTCCTATTTAATTTTTATTGTTATATATTTTAAAAATATTTTTAATTGATATATCTTAGCCTTAATATTACCTTTTACACAGTATTTGAAGATACTTCTCTGATAGTTTCATACATGTGTACAGTGTGTAATGATCAAATCAGGGAAATTGGGATATTCATCATCTCAAACATTTATCTTTTTTTTTATGTTGGGAACATTACAGTTCTTCTAGCTATTTTGAAATATACATTATTATTAACTATAATTTGGATGCTTAGTTGTTGATTTTTTCACAAACATATGGATTTTAAGGCTATGTATTTCCTTCTAAGCACTACTTTGGTTGTGGCCCACAACTTTTTCTATATAGTTTAGGCTTTAAATTTTTCTGTTATGATTTTTAATGGCTTCTGAATTTCTAAGAGCATAGTTACCTATAGCCAATGGCTGTCCAAAAATATGGAAAATTCCAGAAATAAATAACTTATAAATTTTAAATTATATGCCATTGTAAGCAGGGTGATGAATTATTGTGCCATCCTGCTCTGTCCCACCTGGAATATGAATTGTTCCTTAGTCCAGTGTACCATGCTGTATATACTACTTGCTTGTTAGTTATTGACATTGTCTGCTCCTGACATCCAGCCATCACATTGTCATGGCCTGATGATTCAAGATCACCTGAAGCAGATGTTCCTCCTTCTGATGACATATTGTCAGAAGGTCATTAGTAGCCTGATGCCATGTCACAGTGCTTACCATCATTCACTTCACTTCATCTCATCACGTAGGCATTTTATCATCTCACATCATCACAAGAAGAACAAGAGTGAGTATAGTACAGTGGTCCCCCTCTTATCCTTGGGACATGTTCCAAGACCCACAGTAGATGCTTGAAATGAGGGATGGTATCCAACCCTATATCTACTATGTTTTTCTCCTACAATACATACCTATGATAAAGCTTACTTTATCATAGTATTAGATAGATAATACTAATTAGAGATAAACAGTAATAACTAAAGGTAAAATAGAAGAATTGTAACAATAATCTGAATGGCATACAACTGAAACGTATGAATTATTTCTGGAGATTTTCATTGAATATTTTCTGACCGTGGTTGACCATGGGTAACTGAAACTGTGGAAAGTGAAACTAGGTATAAGGGGGACTACTATACATAAGGTATTTTGAGAGAGAAAGCATGTACACATTCACCTAACTTCTATTACAGTATATTGTTGTAATTATTCTGTTATCACTTACTGTTGTTAGTCTCTTATTGTGTCTAATTTATAAATTAACCTTTATCATAGGTATGTATGTATAGGAAAACATAGTATATAGAGAGTTTGGTACTATCCTTATTTTCAGGCATCTACTGGGGGCTTTGGAACATGTTCCCTGAAGATAAGAGGGGCCTACTGTATTTGCATACAAGTTCATAATTATCTTCTTGGGGAACTTGTTGTTCTTACATCCCAGAAGAGACAGACAAGCTAATTCATTCTCCTTGTGAGTTATTCTTTCAATGAGGGTAAAGCCTTTCAAGGGTCTTAGCTTTAGGTGGGATCTCAGTTCTGTCTCTGAGTCTTGTGTGAGCCCAACACACCTTGTGATCTGTTTGCTCAAAGACTTTATAACAACTGGCACAGTGTTAGTGCTTGTCACTAATTCCTTCTTTTTTGTGGTAACTGGAGAATTCCACTTTTTTTGTGTGAGCTCAAATATGCATTCAAAAGATTATATTTATTTTATCCAGCTTTTCCAACCATTGGTAGTGGGAGAATTTTCAGGTCATCTATTTTGCTTAATTGTTACAGCTGGAAATTTCTTTGCTGAGTACTTCATCTGTATTCTTTCTGTTCATTTCTCTTTGTTAGCACTTTAAAGTTTATATATTTTTTAATATTCAGCTTAGCTCTCTTTACTCATTTTTAGCCATTAGGAAAAGAAATAGTAATGTTCATTGTATAGAGAATAGAAACCTCTTTGGCATTTTAAGCAATTTGATTAAAAATAGCACTGCATAAAACATTGTGGCAGAAATTGGTGTCTATAAATTACATTTAAACCACAGTTTGATTTTGAGGCTATCATCTAATTCTAGTTTTGTTTTTTTTTTTACAGTTTAAAACAGAGCGGAAAATTTCCTGGAAATCCCTGGCCTCCCTATAAGAAAAGGACATCACTCCATCCTAGCTATAAAGGTCTCATGAGACTTTTGCACTGTAAAACTTTACACATTGTGCTATTCACTCTGCTTTACAAGGTACAGTAGTAATTTGAATAGAAAGACTAAGTTTAGAATTTATTTTCAAATAATAATCCTTTAGGATAATATTTATATAAAAGTACCACTTATAAAGCAAAGTGTGTTTATACATTTAAGATGTATGAAGATATGTTATAATCACATATATTTGAAATCCAAGTTGAATATAACAGAATAGCTACAGCATTCTTTGTGAGAAACTATTTATCTTATCTAGCTACAGATAAAAATATGTATTTATGGCTTCTGCAGAACAATAAGTGAAATACCATGGAACTACAAGAGGTGTAGAATGAGCTACAGGGACCAAACAACCATCAGAACCCACTAAAATGACAAAACTAGAATGGCAGTTATGTGAGCCAGTGAATCTTAGGTTGGGGTGGTTCTTTTTGCTTTTTTCCTCTAATCAGGAAAGTGACGTGGAAGGATTTGAGTGTGGTTTCTATGTGGCAAGATCAAAAATTGTTTTTGATAAACATCTTAGGAACTCACAAGATGATGCATTTACTTTCTTGTTATCTAAAATTTGTTTTATTTTGGGATCTTCTCACGTAAAACAGATTTATTTGACTAACATTAATTGTGTACTCAAAAACTTGTATGAAACATAATATTGTATAGTATGTATGTGTGTATATAATAGGGATTTTTATAATCTCATCTGCATGAAAGATGAAAAAAGTCTGGGTGCAGTGGCTTATGCCTGTAATCCCGGCACTTTGGGAGGCTAAGGTGGGCAGATCTCGAGGTCAGGAGTTCGAGACCAGCCTGGCCAACATGGTGAAACCGCGTCTCTACTAAAACTACAAAAATTAGATGGGTATGGTGGTGGGCGCCTGTAATCCCAACTTCTCGGGAGGCCGAGGCAGGAGAATTGCTTGAACCTGGGAGGTGCAGGTTGCAGTGACCCCAGATCGTGCCACTGCACTCCAGCCTGGGTGACATAGTAGGACTCCATCTCGGGGGTGGAGGAAAGAAAGATGAAAGAAAAAAGAAAATAACTATATAGACATGATAAATGTTACGCAGGTAGATACAAAGAAAACCTCTTGTTCCTCTTCCTAGTTATAATTTGAAAAATTAAAAGTTAAGAGAAATTCAAAGAAAAATAAGAATATTTGTTACACAAATTTCCAATTACTATGTACAATCATTTAACACATTGTTTAAGAAAGTATATATTTAGTTAGGTAGGAATTTTAGTTTTTTTCTTAATCTTATAATGAAATAATACTTTTAAATTTCTATACTTTTCTTTCAACTCCACCCATGACCAATTTTTCATTGTACTTGTTTCTAAAGTTTTCCTGTTATGATTTTGGACAGGTGCCTCAAAAAACACCTTGGGTGGTTTATTTTCATTAACTTCCAAGAGGGTTATTCAGTAATTGATTTAAAATGTTCTTTTTCTTTATTAAAAAATGTAGAATATCTTTTTGTACTGAAAAGATATTTGTATTTGTTTTACAAATAATGGACAGTCTTCGAATGTTTACTTAGTGCCAGATTTTGTTTGAAATGCTTTATATATACTTGTAGACGTTATTTTGCTTAAGCTAGCAAAAATCCTTATGAGTGAAAGTTCTGTTGTTATTCTCCTTTTTCAGATATGAAATTGAGTTTTAGAGGTTAAATAACTAGTTCAGATGGGGAAGCTAAGTACTGTTATAAGTAATAATTAATAAGTGACAAATAATTCATGAAAATTTAAGGAAGCCTTATGGCAAATTATTATGCTCTTTCAAGTTATATGTTTCAATGTTTTCGTATGCTAAATGTACAAATAGTATTTTATGAAAAATAAAAAGACAATGTTTTAGTTGTTACAAGACTATCATAAATGAACTCTTGAAATCTCAACTTTAAAATAGCTTTCTTGATTTTACTAATAATAATAATAATAAAATTCTCCATTGACATTACGTTGGCAAGTCAACTTTCTAAAAATCAATTTTAGTAAACCACCTTTATCCTCTGACGTATTTAGTGTCAAAATAAAACTGCCTGGAAACATCATTTTTCTTTCTTTCTTTTTTTTTTTTTTGGAAGTACCTAATAGAGGGATTTTTTTCCTCCTTAGCTCTTAAGTTATTCAGTTAAAGCTGTAATGCCACAAGCTTTGAAGTCAAAATTTAATTGAATTTAGCTGGTAATGTTTTATTTATCAGGAGGAGATAGTATAGTAATGATAGTCAGTGGCCTGGGAGTCTGAGGTCTGCGTTCTAGTGTTGCTTACACTAGCTAACTGGTTGTGTGGCTGGGCCTTGGTTTTCTCTCCATAACATAGTGGATCAGAAGGGATGACTTCTGTGGTCTCCCAGCCTTCAGTCTCCTCCTGCTGCTGCTTCTGCTCCTCACATCGTTGGCACCACTCACTCACTATTTGTTGAACACACATTGCTAGACACTACACAAAGCAAATGACAGATATTAACCCATGCAATCCTTACAACAATTCTGGGCTTTAATTACATTTTTATTTTTCTTTCTTATTTTTGGTTTTTTTTTTGGATGGGGATGGGACAAGTGAAAGTGCTAGGAGGGGCTCTATAATTTCAACTTTAGAGATAAGAAAACTAAGACCAGAGTCTGTTGCTGAAGGTCAACTAGGAATAGACAGAAATTTGTTTATTGGTTTTTAAAAGGTTTTGAATGCCTGTGCTCTTCACTGTGCCACACAACAGATGAACAGAGAAGCCCTCTGAATAGTCAGAAAAACATGAGAAGAATCAGTGACTTGAAAGTCTCTCTATTCTTTAGTTGTAGTAGATTAGGTCTTAAGCGATTAAGACCTCCTTTCCAAGTCGCCTCAGCCATTTGGGCAGCTTCTGTGAGGCTCAGCTTATCCTGTCCTCTTTTTTGCTCTCTGCTATCTTGCCCACAATTAAAACTGCCATTCCCTACAGAATTTCTTCCTTTTGTCCTTTCCATCATTTGGCCAGATGACTTTTATAATGAGGACAAGATGATAGCTGCCAGGCCATTTTGTTACTTGTCGTATTTTAGATATCTTCTGGTTAGTGGTCTGTTATATCATAGTGAATGAGTGATTGATGTAGGTAGCCCAGAAACCCTGTGTAAGATGCATAAGGTTTGCATTGAGTAATCCATAGGTCAGATTTATCAAATTTTCTTCAGAGAAGCCTCTTTACTAACCGCTTGAATTCCTTCTACCTTTCTCCTACATGTAAATCACACACTGACATACATATGAATATAGCTACTCAAAATACTCAGAGGCTCAGAACTTTAATTTCAGAGACATGTTTTTAAGAACATTAATGCACCATAAACATTTATTGTGCTTCCAGTTATATGCCAGGTGCTGTGCTAAACACATTTGCTTGAATTATCCTATTTAGTAAACTTATTTATCTGATGGCCTTGTCATCAAGAGAAGAGTGTCAGCAAATTAGGATATAAAAATATTCTTATTAATTTATTTTATTAAATACTTATATTCATATGAATTTATTTTAGTGGACTCTCTGACATAACCTTTAGAAAATTTGTGAACTGGTATTTCTAGATATTACTTAAAGTACTTTTCGTCTATAACAGTAAAATATTTTTGGATCTCTAAATGAAATACATTTTGTGGAAAAAAGTAATTATGAGGCATTTTCTTCCCTTTTTAAAGATTTTGATGGATCATCAAAATCTGTCAGAACATGTACTCTGCATGGTTTTGTATCTGATTGAATTAGGACTCGAAAATTCTGCTGAAGAAGAACCAGATGAAGAGGTAAGTAGTTTTTTGTAATTTAAAATTTTTAGATAGGCAGTCCCTATCTGGCTCCAACCAATTGTTGCCAAACCAGACATGTTATACTTTTGCTAGTTATGACATGCCTTAGTAAAGTGTATTTATGGATTCATCTTGAGGTACATTTATGTTTTCATCAGACTCATAAGATCTTTTAAAGAACTACTGGAAAAGGCCCTTTGGGATCTTTAAATACGTACAGTTTTTTAGGGCCTTAATTGATGCATTAAATTCTATTATGGAATTACTGAATTTGAAATTTATAATTCCTATCACAAAAATTAATAAAAGTGTTTAATGCATTTTTGGTGTTATGCTAAGAATATTGATTATTGGCAAAAAATTACCAGTAATCAATAAATAATCAGTAAAACTGAAGTTAGGGCTTAGCTCCAAAAATTCTAATAATTTGATTAGGGATTATTTTTGAGTAGCAAATTCTTTCTGTAAAGGTTTTAAGGTAATGGCATGAATATTGTTATATGGGAGAATGTTTAAAGTACTTAAGAGTGAAAGTTGTTAATTTGTTTCAGGACTTTAGAAGTATTGTGTCCATAAAAGCAATTGTTACTACAAATTAGTTTCACTAATGTGTAAGATTCTCCTCATCTCTTCCCTCCTAAATGACAAAACGTAACACAACATAATAATTGCAAAAAACAAGTTAAAGAAACCACTTTGTGGTTCTTTGTAGTCCAAGTTGAATCAACATATGTTCTTTCATAGATGTTAAAAGGTTATAAAGATTCCTCTATGATTAGGTCATACCTTTGGTTGATTTTTCAGTTTCCTCCAAATTAGTCCAAATTAGCATTATTTGTATTACTAATGGGTGAGGATGAATATTCTGTAATGTTCAGTATTCTAGATTGAAAAATGTATTTAAAAATGTATTTTAAGTCAGATGTTTAGCTGATTCCATCAGACTTACCCATATTGATATTGAGTAATTTATTACTACATTTTTTGTTTGAATTTGGTTTTATTCAAATTTATTCACTCTATAATTTGTGGATGAGACAGTAAAGGATCCAGGATTATGATAGGCAATGGATGATTTTTGGGGGCTTGTTACATCTCCATTGTACCTTGGACCTGACGTGGCAAGATTTGATATTGTTTTTTTTTTTTTTTTTTTTTTTTTTTTAAGGCATCCGTGGGTGGACCAGAACGTTGTCATGACAGTTGGTTTCCTGGCAGTAACTTAGTGTCAAACATGCGACACTTTATAAACTATGTTAGAGTAAGAGTTCCAGAGACTGCGCCTGAAGTGAAGAGAGACTCACCTGCAAGTACTAGCTCTGATAACTTGGGTTCCTTTCAAGTAAGTGTAAACGTAAGAAAGAAAATAAGGAAAAGCTTTATGTTATGTATGTTATGTTGGGATATACTGTTCCTATGATATCCAAAAGAAAAAAAAAGTGGTTGCAGATAACTTTAAATTGTTTTTTATTTCCTCTGATATATCTATGCAACTTCTACCTTATCAGTCTTTTTCCCTTAATCTGCCAGAGTTCACGACGGCCTAAAGTTCTTCAAAGAGAGGTAGATGTGTATGATATTTGCATTAACTAGCAACATGGCTTTAACTGGAAATGGGGAAAAACTGCTTTGAAGTATTTGTGTGTGTATAGGTGTTTAATTAATATGGTTAAATTTAAAAGAAAGTTTCTTGGATTTGTGTGTGGTTTTTTTTTTTGACAAAGTGATTTAAGCTTAATATTAAAGAAAATTTATATTGAGCTTAAAAATAACACTGAGTATTTTCTTATTAGTGTTCGAAGTATTTTGGACCAATTATAGGTAGCATATTTGAGTCTCTTTACATTTAGCATTGCCACTATACTACTAACTTCTTAAAAATGACTTGGATATTTTCTGAATTAAAATAAATTTAATTGCTAGCAGCATGCTCATTTGCAAATAACTTTTTTTTGCTTCTATGGCAATTAATTAACTTTGATAAACTAAGCCTATGAAGTCTTAAATTCTGTGTGTTCTGGCTTTGGACTCATTTTGAAAATCAGTGCTCTCATTGCATGTAAGTTAATTTTTAAAAAGCAGTAATGAAAAATCTTGAAATGACATTTTAAGTAACTAAACTTAAGCAGTTTTAGTCTTCCCAGCCTAGATTTTTGTCAGTAGAGAACATTGAATCAGACATTTCTTATAGTAGAGTCTATTTGTAGGAGCTTTCTTGGTCTTTGACAACGTATTTTCGCTGTAAGCAAAAACTGGAACCTCTAAAGAGGCTTTTGCCTCTAATGCTGGTAGAGTACTTTAAAAAACAGCTTCGATGTTAAAAAATAGTATATACTGTCATTTGACTCACAAAAGCTCATCTGATATTAGAGCATCCTTTCTATGCTTGCTTTTAAAAAATAAATTCATTAAACTGATTCATATCTTAATTAAAAGATGTTTTCTAAGAGCCCTGGTGCAGTTTGATTGCTTTAGCAAAAAAGCTTTTTAGAATTTAAATTAATGAGGAAAATACTTAGTTAAAAAAAAAAAAAAACTGTTCAGAAAACAAATCATAGTCCTTGACCGACAAACCAAAAACAAATAAAAAACAAATCACAAATCACAGTTTTAATTTCATATTAAAATTTAATAAAACAAATTAAATTTCATATTAAAATATGAAACAGTTTGATTTTTTCATCCTTATATTTCAGTTTAGTAACTTTAAGCATTTATGTTAGAATTTTCAAACTTTAAAGTTCCTTAAAAGTGAAATTAATTACTAGTTCATGTTTGTTAGCTTAGAAAATTTTTTAAAAAACGAATTTATAATTTTCTTAACTGGAAACTGTAGCAGTCTTCCAGAAGTTACTAAAGAGTACCCTATTCCTCATGAATGCTGACCAGAACAGCCTTTCCTCCTTTAAACTAATGAATTTTAGTTTATGATTCTCTTTAATATGGCTGTAGATACTACGTAAGTTTTGTCTGTTTTCGGGAGGTTGAAAAGGAGGTGTTACTGCTGATGATCTCCTTATAAGTCTTTCCAGATTGAGTGGGATTAAATATATTTGAGAGAGATAGGTCAAGGGACAGAATTATTTAAAGAGCAAATCTGTTGAATAAATCTTTTTATGAAACTGAGCATTCCCTTTGGAAAATGTAGTACTAGTATGTTTTTAAAATGATGCTAAATAACTTCTCTTGATTTTTCTTTGTTTCTCTTTTTTAATGGTAGAATTCTGGTACAGCTCAAGTTTTCAGTTTAGTAGCAGAACGTAGAAAGAAATTTCAAGAAATCATCAATCGCAGTAGCAGTGAAGCAAATCAGGTGGTTCGTCCCAAAACTTCAAGTAAATGGTCTGCTCCTGGCTCAGCTCCACAGTTAACTACAGCCATTTTGGAAATTAAAGAAAGCATATTGTCTTTGCTAATTAAACTTCATCACAAACTCTCAGGAAAACAAAACTCCTACTATCCTCCTTGGCTTGATGACATAGAAATTTTAATCCAACCAGAAATTCCTAAATACAGTCATGGAGATGGTATAACTGCAGTGGAAAGAATTTTACTAAAAGCTGCGTCGCAAAGTAGAATGAACAAACGCATCATTGAAGAGATATGTAGAAAAGTGACCCCTCCTGTACCACCTAAAAAAGTCACTGCAGCAGAGAAGAAAACATTGGACAAAGAAGAAAGGTAATTTTTATTTTTAATGTTTTAAACGTGTGTATAGTTGAAAAATTGATATTTTTTTCCTTTTGGTCATTTGAGGATAATCACTTGGATGTTTAATAGCAACAGTCATAGCTGATGTAATGTAAGTGGAATGGAGCATGGTCAGTGCTTGTACATGTGATATATTGAGTTTATTGACGGACAGGTGAGACTTTCTGACCCCACCGTAAAATTACTACCTTAAATCTATATGTCTCTTTGGAAAAATTGCTACTGCTTTTATTGCTGTAAGGATCTAATAATTCTCTTACTGTTAAAGTTGAACTGTTCAACTTTAAATGAGAATAAAAAAATATTTAAACATTTCTCAAAATAAAAATCCAACTGCTTTAGTTTCTTTTGGTCTTTTCTAATCTTTATTAATATATGATTGCTGATTTTTGAAAAGTGATGTTTTAAAACACATTCTGACTAACTTATGCTTCTAGCTTTTGGATCTTTAGGTTGCTTATAATTTGTTGTTAAAATTATATTTATAAACTTTTTTTCATCTTTTGACTTTCTTGAAAAAAAAAAGAATGGGATTTAAAAAAAAATCTCAAGATATATACTATGTTATGTGGGGTTTGTGGGTCAAGGACTATGAGCATAGTATGGTTCTTTTTTTCAGTGGTACATTGTTTGCCAGAAGAGCTGTGTTACTGTGCATTGTCACCAATTGTTTCCCAAGAGCCTTGTCAACATTGCTGACCCTACTGTCATAAACATGACAAGGTGAATCTTGAGAGAGTGAAACTCAGCATAATTGTCAAACTCTTGGAAAGGGTTCAGTGTTTATTACAGAAAAAAAAAAAAAAAAAAAAAGAGCATGCCTTTTAATGAGTGTACATAGGCTAAAAGACCCAGGACATTAAAAAAAAAGGATTTCAGATCAAATTCAAGATAGTCATTGCTCACTTCTCCGAGATTATAAATAATATTCGTTGTTTTAATTTCTTTATTATTTAAGACAAATTTGTCTACCAAAGCAACAATTATAGGGGAAGGGTACACATTTCCCCTTAGGGAGGGTCCAAAGAGATCACATCAATATTATCTTAATTTAAGAACCTAGGACCTTGATCATCTCGATCTCTTTTATATAGGTAAAAATCATTATCAACAGAGTTATTTGGACTACTGTTGTGAGCGGTATGACTAATACATCATTTAGCAGTTTGAAGTGTACTTTAGAAGTATTTTCTGGATAATTTCATCTTCTTACTTTTAAAATTAAATATAGGCAGTTATGGGTTAAATGATCAGTGGAAGCAAGCCTAAGATGGATCTTACTCGATTGATCCATTTCTCACTCACTGGGTGTCAGTCCAGCACTTTTCTAGACATATCTGTGTCCAGTGTTGGACTTCCTGACCTCGAGGAATTGATACTATAATGGAGAGACAGACTGGTAAACAGATAGTTTGTTAGTAGTGTTAACATAGTGTAACAGGTACTATATTGGGTACACAGAGTGTTAATGGGAGTAGCAGGACATAAGGCTAAGAGGGTAACTGCATATAATTAACTGGCACAGGGTATAAATGGTTACAGGGAAACTGGAAGGATTTTAAGTGAGGAATAATATATAGGATAGAACTGGGCGCGGTGGCTCGCGCCTGTAATCCCAGCACTTTGGGAGGCTGAGGCGGGCGGATCACGAGGTCAGGAGATCGAGACCATCCTGGCTAACACGGTGAAACCCCGTCTCTACTAAAAATACAAAAAATTGGCTGGGCATAGTGGTGGGCGCCTGTAGTCCCAGCTACTCTGGAGGCTGAGGCAGGAGAATGGTGTGAACCCAGGAGGTGGAGCTTGCAGTGAGCCGAGATTGTGCCACTGCACTCCAGCCTGGATGACAGAGTGAGACTCTGCCTCAAAAAACAAAAACAAAAACATATGTGTGTGTGTGTGTATATATATGTATATATATGTGTGTATATATATAGGATAATTACATGCGGGTGGATTAGAGTGGGGTAAGACTGGAAATTGGGAGAGCAAGCTACTTAGTCATCTAGTGGGGCAGGTGTGATAAGGGTCTGAACTAAGACAGTGATGATAATAAAGAGAGGAGGAGATGTATATGAGATATTTAGCAGGTACAAGTTGTTAGACTCGGTAATCAGCTTGATGTGAGAAATGAGGGAGATGTCATGAATGGTGCCCTGATTTCTGACTTGGATAATGTTCCTTTTACCAAGATAATGGAGTATAGGAGGGGTCTCAGGCTCAGTAGTAAAACTGATCTGTTCAGTTCTGGACACTACTAAGTTTAAGAGGGATACCCAGGTGAAGATGTCCAGTCAGATATAGGGTTTAAGATTTAGGGGAGAATTCTTAGAGATACAGATATGAGCACATAGGTAATAGTAGAATCCTTGTATATGGGAGAAAGTGTACAGTGAGAAAATGAGAAGAATGAATATAGAACTCAAGGGAAAAACATTAAAGGGAATGACTGAGGAAAGGGTACCTACAAAGGTGACTGATAAATGGATGGCTGAGCAGAGTAAGAGAAAAACTGGGGTGAGTGGCTTTAGAGAAGTCACAAGAGGAAGTTCAGAAAGCAAGAAACTTATCAAAATTGTTAAGTGCTACAGGAGTTCAATAAGATTGGCCATCCTGTTTGATTTATTAGTTAGGAGGTCATCCTTTGGTACCTGTATAAGGAGCAATTTTAGTCACATATATAGTTATACTACATCTTTGATGTAATTAAAAGTTTGTTGGGAGGTCGAGGCGGGTGGATCACGAGGTCAGGAGATTAAGACCATCCTGGCCAACATGGTGAAACCCCATCTTTACTAAAAATATAAAAAATAGCTGGGCGTGGTGGCGTGTGCCTGTAGTCCCAGCTACTAGGGAGGCTGAGGCAGGAGAATTGCTTGAAGCTGGGAGGCGGAGGTTGCAGTGAGCTGAGATCACGCCACGGCACTCCTGCCTGGCGACAGAGTGAGACTCCATCTCAAAAAAAAAAAAAAGTTTGTTATAAAAAATTTATATTAATATATGCAAAAGCCTACAGTAGATTAAGAATTTAGGAGAATTCCTAAATAGGAGTTATAAAGAACTAACTAAAAATTTGTTTCCATGGGAGAAAGGACATTCAGTAACATATAATTTAGATGACCAGTCATTAAGTTTGAATTAGTAATAGCCTAGAATGTAATAAATCTACTGACAAAATTAGAAGGTTGAAAATGAGGTAAGATTGTTATTTTTGTCAATTAGTGGTCTCTCTTAGTGGTCAGATCCTTCTTTCTGTTATGTAATAGTATATCCTTTTATTTTGAAAGAAGATAAACAGTGAATCAAAATCTTTTTTTTGGTAATTATTACTAATAATGTGATACTAGAGGACATAGTTTAGATGCTACTTTTACAAAGGCCCTGATGCTACTGTAATATATAATATTCTAAAAATTTTAAAGGCTTTCTTTGTGATAGATTTTGTTTCCTTTGAACAATGATGGTATTGACAAGTACTTGAAACTAATTTGTAGTGGACAGCTAAGGATTAAGATGACTATTTGGATCTCACCATGCTTCTCACATTTGTCTTTCCTTTGGTTTTGTTTTGGATTTTCATAATAAAGGCAGAACCGTTCATAAACACTTCCATTTGTTTATGAACAATAAATGAGGATCCATTTCCAAGTACCTCACCTTTAGACAAACTCAGTATCACTTTCATAATAGATTAACTTCATAGAAAACAAGATGTAAGCAGAAAACATTCGATGGTTGTAATAAAATGCAGCTTCAATGTCTTTGCCTCAGGAGTTAATGGAAAATTTTTGAGTTATACTGAATCTGCCAGAACTTGTGTATGTTCTTTGTTAATGGCCTTTATTTACATTTATGCCCATTTAGAAAAGTAATAATCTCGATTAAGAAAACATTCACAACAATGACATTCCATTTCTGGTTAGTATAGAAACCTGCTATAGAAATGCACTCTAATACTAGTGTCAAGCAGTTACATTTGAGGTTTTCTTATGTTTAATAGATTTTAAAAAGTACATTCTATGGACATACGTATTCTAATTGTAAGTGTACATGTTTAAAGGTGAGCTGTAGAGTGAGTGGCATTAATTAAAGAAGCATGGCAAAACTTACAGATTTGCAAAGTAGTGATTCAGAAGACCAAAAATGTAGTCTGTCACTGCTATTGTTGCTCAAAACATTTTTGGAGGTCACTTAGAATGCTTTGAGCATCTAGAGCACATTTTTCTTTGCTTCCATTTCTTCCATTGTGGCAAATATTTGTCCTTTGAGGATGGATTTAATTTTAAAAAGCTTTTTATTTTGAAGGAATCTTAAACGTACATAAATGGTTCAGGAAGTTCTTTGTACCCTCAACTATGAGAATTAGCAAATCAATGTGATATTTGAGTATGATTAAATCTTTAGATCCCAAGTTTTGATAGTTGTCCCAGTAATGTCTCGTCTCGTCTGTCTCGTCTCCCCTTCCCTCCCCTCCCCTCACCTCTCTTCTCTTCTCCTTTTTTCTTTTCTTTTTTTTTGGAGACAGGGTCATGCTCTGTCACTCAGGCTGGAGTGTAGTGGCATGATCACGGCTCACTTCTGCCTTGACCTCCTAGGCTCAAGTGATTCTCCCGCCTCAGCCTCTTGAATAGCTGGTACTACAGGTGTGTGCCACCATGCCTGGCTAATTTTGAAAAATCAGTTGTAGACATGAGGTCTTGCTATGTTACCCAGGCTGGTCTCAAACTCCTGGGCTCAAGTGATCCTCCCGCCTCAGCTCCACAAAGTGGTGTGATTACAGGCATGAGCCACTTCTCCTAGCCCCCAATAATATTTCTTTTCTTTCTTTGTTTCTTTTTTTTTCTGTTTTGAGACAGAGTATCGCTCTGTCACCCAGGCTGGAAAGCAGTGGCGTGATCTCGACTCACTGCAACCTCTGCCTCCCAGGTTCAAGCAATTCTCTGCCTCAGCCTCCCGAGTAGCTGCGATTACAGGCGCCTGCCACTACGCCAGGCTAATTTTTGTATTTTTAGTAGAGACAGGGTTTCACCATGTTGGCCAAGCTGGTCTTGAACTCCTGACCTTGTGATCCACCCGCCTTGGCATCCGAAAGTGCTGGGATTACAGGCATGAGGCACTGTGCCCAGCCACTAATATTTCTTATAGCAGAAAGATCCAGTTCATAATCACTCCTTGCACTTAATTGTCATGCCTCTTTGTTCTCCTTCAATATAGAAGTTTTTATTTTCATGACCTTGGCACTTTTAAAGATTATGAAGCAGTAGTAACATTGTAGAATATCTCTTAATTTGGGATTCTCTGTTTTCCCTTTATATTTTGACTCAGTTTATACAACTTTGGCAGGAATGTCAATGAAGTGTTGCTGTTTTGTTTTCATTGTATCCCATAAGGTGTTATATGATTTCAATTTGTTTCATCACTGGTGATTTACTTTGACCATGTCTGCCAGACTTCTTCACAGTCAAATTACCTTTCCCACCCCACTTTACAATTAATTCATAATTTGTGGAGAGATACTTTGAGATATTGTAATATCCCAATCCATATCAACTTTATATTCATTCATTTTTATCAGTATGGACTCATGGGTTCCTATTTTATTTTATGGGTTATAATCTCATATGCTTGTTATTAATTTTGGTGCTCAAATTATTACAGATTTGGCCACTAGGAGTCACGTCAAGCTGGTTTCTGGGTCCTGTTGATCTGTCCCCATCATTCTTTGAGCATATTCTTATTTTCTGGGGCAATAAGATGTTCCAGGCTTGGCCAGGTGGTGGCTCACACCTGTAATCCCAGCACTTTGGGAGGCTGAGATGGGCAGATGACCTGAGCTCAGGAGTTCGAGATCAGCCTGGCCAATGTGGTGAAACCCTGTCTCTACTAACAATACAAAAATTAGTCGGGCATGGTGGCGCGTTCCTGTAATCCCATCTACTCAGGAGGCTGAAGCACGAGGATCGCTTGAACCCAGGAGGCAGAGGTTACAGTGACCCTAGATCACGCCACTGCACTCCAGCCTTGGCAATAGAGTGAGACTCTATCTCAAAAAAAAAAAAAAAAAAGATGTTGCAGGCTTATCCTGTACTTGGAGTCAGCCATTGCTCCGAGGTGTCCTGGTTGCTTTTAAGAGAGAATGGTATTTAGAAACCCCAGTCCATGTGTTTATTCTAATGAAGTATAGCTGTCTCAGGTCCTCTTAGGACAGAGCTGGGGAAAATTGTGTGTGTGTTTCTTTGTAAGTCTGTGTTTGTTTTGGAAGGTAGTGAGAGAGAGGAAGGGAGAAATTTATATTTAGTTTTATGTCTACCTTTATGTACTGAAAACTGTGAGTTTACTCTGATACTTTCCGTTCCAATCTATCACTCTAGGAGTCATTCTTGTTTTCTCTCTTTCCATATTTGTAACTCTGTAACTCCCTTCTTCCACAGTGAGATACCTGACACCTATAACTCTCTCTCTTTCTATGTAGATACATATATTTAACTTTTTAGTCAAAAAATTACACATATTTAACTAAAATTTTACCACACAAATGCCCTCCTGTGCCAGGCTGTCGAGTCCTGACACTCCATGCTAGGACATGTTCAGAAAGGGAAGAGAGGGGACGGGTAGATTTAATTTTTTGAAATGGCCATCATCATTGAGAGTTAACTTTGGTGAATAAGGTGAGTGATCAACCTGGATAATAACATTTTGGCTCAAAAACAGTATAAAAGAATTGTTGTTATAAAATAATAAGGCGAGTTTTTTATGTGGATCCTAAATTATCTGTAAATGTTAGAAAAGGAGTGTTAACAATTTTTTGAATATTATTGTCAAAAATATGTAACTTCTCATGGTAAAGTGGACCACAGAACTTGACTTTATAGTTGCTCCTGATTATCCCCACTAATTTGATGGGAGCAAATGTGTGGATAATTTAAAAATTACTGTATTTCATTCTTCTGAATTTTATATGTTATATCCTTGAATCAGATCAGATTAATAGAAAAATACTTTTAGGTTTCCCATAACAATGATTGCATAGACTCTCAGTTTAACATAATGCTTTGACTTCTATACTGTATAGACATAATAAATGGTCATTAAAAAAACTGCTGTAGTATACTTTGTCCATTATGTTCTCATTTTTCTTCTGTATTATGGGTATGACACAGAGAACATCAGCTCCTCTTTGAGTTTTGTTCAAGTAAAAAGTTTATCTCTTCCATGAACTAACATATAATTTACTTTTTCTAACCTTTCTTTTCTTCTTCTTCTTCCTCTCCTTCACTTCTTGTTTAAATTACTAATTTAACCTTTCCTTGCTGGGAGTGAAACTTTATGCTTACTGGTATTGTTAGCGTCACACAATCTGAAGAAACCTGTCGCCTTTGACTTATTTTCCTATTCCTATGCTATGGTAACATTGTATTGGTGGATTTTTTTTTTTTTTTTTTGGCAACCAGTTGCAATTAAAATATTCTTTGGAAGTAGATAAGGCATACATAATAAATATAATATAGTGAATTAATCCAAGGGAATATTTAGGGCTTTGTAATACAGTTTTGTCTTATGTTGTGTTTGAGACTCCTTCACATTCCTTTACTTTATACAAAATAAACCAAACTTGAAATATGTCCTAGTAGAAACTGGGAAACTTACTGGCTTCTGTTCATTCTCTGTTAGGAGAGACCTGTTCTTAGGGTAACAGTAAATATGACTGTTCTTATCTTTTAGACTTTGTTTATATCTAAACATCATAGCTTCTTCTAGCAATCAGTTTACTGTTATTTGTGCCTGGGGTTAAATTGTTAGTCTCTTGCTAAAAAAGACTATTCTTGTTCTTGCTGCCTTCTGACATATACTTAGGAACTTGTGTTGTTGGAAATCCAAATATTCTATCTACCTTAATTATTATTTCACATTTTAAAGTACATCTTGGCTTTTATTTTTATTAAACCAGTGAGTTTGTAACCTTTTAAAATTAGAATCCTTTTAAGGACAATCAAATATTAGAAGAAGTTTAATACATAATACAAAAAATGGATTGTTCTCAACTGTGTGCCAGGGGTTAACCAGGATATTCCCTTCCTTGACTATTTCTTGCATTCCAGCAAATTTTTTCTTTAATTTTTAGAAAATGTGGAAAGAAAATAAAGTCATGCATTTAGTTAAAATACACACATATATAGCATTCAAGCATGCATGTACATTTTCATGCATTTTTGTGCACCTAAAGACATACATATATACATTTGCATACATTATATACTCTTGAAATATAGTAGCTAGGTCTTAAGGACATCTGATACTTAAAACTTTATTTCTGTTTAATCTAGGCGACAGAAGGCTAGAGAGAGGCAGCAGAAATTGCTTGCAGAGTTTGCTTCACGACAGAAAAGCTTTATGGAAACTGCAATGGATGTTGGTAAGTCAAAGTTATTAGTTTAGAACTCTCATAATTATACTTACTACTTTAGGGATGATGTAGTCCAATCTTTTACTAATTTAAAACATTACAGACTTATTATTTCTAGTGTTTATTTGGTCTTTATTTAAGTAATATAGTGATGGAAGATCAGACTTTTATTATAGACAGTCCATTCTGTTGTTAGTAGCTATAATTATTAGGAAGTTCTTCCTGATGGTAGCAATATAGTATGCTCCTTTTGTTCTCTTCTGTTAAATGGTCTCTTAGATCTGTGAGATCCATCAATATATATTTACTTATCTTGATCTTTTTCTTTGAAATTATCTTAAAATCCTTCAAATAGTTTCAGATGCTTCTAGTGCCTCTTTCTGGTACCCCTTCATTATTTCTTAAAATCAGGTGAACTTCTCATTTCCATTAAGATTAGCATTAGAATTTATACAGTGAGAGAGGATACCATGTTTCTGTATGATAGTAGCCTTTTACACACGTTGGAGAAATAGATTAAATCTTAGTGTCAGTCTTTAGTTAACTGGGATATTCCCTTCCCTGACTATTTCTTGCATTCCAGCAATTTTTTTCTTTAATTTTTAGAAAATGCAGAAAGAAAATAAAGTCATGCATTTAGTTAAAATACACACATATATATGCATTCGAGCATGCATGTACATTTTCATGCATTTTTGTGCACCTAAACACATAACCAACTTCCTGAAGAAATTTGTAGAGATCAATTCAAATTTAGCCTAATGGGTTCTAAACCATCAAGTATAGTTAATATTCAAGATATAACTTTGACAGAAAGAATACAGATTGAGCACCCCTAATCTGAAAATCTGAAATCTAAAATGTGCCAAAATCCAAAACTTTCTGAGCTTTGACTTTCCACTGGTGGCATGATGCCACATGTGGAAAGTTTTTGACTTAAGATTCACCTTTTGTATTTCTTTTCTGGCAACTTGTTGATTTCCTTTTCATTTGGGTCTGTTACTAGAGAGCTATGAAGTTCAAAATCTCTATTAGGTTTTTCCAGAGGGACAGAAATGGTAGGATATGTATATATGAAAGGGAGTTTACTAGGGAGAATTGGCTTACATAATTACAAAGGTGACATCCCATGATCGGCCATCTGCAAGCTGGGGGATGAGAAAAGCTAGTACCATGGTTCATTCCAAGTCTAAAACCCTCAAAACCGGAGAAGCTGAAAGTACAGCACCCGATCTGAGGCTGAAGGCCAAAAACCCCCAAGAGGCCATTGTTACAGGTCTGAAAGCCCAAATGCCAATTTATCCATTTCTTTTAGGTTTTCCAGTTGATTGGCATATAGCTGTGGCATGATGCCACAAGTGGAAAGTTTCACACTTGACCTCTTGTGATGGGTTGCAGTCAAAACTATATTTCATTTACAAAATTATGTAAAATGTTGCATAAGCCTGGGTGCGGTCGTTCATATCTGTAATCCCAGCACTTTGGGAGGCCGAGGTGGGTAGATCACTTGAGGTCAGGAGTTTGAGACCAGCCTGACCAACATGGTGAAACCCATCTCTACTAAAAATATAAAAAAATTAGCTGGGCGTGGTGGTGCATACCTGTAATCCCAGCTACATGGGAGGCTGAGGCAGGAGAATTGCTTGAACCAGGAGACAGGTTTCAGTGAGCCGAGATAGTGCCATTGCACTGCAGCCTGGGTGACAAGAGAAAAAAAAAAAAAAAAAAAAGGTTGTGTAAAATCACCATAGCCTGTATGTATAAAGTGTATATGAAACATAAATGAATTTTGTGTTTAGACTTGGGTCCCATCCCCAAGATATCTCATTATGTCTATGTAAATATTCTGAAGTCTGAAAAAAATCTGAAATCTGAAACACTAATGGTCCCAAGCATTTCAGATAAGGGATACTTAACCTGTACTGAAATTCTATTTATGAAATTTACCTAGCATCAGTTGACTTTATCATATGAAAGAAGAGGGTTTAGTTTATTGACACTACTTTCCCTTTCTCTCTTCTTTCCAAAAATTGATAATTTTATTTTTGTTTTTTTACATGTTTAATATAATTATAATATTTATGTATTGTTCTATCTGCAGTAGTCAGTATCTTGATACTGCTTCATATAAAATGAACTAATAAGCACCCCATCCTTCCTTTCCTCTTCTACCTCCTGCCTTTTTTCAGATACTTTTTAACTTTTAAATTGTCAAGGTTGCTGACATTCTGTTTTGCAGTCACATTAATGTCTTCCATGTGAAGGTTGACTCTTAAACACAATGAAGAGTTTGTATTAGTATGACTTTTTAAATGCTATTGAGTACAAGGCTAGAACCATTGACTATTTTTGAGTCTGGTGGCCCAAATCCTGGACCCCTTCAAAGAGACTATCTTTAGTACATAGCTCTTTTCTTCCAGTCCCTTGATTGCTAAACCCATACGACCTTTTATTTGTTTCTATATGAACCATGACTTTGTTATGTTGCCTTTTGTTTTCCCTGAAGTTCCCGAACTGTCTTTTTAAATTTTATTTTTAAAATTTTATTGTAGCAAGAACCAGTGTGCCTTTATGATATCTCTCTTATTCTTCCTACTCAATCATACTGTCTTTTGCATGGAATTCTTTTCCAATCTGGTCCATTTGTTCTTCAGGCATGCCCTACAGCCATTACCTGAGGATTTTCCCCTTTTGGGATTGATAATAGAGTTTCTTGCATATTAATGTCATCTCTTTTTGAAATCTTGTTTTATTGGGGTGCCAATTCAAGTGTGTATATATATATATATATATATATATTTTTTTTTTTTTTTTTTTTAATTTTTTTCTTCTTTAAGAGATAAGGCATTGCTATCTTACCCAGGCTGGATTTGAACTACTGAGCTCAAGCCATTCTCCCACCTCAGCCTACCTAGTATCTGGGACTATAGTCATGCACCACCGTGCCTAGCTCAAATCTTAATAATGACGTTTGGTAGCTCAACCACCTGATTATTTCTGGAAGGGACTTTAGTCTGTTCTCACACTTGATTGTTCATTTAGATGGATGTAGAATTCCAGGTTGATAAACATATTCTGTCACAAATTTACAACTGAAGGCATTGCCTCTTTGTCTTCTACCATTCATTTGATAAAAAGTCTGGTGGTAATCTAATTCTTACACCTTTGTAGGTGAGCATTTTTTCCTTTCCTGTGACAAATTTGTGATTATCTGATCCTTAAAGATCTGAAGTTTTATCATTTGTATCTAAGAGTTTTTTTCCCATCCTCCTTAGTGCTTAATGAGCCTTTTCAGTCTGAAGATTCATATCTCTGAAACTATGAGATTTTTTTTCCCATGATTTTTTTTTTTTTTTGATAACTGGTATAGTCATCCTCCAAGATGGTTCTTCTGAATGATCTCTATCTCCTGGTCCTGATGCCCTGTGTAGTCTTCTCCTACATTGATGTGCATGACCTATAGAATATGGCAGAAGTGAAGGTATATCATTTCTCATATTAGGTAATGAAAGACATTACGGCTTCTGTCTTTGTTACTTTCTCTCTCTCTCGGATTACTCATTCTGGTGGAAGCCAGCTGCCATGGCATGAGTATCCCTGTGGAGGCCCATGTGAGTGAGGAACTGAGGCTTCTTTCCCCAGCAGTCATGTGAGTGAGCTTGGTTGTGAAACTTGTCCCAGTTAAGCCTTTATTTAATTTTGTTATTTTTTTCTTAAAAAAAAAAATTTTTTTTTTTTAACTAAAGAGACAAAGTCTCTCTGTATTGTTCAGGCTGGCCTCAAACTCCTGGCCTCAAAGCAATCCTTCTGCCTCGGCCTCCCAAAGTCCAGGATTACAGGTGTGAGCCACTGCATCTGGTGCCAGTTAAGCCTTTAAATGACTGCAGGTTTGATAGTAATTTCAGGAGAGCTCCTTAGCCAGAACCACACCACTAAGCTGCTCCCAGATGCCTGACCCTCAGAAACTGTTGGAGATAATTCTTTTTAAGCCACTGAGCATGAGGGTATTTTGTTATACAGCAATACTTTCCTTCTTAACATTTTATTCTTTTTTGGGACTCGTAATTGGATATTGGATCTCCAAGACTGATCTTTTAATTTTGTAATGTGTTTTATCTTTTATATCATCTGTTGTTTTTGTTTTATACACATATAGATTTCCTCTCTCCAGTATCTTGTTCTTACCATCTGTATAGAATTTTCTCTAAAAATCTTTCTGAATGAGTTTAGGGTGTTTCTTTTTTTTCTTTATCTGTTTCTCTCTCTAAATTATCCTTTATCCTTCTAAATTGCTTGAAAAACTTATGTTAGTCTTTCATGTTGTTAGTTTTCCTCATTTGCCTGATGATTCCTGATTGTCCTGGAGAGGTGGTCTGGGTAGCTCATGTGGGTTCATTTTACTGAGGTGTAAAGAGGTTTGATCCTAATAATTGTCTCTAGTCTGTGTACATGGGTAAGGTGTGTTGACTATCAGATTTGGATTAGGGATGGGAGAAGGGCTGATCACTCTAGGTTGGAGCGCCCAGATGCTAACATTCACATTAGAAGCCCCAGTTTTCTCTAAGCTTCTTGTTGAGTTTCTTTGGATAAGAATAGGCTGGTTTTTGTTGTTGTGGATGATCTGTTTTTTCTGTGAGGTAAATGCCAAGCCCCCTGAATGCTCTGTTTAGTCAGAGTTGGGGAAGGAATTGGGGTGCTATGTAGTGAAGTCTACATACAGTCCTTCAAATAATTATTCTGTTTTCAGAGTCATTTTATACTTATGGCTCCTGTCTTCTGCCTCATGTGCTGATTCTGAGCAGAGTTGACATTCTAATGGATAGATCAATTCTTGCTTTTCTTTAACTTTCTGATATCACATATCTTTTCTCTGTCATCATGCCTGTATCTTCTCCAGTCTTTCAGAAATGTTATTGACATCTCCTATTTGCTGGTGAAATTCTCACCTACCACTTCATCCTTTTTCTATATTCTGTGGGAATATTTCTTCGTTTCTTTTCTATCTTTATTTCAGTGGGATTGTTTTTAAAAAGAATGAGGGACAAAAGCAGATATTTAGCCTGTAATCTTGAATTAAATACTTAATATGCATTATTGCAGTGTATAAAGTTAATTTATTATAACAAAAGCACTAAATTTTTATTAAAATTTAGAAAACACAAATAATAAAAAATAAGAAATAATATATTTTTACTACCAGATTTCCTAACCTAGGTTGTATCCTTACAAGACTTTTTCTAAGAACATATGCATATAAATGTACTTTTTACCAAAATGAGGTTTTACAATGCTATTTTTTAATGAAAAATTCCAAACGTAGAGAAAAGCTGACAAAATAGTCTTGTGAACACCCATATACTAATATAACCATCACCTTGTTAACATTGTTCTGTATATGTTCTCTTGCTTTCTCTCTGTTAAATGAAGTAAGTTGCAGACCTTACTGCTAAAGTATTTTTAACATGCATGCCTTAGGATTGAGAGTCTTCTCTTACACAATCACAGTACATCATACCTAAGAAAATTACCTTCCCATAAAATAAAGAAAATGGCTTCAAAATATCAAACTCAGTACTATGTTAAACAGTGAAATTATTGAATAAAACTTTAAAATTTCTTAAATTTTAAAAAATGTTTAAAAAGTATAGCAAATTTTAAATTTTTTCCAGATTATTTTGTCCTCATTGCATCCCACCAAAGGTATATAGTCAAAGTTTTGTGCTCTGAAGTTACTTAGGAGCAGTCCTGTTTTTGTGAGGTGATGTAACTAGTCTGATGTATAGTTTTAGTTCATCCATGTCAGTATGTTTGCAATTTTAAGAACTAAGAAAAAAAGCTTAATTAATACTTTAAGAAATTGTTTTTATTTGCTACTTCCCACTCACAAGTGAGACAAAACAAAAACAATTTTCTGAGGAATCAATTAAGCAACGTACCCAGAGCAGACTGGGTGGTATTGCCTTGAATAAGAGAATGGTCACCTTATCCTCTGAGGAAACTGGAGGGAAGGAGGAAAGAATGGATGGAGATAGAGGTAAGTTCCACTGGCTTTAAGGGAAATGGGAAGCTCAGGCAGATCACCTTTGATTGCTTTAGTTTTCAGGGGTTAGGTAAAAGGTGAGTTCTTCTGGGTGAAAAAGAATGTGACCTGAAGTTTGGAATTGCTGAGGAGAGTGGTAGACATTGGTCATGAAAGCTGACTATAAATATTGATAAACAATGCTTACAGCTCAGTTATGGTCAAGATCATAGATTTGAATGTCATAAGTGCAAAGTTATTGACTCCATGTCCTAATTTTTGGAAGGTTTGACCTCTTTTGGCAGTAGCCAGGGCACAGGAAGAACAATTGAGGGATCAGGCAAATATGATTGCTAGCAAACAGAGGCAGTTCACAGAAGTCTTCAGGATAATGAGCTCTACTTTCTCCCAGTCTCGGTTCTTGCATGCTGCAGTGGTGACAGGTGAGGCAATAAAGATTTATGGGCATTTCATTTGTTTATGTTGGCCATGGCCACACCATTAGGATTCCGGATCACACTGATTCTGTATTCCCTTTATTTATAGCAGTCTCTTTCCAAAGATATCTGACCCCAAAAAGCCTATTTGAGACCCCATTTTCACCCACTGCTCAAGATAAAACTTGCAAACGTGTTGTTCTGCTTTTGATGACTATTTACACGTCACATTTTGTACTTACAGTATTATTAACACACAAAGCAGGGCCTATACCTGAAGTACTATTAATACTTGGCAGCATACTGATACAATTTAACCTTAGCTAGATCCTCTCCCTCATTTGTCAAATTCCCCTTTTTTTTGGTCTTATTTCACATCTGTGTTGTAAGAACGTAAATAATTTGTATAGTAGTGTCTCCTTATCACCGGGGATCTGTTCCAAGGCCCCCAGAGGATGGCTGAAACTAACCATGGGTAGTATCAAACCCCATATATACTGTTTTTTCCTATACATGATAAAGTTTATAAATTAAGCACAGTAAGAGATTAGCAACACGATAATAAAATAGAACAATTACAACGGTATGCCAGCATCACTGCTCTTATACTTTGGGGCCATTATTAAGTAAAATAAGGGTTACTGGAACACAGTCATTGGGATATTACAGCAGTTGATCTGATAACAGAGATGGATATTCTGGACAAAGGGATGATTCACATCCTGGACAGGACCAAATGGGACAGTATGAGATTTCATCACGGTGCTCAAAATGGTGCATAGTTTAAAATTGTTGAACTGTTTATTTCTGAAATTTTCCGTTTAATATTTTCTGACCGTGGTTGACCACAAGTAACTGAAACCATGGAAAGTGAAATTCTAGATATGGGGAAACTACTGTAGTTGCTTCTTTTTATTGTGTCTATATCTTTGTATATAACAAAAATTCTAATGTAGAAGCTTAACATATAAAATATTTCCAATTTATAACATACAGTATATTATAAATCCTCTAATCAAATATAGTACATTATTAGGTAGTTTAAGTACAAAAACTTTTCTCTCTGAATGCAACAGATTTCTACTGTGATTAGTACTCTTGCCTGTCTGTTTAATGCCTTTCTGTAGTTATCAAGTTTCCTACATGAAGAGGCAGTATTACTTCTGCATTTCCTTTCATCCTTCTTTCTTGATCATTATCCTCTCCCCCACCTTTATTTAGTTTTACTAGCCATCTAGGTGTAGGAGTCAAGGTGTTAGATTATAACCTTGATCCAGTAAGGTTTGTCAGGTTTGTCAGATAGGTATAGCTGAAATGCAACAGAATTACGTTCCCAGTGAGAGTTCAAGTACTTAATAAAGAATAAGAATTTATTTGGGAATTACTTTCTGTTATTAGACATATTAGATTTTAATTGTAAAATTTATACAGTACAGAAAAGCATCAAGAAGGAACAATTTTATCCCTGGTCCCACTATCCAAATAATGTACACTACTGATTATACTGTATAGCACAATTTTATGCCATGCCTTTTTACCTGATATTTTAGTGTAAGAATTTCCCTACATTATTATTGAAAGCTTCTTGTAACTATTAAAGTCTGCATACTTCTTTGGGGAAACAGTGTAGTGTAGTGGTTGCGAGCATGGACTCTGGAGCCTGACTGGGTTTATATCTCAGTCACACTCCATTGCCTGGAGTAATTTACTTAACTTCTCTCTGCCTCAGTTTTCACATTGTTACAAAGGAATTTTTAGATTACATCATAGGGTTGGGAGGGTCAAATGTACTAGTACATTTAAAATGCTTAGAATAGAATGGTACATAATAAGCATTACATAAATATTGGCTATTGCTGTCATCATTTTTATTCTACAGTTTGCTTAATCATTCACCCACAAGTGGACTGTAGGGTTTTTTCCCCTAATTTTAACTATAATAAACACTGTGTACGTAAAATTTTTCCTCTATTTTTAGTCTGGGTCCAAGAGTATGAATTTTGGGGGTTGAGCATGATGAGGATGAAACATATTTTTGTATGTTAACTGTGTACTCAGGACTGTGATAATACGTTATGTATATTGCATTTTGTCTTGACACATCCATGAGATAGGTATTATCCCAGTTACAGATGCCTAGGCTAAGAGAGATTAAGTAAATTTGAGGTTATACAGTAGTAATTGTGGAACAAGGGCTGTTAATCAACAAGTTTTGTATGCTCTTTACTATTCATATTTAAAGCAAATCGAGGAGAGTATGCTCCCCCCACGCCCCCACACCCCCAACCCCACACACAGTTAGTAGCCTATACATAGGAAGGGATAGATATGAGATCAATTGCAAAATAAGAATTAATAGACCTGATGGTTGGTTCATTGCTTCGGGCACAGGATAGAAGTGATATTCTGAGTGTCTGGAAAAGTTTTATTTTTTTATTTTTAAAAAACAGACTGAAAACACTGCTTTTCCAGTAGACACAACAAAAATCCTTGCTGTGACTCTACCGCTCTTGCCTGGTTGTATAGTCAGTCCCACCTAAATCATATGAATTGGAAAGGGTGGTGAAGGAGTGATTTTTTGTCAACAAAAATTGAGGCCTGTTATTATCAGAAAGGACAATAGCTACTGGGTGGATAAGAACAGCATCTGTCCACAGACCGCATACATTAAGATTTCCCTTGGAAAGTAGGAGAGTCTGAGCCGAGAGCTGCCACATTGCAGGATTTGGTTGACTTTTATTGTTATAGATGGAAGGAGTTGTTTTATTTAATAATACAGTTTAATTTGTGATTTATCCTTTTAACAGTATAAGCAAATACATATATGTTTGTGTGCTACCATTTATATAAGAAGTAGGGCTGGAGATATGAATATATCTTCTTATATAAATATATATAATTATGTATATTATATTTAAATATAAAATATTTAATTTTTCCTAGAGTCCCTTTCTTAGGTAAGTGTATACTTTTCTTAGGTAACATATATGTACACTTTCCCTACCTTGCTTTTTCACTTAATGTCATATCCAGGGGATCCTACCATGCAGTGTGTGGAGATATTCTTCATTCTTTTTAAAAATTTTAATATTAAAAAAATTTGTACATAATAACTGTATGTACTTATGAGGCACATGTGATATTTTGATACATGAATACAGTGTGTAATGATCAAATCAGGGTAATTAGGATGTCTGTCACCTCAAACATTTATCATTTCTTTGTGTTAGGAACATTTCAAATCTTTTAGTTATTTTTAAATACATAATCAATTATTGTTAACTATCGTTACCCAACTGTACTATCAAACCCTATTCCTTCTATAACTGTATGTTTGTACCCATTAACCAACCTCTCTTCATCTCCTCCTCCCCAACCATTCCCAGAGTCTGGTAACCATCATTTTGCTCTTTATTTTCACAGGATTCACTTTTTAAATTCCCATACACGAGTAAGAAAAAGTGATATTTGTCTTTCTGTGCCTACCTTATTTCACTTAACATAATGACTTCCAATTCCATCCTTGTTGCTGTAAATGACAGGATTTCACTCTTTTTATGACTAAATAATGTTCCATTCTATACACACAGCCACCTACCACATTTTCTTTATTCATCTGTTGATGGAAATTTAGGGTGGTATCTTCACTATTGTGATAACAATAAACATGGACACGCAGCTAGCTCTTCAATATACTCATTTCTTTTCTTTTGAATATATACCCAGCACTTGGATTGCTGGGTCATTTAGTAGATCTATTTTTACTTTTCTGAGGAACCTCCATACTGTTTTTCATAGTTGCTATACTAATTTACATTCCTTCCGGTAGTATACAAGCATGCCCTTTCTCTACATCCTTGCCAGCATCTGTGATTGTTTTCTTTTTGATAATAGCTATTTTAACTGGGGTGAGATGGATGATATCTCGTTGTGGTTTTGATTTGTATTGCCCATATGATTAATCATGTTGACCTTTTTTTTTTTTTTCATATGCCTGTTGGCCATTTATATGTCTTTTTTGAGAAATGACTTGTCAGATAATTTGTCCATTTTCAAATTGGATTATTTTCTGCTATTAAATTGTTCGTTTCTTTTCTTCTGTATTCTAGTTATTAATCCTTCGTTGCATGGATAGTTTGCAAATATTTTCTCTCATACTGTAGGTTGTCTCTTCACTCTGTTGATTTTCTTTGCTGTACAAAAGCTTTCTAGCTGATATAACCCCATTTATCTATTTTTGCTTTTGTTGCTTGTACTTTTGATGTTGTACACACAAAAATCTTTACTCAGACCAATGCCTTAAGCATTTCCACAGTGTTTTCTTCTAGTAATCTCATAGTTTGAGGTATTAGAAAGTCTTTAATCCATTTTGATTTGATTTTTGTATATGTTGAGAGATAAGGGTCTAGTTTCATTTTTCTGCTTATAGATACTTAGTTTTCCTAACATCATTTACTGAAGAGACTGTCTTTTCCCCAGCACTGAATGTTTTTGGTACCTTTGTTGAAAATCAGTTGGCTGTAAATATGTGTATTTATTTCTGTGTTCTCTATTCTGTTCCATTTGTCTTTGTGTCTTTTTTTTTTTTTTTCTTTTTTGAGACGGAGTCTTGTTCCGTTGCCTAGGCTGGAGTGCAGTGGCACAATCTTGGCTCACTGCAAGCTCCACCCCCCGGGTTCATGCCATTCTCCTGCCTCAGCCTCCTGAGTAGCTGGGACTACAGGGGCCTGCCACCATGCCTGGCTAATTTTTTTTTTAATTTTTAGTAGAGATGCAGTTTCACTGTGTTAGCCAGGATGGTCTTGATCTGCTGACCTCATGATCCGCCCGCCTCAGCGTCCCAAAGTGTTAGGATTACAGGCATGAGCCCAGCCTGTGTCTGTTTTTTATGCCAGTACCATGTTATTTTGATTAATATAGCTTTGTAGTATATTTTGATGTCAGGAAGTATGATGCCTCCAGCTTTTTTCTTTTTTCTTTTTTTTTGCTCAGGATTGCTTTGGCTATTCAGGATGTTTTGTGGTTCCATACTATGTGAATTTTTCTATCTCTTTTTCTATCTCTGTGAAGAATGTCATTGGTATTGATAAGGATTGCATTGTTAGATCACTTTTGGTAGTGTGATCATTTTCACAGTATTCTTCCAATCCATGACATGAGATGTCTGTCCGTTCTTTGGTGATGTCTTCAATTTCTTTCATCAGTGTTTTATAGTTTTCATTGTAGGAGCTTTTACTTCCTTGGTTAAACTTGTTCCTAGGTTTTTTTTTTTTTTTGGTAGCTGTTGTAAATGAGTTTTTTCCTTGATTTATTTTTCTGCTAGTTTATTATTGACGTATAGAAACACTACTGATTTTTCTATGTTAATTTTGTATCCTGCAGCTTTACTGAATTTGCTTATCAGTTCTAAAAGTTTCTTGGCAAAGCTTTTAGGATTTTCTATATGTAAAGTCAGGTCATTTGCAAATAGGGACAATTTGATTTCCTCCTTTTCCATTTGGATGCCCATTATTTCTCTTGCCTAAATACTCTGGCTAAGACTTCCAGTTCTGTGTTGGAAAAGAGTGGTGAGAGTGGGCATCCTTGTCTTGTTCCAGTTCTTAGAGGAAAAGCTTTCAGCTTTTTCCAATGTTAACATTTTCCAGTGTTAGCTCTGGACTTGTCATATACAGTCATTATTATGTTGACATACCTCCATCTATACCTAGTTTGTTGGGGTTATCATGAAGGGATGTTGAATTTTGTTAAATACTTTTTCTGCATCTGTTGAGATGGTTGTACAGTTTTTGTCCTTCCTTCTGTTGCTGTGATGTATCACATTTATTGATTTGCATATGTTTAACAATCCTTGAATCCTTGGAATAAATCCCATTTGATCATGGTGAATGATCTTTTAGCTTTCTAGTATTTGTTAAGGATTTTTTGCATCTGTGTTCATCAGGGATATCGGCCTGTAGTCTTTTTGTTATGTCTTTGTCTGGTTTTTGTATCATGGCAATGCTTGCCTTGTAGAATGAGTTCAGAATAATTCCCTTCTTTTCATTTTTCTGGAAGAGTTTGAGAAGAATTGGTATTGGTTCTTTAATATTTTGGCAGAAATCAGCAGTGAAGTCATGTGGTCCTGGGCTTTTCTTTGATGGGAGACTTTTTATTACTGATTCAATCTCATTACTCATTATTTATTTGTTCAGATTTTTAATTTCTTCTTGGTCCAATTTTGGTAGGTTGTATGTGTCCAGGAATTTATCCATTTCTTTCAGGTTTTCCAGTTGGTTGGCATATAGTTGTTCATAATACTCCGTAATGATCCTTTGTATTTCTGTGGCATCATTTGTAGTGTTCTTCATTTCTGATTTTATTTTGAGTCTTTTCTTATTTTTCCTTAGTATAGCTAATGGTTTGTCAATTTTACCTTTTCACAAAACCAGCCTTTCATTTCATTGATCTTTTGCATTTTTTAACTCTCAATTTTATTTATTTCGGCTCTGATCTTTATTATTTCCTTCCTCTTGCTAATTTTAGGTTTGGTTTATTTTTGCATTTCTGGTTCCTTGAGATACATCATTAGGTTGTTTATTTGAAATCTTTCTACTTTTTCAATGTAGGTGTTTATTGCTATAACTTTCCTTTTAATTCTACTTTTGCTGTATCCTATAGGTTTTGGTATGTTGTGTTTCTATTTTCGTTTGTTTCAAGAAACTTAAATTTCCTTCTTAAGGCTGGGCATGGTGGCTTATGCCTGTAATTCCAGCACTTTGGGAGGCCAAGCGGGTGGATTGCTTTAGCCCGAAAGTTCAGAACCAGCCTGCACAACATGGCAAAACACCGAAATACAAAAATTAGCCTGGTGTGGTGGTGCATGCCTGTAGTCCAGCTGCCTGAGAGGCTGAGGTGGGAGGATTGCTTGAGTCCAGGAGGTGGAGGTTGCAGTGAGCAGAGATCATGCCACTGTACTCCAGCTTGGACGACAGAGTGAGACCCTGTCTCAAAACAACAACAACAACAACAAAAATTCCCTCTTAATTTCTTCCTCTTTCATTCACTGACTCATATGTCATTCTCCTCTGGAAAACCCTCACAGACACACCCAGAAACGATGTTCCACCAGCCATCTAGGCATCCCTCAATGCAGTCAAATTGACACCTAGTATTAGCCATCAGTTCATTTTGTCATGTCATATTTCCTTGCTTTTTCATGTTTCTTGTATCACTGCATTGATATCTATACATCTTGTGGAATTGTGTCTTCTGAACTTCCTAGAGTGGCTTTTGTAGAGAATGATTCACCTGCAGTTGAATCTTAGTGTGCTGTCTAGGAAAGATGTTGTGACTCTGTTTCTGGGTGAGTATAGCGGTATAACTTCCATGCAGCTTCTCTGGTGGTGTTCAATATCAGCAATAACTATGGCCTAGGCTATAGAAGTTTGTGGTAGCAGCAGTGGTGACACAAGCTGTTAATGTCCTTGGTGGCAAGGCCTTTTGGGCTCCTCCTATTCTCATTTTCTCCACAGTGGGGAGACTTACCCAATGGGATCCCTCTTGGTGTCATGTCTTTCATGGCCTATGAGTACCAGTAGCAGTGCTGGGTTCCAGGTGCAGGTGCTTGGAGGGAATGTGGGGCCTGGGTCTCATGAACCTATTATGGCACTTGGGTTTTGGCATGCCATTTTGCTGTCTGTGGTAGGGGTAGATTTAGGTTGCCACAGAGACAGGATCTGTGATTCTGAGGTACCTTCTAGCAGCTTGGATTCAGGGAGTTGGGTTGTTTACCCCTGGGGAACAGGTCATATCTTGCCTCTGGGGAAGAAAGGGTGCTCCTGAGGTTTGAGCACAGGATGTGGGGTATAGCCACTATTCAGGAGTCTGAGCCAGTAGGGCTTAGTGGCAGCCAGGTCCCTGGGGATGTAGCACTGTATAATGGTGACTCTAGACTGTGATGGTGGGACTTGGCAGTATCCCAGACTCTGTGATCCCAGGTGCAGTGTCAGCAAGTATGTCAGAATGGCCAAATACAGATGTCATTTGGGCCCTTGAGGGTTATGGAGCAGCACAGCAGGGAGTCCACTTCCCATAGAGAAGGGTGTCTCAGCAGCTCAGACTCTAGGGGCTAGTCTAGCTCCAGGGAAGCAAATTACTAGAGTTGTTTGACCTGTATGGAGGAGTGTCTCAGCTCAGCCACTGCTCTGTTTTCCTGGGATGGGGGGTGTTGTATCAGCCTAGGCCTAGGCTCTGTAGCTCAGCCAGGGCATCAGTTCCCCAGGAGGTATTGTACTGTTAAGAGAATGAAATGGTGTGCCACAGACTGAGAGGAGATATTTGCAAAACACACATCTGATAAAGGACTGGTATTCAAAAGATAGAAATAATTCAACAATAAGAAAACAAATAACCTAGCTTTTAAAATGAGCAAAAGATCTGAATAGACACCTTACAAAGAAGATTCTAGAATGGCAAATAAGTGTGTCAAAAGATGCTCAGCATCATTCATCATTAGGGAAGTGCAGAGTAAAACAACAGTGAGATACCACTACGTGACTATGGCTAAATTCAGAAATCTGACGCTACCAATTTTTTGTGAGAATGCAGAGCAGTGGGAACTCTCATTCATTGCTGGTTGGAATTCAAAATGGTACAGCTGCTTTGGAAAAGTTTGGCATTTTCCTGTGAAGCTAAGCTTAATCTGACCATATGATCCATCACTTGTGCTCTTAAATATTCATTTAACTGATTTAAAAAACTTATGTCCACACAAAAAGTCTTCATACTGATTTTTCTTTTTTTCTTTTTTTTTTTTTTTTTTTGAGGTGGAGTCTCGCTCTGTCACCCAGGCTGGAGTGCAGTGGCTGGATCTCAGCTTACTGCAAGCTCCGCCTCCCGGGTTCACGGCATTCTCCTGCCTCAGCCTCCCGAGTAGCTGGAACTACAGGCGCCCGCCACCTCGCCCGGCTAATTTTTTTTGGTATTTTTAGTAGAGACGGGGTTTCACCATGTTCGCCAGGATGGTCTCGATCTCCTGACCTTGTGATCGCCTGCCTCGGCCTCCCAAAGTGCTGGGATTACAGGCGTGAGCCACCTGTAATTACAGGCGTGCCCGGCCTTCATACTTATTTTTCTAGCAGCTTTGTTTATAATTGCTCAGAATTGGAAGCAGCTAAGATGTCCTTCCATAGATGAATGAATAAAGAAACTGTGGCACATCCATATAATGAATTACTGTCCAGCAATAAAAAGGAATGAACTATTAAGCCACATGAAGACATGGGTGAATCTTAAATACATACCACTTAGTGAAAGTAGCCAATCTGAAAATGTTACATACTGTGTTTCCAGTTATATGACATTATGGAAAATGCAAAACTATAGAGACAGTAAATAGATCACTAGTTGTCAGGGTTGAGGTACAGGTGAATAAATGAAACATGGGAGTTTTTTTAGAGCATTGAAATTATTCTGTGTGATACAGTAAAGTTGGATATGTAATGCTGTTAAAACCCTTAGAACTTTATAGCAGAAAGAGTGAATCTTTAAAGTATGTATATTTTAAAAAATCATTTAGGAGTTGGGGTGATCCCAGGATGGAATGCAGACTATGACCGGAGAATCTAACTGTATTACAAATGTATGAAACAACCACTCTGAAAAGGGTAGGGGGAAAGGTGCTGGCTACCTGATTTTGGAAATAAATAGCGTCTATAAGACTAAAGGCAAAAGGAACTGTGTGTAACCAGTGGAAAAAGTTTCTCCATGGCATCATGAGTTAACAATTCTGAAACCACTATACGTATATACTGAGATTGAACAATTAAGTAAATGAATGGCAGATGATGAGAGCTGGATTTCTCACTGTTGGAGTAAGAAGTTACAGATAAAAGGAGAAGGCGTGAATGATTCATGTGATAATATGGATTAGAGTTAGACACATTAGTATGAACTCATGTTTAGACAGCTCTAGATAAAGATGGAATTATATATGTATAAATATAGGCTTATGCATATGCATGAGTTAGTGTACAGATACGTAGTCCCTTGTGTTGTCAGCTGAAAGGGCCTAGAAGCAAGGACATTCCAGTAGAAACTGGGTTGGGGAGTTATATTCCACCTCCTTGAGGGTAAAGGCACTACATAAAATATTTGGTATTCTTCTGCTTAGGAAACTTTATCTGTGTTCCTTTGTTTATTTATTCGTTCATTTATATTAGTATGTATTCATAGATATTTCCCAGGTACATACACACCCATTGCCCAGGTCTTGGTTTCTAATACAGTCCCCTCCTCCCTTGCTGAAAAGAGGAACTAGGGTCCTTGGAGAAATGGTTGATTTTTAAGAACTGGGGCAGGGAACATGCAGGGTGAATCTGGTGTATCTCATAGGGCCAGAAAGTAGAGGGGTACTCAAAAACAAACAGCCCCCACCCCCTCTAGTGATGATATGGGCTGGGGCTATGTCAAGGTGCACAGGAGCCAACTGAGAGATTCCAGTGGCCAAAGCTGGAACAATTTGAGCAACAAAATAAAGTATAAAGCATTATAACCCTGAGTATAAAAGAAATATCAATCAGTATATACTAGTATAAATGAATGAATAAATAAATAAGGTAGCATAGCGAAGTTTCCTATGCAGAAGAATACCAAGTATTTTATGTAGAGCCTTTACCCTCAAGGAGGTGGAATATAACTCCCCACTCCTTAAGTGTGAGCTGCATGTAATGGCTTCTTTATGTGGAAAGAGGGGAAAGAGTAATTTTACAGTAGAGAACTTGGGAAACATCTTAACAAGGTGATCAAGGTCAGCGTTAGCAGTGGTAATTCATGTTAATATTTTGTACCCTTGATAATGATGTGATGAGAATGATGCTTCTGTGGTCTTCCTCTCTAAAATCGATAACCTTAGACTAATCATGAGAAAAACATCAGACAAATCATAATTGAGGACTGTTATGCAAATACCTGGACAGTACTCCTCAAAACTGTCAAGGTCATCAAAGCAAGGAAACAAGGAAAGTCTGAGAAACTGTCATGCTAAGAAGAACCTAAGGAAACATAACAACTAAATGTAATGTGGCATCCTGGGATGGAAAAAGAACGTTGGATAAAAATGAAGGAAATCTGAAAAAAATTGAACTTTAGTTAATTTGTCAATATTGTATTAATAAAAATAAATAATATATATTCATTAATTCTAACAGTCATACCATGCTAATGTGAAGTTTAAGGTGAAACTGTGTGTGGGGTACATGGGAATTCTCTGTAGTATCTTCAAAACTCTAGTATCTGCAAGTCTAAAACTATTCTAAAACGGGAAGATTATTTTTTAAAAAAGAATGCGAATACTCTCTCTATACACCAACTAAAAAAAGAGGAAAGCAAGAAAGATAATAAAAATGATGACCGACTGAAGGTAATACTGTACATCCTTACCAAAAGTAATGATTTTGTGCAGTAGGAGTTTTGCAATATTGGCACTTATCTGAGGGAAGTCAGACTTCTTAGCAGAAATCAGTGAACTCTAGTAGTGTGCTTAATTTATGAATAGTAGCTCACCTGCTAGGTTAGTAGCAAGTACTTCTCAGTTGTTTTTAAAAATTAAATTGTGTTAAAAATTTAAAATTTTGGATTTATGCAATAAAAATTCTCTGTGCCTGCCTCTGGGCTGCAAACCACACCTTACTCTTTGCACTTGTGTTTTGCAGTTGCTTATTCCTCTTTCAAATAAAAACGTGTTTCACATGATTTTGAGGGCACCGAATACATCATCCCTATATCATTTACCCATCCTTCTATTCAGCCACAAAACCCCACAAACATGAAAGCAAAACATGAAGCCGGAAGAATTTTGATTGTTCTATACATACTTATTTTAGTTTAATCTAATTTATAAATATAAAGGTTAAGAATAAAGGCAAAGGATATTTTGTAATTAAAGATTAATTTTATATTAAAATAGACTTTAAGCATTTTTAACAAATATTAGAACAGGAAATTTTAGGTAACAATGTAAACTCTTGAAGTAGAACTGTGGTATTTGTGAATGTGGAGGCTTTTCACTCTGATGATGTTGAAATTAGTGGTTGTAAAATAAGTAGATATTAAAGATAAAAATCATTTTGGAAAATGATTTTTAAAATTCCTTAGACTAGAAAATTTTCTGAACGGAAATACCTTTATCACTTTAAATATTAGTTTTCATGACTCATCTTGGTAAGGCAAAGTACTTCAATTCTTTTGAAAGTTTCATATTATAATTAACATACAGTAGAATTATTAGTTAGCAATTGTTGTGTAACTAGCTGTCCCCCAAAATTTAGTGACTTAAAACAACAACCTCTAGTTAGTTTTCGTGAGTCAATGAGTAGACTCAGTGGTTCTATTGTGAACCCAACTTTTCTGGAGAAGGCTTAGCTGATCTCATCACCCACAGACCTGTGGGCTGAGTTGTGGGTCTGTGATCTGCTAATTAGTTAACAGGGGGCTGCCATGAGCTGGTGAGACAACTTATCTGTGTTCCATTTGGTCTGTCCTCCCCTGGCAAGGTAGCCCACCTGGACTTACTCTTATGGAGGTGGTGGAGTTGAGAGAGTAAGAACAAGAGAGAGAAACTATGCAAGGTGGAGTTGAGAGAGAGTGAGAGCAAGAGCAAGAGCAAGAGAGACAAACTATGCAAGATCACCTGGGGCCTAGTCTTGGAAGGCATATTGTTGTTTTTGCCACATTCTCTCTCCTTTTTTTTTTTTGAGATGAAGTCTCACTCATTCTGCCGCCCAGGCTGTAGTATGGTGGCATGATCTTGGCTCACTGCAGCCTCTGCCTCCCAAGTTCAAGTGATTCTCCTGCCTCAGCTACCTGAGTAGCTGGAATTACAGGCGTGCGTCACCACACCCAGCTAATTTTTGTATTTTTAGTAGAGATGGGGTTTTGCCATGTTGTCCAGGCTGGTCTTGAGCTCCTGGCCTGCTGGCAATCCACCTGCCTTGGCCTCCCAAAAGTGTTGGGATTATAGGTGTGAGCCATTGTGCCCATCCTCCACATTCTCTTCGTTAAAACAAGTCAAGACCAGGTGATATTCAAGGAGTGGGGAAATAAACTCTGTCTTGATGGGAGGAATTACAATATCACATTGTCAAGAGCGTGGATACAGGGAGGAGTGGAGAATTGGGGCCATCTTGTGGTCATTTGGCTAAGTGAAATAGCATTCAGAAGAATCAACTGCTTCATTCAGATAGATTCTTTTCTGTTTATGTAAAACCAAACAGATGAATTAACTGTTGCTTTAGTTATCTTTTTTGTGTTTATTGTAATAATATCAAGTATGGTAATTTAAGTAGTACTTCTGTTCTAAAAGGGCAAGTGTGAATTTTATACAGAAACCCTTTTGATCTGAATTGAATTGAAAGTGAAAGTAGAACTTAAGAATTCCAGGGTTGTTTGGTAGCAAGACTATTTTCGTTATTAGTCTCTTGGATTTGTCATTTTTTACTATTACTCTCTCAGTTTTGCATCTTTTATTCATTTAGTTTACCTAGATTGTAAATCATTGTAATCTCTTAATTGCATCAATTTGCATGACACATCATTTAGATTTTTTTTGGTGTGGAAAATATGTGCAGATATTGATGTGTGCATTAAGTACCTTTATTATAATACTTGTTACAGAATATACCAAGTTACTCATTTAGAGTAGGGGTTTTTAAAAGAAACCTTTTTATTGAAATATACTCATAATGCATGTTTCAGGACTTTAGAGCTCTTTGAGTTTTAACAAACAGATTGTAACTGTATAACCGAATCCCGATTGAGAAACCAGCATCCAAATTGAGAAGTAAAAATTACTAGCATCCCATAAGCTCCCTTCGTAGTTTCTTTCTGTCACTGCTTCTTCCAAGAGTAACCAGTGTCATTACTCGGGACTCTGTATATTAGTTTTTCATGCTTTTGTTCTTTAACCATTTACACACAATATGTACTTTTTTGGGGCCTGACTTCTTTCAGAATAGGTTCTTTATTTTTTCATATCTCACAGATAAGTGAGAAACAATAATCACATTTAAATACAGCATTTAATTTGGACACAGATCCTTTTAAAATCTTACTAAAAATGTCAAAATTTGGTACTGGAATAATAGAATCAACCATGTATTACCAATAACATTTTAATTCAACATAGGATATAAAAAGCTGTGACTTTTCCTCCTCTTTTCAGAAATAAACCGTGATCTTGGTTTCTTAAAGAAAAGAAGGGACATTGGTGTCTGTAATTTTTAAAGTCAGACTTCAAATAAATAGTACTCTCCATGAAAATGAGGTCACCTATTTTATTTTCATGCCATTGGTACTGTATCACCATTGAAGATTGTCATTGAAGTTTGTTTTAAAAACTAGAAAAGATGACTTAGCAAAATCTTGTATAATGTGTGTTGGCATCAGGGTTTCCTGGAGGTTTTCAAGTCGATTGTACCAAGACTTATTAAAAAAAAAAAAATAAATCTTTGTGTATGAGATAGGGTTAATGAAATTGTATTTCTTTGGCATTTAACACGAGACCAAGTTATTTCACTGTACTTTGTCAGGTATCTCTGTGTTCTCCTTTGCCCTTAAGAACAGACACATTTCTTTTTTTCTGTATGGTTTTCTCTTCTCTTTTCTCCCTAAAACTCGAAGTAATCTCATATCAACTCTTTTCTTTTTCTTTTCTTCTTCCTTTTCTTTCCTTCCCTTTCCCTCCTTTTTTTTTTTGAGATGTAGTTTCACTCTCGTTGCCCAGACTGGAGTGCAGTGGTGTGATCTCAGCTAACTGCAGCCTCCGCCTCCTGGGTTCAAGTGATTCTCCTGCCTTAGCCTTCCAAGTAGCCAGGATTACAGGTGCCCGCCACCACGCCTGGCTAATTTTTTGTATTTTTAGTAGACATGGGGTTTCACCATGTTGGTCAGGCTTGGTCTCAAACTCCTGACCTCAGGTGATCCGCCCACCTCAGCCTCCCAAAGTGCTGGGATTACAGGCATGAACTATGGTGCCTGGCCTTATATCAATTCTTAATGGCCTCTGGTACTTTTTTCTTTTGAAACCTTCTTTTCATTTTGACCTACTAATGTATTTTTATAGACATTGTGCTTTTTGGTTTGATTCTATTCAGGCACTGTTTTTGTTTTTTGCTAATTTCTTTGGTGGCATCTTTTTATTTCCAGTAATACTAGGCATTACCCAAAGTTCTATTTTAGGTTACTGTCCCTTTTCCTCTCAGTCATTCTTCATAACTATCAGAGGTATGTATAGCTGCATGAATTCTTATTTTAAAATACCTAAACTTGACATTTTTCTTTTCTTATTTCTGACGTATATTTTTACATATTTACTTAGATGTGCCTCCATCTTTTAAACATTTCATAAAGCAACTTCTGCTTCCCAGTTCTTCCCAGTCTCTTCCACCCATTTCTTTGTCACCAGTGGCAGCATCACTTATCTTCATGAATTTAAGTATCTTTATCTGTAAATAATTATTAGCTCAATATTTTATTTTTTGCTATTAATAACATTATATCACCAGAGGATTATTGCTATTTTCAATGAGTTCTGCTTTATTCTTATATAATATGGTCATATCTTCATGATTTCTCTACATAAAAAAATATATTGATAGCTACTATTTCTGAGATACAATCACTAAAATTGAGAGTGAGAAAGAAATAGTTTTTTTTCTCTTTTATATTCTAGTAAATACTACCATATTTTCCCAAGAGCTGTCATGTTGTTGTGAATATCCCCTTAGGTGCCTCAAGGAAGATTAAAACGAACATCTCCCTTCTTTTTGTAACATGTTATTTTAAAATATTTATCTTTTGATACAAATAATCTTTGCCTCTGTGTTTTCTGTATCTATTTTATATTTGAATGATACAACATTAGAAGTATATTTAACCATATTTTAGTTTAAATCTTTCATTATTAAAGTCTTTGCATTATTTTATCTGTCTAAATGTTTTATTTGAGTAAGGTAAGTTTTTCCACAGTGTTATTACTATATACTTTATTGGTATTGAAGCTAAAAATTGTTTGAACTTGATTTTTCCCTCACACTTTCATTGAAGAGAGATTTTCCTCCTAAGGAATTAAAGAGATGTAACTTTTTTCCCTCAGATTCTCCTGAGAATGATATACCTATGGAGATCACCACGGCAGAACCACAGGTTTCCGAGGCAGTATATGACTGTGTTATTTGTGGACAGAGTGGCCCCTCCTCTGAAGACCGACCTACTGGATTAGTTGTACTGTTACAAGCATCCTCAGGTAAAGTCAAAGTAATTTTTTCATGGGAACATTTTAGAGCCAAAGTATATACAACAGATTAATAAATATCTGTATTAAATGAAAATGATATCTTTGTTTACTTATAACTAGGCAAGGGTCAGTTTAGATCCTTCATAGCAAGGATCGATTTAGATCCGAATAACAAAGATTCTTTATCTGGTTATATCTTACTTTCCTGGACATGAGTGTTAGAAGAAACTCTTAACAAAGATCTTGCTATATGGTTACACAATTTTTTTCTTTAAATGCTAGGTGTCCAATAACTGCATTCAGCTTTCTTGGTAATTATAATTGTTCTGGCCGGGTGTGGTGCTTCACATCTACAATCCCAGCATTTTGGGAGGCTGAAGTGGGCAGATCACCTGAGGTCAGGAGTTCAATACTAGCCTGGCCAACATGGAGAAATCCTGTCTCTACTAAAAAAATACAAAATATTGGCGGGTGTGGTGGCAGGTGCCTGTAATCCCAGCTACTTGGGAGGCTGAGGCAGGAGAATTGCTGGAACCCGGGAGGTGGAGGTTGCAGTGAGCTGAGATTGTACCACTGCACTCCAGCCTGGGTGACAGAGTGAGACTCTTGTCTCCAAAAAAAAAAAAATTGTTCTAAGATCTGGAAAACTCCTTAGCCCATAAATATTGTCAGCTTTTAATTACACAAGGCATATTTAGACAGCCTGCCTTTATTTGTTCAGTCTGTGAAATGGTATGTTTACCAGTCTATAGTTTTAAACTATGTAATTTTATTATACATTATAAACGTATAATTTTAAAAGTTTGAAGGATTCATCTGAATGGTGTCCATTGTCTTCTGTAATGAAGTATTTTTGAGGGTAGTGATAATTCTTACACAATCTAGTCACAATGAATTTAATCCTTTTCCAACAGGAGTATGTGTAAAATAAAGAGAAAATAAAATTCTTACATATTTCTCCAGAGGATTTTTTCCTAGGTTGTTAAGTCTCTGAATTCGTATGGTAAAGTGGAAAGAGTTAGATATTATAAACTCCCCTGAATTCAAATATGGTATTGCTTTACTTCATGTGGCCAAATATCTTATTTTCTTGACTTTAGAAGATTTTTGTGTTGGTTAAGTAATGTAATATAAGCAAAAAGAATCCAATATGGTGCATAGTAAATTCGTTTATTCTGTTACTCTTCTTGCCTAAAATGAATTGATTTGGGAAACCCTGATTTAGTGGGACATTGAAATAGAGCTGTCAAAATCAGAAATGCCTACTGAAAGGGAAATGTGTGGAAGTATTAACTACTTTTACAGCTTCTTTTCCTTTCTACTACTCTTAGGAAAGCAGTTTATTAGATTATTGCCAATTGACTTTCAACTTTTTGACTAAATACTATATAGTTATCAACTTAATGATTTGTTTTATTTATTAATTTATTTCATAGATATTTATTGAGCACCTAGGTGCCAGGCACTGTTCTAGTAAGAAACAAAACAAAATCTCTGCTCCAGTGAAACTTATGTTTTTGTTTTAAGCTTTTATTTGTTCATTATTTTATATTTTTAAGTTTATTTGGTCTGTTAGTTTTTAAAGTCTCTTTTAAACAGTAGTATATACGCTAGCTAGATAAATAGATATTAGACAATTCCACTATACTGTAGCTGCCTTATCTCTTAGAGATAGAAGGGAAAAAAACAAGAAACTAATATTGCCAGGACACAGTGGTTCACACCTGTAATTCCAGCACTTTGGGAAGCCAAGGCTGGAGGATTGCTTGAGTCTAGGAGTTCAAGACCAGCCTGGGCAACACAGTAAGACCCTGTCTCTACAAAAAGTAAAATTAAACAGGTGTGGTGACGTGCACCTGTGGTCCCAGCTACTCGGGAGGCCAAGGTGGGAGGATTGCCTGAGCCCAAGAGGTCGAGGTTGCAGTGAGCTGAGATTGCACCACTGCACTCTAACCTGGGTGATGGAGTAAGACCCTATCTTAAAAAAAATTAAAAAAAAAAAAAATGACATTAAAGAGTATTAAATCTCAGGAATGATTTTAGTATACCAGGTGAATTGTGTAGCTGTTTCCTTCTTTACCATCTGAACCTTATCCACCCATTGATACTTTCTCCCTTTTTTCTCTGGGCTTATTTATTTTGATTCATTTCTTCTCTTTTCTTTTTAGATTTGAATATGGAACATTTTTAACAGTATGCTAAAGAGATGTGCAAAGTGAACCCACATGTCCCCATTTATCTTCAACAGTGATTAATTTCTGGCTAATCTTATTTCATTTGTTCCCTCCTTATTAGAATTATTTCGAAGCAGATTTCAGACATTGTATAATTTCATCTGTAAAAATTTCAGTGTTTCTGTTAAAAAGAAAGGTCTTGTTTTTTAAACATAACCACAGTCAGTCCTAAATACATTCTCCAATATCATCAAACATCCAGTCAGTGTTTAAAATTTCCCCATTGTCTCTATTTATTTATTTATTTTGCTTAATTTATTTATAGTTGTAGTGTTCCTTTGTGGTCTTTTAATTAATAGATCCACTCTCCCTCTATCTTTACCCCCTCCTCCCATCATTTTACTTTTTTAAAGAAATTGGATCATTGAAAACCAATTTGGATTTTTCTGAATGTTGCTGTGATGATTAACATATTCCTCTGTTCCCTCTGTTTTCTCTCTGTGAGATTAGTAGCAAATGATGATTACTGCCTAAATCCATCAGGTGATCAGAGATTACAAATCTCTTTCATGGTTTTTTGTTGTTGTTGTTTATTAGCTGACATATACTTCCATAAAAGAAATTTTACTTCATCACCTTTTTTTTGTTACTCCGAGATACAGATTGCGCAGGAAAGACAGGGTAGACACAGTATTCTTTCCTTTTATTTACAGGTGCTCAAAGTATTGAGATAGTGGGGTTTAAAAATCATTTTCTAAAGATAATTAGTACTTTTAGGTATCATTAATGAACTCTGTTTTTAATCATTATGAACTCTGTTCATAACTCTGTAGTTACTTTCTTGTTGATGCTCATGTTCTTCCATCTTTGTTCACTGAGAGCTTATTCGAGTTGTCTCCTGAGTTCTTTTGACACAAGCCTAGAGTAGCCTTGGGTCTTTCTACATTTTTTGGTGTGGCTAGTTACAATAGATTTATCTTATACATTTCCTGCCCTGAAATCAGCAGTCTCTCAAAGAAGCATTAGTTTCTTTTTAGTGGGAAATGGTATTTAGAGACAAAAGTCTGGATGCTAGGTGTGCTTATTGTTCTAGATCTTTTAGTGTTCACTGATACTTTATTGCCATGTTCTTCAAACCATGTATTAAAAGTCTCATGCTTTTATCTCTTTATTTTTATATTTGATTTGTGCTAAATTATACACTTTTGATTAGAAACCCTTCAAAACACTGCTCAAATTAAGGGCCTTTAAGTACATTTATCTACATGGAAAGATATTAATTTATGTGCTATCTCACTATTGCTCAGAATGCCTCTTGTAAGCATTACTGATCTGGGGAGCTTCAGTTCGCCATAGGAGAAGAATATAATATTATATAGTCTTTTCCTTTTATTAAACCCTACATTCTTTGCAAAGATTCAGAAAGTCCAAAATTGCAAAGATTCAGAAAGTGCAAAGTTAGTTGTGATAGCACTTCAAAAATATATATAATAAAAAGAAAGCAAATCTGGCTAGAACTGCATATCTAGATTTGTAAATCAAATAATAATGTTCTTGTTTGTGGAAGAGTGTAGGCATTGAGATAAAAACATAAAGGGAAGGGGGATGGAGCAGTTTTTGTATACTTCTGAAATAAAGTAGATATTTAAATTTGATTGTTACAAAGTGGAGATGTTAATTCTAATCCCCAGGGTAAACACTATAAAAAAAAAGTTACACACACACACACATATACACACACACACACACGAAAAGAGAAAGGGATCAAAATTTTATACCAGAAAAGTCAATTAATTACAAAAAAAGTCAGTAATCAATTAAAGAAGAAATAGAAAATAGCAAAATGGATTAATTAATTTTTTTAAAGTTAGTAATTACTTAAAATATAAATGCATTAAACTGCCCAGGTAAAAGGCAGAGGTTGACAGAATGAATTTTTAAAAATGTGATGCTACAAGAGATTCACTTTAGATCCAGAGACACAATAAGTTGAAAGTGAAAGGATGGGAAGAGATTCCATGCAAATAGTAACCAAAAGAGAGCTGGGGTGGTTATACTATGAGACAAAATAAACTGTAAGTTAAGAATTGTTACAAGAGACAAAGAAGGAGATTATATATTGATAAACAGCCAATCCATCATGAAGATATTATAGACATATATGCTCCAAACAACAGAGCCCCCAATGTATGAAGCAAAAATGGATAGAACTGAAGGAAGAAATAGATACTTCTAAAATAATAGTTGGAGACTTTAATTGATAGAACAACTAGACAGAAGATCAGAAAGGAAACTGAATACTTGAGCAACACTATAAAACAACTAGACCTAACAGACTTATATAGAACACTCCACCCAAGAACAGTGGAATATATATTTTTCTCAATGGTATATGGAACATTATCCTAGGTAGATCATACGTTAGGCCACAAAACAAGCCTCAATAACATTTTAAAAGATTGAAATTATTCAAAAAATTGTCTGTGGTCATAATGGAATGAAACTAGCTATGAATAACAAAAGGAAACCTGGGAAATTCACAAGTACATGGATATTAAACAACATACTCTTTATTTTATTTTTTTGAGATGGAGTCTAGCTCTGTCACCCAGACTGGAGTGCAGTGGCATAGTCTTGGTTCACTGCAAGCTCTGTCTCCCGGGTTCACACCATTCTCCTGCCTCAGCCTCCCCAGTAGCTGGGACTACAGGCGCCTGCCACCATGCCTGGCTAATTTTTTTGTATTTTTAGTAGAGACGGTGTTTCACCATGTTAGCCAGGATGATCTCGATCTCCTGACTTTGTGATCCGCCCGCCTCGGCCTCCCAAAGTGCTGGGATTACAGGTGTGAGCCACCGCATCCAACCTAAAACAACATACTCTTAAACAACCAATGGGCCAAAGAAGAAATTACAAACGAAATTAGAAAACACTTTGAGGTGAAGGAAAATGAAAATACAACATACCTAAACCTTTAGAATGCAGTGAAAATGGGGAAATTTACAGCTGTAAATGCATACATTAAAAAAGATTCAAATAACTAAAATTGGAAATGAAATTGTTGACTTTACTACAGACCTCACAGAAATAAAAAGGATTATAGGAGAACACTATGACCAATTTATGCCAAAAAATTATATGACATGGATTAAATAAATGATTTCCTAGAAATATACAAACTACCAAATGGACCCAAGAAATAATAAAAAATTTGAACATATTTGTAACACATAAAAAGATTGATTCAGTAATTTTAAAAAATCTGACAATGAAAAGCACAGGACCAGATGGCTTCACTGGTGAATTATATCAGTCATTTAAAGAATTAACACCAGTGCTTCTCAAACTTGTCCAAAAAATAAAGAGGAGTGAACACTCCTTAACTCTTTCTATGAGGCTAGTTTTGATACCAAAGCCAGATAAAGATAACACAGGAAAACAGTAGACCAATATCCCTTATGAATATACATGCAAAAATTCTCAACAGAATTCTAGCAAATTGAATGCAGCAGCATATTAAGAGGATTATGCATCATGGCAATTATGTTTTAGCTGGTAGCATCTATCAGCTTTTGTCTCTTACTTCTGTTGCTGTTATAAATCCCTCCAAAACTTAGGGCCCACAGTGATACACCTAATATTATTCCCTTTTTGAAGAGCAGCTCTTCTGATGCACACATCGTGATATTTTATCTGTAAATACTTTAGAATATAACTCCTAAGAACAAGGATACTCTTTTTAAATTTTTTCTTATATATATTTTGAGACAGAGTCCCTCTCTGTTGCTCAGGCTGGAGTGCAGTGGTGCGATCTCAGCTCACTGCAACCCCAGCCTCCCAGGCTCAAGCAATTCTCATGCCTCAGCCTCTCAAGTAGCTGGGATCACAGGCATGCACCACCATACCCAGCTAAATTTTGTATTTTTATTAGAGACGGGGTTTTGTCATGTTAGCCAGGCTGGTCTTGAACTCCTGGCCTCAAGTGATCTGTCCACCTTGGCCTCCCAAAGTACTGGGTTTACAGGTATGAGCCACCACACCCAGCCCAAGGATATTCTTTTACATAATTATGGTACCATTATCATTCCTAAGAAATGTAACATTATTAACATCAAATATTGTTTATATTCAGATTCTCTCAGTTGTCCCTGCAATATTTTTTGTGTTTCTTATTTACTTGATAAATAAAAATTGTACATATTTATGGCATACATAAATGTGATATGGTATTTTGATATGTATACATTGTGGAATGGTTAAGCCAAGCTAATTAACATATATGCCACTTTGCCATTAATCAGGCTGATTAACTTATACACATATCCACTTACATCATTTTTTTATGGTCAGAGTCAGTAATATTTTTATAGCAGATATTTCTTGATTCACAATCGAATAAAAGATCATGTATTGTTTTTTCATTGTCATTTCTTGTTATTCTCCTGTAATTTAGAACAGTTTCTCTAGCCCCTTTTTAAAGTTTCAGAGTCCAGGTTGGTTGTTCCATAGAATATCTCAGAATCTGGATTTGTGTGATTATTTCCTTGTTACTAGATTGAAGTTAAACAGTTTTGGCAAGGGTATTACACAGGTGATGTTCCTTTGAATAGCATTACATCAGGAGGTCCACTGTGTCAATTTGTCCTATTATTGGTGGTGCCAATCAAGTTTGATCACTTGGGTAAGGTAGTAGGTAATCTATAGGATGATACATTAAGACTGTACTCACCCTTTTACTCTTTTATTTCATTTTCCTTGCCTGGGTCAGTGAACGTATTGTATTATCTATTACTATTATTATTCTTTTTAATACTCAACTTTTCTCAAATTTTACCAGTCAGAACTCCAGGTCCTTATAAATCTGCTCCCTCAGTGTTTGAACCCTTACTTGCTCTTTTTAATCACACATCCTTCTGGGGTCACCTTGCACTTTTCCCCAACCCTGGACTCAGCTGTTTCTCCATGGATCTCTTCTTCCTTTTAGTGAGAAATAGTATATTTAGAAATAAAGTTTGTGAATACTAGAGAGTTATATCATCTAGATTTTTTCAGTGGACAGATTTAGGAACCCATCAATCCATCCATCCATCCATTTTGAGTTTATAATCATAGTTCAGTGTTATTTTTTAAAGTAAATATTGGCATATTTGAAGCTTTATTTAGCCTGTAGAAGAAAACTAGAATACCACTTTTTTGAGGAGTCTTTAAAAATTTCTAATAGTGAAAAAATTTGAGTTGCTTGTGGTAAATAACTCAGCTTTTCTTGGAGTTACAGATCTATGGCATTGATTATTTTTGATTAATGAGCTTTTATCTGTTAATGTAGTTTTGGGGCAGTGCCGTGACAATGTTGAGCCAAAAAAGTTGCCAATCACTGAAGAGGAGCAGATTTACCCTTGGGATACCTGTGCAGCCGTTCATGACGTGAGGCTTTCATTATTACAGCGTTATTTTAAGGATGTAAGTACTCTTTATAAAATAGTACTTTTGTCTGCCAAGTTGATGGTTGGTTATTTCCCTCCAGAATTTTATATGTCTTTTACCAAAATGGCATTCTGATGTTAAATTTGAAAGTTTATTAGAAAAAAATTAATATGTGGATAGAAAGAAATGGAAATCTGTTAATAAACATTTCAGATAATAAATGTGATACCTTTGTTTTAAATGTTGTTTATTGTGTGATACACACATTCAATTAAGTGGAATGATGAGTACAGCAGATCCTTAAATAATGATGTTTCTTTCAACATTGTTTTGTTATAATGTTGATGAGAAAAAAATTCCCTACCGGGGCCACTGTCAGTGTGGAATTTGTGTGTTCTCCCCATGTCTTTATGGGTTTTGTCTGGGTATTCCAGTTCTTCCTACTTCCCAAAGATGTGCTGCACATTAGGTTAATTGGCATGTCTAAATTGTCCTGGTATGAGTGAGTATGGGTGTGGATGTGAGTATGTCCTGCCATGGGATGGTGTCCTGCCCAGGGTCAATTCCTGCCTTGTGCTCTGAGCTGCGGGATTAGGCTCCAGCCACCTATGACTGTGAACTAGAATAAGTAGGTTGGAAAATGAATGAAATAATGAAAACGTATTTTTTTTAAAAATTTATAAATTTACAAAGTGTATGATAAAGTAAAAATTTATAAAGCATATGATAATTATACAACTGCATAATAACGATGTGGTATGAAAGGGCTCAGTGAACCTGCATATTTGTTATTGTTTGTTTTTAAATTGCATGGTAATAGGAAGTACTCTTTAACGATTTTCACTTTGCAAACACTTATTCCTTAATTTAACCCATCACCACTACTACTCACAGTACTCATTGTTTTGTTAAAAACTGGGTAAATCGTTTTCTTGTTTCTATTAACCTTTCTCAAATACTCTGCATTCATTTCAGTGTTTCATATTAGAAATGTTTTGGGTCTTTAGAAGTTATGATGATGTTTTTGTAATCAGAAATATACTATAGGAATTTAACTCTTGTTTATATCCGTTAGCCTATGGTTAAATTAGTTTTGTTCCACATAATTTGCTTAAAGTCACAGTTTCCAAGAACCTATTGATAACATTAAGTGAGGACTTAATGTATTAACTCTTTGGAAACTTGTATTATGGTGGGAATATTGTATGAAGATTTTTGCCTCCCTCTTTTACTTTCATTTAAAGATATGTAATAAAATTTCATTATGATACTTTTAAAATGTAAAGTAAGGATGGATTTGATTCATATCTGCTATGACTTCTTATAAACTTGGTAGTTTTTTTCAGTGTTTTGCATTTAGGGACTCTGGAACTCATAAGTATCTGAAGGCTTTCAAGATAAACTTTAGTAGCAGCAGCATTGTTAACATCTTTTTAAAATTTCTGTATTCCTTTTGATGTTTCCTGAGTGGATTATCAAATGGGGTTTCCTTTCTCCTGTTGTAGTTTTTTAAATCTACTGTGTCTTGAATTAAATAAAGATAAGATATAAGCTTAAAATATAAAGTAAAACATTTTTAGTTAACTGTATGAGATGATTATATGGATAGATTTCCAAATAGAACTTTCTTGCCCATAAATCCATTGAAGTGGAAGAAATTAGTAAGATAAGTGGAAGACAGAATACATAATCAGAATAAATAAAACTGACCTAGTGATGGTAAGAGCCAGAGTTGAGTCTGGTTCCTTAATATGCTAGACTGACAAGAAGGTTTCTGGTGGCTTCTACAGGAGCTGATGGACCTACAGGGAGGTATTGTGTAGATCAGAAAGAATCCTAGACCAGAAAAACTGGGTTTGGTCCTGATTCTGCCATTTCTGAGCAATGTGAGCTTGGCCAAATCCCTTAAGTGGCCTGAGACTCAATTTCCTCATCTGTAAAATAGGGCTGATAATGATCTTTCATGCAGTAATCACCAGGTTAGAGTTCACTCTGCATATAGGTCACCCTGCATATAATACAGGTCAATATAAATGTAAAGTGATGTTTTAAATATTCAAGCTATCCCATTTAGGAAGGCTAGGTTAGGCCTGTTTGGCAGTTTGGGTTAGGTAATAAGGGTCATGCTTCCATATATTTTCAGAGACTTTAAAATGAAATTATGGTTATTTTGTAGCAGTATCTGTATGTGCATGTGTATAAATACATGTATGTGCGCACACATACATATTTTCACACTTTGTTCTTTATTGCTTTGGACTTTTTTTTTTTGAGATGGCGTCTCACTCTGTCTCCAGGCTGGAGTGCAGTGGTGCGATCTCGGCTCACTGCAACCTCTGTCTCCCGGGGCCTGTGTTCAAATGACTCCCCTGCCTCAGCCTACTGAGTAGCTGGGACTACAGGTGCCCGCCACCACACCCGGCTAATTTTTTATATTTTTAGTAGAGACAGGATTTCACCATGTTGGCCAGTATGGTCTCGATCTCTTGACCTTGTGATCCGCCCGCTTTGGCCTCCCAAAGTGTTGGGATTACAGGCGTGAGCCACTGCACCTGGCTTGCTTTGGATTTTTTTTTACAGGATACATATATTACTTTATTAATCAGAGACCAATAAATATTTTATTTTCAAGGAAAATTGGGAAATGATGCTAAGTTCTGCTTTTGCAGAAATTTACTGCCACCTTATTTAGACTTTATTTTCTTGTCATAATGATACAGGATTCTTTTGGTGCCACTTCACTAGGTGGCACCTCTGCCTGGGCTTCACTAGGGCCCACTGGGCTCACTCTACCCAGGCTGGCTGGCGGGCCATGCTTAGCTCGCTCCCTAGTCTGGATCCCTCAACCATTGCAGCTCCAAGCTCTGCCTGTGGTGGGGCTAGGTGTGCTGCAAGCAGCTTCTGTGGCTGGGTGCCAGCATTCAAATGACGGGGATGCAGTGGCACCCAAAAACTCAGAGACACCAGCAACTGCAGAGCCCCAAGGGAGTGCCACAGCTTCTGCTTGGGGAGTGCCGAGGTCTGGGCCCCCAGAAGGGTTGCAGCTCTTCACTCCCATAGTCCAGTGAATGGGAGCGTGTCACAACTCTTTTCATTCCTGCTACCCACAGCTCTGTGAGCCGGCCAGGAATGTGTTACAGCCCTTTTTGCCCCTGCCATTTGGTGGGTAGGTTCTTGTCCCACAACCATGAAGAATGAAGTACATGGACACCAGAGAGTGAGCAAGGCAGAGAAGAATTTTATCAAGTGACAGGAAAGATCTCAACAACAAGAGAGGGGGCCTGAAAACGCGTAGCTGCCTGTGTGACTGAGTCTGTGGTTTTTATGGTCTCAGAATGGGGGAGTGTGTGCTGAACGGTCCATGTGTGGACCTGATAAAAGCAGCACTATTTGATTGGCTAAAAGGCTTCGAGGAAGTTCTCACTCCAGTCATGGACTCTACCTGAAACTGCAACTGGTTTTCAGTCTTTAAATTGTCTGTGGTTTGAAGGTTGGATTTCACCAGGGACCTGGCCCTGTCTACCTAGGAATTTGTCTGTCTCCTGCCACTATCAATAATCCTGGTTTTAATTTTTATCATTTTTAATTATTTTAGAGTAAACAGGTAAAGATGAATCCCAACATCAAATAGAAAACTTAAAAAAAAAAATCGATCAAAATAAACCTAGACCTAAGAGCATCATAATTTTGAGGAAAGAGATGATCTAATAAATGGGAGCAAAAAGGGAGGGTATCTCTTTTTTGCAGCCAGAGTAATTATTCATTTCTAGAAAAAAATATTTTTAATAAAAAGTCTCTGAGCTGAAATCTGAGTTGGATTATACTCTGTTGTATTTCTGTTAGTGATTGTGAGATTTGTATTCCTACATCATTACTTTTGTATGCTTTTATAAGACCTGTTTTATGTATATATGGCATATTCCCTAGACTGCATACCTCTGCAGGTCCAGAGCTGTGCCTCATGTTGATTCAGAGGCTAGCACATGCTATGTGTGTTGTAGATGCTTACTGGGTTTCTTCCTGAATTACTCTAAACATAAGAGTACCAGAGTGGTAGCTGGACCAGACTGTATAGAGCAGAAGAATGACCGTCAGTAGGCACTGATATTGATTATAGGATTAGACTGTAGATTCTACTGTCTTCAGATTAAATGCATGCATTTTACAGAATTGACATGTAGAATATTAGTTATGTAAGACAGTGCATTCACTGTAGAAACTGGAAGTGTAACACATGGGGAATATGACACAACAGAGAGAAGGAACCTGATCTTTGGAGTTAGATAGACTTGGATTTGAATTTATAACTTCGTGATCTTACTAAAGTTATCATTCCTCTCTTGTAAAAAGGGGCAACTCCAGCTACTGTATTAGGTTTTAGTAATTATTGAGGTTGTGACATTTCAGTGTTAGGCACTTAGCACAGTGGTGGATACTTGAGGTCTCCCTAAAATACTAGTCTCACATTATTAAATGTTACCCTGCATTTTTTGACTGTCAAACTCAAACATCTAAAAGTTGTATAGACAAATGATTCATTGTTTCCAGTTTTAAAAGCTAACCATTTTTATTAAAAATACAGATTAATTGCCTTTTTGTAGTATAGTGCCAAAGAGAGCAACTGGTTTATTAACTGACTACCAATCATTCTAAATGATCTAACACCAAAATCTGCTTCAATTTCAAGCAGCTCCAAAATGTAAAACAAGGATGAGCAGGGCTCCTGTTGTTTTTCTCATTTGTAACAGAAGCCTGCTAACCAGCTGTATTTGATTTATGCTGCTTCACATCTTTAAATTGGCTGGGAAGTCATTTTGTACTATGTAATACATAGTACTTTCAACTTTAGATACTCATGAAGAGTCTTGATTTAATATCGGAACTTTACTGTCATTTAAAGATCATTGGTCATCTTACATTATAAAAATAAAATTTAAAGATTGACTCAGGTTTTTAAACATGTAAGTACATGCTTGTTTGATGGCTTTCAAATCTTTCATCATATGCTGCCACTTCTGTTAGATCTTATGCTTTCACATTGCTCTGGCCCGCCCATCTATTTACTATAGATAGTAGAAAATGAATTCAAGTTTAGGCCCAAATGCTATTCAGAGGCCAATTGATGAAAATTCTAAGGAAGAGATTTTAGGAGAAAAAGTCTTCCGCCTATTTATAAGTTTAGAGGAAGGAATTAGCAATGAAAGAGAAGTTGAAGATGTAAAAGAGAAAGGAAAGATGAGAGAAAGAAACCTTTAAAACAAATCTGGAGCCAGGCATGATGGCTCATGCCTATAATCCCAGCACTTTGGGAGGCAGAGGTGGGCGGATCACTCCCTGAGGTGAGACCAGCCTGATCAACATGGAGAAACTCCATCTGTACTAAAAATACAAAATTAGCCAGGTGTGGTGGCACATGCCTGTAATCCCAGCTACTCGGGAGGCTGAGGCAGGAGAATTACTTGAATCCAGGAGGCAGAGGTTGTGGTGAGCCAAGATTGCGCCGTTGCACTCCAGCGTGGGCAACAAGAGTGAAACTCAATCTCAAAAAAAAAAAAAACCTCAAAAAACAAAAACACAAATTTGGAAAGGATTATAGTTTGCTTATATAGTCTAGGTCCCTTCTTTATTGTATATTATATTAAGACCTTGTAAATATTAAGGCATGTTTTTGGGTTATTCTTGTGACTAGATTTATACTTTATAAAGATGTATGGGGGGTACATCAGAACAAACTTGAGTTAAGGAGACGAGTTAAGAAACTGTTTAAGAACCCCTTCTCCCAGTCTGTGGGATATAGACTTGAATATTATGTAGTGGAAAAGAAGAGGAAAGACCAAAATCATGAGTTATTTAGGACACAGAATCCATATGATTTGGGAACTGATACTGTGGTATGAAGGTAAGAGTGTGATACAGAATGACTCTTGGCTTTCTGAGTGGTGACTAAATAGATTGTGGAGTTATTGAACCAAGAGGAAGGAAATGATTCATGGAGAAGCTAACAATTTACATTTTTGGCACATTGAGTTTATATTTTCTTTGGGACATTAAACTGGAGATTTTTGAGTGGCGTAAGTACTTGTATCTAACAGTCAGGCAAGGGATCTAAGCTTACGGTGTAGTCGAAATTACTGCTTAAATCACTAGGAAAAATAGTTTAATGAGAAGAGAGTAGCACTGAGAATAGAACCTTGAGGAGTAGAGGAATAGACATTGAAGGAGTAGTGAAGAAAAAAAGATCCTTAGAAGGAAGGCTGAGAAAAGCAGTTAAAGAGACAGGAACAAAACCAAGAGAGAGTAGCATTAAACCAGAGGAAAGTAGGCGTTTCAACAAGTAAGTTGTTAATGTCAGAAATCAGAGAGAGATTAAGTACCATACTTAATCTCAGCAACAGTATAGTTCATACTGAACTGTAGTGTAATATTGAGAGCATATATTTTATGGAGCGGACAAAGGCTAATTCATAATATTCTCTTTCATTATGAGTATAGAAGTTTGGGAGCTGCAACTTCATGGTATTCCAATTTTAAAGATAATGTCTTAAGACTATCTAGTCAGGCATTAATTGATACCACAAAAATAGAAACTTCACGTTAATATAAAAATAGAAAATCATGCAGAGGTTTATGCGGACATATTAATATTTAAATATGTTTATACTTTAAAATTAATTGTATTTGTCTTCTTTTTATTTTGAAGAGTTCATGTCTCTTGGCAGTATCAATTGGCTGGGAAGGAGGTGTTTATGTACAAACCTGTGGTCACACATTACATATAGATTGTCATAAATCTTATATGGAATCATTACGGGTAAGTTGCAAAAATTTTTTAAAGTTGCATGTATCTTTCCAGGTATTAAATCTTTGTATAGTATATACATCCCAATTCCAGCTCATCTTTTTAGGTGGTTTTGATCATCATGTAAACTATCCAGTCTCACTTTAACACAGACCTGTTCAACTTCAAGGATTTTAATTTTAAATTTCATTTTAGCAGCTGGCTGAATGCAGTGGCTCATGCCTGTAATCCCAGCACTTTGGGAGGCCGAGGTGGACAGATCACTTGAGGTCGGGAGTTCGAGACCAGCCTGGCCAATGTGGCCACCTGGCCAACCTGGCAAAACCCTGTCTCTACTAAAAATACAAAAATTAGCTGGGCATGGTGGTGTGCACTTGTAATCCAAGCTACTCGGAAGGCTGAGGCAGGAGAATCACTTGACTCTGTGAGGCAGAGGTTGCAGTGAACTGAGATTGCACCACTGCCCTCCAGCCTGGGCAACAGAGCAAGACTCCATCTCAAAAAAAAAAAAAAAAAAAAAAAAGAAAAAAAAAAAAGAAAAATTTTTTTCACTTCAGCAACTGACTTCCATGGCTGTACTTTAGACTTTGTTACTCTCTCTGAAATATTAAGCTTTAATATCCTACCATATCATCTTATGATTATCACATAAGTTCTCTTGTCTTCACTCTCATTATTGTGATTTGCCTCTGACATCGAGATCTATAGTCCTTTAACCCTTTGAATTTTTTCCTAGTGTATTAGCTCTTTGCTATCCTCTCTTTCTTGTACTATACCCATTCTGTTCTTGTGAATCTCATTTAATCAACCTCCTTTGACTTTAGACCCAGTCAGCTATCCCAGCTAGAAAAGTCATAAAACTAGGTGAATGGTTATTATCACAAACTTGTGGCTTCCTATAACAGTGGCTTAGACTAGAGTTATGGGCTGTAAATACTACCTATTAATTCATTTACCTGTCTTTGATCAGTTCCTTCTCCTGTTTTCCTCAGCAGCTATTCCAAACCTTTGCCTCCCCAAGATTCATTTCCTCTTAATAGATTCGGTCTCTTCCTTTGTCATGAAGAAAACAGTGTCTGTTGTCACATTCTCTTAGATTCCTGTCTTGCTTTTCTGTTCCCTGATAAATGAGTCCAACATCCCAACCAGTCTTTTCTTTGCTACTCTTTGAGGTAGTACTATAGCCTTTCTTCTGTTCAGGAATAACTTTTCTGCCTGAGCTCTGGTAGACCTTTCTCCCCAACACCTCAGGGGCCTTGATTCATCAGTAGGTAACCTCTTTTTCTTCTGTATTTTCAGTTTTTCTGCCTCTTCTGCCCCTTCTCAGCTCATCAGGAGCTGAGTTCAAACCTCTCCCATTCAGAATCCTTCCCTGGACATTACATTTTCTTATTTTCCTATAGCTGAAGACTTCTCTTTCTCCTTCAGTGTAACTTTTATTTTATTTATTTATTTTTTTTGAGATGGGGTCTCACTCTGTTTCCCAGGATGGAGTGCAGTGGCTAGATCATAGCTCACTGAAGCCTTACACTCCTGAGTTCAAGCAGTGCAACTTCTTAAAAGCAACTTCTTAAATACAGGTCTACTATATTCCCATATTCCTAACTCAGAAGCAGTAGATATCTCTTTTTTCCTTCCTGTTCTTCACCTCTCACTTTCAGTCCCTTACCAAAATTCTATTGATTCTGCCTTCTAAACCTCACTTGACTATATTCTACCTTCATTAATCCCACTGCTACTTTTTTGTGTATGCCTTCCTTGCTCATCTTGATTATAGGAATTGCTTTCTTATTGATTTCCTTACTCCAGGTGTAATTTATTTACTACATTGAGCTTTCTAAAATTTAAATCGACAATATGTGTTGTTGGCTTAAAATCTCTTGCTGTCTTCCTCCTGATAGGATAAAGTTCACTATTCTCTGAATGGCATTCAGGTACTACAGGATCTGGACTTGCCTATTGCTTTAGTGTTGTCTTCCATCAATTCAACATTAATAAGCTAATTACTAGTTCCTTAAGCACATTATGCATTTTTCATATCCCTGTATTCAAGTATTCTTTCAGTAAATATTTATTCAGTATCTACAGTGTTCCAGATACTGTGATAATCATTGTGGATACAATGGTACATAAGGCACAGTTCCTTCCCTCAATGAGTTTAATATGTATTACGTAAGAGAGACAAGTAAACAGTTACAGTATGCGTGCTAAATGTTAGGTATACACAGAGTCTTACTGGAACATCTGCCAGGTGCCAGAACATTTTGATGGAGTAAGGCGCTTGAGTGATGAGAGATGAGACAGAATGAGTAATTAAGGTTTACATTGTAAGGGACCTTCTGGTCCATTTAAAGAATTTGGACTTTATATAGATTCCTTAGAGAAAGCCATTAAAGACTTAAGCAGAAATATAAAATATCCAGAAGAGTCATTGTGACAGTTGTGTAGAAGGGGGATTGCAGAAAAGTAAGAAAGAATGTGGTAGGGGCTTGGACTTACTCATGTCTATGAAAATGGAGAAGAGAATATAGATTTGAAATATATTTAGAAGGACAGTCTTGTGGAGCATGAGGGGGAAGAAGGAATCAAGGTGGGAGGTGATGATGACACTGAAATATTTTGATTGGAAATAACAAAGTCTCAAATTAGACATTAGACCCTAGACGCATTAGGTCATGTAGTGGTATGTTTGGGAGACTACTTAGAGAAATTAGTAAAGGGGACAGAAAGAAGAAAGTAGATGGAAGGATTGATGGGGTTAATTAATTATATATTTGTGATGGGAGATGGGCAGGATATGGAAGGAGTTGCTATGAGGCTCTTCTCTCTGAGATATGAGGTGTAACCTTATGCTCCTAGAGTAAAGGGAACAGGGGTGGGGAAGGTGAGTGACTTGGCAGGTGAGGAGGTGGTTTGAAAAACCACTTTGGGGGCCAGGTACGGTGGCTCATGCCTGTAATTTCAGCACTTTGGGAGGCCGAGGCGTGCTGATCACCTGAGGTCAGTAGTTTGAGATCAGCCTGGCCAACATGGCGAAACCCCATCTGTACTAAAAATACAAAAATTAGTTGGGCATGGTGGCGAGCCCCTGTAATCCCAGCTACTCGGGAGGCTGAGGCAGGAGAATTGCTTAAACCTGGGAGGCGGAGGTTGCAGTGAACTGAGATTGCGCCATTGCACTCCAGCCTGGGCAACAAAAGCAAAACTCCATCTCAAAAAATAAAAAAATAAATAAAAAATAAATAAACAAAAACAGAAAAACCACTCTGGGATTGGATGAGAGAGTGCTTCCTAGGATGTGGAGAAAGTGCCAGGCAGTATGCAGGACAAAGTTGAGGTTGGAAACAGTTTGTAGCAAGAAGGCATTTCATTTTTCTCTGACAACACTCAGTTTGAGTGCAGAATTGGAGAAGGCATACATTGGATTAATTTAGTATGAAGGCTTTGTTTGGTGTGAATGATGAAAGGACACATGGAGGGCAAGTGGGAAGTATTGCCATGAGTTTTTGAAGTGGTAGACAATGGTGTGCAGATGGGATAGGAAAAACCTGATGAACTAGGAGAAAAAGAAGGGAAATAAAGGAGGTGGAAGTTGGTAGTCAGAATATAAGATGTTTAGATTTAATATTTTCAGATCACGAGTAATTTTGAGTTATTACAGGACAAGGATATTGTTATGGTAACAGGTGCTGGAGTAGAGTGAAGGCCAAAACTGTAGGCGCTGATGAGGTTAAGGAGCTGAAGGACTGAGGTATAAGATTGGTTGTATACATATATAGTGAAACTGCATAGGAAGATGCAGGACTTGGAGTGATGAGGAAAACGTATCAAGGTACCAAAGTCTTCAGTGGTTGCGGGCAGTAGGTGGCAGTGAAAAGGAAGGAAAAGGATAGTATTGCTAAATGACATGAGCCACAAATACAAGGGAATGCAAGAGTAATGATCTCGGGCCAGCACCAGAGGGTGCTGAGATGTGAGAGATGTAGGAGGGTGAGTTGAGAGGGTTTCTGGGGGTGCTTCAGTAGAGAACCTAGCTTCAGTTATAGCAAAAAAGAGTATCTAGCATTCTTTAGAATTAAGGCTGCCAGGAAGCTTATCACAGAATGTTCTGTGATCAGGACCATTGCCCCAATTTTTAGCACTCTCTTTTTTGTGTATTTTTAAAACTTAGCTCACAAATCTTCTCTGGGAAGGCTTCTCTGTTGTTGCATTTATCGCACTATAATTTATTTGCCTGATTTTGCTTTTAAATTGTGAGCACCTTAAGAAGGAAAAATGTATCTTAACTCTTTATGCTATCACCTCGCACAGCATTTATCACATAGTAGGAGCTTAGTAAATGTTTGTAGAATTGGATTTAGGAAGATATGTTGTTACATTTTTAAGGACTTAAAAAGTTAATGTCAAAAAGTGAAAAATAGAATTCATAGTTCTCTTAGTCAAAGTACTTGAGATGCAAGATATAATGAAATGAGCACTAACTCAGTTGTCTAATCAGTTGTATTTAGCAGTTAGACACCTTAGAAGTTACTTTTTTGAGGCTTATTTGCTCTCAAAAGCTATTTATCCTAGATCAAGGAACATGAGCATTGGGATAATCTTCCCAGTAGTCAGTTACAGATTATGAAAACAGGGGTGTGGGGTAAGAGGAGGGTGACCCACTTTAATGTGACCTGTTTTTTGAACTATTGTTTATCTTAAATCCACATTTCAGATTAATTGCATAATCACTTGAATGTTTCATACTGAGAGAAGAGTAAGATACTTAAACAGTGTTTTGGTGAGGGCAAGTGTTATGTAATTGCTATGATGTAAGAAGTGATTTGGTGAACTTTAACAGTTAAATGAAGGATTTTGTTTATTTCCTTATGACATATTAGAGATGTCTTTTTTTGTATGGTTTATTAATTTACTATAAAATGGGTGGTATAATTTTTGTTTTCTGTAAATGTGTGTATCATGCATCTGTATGTTTATTTCATCTTTTAGAATGATCAGGTTCTTCAGGGCTTCTCAGTGGACAAAGGAGAATTCACGTGTCCCCTCTGTAGGCAGTTTGCTAACAGTGTTCTTCCATGTTATCCTGGAAGCAATGTGGAAAATAACCCTTGGCAACGTCCTAGCAACAAAAGCATACAAGATCTCATAAAGGAAGTGGAGGAGCTGCAGGGACGACCGGGAGCTTTCCCAGTAAGCATCAGTGTAAGGCATAAATATCCTGGTTAACTCAGCTCTGATTTTCTGCTTTCATTTTCATTCAGTTTATAAATTACTCTGGACTTTTACATATTTAGTAGAAATTGCTTTTAGAGGTTTTGTTCTCTTCTATTTATATTTAAATAAAAGTAATAGAACAAATTATTATCAAAGGCTATACTTCTCTTTAGGCTAAATTCTTAGTTTTAATATACATCTTCGGAGGTCAAGAACCCCTATAGGTTTAGATATAGTTAGGCTCTTTTAAGATGTTGAAGGAGGCCAGTCGTGGTGGCTCAGACCTGTAATCCCAGCACTTTGGGAGGCTGAGGCTGACAGATAACTTAAAGTCAGGAGTTTGAGACCAGCCTGGCCAACATGGCAAAACCCCATCTCTACTAAAAATACAAAAATTAGCCAGGCATGGTGGCGCTGAGGCAGATGGATCACTTAAGGGCAGGAGTTTGAAACCAGCCTGACCAACATGGCAAAACCCCATCTCTACTAGAAATACAAAAATTAGCTGGGTACGGTGGCACACACCTGTAATCCCAGCTACTCGGGAGGCTGAGGCAGGAGAATCGCTTGAACCCCCGAGCCAGAGGTTGCAGTGAGTTGAGATCGCCACTGCACTCCAGCCTGGGCAGCAGAGCGAGACTCCCTTCTCAAAAAAAAAAAAAAAAAAAAAAAAAAAAGGTTGAAGTATTTAAAAGCAAACACACAAGCTATATATACTCTGTGTGTGTGTGTGTATCTCAATATAAAGCACAATTTAATCACTTAAAAATATGCCCATTAGGTATATTAGGATTAAGAAGATATATTTACACAGATATGCACATGTATTTGTGTGTATGTGTATTCGAGAGATAAAATATTGCGTAATTGATTGAACTGTTCATCACAAGTCAGACTACTGTAGCGGGGAACTCATCTTTTATGCCATCCAGTAGGATTTGTTTGTTTTAAATTCTTAAAATATTTCACCTTCATTATAGATTTATTATATGGTCTCTGAGAGAAGTGACAGTTGTGTCTGGTTTATGTAGTAAATTTGTGAAAACTGTGAATATGTGACTTTTGAAATAGAAATGCATACTTTAAACCTAGGTAGAGTCATCTGTCAATTCCCTTTCTCAAGCGAAGACTAATTTTAGAATTTGTGGTCTTTTTTAAATTTTATAAACCCTAATTCTTGTGTGTTTAAAATATGCTTAAACTTATGGGACATTGATATAATTCTTTGAAAAATGAACTTAAATGAAAGTCAGGTTTTTTATAGACATGGAAACTTTGTTCTAACATATTATTTTAATACCATCATCTCATTGGCTTAGAATAATTTATGTGGTTAATTCATAGTTGGATTACAGTGTTACCAGTCACAATGTAGAATTAAAGATCACTGTTTAAGAGAGTATTTTTTGACTGGTTTTATCTTTGTATACTAAATATATTTATAATAGATAATGTTCTATCTGTTTTGACTTTTTAATTTTTATTTCCTATGTTTATATAATAAACATTCTAGTTTTAGACCAGTATTAGAGAAAGTGAATATAAACTTTATATATATGTTTGCATTGTTTTATAGTCAGAAACAAATTTAAGTAAAGAAATGGAATCTGTAATGAAAGATATAAAAAATACCACTCAGAAGAAATATAGAGACTATAGCAAGACCCCGGGCTCACCAGACAATGATTTTCTCTTTATGTACTCTGTTGCTAGGTAGGTATATATAGTATATACTCTTTAGTTTACTTATTATTAATAGTTGATTTTATTATTTAATAAATATTTGTTTTATTTATTTAAAGGTTGCATATTTTTAATATCAGTTGAAATTATGGCTAGTTTTAGTGCCTCCTAGGATAACTATAAGTGTGTAGCTTTCTTTTATTTCCTGAAGAGGTTTTATTTTAATGAAATGTTTGCATATATGTTACTAAGCATTAATAGTACATGGGACAAAAGTATGTTACTAACATTTTGGGACAGATATATACCTTGAAGCATGTATTATATATGAGACCTGTCAAAAAGTGGTAATACTGAGAACTAAAACGTTGTAATATGTTAAACCCTTCGATTTATGGAAAAATAAGAACAGTAAGGAGTAGAAGAGCTTTGTTTTAAATAGAAACTGGAAAGATCTAGCAACAGCCTAAAAGACAGGAGTTTAGAAAAATCAGATAAGGGAGAGGAAGCAAGGGATCAGGCATGTTCTAAACCTCAATTTGTAGTGAGTAAGGGGCTCAAGAAAGCTGTTAGAAGTAAATGTTTCTCATCTTTCAGATTAGGAAGGATTAGTCTAATTGTATGCAATACAGAAGCAGTAGTTCTAAATGGGAATTGTGGAAAACTTGAGTGAAAATGCAGAACCATAAAAGAAGTAAATAGAGGAGAAGCAGACACAACTAAGAACTTGTAAATGCATTCTGCCAAAACTGACTCTGTACATCCTTGAATATCTCTGGAAGTGTACTTCATGTTTTATCTAAGTATTGTAATAGGTAAGATTTAGAGAGATAATGTGACTTGAAGTCATACAGCAAGTTAGTGGCAGAGTAGGATCTCTTGAGTCAAGGTTTAGTGTTTTTTTCAATTTGCTAGCTTCGTTTTTCCTTTCCTATGTTTAGCTTTTATAAGTTGTATTATGTATATAGTTAATCATGGCTATTCTCTCTGGCCCACTCCTGGAACAGAGGGTAACGAAAGAGTAAATGAACTATACATAGCCTTTGGAACCCAGGAGAAGTGGAACCAGACTTAGAAAAATTGCAGCAAGCAAATTAGAGCTCAAGATAAGGAGCATTAGTTGGTCTGAGAATGCAAATACTGGACATGGGTTGATGTAAAAGGATCTAATGGATTGGAAAGTAACTTTGTAGTTTGTATATTCCTAGCCTCTTGTTTATCTAGAATGTTTTTGGGGAAGACATAACAATTTGGTATCTTGTTTCTGAAGAGTTACTAGTTACTACATTCTTGCAATAAAAGATACTTTATGTGAAAACAAAACTGAATATAATTTAACTTTGCCAGGGTGCCAAGGTTTTACAGAACTTCCATATGATACTGTGATTATAACATTGTAGGCGATTGGGTTGAATATGGATCAACTCAGTTCTGCTATACATATTTATACACATACATGATCACAGACCTACACACATTTATGTTGCTCATGTATTTATGCCTTTAATTTTATTAGAGTTGACCTTTTAAGAAAATCTTTATTGAATGGGGATAATCTGTACTTGGAATTTTCCCGTAGTATGATAAATCAAACAATTTGATTTAAATATAATTTAGTGGAAGTTTTAGATCCTCATTTCTTGGTTTAAGTTTATAAGTAACTTAGAGAAAAAAGCTTGCAATAATAATGGGAGACCTTCTGGATCAAGACATTTTGGTTTCTCTATTTTTTAGAGAAGCAGAAACAGATGTCAAATACTTAACTAAGGTGTAGACAGAGAAACAGAGAAAATATACTTCCCCCATCCTTTTCTGAAACTTAATGATAAGCTCTAAAGCAGCAAAACAGTAATTCTGAAAATGAGTGTATATAACACTTTAAAACTTTATTATCCTTTGCTTGGAATTCCCCAAAATATTGCAAAGCTCTTCCAGTGAGGCGACATTCCTTCTCTAAGTTTTACTTAGTCATTACAAAGAAAACAAAGGCTGGGCATGGTGGCTCACACCATAATCTCAGCACTTTGAGAGACCAAGGAGGATTGCTTGAGACCAGGAGTTTGAGACCAGCCTGGACAACATAGTAAAACCCTATCTCTATGAAAAATAATTAAAAAAAAAAAATTAGCTAGGTTTGGTGGCACACATTTGTAGTCCCAGCTACTTGGGAGGCTGAGATGGGTTGATTGCTTGAGCTACAAGAGATGGGAGGTCAAGGCTATAGTGAGCTGTGATCGAGCCACTGCACTTCAACTTGGGCAACAGAGCAAAACCCTGTCTAAAAAATATAAAAAATAAGAGAAACAAATTGACTCAGAAATTTACATGTATTGAAGGAAAAAAGTATATTGTATTCTGTTTAAATAGGTTGTAATTTTCTCAAAACAGGAAACCAGGCTTTTTATGCGTAACATGTAACTTATTTATGCATAACATATAACATTTATTCCTAAAAGGTGAACATTAAAATATTTAGCAATATTTAAACGTTTAAAATATTTAACAATAAACTTACTTTGAATTAAGTTTTGAATTAAATGTAGTGATTTTAAAAGGTATAATTCATTAGAATTTGCACGTTTATTTGTATTTAGTATTAGTAATGTGAGTAGAATATAACCCTCATTTCTTAGAGCTGAATTTCTCCCTGCTGAATAAGTAATTTTGTTTGCTCTTCAGAGAGTTTGAATTTTGGATATTTAGAAGCAAAGTGTTTCTGGTGAGTTTTAGAGTTTTTTGTTTTTTGTTTTTTTTTTGTAAGACAGTACATGTCTTTTGTTTTTAAATTTTATTTGCATGGTGAAGCCTTGGAGAATTTTCTGAGGATATCAGAGAAGAAACTGTTGGAAAATCCATTCAAATTTAAAATAATTGAAAAATTAATCAAAATTATTACATTCAAGTTTTAATGTATTTCCAGAATTTTCATTCTATTGCAAATGTCAGTCATCTAAACAGATAATGGAAAGCTAATTTGGGGGAAGAAAGTTTTCTTTTTTTAATACCAATTCATTATTTTTTTGTTGAAACAATGAATGACATGAATTTCAGTAACTGATTTTTCCAAGGATTTTGGACTCAAATTTCATATAATCAAAAGGTATCGGTGAGTAGTAGGTGGTTTGTATAGAGAAAAATGGAAAGAAAATGAAACGTAAGTAACTGCAGTGTAGGTGGAGAGACATCTTTACATCGTGGTTACTCAATAGAGGCAATGTACCTTCATAGGTTAGTTACTTTGTAAACTAATTCTGTTCAAAATAAAACGATGCTTGCTAAATACCAAATTATGAATCCTTTTAAAAAACAGAAAATTCTTTCCTAAAACAATCCTTTTTTTGGGGCTTGGACGGGGGTCACTACTGGGTGTAAGGGAATGGAAGAGTTAGGAAAAGAAAGAAAATAAACTGCAGGGGCTAAAGAGAATCTTATAATTGGTTACATATCAAAAAAAAGATGTCATTCCCCCCCCCCCCCCCCACACACACACTTCACACTTTTTTTTTTTAAAGCATCTTGCCAGGTACCATTGGGGATTTAGAAGCTATATATGAAATAATCCCTGTTCTCCAGGAATTTACAATTTAGTTGGGGAGATGGAACTAATATAACATCAATCTATATAACAGAATATAATTTGTTTTTAAAAATGTCATATAGAGAAAGTACTGTAGAGCTTCTGAAGGGAAGATGAGCAAATTGAAATATGAAATATGCATAAGGCCTTCTTTCTTGTCCCAGGAAAGCTTCCTGGAGAAGTTAAAACTTGAATTGCCTCTTGTATAATGTAGGCTGTGGTATGGATGAAGATACTGTTTTTTTTTTTTTTTTCCCTGAGAAATTGAGTAACTTGCTCAGCTACTAAGTGGTCTACTCAGGCCTTGAACCTAGATCTCTTTCCAGAAGCTTTGCCTTTTTCACCAAACCAACGTGTGTTTGAGAGTGTGGGGTGTGTAGTGTGTGTACACACATTTGCTTTTCAAATTATGGTCTAAAATAGAAGTTAGTGTGGAATGGGGGGTTGAGAGGACAGCATACTTTGGTCATGCAAAAAGAAGCTGGAGCATAGTTAGAGGGGTTTTTAATACGCATATCTAGGTGGCCACTAGGGTAGGCTTTAAACAGTCTTTCTCATCATTATTTCAGAGGTGGAGATTTTCTCCTTTTTCTTCCAAACTAATTTGAATGTATTTGTGTTAGAAAATACAGAAAAGAGTCTGCTTTTCTTTCACAGCAAAAAGCTCAGAAAATTACCACTCCCAGCATATCTTTAGTTTTACGTCATTCATTGAGGAGGGAAGAAACATAATACTGCTGTGTGAATTTCAGCAGTTGAGGAAATGTGGACATGGGACATATGACCCATTTGTGTGTTCTTTAGCATGTCTCAAAGGACCAGTTTTCACATAAATGAAATAAAAGTTGATATTTAGAGCCATATTGGTTTTTAAAATCCTAGATATTGCTGGATGCAGTGGTGTGCGCCTATTCCTGGCTACTTGGAGGCTGAGGCAGGAGGATTGCTTGAGCACAGGAGTTCAAATACACCCTGGGAAACACAGCAAGACCTCATCTCTCAAAAAAAAAATGTTAAGAAATGTAAAATTGTAGATATTATTCACATTAATCCTTTGGATAGGTAGTTTTTTTATTTTTAATTCAGAAAGAATATTGCATAGGAGATCTTCCAGTCATAATCTGGAATAATTAATTAGATTTTACTAGTTTTTTTCCTAGTATTCTTTGCAATGAAATTCTTAGTAACATGTTTGTCATCCTTTATATTTGGGGATTGAGAAAACAGAATTGTTCTTATATTTAATTTTAATGAATATTTTTGCAAATATGGTGAAATGTTGACATTCTGGTTTTAACATTCATTTGTAAGTATTGTTTGTGTTTCTGGTTAGCTCTCTTAAAAGTAGTATCTAGGAAATCTTAGTTTTTATAAGAGAATATAGCCATTAATTTTTTTCTACAGATTAGGCAACAGAAGATTTGTGAAAACAAAATGTATTGATCTCATTTATATTCCCTTGATGAAGGAACACATGCTGGTCTCCGCTCGCTTTCTGTCCACTAGTATGAAATCCCTGTCCCTGCTTCCTTGCTGGTAGGTTTTTAGAAGTTCAGTGAGCAATGCAAATCGCCTGAAGGGTGGAAAATTCCCTTGTCACACAGATGCCCTTATCAGCAGCAACCAGATGGAGCTCTGAGCTGGAACATTATCAGTGTTAAATTGCTTTTTCTCCCACCCTGAGTAGAGAGGATTAAAGCATTCCTTTAGAAATGGGTGGCAAATGTACAGACTTAGGAATATTAATATTTTTAACAATTTGCATTTATAAGTAAATACATGGAAATATAATCTCAAAACATTCTGTGTTCAAAATACAACCAAACTAGTGCAAAATGTGTTGTTTTAAATAAAATAGGATAATAGTCTTTCATGAATTCACTTGCAAAGAGTAAGCTTGAAACTGCTTTTTCTCTTTTTTTTTTTTTTTTTTTAAGTGGGACAGTATCTCACTATTAGGGTTAAATGCATATCTTGAATATAAACTAGTCTATTCAGTTTTGGTTGTAGAAAATAAAGGTATGTCTAAGTGTATTAATACTGTTGAAGAAAAATACAATTTAAATTCTTTCTCAGAGTTGTCATTTATTTTGGCATAATTGGTTATTTTACTGCTACTGTTTTTGAATAAATCCTTAGATTCTGCATTAGTTTGATTTTTGAAATGTTGATTTATTGATTATTGCTATTTTGTAAGCTAATAATTGCTAAATACCTTGCAATTTCAGATGTATGAACAATATTGATGGTTAGCCATATCAATAGTTACACAGTGTATTTTAATGAAACTAGTTTTAGAAGTCCATAAGAGAGACTGCTGTTAAATTATATGTGGTGTTCTTAGCCATTTCGATATTAGTGATTTTGTTTCTTAATACTGATTTCCAGATACCATCTAACCTCTAATGAATGATAACCATTTCTCTGATAGAAAAATTGGTATGCCCTTGTGTTTTATATGGCAATAACCACCTACACAGTGGCTGATGTTGGAGTACAAATTCTTTCTTCATATTCTTATGAAGGTTTATGAAATATGTTGCAGGTTTTTTTTTTCTTAAGGCCTAGTTTTTAGTATGTGCCAAGAGTTGGGACTTTGCAACAATTACACCATGATGTGTGCAATTTTTTGCAGGTATAAATATGAACATATAAGTAAGGATGGATAAATTGTTCCCTTTTTATTTCTTAATATCAGATAAATACGATTATTATTGATACAACATAAAAACTGCTTTTGCAAAAAAAGTTGAAGAACTTTATTTTTTAGGTTGATTCAGACATGTCAATAAAGCAAATTAGTAAAGACTCTTCAGTTTAGTGACTGAGATATAATGTTTTACTTACAGAACCAATTTAGAACTTGAATTGATTCATCGAGGAGGCAATTTGTGTTCAGGTGGTGCAAGCACAGCTGGCAAAAGGTCTTGTTTAAGTAAGTACTAAATAGTACTAAATTAAAAAAAAATTCTGTCATTTTTGGAAGCATTGACAGGTAAAGTGACATTTTGGTGTATTTCAAATTCTGTCTATGTTATATATGATCTATATAGATAGTGATATGTACTTTAAATGGTTAATCTTGTACTTGGAAGAATCATATGAATATTTAGCTCTTTCTAGATTATGATTACCTAGCAGATAAATGTGATGCTAAGTGACGAGGTTTATACTGTTTCAAAATTTAAGCACTGTATTATTCTCAGCTATAAAAAATTGTCCTTAAACTTTAATTCTCTTAAATAATTTTTACATTGAATTAAGAAAATATTTTTATAAAGACAATATATGTTGCCCACAGATTTATATTATTGCTATTAATGAAGATATTTGTGCTATATTTTGATGTGCATATTAAAATGAATTGAAATTACAGATGTTTGCTTTTATTTATATATATACTTTATGTTATAAAATGAGCATAATTCTGCAATCTTGTTTGTAAGGATATATTTGAGAAAAGTGTAACTTGTAATTTAAGGTAGATTTTTCATAAGCATGGCTTTGATGCTATCATTTTTTAGTCAATGTTTAGGGAATTAAGGTGAATACTAGGAATATTATTATTGAATGTCACCATATAGCTCTGATTATTGGCCCCAGATCACTGGAGTTGAAATATTACCTAATGTGATTGGTGTAGGAAATAAAACTTGTTTAAAACACATAATATCGTCTTTTGAAAAATGAGTATTTTTCTTAAAATACTAAAAAAAGTATTAAAAATTATCAGTACATGTTGGTGTTTTAACAAAAATATGTTATTTCAAAAAATATGTAATTTTGAATTGATTTCAAAGCAGAGGGATGATCAAAAGCACTTTAAAATTTCTAACGTAAAAGCAAATGTATGTGAAATTTTAACTTGGTTATCTTTAAAGTCTTATAAATTGCCTTTTCTTTTGGATTGTCACTTTATTCCTAGAACTTAAGATTTTGGAGGTTATTGTTTGTATTTTTTAACCAAGTATTAGTAAAAATTGACCCCTCTATGCATTCATCTAAACCCTATTTCTGTTCAGTGCTTTACTAGTATGTTTCAAAGGTAGTTGTTGATACATGGGAGTTTTAGTTTCTATCTGTTTGAATTAATAGATATAATAATCATTTTAGTTATATAAATTATTCTTTCTTGTTAATTTGTTATTAATTGATGTTTGGCATTGGCTGATAATATTCCAGAAACCATTGTGTTACAAAGTGTTTACTTTAGTGAATGATTTTCTGTTTTTAAAAATCTACTTAATTTTTTTTCTCTGAGGCACTTAAACTTATTTAGTGGCTTGTAAATAATGAATTTATCCAGATTCCTGAAAATAGTAATAAAATTCTGATGGTAGTCACTTCAATTACCAGAGTCAATTTTGTAATTTAAATTGTTAAATTTATAGTTACTTTCAGATTTTTGCTTATTTTTCCCTTTACTAAATAAGAAATTACACTGTGCCAGTATAGACAAAGTCATGATACAGTTTATCCTAAATATAAGTTAATATGTTTCTTAGTTTTTGTATAATTTATTATTGTTCAATTACTTATTTATCCTAATATTAATAAAAGCAGCCTGTAAGTCATATATATAGAATATGTTGTATATATACAAAATCCCACTATCTTACAAGTGTATGAACTTAGTATTTGTTATTTATTCAAATAAAATTCAAACTTAAATTGTACACCAGGACTCAAATTGATGATGATTCATGGGATCTCAGTGCAAATATCTCATTTTTTTGATCTTCCAGTGCAACTTCAGTGGTATTATAAAAAAAAAAATTCTTTTTTCTAGGGAAAAATCTTCTTGTATTCATATTTTCCTTTTCCCATTGATTGCTCTTTATTACTTTTTGAAAATCTCACTTTTAATGTTTTTTTCTTCCATAATGTTTTTGAGGAGAGTGAGAAAATGCCTCACTGACTAAGCAAATGATAAGGGAACTTTTTTCATTCTAAGAATATCACACTTTTGAAATACTGTTCTGTTACGACTTCTTGATGAAACTGAAAATTTGTCTAGTCAGGAAAACTTCTAATAAATTTTGTCTAGAAAGGATTGTGTCATGCCTGGTATATAATTATGGGGACACACACATACACTCAGTGGGGGAGAAGAGAAGAAGATTGTTCTTTCTACAACAATGAAAGCAGAAAATATTAATGGCCAAATCTCTAGTGAGAAATAAAATTGAAATGGAACAATGCCATTCAACTACATCTTCAGACATTTTTAAATAGTTGAGGGTAGTTAACCAGTGTCAATCAGAGCAAAACGTCAGTCCTAAAAATATGTGTGTGGGAAATTTTCCATAGTAAAAAGCTACTCAAATTAGCTCACATAGCAGCATACTATGGTATTTTAATAATATCCTACGTTTGTAGTTTTAAAGTTTGTAAAGTTCTTTCACATAAATTATTTAATCTTTAGAACAACCATGTGAAATAGGTGTTATCTCTTTTTCATAGAAAAGGAATCTGAAGTTCAGAGTAATTGCCTTGCCAAGTCACACAGCTGGAAAATGTCAGAGCTTGCACTTGAGCCCAGCTCTTCTGACTGTAAATTCAGTTATATAAGACATATCTCCTGCCCTTAAGTGTCCCAAAGGATGCAGAACTTTTAAGACCTTTCACCCATTGGTTTAGTCAAAGACACTCTACTGTACAACATTGCCTTGGGATCTTTCCAGGCCCTTCTGTGCTTACTCTCCTATTTATCTTGTCTATTTTCTTTTATCAGCCTTTCACCATAAATCCTTTGTTCTGAGCCATCTTTTCAGACATTTTTGCAAGTCCTAGTCCTGAGTCCTTCTGCCCTGGATACCAGTTAGTTCTCCTTTATTCCTTGCCAGTTTGCTGGCTGGTTCCCCTTGCTCTTGCTGTGAGCCATGTGCGTTAGCTCTCACATACGGCATAGCTGCTGATTCCCAGGTCAGAGTTCTAGCCCTCCTCCTTACCCACCAGGGAAGATCAGGCATTTAGGACTTTGTATTCAGCACATGATACTGGTTCTAGAGACTGGTTCTCATCTGCTGGACTTGTATTCAGCAGATGAGATTTGTTCAAATGCCACGTCCACTAAAAACTTCACTGATTCCAGCAGTGAAAAGTTACTTAGAAGTTCTAGGGAATTTAGAGGTTTGGGATCATATCTATCTGCTGGAATCAGTGAAGCTTTTAGTGGACAAGGCATTTGAACAAGACTTTGAAACGTAAGTGAGGTTTCGAGTTTTTGTTACAAATTGATATATACGGTAAGTACCACCAACTTGGTTAGCAACATATGTTGGAAAAAGCAGATGTAAAAATTAAAGGCATAACTTTTTATTAAGAAAAATATTAAGCTTACTGTATTAATTTCTTCATTCAAGTGATTTGAAAGTAAATATGACACTCCATAAATTCTAGTGAAGTTCACATGCTTTTGACACTTTTTTGGCATGATATTCTCAGTGTATTTCTCAAGTAGAAATTGTTGAAACCATTGGCAATGCCATTTGATAGATTATTAATATTGGAGCATAATATAAAATTATTTGTAGGTAAATGTTTTTTCCTGTCTTTGGGTCTGAGAATTTTTCTGCTTATTACTGTCATTTAACTAAGAAACCACAGTTCATGTCTCAAATGGATTCCATGATTTTATAGAGAGATTAAAAATGAAACGGTAGTCAAGAGAGGATAAGGCAAACTCTTACCTTGACGTTTTCATTTGGGAAGTTCTGACTTAATTTTGATGTAATCTATGATCTGATCAAGAAATTATGCATAGTCACTGCAGTAAATAATTTCTACCAGAATTTGCTATTCATAGCAAGCAACCTAGCTTAGATCTGTGCAGGCAACTTAAAATAGTTCTACTTTCTCAGAGAAAGAGTGAATTTTTGGTGAATTTAAAATTACAGAAAATTAGCCAGGTGCGATGGTTCACTCCTGTGATCCTAACATTTTGGGAAGCTGAGGTGGGGAGGATCACTTGAGTCCAGAAGTTGTTAACAGCCTGGGCAACATAGGGAGAACGTCATCTCTAAAAAGAAAAAAAAAATTAGCTGGGTGTGGTGGCGTGAGCCTGTGGTCCCAACTACTCAGGAGACGGAGGTGGGAGGATCGCTTAAGCCCAGAAGGTGGAGGCTGCAGTGAGCCATGACTGTGCCATTGCACTACAGACTGGGCGACAGAGCAAGATGCTGTCTCAAAAAAAAAAATTACAGAAAATTATTTTGACATTAATTTCTCCCTACAGTTAGGCAGCATAAGGATATTGTTAAACAAGTAATGAGTTTTAACAAAATTACTCTTTATTTTTGAGAAACAGGGTCTCCCCTTTGTCACTCAGGCTGGAGTGCAGTGGCACAATCATAGTTCACTGCAGCCTCGAACTCCTGGGCTCAAGCAGTCCTCCCACCTCAGCCTCCCGAGTAGCTAGGACAGCAGACACACACCGTCACACCCAACTAATTTTTTAATATATTTCTTTGTAGCCATGGGGTCTCGCTGTGTTGACGAGGCGGGTCTCAAGGTTTTGGCCTTAAGCAGTCCTCCCACCTTGGCCTCCCAAAGTGCTGCGATTATAGGCATGAACCACTATGCCTGGCCTAAAATTACTTTGAAGTAGCCTGGCCTTATTATTTCACATTTAGTAGTAAAATTTTTACATTGATGGTTTATGAAAGCCTTTTTCAAATGTAAAAATATCAATTTCTGCAAGCAGACTGAATAACAATTTTGTTCAATTTTTGTTACCATAAAAAGGATGGAAATTTGGCCATCAAATTATTATAATGGTCAAAAGGTATAAATTAATACAAAAATGTGTAAATTGTCTGCTGAGACTAGTTATTGATAAGATTTGATGGCTAAAAGCTGATTTTGTGGTATTTGGGAATGTTTTATGTTCTGAAGAGCCAGTTGGTATGTATTTAGGGCCAACATGAAAGATGCATATGTGGTGGAATAGACAACAGCAAACTAGGAGTCATAGGCATGTGCTTACGCAAGACATTTTATGTTTTTGGCTTCAGTTTCCTCATCTATAAAATTAGTGTATTAGACTGGATGATCTGTGTCCTGACAGATGTTCATGGTTGTTAACTCTTACATGCAAAGCTCCAATCTGGAGCTTTTTCCCCCTGTTAATTAACATCATTGACATTAAGCACAAAAGGCAAATAGCTGGACTAGGAGTTATACTCTAGGAACTTTTAGAATTATACTTTATCTATAGTCATATACTATAGACTAAATCAAGGCTTGGAGTTTTTGTTGTTCTTTTCTTTTGATACATCTTACAAATTCAGAAGATTTTGGTATTTTGTTTTATATTTTATTTTGCTCTTAAGTAGTGCATAAATAAAAAATAGAGGCTGTCAATGAAGTCACATGATAAATAGAATCAGAATCTTTGAGCTAAAAGTTACTTAGGAAATCACCTAGTCTAAATGTTATCTAGCTCAGGCATCTTGTACCTACTATTCCAATCATTTGTGCTCTGCTTAAACACTTTCAGAGGTAAAGAGTACTTTTTGAGATAGGTGAGGAGTTTGGTAAGCCTTTTGAAGGATGGTGATATTAAAAGGCAGCATAGTGTAAACTAGAGAGTGAGATTCTGTTCCTCATTAATACCCAATCAGAGGATTGTTGTAAGAATTCAATTTTATAATATATATTCTAGTTTCTATAGATTGTAAATCTCAACATTAATATTTCTCCTATTTCAACACTATAATTGTCAAATTAGGGGGTGTGTGGATAAGGAGAAGGAGCAAGATAACAATTTTTAGCTCAATTTTTGTCTTAGTCTATAACAATATACCATAGACTGCGTGGCTTATATACAACAGAAATGTGTTTCTCACAGATCTGGAGGCTGGGAAGTCTAAGATCAAGGCGCCAGCAGATTTGGTGTCTGGTGAGGACCTGCTTGCTTCCTCATACATAGCTGTCTTCTCACTGTAACCTCACGTGGTGGAAGTGGCAAGAGATCTCTCTGGGATCTCTTTTATGAGAGCACTAATCCCATTCATGAGGGCTTCCTCATGACCTAATCACTTCTCAAAGGCCCACCTCCTTATACTAACCTTGGGGTTGGGACTTTAACGTATGAATTTTGGTGGGACATAAACATTCAGTCCATTGCAGTTTTTTTTAAGGGACTTGACAAACATTGTTTTGACCTCTTCAGAGATGAGATTAGGAGGACGGAATGAGATTTATCCACATGATAAAGTTTGTCTGTTGAGAACAAAATACATTGTTACTTTGGAGAGGTTTAAGAATGTGGCATGAAAATTTAAGTTAGAAGAGTGGCTTTAACTTTTCTTTAAGGCCTTTCTGAAAGTCCCATGATTTGTGGCTTAGTAGCCAGGCCTTTCTATATTTATAATTTGGGCATTCTAAGAACTAAGTACCATAGATAGTAGTTTTCACTATCAGGGCATGGGGTCTTCAGATCTTACTTGGCTTAGGGCAAGGCAGCTTCTTTCTTCTGCAGTTAGATGGGACAAACCCTACCTCCATTTTAGATGAGGTGCATAAATAAGACCTGGATTCATGGAATGTGTCTCTTTAATAAAGGGGAAATTAGGAGTCCTAAGAACTGACCTCTCTCTTCCCCTTCCTAGGGCTACCTATATGCAGAAACAGAATTGTACCTCTCCCTGCCTCTTATCATCCTAAGCTCTGTCAGAAAGGGAAAAGGGGAGGCTTCTAGTCACTGAAACCTTAAAGTATAAGGTGAACAATTTGTTGAAGCTAATAATAATACTTGTGGATACTTGAGGTAACCAGAGAATGATGTCATAGTGTGCCTGGGAGTGGAGACATAGGAACTCTGGGAGGCAGGAGAGGAACACAGCATGGAAATTATGAAAGTACTAAAGACAGCCTTTTTTTTCACTGTCTTCCCTTCCTCACATGGCAGAAAAAACCTCTCCAAAGGAAGCAACACTTCCCCACTCTATTGCCAAACTCCCATGTGTCCTTGTTGACGTGCGAAAACATAGCATACAGTGCTGGAAAGAACATCAGGTTGGAGTTTGAAGATGTGGATTCTAGTGTATTTGTTATCTGTTGGACTTCAGGAAACTAACCTAACTTTTTACCTCATTGTGGAAGTGAGGATGATGGTACTTATACTGACTATCTGATATATCCATCATAGTTAATGTAATGATCAAATAGTATTAGATATATGAGCTAAAGTATCTTACATAATGTTATTATATATAATAATGATTATTAAACTTGTCTTTTAACCCTTTAAAATTCTACCATAACTGCCACTTGATTCTCTGCCCTGCCTTGCCTGGAGTGCTTAGGAATGGGATAGGGAGAGATGAGTCAGCTCCTGTCATCCATGACATCAACCTTCTGTCTCTTGGGAACCAGATCTACAGATATTCCCTTCTTCTTGGACCTGTTCCCAGACCTCATTTAAGGAGCTCTCTCCCGTCTCTTCATGGCTGATTTCTCAGGAATGTACAGAGGAACCAGTGGAAGCTGGCTTTGCTGTGAGAGGTGTATACTCACACCTATTACAGTTCACCTTAGGATAAATAGGTCAGAACCATTTCTTCACTTTAATTATTCAGTTGCAGAGAAAGGGAGATTTTTTTTCCACTGCTATGATATTTCAGAGAATCATTTGGCTAGTTGAGATTTTTTTTTTTTTTTTTTTTTTTTTTTAAGGGACAGGGTCTTGCTTTGTTACCTATGCTGGCCTCAGACTCCTGGGCTCAAATAATCCTCCCACCTTAGCCTTCTGAGTAGCTGGGACTACAGGTATGTGTCACCTTACCTGACTGAGGTTTTTTTCATTGACAGTGATTTAACTATTGATGACTAGACTGGTAAGACTGAAATCTTGAATGCAGACCCCGTTAAGTTTACCTTAGGTGCATTTTAACAGTGGTACAATTTAAGATAGAACCATATTTATCAAAGTCTTTTTGTTTTTTTGAGACGGAGTCTCACTCTGTTGCCCAGGCTGGAGTGCAGTGGCACCATGTCGGCTCACAGCAACCTCTGTCTCCTGGGTTCAAGCAATTCTCCTGCCTCAGCCTCTAAAGTAGCTGGGATTATGGGCGCCCACCACCACACCCAGCTAATTTTTGTTTTGTTTTGTTTGTTTTGTTTCTGAGATGTCTTGCTCTGTCGCCTAGGCTGGAGTCCAGTGGCATGGTCTTGGCTTACTGCAACCTCTGTCTCCCAGGTTCAAGTGATTCTCCTGCCTCAGCCTCCTGAGTAGCTGGGATTACAGGCACCTGCAACTACACCTGGCTAATTTTTGTATTTTTAGTAGAGATGGGGTTTGTATTTTTCAGTAGAGATGGGGTTTCACCATGTTGGTCTCGATCTCCTGACCTCATGATCCACCCCCCCTTGGCCTCCCAAAGTGCTGGGATTACAGGTGTGAGCCACCACACCTGGCAAGAAGTCTTCAGGATAACTCTTTAATGTCTTTATATCTTAATGATCAGTATGAGTATAGTAAGAAATAACCTACCAGTTTTAGATTTCTTGCATGTTTAGAAATAACTGACAGAGGGCTGGAGGTGGGTAGATCACGAGGTCAGGAGATCGAGACCATCCTGGGTAACACTGTGAAACCCCATCTCTACTAAAAATACAAAAAATTAGCTGGGCATCGTGGCAGGAGCCTGTAATCCCAGCTACTTGGGAGGCCGAGGCAGGAGAATTGCTTGAACCCGGGAGTCGGAGGTTACAGTGAGCTGAGATTGTGCCATTGTCCTCCATCTTGGGCAACAGTATGATGAGACTCCATCTCCAAAAAAGAAAGAAAATAAATAACTGACAGAGATACACAGTTTCCAGGATGGTGCTGGAACATCTGTTTCAAAAGCATTTTTGATAAGATTTAGACATATGGTAACTTTGATTTTAGTTTCTTTAAGTGGATATTCCTGAGGTCATAAAAATTGGCATAATAGTATCTGTGTGTGTGTGTTTGTGTGTGTGTGTGTGGTATTCATACACATCATGTGAAACTCAATTATATAATAAATTTGGAGTTATATTTTATAGAGTTTTTTTTTTAATAGTCTTACCTTAATGTTGACAAAGGTAGAAGGATTTCTTAAACCTTACTTTTTGGTTCTAGCTAGGAGTACTTATAATTAAGTCTTAGATTTTCTTAAGGACAAACTGGTCTTTCAGTGTTGTTTTCTCATTTTCAGAGATGATGTGTCTGTCTTGTGATTAATCACATTATAATACTTTAGACTTGTCACAGTTGTAAAGAATTTGATTAGATATTGCAGAAAATAGAATTTATCCCAGGTGAGTTGTCGCATGGGAACCAGCATGGGAAGAAGATGGTAGGAGCAAGTAGGTCAAGCACTGCTTTAGTAGTTAGAGTTGAGAGGTCAGTCTCTTTTGGGGAAGTGAAAGTAGGGCTGATTAATTGGCTTGCTTCTTGGTAACTGAACCAATGTGTCATTGTGACAGAGAGGGAAAAGTAGAAAATCATCATGAATTTTATGTTTATGATTTTTTCATAGAATTGTAAATATATAATGCTCAGCCTACTTTTAAAAATCCTATTGTATGTCAAGCACTTGTGCTAGCCTAGGTGGTTCAAAAATGTAAAGACACAATTGTCTTCTTCAGGGAGATCTGACCATCTAATGAGAGAGGAAAACATGAAAAGTAATTACAAAACTCTGTAAGAGATGCTAAAATTGAAATAGATAGCACAAGGTACAGATAATGCATAAAGTAAGGGGATAATCTGATCTTTCTGAGGTATCAGAACCTTACAGAGCAGCACATGAACTGGCTCTTGAAAGATGAATTGAGTTGGCCTGAAGGACAAAATGATACTTTTCTAGGCTGAGAGAACAGCTTGCAAAGACATGAGACAACATGACACTTTGGGGAATACTTGAAAAGAAAAGAAGGAAGGTTAAGAAATAAACCTGAAAAAGAAAATAGGCTAGCTCATGAAGGGCTTTCTATGCCTGTTCCTTCAGTGGTTCAACATCAATTATGAGGTATTGTGAACAGATTTATTGATTAGACGGTTTGGAAGGGGTGAACCAAAAGGCATACAGCTGAGTGAGCATTCTGTTGAGCAATTTAGGTGGAAAACAATGTAGTGGCAGAGTGGGCCAGAATAGGATGGATCACAAGAGGCAGAACCAATAGGATTGGTAATCAATTGGATATGGAGGGCAAGGCTGTGGGAGATGAATCCCAAGTTTTTCCTTGGATGTTTGCATGGGTAGTGGTGTCATTCACTCAAATAGGAATTATAAAAGGAAATTAACATTGGAGCTGGGCTGGGCTGTAAATCAGGTTAGTCTGGGTGTATTGATTTTAAGGCCTGTTGAACATCTGAAGTACCACAGAGCCTTGTGAATTGTGAACTTAACAGGTAGAAGTGGGCCTGGGTAGTGTGTGCAGAATGAGAGGGAAAGAGGACTAACAAAGGATTCCTTTTCCTTTTTTTTATGAGAAATGTCACCTTTTAGGGTTCATTAGCAGAAGAAGGGCACATAAAAGTAACTGAGAAGGAACCGGAGGAAAGCCAGGGGAGAGTGGTATCAAATATTAAGGAAAGAAGAGAGAAGAGAGTTAAGAATATATGTTAATATATGTTTGTAGAGTGATGGTTTTATGTGGAGACCTTATGTTTCCAATGTATAATAATCTCTAATTTTAGTTGTAAAGTTTATAAATATTAAATTTGTTTCATATTTATACAAAACATATATGTATCTACCTGTATGTAAGCCCAACTTACAAACATACTATAGATTTATGCTATAACTATTATACTATATAATGTACCAGAAAGATGATGCTATATTTATTTTACAGACTGTAAAACTAAGGTTAGTTAATTTATTTAAGGATACATGGCTAGTACAGACTTGGATTCAATGCAGGACTTCCTGGCTCCTCCCAGACAGTGGTGCTTCCTATACATAGATTGAAATCACAGCACACTTATAAATGAATTTAAAGGTATTTGTCTTTTCCAAATCTATTTTTATATGTGGATCAAACTTTAGAATTTTAAAATGTGTTATATTAGGAAAGGAGTTAATTTTTTTTGCTATTATTCAAAATTTTAATATGCTTTCTTGATATAATTATTTTTCAACTTTTTAAATGTCATGCATGCAGTTGGTAGGTAATACATTTTTTAAAGTTGTTAACCTTTTGATTATGATTATAGATTCTCCTCATCCTGCATCTTTAATATTTGTCTGGCATAAGAGGCATTGTTGCTGCTAAATGAATATTAGAGTTCTTTCTTATAAGACTAAATTTTGAAAACAAAATAATGAATAAATAACAATAAACAATGAATTTTATTAACAAATTGAAGTTATTAATGGTTATTTGGTCAGTTCTCTGAGAGAGAGAGAGAAAGAATCCTGTACTTTTATTTTAATCATAAAACCCCCAAGAAGTGGAGTGGTAGAAATAACTAAGAAGTGGCAAATCTTGAATCCTATTCTTAACTTTTAGAAAAACAATAAATTAAGAGTGAGCTGGCAAGGTACTTCCTTTCGCTGGGCCTATTTTCTTATCTATAGAATAAGGAAATGATGCAAAACTTTTCTTCTAACATTCTGAAATTCTTAAATTAGGATAGGGATTAGGAAAATAGGTGAATGTAACGTTATTTTCTGTGCTGGCTGTGGTTTCAATGCAAAACAGGTTAGTACAATTGCAGCTTCTATGCTTTTGATTAAATTAGGGAAACTAAAATGATCCACCTTCATCTTGATAGGAGTTATTAAAATTAGCCCTTTGATCAAGTTAATACCTATATAAAAAGAATGCAGAACTCCTCACCGTGCAACTTGAGATAATCTTAATATTTTTCTGTGAGAAGAATTTAGTTTTTTAAACACTTTTAGGTTTTAGTCATTAAAACACTCATTAAAAGTAAAAATTATATGCTTAGTAATCTCTTATGTATAATTCAATTAAAATAAAATTTACCAATCTTTAGTCATGTTTTGCCTCTGCTAAAACTTCCCTTGTTCTCAGTATCGTCTGTGAAACCAGGTTACTATAAAAACTGGAAATTTGGGGAACTTACTTGCCCCAAAAGTGAGGGTTAATAGTATTACCCACCTAGAATTTTTGTGAAAATTAATTGAGATTATCAATCAGTGTAACATAATGCCTGGCACATAATAAGTAACTAAGTCATTAATAGAATGAAGAAATTTAAGGAAGATTTAGGCTACATATTGACTTATAAATAGAGGATGAAACAGGGTATTTAGATTCTTCTGTTTGTTAAAGAGAGATCAGATTGAAACTTACAAAAATATATTTCCTTTATCCTGCCCCATAGAGTAGAACATTTATTTTACTTATTTTACAGCTCTCATATGTTTTATAACAGCTTCCCAAAACTACTATACACATACACGCATATACACATAAACACACATGCACACCCCATACTACACCACTTGTATTGATGGATCTTGAGTAAGTTGACATAAAATATAGTTAATTTCTAGGTGTGCTGACTCAGAGCAGCAATATCTGGTCTAGTTTTAATTAGAAAGTAAGTAACAATAATAGGTTTGTGTCATTCAGTTAGCTTTTTTCCTAGATTTAAGAAAGAATTTTTATCGTATGTTAAGAAGTATCATATCTGAATTTCTAAAATATATCGTTGTTTATAGACCAATTCAGTGGGCAGAGTTCGAAAATATTTTTTTAAGGGAAAAATTTTGATTTCCAAGTATCTTTGAGTTTGTGTGGCAGAATAATTATTGTCATTTGTACCAAATGACAATTTATACCAAATGACAATTCTTGTCATTTATAACAAAAAAAGAAGAGATGCATCAGATACAAAAGCAATACTTACGGTTTTTTTTCCAGAATAATTTTAAACGTGATATTTTCTTCTAAATGTCATGAGCAGAATTTTGTTGAAAGCCAAGATTGGTAGATTATTGTTATAATTCAGATAGAAGAAATTTAAATAGTTGAAATGGTACCAAATAATACTCTATTTCAGTTACTGTTTCTTTATGTAGAATCCAAAGATGATGAATTCACTCTTCAGTCTAAACAAGGTTTAGAGGGACATATAAAGCAAAGAAAGAACTTCACCTAACAGTGAGCTATTAGGATGTTGTGGTTCATGTTACCCAGGGTAGAGGATTGAAGATAATAGTAAAGTTTGGTTAGGAGGAGACCACAATGGTGAGAAGTACAAATTGGCAAGGCTGCAGCATAAAGTCAAGGACAAGTATGTCTGTGATAGGAGATGAAAAAAACCATTCCTGTATTGAGCGTAAGGACAGTCCAGATTCTAGCACAGATTATTTGGATATGTATTTCAGAGTTTACCGTAAAAGAGAGTGTGAAGTAATTGGGACTTAAACTTGGTGAATTTTAATTGTCAGGATAGGAAACAGATTTCGTTATGAAATAACTAGAAATTTTGTCTGAATTTTGTTCTGGAACAAATGTGTGAACTTTCTAATTACCTTTCCTTCAATTTTTTCAGATCAGCTGTTTCATGTATTAGCCTTGCACATGCGGCTTTATAGCATTGACTCTGAGTATAATCCCTGGAGAAAGCTCACCCAGTTAGAAGAGATGAATCCACAGTAAGTATAATTGAAAGACTAAAATCAATTAAAACTCTTTATGAAAAATAGGTGTTAAATATAAAAATGGAATTGAAATTTCAGTATATGTGATTTTTTTCACATTTTCTTTATGAAACACAGAAATATATCATAAGAATTGAAAACAGTTTACCATTATGCTGTCTGTAAAAATTGCATACAAATTTCCACCATGTGAGAAAATCTTTTTTTTTTTTTTTTTTTATACTTTAAGTTCTAAGGTACATGTACACAACGTGCAGGTTTGTTACATATGTATACATGTGCCATGTTGGTGTGCTGCACCCATTAACTCGTCATTTACATTAGGTATATCTCCTAATACTATCCCTTCTCCCCATCGCCACAATAAGACCCGGTGTGTGATGATCCCCTTCCTGTGTCCAAGTGATCTCGTTGTTCAATTCCCACCTATGAGTGAGAACATGCGGTATTTGGTTTTCTGTTCTTGTGATAGTTTGCTGAGAATGGTGGTTTCCAGCTGCATCCATGTCCCTACAAAGAACATGAACTCATCCTTTTCTATGGCTGCATGGTATTCCATGGTGTATATGTGCTACATTTTCTTAATCCAGTCTGTTATTGATGGACATTTGGGTTGATTCCAAGTCTTTGCTATTGTGAATAGTGCCGCAATAAACATACGTGTGCATGTGTCTTTATAGCAGCATGACTTATAATCCTTTGGGTATATCCCCCGTAATGGGATGGCTGGGTCAAATGGTATTTCTAGTTCTAGATCCTTGAGGAATAGCCACACTGTTTTCCACAATGGTTGAACTAGTTTACAGTCCCACCAACAGTGTAAAAGTGTTCCTGTTTCTCCACATCCTCTCCAGCACCTGTGGTTTCCTGATTTTTTAATGATTGCCATTCTAACTGGTATGAGATGGTATCGCATTGTGGTTTTGATTTGCATTTCTCTGGTGGTGAGTGATGATGAGCATTTTTTCATGTGTCTGTTGGCTGTATGAATGTCTTCTTTTGAGAAGTGTCTGTTCATATCCTTTGCACACTTTTTGATGGGGTTGTTTTTTTCTTGTAAATTTGATTGAGTTCTTTATAGGTTCTGGATATTAGCCCTTTGTCAGATGAGTAGATTGCAAAAATTTTCTCCCATTCTGTAGGTTGCCTGTTCACTCTGATGGTAGTTTCTTTTGCTGTGCAGAAGCTCTTTAGTTTAATTAGATCCCATTTGTCAATTTTGGCTTTTGTTGCCATTGCTTTTGGTATTTTAGACATGAAGTCCTTGCCCATGCCTATGTCCTGAATGGTATTACCTAGGTTTTCTTCTAGGGTTTTTATGGTTTTAGGTCTAACATTGAAGTCTCTAATCCATCTTGAATTAATTTTCATATAAGGAGTAAGGAAAGGATCCAGTTTCAGCTTTCTACTTATGACTAACCAATTTTCCCAGCACCATTTATTAAATAGGGAATCCTTTCCCCATTTCTTGCTTTTGTCAGGTTTGTCAAAGATCAGATGGCTGTAGATGTGTGGTATTATTTCTCAGGGCACTGTTCTGTTCCATTGGTCTATATCTCTGTTTTGGTACCAGTACCATGCTGTTTTGGTTACTGTAGCCTTGTAGTATAGTTTGAAGTCAGGTAGCGTGATGCCTCCAGCTTTGTCCTTTTGGCTTAGGATTGTCTTGGCAATGCGGGGTCTTTTTTGGTTCCGTATGAACTTTAAAGCAGTTTTTTCCAACTCTGTGAAGAAAGTCATTGGTAGCTTAATGGGGATGGCATTGAATCTATAAATTACCTTGGGCAGTATGGCCATTTTCACAATATTGATTCTTCCTATCCATGAGCATGGTATGTTCTTCCATTTGTTTGTGTCCTCTTTTATTTCACTGAGCAGTGGTTTGTAGTTCTCCTTGAAGAGGTCCTTTATATCCCTTGTAAGTTGGATTCCTAGGTATTTTATTCTCTTTGAAGCTATTGTGAATGGGAGTTCATTCCTGATTTGGCTCTCTGTTTGTCTGTTACTGGTGTATAAGAATGCTTGTGATTTTTGCACGTTGATTTTGTATCCTGAGACTTTGCTGAAGTTGCTTATCAGCTTAAGGAGATTTTGGGCTGAGACGATGGGGTTTTCTAAATATACAATCATGTCATCTGCAAACACGGACAATTTGACTTCTTCTTTTCCTAACTGAATACTCTTGATTTCTTTCTCTTGCCTGATTGCCCTAGCCAGAACTTCCAACACTATGTTGAATAGGAGTGGTGAGAGAGGGCATCCCTGTCTTGTGCCAGTTTTCAAAGGGAATGCTTCCAGTTTTTGCCCATTCAGTATGATATTGGCTGTGGGTTTGCCATAAATAGCTCTTACTATTTTGAGATAAGTTCCATCAATACCGAATTTATTGAGAGTTTTTAGCATGAAGGGCTGTTGAATGTTGTCAAAGGCCTTTTCTGCATCTATTGAGATAATCATGTGGTTTGTGTCTTTGGTTCTGTTTATATGCTGGATTACGTTTATTGATTTGCGTATGTTGAACCAGCCTTGCACCCCAGGGATGAAGCCCACTTGATCATGGTGGATAACCTTTTTGATGTGCTGCTGGATTCGGTTTTCCAGTATTTTATTGAGGATTTTTGCATCGATGTTCATCAGGGATATTGGTCTAAAATTCTCTTTTTTTGTTGTATCTCTGTCAGGCTTTGGTATCAGGATGATGTTGGCCTCATAAAATGAGTTAGGGAGGATTCCCTCTTTTTCTATTGATTGGAATAGTTTCAGAAGGAATGGTACCAACTCCTCCTTGTCCCTCTGGTAGAATTCGGCTGTGAATCCGTCTGGTCCTGGATTTTTTTTTGATTGGTAGGCTATTAATTATTGCCTCAATTTCAGAGCCTGCTCTTGGTCTATTCAGGGATTCAACTTCTTCCTGGTTTAGTCTTGGGAGAGTGTAAGTGTCCAAGAAATTATCCATTTCTTCTAGGTTTTCTAGTTTATTTGTGTAGCGGTGTTTATAGTATTCTCTGATGGTAGTTTGTATTTCTGTGGGGTCGGTGGTGATATCCCCTTTTTCATTTTTTATTGCGTCTATTTGATTCTTCTCTCTTTTCTTCTTTATTAATCTTGCTAGCGGTCTGTCAATTTTGTTGATCTTTTCAAAAACCAGCTCCTGGATTCATTGATTTTTTGGAAAGCTTTTTGTGTCTCTATCTCCTTCAGTTCTGCTCTGATCTTCGTTATTTCTTGCCTTCTCCTAGCTTTTGAATGTGTTTACTCTTGCTTCTCTAGTTCTTTTAATTGTGATGTTAGGGTGTCAATTTTAGATCTTTCCTGCTTTCTCTTGTGGGCATTTAGTGCTATAAATTTCCCTCTACACGCTGCTTTAAATGTGTCCCAGAGATTCTGGTATGATGTATCTTTGTTCTCATTGGTTTCAAAGAACATCTTTATTGCTTCCTTCATTTCGTTGTGTACCCAGTAGTCATTCAGGAGCACGTTGTTCAGTTTCCATGTAGTTGAGCGGGTTTGATTGAGTTTCTTAGTCCTGAGTTCTAGTTTGATTGCACTGTGGTCTGAGAGACAGTTTGTTATAATTTCTGTTCTTGTACATTTGCTGAGGAGTGCTTTACTTCCAACTATGTGGTCGATTTTGGAATAAGTGTGATGTGGTGCTGAGAAGAATGTATACTCTGTTAATTTGGGGTGGAGAGTTCTGTAGATGTCTATTAGGTCCCCTTGGTGCAGAGTTGAGTTCAATTCCTGGATATCCTTGTTAACTTTCTGTCTCATTTTTCTGTCTAATGTTGACAGTGGGGTCTTAAAGTCTCCCATTATTATTGTATGGGAGTCTAAGTCTCTTTGTAAGTTTCTAAGGACTTGATTTATGAATCTGAGTGCTCCTGTATTCGGTGCATATATATTGAGGATAGTTAGCTGTTCCTGATGAATTGATCCCTTTACCATTATGTAATGGCTTTCTTTGTTTTGTCTCTTTTGATCTTTGATGGTTTAAAGTCTGTTTTATCAGAGACTAGGATTGCAACCCCTGCTTTTGTTTTTTGTTTTCCATTTGGTAGATCTTCCTCCATCCCTTTATTTTGAGCCTATGTGTATCTCTGCATGTGAGATGGGTCTCCTGAATATAGCAAACTGATGGGTCTTGACTCTTTATCCAACTTGCCAGTCTGTGTCTTTTAATTGGACCATTTAGTCCATTTACATTTAAGGTTAATATTGTTATGTGTGAGCTTGATCCTGTCATTATGATATTAGCTGGTTGTGTTGCTCGCTAGTTGATGCAGTTTCTTCCTGGCATCGACGGACTTTACATTTTGGCATGTTTTTGCAATGACTGGTACCGGTTGTTCCTTTCCATGTTTAGTGCTTCCTTCAGGATCTCTTGTAGGGCAGGCCTGGTGATGACAAAATCTCTAAGCATTTGCTTGTCTGTAAAGGATTTTATTTCTCCTTCACTTATGAAACTTAGTTTGCCTGGATATGAAATTCTGGGTTGAAAATTCTTTTCTTTAAGAATGTTGAATATTGGCCCCCACTGTCTTCTGTCTTAGAGAGTTTCTGCCGAGAGATCTGCTGTTAGTCTGATGGGCTTCCCTTTGTGTGTAACCCGACCTTTCTCTCTGGCTGCCCTTAACATTTTTTCCTTCATTTCAACTTTGGTGAATCTGACAGTTATCTGTCTTGGAGTTGCTCTTCTCGAGGAGTATCTTTGTGGCATTCTCTGTATTTCCTAAATATGAATGTTGGCCTGCTTTACTAGGTTGGGGAAGTTCTCCTGGATGATATCCTGCAGAGTGTTTTCCAACTTGGTTCCATTTTCCCCGTCACTTTCAGGCACACCAATCAGACGTAGATTTGGTCTTTTCACATAATCCCATATTTCTTGGAGGCTTTGTTCATTTCTTTTTACTCTTTTTTCTCTACACTTCTCGCTTCATTTCATTCATTTGATCTTCAGTCGCTGATACTGTTTCTTCCAGTTGATCTAGTCAGTTATTGAAGCTTGTGCATTTGTCACGTAGTTCTCGTGTTATGGTTTTCATCGGTCTCTGTTCTTTTAAGGTCTTCTCTGCATTGATTATTCTAGTTATCCATTCATCCATTCTCTTTTCATGGTTTTTAGTTTCTTTGTGCTGGTTACATAGTTCCTCCTTTAGCTCTGAGAAGTTTGATCGACTGAAGCCTTCTTCTCTCAACTTGTCAAAGTCATTCTCCATCCAGCTTTGTTTTGTTGCCGGTGATGAGCTGCGTTCCTTCGAAGGGGGAGATGTGCTCTGATTTTTTGAACTTCCAGCTTTTCTGCACTGCTTTTCCCCATCTTTGTGGTTTTATCTGCCTTTTGTCTTTGATGATGGTGACGTACTGATGGAGTTTTGGTGTGGGTGTCCTTTCTGTTTGTTAGTTTTCCTTCTAACAGTCAGGACCCTCAGCTGTAGGTCTGTTGGAGTTTGCTTGAGGTCCACTCCAGACCCTGTTTGCCTGGGTATCAGCAGCAGAGGCTGCAGAAGATAGAATATTGCTGAACACCGAGTGTTGCTGTCTGATTCTTGGTCTGGAAGCTTTGTCTCAGGGGTGTACCCTGCTGTGTGAGGTGTGAGGTGTCGGTCTGCACCTGGGGGGTGTCTCCCAGTTAGGCTACTCACGGGTCAGGGACCCACTTGAGCAGGCAGTCTGTCTGTTCTTAGATCTCAACCTCCGTGCTGGGAGATCCACTGCTCTCTTCAAAGCTGTCAGACAGTGGCATTTACCTCTGCTGAGGTTTCTGCTGCTTTTTGTTTAGCTATACCCTGTCCTCAGAGGTGGTCTACAGAGGCAGGTCGGCCTCCTTGAGCTGTGGTGGGCTCCACCCAATTCGAGCTTCCCAGCGGCTTTGTTTACCTACGTAAGCTTCAGCAATGGTGGGTGCCCCTCCCCCAGCCTCGCTGCAGCCTTGCAGTTAGATCTCAGACTGCTGTGCTAGCAATGAGGGAGGCTCCGTGGGCGTGGGACCCTCCGGGCCAGGTGTGGGATATAGTCTCCTGATGAGCCGTTTGCTAAGATCCTTTGTAAAGCGCAGTATTAGGGTGGGAGTTACCCGATTTTCCAGGTGTTGTGTGTCTCAATTTCCTTTGGCTAGGAAAAGGAATTGCCTTCTCCCTTGCGCTTCCCAGGTGAGGCAATGCCTTGCCCTGCTTCAGCTCTTGCTGATTGGGCTGCACCTGCGGACTGGTGCCAACTGTCTGACATGCCCCAGTGAGATGAACCCGGTACCTCTGTGGAAAATGCAGAAATCACTTTTCTTCTGTGTTGCTCACGCTGGGAGCTGGAGGCTGGAGCTGTTCCTGTTTGGCCATCTTGGGCATGCCCTGACCATCCCCCACCATGAGAAAATATTTTAAAGAATCCCACTGATATTTATGCAGATGAAATATTGAATTGGAGGCACATAATGGCTGGTTGTCTCTCTTTTTACGTCACAATTAGTCAGTGGGTTCAGGTAGCTTTAGTCAGATTCCTCCATTGTAAAGTGCCCCATTAGTCTTTCACCTAATGGTTTTAAGGACCCCTGATAATCTTGCTAAAATCCATTATTTCATTAGGTGCTGCAAAATGGTGATTTAAAAAAAATCTTTCTTCTGATTAGATGGAATGTTTTTATAAAGAACTTTACCATATCAACTATTTTTTGACCCTGAAATATAGTTTGGCAGGATGAAAACTTGATTCTTTTCTGATTTATAAATTTTCAAAGTAAGGAATGGATGCCCTATCAACTTCCAATAGTGACCAATAAGTTTGGTGTATTTTATGATCTCATGGATTTTTATATATTTGATGTGTTTCACTCCATTTCAGTCTTCTTTTTGATACAAATTGATCCCTTTTACTTGAGACTGACTTTTGTACTTTTGACGTGAGCCAAGTAGTCTTTTATCATATGTTTGCATTCTGGTACAAGTTGACCCGGGTTCATTTTGTACATGTGGTCTTTGGTTCTCTTTTCTACAGAGGGGTGCATCAATCCATTCATTCATTCCAATTATGGGTCAGTGATGTGCTAGGAAAGATCTTTTTTCTCTCCATCCTTAGAATGGCTACTTTTATCTTAGCCAATAACTGCCAGGATTTTTTCTGATTATTATTGGGGAAAAAAACTTACCCAAAAACAGTATTATCACTGACACATTTTTTGGCTAATAGGAGTGATTAAAAATGGGATCCTAAAATAATGGAAATTTATTTGATTTCTAGCAAAGTTAAGTATTTTTATATTTATTAGCTATTTGTATACACTCTTTGTAAATGATCTATTTAGGACCTCTGTCCATTTTCTGTTGGCATCTTATTGTTTAAAATTATACGAATGATTCTTCATGGTTTAAAATATTAAATCTTATTTTGTCATAGTTGTTGAAGTATTTTCCAAAATATGTTTGCCTTCTACTTTTGTAATTACTTTTCTTGACCCATTGAAGTTTTAAATTTTCATGTAGCCAGATCAGTCAGACTTTATATTTCTTAGTTTTTCCTATTACTTTCATACTTAGAATGCCCATCTCTTCCAAGAGCTGATGTATACTTTTATAACTAGTATTACAATGTGTAATCCGGTCTTAGGATTTGCAATATCTACCTATATTTTCACTTTAGGGTTTTCTCATGGGATGATTTTTAAAACTGTATGAATATACTTGGAATTCATTCTCACCTGTAGTTAGGTGAAGATCTAAAATTTATTTGCAAATAACCAACTAGGTTTTTTTTAGTGATTTTATATCCTAGTTATGAAATATTAAGTGTTCCTACATGATAGGCCTGATTAGGAGCTTTCTTCTTTGTTCTATTGAGCTCCAAGCCTATTTCTCTGATAATACCATGCTGGTTTATTGTTGAGGTGATTTATTATGTCTAATTATCTGGTGGAGTTAGGTTCCTCTCGTTTCTCTTCCCCAAACTCTGACTCCCAGTTTTTCTTTGCTGTTCTCATTTATTCTCCAGAAGGTTTTTAGAAACTTTTCTAAGCCCTTCCCCTCACTTATAATTTTTTTTTGAGACAGAGTCTTGCTCTGTTACCCAGGCTGGAATGCAGTGGCGTGATCTTGGCTCACTGCAACCTCCACCTCCCGGGTTCAAGCAATTCTTCTGACTCAGTCTCCCAAATAGCTGGGACCACAGGCGCACGCTGCCACGGCTGGCTAATTCTTGTATTTTTAGTAGAGACAGGGTTTCACCATATTGGTCAGGCTGGTCTCAAACTTCTGACCTTGGCCTCCCTAAGTGTTGGGATTACAGGTGTGAGCCACTGCATCTGGCCTCATTTGTAATTTTGATTATAATTATTTTAAACTCATAAATTAATCTGGGAAGGTAGTTATCTTTACAATATGCAGTTTCTTCAACTAGAAATATTTCCCATTCTTTTAATTCATTTTTTGTTTTATTCTGTTGTATGCATATTATGTTGCAGTTCTGAAACATTTGTTAATTATGCATTCTTAGTAGTATATAATTCTTGCATACGGCAGACTGATTTTAAATAATGTTGGAAAGTCACATACAATAATAAGCAAATTAATAATAGCATAAAGGAATCCACCTCTAATTTTGAGAAAGATTGCTTGTATTGTAGAAAGCAATTGTTAGCATATAATGTAAAATAAGAGTCTAGAATTGTTAAGCACTGTAAGTTTTTCAGTTGTATATACTATCCCTATTCAACTATATTTAATTTTTTTGTTTGGGAATGCTTTTCTTTTTTGTACCTAAAAGCTCTGCAATTTGTTGATCTTTAGGTTATCATGCAAGAAGTTCTCAAGCCTTTTTGATTTTTGTGCAATAAAGTACATCTTTGCATAAGAGTGAAATTGGGCTAGCTTAAATGGATCCATAAACTTTCTTCTAATTTTCAGTGAGAATCTTTTAAACACCTGTTAAATTTAATGTAGCAGTTTGATAATCTAAAATTATATACCACTTGTTTATTTGTTCATTCATCCATCCATTTTCCCATGAATATTTCATTTGTTTATCCAGCTAGTTTTATTAACTGTTTCAGTCCAGGCATTGGGATATAATGATAAGCAAGATATCATTCCTGTGGAAACTTCTTCCAGGCACTAAAGATATAAAGGATGAATTAGAGGAACATAAAATTGGCGGATATTGAATAGTTAAAGGCAATGGCCATAGGGGTGGCAAAGAGGAAGTAGAGATAGAGTCATTAGGACTTAGTGTCAATTAAATATGGGATGAGTAAGAGAAGATGGCTTTGGGATGTCCTCAAGTTCCTAGATTATTTATTTATCATGCTTTTATTGGAGGACTGTCATGTTTTAGGCATTGTTATGTTTCAGGCATTGTGTAAATGCAGGAGGATATAAGAAATAAGCCACATCAGTACGTAGATTATAGAGGGGAAAGTATTAGATTGGTGCATTGCTTTTAGTGGCAGAAACAGCAATTACTTTGGCACCAGCCTAGTAGAGTGGTTGTGACTGGGGTGGGAGTGTGCATATAGAGAGAAAGATTATGAATTCACTTTCAGGCCTGTTGAGCTGCCTGCCTGTTAGATTTACAAGTGGAAGTAATGGATATTCAGATAGAGAGTTTGAGAGAGTCATTGCTGGACATACAATCATCATTGTATAGCTGGCAATTGAAATCGTGGATTAGAAGGTCTTTCAAAAAGAGTCCTTAGTGAGAAAAGAAAGGGAGAATTGGAATCTTGAGGAATAACAGTATTTTTTGTTAGAGAAGATGAACCTGTGAAGAAGACTAAAGTGGAGTAATCAGAGAGACAGAAGGGAACTTGGGACAGTGTTTCACAAAAGCCAAGAAAATTTTCCAGGCAGAATATTCAACTGTATCTAAAGTCAAGTCAAGGGTCAGTAAGATAAGGATTTAAAATGTCCACTAAATTTTGTAATTAGGATATCATCATTGATCATGTGAAACTATTTCTGTGGGGAAGTTGAATAATAGAAATGGTGTGACCCCTACACATTTTTTTTTGTTTTTTAAACCTTGGCCTTGCAGAGAGGTTAGAGAAACTTGAAAGACAGTATCAGGATTCGTAGCATTAATGAAGGGTTACCTTCGGAGAGGAAAACAAGTATAGCAAGGGATATTTGTAGAAAATGGAGAAATTCGAAGAGCTGTCTTCCTCTGTCAGCTAAAAGTTTCTTAGCAGCAGGGGTTGATTTACTCACCAATGTGTTTAGTGCCTAATGTGTAGTAAGTAATCAGTAAATATTTGCTAAACAATCGAGCCGAATAAAAGAGTTGAACAATTTTGTTCATCCCAAGTCTAAAGTGTAGCTTCAGAATTTAGTCACTTCTGGAGCTTAAGATTTACTTTTGTTCTCTGTCATTAAAAATTAAACCTGTAGTCAAAAAATTAACCTTCTAAAGGCATTTAAAAAATTCTTTTAGAATAAGCTCTGCTTTATAGTATAGTCTGTTTTTCATAGTACTGCACATTCCTAAGGTTTGCTACTTTATCTTTTATGGTGTACTTTTTAAAATTTATTTTTTTGTAGAGACGGGGTCTCACTATGTTGCCCAGTTGGGTCTTGAACTCCTGAGATCAAGTGATCCTCCCACCTCAGCCTCCCATGCCTGTTGGGATTACAGGCATGAGATAACACATCCAGCCCTTTTATAGTGTATTTTAAGTTCTGCTTTGGTTATCTCCTTTTGAAACTTTGCAAATGCTAAAGATTTATTTGAATTTTGTTACTTACAAAGTTGAAACATTTTATTTTATTATTAATTTTGAGACAGAGTCTCCCTTTTTCATCCAGGCTGGAGTGCAGCAGCACAATCACAGCCCATTGCAGACTTGACCTCCTCTATTCAAGCAATCCTCCCACCTCAGCTTTCCAAGTAGACACACACCACCAAGCCCTGCTAATTTTTTATATTTTTTGTAGAGGCAGGTTTTCACCATGTTGTCAATCTAGTCTCAAACTTCTGAGCTAAAGTGATCCACCTGCCTCAGCCTCAGCCTCACAAAGTGCTGGGATTACAGGCACGAGCCACTGTGCCCGGCTGAAACATTTTAATAAGAGCAGTTAACCATACCTTTTCAACAGGAATCGATTTGGGGACTGTACCTATCTTTTTTTAATGATGTGAAAACTTCCTTATTCGTTTGTGATAAGTATCCTGTAAGCCACTCCATTTGTAGTGAAACTAATTCTTTCATTCTGTATTTAATGCTTTACTATCTGTAATCTGAGATCAGAAAGACTCATAATCAAATTAATGTACCCTAATTGTTTACTTCGATAACATATTTTCTGTGCATTTTCTTTATATTAGAGTCAAGAGAATATGAGTCTAAAATATAATTTTTTTGCAAAAATATGAGTCCTAAGGTTTTTTTTTTAGATTTCTTCTTTGTTGATTACAGTTTTTATTTCTGTTCCATAGATATATATGTGACATATAAAATAAATTAGAAAGAGAAGATATACAATACTATCTAAAGTGACTACGTTTTTCTTTTAGGCTGGGATATGAAGAACAACAGCCTGAGGTTCCAATTCTTTATCATGATGTAACATCCCTTTTGCTCATCCAAATCTTAATGATGCCACAACCCTTACGCAAAGGTATGTCTTTGTAATTCAGATTCTTTGATTATATACTATGTATTTTGTATATTCTAGAGAGTATAGAGACAAATAGGCTAGGTGTGGTGGCTCATGCTTGTAACCCCAGCACTTTGGGAGACTGAGGCCCATGGGTGGATTGCTTGAGCCCAGGAGCTCAAGACCAGCCTGAGCTATTAATATAGTGAGATGCTGTCCAGAAAGAGAAAGAGAAGTAAATATAGCAGTAAGTCTGATGGATATTTTTTGTGGTAATAACAGATGTTGTTTTTTCTGTTATTAGCAAATAGTAATCATATCTAAAAAAATGACAATGAAAAAGTGTTTTTTAAAATTCTTATGGGTCTGTTCTTTTCAGCTTTTTAGTCACTAAGAGGTAAAGATGTGGGGAAAACACTCTGAAAATGGCTTAAAATATTGAAGTGATGATACAAATGAAAATTTGAAAAACAGAGCAAACTCAGCCTTAGTGCCTTTATCTATATGTGTACATATTTTGATATAGTAGTAATTGTAGAGGTATTAAAAATATAGTCTCATCATTTTTAGTGTTAATATCATAACATTATTATGTTAACAGCATCAGTATTATGTTAGCAACATTTTAATTATTGCTTCTTGGTCTTTGTAGCTTTCACTTGAAGACAACATTTTAAATAGTCTATCAGATAATTAACATCTTGTATATTAGAAAACAAGTTTTTATCAGTAGAATGAACATCTATGGGTGTATAAAGTTCTTGTTCCTAGGGATGACATTGTTTATACAAACTCCAGCTTGATCTTTGATAAATCTTTTTACCTAAGGGTGTGAAATAATCATTTAAAAATATATAGGCAAATTATGATATTTCATGCAAATTATGACATTCTGTAAAACAATATGATTAATAAACAAGCATAATATACTAGCGCTGTGAGCTTCAATTAATATTTTTAATCATGAAATACACATAAAATAAAACTTACTATTTAAACAATTTAAAGTGTACAACTGAAGTGCCATTTAGTACTGTCATAGTATTGTGTGATCATTACCATTATTTAGTTCCAGAACATTTTCATCAGCCCCAAAGGAAACTCTATGCCTGTTAAGCAGTCACCTTCTTGTTTTCTCCTTCTCCCAACCCCTGGAAACCACTAATCTGATTTCCTGTCTTCATGGATTTGCCTATACAGGATATTTCATATTAATGAAATTATACATTACATTGCATTTTGTGTCTGGCTTCTTTCACTTAGCATGTTTTCAAGGTTTATCCACGTTATAGCATGCATTATTACTTCATTTATCTCGATGGCTTGGTAATATTCCATTGTATGGATATACAACATTGTTTATCCATTTGTCAGTTGATGGATTATTACCAACACAACTGATGGATCAGTTGGGTTATTACCGCCTTTTGGCTATTGTGAATAGTGCTGCCATGAACATTGATATAGAAGTTTTTGTTTGAGGCCAGGTGTGATGGATCACTTGAGGCCAGGAGCTCATGACCAGCCTGGCTAATATGGTGAAACCCCTTCTCTACTAAAAATACAAAAATTAGCCTGGCATGGTGGCACACACCTGTAATCCCAGCTATTCAGGAGGCTGAGGCACAAGAACCACTTGAGCCCGGGAGGTGGAGGTTACAGTGAGCTGAGATCACGACACTGCACTGTAGCCTGGGTGACAGAATGAGACTCTGTCTCAAAAAAAAAAAAAAAGTTTTTGAACACGTTTTTTTCTTTTTTGGGGGATGTATAGCTAGAAGTGGAATTGCTGGATCATATGGTAATTCTGTTTAACTTCTTGAGGTAATTATATATTTAACTGCAAAAGTTCAGATACTTTTGAATGTTACTTTTTTGGAGGGTTAGGCTGTGTCTGCTAATATAATCATTTGTGTTTATAGAGCTTAAAAACCTGTTAAATAGTCTCATTAAAATTAATCTCCTTGTAAAATTAGTTTCAAATTCTTTAGGCTTTTTGTGTCACTTTGGTTAGTTTTTCTTATTCTAGGGAAACAGTTGCCTTGGATCATGCTGGTTTACTCCTGATTGTGCTCTTCTAATTATATTAGTAGTATTACATTTTGAAATATTAAAAAATTACTTTATTATATCTTCAAAATATTTAAATATATTATTTAAATATACCTTTTACTTATAAGCTTAGTTATTACATAAACCTGAAAAGGTAAAAGGGAAGGAAACTTGACATAGAGAAGATTGTCTCTATGTCAGTATTTAATCTATATTAATATTTAATCTAAAGAGAAAAATATTTTAGTTAAGAGTAAAGGACCTGTTGTGTCAGTGTCTGAGAGCTGTAGCTGGTGCATCATCCTCCTTGTCAGAAGTCATTGTTGGCACTGGCTTTCAACAGAAGACGAAGTTCATGCTGAAAGAGGATGCAATACCTGAAATTAACCAAACCTAGTGAATTTAATTCAGTAGAAACAGAGTCTAAAAACTATGTTCTAAAATGAGTCAAGAAAATTGATCTCCTTAGTAATGGTTAATAGAATAAATTCAGGAAATCATCAACATAAAAATATATAATATTGTTAATAATCATGCCTTAAAGTAATATCATTAAAGAAGAGTTTCTTGGTGGACAAATTTAATAAGCAAATTTAATAAATTCATTGCTTGATTCAGTTCAAGAAATACTTAATAAGTACCTACTGTTTACCAGGTTGCTATGCTTCTTTGCCAAGTGCTGGATACACAAAGATGACTAAAACATGGACTTTGTGCTTAGGGAACCAAATAGCTAGGTATTTAGCAGTCATTAAATTTACCTGTAGTTAGAATTGCTTTTAAAACTTGTGCTTTATATTATTTCTTAAAATTTTACACTAATTCAAGATCAGATTATCTTGAGATTGGATTATACCGCTGTCAAACACATTGTATAATATTTTGCTAGCTGTCATTGTGGTGATGAATTCCTCTTAGAATTTAGGGTCAGACAAAAAATGCCATTACTTATTAATTTTTTTAGTCTTTCACAGTTTGAGAACTGGATAGAGGCCTTTAATTGCTAGGAAGTTCAGAGCTTAATTATATTTTCCACAGACAGGTTTTTTTTGAGGGGAGGTGGAGAGTTGGGGAGATAGAGTTATTAATATAAATTTTTCTTTTCCACTCCCTTTTGATGTAAGAGTTAATAGTAGTCTTTATTGTGACAGTGTTTTTATTATAAACTATTTTTATTGTAAGAATGTGTATTTGTATAACTGTTTAAGTTATTGGTTGTTATTAGAAGAGAAAAGCAAAGGAAAATTTTACTGTATAGACTTACTAGAATGTTAAATGCTTCCCATGGTTTTATCTGAAAAATAGATGGATGCATAAACCTACCTATATACCTCTTAAATTTTTTAATGCTTAGCATTGTTTCCGGGTTAAAAGACCTTTTTAGCCAATTATCTCATCAGAAGCTCAAATTAAATATATTAAAGACAAGTTTTTTCTTTGATCTCTTATGTCCTTGTATCTTATGTTTCATAATACTCATCACATCACTGGTCTCTAAAGAATAAACTCGGAAGTAACTTCTGACATCACTGTTTTCAGGTATTCATATTTAGTTCTTTATGTACAAGGGGAAAGAAGATTTATAACTTAGGATCAGATTTAGCTATATAATGTAGAGAAGAAACCAAATTAACACAGTAGCTTAAATAAGATACTGCTTGTTTTTCTTTCATGTAGAAGTATGAAAGTAGGCAGGCCAGACGCTTCTACTTCACAGCACCAGATTCTTTATGGTATGGCTCTCATCTCCCTGTGCCAAGGTAGCTGCTAAGAGTTCCAGGCATCACAGTCTAGTTTAAGGCAGCAGGATGAGAGTTAAGAGAGGAACTTCACCTTTTTTAAGAAGCCCTCTTAGACGATTCACACAAAATTTACAATTATTATCTCTCAGGCTAAAATTCTTTCTTATTTTTGAGCCTCCAGGGTTTAAGACATAAAATCATCATCCTTTATAGGGAGTGTATTAGTTCATTTTCATGCTGATTAATAAAGACATACCTGAGACTGGGCAATTTACAAAAGAAAGAGGTTTAATGGACTCACAGTTCCATATGACTGGGAGGTCTCACAATCATGGCAGAAGGCAAAAGGCACGTTTCACATGGTGGCAACAAGAGAAGAGAATGATAGCCAAGTGAAAGGGGTTTCCCCACATGAAACCATCACATCTCATGAGACTCATTCACTACCACGAGAACAGTATGGGGGAACCACCCCCATGATTCAGTTATCTCCCACTGGATCCCTCCCACAACATGGGGGAATTATGGGAGTTACAATTCAAGATGAGATTTGGGTGGGGAGACAATGAAACCGTCAGGGAGGGTCAGTTACCCAGGTTCGGATCATGTTGCTGTTCTTGAGGAGCTTCACAAATCTGTTCTTAACCATGCTTTCTAGAATACAGACTCCAAGATTCTGTAGAGCATCTGGGACCAGTGATTATAGAATATCCCTGCTTCCAAGATCCCATAAGCAGGGCTCACAGAAGAGAGCTTGAATGCTGCTTATTATTTTCCATTGACTTGAAGAAAAAGTATCTCAGTTTTGCTTTGTTATAAATCAAGGGCTTAAAAAACTATTTATTTACAAGCGTACATAACAGTAAAGAGCAGAGTTTCATGAACCCCCATGTCAACTCATGACCAGTCTTGTTTTATTTATACCCTGACTTATTCCCTACTCCCTCCCACCTGTGGTTATTCTGAAGCAAATTCCAGACCGCATATCATTTTATCTATATAGTCTTCAGTATATATCTCTAAAAGATAAGGATTCTTAAAATAATAAAAGAAAATATTGTGAACACAATTAAAAATGAATGGTTATGCCTAAATATCAGTAACTATCCCATCAGTGTTCAAATTTCCATAGTTGCTCCTTGTAAATGATTTTTTTTTTTTTTTTTTTGAGACAGTCTCTCTCTGTCGCCTAGGCTGGAGTGCAGTGGCACTATCTTAGCTCACTGCAACCTGTGCCTCCTGAGTTCAAGCAATTCTCCTGCCTCAGCCTCTGGAGTAGCTGGGATTACAGGCACCCACCACCACACCTGGCTAAGTTTTGTATTTTTAGTAGAGACAGGGTTTCACCATGTTGGCCAGACTGGTCTCAATCTCCTGACCTTGTGATCCACCTGCCTCAGCCTCCTAAAGTGCTGAGACTACAGGCATGAGCCACTGCGCCAGGCCTGTAAATGATTTTTTTATGTTTGGTTTATTTGACTTAGGATCCAAAAAAGATCCATACATTGGATTTGGTTTTTTTAGTTCTTTTAAATCTGTTGTGGGTTGCTTCCTTCCTCCTACCTCCTTGCATTTTATTTGTTGAAAAATCTGGGTCTTTTTTCCTTCAGAACTTCCCATAGTCTCTATTTTGCTAATTGTACCCCCAATAACATCATTTAATAACATGATCTTCTGTCCCTGTGTGTGTCCTACAAACTGGCAGATAGATTTAGATGGAATCAGTTTCTTATTTCTTTTTGCAAAAATACTTCATGGATAGTGTTTAATATTTTTGTCAGGAGATATAATTTCCAGTTGTTTCTCTTTATGTGACAGTAGAAGCTATTGATTATTCTCTAGATTTATTCCTTAATTATTTCATTTGTTAAGTGGAATTCATAAAATAAAATTTTTTCCTATTTATTTTTCCTATTTGTTTATACATTGGTAAAGTTGATACAGGAAAGGCAGGTTAAATGCTTGATTTTTTTTTTACCAGTTTTCAGAAAAATGACTTTTTTTGTGTGTGTGTTCTCCAAAGGTGATTTCTTTTTTTTCCAGTATTATGAATTCTTGGATTTTAATATATTTAGCATCCTTCAGTTCCATAGTAAAATAATAACTGTTTAAACACCTCAGGTTGGCTTGTATCCTATTGATATAACCCCAACAGTCTTTGATAGCTTCTTCAAACCAAAGCTTTATTTTTTTTTCTATTTTGGGGAGGCACAGGGTCTTGTTCTATTGCCCAGGCTGGAGTACAGTGGTGCAGTCATAACTCACTGCAGCCTTGACCTCCTGGGCTCAAGCAATCCTCCTGCCTCAGAGTCCGTGTAGTTGGGACCACAGGCGCACACTACCACATTTGGCTAATTTTATTTTTTGTAGAGATGGAGGGGGTCTCACTCTGTTGCCCAGGCTGGTCTCAAACTCTGGGCTCAAGGAATCCACCTGCCTTGGCCTCCCAAAGTGCTGGAATTACAGGCATGAGCCACTGTGCTGGCCTAAGACCAAGGCTTTTTAGTATGTGGTTCCAGAGTTCATTAATAGGATTCAGGAAATCCATCAGTCTCCTAAAATGGTAAGGAAAAAAATTATACATATATGTGCATTTTTTTTCTGAGTAGTTTCACAGCTCTTACCAGATTTTCAAAAGGATTTTGACCCCTGAAATTTAATTACTTATATTATCCTGGAGACTCCTGGCCATAGACAAATATATTTTGTAGGATCAGCAGATTACAGTGGGATGAGAAATGAGAAGTGAGATAATTGAGAAGGTGAAGAGAGAGATCTTCTAAGAGAGAATGGAGGAGAACAGAAGCCATACATGATGTACAGCAGTACCCCCTTACCCATAGTTGCACTTTCTGTGGTTTTTGTTACCAGTGGTCAACTTTGGTCCAAAAAGAGTAAATGGAAAATTCCAGAAATAAACAATTTATATATTTTAAGTTGCATGCCATTCTGAGTAGTACACTGAAATCTTGTGCTGTCTTGTTCGTTTCTTCCTGGGAAGTGAAGTCATCTATTTGCCCAGCATATCCACTCTGTAGATGCTACCCACCCATTAGTCATTTAGTATCCATCTGGGCTGTCAGAACAACTGTCGTGGTATCACAGTGCTTGTGTTCAAGTAACTCTTATTTTACTTAATAATGGCCCCAAAGCAGAAGACTAGTGATGGTGGTGAGAAATAAAAATAAAATCTTAAGCTCCCCAACTGAGCAGATGTGATTAAAGAATGATCTTTTGTTTCTTGTTTTCTAGAGCTGGTTTCTGCTTACTCCTTAGAAAATAATTCAGGTTGGCCGGGCGCGGTGGTTCAGGCCTGTAATCTCAGCACTTTGAGAGGCCAAGGCGGGCGGATCACGAGGTCAGGAGATCGAGACCATCCTGGCCAACATGGGGAAACCCCGTCTCTACTAAAAATACAAAAAATTGGCTGGGCTTGGTGGCGGACGCCTGTAGTCCTAGCTGCTCGGGAGGCTGAGGCAGGAGAATGGCGTGAATCCAGGAGGTGGAGCTTGCAATGAGCCGAGATCGCGCCACTGCACTCCAGCCTGGGTGACAGAGCGAGACTCCGTCTCAAAAAAAAAAAAAAAAAAAAAAAAAAAGAAAATAATTCAGGTTAAAGGTTGATAAGGGAGGGGCACACTGAGGTGTGAACAACATTCTTTAGGATCATCGTATCATTCTTTAATCACATTTAGCTAATCATCTGGGGTTGCAACCGAACTCCCCTCTCCCTCTTTGCAGTTTCACAATACATCCCTTCCCCAAAGCTGACCAGCATCTCTAGACTAGTTTTGGCCAACTCATGGAGGAAGTTCAGTGAGGGTTTTTGTGTCTTCTACTCTACCTTCTAATGTCAGAGGGCCGAAACCTCCACCCTGGCATCATGCTGCTGCCGCCATTTTTTGAACAGGCAACCCATGAAGAGGCATGAAGCTAAACTGCGCATGTGCATGTTTCTCCTTTCATAAATACTCATGACTCTTCCTACAGCTTATTGAATATGAACACCAGGCCACCCTGTTTAGCATAAATTCCTGACCTCCCTCAAAGGACTTGCTCTTGGCTTATCCTACAGGCTGTGATTCCCAGCTTGCTGATGGCTAGCCTACAGGATACAAACTTTTTGAGAAATAAAGCCCTCCTTTCCAAATTTGTAAACCTTGTGATTCTTCAGTTGACACTGGCAATTTGGATACACCAAAGAGAAACTAAATTTCTTTCTTTTAAGTGAAAAGGTGAAAATTCCTGACTTAATAAGGAAAGGAAAAAAATTGTATGCTGAGGTTACTAAGGTCTTTGGTACGAATGAACCTTCTATCCATGAAATTATGAAGAAGGAAAAAAAATTGTGCTAGTTTCACAATCACACTTTAAACAGCAAAAGTTATGGCCATAGTACAGTAAATAATTTTGAGAGATCACATTTTCATAATTTTTATTATAATATTGTAATTGTTCTATTTTATTATTGTTGTTAATGTCTTATTGTGTCTAATTTATAAATTAAATTTTATCATAGGTACATCTGTACAGTTGACCCTTGAACAACACAGAGGCTAAGGGTGCAGTCCCCCTTTACTTCTTCACTTCCCACCCTGCTCCAACATGCAATTGAATCCACTGCACGTATTTTTCGACTTCCCAAAAACTTAACTACTAATAGCCTATTGTTGACCAGAAGCCTTACCATAACACAATTAACACATAATTTGTATATGTATTATGTACTTTATTCTCACAATAAGGCTAGAGAAAACATTAAGAAAATCGTGAGAAAGAGAAAATGTATTTACTATTCATTAAATGGAAGTGGATCATCATAAAAATATTCATCCTTGTCATCTTCATGTTGAATAGGCTGAGGAAGAGGAAGGGTTGGTCTTGCTGTCTCAGGGGTGGCAGAAGTGGAAGAAAATCCTTGTATGAGTAGACCTGCACAGTTCAAACCCATCTTGTTACATAGTACTGCAGATGTAGGGTTCAGAACTATCTGCAGTTTCAGACATCCCTGGGGTCTTGGAGTGTATCTCCTGAGGGTAAGAGGGGGATTACTATTTCAAAGGGGTTATTTTTTTGTTTTCAAGATAGGAGAATTGTGAGCATCTTTAAGTGTTTGCCATTTCTCCATTCTTTACTTAATAACTCATGATGGTCCTTTACCTTATGTTGCCCTTTCGTAGAAGCCTTTCTATTGGATATCCTTCTTCTCATTGCCATAACTTCTCTGTGATTCTATTTTGATACTTGTCTGACTTGCCTGATTTTCTTTACTGTCTCCTTCTCCAGACTGTCAGTTCCTCCAAGACTAGCAGCACCATCTTGTGTATATCCCCAATGCCCACTTGGTACATCATATGTTCAGTAAATGCTTTGGGGATGCAGTGGGTGTGTGAAAAATACAATAGTCTTATTTTATGGCAATTGCTTCTTTTCCACTTTAAAATTCAAGAAAGCGATTACTTTCATTTGAATCTTTACCACTTACATTGTGATCACTTCTGTATAATGTTTTTTGAGAATGTTGGCAGTTTACCGGACCCCAAATTCAATTGCCTGAAGTATACCCAAAGGACCAGCATTTACTGCCCTATTAGTTGTTAGACGGACTTGGTATCTTCTCTTGGTTCTATGTTGACTACGGCAAATGAAGTTTTATTAAACTGTGTAGATTCTTCACTCATCAAAGAGAAAATAGACTTGAGTTTATCACACAGAAAAACACATCACAGATTGATTTTTCTTTTTGGAGAGGGTCAGAGCACATGTAGTTAGTAACTCCAAATCATAAAAGGTAAGACTAAGAAGATTTGATGTCTGCATGTGGTATATGCAAAGTGCTTTATTAAAGCAGTAGAATAGTATATATTTTTATAAAAAATTATCATGGTGATAGAAACAGAATAAAATGTCTGATACCTTCTTCAGATCATGTCCTGTTTACTTGTGTGCTCTTCCCCTAGGGATTTGTTATTTTAGATACACTCTACCTTGTCTTAAAAGAAACTACAGATAGTTTGCTTTTAAGGCATTTCAAGTAAGTATCGATCTTCCTTTGTTCATTCTCAGGTATTTTGATAGTGTTTTTTTTGTTGTTATTGTAATTTTTAAACACATTGATTTAGATTAGATGTCCAGTCCTTTTTTCTTCTTTTTAAATTTTGATAATTGTATTTGAAGGACTTTGTTTTCTGTTTTAATGTTGGTAGTTAGCAGTCTGTTGACCTAATATAAATCTCATGTGAGAGATTCTTTGTTTATTCTTGGTCCCTGAAAGATGTTGGTATTACACATGGCAAGCATTCAATAAATAAATATTCGTTAAATGAACAAGTGAATGTGAGAACTTAAGCTTTGACTTTAAATTGCCAGTTAACAGTCATCCATTGGTATCCATGGGATATTAGTTCCACGAGCCCCTGCCAATACCAAAATCCACAGATGCTCAAGTCCCTTACATAAAATGGTATAGTATTTGTATATAAACTACACATATCTTCTCATATACTTTAAATCATCTCTAGATTACTTAGTACAATACAAATGTTAAATAGTTGCTATACTGTATTTTTTAGAGCATAATGAGAAGGCCAAAATTTGTACATGTTCAGTACAGACACAACCATCTATTTTTTTTTCCCAAATACTTTTGATCCACGACTGGTTGAATCCATGGATGAGGAAACCACAGGTACAAAGAGCTGACTGTATTTTTTTAAATGATGATAATCAAGACAGACAAATGGACTAAACTAGAAATTAGTACTTTTCTATGATGAAAGGCTAAAACTAGTGGCTATCATTTCTTTTAGTACATTACTTCTATTTTATTTATTTATTTATTTATTTATTTATTTATTTATTTATTTATTTATTTTTTGAGACAGAATTTCGCTCTTGTTGCCCAGGCTAAAGTGCAATGGCACCATTATTGGCTCACTGCAAACTCCACCTCTTGGGTTCAAGCGATTTTCCTGCCTCAGCCTTCCAAGTAGCTGGGATTATAGGCACCCGCCACCACGCCCAACTAAGTTTTTGTATTTTTAGTTGAGACGAGGTTTCACCATGTTGACCAGGCTGGTCTCAAACTCCTGACCTCAGGTGATTCACCCACCTCAGCCCCCAAAATGCTGGGATTACAGGTGTGAGCCACCACTGCATCTGGCCACATCACTTCTTTTTAGTGAAAGAAAAAATATATGTATGTATAATTTAAGAAGAAGCTGTATGTGAGTGGTGTTTCTACACTATATAAATGACTTTCTGGTTAGGATGTTTTTGTTTGTGTGCTTAATAGACAAATTCTGTAATGTCTGTCACTTATTAAAATATTTAATTATTGATGGAATACTTTTCTTGACTTCGATGTTTCTTTCCTGGTTCTTCTACTGACTCATTTTCAGGCTCTTTTTAAATTAATTGTTTTTTATCTCCTGTCCCCTTCCTTCATGATTTTATCTTCTTTCCCATAGCTTTAACTATACCTATGATCTGATGATTCAAATCTCTAGCTTTAGACTACAACTCCCCAGTGAGTTCCAGACTTGAATTTTTAGACATGCCTCAAACTCAGGATATATAATGTTAATTTTCTACCTATCCAAGCCTGCTCTCATCCTCTGTTTTACATTTTAGTCAATGCTGCTACCATCTATGAGATACCATCATCACCCTCTACCTCCAAAGGTCTACCAAATCCTATAATTTCTGTCATCTAAATATGTCTCTAATATGGCTCATTCTGATTGTTGACTCATTGTTCCTCCTTAGTTCTGGGCATCCTGAAACTGTATGGAGGTTCCTCAGAAAACTAAAATAGAGCTACTGTATAATCCAGTAGTCCCACTTCTGGGTATACATCCTAAGGAAGTAAAATCAGTATCTCAAAGAGACATCTGCACTCCACTCCCATGTTCATTGTGGCTTTAATCACAATAGCCGAGATATGGAAACCACCTAAGTGTCTGTCAGTGGATGAATAAAGATAATGTGGCATATAAGTACACTGGGACATTATTTAGCCTTAAAAAAGAAGGAAATCTTGCCGTTTGTGACAGTGTGTATGAACCCATAGGACATAATGCTAAATGAAATAAGCCACAAAGAGAGAGATACTGCATGATCTCACTTATATGTGGAATCTAAACAAGTCAAAATAGAGAGTAGGAGGGTGGTTCACATGGGACAGGGAGGTGGGGAAAATGGGGAGATGTTGGTCAAAGGGTGTGCACTTTCAGTTATAAGAAGTAGTAGTTCTGGAGATCTAATATACAACATGGTGATGAGAGCTGTAATATTCTCCTGTATACTTAAAATGTACTAAGCAAAGAGATCTTAAGTATTCTCAGGACACACACATACACACAGACACATGTAACTATATGGGATGATGAATATGTTAGTTAACCTTGATTCTGGCCATCATTTCACAATGTATACTTATATCAAAACTACATTGTCTACCTTCAATAATGTAATTTTTGTCCATTATACCTCAGTAAAGCTGGAGGAAAAATAAAAGTTCATTCTGGCTAGAATAAGGAAAGTAGATTGCAGGGGGCTGAGAGGTGGTAAAGATAAACTACTGTACTGAAAAGAATTAACATAGAAGGCCTGACTGTTGTCCTTTGAAAGGCCTGCTTGCAACGTTAGGCCTTGACTAGCATCTGGGAACTTGATTTCAGGAGGGGCCCCACTATTCCCAGAATTGATAAAAGTGTCACACTATGCCTAAACTGTTTGTACAAAGAATATGGTTTATGCTGAACATACCTGCTTTCCTCTTGAGAGTCTGGAATTTTGTTATGTACCAGGAAGAGAGTACCTGCATAACCCCAGTAAAAACCTTGGGCACTGAGTCTCTAATGAGATCCCCTGGTATCCATTTCCTACATGCCATCACAGCTTGTTGTTGCTGGGGAAGTTTAGCACATCCTGTGTGGTTCTACTGGGAGAAGACTCTGGAAGTTTCCTCTGGACTTCACCCAATATGCCTTTTCCCTTTCCTGATTTTAACTTTTATCCTTTTGCAGTCATAAGTCATAACAGCTATGAGTATGATTCTGTATGCAGTCTTATAAGTCCTCCTAGTGAATCATCAAACTTGGCAGTGGTCTTCGGGACCCCCAACACAGCCACTTTAGCTGGGATTGTAGGTCTAGGCAAGAAAGGTTGGAAGTCTAGTCCAGGGTGTTGAAACTGACTTGAGAAATATTTAAAAAGTAGAATTAACAGGACTTGGTGATTATTTTAATGGGGAAATTGTCAAGAATATCTGAAAATTTCTGACTCCAGCAACTGATTAAATGGTAGTATCCATTTACTAGGGAGGAGTAAAATAGAAGGAACACTGAACCTGAAGAAAAATGATCTATATGGATTCAAGTTCAGACCTGGGTGCTTATTAGCTTTGATATAACAAGCACATCTTTCTGAAGCTCAGTTATCCAGTTGAGACTGTTTTGAGGATTGAATGAGACACTTGAAGAAAATTGCTAAGTTATTAGGTAAATATAAATGTTAATTATCAATATTAAAGCTTCCATTTATTAAGTACCTAATATGTGCCAGAAGCTACCAGGTACTTTACATATTGTTACTACTATTTCATATTGCTGTAGTTTTTTGTTTTTATTTTTATCTTTATTTGAGACAGGCTCTCACTCCATCGCCCAGGCTGGAGTTAAGTGGAGTGATCTTGGATTACTATAGCCTTCACCTTCTGAGCTCAAGTGATCCTTCTGCCTCCGCCTCCTGAGTAGCTAGGATGACAGGTGCTTGTCACCACACCCAGTTTTTTTTTTTTTTTTTTGAGACAGAGTCTCACACTTTGCCTGGGTTGGAGTGCAATGGCGCAATCTCAGCTCACTGCAACCTCCGCCTCCTGGGTTCAAGCGATTCTCCTGCCTCAGCCTCCCAAGTAGCTGGGATTTCAGGCACCCGCCACCACGCCTGGCTTTTTTTGGGTATTTTTTAGTAGAGACAGGGTTTCACCATATTGGCCAGGCTGGTCTCAAACTCCTGACCTTGTGATCTGCCCACCTAGGCCTCCCAAAGTGCTGGGAGTACAGGCGTGAGCCACTGCACCTGGCCACACCCAGCCATTTTTAAAATTTTTTGTAGAGATGGGGGTCTGTGTTGCCCAGGCTTATTTCTATAGTTTTCATTAAATTCTGTAGCCAAATTAGTAACCTAAACATCAAGATTTCTTTTTTTTTTTTTTACAAGATTTATATCATATTCTATATCATACTGTCCTTGTTAAGATGTATATCATATAGGGGTAGATGATGTGTTGGTTTTAAACACTGAGACTCCCAAACATTATTTTTGAGCATCTGAAGCCCAGGAAGGGCGTTTGCCAAGGTCCCACAGCTATTCCAAGGATGAATGGAGTTAGCACTCTGGTCTTCTGAAAGAGAGCACCGTTTCCACTATGCTGAGTGCTTCTCATTTATATGTTCTTTGGATGAATAGAGGAATTTTGCTTTCATAATTTCAGATCTGTTGGGCAGCAAATATAATAGTACATTATAATTTCAGACTCTCATGTGTCTAATCCTAGCACTTTGGGAGGCTGCAGTGGGAGGATTGCTTGAGCCCATGGAATTTGAGACTAGCCTGGGCAACATAAGGAGGCCCCATCTCTACAAAAAATAAAAAATTAGGCATAGTGGCACATGCCTGTAGTGCCAGCTACTGTTGGGTGGGGCAGATCACAGGCCAAGATGAGAGGATCGCTTGAGTTTGGGAGGTCGAGGCTTCAGTAAACTCTGATCACACCACTGCCCTCCAGGCACCACACTGCCTGGGTGATAGACTGAGACCTTGTCTCAAAAACAAACAACCAAACAAACAATGAAGTGTTGAAAACAAAAACCAATTACATATGCAAGGAAAGGCATATATTTGTAAAACTATCTTAAGTACAAAATATCTAGATTCCAAAGAAATAATGATTTTTTTTTCTCTTGCAGACCACTTTACTTGCATTGTGAAGGTACTTTTTACCCTACTGTACACACAGGCTCTTGCAGAACTCTCAGTTAAATGCAGCGAAGAAGATAGGTCAGCCTGGAAACACGCGGGAGCTCTCAAAAAGGTAAGTCTCTTTCTAAATTTGTCATTTAGCAGGTAGGTGAAGTCATTTAAGCTGGGGATATTGAGTGAATAAGAGTAGGTGTTACAAAATGAGTTACTGGTATTTTAATTGTAAATTGAGCACCTACAGGCTCAAAAACGTTGAAAATGTTTTCGCTGAACAATGAGGCCTTCTGTATCTGTGTCTAAACCTCATCCTTTTATCCCTTTATATTTCAGCAGTTTGTTTTGCCTTTTCTGCAAGCCTTAAACTTAGAGAAGTTGTAAAAATTGTGCTAACACAGCACATGGTAAAAGATCTGCAGACTTATCTATTTTATTTGCCACTTTTTCTTCTTGTCCCTATCCCCAATCACAATCCAAATATAGCTTTTGATGCACCACTTCTAAATTTAAAATCCTAGCCTTTTCTTTTTTTTTTTTTTTCCTCTCTGTCACCTAGGCTGGAGTGCAGTGGCACAATCTCGGCTCACTGCAACCTCTGCTTCCCGGGTTCAAGCAATTCTCCTGCCTCAGCCTTCTGAATCGCCGGGACTACAGGCACCTGCCATGATGCCCGGCTAATTTTTGTATTTTCAGTAGAGTCAGGGTTTCACCATGTTGGTCAGGCTGGTCTTGAACTCCTGACCTCGTGATCCGCCCACCTCGGCCTCCCAAAGTGCTGGGATTATAGGCGTGAGCCTCTGCGCCCCGCCAGTCCTAACCTTTTCTTAATAATGCTTCTTGAAATATTACCTTTTTTCATGTTAGAATATATACAAGTTCTCAGCAAACTCAGAGGAACTCAGTTTAAGCTAAATTATGTAAACCATTTAGAAAAATTACACTAAATGTAAATACTTTCAGTAGCTTGAGAACGAATGAGATACTATAGAGCTATAGAACCGAAGAACTGACTGAGTGGTTCAGCTTAGAGATAGGTAAAGAAGAAAATTGCTTCAGTGTTTATTTGTAGAAATTGGTAGGAAAAAAATAATAGGTATAGTATAAATTGAACCTTTTGATTGGCTCACAGTCTTAAGGGGTTTTAAAATGTCATTAAAACTTTTTTTGTTAAAATCATATCTACTTGTGTCAAAGGAGAGAGAACCAATTACAAATACAGGAAATGTATTCAATATAATCTTCACTGTTACCAGTTTACTCTCAAATCACAATTATGTGTACATTTAATATATCATCACAGAGTTCACTATGTCTTAATTATGGGTTAAGGATAATTATGTATTATGTGTCAGTTGGCCATCAAACCCAAGTACAAGGCCAATCTCCTGCCACTGAATAGAGATGTTACTTTTTTAGTCAAAACATAACTGTCTAAGCCTCAGCTTTCTCAAAGGTAAATGAAAGGTTTAGAACATATGATTTATTTTTATTTATTTTATTTTATTTTATTTTTTTAAAAATTTATTTATTATTATTATACTTTAAGTTGTAGGGTACATGTGCATAACGTGCAGGTTTGTTACATATGTATACTTGTGCCATGTTGGTGTGCTGCACCCATCAACTCGTCATTTACATCAGGTATAACTCCCAATGCAATCCCTCCCCCCACCCCGCTCCCCATGATAGGCCCCGGTGTGTGATGTTCCCCTTCCTGAGTCCAAGTGATCTCATTGTTCAGTTCCCACCTATGAGTGAGAACATGCGGTGTTTGGTTTTCTGTTCTTGTGATAGTTTGCTAAGAATGATGGTTTCCAGCTGCATCCATGTCCCTACAAAGGACACAAACTCATCCTTTTTTATGGCTGCATAGTATTCCATGTTGTATATGTGCCACATTTTCTTAATCCAATCTGTCACTGATGGACATTTGGGTTGATTCCAAGTCTTTGCTATTGTGAATAGTGCTGCAATAAACATACGTGTGCATGTGTCTTTATAGCAGCACAATTTATAATCCTTTGGGTATATACCCAGTAATGGGATGGCTGGGTCATATGGTACATCTAGTTCTAGATCCTTGAGGAATCGCCATACTGTTTTCCATAATGGTTGAACTAGTTTACAATCCCACCAACAGTATAAAAGTGTTCCTATTTCTCCACATCCTCTCCAGCACCTGTTGTTTCCTGACTTTTTAATGATCGCCATTCTAACTGGTGTGAGATGGTATCTCATTGTGGTTTTGATTTGCATTTCTCTGATGGCCAGTGATGATGAGCATTTTTTCATGTGTCTGTTGGCTGTATGAATGTCTTCTTTTGAGAAATGTCTGTTCATATCCTTTGCCCACTTTTTGATGGGGTTGTTTGTTTTTTTCTTGTAAATTTGTTTGAGTTCTTTGTAGGTTCTGGATATTAGCCCTTTGTCAGATGAGTAGATTGCAAAAATTTTCTCCCATTCTGTAGGTTGCCTGTTCACTCTGATGGTAGTTTCTTTTGCTGTGCAGAAGCTCTTTAGTTTAATGAGATCCCATTTGTCAATTTTGACTTTTGCTGCCATTGCTTTTGGTGTTTTAGACATGAAGTCTTTGCCCATGCCTGTGTCCTGAATGGTACTACCTAGGTTTTCCTCTAGGATTTTTATGGTATTAGGTCTAACATTGAAGTCTCTAATCCATCTTGAATTAATTTTCGTATAAGGAGTAAGGAAAGGATCCAGTTTCAGCTTTCTACTTATGGCTAACCAATTTTCCCAGCACCATTTATTAAATAGGGAATCCTTTCCCCATTTCTTGTTTCTCTCAGGTTTGTCAAAGATCAGATGGCTGTATATGTGTGGTATTATTTCTGAGGACTCTGTTCTGTTCCATTGGTCTATATCTCTGTTTTGGTACCAGTACCATGCTGTTTTGGTTACTGTAGCCTTGTAGTATAGTTTGAAGTCAGGTAGCGTGATGCCTCCAGCTTTGTTCTTTTGACTTAGGATTGTCTTGGAGATGCGGGCTCTTTTTTGGTTCCATATGAACTTTAAAGCAGTTTTTTCCAATTCTGTGAAGAAACTCATTGGTAGCTTGATGGGGATGGCATTGAATCTATAAATTACCTTGGGCAGTATGGCCATTTTCACGATATTGATTCTTCCTATCCATGAGCATGGTATGTTCTTCCATTTGTTTGTGTCCTCTTTTATTTCACTGAGCAGTGGTTTGTAGTTCTCCTTGAAGAGGTCCTTTACATCCCTTGTAAGTTGGATTCCTAGGTATTTTATTCTCTTTGAAGCAATTGTGAATGGAAGTTCATTCCTGATTTGGCTCTCTGTTTGTCTGTTACTGGTGTATAAGAATGCTTGTGATTTTTGCACATTAATTTTGTATCCTGAGACTTTGCTGAAGTTGCTTATCAGCTTAAGGAGATTTTGGGCTGAGACGATGGGGTTTTCTAAATATACAATCATGTCATCTGCAAACAGGGACAATTTGACTTCTTCTTTTCCTAACTGAATACCCTTGATTTCTTTCTCTTGCCTAATTGCCCTAGCCAGAACTTCCAACACTATGTTGAATAGGAGTGGTGAGAGAGGGCATCCCTGTCTTGTGCCAGTTTTCAAAGGGAATTTTTCCAGTTTTTGCCCATTCAGTATGATATTGGCTGTGGGTTTGTCATAAATAGCTCTTATGATTTTGAGGTACGTTCCATCAATACCAAATTTATTGAGCGTTTTTAGCATGAAGGGCTGTTGAATGTTGTCAAAGGCCTTTTCTGCATCTATTGAGATAATCATGTGGTTCTTGTCTTTGGTTCTGTTTATATGCTGGATTATGTTTATTGATTTGCGAATGTTGAACCAGCCTTGCATCCCAGGGATGAAGCCCACTTGATCATGGTGGATAAGCTTTTTGATGTGTTGCTGAATCCGGTTTGCCAGTATTTTATTGAGGATTTTTGCATCGAGGTTCATCAGGGATATTGGTCTAAAATTCTCTTTTTTTGTTGTGTCTCTGCCAGGCTTTGGTATCAGGATGATGTTGGCCTCATAAAATGAGTTAGGGAGGATTCCCTCTTTTTCTATTGATTGGAATAGTTTCAGAAGGAATGGTACCAACTCCTCCTTGTACCTCTGGTAGAATTCAGCTGTGAATCCATCTGGTCCTGGACTTTTTTTGGTTGGTAGGCTATTAATTATTGCCTCAATTTCAGAGCCTGCTATTGGTCTATTCAGGGATTCAACTTCTTCCTGGTTTAGTCTTGGAAGAGTGTAAGTGTCCAGGAAATTATCCATTTCTTCTAGATTTCCAGTTTATTTGCGTAGAGGTGTTTATAGTATTCTCTGATGGTAGTTTGTATTTCTGTGGGGTCGGTGGTGATATCCCCTTTATCATTTTTAATTGCGTCGATTTGATTCTTCTCTCTTTTCTTCTTTATTAGTCTTGCTAGTGGTCTGTCAATTTTGTTGATCTTTTCAAAAAACCAACTCCTGGATTCATTGATTTTTTGGAGAGTTTTTTGTGTCTCTATCTCCTTCAGTTCTGCTCTGATCTTAGTTATTTCTTGCCTTCTGCTAGCTTTCGAATGTGTTTGCTCTTGCTTCTCTAGTTCTTTTAATTGTGATGTTAGGGTGTCGATTTTAGATCTTTCCTGCTTTCTCTTGTGGGCATTTAGTGCTATAAATTTCCCTCTACACACTGCTTTAAATGTGTCCCAGAGATTCTGGTATGTTGTATCTTTGTTCTCATTGGTTTCAAAGAACATCTTTATTTCTGCCTTCATTTCGTTATGTACCCAGTAGTCATTCAGGAGCAGGTTGTTCAGTTTCCATGTAGTTGAGCGGTTTTGATTGAGTTTCTTAGTCCTGAGTTCTAGTTTGATTGCACTGTGGTCTGAGAGACAGTTTGTTATAATTTCTGTTCTTGTACATTTGCTGAGGAGTGCTTTACTTCCAATTACGTGGTCGATTTTGGAGTAAGTACGATGTGGTGGTGAGAAGAATGTATATTCTGTTGATTTGGGGTGGAGAGTTCTATAGATGTCTATTAGGTCTGCTTGCTGCAGAGATGAGTTCAATTCCTGGATATCCTTGTTAACTTTCTGTCTCGTTGATCTGTCTAATGTTGACAGTGGAGTGTTGAAGTCTCCCATTATTATTGTATGGGAGTCTAAGTCTCTTTGTAAGTCTCTAAGGACTTGCTTTATGAATCTGGGTGCTCCTGTATTCGGTGCATATATATTTAGGATAGTTAGCTCTTCCTGTTGAATTGATCCCTTTACCATTATATAATGGCCTTCTTTGTCTCTTTTGATCTTTGATGGTTTAAAGTCTGTTTTATCAGAGACTAGTATTGCAACCCCCGCTTTTTTTTGTTCTCCATTTGCTTGGTAAATCTTCCTCCATCCCTTTATTTTGAGCCTATGTATGTCTCTGCGTGTGAGATGGGTCTCCTGAATACAGCAGACTGATGGGTCTTGACTCTTTATCCAGTTTGCCAGTCTGTGTCTTTTAATTGGAGCATTTAGTCCATTTACATTTAAGGTTAAGATTGTTATGTGTGAACTTGATCCTGCCATATGATATTAACTGGTTATTTTGCTCGTTCGTTGATGCAGTTTCTTCCTAGCCTCGATGGTCTTTACATTTTGGCATGTTTTTGCAATGGCTGGTACCGGTTGTTCCTTTCCATGTTTAGTGCTTCCTTCAGGGTCTCTTGTAAGGCAGGCCTAGTGGTGACAAAATCTCTAAGCATTTGCTTATCTGTAAAGGATTTTATTTCTCCTTCACTTATGAAACTTAGTTTGGCTGGATATGAAATTCTGGGTTGAAAATTCTTTTCTTTAAGAATGTTGAATATTGGCCCCCACTCTCTTCTGGCTTGGAGAGTTTCTGCCGAGAGATCTGCTGTTAGTCTGATGGGCTTCCCTTTGTGGGTAAGCCGACCTTTCTCTCTGGCTGCCCTTAAGATTTTTTCCTTCATTTCAACTTTGGTGAATCTGGCAATTATGTGTCTTGGAGTTGCTCTTCTCGAGGAGTATCTTTGTGGCGTTCTCTGTATTTCCTGGATTTGAATGTTGGCCTGCCCTACTAGGTTGGGGAAGTTCTCCTGGATGATATCCTGAAGAGTGTTTTCCAACTTGGTTCCATTTTCCCCCTCACTTTCAGGCACCCCAATCAGACGTAGATTTGGTCTTTTTACATAATCCCATACTTCTTGCAGGCTTTGTTCATTTCTTTTTCTTTTTTTTTCTTTTGGTTTCTCTTCTCCCTTCATTTCATTCATTTGATCCTCAATCACAGATACTCTTTCTTCCAGTTGATCAAGTCGGTTACTGAAGCTTGTGCATTTGTCACGTATTTCTCGTGTCATGGTTTTCATCTCTTTCATTTCGTTTATGACCTTCTCTGCATTAATTACTCTAGCCATCAATTCTTCCACTTTTTTTTCAAGATTTTTAGTTTCTTTGCGCTGGGTACGTAATTCCTCCTTTAGCTCTGAGAAATTTGATGGACTGAAGCCTTCTTCTCTCATCTCGTCAAAGTCATTCTCCGTCCAGCTTTGATCCGTTGCTGGCGATGAGCTGCGCTCCTTTGGCGGGGGAGATGCGCTCTTATTTTTTGAATTTCCAGCTTTTCTGCCCTGCTTTTTCCCCATCTTTGTGGTTTTATCTGCCTCTGGTCTTTGATGATGGTGATGTACTGATGGCGTTTTGGTGTAGGTGTCCTTCCTGTTTGATAGTTTTCCTTCTAACAGTCAGGACCCTCAGCTGTAGGTCTGTTGGAGATTGCTTGAGGTCCACTCCAGACCCTGTTTGCCTGGGTATCAGCAGCAGAGGCTGCAGAAGATAGAATATTGCTGAACAGCGAGTGTGCCTGTCTGATTCTTGCTTTGGAAGCTTCCTCTCAGGGGTGTACTCCACCCTGTGAGGTGTGGGGTGTCAGACTGCCCCTAGTGGGGGATGTCTCCTAGTTAGGCTACTCAGGGGTCAGGGACCCACTTGAGCAGGGAGTCTGTCCCTTCTCAGATCTCAACCTCCGTGTTGGGAGATCCACTGCTCTCTTCAAAGCTGTCAGACAGAGTCGTTTGCGTCTGCAGAGGTTTCGGCTGCGTTTGTTATTGCCCTGTCCCCAGAGGTGGAGTCTACAGAGACAGGCAGGTTTCCTTGAGCTGCTGTGAGCTCCACCCAGTTCGAGCTTCCCAGCAGCTTTGTTTACCTACTTAAGCCTCAGCAATGGTGGGCGCCCCTCCCCCAGCCTCGCTGCTGCCTTGCCGGTAGATGACAGACTGCTGTGCTAGCAATGAGGGAGGCTCCGTGGGTGTGGGACCCTCCCGGCCAGGTGTGGGATATGATCTCCTGGTGTGCCTGTTTGCTTAAAGCGCAGTATTGGGGTGGGAGTTACCCGATTTTCCAGGTGTTGTGTGTCTCAGTTCCCCTGGCTAGGAAAAGGGATTCCCTTCCCCCTTGCGCTTCCCAGGTGAGGCAATGCCTCACCCTGCTTCAGCTCTTGCTGGTCCGGCTGCAGCAGCTGACCAGCACCGATCGTCCGGCACTCCCCAGTGAGATGAACCCAGTAGTTCAGTTGAAAATGCAGAAATAACCGGTCTTCTGTGTCGCTCGCGCTGGGAGTTGGAGACTGGAGCTGTTCCTATTCGGCCATCTTGCTGCGCCCCCCAACAATAACCAGACCATATGATTTATAAGGGCACTTCTGTTTCAATTCTGTTATTCTAAATTCTCAAAATGAATTTCTATCTTTCTTGAAATATTTTTTCCCCTTCTTGCTGGTTAATTTTTAGGCAGTTTTTCTTTTTGTAATTATCTTTAGTTTTTCCTAATTTTTTTTTTTTTTTTGAGACAGGGTCTCACTGTCACCCTGGCTGTAGTGCAATGGTATGATCAGGGCTCACTGCAGCCTCAACCTCCTGTGCCCAAGGGATCCTCCCACCTCAGCCCCGATGAGTAGTTGGGACTACAGGCTTGTGCCACCACGCACGGCTCATTTTTTGTATTTTTAGTAGAGCTGGGGTTTCACCATGTTGCCCAGGCTGGTCTTGAATTCCTGGACTCAAGGTGATCTACCTGCCTTGGCCTCCCAAAGCGCTGGGATTACAGGCGTAAGCCACCTTGCCTGGCCTATTTTTCCTAAATATTCTTTTAATTTTTCTGACTGCAATGTAATCTGATATTTGGATTGTTAGTGCTTAGATAGTATTCAAATCAGGTATATTAGGTGTCTGTGCTGTGTCATTATTTAAATATGTTTCCTTAGTAAGCTGTCTAATCATAAAAATTACACATTTAAGAAATTTGCTGATATAATTTGGGTCTACCTCTATTTACAATTGATGTAATTTAGGTAACTGTTCAGTACAGTTTTTTCCTGAACCTAATAATTTAGTTATTTTTTAAAAACATTTAATAAAATACTTTATATGAGACAGATTCTTATCAGAACATTAATTAGAAGCATATTGGCTTATAGCCATATAAATATATATTAGTATATTAGTTTATAGCTATATAAATATGTAATTTTCTTTAGTGAAAGAAAATTAAAAATTATGATAATCTATAGGTTGGTTTACTACATGTTATTAGATTTTTGTATAACAGACATAAACATTTAGACACATAGCAGATTGTAAATGCCTGTAATACCAATAACTATACTGTAGTACACTATTTTATGTTGGGTAATTGAGGATCTGTGGCTTTTGGTTTCCAATGGGGGGGTTCCTGGAACCCATCCATCATGGAAACTGGGAGACAACCATATTTATGAGTGACAAAATATACCATCGTGACCTCTGTAACTACTTGGATTTCTGCATCATTGATTCCTCTTATTTTTTTCACTTCCTTCTTTATGTCTTCTCCCAACCTTTTCCTCCCTTTCTTCATTGAATTTCACTGATTCACTTCATCTCTTTAATTGCATGTGTTTGGCATAATAATTGTAATGAAAACATGTTTTTGCCAGATCTAATCTGGCCTATGGTAGTAAAAATATAGGTACTATATATTTTTTGAAGGGGTGTTAATTTGATAATGAGATTTAGTTCTGAAAAAGTCATCATTACAGTTAGTGTAAATCATACTTTTTTGTCAATGGAATTTCTGCTAAGAGTATTTATACTAGAATTTCTTTTCTTTTTTCTTTTTCTTTCCTTCCTTCCTTTTCCTTTTCCTTTCTTATCTTTGTTTTCTTTTTTTATTTTTGACAGGGTCTCACTCTATCACCCTGGTTGGAGTGCAGTGGCATGATCACAGCTCACTGCAACCTCAAACTCCTGGGCTCGATTGATCCTCCCACTTCAGCCTCTGAAGTAGCTAGGACTACAGGCGCACACCACCACACATGGCTAACTTTCCCATTTTTTGTGGAGAGGAAGTCTGGCTGTGTTGGCCAGGCTGGTCTTGAACTCCAGGCCTCAAGCAGTCCTCCCACCTTGGCCTCCCAAACTGCTGGGATTACAGGCATGAGCCACTATGCCCAGCCTACTAGAATGTCTTAGTCTGGGATCCTTGGATAGGTTTTATTGTTTTGTTTGTATTTTTTGTTTTGTTTGGGGTGTGGTATCATAGCTTCCAAAATATATTGAAATAAAAAACTTTAAGAAGTACTATAATTTAGACAAAGTATTCTATCCAACACAGACTCTCTTGCATCTCTTGACCCTTGATCCTTTTTAAAATTTAACCCACATAATTTTGCCGCCTCCCCCTTAGGATTCTTCTTATCTCTATTTTAGGTCTTTCATCCATGTTCTCAGAAATTATCTTTCTTAAGCTTCATGAGCCTACTTTTTCTTTTATTCAGAGATTGCCTGTGTAAAATATGTTTTCTTAATACTTTGTATTGTGAAGAATTCTCAATACAAAGCGGTGAACATTACATTATATTTAACTTTCTGATATGATATAAAACTTGCTGTGTGTAAAACAAGCACTCAAAATGTATTTGTTAATAATGACTTAAAAGTCAGTTACCACTCAGTAACTTACTTAGCTGATCTGAACAGAAATACTATTCTGTTGTACACTTTGAATATTTTACTCAAAAAGGTATGTTGAATTTAGGAAGCTTTTAGGCTGAATTGTACATTTAGAGAAACTTAACTATGCCACATTAATAAATAGCAAATCTATGGTAGTATTTTGAGTTTTCTACAAGTCTATGGTAGTGTTTTGAGTTTAGGTGAACTCTGTCTGTTTAAGAGATAGTTTACTTAATTTTAAAAACATGATACATTGCTGTTTTGATATTTAGTGGGATATTGATTCTTGGATATGTAATCTATAGGTCATTATATTTAACAAATAATCATACTGTTAATTAGATAAGGATGGGGCGAGTCACATGATACAAAGAGAATCATTGCAGAGTCAGAGTCATTGTTATAGTTTAGAATCAGGACATAATACTACATGACTGAGTGAATATGGCGGAAAGCACAGGAGTAATTTAAAGATAATGCAAAGAACTGATTACCAGAAGAGGCACACCCAAGCGAGTTCCAATGTCCAGTATTCCAAAACTTCAATATTACCAAAATAAATTTCATCAGTTAATTAGCAAGTATTTCTTGCTCAGCTTTTTGTTATGCAGAGGGATACATGGAAAATAAAAAGCATAATTCCTGATATTTTGGAATTTACAGTCTAGTTGGAAAGAGCATAGTAACATGAAGGAAACAATGAGGAACTACAGAAAGACCAAATATCATCCAATAATAAATTCTCTGATCCAAACTATCAGTGCCTTAAAAGTTAAGGTTAAACTTACATTCTGTGGTGTTTGTCCCTTCCTATATTTTAGGATTTTAAAAGTATAGTTACTAAGTAGAATAAAGGACATCATAGCAGTTCTGACTTTATCCCAATTTACATATTATGGTACTTTGCATGTTACACTTTCTATTTTAGTGAATATAAAAAGAGGTGAATTTCTTTAAGTATAAAGATTTTATTGAAATAAATTTGAATTCATAAAAAGCCATTATTTTTTCTTTCTTACAAAAATGGAAGTAATCACTAAGATCAACTTGTAGACTGTTACTTAATGTCACTATCTGCATATTCTGTAATAAATATATTGTCGTATTTTTATGGTGTATTATTTTAATAAATCCTCAAAGACATTTGAGGGAAATTGTAAAAGAAAAAAGTTGTGGTCTATATTTTTTCTATTGTATGCATATATTATATGCATATATTATACCACTATAATGACTATATTTTTTTAAAATTTGACTCTTTTCACATCGTAAGTATTTTTTGTACAGCTTAAATTTGCCACATTCACTGCTTAGAAAATGTTTTTTAAGTTAGTATTCCATTTTTTAGGTAACTCCCTCACTCTTGTTGGTCATTTCTAGTTTCTTGCTGTAATAGTGCTGTAATAGATGTCTTGTACATACAGCTATTTTTTTTTCTTTTGGATTATATCCCAGGAAAGAATTCCCAGGGGTGGGAGTTACTGGGTCAAAAAACATGACTTACATATGTTTATTTACATATAATTATGTAATTTATAAGCTATCTTTTAAAGAAGTATTGGAATAGCTTTGACCACCTACCCAGTTTCATTGTGAATCCAGAGGTGTACAGTTTTACCCAAATTTTGAAGAAGCTCATATGCTTGAAAAATAATATGATCACAGTTTTACTCTACTCATTAAAAATTACTTCCAATGTAAATTTCTTATAATTTTCAATGACCAGTGTAACTTATATTTTAATTTTTTCAGAGTACATGTGATGCAGAAAAGTCTTATGAAGTGTTACTGAGCTTTGTGATAAGTGAACTATCTAAAGGAAAGTTATACCATGAAGAAGGAACTCAGGAGTGTGCAATGGTATGCTTTTGCTAAAATCAGATGTAGTGGTTATTTAGTAAAAAATTTACATTTTCTTGCCATTATGAAAGTAATTTTTGAAAACTCTTATTTATTGTAGACTGACTTGTTCTAATTTTCTTTTTTAACTTTAGGTTAACCCTATTGCTTGGTCTCCTGAATCCATGGAAAAGTACTTACAGGACTTCTGCTTACCTTTTCTCAGAATCACCAGCCTTCTTCAGCACCATCTTTTTGGGGAAGATTTACCTAGCTGCCAGGTAGATAATTTGGGATAGGTAGGAGGGAGCTTTTTTGTTTTATTTTAGACGGAGTCTCTCTCTGTTACCCAGGCTGGAGTGCAGTGGCACAATCTCGGTTTACTGCAACCTCCGCCTCCCAGGTTCATGCAATCCTCCTCCCTCAGCCCCCCTAGTAGCTGGGATTACAGGCACACACAACCATGCCCAGCTAATTTTTGTATTTGTAGTAGAGACAGGGTTTTCACCATGTTGGCCAGGCTGATCTCAAGACTCCTGACCTCAGGTGATCCACCTGCCTTGGCCTTCCAAAGTGCTAGAATTACAGGTGTGAGCCACTGCATCAGCCAAGCCTTGTTTTTATAGTAAGCTATTTTGTTTTAAATATACTGATATGTAGTGTAGTACATATGTAACTCATATGACTATATGTTAGTCTAGATTAAAGGAATAAATATTTAGGATATTTACTATTTTTGTTGTATTTGTTAACATCCACCCATTTTTATGATAATATTACTAATGTTGGATATTTGAGCAGCTTTGGATTAGATCAATGATGATACATTCCCAGTACCTGATGAATAGGATCATAGGATTCAGTGTTATTGACATTTGTATCCCTAACATCATCTGCTTTTAATATTCTTTTAAAAGTTATGTTGGTCGGAAAACTGGTTGTTTGAAGATATGACGGCATTTATAGCAGTATTCAGTTTGTAACCAGTTGTATTAAAATGGGTGAATGAATTATCACTGGTTTAATCTATTTCATAAAACTGTGGATTGATATGAGTGGGCAAGAAAATGACAGGGTAGGAAACCAGAAGGTAAGTAAACCCAAACTGTGCTTATAGAAATGTGATCCTGACTTATCTGCCATTAAGTTCTAGGGAATTTGATGTGGAAATTAAACATTTATCATATTTACGGCCTTTGAATCCTGAAGTATTTTAGAATTAAGCAGTTTTGTGCTCCCTCTTTCTTAAGTAATTCATCATTACATTAAATAGTTAGAATTCTTTGGTTTTTATCAAGTGCTTCAAGATAAATGCTGCACATTTGTCACCAAAACATTCTTTTTAGAGTTATAAGATGTTGAACAAATTCTTAGAATAACCATTCATTAGATATTTTCTTTCATAGTTTTAAAATTTTATATTTTAAAAAAGTGTGTTTCTTTCTGGCATATGAGCATCCTCAAGCATGGAGAAGTGTAACCGAACAAAATCAACTTCTTTTACCACCTGTACTTTTTTCACATTTAAAGGCTTTGGTTCTCTCTGTTCTTCTTACCTTATGGCTTATTTTGTTATTAGTTTTTATGAGAGTATTTTTTGCCCATAAGTTGGAAAGTATGTGGAGGCAGAAGCTCTTGAGCTGGGCATTGAAAGTTGGTCTGGTGTTTGAGTGTACAGTGATGCCTGTAGTGGAATACCACATGTGCTTAGACCAAGAAAGAAATACATTCAATATAGTGCATAAAAAGGAACAATGTGACATGGTGAAGAAAGAGATTAAAATATAGTTGTAATGGATCTTGAATTTCACATGAATGAATTTGGACCATTGAAAGATGTTAGACAAAAATATGATATGACTCAAATTTTGTTTCAGGATAAAACCTCATTCTAGTATAAGACAGATTGTGAAGAATAGACAGATGGGAACAGAAAGACCAGTTAGGAAAGGACATACTGGGAATAATTTTCGTATAAGGAGTAAGGAAAGGATCCAGTTTCAGCTTTCTACTTAGGGCCAGCCAATTTTCCCAGCACCATTTATTAAATAGGGAATCCTTTCTCCATATCTTGCTTTTGTCAGGTTTGTCAAAAATCAGATGGCTATAGATGTGAGGTATTATTTCTGAGGGCACTGTTCTATTCCATTGGTCTATATCTCTGTTTTGGTACCAGTACCATGCTGTTTTGGTTACTGTAGCCTTGTAGTATAGTTTGAAGTCAGGTAGCGTGATGCCTCCAGCTTTGTCCTTTTGGCTTAGGATTGTCTTGGCAATGCGGGGTCTTTTTTGGTTCCATATGAACTTTAAAGCAGTTTTTTCCAACTCTGTGAAGAAAGTCATTGGTAGCTTAATGGGGATGGCATTGAATCTATAAATTACCTTGGGCAGTATGGCCATTTTCACAATATTGATTCTTCCTATCCATGAGCATGGTATGTTCTTCCATTTGTTTGTGTCCTCTTTTATTTCACTGAGCAGTGGTTTGTAGTTCTCCTTGAAGAGGTCCTTTACATCCGTAAGTTGGATTCCTAGGTATTTTATTCTCTTTGAAGCTATTGTGAATGGGAGTTCATTCATGATTTGGCTCTCTGTTTGTCTGTTACTGGTGTATAAGAATGCTTGTGATTTTTGCACATTGATTTTGTATCTTGAGACTTTGCTGAAGTTGCTTATCAGCTTAAGGAGATTTTGGACTGAGAAGATGGGGTTTTCTAAATATACAATCATGTCATCTGCAAACAGGGATAATTTGACTTCTTCTTTTCCTAACTGAATACCCTTGATTTCTTTCTCTTGCCTGATTGCCCTAGCCAGAACTTCCAACACTATGTTGAATAGGAGTGGTGAGAGAGGGCATCCCTGTCTTGTGCCAGTTTTCAAAGGGAATGCTTCCAGTTTTTGCCCATTCAGTATGATATTGGCTGTGGGTTTGCCATAAATAGCTCTTACTATTTTGAGATAAGTTCTATCACAATACCGAATTTATTGAGAGTTTTTAGCATGAAGGGCTGTTGAATGTTGTCAAAGGCCTTTTCTGCATCTATTGAGATAATCATGTGGTTTGTGTCTTTGGTTCTGTTTATATGCTGGATTACGTTTATTGATTTGCGTATGTTGAACCAGCCTTGCACCCCAGGGATGAAGCCCACTTGATCATGGTGGATAACCTTTTTGATGTGCTGCTGGATTCGGTTTTCCAGTATTTTACTCAGGATTTTTGCATCGATATTCATCAGGGATATTAGTCTAAAATTCTCTTTTTTTGTTGTATCTCTGTCAGGCTTTGGTATCAGGATGATGTTGGCCTCATAAAATGAGTTAGGGAGGATTCCCTCTTTTTCTATTGATTGGAATAGTTTCAGAAGGAATGGTACCAACTCCTCCTTGTCCCTCTGGTAGAATTCGGCTGTGAATCTGTCTGGTCCTGGACTTTTTTTGGTTAGTAGGCTATTAATTATTGCCTCAATTTCAGAGCCTGCTCTTGGTCTGTTCAGGGATTCAACTTCTTCCTGGTTTAGTCTTGGGAGAGTGTAAGTGTCCAGGAAATTATCCATTTCTTCTAGGTTTTCTAGTTTATTTGCGTAGAGGTGTTTATAATATTCTCTGATAGTAGTTTGTATTTCTGTGGGGTTGGTGGTGATATCCCCTTTTTCATTTTTTATTGCATCTATTTGATTCTTCTCTCTTTTCTTCTTTATTAATCTTGCTAGCGGTCTATCAATTTTGTTGATCTTTTCAAAAAACCAGCTCCTGGATTCATTGATTTTTTTGGAAGGTTTTTTGTGTCTCTATCTCCTTCAGTTCTGCTCTGATCTTCGTTATTTCTTGCCTTCTGCTAGCATTTGAATGTGTTTGCTCTTGCTTCTCTAGTTCTTTTAATTGTGATGTTAGGGTGTCGATTTTAGATCTTTCCTGCTTTCTCTTGTGGGCATTTAGTGCTATAAATTTCCCTCTACACACTGCTTTAAATGTGTCCCAGAGATTCTGGTATGATGTATCTTTGTTCTCATTGGTTTCAAAGAACATCTTTATTGCTTCCTTCATTTCGTTGTGTACCCAGTAGTCATTCAGGAGCACGTTGTTCAGTTTCCATGTAGTTGAGTGGTTTTGACTGAGTTTCTTAGTCTTGAGTTCTAGTTTGATTGCATTGTGGTCTGAGAGACAGTTTATTATAATTTCTGTTCTTTTACATTTGCTGAGGAGTGCTTTACTTCCAACTATGTGGTCGATTTTGTAATAAGTGTGACGTGGTGATGAGAAGAATGTATATTCTGTTGATTTGGGGTGGAGAGTTCTGTAGATGTCTATTAGCTCCGCTTGGTGCAGAGTTGAGTTCAATTCCTGGATATCCTTGTTAACTTTCTGTCTCGTTGTTCTGTCTAATGTTGACAGTGGGGTCTTAAAATCTCCCATTATTATTGTATGGTTGTCTAAGTCTCTTTGTAAGTGTCTAAGGACTTGCTTTATGAATCTGAGTGCTCCTGTATTGGGTGCATATATATTGAGGATAGTTAGCTGTTCCAGATGAATTGATCCCTTTACCATTATGTAATGGCCTTCTTTGTCTCTTTTGATCTTTGATGGTTTAAAGTCTGTTTTATCAGAGACTAGGATTGCAATCCCTGCCTTTTTTTGTTTTCCATTTGCTTTGTAGATCTTCCTCCATCCCTTTATTTTGAGCCTGTGTGTATCTCTGCATGTGAGATGGGTCTCCTGAATACAGCAAACTGATGGGTCTTGACTCTTTATCCAGTTTGCCAGTCTGTGTCTTTTAATTGGACCATTTAGTCCATTTACATTTAAGGTTAATATTGTTATGTGTAAACTTGATCCTGTCATTGTGATATTAGCTGGTTATGTTGCTCACTAGTTGATGCAGTTTCTTCCTAGCATTGACGGACTTTACATTTTGACATGTTTTTGCAATGACTGGTACCGGTTGTTCCTTTCCATGTTTAGTGCTTCCTTCAGGATCTCTTGTAGGGCAGGCCTGGTGATGACAAAATCTCTAAGCATTTGCTTATCTGTAAAGGATTTTATTTATCCTTCACTTATGAAACTTAGTTTGCCTGGATATGAAATTCTGGGTTGAAAATTCTTTTCTTTAAGAATGTTGAATATTGGCCCCCACTGTCTTCTGTCTTAGAGAGTTTCTGCCGAGAGATCTGCTGTTAGTCTGATGGGCTTCCCTTTGTGTGTAACCCGACCTTTCTCTCTGGCTGCCCTTAACATTTTTTCCTTCATTTCAACTTTGGTGAATCTGGCAATTATGTGTCTTGGAGTTGCTCTTCTCGAGTAGTATCTTTGTGGCGTTCTCTGTATTTCCTGAATTTGAATGTTGGCCTGCTTTACTAGGTTGGGGAAGTTCTCCTGGATGATATCCTGCAGAGTGTTTTCCAACTTGGTTCCATTTTCCCCGTCACTTTCAGGCACACCAATCAGACGTAGATTTGGTCTTTTCACATAATCCCATATTTCTTGGAGGCTTTGTTCATTTCTTTTTACTCTTTTTTCTCTACACTTCTCTTCTTGCTTCATTTCATTCATTTGATCTTCAGTCGCTGATACTGTTTCTTCCAGTTGATCAAGTTGGTTACTGAAGCTTGTGCATTTGTCACGTAGTTCTCGTGTCATGGTTTTCATCTCTATCAGTTCTTTTATGGTCTTCTCTGCATTGATTATTCTAGTTATCCATTTATCCATTCTTTTTTCAAGGTTTTTAGTTTCTTTGCGCTGGTTATGTAGTTCCTCCTTTAGCTCTGAGAAGTTTGATCGACTGAAGCCTTCTTCTCCCAACTTGTCAAAGTCATTCTCCGTCCAGCTTTGTTCCGTTGCTGGTGATGAGCTACGTTCCTTTGAAGGGGGAGATGTGCTCTGATTTTTTGAACTTCCAGCTTTTCTGCACTGCTTTTTCCCCATCTTTGTGGTTTTATCTGCCTTTGGTCTTTGATGATGGTGTGGGTGTCCTTTCTGTTTGTTAGTTTTCCTTGTAACAGTCAGGACCCTCAGCTGTAGGTCTGTTGGAGATTGCTTGAGGTCCACTCCAGACCCTGTTTGCCTGGGTATCAGCAGCGGAGGCTGCAGAAGATAGAATATTGCTGAACACCGAGTGTTGCTGTCTGTCTGATTCTTACTCTGGAAGCTTTGTCTTAGAGATGTACCCAGCTGTGTGAGGTGAGGTGTTGGTCTGCACCTAGTGGGGGATGTCCCACAGTTAGGCTACTCAGGGGTCAGGGACCCACTTGAGCAGGCGGTCTGTCCATTCTCAGATATCAACCTCCATACTGGGAGAACCACTGCTCAACCTCCGTGCTGGGAGAACCACTACTCTCTTCAGAGCTGTCAGACAGGGACTTTACATCTGCAGAGGTTTCTGCTGCTTTTTGTTTAGCTATGCCCTGTCCCCAGAGGTGGAGTCTACAGAGGCAGGCAGGCCTCCTTGAGCTGTGGTGGGGTCCACCCAATTCGAGCTTCCCAGCAGCTTTGTTTATCTACTTAAGCCTCAGCAATGGTGGGCGCCCCTCCCCCAGCCTTGCTGCAGCCTTGCAGTTAGATCTCAGACTGCTGTGCTAGCAATGAGGGAGGCTCTGTGGGCGTGGGACCCTCCAGGCCAAGTGTGGGATATAATGTGGTGTGCAGTTTGCTAAGACCCTTGGTAAAGCACAGTATTAGGGTGGGAGTTACCCGATTTTCCAGATGTTGTGTGTCTCAGTTTCCCTTGGCTAGGAAAAGGAATTCCCTTCTCCCTTGTGCTTCCCAGGTGAGGCGATGCCTTGTCCTGCTTCAGCTCTTGCTGGTTGGGCTGCACCTGCTGACCAGCACTGACTGTCTGACATGCCCCAGTGAGATGAACCTGGTACCTCAGGTGAAAATGCAGAAATCACCCATTGTCTGTGTTGCTCACGCTGGGAGCTGGAGGCTGGAGCTGTTCCTATTCAGCCATCTTGGGCGCCCCCAGCAATACATTTTTTAATCAAACATTTTGTTAAGCATAGCAAATAATCAAGAATGGTAAGTAGATGTTCTAACACAGCAAGCTTGTGCTCCACAGTAATCTATTAGACTTCCTAATTTAGTGAAATATCTTAGTCTAGCACTATTTCTACTACCATGTTAGGACTAATGATAGTAACCTACATAGTTCCCTTATCTTTTCTCTCTTCTTAAATGAATCTGTCTCTCTTATTCTCTAACTCTGGAATTCTAAATAGAGCAGCTTCATGTAACTTCTAAGTTCCATAGCATTGTTTGTAAAGTAGTTTGTGTATGTGCATTTTTATTGGAAGAAAATAGTTATAAGATTCTCACAGGGCCTTATTATCTAGCCCCCCCCACCTCCATAAAACTTGAAGAACATTAATATATCTCCTTTATTTTTTTCTTCTTCTGTCAAAATAATTTTCCCATGAAAAATGATAGCTAGCATGTAGTACACATTGACTACATGCTAAGTACTGTTTAAGTGCTTTGCATTTTTATCCTTTTAAACTTCATTATAGGCCAGGCGCGGTGGCTCATGCCTGTAATCCCAGCACTTTGGCAGGCCGAGGCAGGCAGATCATGAGTTCAGGAGATCGAGACCATCCTAGCTAACATGGTGAAACCCCACCTCTACTAAAAATACAAAAATTAGCCGGGCGTCTGTAATCCCAGCTACTCGGGAGGCTAAGGCAGGAGAATGGCGGGAACCCGGGAGGCGGAGCTTGCAGTGAGCCGAGATCGCACCACTGCACTCCAGCCTGGGAGACAGAGCGAGACTCCGTCTCTAAAAATAATAAAATAATAATAATAATAATAATAAACTTCATTATAACTGAGAGGTAGCTGTTATCATTTTCCAGACAAGGAAGCAGGCGCACAGAGATGAGGTAACTTAAGATTCACACCTTGTAAGTAAAAGCAGGCAGAATTTGAAAACATTTAGTTTGAACCCTGACCCTACACTACTAACATCTGGACCCAGGCTACGCTGTTTTTTGCCACACAAAAGCATTTTTTGAGAAATATAGGTAATTTTCTAGTATTAAATCTGTAAAAACTACTATAATATTGCTTACTGTACTCGCTTTGATCTCAATCTATCAAAACTCCACTAGAGACATTTCTTATAATAATATGGTGATCTATTTATTGGTAGTTGGATATACATAATGGGATAGCAAAAAATTAAAACATCTTAAGCATTAATCAATGAGAAATTGGCTAAATTATGGTTTATTCATACAATGGAATACTCTGTAGTAAAGAATAGAAAGTTTTCTATATTGTTACATAGAAAGAGCTCAGAGATGAATAACTAAAGGTAAGGCATAAATTCAGATAGGGGAGAAATAGTGGTATTTATATTGCTTATATATGTGTAAGATATTCTGGAAAGATACATAAATTACGTCTAGTCGTAGAAGTTGGGGTAGTGAATGTAAGATTTGGAGAAGATGGTGAAGAGACTTTTTTGCTAATGATATATTTTTTTACTTTTGATTTTTAAACAGCATGGATACATTATTGCAACAATTAAATTTACAGAAAATAAAAAATGTATTTTGGGGGGAATAAGTAATGTTTTCACATTTTTCAACATTCAAACAGTGCAAAAAGACTATGAAAAAATTTCCCTTTTACCCCTTTCCCTAGCCACTCAGTAGTTGCTATCAATCACTATCTGTTTCCTTTTTATTATTCCATAGACATTTTATGCCTATACAAATTCATGGGTGTGAAGGTATATATTTTTTTCTTTTAGCTCCCTTTTTGCACACTGTTCTACACCTTGCATTTTTCTGCTATTAATATATCTTGGAGACCATTTCATATTCAGTACATGAAGATCTTCCTCATTCTGTTTCACAGCTTCAGAACATTTCATTATATGATATATTGAGTGTATTTAATCAGTCCACTGTTAATAAACATTGGGATTATTTCTAATCCTTTGCCATTGATAAATGATACCACAGTGAATAATAGTACATATGTGTTATTTTGCATTTTTTCAATTATATTTTTAGGATAAATTCTTAGGAGTGATTTGCTGTGTCAACAGTTGCATACATTTATAGTTTTAATGGTTATTGTAAAACTGCCCTTCATTGCGTTTTACCAATTTATGTGAATACCAGTAATGTGTAAGTTACCCTATTATAAGTTACTTTGTGTTATAAAACTATTTGATCTTTGAGCTCTTTTGTCTGGGTACAAAAGATCACTCAGTGTAGCAACTCAGTGTAGTTTTAATTTCTCCTGATGTTGAGCATTTTCCATAGTTGAGCCATTTGTATTTTTTTTTTTTACTGTTATTAAAACTTCATTTTTCTATTGAATCAAGCACTAGCTACCAGTTACAGTTAGTTTTATTGTGCCTTCCAAACGCACAGTTAGCTTTGCTTTATCAATAACCAAATAATAAACTAGGTCCCAATGGTTATGTCCACATCCAGACTTCAGGTGATCAGGAACTCTCTTTATTTGTGTGCTTTAGCTTTTAGTTCTTGGTTATATCTCCAAATACGAAAAAGCTGAGAGGCTCCTGCTGTCCCCACAAAGAAATTAACAGCAAACAGATTCCAATTTTTTGGAATAATTACAAGTGAGTATCTTGACCAAATAAACCCTGTAGCCATCAGAACAGCAGATTGAGCTGTGCTAAGTTTTTCTGCAGGTCTGGCCATATCAGCCAATCCAGCACACACCAACCCCCATTTCATAATTGGAGCCCAGAAAAAAATTGTTCTGGGACCTGCTGGATGGTTATACAACGGCCTCAATTTCTTGGGCAGCATCAGCTCCACTTTATCGAGGAGCTGGTGGTAGGTGGCCCGCAGGCCTCGGGCACCGGAGGCCGACATCGCCGCCGACGGATCGTGAGCAGCCAGGTGGGAGCGTGGCTCGATTCTCGTCCCCAGCTGACAACGAAGTGGAGCTAGTCCCTTTTCCTTGCCACGACGCCTGGCGTCCGCCTCTCGCCTGGAAAGCCCTTCCCGTGGCTCTCCCTGCCCCGCTGTGAACCAAAAAGCTGAGGTCCGCGGCCCGCGCCCGGCGCCCCGCGAAGGTTGAGGGGGCGGAGGCTGCCAACGGCCCGCCCCTGGCCCGCTCCTGGTCCGCAGCCCGCCCGGTGAAGGAGAGAGGGAGGAGGAGCCTTGGCAACAGGTGTCAAAACAATCACCTCACCGAGTCCACCCAGCGCCCTACTGGCAGCGAGCTTACGCAGGCTGAGCTGCCCGCCAGGATTGGCTCGCCCCGAGGCGTGGGCGGGGTCGAGCGGAAACCTCCTCTTTCTCTCCCCTCCCCCCACCCCGCACTCGAGGCCATGTTAGAGAAGGGAAAGTAAAGCTGCGCTGGTTCTTCTGCTCCTTAACTTTGATTAAGCAGACCTGTAGTTAAAATGGGCTTTTCGGGCCTTCAGTGCCTAAAGATGATGCTGCACCATTCTCTTCTTTTGACTGGAGGCTCGTGAGCGAGAGACTACAGAATTGAGTCGCTTCTCTCTCTACCCCTCTTTTATCCCTAGCGACTTAAGAATCTGGTTAGAGTGGCCCGAATGCCTTCTTCCAGGGTGAGAGCAGCCGCGCGGCACACACCAGCCTCAGTCCCCAGGGTGATCGTCATCTTGCGAGAAAAAGCCCATTTGTATTTTCTTTACTATGGCACGCTTGTTATATAATACGTCTTTTGAAAATATTCGATTTTTTAAAAAGCCATCACCTCATGAGTTTTTCTTTGTTTAGAATAATGTCACCTTTGTCCAAGTCAAAAACTGAGAAAATTTTATTTTATAAATGTTTCTTGCAGTAGGTTTTTTTCATCTTAGTGACCAACATTTGGACTTAAGGTCTGCTTCATAGGAGAGGCCAAGTAATACTGAAATATATCCTATGAGGTCTAGGGGAAAAAATGTATTTATGTAGATCTTTGTTAATTTTTATTCATTGTTGGGTTTCCTATCATAAGCTGGAAAAATGTTGCTATTTTTCTACCATTGGCAGTTCCCATCTTCCCAAGTTATTTTGTGCATTACATGTAACAAATTCCCTCTCTCAGTAGAGCGAGAAGATACAAAAATTGTAAACATACATGCACAAAACAGTGCTCCAAATTACATAAATAAATGACAGAATTGAAGGAAGAAATAGACAAATCTATAGTTATAGCTGGAGACTTCAATGTGCCTTCTTAGTAATCAATAACAAGTAGAGAGCAAATCAACTAGGATAAAAGAGACCTGAACAACACTATTATGACATAACTACATCTATAACTTCTCCAACAAACAGTAGAATATATATTATATACAACTACACATGGAATATCGTTCATTAGAATAAACCATATGTCAAGTCGTGAAGTATCAATTTTCAAAGAATAGAGCATTTTTTAGAGCATTTATAGAGCATTTTTTGACCACACAGAATTAAATTAGAAATTAATAACAGAAAATCATCAAATCTGTGATAAGCATCATAATTCTAAGTAATTTATGGATCAAAGCAGAAATCACAAGGAAATTAGAAAAGATCTTTTTTCCTTTTTTTTGAGACAGGGTTTCCCTCTGTTGCCCAGGCTCAAGTGCAGTGGTGTGATCTCAGCTGACTGCAACCTCTGCTGCCTGGGTTCAAGCAATTCTCCTCCCTCAGAGTCCTGAATAGCTGGGATTACAGGTGCCCAACACCATGCCTGGCTAATTTTTTTATTTTTAGTAGAGATGGGGTTTCACCACGTTGGGCAGGCTGGTCTTGAACTCCTGACCTCAAGTGACCCACCCACCTTGACCTCCCAAAGTGCTGGGATTACAGGCATGAGCCACCTCACCCAGCCTAGAAAATATTTTTAACTGAGTAAAAATGTAAACACAATATACTGAAATTGTGGGATCCAGCTAAAGCAGTTCTTAGAGGGATATTTGTCACTTCAAATACTTTTTTTAAAAAAAGAAGGGCCAGGTACAGTGGCTCACGCCTGTAATCCCAGCATTTTGGGAGGCCGAGGAGTTTGAGACCAGCCTGGCCAATATGGTAAAACTCTGTTTCTACTAAAAATACAAACATTAGCTGGGCATGGTGGTGCGCACCTGTAGTCCCAGCTACTCAGGAGGCTAAGGCAGGATAATCACGTGAACTTGGGAGGCGGAGGTTGCAGTGAACAGAGATTGCACCACTGCACTCCAGCCTGGGCGACAGCGAGACTCTGTCTCAATAAATAAATACATATATACGTACATAAATACATAAAAATTAAAAAGAAATATCTAAATCATTATCTAAGTTTCTACCATATGAAGCTAGAAATAGAGCAAATTAGACCTAAAGCAAATACAAGAAAGGAAATAATAAAAATCAGAACAGAAATCAATGAAGTTGTAATGGCAAAACAGTAGAGAAAATGAATGAGTCCAAAATCTGGTTCTTTGCAAAAGTCTGTAAAATGGATAAACCTAGATGACAGGAGCTCAGCTGAACTGGAAGAGAGCTGATTGATAAGAAAAAAAAAGGAGGTGGTACAAATTACCAATATCAGGAATGAAAGAGAAGAAGACATCCATATTGAGCCATAAGAGAATATATGGATAACATTTGGCAATAAATTTGACAACTTAGATAAAATGGATAAATTTCTTGAAAGATATAAATTACTAAAACTGACTCAAGAAGAAATAGAAAATCTGAATATATGTATACCAAGAAAATTTAATTTAGTTATCAAACTTACATAATTGTTACTCATCCAGAAAAGAAACATCAAGAACTTTATACCAACAAAGATAACATTGTGGTAAACTCTATGAGACATTTAAGGAAGAAATTGTACCAATACTCTTGAACCTATCTCAGAAAATAAAGGAAGAAGGAACACTTCTGAACTCAATTTATGAGGCCAGTTTTATCCTGATAGTTGAACCAGGCGTTATGAAAAAAACTACAAACCCATGTCTCCCATGAACATAGAAGCAAAAGCCTTCACAAAATATTAGCAATAGAAAGGATAATACACTATAACCAAATGGGTATTTTTCTTTTAGCTTTATTGAGGTACAAGAAATATTTGAGTTATAAATATTAAGGACAAGTAAAAATTATATATATTTATCATATACAATGTGTAATGTTTTGATATATGTATACATTGTATATGATGACCACAATCAGGCTAATTAACATATCCATCATCTCACATAGTTTTCTGATGAGAACATTTAAGATCTACTCTGTTAGCAAATTTCAAGTATACAATACAGTATTATTAAATATAGTCACCCTGCTATACATTACCTCTCCAGAACTTATTCATCTTATAACAGAGTTTGTATCCTTTGACCAACATCTCCCCATTTCTCCCAGACCCTGGTAACCACCATTCTACTCTGTTTCTACTTTTTAAGATTCCAGTATGAGATCATGCAGTATTTGTCTCTCTGTGACTGGCTTATTTCTTTTAACATAATGTCCTTCAGATTCATTAATGTTTTGACAAATGACAGCATTTCCTTCTTTTCTTAGGTTGAGTAATATTTCATGTGTATACAGTCATCCCTCGCTATCTGTAGGGGATTTGTTCCAGGAACCTCCCCGCAGATACTAAAAGCCTTAGATGTTCAAGTCCCTTACATAAAATAGTGTAGTATTTGCTTATAACATATGGACACCCTCCCATATATTTTAAATCATCTCTACCCTAGATTACTTATAATACTTAATATAATATAAATGCTTTACAAATAATTATATTGTATTATTTGTATTTTATTTTTTTAAATATTTTTGATGTATGGCTGGTTGTGGAACTCATGAATACAGAGGGCTATTTCTTTATTCACTCGTCCATCAATGGACACTTAGGTTCATTAACATCTTTGCTATTGTAAGTAATGCTGCATTGAACATGAGCATGACCAAATGGGTTTATCCTGGAATGCACAGTTGGTTTGACAACAAAAGTCAATTAATTTAGTTCACATATTAATTGGATAAATGGGAGAAAAACCATATGATCATTTCATTTGTCAAAGAAAACCATTTAGCAAAACCTAATGTCCTTTCATGGTAAAAACACTCACAAAGCTAGGAATAGAAGGGCATTTTCTCAGCCTGATAAAGAGCATATCAAAAACTCTTAGCTAACATCATACTTAATAGTGAAAGACAGGAACAAGATTGGAACAAGACAAGGATGCCTGCTCTCACCACTTTTAGTATTGTACTAAATTTTCTAGCAAGGCAGGTAGGCAAGAAAAAGAAAAGACATCCAGATTGGAAAGGAAGAGGTGAAACAGTTTCTGTTTGCAAATAAAATGACCTTACCTCTAGAACACCATAAGGAATCTTCAAAGAAACCTGTTAGAGCTAATAAACAAGTTCAGCAAGGTTGTAGGATATAAGATAGATGTACAAAAATTTCATTGTATTTTTATACACTAGCAGCGAGCGATCTGAAAATGAAATTAATAATTCAATTTATAATAGGGGTGATGAAAATATTTTGGAATTAGATACTGGCAAGGGTTGCACAATTTCATGAATATACTGAAAACCACTGAATTGTATATATTAAAAGAGTAACATTTATGGTATGTGACTTATACCTAAAATTTTTTTCTAGCTGTGTGAAAAAAGACTTGTATCCAGAATGTGTCAAAAATTCTTTTAACTCAAGTGTAAGAAAACAAAAACCCAGCACAAAAGTGGGCAAAATACTTGAATAGATACTTCTTAAGAGAATATATATGAATGGCCAACAAGTAGATGAAAAGATACTCAACATCTTTGTTCATTAGAGAAGTACCAATTAATATCACAAGTGATAATACCAAGTGTTGGCGAGGATTTGAAGTCCTAGAAGTCTCATTCACTGGAATGCAAGATGGTATAGTCAATTTGGAAAAAGGTTAGCAGTTTTTAAAAATATTAAGCATATGCTTACTGTACAACCCAGCAGTTCTGCTAAGTATCAGCCAGAAGAAATGAAAACATATGTCTACATTTAGACTTCTAAATGAATGTTCAAAATAGCCTGATTCATAGTCAAAACCTGGAAACAACCATCAACAGGTGAATGCATGAACAAAATGTGGTATATAACATGAATGAGTCTCAAAATAAGTGAAAGAGGCCAGGTACAAAAGATTACATCCTGTATGATTTTATTTACATGAAGTTTTTAAAAAAGCCAAAACTATAATAATAGAAATATCAGTGACTGCTTGGGTCCAAAGAGTAGGGGCCAGGATTGACTGCATAGGAACGTAAGCAAATTTTAAGGCGTGATGGAATTATTCTGAAACTATTGTGGTGGTGGTTGCATGACTATACATTTACCAAAATTCATTAAACTGTACACAAAATGGTTGAATGTTATGGTATGTGGATTTATAGCTCAGTAAAGTTTTTTTAAATGCCTTCTTTAACTATATAAATGGAAGATTTGTAACTTTATTTCTAGAGATTTGAAAATTAACATCTTTCTCAGTCTGCATATTTTTCTTTTTCATCTGCATTTCTTCTTTGTAGTATATTTCAGAATTTTGTACTTAATGTGCATAATTAGTTTGGCAGACCTTTGTTGAATGTCTGCTATGTGCCAAGCGTTAGGAGGACAGAGTTCCTACTTCCAGAGAACTCACAATCTTATGGAGAAGGCAAATTTGTTTTTAAAGTAATTAATAGGAAACATAAATGCAAGAATAGAAGTGCTGACAAGGTATGGAAGAACTAATTATATCTGAATGGAGCTGGGTGGTCTGAGGTTTCATTAAATGGTGTCAGGGAAGGCTTCCCTAGTGAGCTGGAATTTGGAGGATAATAGGAATTGATTCCGTGCACAAGGGAGAGTAGACACATTAGCTTCCTATGTGGTCTTTCAGTTAAATAAAGAGGGATTGGGGAATATATTTCTGTGTTTATAAGACTAATAAGCTTCTTTAAAAATCAACTTTTAGGATATGAGTTCTTGGTCACTGATATATCTGGTACTTTCATTAGCAAATAGAGCTTCGGATTACCTGGCTACTAACAACCCCACCCCCCTTTTTAAAACTGATTTTGTTTCACACTTATTCAAAGTCTAGGCACGTTAATTAGCACCGTCTCTTGTGAATTTCGTGTTTTTACTGTTGTTCCTTATCCACACTGACAACCTACACGTTTTAAACCAGAAATACCTTTCTCTTTGCCCCAAATTAACATTTGCTTTCACAGAGTAGCTAGGTTCCATAGAACTATTAGATATGTAACGACTCTATTTAAAAAATAAATATATGAAAGCAGCAGATGACATTTAGGAGTTATATTTCAAAGAGATGTATTTTGAGGATATTTAGATATAACAGCTAGGAACCTTTTTCTCTCTTGTTTCTCCTACTCCCTTCATGTTTTTTCAGTTGACTCAGTTAAGAAAGTTTTATTGTCTTAAAGTAATTGATGAGGATGACCCTTAAAATCTATGTAATAGGAAATGTTCTTGATGAAATATTTTGAGAATTTTCTATTTCATGTCTAAAAGGAAGAAGAAGAATTTTCAGTTCTTGCCAGCTGCCTGGGACTTCTGCCAACATTTTACCAAACAGAACATCCATTCATCAGTGCCTCCTGTCTGGATTGGCCGGTTCCAGCATTTGATATTATAACTCAGTGGTGTTTTGAGATAAAATCGTTTACTGAAAGACATGCAGAACAAGGAAAGGTATGTTAAAAGAGTTGTACTAACTTGCCACGGTGGTGATATGCTAATAGGTAAGAGAATAATGAAGACTGTTAAATTTTAGGTCATCTGTGTTTGACAGCAATTATAAAACTTGATTAAATTGAAAAAATGGTTTACTTATGTAAATTGCATTTATGAGTATAATGGCAGAAGTATTTTAGCTAACAAAGATGGGGCATTAGTCAACACTTTTAGTTTGTTTGGGGTCAGCAGATTTTTATTGAACACCTTAAGTAATCATAGCATTAGACTTGGTAGATACAAAGGAATTATAAGATAGACAAGGAATTGTGTTTTTGTTTGAAGAACTGACTTATATTTTTAAAACAAATTGGACTAGCAGATCTAAAAGGTCATGTCTTTAACTTTAAAATTTGTTGGGCCTAGTGCTACTGGATCAGCTAGTGAAAGGGTTTGTATTGAAGATGAATAGAGTGGGAACAGCAGTGAGTGGCTGTGTATGCCATGGTTGGAGGCTCAGAATTCTAGAACTACAGTTTTTAAAAAATTGAATAACGTGATGAAAGTATTTTGGGAAGTAATTCTGGTGTCTTTTTGGTGGATAAATTAAGGATAAAGGGAAGCCAGAAAATATTTAGGTGGTGAAGAAAATCTAGACTATTTTTCTGATTGTAAAACTTAGAAAGTAACTAATGTAAGAGACATTTGAGAAAAATATAGGACTTGGTGACCAGATGTACATGACTTTAAGATCTTGAACTCCAATCATTAGGAAAGTAGTGTCTAGTATATATAGCTACAGTAGGAACATGATGTTGCTTAAACACCACTGATGATGCCCCATTGCCTGTGGAAGAAGGTACAGACTCCTTACATGGCATTCAAGGATCTTCACCATCTTGCTTGCCTTTCCATCTCATTGTATACCCCTCCTGTGCCATTACCTTGCTCAAATCACAAAAGCATGTTTCATAAATATGCTATACATTTTTAAACTTCTAGAACATTACTTATTGCTATTACTAAAGCAACCTTCCTACCCTTCTGTTGAATTAATAATCACTGTTTCCTAAGTAACATTTACTTTTGCTAAGATAAATGTGACTTCCTCCGTGAAGATTTGTCTGATAGTCCATCTTCCTTACATCCTAATCCCTTTTTTTCTGTTGTTCTATAAGGCTGTACTTTTTTGACTGTCTCTAACAGTTGGCATGTTTATTACATTTGTTTCTTTAATGTATCTGAATGCGGGCTCCATGAAGCAGAAATTGTTTCTTATTTATCCCCAGTTTCTAGAAAGTGTCTCATATAGACTAGTCACCTAATAAATATTTGTGGAACAATTAAGTTGTGGGGTGGTGTCATTGGCAGAAATAGAACTTGTGAAAGGGGAGCCAGGTTTCAGGGAAAATGAGAATTTTAATTTTGAACATCAAAAGGACAATAAAAAATTAATATTTCAGATGGATATGTCAGACGATTTAATTTTTAAAACATTGAAGTGAAAAATAAAAGCAAGATAAGCATAAGTTATAAATGTCTCTGCTTTTGTTCTTTTCCATTTTTTGCTGAAATCCTTAAAAAGATGCTATCTCATTTTATACCCTTTTTTTTTAAAAAAAAAAAAAAGGAAAGGGAAATTCAAGAAGTTAACTGAACCTTGCATATTACATATACAAATATCTTCCTAATAATTTCTTTATTCACAGAGCATATAGCAATAATTTGACATCATACTTTGATGTCTGAAAACCTATGCAGAATGACATGGAGTAAGAGATGGGTATAATTGTAGAACCAAGGCAGGGAAAAAAGTAATGAGCACACCCAGAGTTTGTCTTCATATGAGCCATAGGTTAAAATCAAGCCTACATTTTAGATGAATGATTATTGGTATGTATGCTGATGGAAAACAATAATTTATCATTTTAAAATGTTAAATCTTTTTTATATAATTAGGTGATAATTATTTTAGAGGCAGTGTAGTAGACATTTGATTAGTTTATTAATTTATGCTAACACAGAATTTTTGCCAGTTATGTAAGTAGTGCACCACCATTTGACCTGCATCCCCACTTGTGTCCCTGCTCCACTCTTGTGTTCCTAACCCTGATCCTGACCCCTAGGTCAACCAGATTCTCTTTCTCAGGAAGGTTAATCTGTATAGAGAGACCTAGCAGGGTAAATGGTGACAGGAGCTGTGTAGTCCAACAGCACTACCCTTGAAAAACTGTCTGTGAATTCTACTTCTGAATTTTTGTATCAGTTAAGATTCTTTGTTCAGAAACAACAAAATCCAGTTCTGATTTAAAATAAGGAAAACCAAAGCAAACTATGACAGAAAAAAAAAAAAAAAACCAAGATTCATTGGAAGCATACTTGGTAATGTGCAGAATTGAAGAGCTTAACTGTCATCACTTGGGAAGAAGAGAAACCACAAAGATCTCTGGTCTGTTTTCTCTGAAGTGCTGCCACCAGATAACTAAGCTTCAACCATTTTCCTTCCATCCGTTTGCATGCTCAAGGTTCAGATTCCTGGGAGAGAGAATCTGGTTGGCCTAACTCTTGTAATATATATACCCTAGTGGTGGGGCAGGATCTTGTGTTGGGGGCAGCCCCATCAGAACTGTATGGAGCAAGAGTAGGGGTTATTTTCCAAAACAACTTATAATGTTATTAATATAAGAAGGCAGCAAAGGATGCTAGGAGGATTTAAAAAACAAACTGGTGGTCCACTACTTTCACATCTTACCTGCCTGGCACATACACACCCTTCTTCTCATTCACAGAATTTCACTTCTGCTGTTCAAAATGATGTAACCATTTTACTTATGACTGCAAATGCATCTGTGACTTTTCCAAATAAGCAACCTGTTCTCACATACAGTCCTTACATCATCAGGCCTCTCTGCATCCAGTAGCTCTGAGAGATGTCCATTGTTCCTATCATTTGTTGTACTCACACCCAGATGGTCTGGAACATTTTAATTAGTACCTACTCTCACTGAATTCAATAGTAAGAGAATGAAAATGTTGCAAAGATATACGACACAGTAAGCAAGATTTGCAAGTAGTCATAAAGCTGCAGCTAATATACAAATATATATGACTTTATTATTTTACCATCCGTGATCCAGCACACCTCACCTGATTGGATTTGTTTGAGCAAGGATGTGATACCAAACTTTATTCTGAGAGGGCTGAGCTTCTGGTGATTGGTCCTGTCTTGTTTCTATAAGGCTGTAATCATTCTGTGTTAAATTTCTGCCTTTCAAGCTTGGTCTATGGTGGGGTGGCAGAGGGCATTTTTAAATTCCAAAATATTGCTCTACCAATTGTATGGCAACATTTTTATTCTTCTTGATAGTCATGGTCAATCCCTCCAGGCAATGCGATAAGCTATCCTTGTGATGTGGATGGCGTATACCACAAATGTTCCTAGTGGTCTGAGGAACATAGAATGGTCAGATGACGTTTAGTTTCTAATTCAGTATAACCAGTGTTATAAACTGTACTAGAGGATAGATAGTACATAGCTCCCTTAGCTTGTAAATCCACAGAAGAATCCAGAATAGCAGTGAAGCAGAAATTTGCAACCAAATTTTTTTTTTCCATTTTAATGTTTACAATTTAATAAATCTCTTGATTGCAGACATGTAAGGCTGTTTGGTAGTATTCAGAAACATCACAGTAATGGCAAGTTTTTCAATTGGTATGTAGTCTTCAACAAATATCTATGAAACTGTCAAACCAGTATGACTGCATTTATACCTCCATAATTTTCAGGATTGTTGGTAACCAGAGCATATTTTCCCCAAATAACCTTGCCTCCTTCTGTCACAGGGCCCAACTCACTCACGTTTACCTCAGTAACAGTACCTTTGGTAATAACACCCAAAGTTATATACATTGGGAATGAAGGACCCTTCTTTACACCAAGTATTGTTAGGCAAAAGGTGGCTCTCAGTTCAGGATGTTACATGGGCTTTCTTGAAACGCAAGCCCATTGGCCTGATGAATGTTCCATAGATACATAGTTTTCTTGTAAAGCCATCTCCAACAAAGTAGACTTTAGTAACCATCCTCTTCCATGCCGCCTTCTTTCTCTTTCCTGTTGGAATCACTTTTTTTTTTTTTTTTTTTTTTTTTTGAGACACAGTCTCGCTCTGTTGCCCAGGCTTGAGTGCAGTAGAGCGATCTTGGCTTACTGCAACCTTTACCTCCCGGGTTCAGGTGATTTTCCTGCCTTGGCCTCCTGAATAGCTGGGATTACAGGCGCCTGCCACTATGCCCAGCTAATTTTTGTATTTTTAGTAAAGACAGGGTTTCACCATGTTGCCCAGGCTGGTCTTGAACGCCTGACCTCAAATGATCTGCCTACCTTGGCCTCCCATAGTTCTGGCATTACAGGCATGAGCCACTGCACCTGGCCCTGTTGAAGTAACTTTTAACACTCTGTTTCTCCCTAGGCAGGTACTTTTAGACAGAAGGACTTTCCATTTTCCCACTTTCTCTTTTCATTTCTGCTTAATCATACTGGAAAGTACATTAGCTCGAGGTTGTCCCTCTCTGTCCAGCAGATAGGCAGGTACTGCTCCCTGTGGAGTCTTTTTTTTGTTTGGTGCTTCTTTTTTCATGCATCTTGATAGTCTTTTTCATTTGTATTTTCTCAGCATGGTGCTGTTTAAGATAAAGCTTAGCCTTCAGACCAATCATTTTCTTTGCCTTCTTTGAATGTTCATAAGCCTCTCAACTTTCCTTCTTTCCTTTTCTCATAGTAATCCAAATGATATCCATTAGCATTCACAGTGTAATTCAATATATTTGTTCTGTGGCATGGCACAGGCACAGCCCCTGGGGTGTGAAAATGCTCTCAATTTTTGGGTCTCAGAGACCCATGAGCAAACTCCACACAGGCCGCAACAGGAAAGGCAAGACCGAATTTTAGGTGTAATCATGAGAGTTGCTACAACTGTTAAATACTTTCCACCTCTTGTTTCCCAGACATATGTATTCCAGTTGCGAGAAAGGTCACCCATATATACTGGTTGCTGTTTAGAGCATACACATTCTGTAGGTGTTTTCTTCCAGCTGGTGCCATCTAAAAATTTGTAAATTTCATGAATTTCATAATTTTTATGGCACTGAAAAAAACAGTTTTGTAGTTCATGATTTAAAATACCACTGCTTTTTTCAGATGATTGAGTATATGTTAAGATCAGTGAATTCCATGGACATCCACCTGTTGCCTTACATCTCTCTTCATGAGGGAAATTATTGGAGGTAATGTGCTATGGGCTACTGGATAACATGCAGCCTAACCTATAATAAGTGTCAAGTTCAGTGAGGACAAATTGTTATCCCCTCCCTTTAATGGAAGGGTTCCACTGTAATCAACTCATTTCAGAATGTGCCATCCTTGGGGTCCAGGGTTGGGCACTGAGTACTGGCAAATGATATATTGTATACTGTTCTTATAATTGCTTCCATGGACACTTTATCCATTAACTTGTTGATGAGGAACAAGCTAGCTTAGTTACTCCACTGATTTAGGTAGATTATGGCTGCATGTAGGTAACATGATATGATCTCCATTTAAATTGACTATTACTTAGTTTCTTAAGGTGATAGACTCACACTACATTTTATCTGTTTTAAGTGTGAATGGAGTAGCATCTAGAAAAATTTAATGCTGTTGCCAGTATTTTTATACAGCTGCAAATAGTTAATAAAGCATACCCTTCAGGGAAATTTAACTAACTTGAAATTTTTTTTATTCTTAAAGCAAGAAATGTATGAAAAGAATTCTAACCCAGCACTTAACGGATATAAAAGATCTTAAGAGCTTGAGGTGTAATGAATTGTACATATTCTAGGAAGGAGATTCTACATTATAAAGTATTAAAGTAGAAAAAATGAGTTATAACCATGATTTCCCCTAAAGAAAAAGCTAAAGAATTGTTTGAGAATGGTCAAAACTTGGTTTTAAAAAATATGTAACTTTTAAAAACCTTCACACTATGCATGTTTAAAGTCAAATACAATTAGATGTATTTTCCCTGCATGCTTAGAGATGGTATTTTTCTTTTAAAGTAATAACAAGTTTAAATGTTTTAGGTTGCTTAATCTAAAAAATTAAATCATATTGTAATTGGAAACGATAATACATTAAAATAGATAATGGTAACTGTTGAACTACTATTTTAGTCATGTATAAAATGGAAATGAGAGGAGTGTTAATGAAGAAAATAAGCCACATTCTTGGAGGCAGATTTTTCTTTCTGTAAAAATTACTTTTAAAAAATATATTGTGTTAGTGACTTAAATACATAAAACTAATGAGTATTTTTGGATGTTTTAGGCCTTGCTTATCCAAGAGTCAAAATGGAAATTACCACACCTACTACAGTTGCCTGAGAATTATAACACCATTTTTCAGTACTACCACAGAAAAACCTGTAGTGTCTGCACCAAGGTTCCTAAAGATCCTGCTGTTTGCCTTGTGTGTGGTACTTTTGTATGCCTGAAAGGACTTTGCTGCAAGCAACAAAGTTACTGTGAATGTGTATTGGTAAGCAATAATAGATAATACAAAATTTATGAAAACATAGATCTCATAGCACAAGGAAAATATGGTCAAGCCAGCTCTTCATATTTAACTACTCTTTGAATTAAGTATATAATACATACAGGGATTGTGTGTTTTTTAATCCAGTAGAACAGTAAAAAAACAAAGTCTCTGAGGTTTTAAGTGAGTAAATCCTTCCTTAAGTACAATTCTAGTTCTCCTTTCACCTACTATCCTTTAATGGTATATACTTGGGAATGTGCTGTGAAACAAAAGTCATCTGTGCTGTTGGAGATACTAGACTCTGAATTAGATTGGCTCTTAATTGCTTTACTAGATATTCCTTACCCAAATTCCTCTTAATGTATTAATAATAAAGTTTCATTGGAGTTATAAGTTTAACTTCAATGAAATCTTACTATTTTTAAGTCACTGTATTATTTAGAAGGCATTAAGATATTCTTGATTTTATTATAAAGCCTATTTGATTATGAAGTTCATTAATATATTTTTAATTTTTTAGCATTCTCAGAACTGTGGTGCAGGAACAGGTATTTTTCTTTTGATCAATGCATCGGTAATTATCATCATTCGAGGTCACCGCTTCTGCCTCTGGGGTTCCGTGTATTTGGATGCTCATGGAGAGGAAGACCGGGATCTTAGGTGAGATGTTCATGGATATATCCTGGTGTTTTATTGAAATTTGGTCAGTGAAAACCAATATGCTATTCCTGGCTTTGTAATTACAATTTTTTTAATATTAAGAAATTCTTGCCAGGCGCGGTAGCTCACGCCTGTAATCCCAGCACTTTGGGAGGCCGAGGCAGGTGGATCACGTTAGGTCGGGAGTTCAAGACCAGCCTGACCAACATGGAGAAACCCTGTCTCTACTAAAAATACAAAATTAGCCGGGGTGGTGGCACATGCCTGTAGTCCCAGCTACTCGGGAGGCTGAGGCAGGAGAATCGCTTGAACCCGGGAGGCGGAGGTTGCAGTAAGCCAAGATGGCGCCATTGCACTCCAGCATGGGCAAAAAGAGCGAAACTGTCTCAAAAAAAAAAAAAAGAAAGAAATTCCTACAGTCATTAATTTAGAGCTATTTCTAGTTTTTGAGATATTGTCCCTATCAATACATTGAGGAAACATGAAATAAACCAAATTACCATGTGAGGTTTTTGCCACGAAGAATCTGTTGGCCAGGCCCAGTGGCTCACACCTGTAATCTCAGCACTTTAGGAGGCTGAAGCAGGAGGATTGCTTGAACCCAGGAGTTTGAGACCAGCCTGGGCAACATAGTGAGACCTCATCTCTACAAAAAATAAATAAATAAGCCAGGTGTGGTGGTATATGCCTGTGGTCCCAGCAATTCGGAAGGAGGTGGAAGGATCGCTTGAGCCTGGCAGGTGGAGGTTGCAGTGAGCTGTGATCGTGCCACTGCACACCAACCTGGGCAACAGAGAAAGACTGTCTCAAAAAAGAAGAATCTAATAAAAAAAGAAATGCGGTAGGTGCGGTGGCTCATGCCTGTAATCCCAGCACTTTGGGAGACCGAGGTGGGTGGATCACTTGAGGTCAGGAGTTCGAGACCAGGCTGGCCAATATGGTGAATCCCCGTGTCTACTAAAAATACAAAAAATTAGCCGGGCATGGTGGCAGGCACCTGTAGTCCCAGCTACTCGGGAGGCTGAGGCAGGAGAATGGCGTGAACTCGGGAGGCAGAGCTTGCAGTGAGCTGAGATCGTGCCACTGCACTCCAGCCTGGGTGACAGAGTGAGACTCTGTCTCAAAAAATAAATAAATAAATAAATAAAAGATAAAAAAAATAAAAAAAGAGACAGACATGGTGGTGAGCACCTGTAATCCCAGCTACTCGAGAGGCTGAGACAGAATTGCTTGAATCTAGGAGGTGGAGGTTGCAGTGAGCTGAGATTGCTCCACTGTGAGAGACTGTCTCAAAAAAAAAAAGAAGAAAGAAATGCAAGTGAAATCTTCCTTGTATGATATTAATACTTTTTTTTTCTTTTTATTCTAGGCGAGGCAAGCCTCTCTACATTTGTAAGGAAAGATACAAAGTTCTTGAGCAACAGTGGATTTCCCATACTTTTGATCACATCAATAAAAGATGGGGTCCACATTACAATGGGCTGTGACTCTCCACCTCAGCATTGCATCATATCATATTTTCGCTACGAATTTATTTTTCAACGATAAGCTTTAACTTAATTTGGGGGATTAACACTTTTGCTGAGGGAGAAAAAGAAAACATATTATGAAGCCTTTCCAAAATTAGGTGCTTGGTAATCACGTTAATGGTATAATAATTTGTTTTAATATCTGGAAAACATTAATAACAAGTTAAATTATTCTTTAGTGGTCATTTTTTAAGTGCACAATTAATAAGAAGCACAACTTGTTCACAAACTCATTCAGAAATGATTCTCCCAACAATGCATATCAGCTATTCATTGATACTTAGAGTGGGTGTGATTTATTTGACATTTTACTGCTTCTTTCTGTGTTTTAATTTGCATCTGCTAAGCATAATGCATCTTTTTTCCTCTGCCATTCTTGTGTTGATTTGAGAATTTTTCTGTATGTAATTAGAAAAAAATGTAAAACATGATTTATGTGAAATATTGTATAGTAAAAGTTGGTCTAATAGTAGAACTTTAAAATTTTTTCTTATTGTGAGGAATCTGTTAAAAGTTTAAGGCTTTGCTGAAAACTGAATTCATTCTCAGGAATTTCATAAATCTTCTCCCCAGGTAAATAATTGAAATAGCTGTAAAATAAGTAGATAGCTGCTGTTAATATAATACAGTACATTTTGGGGGGCATATGTGTGGTTGGGGGGGTCCTTAAAAATCAAAATTTGCCATTTCAAGTTGGATGAATTACTAGAGGTAATAACAAATCTTACTATAAAATCAAGAGGTACATACATTGGGCAGATGTTGATTCTGTGCATGCCCACCTTTTATTACTAAACAAGGTTTTGTTTATATGATTGTATTAGAAATGCTCAGACTTCCCCAGAAATGAACCATAAGTTTTGGAACTTTCTTTCAGCTCAAGAGGTTCAGCTATATTGTATTTGTGCAGTGTAATCACTGCTATTTCTGCTTGGTTTCCTAAAAGGAAAAAAAAAAAAAAAGGCGCAGTGGTGATGACCCTCATGAATGAGCCTTGCTTCTGCATTCTTCTTAGAAACTGCTGTGAAAAACAATTTATGTTTGCAGGGTTTAAAAATCAGTAAAAATGGGAATGATTGAGCTAAAACCCACTCTATGAGAAGGAAAATTACTGAAAAGCATGTGATATATTGCTACAAAGATTTTTTTTCCTAAATGATTCGGTAATTGATTATTTAACATATAGTGCTATCAAATCAAGCTATCCCTGGTACTTTGGACTTCCATGGCTTGTTATATAAAATTACATTTTTACATGTAAAAATAAACTAAACATCTAATGATAAAGTATAAAAATAATGTCAGATCCATGTTCTAAAAAATGTTTGTAATGACATGACATTACAAGAGTATAAAAATGGATATTAAATGATGGCCTTGCATTAAAATATGGAAAGCAGAGCAGTACATATTCAAATGTATTCACAAAGTCAAAAAATTACCTATAGTTCTACAGTAAAATACATGGAAATAGCTTGCTATTTTTATATACATTTCCAAAATATTAAGATAACTTTCTGTAAGACTCAAATGATTCTGTTTGACTAAATAGCTGTCCTTTCCAACACATTGCTACTTTTTTAAATACTGTATCATAAGTTCAGCCTGTCATACTTTTTGCATTGATCATTATGAATACCAGACCATTTGTAAGTGTGGTTGAAGAGCAAAATGCTAATTTACATCTCTAGTAAATACTGTTACAGGATTCATGAACTTGAATAATTCTACAGTTTGAAACTCTGATGCTATATATACATGGTATAATGTATTCAGACTTTGATTACTACTTATTTAAAATGGAATGTTTTATGGTTGTGCATATGGATGTGAAGTGAAAATATTAGCCTTAACTTTAAAATTTGGGTGTTTGATAGTGTTTATTTTGATATTGGTGAATTAGTCACCAGTAAATTTTAAAAAAGCACTTGGTTGAAAATTGTACTTGAATACATACATGCATGCTGCTAAACTAGAACTTTAATTTTTCCCCATAACTTTTATAAGTCCCATTTATAAACCCACTTTTAAAAATAACAGGTCCAAGTTAGAGTGATGTGTGTATATTATTCAAAAAAATGTACTGGTGTGATATCTTGTATGAATGATCATTTAAATACAGTACATTACTGTAGAAGCTAAATTGATCTTTATAATTAAGCAGAAATTACAAAACTAGGAATAATCAACATTGTAAGATATGTTAATAAAAACCTGCTGTCATTTGGTTTGTGAAAGGTCCTTAAAATGTTTACTGCTTACATTTTTTTTCCCCCAAAGATATTGACAGTAATATATGTGAGTGAACATGGCTGAAAAGATCAAAGCATAACATAATTAGGAGTTGCTTTAGGGTGCAGTAAGTGTGTAAAGGGTTTACTTTGCCTTTTTTTTATTTGCAGAGCTAGTTCTTGCTTCTTCAGTCCTTGTCTCATAATCAGTGTCTTTGCTAAGTGTGTGTGTTTGGTAGGGGGAGAAGGAAATGAGTATGTAGATCTGAGGAACACAGCTGCTGTGGTCTGTGTTCTTTTCTGAAAGTTCCCAGCCAGACTTCAGAAATGTTTATTGCTTTAGGAGAATGTTTATTTTGAGTGGTTTGCATTCTTGTTTGAATTGACAGTCCTCACCCCTACCTCTCCATCCTGAAGCTCACCAGCCATCTATCAGCTAGCAGTCCGTTTCTCTTCAGACCTTTCTGTTTTATGTATTCCGATATTTACTGATTTCTGTGACTTAGAAAAGATGCTGACTAAAAGCACTGAAGGCTTAGAGGAAACAGCAGTATGGGAGGAGATATGGTCTAAGACTCTGTATTATCTCCAGGATTCTAATTGCTGACTCTCAAATGGCTGTTGATGGCTTATATTTGAGATCATATTGGGGGTTGGGGGGGCACAAAGCATGGTTTTAACCACTAGAATCAAATCGCCAAGAGAAGATGAATTCATTGGTGAGGATGCCTGATAATCGATGATTATGGGAGAGCAGATGACTTATGACTGTGTCTCAGTCCCATTCACAGCACATAGTTCTTTCCTCTGCCTTATGATCTGGCTAGATGATATTAAGCACTGCTTAGTTCAACAGGGATGAGTTGGAGTGGGCAAAACAGCAACACGATCACTTCTCTATTTATGACACTTCAGCCTCTCTATTAATTAGGCATATCAGGTATGGAAGAGCTATGACCTGCCATCTTAGTGTACAGTAATCTACAAGCAGTGGAATGAATGTGACTTCAGCTGATGCAACACAGTGAAAACACAGTGGAACCTTGTGTAGAGCTGCCTTTGTGCAAGTTAAATTAATGTAAGATGTGACAGTACCAAAATCAGTGAGGTAGAGTCCAAGAACAGACCAGAAGGAGTGGGGTCAAAAGCACAGATAAAAGCTTCAGGTTCAGGGGAAAGATACAGAGAAAAGGAAGAAAGTCTAGAGCAAAAAAGAGGATTTGTGTCTTATCCCCTCTTCTCTTGGTGACAAAGGAGCAGGATCATGTACCAAGAGTGAACAAGCCTAGCATATCTGGGGGCTTGAGATAAGTGGCAAAAGCTTAGACATATGCTGGAGAGAGAACAGTCCAGAAATAAGGGGAAGCACCACTGAAGTTATATTCACAACCGAGTGGGGTTAGAAAACCTAAGTTTAATGGAGCCAGTTAGAAAGATTCTGTAACTTTATGGAGCCCCAGAGTTGAGCAGCTTAGGACCTGAAGGATAGAAATTAGACTGCTAAATTAACTGGGGATTGGACAGATACAGTATGTAAAGGGTGCAATATAAGTTGATAAGAGAATTAGGGGTGCTGGTTCAAATGAGTGTGGGGTTCGTGTTGGATTTGTAGGATAAAGTGAGGGGCGCAGGATTGGAAGTCACAATAAGATTTAATAAGACAATGAAATCTTTCAAAGTTTTCTTTTAAAATGATGCAAAATAGCTTCAATGTTGAAGCATTTAAATTCATTTATTTAGTAAATACTTATTGAGCTCCTCCTGTGTACCAAGCACTGTGATAAATACTGGAAATACAGTGGAAAAGAAGTCAGATAGTCCCTTCCCTCACCTCGCTTTTATATGATTAATGTTACAAACGGTATGTGTGTTTGGAGAAGAGAAGTAGAGTAGAAGGTGCTATAGATGGACCCTCTAAACCAGACTTGAGTGTATGAGGAGGCTTCCAGTGGGGAGAGATGATGATCCCTAAATATTATATAGGCGTTTTCTGGGTGAAACAGGTGTGGAGAATAGTGATTCAGGCAGGCATAGAGAATATTGTTTGCAAAGAGTGGAGAGAGCACTTGTGGATGTGAAAGGGAATCAGTTTGACTGTAAGCATAGGTGCTTTTGAGAGGTAGGTAAAATCTAAATTACAAAGAGTTTTGTAAGCCATGCTGAGGATTTTAGACTTTTTAAGAGAGCAATAGGAAGCCATTTTAGGGCTTTAGATAGTAGAGTGACATCAGATTTGCATTAGAAAAGTCAACCTGGCTGCACCCTGGAGAAAAATCCACCAGTGGGGAAACCTGCCAGGCGTCTGTTGAAAGACTCCAGATACAACAGGATAGTTGGCTCAAGTAGGGGAGTTGTGGTGGGGACAGAAAGATGTGGACAGTATCTGAAGAGAGTTGACAGAATGCAGTAACGTAAGGGACAGCCAAGAATATTGAGTGCCTAAGGTGTGCCAGATACTAAAGTAAGTTCTAGGGATCCCACGTTGAACAAGACAGAAAGGGTCAGTGTCCGCTTACAGTCTGGTGGAAAACAACATTGATTATGTCATTACAGTTCAACAGGATGTTATCAGCAAGTTAGGCTATGGGAATCAATAGACTCATTTAGTTTGGGAAGTTCACAGAAGGTTATGTGGAATAAATGATGTTTAAGCTGAGACCTGCCTGAAAAAAAAGTAGAGGTGAGCTAAATGAAGGAGGGAATGGGGGAGGGCATTTTGAAGAGTGCAGCACATAGACCCTGAAATAAGAATAAGCAGGGTTGCACTCAGGAAACTGAAGGAAGTACAGTATGGTTGAAGCATAGAAAGCAGAAGAGCATTAGTAATTGCTGGTGCAGGAACAATAGGCGGGAATCAGATCCTGGCTGCTTGAGTAATGTTACAGATGTTGGGCTTTGTGGCCTTTATTTTGGTTATTGCCTAGAGCAGAGGTTAGCAAACCTTTTCTATTTTGGTTGTTGCCTCAGTTTAGAGCATAGGTAAGCAAACCTTTTGTATAAAGGGCCAGATGGTTTCTGTCACAACTATTAATCTCTGCCATTATAATACAGATGCATCCAAGACATACACACACACACCTACATATATATACACATATATATGCATATGGATGTGTATGTGTGTGTGTGAATGGGCATGGCTGTGTTCCAATAAGACTTACTTACAAAAGCAGGCTGTAGGTCAAGAGAATGAGAGGAGGGTAACAAGAACATTTGGAACAACCCTTCAGGAGGGTAACTCAGTAGCCAGAGGAGAGATGAGGATGGTGTATGGTGTATACTAGGGCAGTGACAGAAACGACTTATGCTCTGGCCTAATGGTTGGTCATGTTATTTCATGAGCTAGAATCAACTTTATCCAGGTATAAAGTTGAAAGTGATGTGTACAGATTTTGACCAGTTGAAAGTGAGACTTTTGTGAGTCATCCAAATGGGGATGTGATAATTGATGGGGATGTGATAACTGATGGGTTTGAAGGGTAGATGCTCAGAGGAGTCATCACCAACAAATTGTAACTGAAGCCATGGGAATGGCGCTCATCCAGAGAGAAAAGGGCCTGTGGTAAGACCCTTAAGTACTATCCATAGGGCTGCTAACAACATAGCAGCTGACTGTCCATGGAAGAAGTGATCCAAGAGAGGGAGACACAGAACACATAAAAAAGCATGCCTACAAGGAAAGCCCTGGTGTCTTTTATCACCTAATCTTAGAAGTGGCATATATTACTTCTGCCAAACATACCAACCCCGAGACCATGTAGGAGGTTACACAAGAGTCTAAATACTGCGGGGAGGAGAGATCATTAGGGGCCCATCTTACTGAAGGAAAAATGCCAAATGAGTGGGCAAAAGTTGAAGAACCAGGTTTGCATTGTTTCATGGTACGTCCCTCAAGGTACGTATGAATTACAAAGAGAAAGACTGTAGCTTTACAGAAGAGAAACCTGATAGATAAGTGATTAAAATTCATTATTGTTTGGGTGGGGGAGAAAGGACAAGATGGAAGAAGGTAAAGAAGGTAAACAAGATGGCACAGTTCCAGGTTCTTCATCAGCTACTTTCCCGCGCCTGGGAAAAACTCCCCCGCCCGGGAAAAACACCGATTGTCTGCGCCTGCGCATTGTGACGTCAAAACAAAGAAACCGAAACTTACCCAGCCACGCCTATGAAGATGCCTTTACCCCCCGCCCCTGTCCTGCCCACCTTGAGCCCCACCCATAAAAGGCCACTCCTGGAAGACATCAGGGCGAACTTCCTCGGCCCCTCCTCATATGCGGACCTAGGAACCTCGCCCGAGAATGCCAGAGCGACTTCCTCGGCCTCCACCGCCGGAGACCAGTGAACCTCGCCCTTTCCTCCTTCACATTGGCTAGCTAGTAAAGTTTTTTTACCTTGCCTACTTGCCTCATCTCTGGCGCCTGCTCCGGTGGTCGCATAAAACAAATCAATTATTACCAGTAAAGACTTAATAAACCCCTAAATATGATTCACTGAGAAGTTACATAGTATCATTACTGCAGTGTAACTGCAAATGTTGCATAACTTCATTCTAATCATGTAAAAACATAGGACAAAGTCAACTGAAGGACATTCTACAAAATAACTTACCAGCACTCTTTGAATGTCAAAATGAAAGAGGAGGAAAAATCAAAGAATTGTTACAGACTGTAGGGGACTGAGGAGATATAACTAAATGCAATGTGAAACCTTGGACAAAATCCTGACACCAAAAATAGATAATAGTGAGAAAACGCAAAATCCAAATAAAGTCTGTTGTTTAGTTAATAGTATTTCATGCTAATTTCTGATTTTGATGATTGTGCTGTGTTTCTGTGAATTGTTACATTAGGGGAAGCAGAGTCAAGGGTGTACAGGCATTCTATGCATTCCTCATGCAACTCTTCTGTATATCTAAAATGTATTTTAAAATGGGAAGTTTTTTTTTTTAAAAAGACCAATAACCTAAGAAAACTTTCCTCAGATAAAAAGACTTGAGTTCATATTGAAAGAGCCCACAGAGTACCAGGAAAATTGATCATCAATAGTAAGACATACCCTAGAAAAACTATTTGACTATAAAGACAAGTTCCCAAGACTTAGAATTAGACTGGGTATTAGACTTTTCACAAGCAAGTGCAAGGCAAAATTGAGCAGAATTTTCAAGAAAACCTCAAGGAAAGAACGTATAAGCCAGTGATTTTATGTAAGGTCATGCTGTCCTTCAAGTATCAGATCATAGAAAAATAGTTTAAAGCATGCCTATGTCAGTCTTTCTAGTGAAAATCTACTAAAAGATTGGCTTCGTTTAGCCACAAGTAGACTGGAGGAAACTTCAACAAGACTGTTGAAGTGGAGATATTAATTGTACTCCAGCCCTAAAATAAACTCAAATCTTGGTCACAGACTGCTATTACCCTCCAGTGCCTGGAAAGAAATATCCTCTCTGGTGAATGATGATGTCATTCTAATTCTCAAACCATTTCTGAAAGTGTTTCAAGTAAACATGATCAGACAATTCACAAAAGCCAGAATCAATAGAAAAATAATAACATCACAGGGACTCCAGTTATTAAAATTACTTGACTTGTGTAATTTTTTTATTTGAAAAAGTTTTAGAGATTCTAGTCCTGAAAAGATAACCAAAAATAAGAACTAAATGGGGCTGTTTATCAGATGAAATACAGTTAAAGAAAGAGTTGGTAAACTGGGTTATAAATTAGAAGGAGGCATATAGAATAGAGCACAGAGACTAAAAGACGAAAAAGGAGTGAGAGGTAAAAGACATAAAGCACCCTGTGAAAATACCAAACACACTTGTAATTGGAGCCCCAGGAAGGGAGAGGAGAGAGAATATGGCAGAGACAATATTGGAAGAGATAATGGCTGAGAATTTTTCAGAAGTGATGAATGACATTGAACCATAAATTCAGGAAGTTCAAAAGATCACAAATAGGATAAATGGAAAATCCATACCTAGAGAAATAATAGTGAAACTGTAATAAATAAAAAGTATCTTAAAAACTGCTTGGTGGAAAAAGGATGGATTACGTCAAAAGGCTTCTGTCTTCTTAATAGTAACATTGGAAACAGAGCAATAGAAAAATATCTTCAAAATGTGGAAAGAAAATAACTCTTAACCAAAGATCCTCTACACAACAAATACTCTTCAAAAATGACAGCAATGAAACCCTGTCTCTACTAAAAAATACAAAAAAAACTAGCCGGGCGAGGTGGCGGGCGCCTGTAGTCCCAGCTACTGGGGAGGCTGAGGCAGGAGAATTGCGTGAACCCGGGAGGCGGAGCCTGCAGTGAGCTGAGATCCGGCCACTGCACTCCAGCCTGGGCGGCAGAGCAAGACTCTGTCTCAAAAAAAAAAAAAAAAAAAAAAAAAAATGACAGCAAAATAAAGACATTAAAATAAAAATGGAGAGAATGTAACAGCAGCATAACTACAGTAAGCAAGGAAAACACAAAAAGAGTTTTTGGGCAGAAGGAAAATAAGCCCTGGTGGAAGCTTAAGTTTTGGCAAGAAAATAAAAATTGTGAATATATGTATAACTAAATGAACACTTTCTGCATAAAATGATTATGATACTGCATTATATGGGATTTCAGTATGTGTGTACGTTGGTGTTTAACAGAAATATAAGCAGACGGGGATAGATGTTCCGAAGTCCTTGCATTATCTCAGAAAATGGTGAAAGTTAACATTATACTTAGGACATAGTTTTAAGTCCCTGTTGCCTTGGATTAGGCAATCATTTCCTAGATATAACGTCTAAAGCAGGGAGTCCCCAACCCTTGGGCCATGGACCCATGACCAGTTCAAGGCCTGTGAGGAACCACGCCACACAGCAGGAGGCGAGTGACTGTGAACAAAGCTTCATCTGTATTTACAGCCACTCCCCATGGCACCAATTACTGCCTGATCTCCACTTCCTGTCATATCAGTAGTGGCAGCAGATTCTCATAGAAGTGTGAACCCTACTGTGAACTAGCATGCAAGGGATTTAGGTTGCCTGCTGCTTATGAGAATCTAATGCCTGATGATCTGTCACTGTTTCCCATCACCCCCAGATGGGGCTATCTAGTTGCAGGAAAACAAGTTCAGGGCTTCCACTGATTCCACATTATGGTGAATTAATTATTTCATGATATATTAGAATGTAATAATAGAAATAAAGAACACAATAAATGTAATGTGCTTGCATTATCCAGAAACCATGCTCTCCCTCCCACCCCCCAGTCTGTAAAAACTGTTTGCCACAAAAACAGTCCCTGGCACCAAAAAGTTTGGGAACCACTAATCTACAGAGCACAAGCAATTCCCCACCCTTCAAAAGGAAAAATTTGACTTCACCAAAATTTGAAACTTTTGTGCTTCAAAGGACACTATCAATAGAATGACAAAACAATCCACAGAATGGGAGAATATTTTCAAATCATGTATTTGCTAAGCCTTAATGTCCAAAATAAAGAACTCCTATCAACAATAAAAGGACAACCCACTTAAACAATAGACCAAGGACTTGAATACTTTGAGGAAGATATGCAAAAGGCAAATAAGCATATGAAAAGATTTCAACATCATTTATCATTATGGAAATGGAAATCAAAACCACCGTGGACTATCACTTCACACCCACTAGGATGGCTTTAATGAAAAACATGAACAGCAAGTGTTGAGGAGGATGTGGAGAAGTTAGACTCTCCATGTTGCTCGTAGGTATGTGAAAGGATGCTGTGTTCCCTCAAAACGTTAAACATAAAATTGCCACATGACTCAGCAATTCTACTCTTGGCTGTTTACCCAAGGGAATGAAAAAATATGTTCACACAAAAACTTGCATACAAATGTTTACACAGCATTATTCATAATAGTGAAAAATGTCTACCAACCAATGAATGAATAAACAAAGGGTGGTATATCTGCATGACGGAATATTATTCAACCATAACAGGAATGAAGTACTGATACACGTTACAACATGGATGGACCTTAAAAACCTGCTCAGTGAAAGAAGCCAGACACAGGCTACAAAAAAGGCCATTTATATGACATATCCAGGATAGGCATCTTTATACAGTTAAAAAGTAGATTTGTGGTTGCCAGGGGGCTGGGGGAAGGGAAATATAGAATGACTGCTAATAGGGATGGAGTTTCTTTGTGGTGAGATGAAAACGTTCTGGAATTCAAAAGTGATCATCATTGCACAACGTTGTGAATGTGATAAAAACCAGTCAGTTATGCACTAGTTTTGTACTATGTAACTATACCTCAAAAAAAATCAAGTGACAATCATATGCACTCAAAGTAGCAATACATATTATAGTTATTTAGCCTATATTTTGACAACTTCTGTGATAAGGTGGGAAAAATATATAGGCATTAGAGATGGGTATAGGTCTGGGTTCAAATTCAGTCCACCCCTTAATGGCTGTGTGATCTTGGGAAAATCTCACTGAAATCAGTTTTCTCCTCTGTATAATGGAGATAATAGTTCACTTGAAGCTTGTGGTGAGGATAGCTGTAATGTGTAAAAAGATACTTGTAAAGATCCCAAACAGCTGGATCCTTTGAAATGACAAACCCAAACCAAAAAATTAATGTGTGAAAAAGACTGATATAACAGCTGACAATCTCTACAATAAGCTCATAAAATATTTAGTTTATTTGTAAATATATGGCATTTGCAGAAAGAAAAGTAGTGGTCTGAACTTGGGAGACCTGGAGATCCTTCAAAAGAAAAATGAAGAGGTTGACTTAGACTTAAGTTCTCCAGGAAGAGAGACTGTGCTACTCACCTTAGCCCCATTGCATTTTACTTCACCTGATATATGGACATACTTCATAAATGTTAATGAAAGAAGAAGAGTAATATTATACCATGTAAAGTTCATTTCTAGGGCAGGTGTTTTGAAAATTTTTCAGATAGAGTATAAAGAGGGTAAAACTTCCAAACTAATGTGGGAGTGGATAATGCAATAATAAAAAGCAATCTAAAATAATAGGCAAAAAAGAAATGTAGCCAGTGAAGAGAAATACAAGTACAAAAAGAGGGTGGTATTTAAGTTCACATGGTAATTACATTAAATTGCAAATGATCTGAATTCCTAGTTAAAAGACAAAGATTGTCAGACTAAATGGAAAACCAGCATATGCTGTTTACAAGAGATACATATAAAAAATTACTGCTATACTTTAAATTACTTTGATAAAGATTAGCTACCAAAAAACTAGCCATAGGTCATATATCGAATGGTGAAAGACTGAAAGCTTACCTTTGAGATTGGGAACAAGGTAAGATGTCCTATTTAGTTCAATAAGACAAGCAAAGAAATAAAAAGTATAATGATGGAATAAATAAAACTCATTTTTCAGTGATATGATTGTGTACACCTGATATATGTACACAGAAAATTCAGATCTACAGATGCACTATGCCAATTAATGTCAACAGGTTACTGGAAATAATTTCTAATAGTTTGATAAACAATTTCTATCAAAAATGAAAGAATTTGAAAGTTACTATCTAAAAGCATACAAGTATCAAGTTTCTGAGCAATAAAAGATTTGTAAGACTTCTTTAGATAAAACAGATATCAATGAGAAGAATCAAAGAGAACCTAATTAAACATGTACATATTAAAAATTGGTAGACTCATTGTAAAGATAGCCTTCCTTAAATATATCTATAATCAGTGCCAATGCGGTAAAAATTCAAAGATATAAAATTCAAGGATAAATCTAAATTTTATATAGAAATGTAGACATTGGCCAGGCGTGGTGGCTCACACCTGTAATCCCAGCACTTTCGGAGACCAAGGCGGGAGGATCACGAGGTCAGGATTTCAAGACCAGCCTGGCCAACATGGTGAAACACCGTCTCTACTAAAAATACAAAAACTATCCGGGCGTGGTGGTGGGTGCCTGTAATCCCAGTACTTGGGAGGCTGAGGCAGGAGAATCTCTTGAAACCGAGAGGAAGAGGTTGCAGTTCCACTGCACTCCAGATAGGGTGACAGAGCAAGACTCCATCTGGAAGGGGAGGGGAGGGGAGGGGAGGGGGACAAGAGAGAGAAAAGAGAAAAGAAAGGAAGGAAAGGAAAGAAAGGAAAGAAGGAAAGGAGGAGGAAAGAAGGAAAGGAGGAAGGAAAGAAGGAAAGGAAGAAGCAAAGAAAGAGAGAGAGAAAGAAAGAAAAGAAAAGAAAGAAAGACATCAAGGTTAACCCAGGACAAGAGCAAGGAGGGGAGATTCACTGTTATCCAGTCTTTTCAATAACAGTGAAGATAATGTGCAAGCCAGGTGCGATGACACATGCCTGTATTCCCAGCTACTTGGGTGGTGGTGGTGTGGGACTCTAGTCCTAGCTACTTGGGAAACTGAAGCAGAGGGCTTGCTTGAGCCCAGGAGTTCAACTCCAGGATGGGCAACATAGTAAGAACCCATCTCTTAAGAAAAGAAAAAGTTGAAAAACTACCTATCAGGCTGGGCACAGTGGCATGCATCTGTAGTCCCAACTACTTGGGAGGCTGAGGTTGGAGGATCACTTGAGCCTAGGAGTTTGAGGCTGCAGTGACCCATGATCATGCCACTGCACCACTCCAGCCTAGGCAACAGTGAGACCCTAAAAAATAATAATAATAACACAACAACCAAACAACAACAGAAAACTACCTATCAGGTACTATAATATGTTCACTACTTGGGGGAGGGGATTATTAGAAGCCTAAACCTCAGCATCATGCAATATACTCATGTAACAAACCTGCACATCTACCTCTGAATATAAAAAAAAAATTAAAGAAGATAATACGCAGTTTGTGCAAGGGTAGATAAGTAGACCAAAAGAAAAGAGTCAAGAGCCCAGAAAGAGAGTTGTGCATACATGAACACTGATTTATTATAAGGGAAGTACTGCACAGCAGTGGAAAGAGGATGTGCTTTTCAATAAATGATACGATCTATATTGGATCTCATCACACCATACAAAAATCTGTTCCAGTTAGACGGTAGTCCTAAGTATGAAAAGCAAAACAAAGATACTGGAGGATGTCATGGTCATTAATGTCGCCCACCAAATATTTCTAGTTCCTTTTCAGGTCCATGTTAGAATTCCCTACCCCTTGAAATTGGGTATAGCCACATAACTTGCTTTGGCTAATGTCATGTGACTGGAAGTGATATGTGCTACCGGTGGAATTTTTCAAAGCCAGTGAGTGATCATTCTGTTCTTTTTCCCACTGTCATGACAATTTGCGATGTTCCAGTTGTCAGCCTAGGTCTCAGTTTGAGAACAAGCCAATCTGGCTGGATGAGCAAAATAAACATGAGCAAAAATAAACCCAGTGTTTTAATTTGATGAGATTCTTAGAGTTATTGAAATGTACTGTGGATTATGCATTCTGATAGAAATTGCTAGGAGAAACAGGATGCTTTTGTAACAAAAAGTTATTGACATATGTATTAATGACTTAAAAGTCAATGGTAGGTGATAATGAAGGATGAAAGGGAGATCCATGTTTTCCAGGAGCAAAGCATTTGTTGAGCTGTTGTGTGCAGTAAATTATAAGAGAATAACACACCGAATGAATTTGTGACTATAAGGGAAAGAGCTGAAAAACAGAATGTGTTGCCTGCCAGTGTTTGCATTACATAGGGTATTACATGGAAGAGATGAACTCAGATATATAAATGGCCATTTTGTAGCAGGAATAAAAAATACCTTGTAGCAAAGATTAAATGAGATTATGGTCTTGACACCATGGTTAAAACCTCTGAAAAGCTTCTGTGAAAGTATTTGTCTCAGAATCAAGGACCAACTAAAGGATGTACTTAGACAAAATGGTTTAAGGAAAATAGACTAAAAGTTTGACTGTATCACTGAAGTCCTGATAAATTCAATTTACCTGAAAATAGTTGAAAGAGAGTCATGGAAACTAGAAAGCAATGAATAGAGTAAATCTAAGGAGAATGTCTAGAAAGGAGCTGTTGATGTAGCTTTTGAAACATGGAACTGATTGGACTCTAATACATAAAAAGTGTATGTTTTTAAGAGAGTTGTGTTGTTAAACCATAAATCTAGATATTAAAAGTCTGTGACTCTTTGGGACTTGAAATGACTTTGTACTACCAGCCATATATGGGAAAGAAGCTGAGAGAACTGCACAATTCCCAAGGAGGCTTATTCTCAAATGCCCACTCCAGATGTGGACCAAGAGTATAATGGGAAGGGAAGATATTCCCAGAGGCTGGAGCCACAAGCTACTAAGAACAATGGACAAAGGAGCTCTTCCCAAGGAGCAGAATCTGGACCTAATCGAGAAATATTACATACTCTCCCCTAGAGGAACTTTAGAGTATCTTCCCAGCCACATTGCAAAATTGCTATGAATCAGTGACTGCAGTGTTTAGTTTTCTTTTCTTTTTTGAGACAGAGTCTTGCTCTTGCTCTGTTACCCAGGCTGGAGGGCAATGGCACAATCTCAGCTCACTGCAACCTCCACCTCCCAGGTTCAAGCACTTCTTCTGCCTCAGCCTCCCGAGTAGCTGGGATTACAGGTGCATGCCACCACACCCGGCTAATTTTTGTATTTTTAGTAGATATGGGGTTTCACCAAGTTGGCCAGGGTGGTCTCAAACTCCTGGCCTCAAATGATCAGCCCACCTTGGCCTCCCAACGTGCTGGGATTATAGGTGTAAGCTACCACACCCAGACTAATTTTTAAATTTTCTAATTGGAAGTGTTTATTGTTGTTATCTAATTCCTTTTCCCTTATTATATATTCACATTTTGTTTTCTATGTAATTAGACTTGTTTACTAAAATAGTTTTTCTCTGCAACAGATTTTTAATAAATATGATTTTTTAAAATGTATATTAAATCACTTTATATTTCTTCTCTTAAAGTGTTCTAAGGAAAACTAATCATTAAAATAAAAACTCCAGGGATTACAGGCTTTAGTTAGATGTAAAGAAGCAAATGTCAAAGTTAAATAAATATTTTGTCTAAAAGGAGTATGACAGCTGTAAGTAAAATATATATAAGCAAGTACCAAAGGTTAATAAGAAAATCTGGATGAAATAAAATTAAAGGTTTTGGGCCTAAAATGTTTGAGAATTCCTATCTGAGGTTAAATGTTTTGATTTTATTTCATTGTTAATATCGGCCCATATATTCTTAGCTAGTTTCCTTTAAAAAATAGATTACAGTTCTTTTGCCAGCCATTTGTTGTTAAATTTTCTAAGTTATCCAAACTAGTTATATTATATGGATACTTTAAGAGAATCATAATTATGTAACTTTACCTCTAGGCTTCTCTTTTCTTATATGACATTTGGTTTTTTTAAGTATATGAGTCTTTCAGTGACCTTTACATTTCTTCAGATCAGTGCCCCTCACTTTAGTTTTTCCAAAGGGGATATCAGTAGTAGATGATTATGTAGAGATGATCCCATCACCTTAGAGACCCAGATCTACACAGATTGGTTGCTTGCCTGGAATGGGTATTATAGTCAAGCAATTTCTCCTTAATGTTCTTATTTAAAGGAACAGTTGCTTCAAAGAAATTACTTTCTCTGTATTTTTCTGCTATTTTAACATATATATGTATTATATATAATAACATATAATTATAATATATAACAGTGAGAGATACGCAAAGTTCCTGACACACTGGAGAGTCGGGTTTAGAGACAGTTCAGGAACAACCTTCCTCCACTGACTTTCCCCACACCCTGGATGTGCTCCTAGACTGGGCTTTGAACTTGCCCTCTACTTACTGTTATCCTCCTATAAAAGCAAACTCTGTACTATAAATGGTAGCAAGAGGGAGATCTTTGTGGTGATTGGAAGAATCTTATGTTTGATTGCAGAAATGAATGGTTACACAGATCCCCATGTGATAAAATGACATAGCACTGTACACACTACCCATGTCAGTTTCCTAGTTTTTATATTGTACTGTGATTACGTATGATGTAAACATTGGGTGAAGGATATTGGGACCTCTCTGTACTATCTTTGCAACTTCCTGCAAATGTAAAATTATTTCAAAATAAACAGCTAAAAAAGAAGAGAAGAGACAGGTGACTCTGTCCATTCCATCTCTTCGTTTTTGACCTGCTCGTTGACAACATATTTGGGGCCTTTCTCAATATCCTGTAATTGTGTTTAACCATCAGCCTTGAAGGTTTATTTTTCTTGGTTTCAATTCTGCTTGTTTCTAGATTTCACTGGCTTACTTCCAATTCTAGTACTACTCTGGCCCCCACTGCTATACTTATGTCATCATTTGGAAAGAAAGAAAGATAGTAGAAAAAAAAACGTACCTACATATGGCCACACATAAAGATTTATAGGTCAGAGATCTATTAGTCAGGGGACTTAACAATGACCAGATGTGCTTGGCGAGGTGGCTCACGCCTGTAATCCCAGCACTTTGGGAGGCCGAGGCAGGTGGATCACCTGAGGCTGGGAGTTCGAGACCAACCTGACCAGCATGGAGAAACCCCATCTCTACTAAAAACACAGTATTAGCTGGGTGTGATGGTACATGTCTGTAATGGGAGGCTGAGGCAGGAGAATCACTTGAACCCGGGAGGCGGAGGTTGTGGTAAGTGGAGATCGTGCCACTGCACTCCAGCCTGGGCAATAAGAGCGAAACTCCGTCTCAAAAAAAAAAAAAAACAAAAAGAAAGAAAACCAGATGAACTTTTATTTTTATTTACTTGCCCATATACCATAATTACTTAAGTTCTATGTTCTTAAGTTATTCTGTCCAAAAAACCCCAAGGCATACAATCTTCTACATTTCACCAATAAGAAAACTAAAACAGTAACAGAGATAACTGCCTCAGATGATTCAATCAGTGAATGGTCTGACCCGACATGGCACTAAATCTTTCAGATCTTTCAGCTGTAACTGTTCACATTAGCCACAAATACGACAAAGATCAAATGCAAACAGGCAGTGTACCTAAAAGAAATAGCAAGCATTTCTATCTTCTGTTTTCTGTGGAAACTGATGGCAGGAAGTGGGATAGAGGGATATAGAAGTGTTTTATGTATTTATTTGTTTTAAAGCAACGTGTATTTATTGAGGGCCTCATGTTTAAGGCCCTGTGTTGGTTGTTTCCAGCAATACAAAGAAGTCAGAAGTCCATGTACTCAAGGAGGTGATACTATAGTTGGTGAAACATTAATTTAACTGTAAAATAAAAAACTAAGTAGGAATACAATTACAGTATGAACCACATATGGCTAGCAGAGTAAAAACTACAAATGTCCCAGCATTAAAGACATTGATATTATTGAGAAATACAGACTTTGATGAAGGGGGAAGGAAACAAAAGATACAATAGAAGGTGGGAAGTAGAGGACGGATGTTCTCAATCTGCTAGAAGGAAATGGGGGCGATTGTTATGAGCATAGATTTTTAAAAATCATACAACTTTATTCTCATTTAAAAAAATTTTTTGTGGGTACACACCAGGTGTATATGGGCACAGACTTTTAGATCAGATAAATCTGGGAGTAAACCTGTTGTCCATCTTCCAAGTAGCTCTTTGATCTTAGGCAAGTGATTTAGCCTCTCTGGTCTCAGTTTTCTTGTCTATAAAATGAAGATTATAATGGCACTGACTTCTGGGGTCTTTGGGAGGATTAAATAAGGTAGAACAGGACCTCCTCCTTCACTTGATGTTGGTTACTGCAAGTATCTTCCCTCACTGGGTTATCTGTTTTATTTGAATTTTGCCTATAGTGTTGTTCATGGAAGAGAAATGTTTAGTTTTGATATCAAATTTATCAATTGTTTATTAGTTTGTCCTTTTGGGGTGACTTGTTTAAATTAGTCAAAAGTACCTGGAAACCTGGTAGCAAAATGAGAAAAGAATATAAACAGGTAATTTACAGAACCAGAAATCTGTATTATTATGTGGATGAAAGAAATGCTCAAACTCACTAACAGTTAGGGAAATACAGGCTAAAAGCATAAGCATAATGAGATACTATTCTAGAAAGGATTAGGATTTCTTTTTTTTTTTTTTTTCTTTTTTTTTTTTTTGAGACGGAGACTCGCTCTGTTGCCCGGGCTGCAGTGCAGTGGCCGGATCTCAGCTCACTGCAAGCTCCGCCTCCCGGGTTTACGCTGCCTCAGCCTCCCGAGTAGCTGGGACTACAGGCGCCCGCCTAGTTTTTTGTATTTTTTTTAGTAGAGACGGGGTTTCACCGTAAACCGTGTTAGCCAGGATGGTCTCGATCTCCTGACCTCGTGATCCGCCCGTCTCGGCCTCTGAAAATGCTGAGATTACAGGCTTGAGCCACCGCGCCCGGCCAGCATTAGGATTTCTTTGCTGGCAGTACCTGGCAAAGATAAGTATGAATACTTTATGACCCAGTTATCCCAATCCCAGATATATATTCCAGAGAAACTTTTTACACAGGAGATGGGTAAGAGAATATTCTCTGCAGTGTTTTTTGTTATTCAGCACAAAACGAAAAGACAGATTTTTTTAAAGTAGTAGATACATGCTGAGGAAACGCTGCGGTTGTCAGATATGCACATGGTAACAGAGATAATTGTTCAAAAACATGATGCTGGCTGAAAAAAGAAAAGAATGAGATCTATAGCCCAAACCATGTATGTATACTAAAATGTATACACACTAAAAGACTCTACATAAAGAATACATTGACATCCAAGAATAGTTTCAGGAACATTCTGTAGGAACCTATGTTTGGGGGCAAAAGGAGGACAGGAAGAGAAGAATTAGGGACACTGGAAAAAAACAAAACAAAACCATAGACAGAACTTGTGCAAATAGGGGATGTTTATCCCACCTTTCTAACCCTAAGACCAGCACTCACTAAATAAAAATACACTCCATGTTCTGTGAGGACCACTAGTGTTAGTCATAGTGACAATAGTTACTGCCAGTGGTAGGTAACAGTGGTGAGTAAAATATGGGTGAGGCTGCTGCAAATTTTATAAAACATGAAGATGTATAGAGATCTAAAGGTATTTGTAAATGACTGTTAATTAGATACAGTTAAATCAACACATTTCTCAGGTCATTCTGCTAGTGTTTAATTGGTTAATGCCAAACTGCAATTTCAAAATGCAGTTTACAAATGTTTCAAGACATAATAGCACTCTATTTTCTTTTTATGTTTATTATTAAATTTTTGGTGTGGAACAAATTTTCAGAAAAGTACATAATTCATAATTGTTTACTCCAGTGAGTTATCACAAAGTAAACATAACATCACCCAAGTCAAAAATAGGATGCAGCAGAGATGCCAGAAGGCCTCCATGGCCCCACCGAAACGATACACCCTTTTTACTTTCCAGGCGCAATCACTGTCTTCCAACATCACAGCTTAGTTTTGTCTGTTTCTGAACTTTTGTTTAGAATTTTTAAATACCTTAATACATTAGAAATTTAAAAAAACCTGAAGTTGAATATTAGACCTATATTTGAGATTTCATTTTATAAATGGTGTTTTCTTAAAAAATAATCTTTGTTTCCAACTGTTTATTGCTAGTATTTAGAAATCAAACGATTTTTGTGTGTTGGCCTGGTATGTTGAGACCTTATCAAACTCACTTATTAGTTCTAGGAGATGTTTTTCTTTTTTGGCAGGGGTGGGGGAGAGGATAGCTTTTTTAGGATCTTCCATGTGGATAATTATGTCATCTGTGAATAGAAACAGTTTTTAATTCCTTTCTAATTTATATGACTTTTATTACTTTTTCTTGCCTTATTACACTGATTAGGATATCCAGTCAGGGATAAGAGGGATAAGAGCAGATCCTTCCCTTGGTCCTAATCTTAAGAAAAAATGATCCAGTCTTTAACCACTAAGTATAATGTTAGCCATATTTTTTTTTAGCTGTCCTTTCACAGGTTAAGGAAGTTTCCTTCTATTTTTTAGTTTGTTGCTAGTTTCAATTATGAAGAGATGTTGAATTTGTCAAATTCTATTTTTGTATCTATTGGTACAATCTTTACACCATTTATAGGGTAGATTACATTTATTGATTTCTCCCCTTCCCCGTGGAAGTTATAAAAGGTTTGCTTTTTTGTTGTTTTACATTTTAAGTTCCAGGATACACATGCAGGACATGCAGGCTTGTTACATAGGTAAACATTTGCCATCGTAGTTTGCTACACCTATCAACCCATCACCTAGGTATTAAGCCTCACGTGCATTAGCTATTTATCCTGATGCTCTCCCTCACCCCAGCCCCTGACAGGCCCCAGTGCTTGTTGTTCCCCTCCCCTGTGTCCATGTGTTCTTATTGTTCAGCTCCCACCTATAATTGAGAACATGTGGTGTTTGGTTTTCTGTTCCTGTGTTAGTTTGCTGAGAATAATGGCTTCCGGCTCCATCTATGTCCCTACAAAGAACATGATCTCATTCCTTTTTATGGTTGCATAGTATTTCATGGTATATATGTACTACATTTTCTTTATCCAGTCTATCATTGATGGGCATTTGGGTTGATTCCATGTCTTTGCTATTGTGAATAGTGCATTTTGATTACTGAGATCAGCCTTATATTCCTAGGATAAATCCCACTTGGTGTTAGTATACTATTATTTACTTATAATGCATTCAATTAATATTTCATTGAGGAATTTTGCATCTATGTTGATGAAGAATATTGGTCTATAGTTTTCTTGTATTGTCTTTGCCATGTTTTAGTATCAGGGTAATGCTGGCCTCACAAAATGAGATGTTTTCTGGAAGACATTGTATAGAATTAGTATTATTTCTTCTTTAAAGGTTAGGTAGAATTTGCCAGTGAAATAATTTGGGCCTCTTGATTTCTTTTTCAGAAGATTTTAAACCACAGATTTAATTTATTTACAGTTTTAGGACTATGTAGGTTATTTGTTTCATTTAGAGTGAGTTTTAGTAGTTTGAGGATTTTGAGGAATTGGTCCATTTTATCTAATTTTTTAGTCTATAAGCATTGAATTGTTCATAGTATTCACTTATCCTATTAATGCATATGAAATCTCTAGTAATATTCTTTTTCATTCCTGATAGAATTTATGTCTTTCCTCTATTTTCTTTTTAGTCTTCCAAGATATTTGTAAATTTTATTATTTTCACAGACCTAGCTTTTTGTTTCATTTATTTTCCCTATTGCTTTTCTGCTTTCAATTTCATTGATTTCTGCTCCTTATTATTTCCCTCCTTCTTCCTCTGAGTTTGTCTGACTATTCTTTTTCTAGTTTCTTTAGGAAGAAGCTTAGATTATTGGTTTGAAATTTTTATTTTTTTTTCTGAAATAAGTATTTAGTGTTCGGATATCTTTCTGGTTTCTCTTGCAGCTGATGATTTCTGGTTTAATTCCATTACAGTCAGAGAACATACATTGTATAATTCCATGCTTTCAAATTTGTTAAAGTTTATTTTGTGACATGGAATATGGTCCATCTTGGTAAATGTTCTATGTGTACTCGAAAAGAATTCTACTGTTGTTGGGTGGAATATTCCAAAATTTTCACTTAGAGTTGGCTGACGATGTTCAGTTCTTATAATCTTGCAGATTTTCTAGGTACTAATTCTATTCATTACTGAGCAAGGAGTATGAAATCTCCAACTCTAACTGTAATTCATGTGTTTCTCCTTTCAGTTATATTAGTTTTTCTTCATGTTTGAAGCTCTGTTGTTAGGCACACACACATTTAAGACTGTTCTGTCTTCTTGGTGAAATGACCATTGCATCACTGTAGAATGTCCTTCTTTATACCTGGTCATTTTCTTTGCTCTGAAGTCTACTTTGTTATTAATATAGCCACTCAGCTTTAAAAAAATAAACGTGTGCCTGGTATATATTTCTCCATCCTTTACTTTAAACTTACCTATATCATCATATTTAAAATAAGTTTTTTGAAGATATTATAGTTGGAACTTTAAAAAAATCATTCTGATAATCTCTTTTTTAATGTGTATTTAGACCATGTACATTCATGTAATTATTAATATATTTAGATCTAGGTCTATATTTTTAGTACTTGTTTTCTGTTGATGAGTATTTCTATTTTCAGGCTTGTGAGACCATAAACAAAGAACCTAGTAAGTTCTGCCCAGACTTCTCACTTATAGAACAGTAAGATAACAGACTTGTATGGTTTTCAGCTGCTAACTTTGTGGTAATTTGTTATGCAGCAATAGAAAATTAATACAGGTCCCTTTCCACATTAAATCAGTGCTGGCATATGTGATCAGTACAATATGAAGGAAGTAACAATGCGTGACTTTGTTTCTCTCTCTCTCTGTGTGTGTGTGTGTGTGTGTGTGTGTATTTGTAGAGATGGGGTCTCCCTTTGTTGCCTAGGCTGGTCTTGAACTACTGGCCTCAAACAATCCTCCCAACTCTCTGTGACTTTGACAACTACATCACACAAGCATCATGGCAGCCCTGTGAAAAGACTGACATGGAAAAAAAAGAAATGCAGCATCTTCCAGCCGTGTGAATGAGCCACCTTGAAGTGGATCCTCTGGCCCCAAACAAGTCTTCAGATGTGTGTAACCCTAGCCAATATCCAACTGAAACCACATGAGAGACCCTTGGCCAGAACTACCTAGCCAAGCAACTCCTGCATTCCTGATCACAGAAATAGTAAGAGATAATAAATGACTAGTGTTTAAGCCCTACATTTTGGGGCACTTTTTAATGCAGCCTTAGATAACTAATACATGGCCCTATTGTATGCCTACAATATATAGGCATACAATATATACAATACAAACACAGCAATGAGTAAAGCCAAGTGCCTGTGTCATGCAGTTTTTATTCTACTTCAAGAGAAGATATATAAACTATAGAAATAAAGATATACTTTGCCAGGTAGAAATAAGTGTTGAGAAAAAAATAAATCAGTATAAGAAGTTGAAAAGTAATAGCGGGGCTTCTATAAGATGGCCAAGGAACACATCTTTATTAAGTAAAAATATGAGTACTGACCCAAAGTGAGGGATCCAGCCATGCAGGTATTCTGGGGAAGAACATTCTAGCAGAGGGAACTTCAAGTACAAAGACCATGAGGTGGGAGTATCCTTAGTGAGTATGAAGAATTGCCAAAGATGTGAAGAGTTCTGTGTCGTGTTTTAATTGAAAAACTTCAAGAATGTCTGGAACGAGGATTGCCAGATTAAATATAGACCCCCTGTTAATTCTGAATTTCAGATACGTAACTTTTTGTTTCAGTAAAAGTATGTTTCAAATACTGCAAAAATTATTAGTTCTTCTTCTGAAATTCAAATTTAACTAGGTATCTTGTAATTTCATTTGATAAAGTAAAATGATTACAGGAATAGAAAGCACATCCCTTTGGAGGAATGGTGAAGGAGTTCATATGTATATTCCAGAACAGAGAAGGGAGGATGCACCCATTTCCACCCCCAAATTAAAACCACATTGAATTTTTAAATTCTATGGACAGTACCAGAGGAAGATTAGCTTAGCCAACTGTGTCTCAGACGGCTTCCCTCAGATGTCTTGCAGGCACTGGAAACTAAAACCCACTGAATACATGCATATCTTTGGGCAAGCATCCATATAGGTAGAATATAGGAGTAGTGCCAGATAATGTCTCCAGTCTCATTTGGCTTTTACACTCTGTGATTCAATGAAGGGTTAGAAATTACACACTAACTTCTTGTTTTTCAATCTCCACAGAGAATAGAGCAAGAGTTGATGGGTCTTGCAATGAGAGAATTGATGAAATGCTTAAGGAAGAACTTCTTAACTGAAGGGCAGTTAAACACAAATGGCTTTGCATGGGAGGATGTGGAAACCTTGCTCCTCTGTGATCTTTGAAAACAGGCAGCAGCTGTTGTGAGCAACTTCCACAGAGTGCTATCCTGGAGGAGGAGAAAGAACCAGATCCTGGGAATAACTCTTTATACACTTTAACATACTTTCCTGGCGGTCCTTATGCACACTACAGTTTGAGAATCATGGTTATTTAGAAATAAAAGGCATTCTTTCTCTGCCTAGGCCTTTAATGACCTATTTAGTCTTACATGTGGCGATGGAGGCCTCTGCCTAAGCTTATTTTCTACAGGGATGGTACACACGCTAAGAATGAAATGGGAAATGGAGATGCTAAAGGATTTAAAAAGATGTTTTTGATCAAGGTGTTCCAGGCCAGGTAGAGGAGAGGTATATGGGTTCCTACTTTTGCCAAAAACTCCCCTTACAACTTCATTATCTGTATGTCCTAAAACCATTTCTGTCCCTTATCTTCCTAAAGTTTTCCACCAAATCTTTTCTTTAATTGAATGATATCTTCATTAAGTGAAAATGAAGGATTCTTTCCATTCCACCATCAGGACGGATTGGGGACCCAGAATATCCCAAACTTTTATGGGGCAGACAACCATCCCTTCTCAAAGTTTCAGGAAGAACTAGCGAAGCTGGTGAAAATAAAATAGGGGAAGAGCTTAGGGTCAGCTAGGAAGCAGTTCAATGTCATTTAATATTACAAAAGCAATCTAAAGGCACCTAGCATCTCCAAGTTCCATTTTGACCCTGTAACTCAAGAGTTGTGGTTGTGAAAGTCCTTGACAAAGAAATTTGAAGGAAGGACTATTAAGTAGAACATTTCAGACATCCCTTTTACGGCCACTGGAGATTCTGCTGGAGCAGCTCCCTCCAGCTGACTTGATGGGTTACATCTCAGCTCTGGGTCATTTTTGGATTCTCCAGATTTCTGCCAAGCCCTGGGTTGCCCATTCCTCTCCTCCTATCAGCATGTCCATGTGTATCAGTCTATTTCAAGCTGTCTTTGAAGGGCCTCCTGTTGGTGGATGACCCTGTCATTATTAGGATGTCCCATGCCTCAAACTCCTTTTACCTCCCCAGGCTTTTATCCTCATTTCAAGTTGATGCAGGACAGATAATGTCTTTCCTGACCTTTTGTCTCCTCTGCCTTAGATACAGAAAGAACCCTGCTCCTGTGTCTATGGGTGGCAGTCAACTTGGGGTCAGGAAAATTGCCTGCTTCTTACAAACTGAGAGCTCTGAAACATGCCCGAGTTTATTGTTCAAACACCTCAACAAGCCAATTCAGCCCAAACGGGGTAACCCCCCACTCTAAGCCAGGCCCATGAATCTTGCCCCATAGCAGGCTACGGCCAGTCTTTGCTTGTGGTAACTCCAAACTGATTCTAAAAATTTCTTCCAGGAGATTCACGCAAAATAAACGTTTCTCCTAGCAGAGCAGCTTGGTTTGATTTGGGCGATTTGACTACAAAAGCCCAGAGGCCATGCATTTATTTCAAAATATTAGGAATCAGCAGCACAAATGAGATTGCATTTTTGTGAAAAGTTAAAGATTTCTCATTTAGGGAGAGAGTTCACAAAGGACCCCATTAGCCAAGCCTCACCAGTAATTAGTCTGATTTCTCAGGCAAAAGGCAGGCTAATTGTCTGCCATCCATTCCAAAAGACAGACACTTTAAAACCTACCACCCATTGAAAAATATCTCTGGAGAATTTTCTGCTGTATCTGAAGTCTTTTCCATTAACTAAATGTTCAAATTAAAATTAATATATGAAGTTATGAACAAAGTGGCTGACTATAAATGTGTCTTTTCAAATGTCAAAACATGGCCCTATTACTTATGACACTGAACTCTAGAGAAATGGAAAGCGGCTGACATTTATAAAGCAGTACTGTGAAATATATATTATTATTTAATAGATGGGGCAACTGAAGCTCAAAGGTAAACAACTTTCCCAGTCACACAACGAGTTAGTGGCACAGCTGGGATTCAATGGGTTAAAGCGAATATCGTTTCCACAACCCAGTGTGGAGCTTAGAAAGAAAGCAGCATTGAATTAGGGGTGTTTGAGGCTGGGTATCAAGAGATCTGCAGGATGGTCTAGTTTTAGCTGTGTGATCTCTCAAGGGACGGAATCCATTAGCCAAGCGCATATGATGAGACCAAAGTGGAAACCAGTGCAGCGGAGCCGGTTTTTGAGCCTAACCTGTGCTCACCTGAGAGTTGGACTTGTCTCACTAGGTTTGACAGACCAGTGGCCCATCTGGGATATATGCACATAGCATGTTGGCCTATGACAGTGTCCTGGGGGACACGGCTATAGTCAAACTCCATGCACATGAAGCCTGAAGCAGCACTGGTGCTGGATGCTTCAGAAACATTTCTCTCCATGAGGACAACCTGAGACACTGGCAGCTTTGGTGTGAATAGCTCACCCACCTCTCCAACCCCTGCAAGTTCCATGATGCATCAAGAGGTCCCTGGAAGCAGCAAAGCCATGCTAGATCGGAAACACTGACCTCTTGGCTGCTTCCTCTCTGCTTCTCTCTAGTGCTGGAGTGCGGCTCTATTCACTCCAGCTTGTCCACGTGTTGTCCTCTGCTCCTGCTCCTCCATTCCACCAGTATGTAATGACTGCTGCCACTGTTCCCATGCTGCACCCCACGGTCTCCCAGCAGTCACAATGCTGGGGTGGGGTGAAGTCCCTTCATCCTGAGCTCCCAAAGCTGCAGCCCTTCTGTTTCAAGAGTTTTCATGGGTTCTGCCCATGGTGCCTCCTTCAGTCCTATGGGTCCCTAGGAACCCCATAGAAATAGACCCCCAGTGAGCCTGTGCTACTGCACAGAAATGTACAGATGTGACTAAATCTGTACACAGATGTGACTAAATGCACAGATATGGCTAAAGCTTCAGTGGGGTGTAGGACAGATCTGTGAGTATTAAACTTGGGGGTATTTTAGATGCCATTGTTAAAATGCAGATTTCAAGGCCTTACACTCAGAGATTCTGATTTGGTAGTTCTGGTGTTTGGGGCCAGATGCTGTGTTTTAAATTAGTTGCTCAGTTACTCTGGTGCAGAAGGTGGGCTGGGAAGCACCGGTGTAGGCCTGTGAGCTGTGACTCTACCTGCCTCTCCTGTCTGTATTCATGTGTCTCGCTGGATGCTGAGCTCCTGCTGGGGAGGGACAATGGCTCATTCCTCCCCACATTTTAGTGTCTAGACCAGTATCTGGCACAAAAATGGGCATCAGTAAAATGCCTGTGTTGTGAATGAGTGGAGGCATCGTGTGAGGAGGCTTCTGTTTAACAATTAAAGAACTGGATGAAGAACTACCCTTGGTGCACGGTGTTGACGGTGGCCACCCTGATTCAGATGCTGTGAGTAGACAGACCGCGATGGGAAAAGAAAGAATATTAGGAACATAGAGAACATAATAAGCGAACGATGTGCAGGCAATAAGCATTTAGGGCCCACTCCAGAGTCCTCATGTGGCTTGGGTTAAGTGTCTTTGGAATTCTAGTAGAGAGGCCACCAGGCAATTCCAAAAAGGTGAGTGAGCCAGGCCGGTGATGACCGCGCTGCGGAAAGATGAGCGCTGCTCTCCAGGGAGATCTGGTTTCTTCACTTTCCAGATTGCTTAGAGGAGAATTAATTACTTAAAGGCATTTTTTACTTTTTAAAGTATTTGTTGGGGGCCGAAAAAGTTTGACGTAACAGAAGGAACTGGTAAATTCTTACAGCAGAGGTTTGGCTTTCATGGTAAATTGCCCAATATACCCAGCTTTTTACCAAATAAAGCCTGTGTGCATATGTGTTTTGTCTTATTAAATGGTAGACAAAGGCCTGAGCAGATTGTGGCTGTTGCCCGGGGAAGCTCCCCAGAGCAAACACTGTCAGGTCTAAGTGGCTCTCTTGTCAGGCCTTCTCCCACTGAAGAACCCTCTTTGCCTTCAGAAGTCCTGCTTCCAGGACCACATCCCCCTGACGGCCCTGCGCTTGGACTCAGGTGTCTTTATAACTGTGTCTGTCTGCACAGAGTCAGGGGCAGGAGACACCGTCTTTGCAATAACAGCTACCGACAGCTGAGAATTTACCGTGCCTGAACCTCATACACTCTAAGCACTTCATATACACGGCTTCCCTCAATCTTCATCATAACCTTTGGAAATTATCTCTCCACAGAGGCAGAAACTGAGGCTCAGAAGACAAAGTAACTTGCCCTAGGTACCACAGCTGGTAGTGGCAGGGTCAGAATTTAGACCCAGATCCACAGGTCTCCCAAGTCACATTCAATCTCTATGCTATATGGCATCTCTGATTTTTGCTAAAAAAAATAGAGTTTGAAGTCGATCTGAGTTTTTGTTGCTCTGTCAGTCCCAACAGCTTGGCATTGTTTATTTTCTGAATTGGACTTGGGAGGGGGTCATGGCTGGGGGTTTGCTCTCTCTAAAGCCCTTGCCCTAAGCCTGGCATTGGGCAAAATGGAGCCATGGATTAAACTTGCCAAGCTTCATGCCCCACTCTGCCTTCAGCCCTCCTTATCCCATTCATGTCTTCCCCCAGTGGAAGCCCAGGGCCCCCAGAGTGGCTGCTGTCATGGAACATCTGCTTCAAAATTACAGGTAAGTTCAAAATACATCCCCTTTCATGACACTTTGCGAACCTGAGGGGAAGGTTCAGACTTGGAGAATATGTGAGGATCAGAATAAGTGCAGTTATACTTTTGAAATTTGTATTTGAAAATAATTTCAAAATTACAAAAAGTTGCAAGAAAATAGTACAAAGAGCATCTGTTTGGTCATGTTTGTACTCCACTTGCTTTATTATTTGTATGTTTCTCCCCTGCTCAACACATATATATGTATATATTTTCTGAATCACTTGAAGGTAAGTTACATATCTCATGGCCCTTTACCCCTAAATATTCCAGTGTGTATTTCCTAAGAACAGGGATGTTCTAAAACTTAACTGCAATACTTGGCTGTAGTAGATCAGTCAGGGTGGTGGGAAAAATTGTAGAAAGATGCAAACCTTCTTGGAAGGCCAGGAGGTTTTACAAAAGCTTTGGAAAAGCATTTGGCGGAAGGCAGCCAGATTCTCTTATTCGGTGCCTGAAAGCTTAGGTTAGTAACAAGGGCATGTAAAGAAACTGATCTAGATAAGTTAGTTTACTTAAGCCTGGGAACCTGGCCTTTGCTCTCTCCGGGGTGGGGGCGACCCCAAAGTGTGTTGACTCAGGCCTTTGTCATTGAATCTTTACTGAATAAATGCCCACAGTGCCAGCAGGTCAGGGCTGCAGCTGCTGAATCTTTACAGCACCCTCCTTGGGGTCTGTAAATGGCCTGGGTCCCCTAACCCACTCTTTCACTGGATACCTGTGTCTGAGTGCATTCTTTCATCCATCACTTGGCCAGGGTCTGCGGGTTGGACCCAGCAGGTGGTGCCCTGTGTGAGGAACGCCACAACGGATCGTGACGGAACCCTTGAAAACGAAGGTGGAGAGACTGTCCAGTCAGTAAGTCACTGGTGCCTGCTTGAGACTTCCAAGTTCAAGGGAATTGTTCAGGCTAGAGTTTCATCATGGGACAACAGTTATCAGCTCAACAGCAACAGTACATAAAAGTATTGAAACAGCTGCTTAAAGCTAGTGGAGTCTCAGTTTTGCAGGCTCAATTAAGGGACCTAATGCAAACTGTTGTTTCCCATAACCCATGGTTCCTGGAAGAAGGTACGCTAGACATAGAAACTCTGGGAACAAGTGGGGAGAAGTCTTAAACAACATCATCCGCAAGGGCAACGGGTCCCAGTAACATCTCTAACGTTATGGGCTTTAGTTAGGGAGGCTCTGGTTCTACTTTACACAAAAGAGCTGAAAAAGGGAAGGGAGGAAGAACCGTCACCTACCTTACTGCCTCCTTATCCCTCAGCCCTGCTATCTCCGGGTCAAAATAACAAAGAAGCAGCTGAGATTTTGCCTAAGCCCCCTCCTCCAATAAAATGGAAAAAAGACAAGGGATACGCTACAGCTATGGGACCCTGTCTTAGACAAGCAACATTAAAAGGGAAGCTCTTAGCCTGCCCAGTAATGCAAGATCGACAAGGCGATCAGGTACATGAACCCATTTCTTTAATGCTTATAAAGAGCTAAGAAAACGCATTAAATAAAATGGAGCTGCTAGCCCATTTATGAAAGGAGTGATTGAAGCCATGGCAGAAAACTTCTGTACGACCCACGGGACTGGTTAGTGCTAGCTAAAACAACTTTGGAGCCCAGCCGATACATCCTCTGGAGAACAGAATACAATGAGTTGTGTGAACAACAAGCCAACCAGAATCAGGTTGCCGGGCAAGACAACAGCTGCTATGCCACAGGGGAGGGTCCCCCATGCCGACGTACAACAACTAACTTTTGATCCCCAGGTCTATGCACAGTGTCTCTGTGCACTATCAGGGCTTGGGACTGAATTCCCAAAAGTGGAGTTCAACAGGGATCTTTTATCAATGTTTGACAAGGGCCTCAGGATCCATTTGTTGAGTTTATCAATCGGTTAACCCAGACAATTAAGAGACAAATTAGTCACGCCCAGGCTGCTGATATCTTATTGTTGCAATTGGCTTATGAAAATGCTAATGTGGATTGCCTGCAAGAAACACAGGCAATCAGAGGAAAGGCAGCCACAGCTGGAGAATTTATATGAGCATGTCAACTGGTGGGGACTGAAACACACAAAGCCAAAATATTGGCTATGGCATTGAGGCCTCCTAAAGTGAAAAGGGGAGAGAAACCCAAACTGTTTTGTATGTGAAGAGCCCGGTCATATGAAGAGAGAATGCCTCAATAATAGAGACCAAGGTACCTCAGGAAAACAACCCCCTTCTATATGCCCGCAATGTAAAAAGGGGATACAATGGGCAAATCAACGCAGGTCCAAATTTGATAAGAATGGCAACCCCATAAGTAACCAGGCAGGAAACTTCACGAGGGGGCCCGCCCCAGGCCCTACTTCAAACTGGGGCAATGCCAGTGGCTTTCCTTGGTCAGACGGAAAGCCCACAGTCTTCTGTCTCAGAGCAGCCACCTCTGGAAGCGAAGGACTGGACTTACTCTGCCCCAGTGAATTAGTGCTAAAAGAAGAAGATCCTAAAAGGGTTGCAACTGGGATCTGGGGCCCACTGCCTCTGGGAACAGTGGGATTAGTCCTAGAGTGATCGAGCCCATCCAGTAAAGGAATCAATGTGCTCACTGGGGTAATTGATGGTGACTACCAAGGTGAGATATTAGTTATGATGGAATGTAAAGGTCTGCGTAGTCTTCCCCTGGATCAAAGACATCGCAGTTACTACTTTTACTGAAAGGACACAAAGACAGATGTGTACCCGCCCCCCACCCACTACACCCTTGTTCTGCTCTCTAATCTTTGCACATACCAGAGATTTCATAAGTTCTGTGAGTACCTGGTTTTCTGCACGTACCAGAGATTTTGTTTTGCACATACCAGAGATTTTGTAAGTTCTGAGGCAAGGTCACAAGACGTGTTTAAGTAAGATAAACTCTTGCTGCCATAAACCTGCTCTCCCGCCTCAAAGTTTGAACCAAAATATCAGAAATGGCGGGAACCAATCATAGTTAGCCAAATCGCCTTGTTCAAACACTAGCCAATCATATATCTGATTTGTATAATAACTCTATGCCCACTTTTCTTAGACTATATAACACTGCTTGGAGCTCAGTGGGGGAGCTCTCCTGCCCGTCTCGTTTCACGAGCGAGGGAGAGTTCCAGGTTCGAACCTGTAATAAAGATCCTTACTGCTTAGCTTTGACTCTGGACTCTGGTGGTCTTCTTCGGGGAATAAACGGTCTGGGCATAACATTACCATGCTGGGTCCCCAACGCCCATGGAAAGGAAAGGGGAAAGGGAAGTTTTGGAAGTACAGGAGCCACAGGAGTATACCAGAATCGATTAATCACTGATCAGAGACCCATGATTACCTTAAAAATTGGAAATAAAAATTTTACTGGCTTATTGGATACAAGGTGGACATTTCAATCATTAGTGATGAAAACTGGCCGGAAACTTGGCCTTGGGTCACTCAGAAACAAAAAATTGTCGGCATCGGGGAAGCACACACAGCTAAGCAGAGCACACGCCTCTAACCTGTTGCAATTGAGGGGAAGAAAGGCAGTTATACAACCTCTAATCATGCCTATCCCTGTTAATCTTTGGGGATGGGATCTATCAGCCCAATGGGGGGGGGTCACTCTGCAGACCCCTTTCTAATAATGGTCACTGTTATTATCCGTCCTGTACCCCGACATGGTTTTCTCACTATCCAATTTGGGTAGAACAGTGGCCTTTAAAAGGAGAGAAATTACAAAGAGCCTATGAATTAGTTGAGGAGCAATTAAAAACCGGCCATTAAACAGCCTTTGGAATTCGCCCATTTTTTTCATTCCCAAAAAGTCTGGTAAAGGGAGACTTTTGCATGACTTAAGTGCCATCAATGCTCATTTGCAACCTATGGGGCGCCTTCAGCAGGAGCTCTCCTCCCCCGTGGCGATTCCTTGAGATTGGCCTATAATCGTTACTGACTTAAAAGACTGTTTTCATACTATTCCCCTTGCAAAGCAGGACAGAGAAAAATTTGCGTTTGCAATATCAACTATCAGTAATGAAATCACCGATTTCATTGGAAAGTGCTTCCTCAAGGGATGCTAAACAGTCCTACCATGTGTCAGTATCACGTAAATCAGGCTTTGCTCCCCAGTAGAAAAGAATTTCCTAATTGCAAGATTATTCATTTTATGGATGATATTTTACTAGCAGCCCCAACGGAGCCAGCACTTGTAAATTTATATGCCTCTGTTGTAAAGAACACACAGTTAAGAGGTTTAATCATAGCACATGAAAAAGTATAGATGTCTTCTCCTTGGAAATATCTTGGATACATGCTAACTTCCTGGTCAGTAAGCCCTCAAAAAGTTAAATTAAATACTAGCAACTTATACACCTTAAATGATTATCAGAAATTACTAGGCGATATTAACTGGCTTCACCCTGCTTTAGGCATATCTGCTGATAAGTTACAGAACCTGTTTTCTATCTTAAAAAGCAACGCCGCCCTAGACTCTCTCAGGTATTTAACTCCTGCAGCACAAAGGGAAAATTGAAGAGATAGAGCAAGCTATTTCTCAGAGGCAACCAGATGGCATAGATCCACGGTACTCAGTTCAATTGTTTGTTTTTCCCACTAAATACTCCCCTACAGGGTTAATAGGACAGATGACCCCAGGTTGCACACTTTCTAGAATGGGTTTTTTGCTCACATACTGGGACTAAAACACTCTCTCCCTATATCCAGCTCATCAGTACAGTCATCTATTCAGGCTGCAGATGATACAATCAGTTGCTAGGTTATGACCCTGATATCATCAGGATTCCTTTAAGTAAAAAGCAACTCAAAGCAGTATTGCCTTTATCTATGGACCTGCAAATAGCCCTGTCTGATTACACAGGCCAAACAGAGCATGCCCTACCTGCTGACAAACTCCTTCAGTTCTTATCTGTACTTCTGTGGTTTTGCCTACTAAAATAGTTCAATCCCCCATACCTAAGGCTTTAACACTGTTTACTGATGGTTCTGGTAAACATGGAAAAGCGGCTGTTTGGTGGATTTTGCATACTTCCCTCACTTGGTCTGGATTTACTAGCACTCAGAAAGCTGAGGCTGGAGCCTTAATATTGGCCTTGGAAACTTTTTCCGCTCAGCCCATCAATATTGTTAGCGACTCTGTTTACTCTGTTTATTTACTGCAGAATCTTGAGGCAGCCCTCATTAAGTCCACACTGGAGCCCACCCCGTGTGCACTTTTTCTCCAACTTCAGCATTTGCTAGATCAATGTAGACATCCTATTTTTATCACACATATTCGAACCCACAGCTCACTGCCTGGCCCTTTGCAACCTGGGGCATGAACAAGCAGACCTACCAGTTATGACATCACTGCTTGACCAAGCCACCCAATCGCATCAATTTTTCCACCAAAACTGGAGAAACTTATCTAAACAATTTCAACTCACCCAGAGACTAAACAAATTATCTTGCAATGCCCAGATTGCCAGCTCAGTCACATCACCTCCTTCCACAGGTGTTAACCCTAGAGGACTAGAACCTAATCAGCTACGGCAAACAGATGTTACACACATCCCTGAATCTGGAAAACTTAGATATGTACATGTATTCGTTGATACCAATTCTCACTTAATTAGCGCTTATGCCTTTCCTGGGGAGTCCACCCAATATGTCATTAAACATCTTTTAACTTTTGCATTTATGGGGCAGCCCACAAAACTTAAAACTGATAATGGTCCGGCTTATGCCAGCTCACAATTTCAACAATTTTTGTCACACGTAGAACACCCAACATTCCACAGGCATCCCATGTAACCCCAAATACAGGCCATAGTAGAACATACCCACTCCACCCTTAAAAATATGTTCAGAAAACACAAAAGGAGGAATATGAGTAAGGGCCCTGCAACACTATTGGCACAAGCCTTATTTACCCTTAATTAAAAAAATTTTTTTTCATTTATTATTATTTATTTTTATTTTTATTTTTTTTCTTGAGACAGAGTCTCCCTGTGTCACCCAGGCTGGAGTGCAGTGGCCGGATCTCAGCTCACTGCAAGCTCCGCCTCCCGGGTTCACGCCATTCTCCTGCCTCAGCCTCCCGAGTAGCTGGGACTACAGGCGCCTGCCACCTCACCCAGCTAGTTTTTTTTGTATTTTTTAGTAGAGATGGTGCTTCACCTTGTTAGCCAGGATGGTCTCGATCTCCTGACCTCGTGATCCGCCCGTCTCGGCCTCCCAAAGTGCTGGGATTATAGGCTTGAGCCACCGCGCCCGGCCAATTTTTTAAATTTAAATGATAAATTTCAATCAGCTGTAGAAAAGCACTTTGCTGAAACCTCTCCAGACATAAAACCTGCAGTTTGATGGAAAGATGTAGACAGTAATGTATGGTGTGGTCCAAGTGAATCGTTAATGTGGGGAAGAGGATATGCTTGTGTTCACCCCCACCCCCTCAGGTCCTCTTTGGATTCCAGCACGATGCATCAAACCATACCATGGCATGGCTAGGACCCAACCTGGTACCAGAAATGAAGAAAATGACCCTACAGGACCCACAGCCCTGGACAATGTGGCTTCCTTGGATGACACAAGCTCAGATGTTACCTGGAGGATGCTGAAGAAGACAACTCAGGAGGCTGAACAAATCCTGCTCCGGACACAGACACCATTCACTCCAGATAATTTGTTTCTTGCTATGCTGTCTGTAGTACACTGCCACTCATGTAGGGTACATTATGCTCTCGCTTTGTCTGCAACCTGTACCTGCTATACTCTATTGGGTTCATATCTTAGATCTGCTTTTCTTAGCCCTGTCACCTGGGCAGACACCCCTTTCCCCCCTCAATAACATTACTGCTTGGCTGGGAGGGACAGATTTACCCCCAGTGGGGTCTCTCATTAATGGCACACATTGGACTAAGGTGCCGGGTAACACTACATATCACTCCACTATCCTCCCGCTGTGGGTAGTTATAAAAGTTCTAACTCTTACTGTGCACCTGCCCCAAATACAATTATGGCTACATCATGGCAAAGGAAATGCCTTAACATTCTCAGCTGCCGGTAGCCTCAAACTGGGCAACGCAATCAATGCTGCTTTCCCAAGCATTCCTTCCTGTGCTAAAGAACAAAGCTGGGGGGCCGGGCGCGGTGGCTCAAGCCTGTAATCCCAGCACTTTGGGAGGCCGAGACGGGCAGATCACGAGGTCAGGAGATCGAGACCATCCTGGCTGACATGGTGAAACCCCGTCTCTACTTTAAAAATACAAAAAACTAGCTGGGCGAGGTGGCGGGCGCCTATAGTCCCAGCTACTCGGGAGGCTGAGGCAGGAGAATGGCGTGAACCCGGGAAGTGGAGCTTGCAGTGAGCTGAGATCCGGCCACTGCACTCCAGCCTGGGCGGCAGAGCGAGACTCTGTCTCAACAACAACAACAACAACAACAACAACAACAACAAAAGAACAAAGCTGGGAAAGTAACGGATTCCACTTTAGCTGGGAGGTCTGTCACGGGGGAGTTAGGCAATTATAACATCTTAGACTGGAGCCCCCACAGCCATTTGCAGGGCGATCATTCTGATGTCCACGCCTATGGTAGCATCAATGACAGTTTCGAAGCCACGTCCCATTCCCCTATAATTTGGACTGATAGGATGTGATATTCCAGACCCCAAGTAGAGTCCATGCCACCTCAAGACTCTTTATGGTGCCTGGGACATCTTAGCACCCCCCTTAACACCTGGCATGGGACATACCATAATTCCGTCACAATTATACTATGACCTTTTTTCATAATCACACTGATCAGTGCCTGATTTGCACTACCCATCCATATGTTTTCCCTTATGGGAACCAATATTTCTATTACACCCCAAAACTCCACATGTGTGACCCGAGTGCAGGGACAGGCTTGGTTTGCCTCTTGTATCTCTAATTATAATATATCTAATTTAAATATTACCAGTGTCATAGTATTGAGGAGACAATCTGAGGCTTTTCTACCAGCCAATTCAATACATGATTGGCAAGGTTCCTCTGCCCTTGCCACCTTAAAATGTGCCTTGTCCCAGTTCAGACACAAAAGATTCATACACTTATAGCCTTTATAGTCTCAGCCATAGTCATCCTAGCAACTGCTAGTGTGGCTGTAGCATCTATTACTCAATCAGTACAAATAGCTACTTTTGTAGATAATTTGGCCAGAAATGTGTCTAATGAACTTCTCTTACAGCAGGATATAGATCAAAAGATTCTTGTATGTCTGCAAGCCCTCAAGGCTGCCTTGGAAGATGTGGGGGAGTGACAAGATGCACTAGCATTCTGACAGCAATTAAACTGTGACTGGGACATAAGCATACCTGTGTCACTTCTCTTCCTTGGAATCAATCAATACATAGTTGGGATGAGGTGAAACAACACCTCTGGGGAACCTTTCATGACAATTTAACAGCAGACATAAAGCAACTTAAAACTAAAATTCTAGACTCCCTAAATGCCATAGATCTACACACCGAACAAACAGCCATATGGAAGGGTGTGCGAGATCATCTCTCCTAGATAGACCCCCATTCCTGGGGGCCACTCCTTCACTGCAAAAGAATGTTGCTAATTATACTCATGTTTGCTTATATTATTCACTAATTCTAGGATGCAAAGCTAGAATATGACCAATGACCGCCACGCCTGATGAACCTGTTGCTGTACAAATCTGTACTCTTCAATCAACAAAACCTGATGCAAAAAAACAGAAAAAGAGGAGATGTAGGAGATCGGTCAGGGTGGTGGGAAAAATTGTAGAAAGACTCAAACCTTCTTGGAAGGCCAGGAGGTTTTACAAAAGCTTTGGAAAAGGATTTGGCTGAAGGCAGCCAGATTCTCTAATCCGGTGCCTGAAAGCTTAGGTTAGATAACAAGGGGATGTAAAGAAACGGATCTAGATAAGTTAGCTTACTCAGGCCTCGGAACTTGGCCTTTAGTCATCTGCACACAGGACTGCTCTCTCTGGGTGGGGAGGTTGGGGGGTGGTGGCCCCCAGGTGTGTTGACTCAGGCCTTTCTCATTGAATCTGTACTGAATAAAGGCCTGCAGCGCCAGTGGGTCAGGGCCACAGCTGCTGACTCTACAGCACCCTTCTCAGAGTCTATAAACAGCCCGGTCTCCTAGCCTGCTCTTTCACTGGATACCTCTGTCTGAGTGCATTCTTTCATCCATTGTTCAGCCAAGGCCTGCAGGTCAGATCTGGCACTTGGCAAAGCACTTTATCTAGTCTATCACTGTATGTCACTTTTATTAATTAACTTACCAATGTCCTTTATGGCATTTCCCCATCTCCAGTACAGGATTCAGTCTAGGGTCAGGTATGGCATTTTGTTGTCATTTCTCCTTAGCCTCCTTTGATCTGGCTTTCATGATGTTGATTCCCTCATCTGACCCCCTCCACCATCACCCACCACCAATACCCTTTTTTGTCCTTCACAAATTTGTGTCATCTTTGTGCAGGGCAATGCTAATCTTCTCTGTGTTATTTCAATTTTCACATATATTCTGTCAAAGCAAGCACCATGCACCATTTTTGTTTGAATAGCATGTTCCTCATTGTGTGTTTGTCTCATGTTTCCTCAAGGTCGGATTGAGGTTATGTAATTTTAACCTGAATACTGTCCTATCCAGGGTGTCACATCAAGAGCCACACAATGTCATCGGTACTGCAGAAATGAGGTTAATTTTGATCACCTGGTCAAAAAGTATTGCACGGTTTCTCCCTGGTCTCATACCATTTTTGTTTTTTTTCTCCCTCACAACTAATAAGAAACTAATAATATGTGGGGATCACTTTAAGATTATGCAGATACCCTAACCGTGACGATTGTGAGCATACCTTTCCCATGCCGAGCACTGTGCATTCCAGATGTGGCCTCTTGCTATCCTAGGAGGGCTCCTTCACTTCTCACGACCACAAACCCATCTTCTCTTGGCTTGGAGCTCTCTCTTGGACGCACTGTATCAGAAGCAGGATCAGATCTGAGGTTGCCAATGCTGTGATTAGGCAGCTGCAGATGGAACTGGAGCAGAGAAAAAGAGAAAAGAAGACATGTTAATGAGGGGTCCCATCAGGAGGAGGAAACGGTCTTCAGAGTCCTGGCTCAGCTGTGGGAAAGGGAGAAAGACTCGAAGGGCTGGGAGGTTGGGGACTTAGAGTCACTGAGTCATACCAGTGAGGCTTGGTCTGGTTCTGTGAAACTGAGCCCCTGGCTTCCCACACTCTGTGGGGCCAGCAGCCTGGGCACTTTTCTCTGCAGGGTTGCCAGTGGGCAGTGGCAACCTGGAATATCTGAGGAATGATACCCTTTAGAGCAAAGCCAGCAACTGCAGAGGCTTTTAAAAAGACCAAAAAATCCAACAGCCTCATGACAAAGAAAAACAGGCCCCAACTTTAATTGCTTCAGAGCCCCAGAAGAGCCATTGGAACTGCTGTCCAGACCCCAAACTGTGCACAGCCATTCCAGGACAAAGCAGATGCCAAGGGGCCTGACAGAACTGAGCTGTGCTGGAAGCACACAACCATGCAACCATTCACTGAGAAATTCTAGCCAGGACCCAGGCAGCCAGGTTTTCATCCAGCTCTTCTGCAAAAGATAGCAAAGAATCCAATAAAGGAGTCTTCATTATTAAATTCTATTGTATGAACCCCAAATAGGCTTAAAAGATGTCTCTCTGATAGGCAGATCCCTGAAGAAGAGCTACCAAGGAGCATTATGAGAGGTTTCTGCCAAGTTGGGAAGGTACCCTGGAAGGCAACAATGCGGAGACATTTTCCTGTCCATCTAGTCATCCACCCATCCATCCGTCCATCTGTCCGTCCAGCCATCCATCTATCTGTTCGTTCTTTCATTCATTCAACCAATGAATATTTCTTTAGTAGCTACTATGTGCCTAGAGACCCAGGACACTGAGTTGGAGATGAAGAGGGAAGACAATGCCCCAATAATAAAAGAGAAAATTGGTTTGTCCTTTTGGGTGAATAGGGAAAATCTTTACTTTTCTTGTCATGAAGAAAATGTATAGCCCTTAAGAGCTTTGTAAATACAGAATATAGACTCTTCTGAAAGAAAAAACCTTTCTTTCCTTTCACTCTAGGAAAAGAAAAATAAAGAAACATGAGCTGACATTCATTAGAATCCACTAAAAGGCAGAATTTCACTTTGACATTGAACTTTAGAACCAGGACACAGACCCCAGAGTGATTCAACACTTTTCTATGCTCTCTGTCTTGAGCTTGTAAAAATAGGTCAGGTAAGTGTGAGATGCACAGAGGCTGTAAAAGGCTGGAAAGAAGCTCACAGGCCAGCCTATCTGGGGACAGAGGGTTAGGATGTGAGTGTGTGTTCCAGGACAAGGGCACCTGTCTCCCCAGAGGGCCCCCCACAGCCTGAGGAGGGCCATTCGCCTGAGCAATGTCCCAGTGCAAGGAATGGTTGGGTGCCTCTGCAGTCTTATGCCAGGAGACTTTGGGGGAACAGAAGCAGCAGGGCTTTTCCTGAGCCAATGTGCAGACTCCCGGGAACAGTTGAGATTTCTGCTGTATGAGGAATTAAATGGTTGGGATCTCACTCACCCATTGAAAATGCACCCCAGGATGATACTGAAATGCTGGGCTGGGGTTTCTCCTGGTACACAAAAATCCAGTGACTGGATGGTGTGCTGCAGGGAGAGGCAGCAGAGGAAGAAGCCCTGCCTGGAAGCCATTTCTGCAGGATGGAAGTGTGGCGTCTCATAGCCCGAGGTCTCCTTGTGGGCAGGGACCCCACTCAGCCAAACTTATGGAACAGAGTTCCCTCAGGAATGGGGAAGACCTCATTCTTTTAGTAATTCTCTATAAGGAATAAGGAAATTGTGAGGGTGCCGCCTTCTGCCCCTCCCCTCCTCCTCCTCCCCTGGCTCTTTTGCCTCCTGCCACAATCATTGGCAAGTCTTTCCCTGAGATATTTCACGAGTTGCCAATCCGAGTGACTGCCTCTATTTCTAACCCAGCTGCCACCCATGACGTTTTAGAGCAAGTAAAGCACACCTGAAGCCTAGTCCCCTTGTGAGGTTCCTACCGCCCAACAGTGTAGGGCATGGCCAAGAATGACAAAACAAGCCAGCAAATCACCAAAGAGGCCAAAATCGATGTCACAAAATGTTTCACTTGTTTTATTTATTTATAACCAACCTATTTTCAGAAAAAGCCTCAGAGTAACTTCAATTTATTCACATGTAAAATCTCCATTTGGAATCCATTTGCACTACCTTTACACATAATTCTAATACGTTTTCTAAGCTCTTAAATATAAAAAGCAGCAAATAATTAAATGTGGGAGAAGCTACTACAGACAGAGAAACTGATAACAGCAGGAAATGACAAGTTCCAACAAGAGGGGAGACAGAAAAACTACTGTAATAGTCTCCAGAGCCCAAAACCAACTGCCTGGGCTCATTTAGTGTGGGGTTAAATAACCCTTAGACTCTTACACCTAATCTAGACTGGGTCACTTCCTGATATTTTCATTGATGACCCTGAGTCTTTAAGAAGAGGTAAAATTATATTCACTTTAAGGAAGTTGAAATGTATTTGTTTAGAAAGATTTTTGTCTCAAATCACTAAAACTTTTAAGTTTTGTGTATACATGATAGAATTTTCAAGTATTTGGAGACTTAGTCATCTAGAATGACTCACAGCACAAGGTTCAAATAAGCCTGGGTAGCAGGGTTTCAGCGTGAACACAGGTGCGTTTGGGGTTTTAATCAGTTGACTCTTGGTACAAATTATACTTCCCATCTCGAAAGGTATAATCTGGAGCTCCACATAGACCTGCCTTGCTTTTAATGCAAATAGCATTAATATGTTTCACACAGCAATGAATCAGAACCACAAGAACCAAACGTTTCACCTGGAATCTATGTGGGTTTATAAACAAGTGACCAAATGGATTTGGTGCCTCCCCAAATTAAAAAGAGAATTTGGAAATATAACTCAAGGTGTTTGATCTAAATTCCAAGGCTGTCAAAATTATTATTTTTGGTTTGGTTGGTTACATCCTAAACCCTGGAATTGGCTGGCTGTAGGGCACAGCAGCCACTAGTTTTTGGCTGCTAAGAATCTAGTCTCCCTTGTTACTTGGAAGAAATCTTCGTGGAAAGATGGGCTGTACTTCTCCCTGAAGAAGCCAGAGGGGCCCAAGCATCTTTCCTAGCCCGGAAAGAATGTGGCCACGTGACCCAGGATTGGCCTTGGCCTTTGAATCCACAGGAAGTAGTAGTTGTTCATGACATCTATACTATTTTAATAAGATAGACTGGGAGTGTCAGGGTAGGGGGAAATGACTGCCCTTGGTAAAAAGAAAGGATCTTGCAGGATAGACTTTGATGTGTGCATGTGGCATGTGTATAGTATGTGGTGTGTGTGAGTATGTGTGCATGCATGCATGTGCTTGTGTTTGCTTGACAGAAGGACTTCTAGTGTCATACCTTGGGGTATGGGTGATGGTGAGACAAAGAAAATAGAGACAGTAGGACCAGAAGAGACTCTGTATCTGCTCTAATATTGATATACTATGGTAAGACAAGGGCTGGGTCCAGTGACACAAAAGGCAAACATATTTAACAATAACAATTAAGATATCTTATATTTTTAACACTTCATATGTGCCAAGTCCTGTGCTGAGGAATTAGCGTGAATTATCTCAATTAATACTCATTAACATATGTGATGTAGCCTGTTTTTACCCCCATTTCACAGCATCAGTCATGACTGTTCTATTGCCTAATTCAGGGGTCATTTCTAAGTCCTCATTTTGATGTTTAACCTCTCCTTTGGATGTTTGCCTACTTTGTTTTCCAGGACACCATGTTCTTCTAGTTCCTGCTTTCTGGCCGTTGTTCTATTTCCTTTGTGGTCTACACTCTGCTCTTATCATGTATGTGGGGTTCCATCCTAAGCCTTCACACTCTCTGTAAATGATCCCATAATTTGTAGTACCACCTATACATTAATGATGCTCAAGAGTAGAAATGTCAGTTACTATTCTTGAATGGTTTCTATGTTCCAGGATTTTTTCTAAGTAGTTTAGATGTAATAATTCACTTGATGTTCAACACCATGAGGTAATTCCTATTATTCTGATTTAATAGGATGAAGAAACTGAGGTACTGAGGCTGCTCATGGTCACAAGCTACTAAGTGGTGGAGACAGAATTCTAACCAGGGGGTTCGGCTCAAGAGCCTGGGTAAAGGACCCGAGGTGGAGGGTCTTCTTTAAGAAAGAGAACACAAAATTGCAAATGAAAATTAAGTAGAAAAGTGAATATTAAGAATGAGAAAAGAAATCATAACAAATTATAAATTCGAAATCGGTAATAGAGGTTTCCACTTTTGGTTAAGATGGAATAACAGAGACCACATCTTACCTGAAACAGTCAAAAACAACATCCAAAAAAGTGGAAAGAATATATAATCCAGTGATTTTTCAAGACAGTGGTTATCAAGTAACAAAAGACAGTGATCACAAAGAAATAAGAAATAAATAAAATAAATCTTATAATTACCCTTACTTTATTGAGCATTTCCAGGCTGTAATGCAAAGAAGAAAATTCCAAATGGAACCTGGTGGACTCCCTGAATTGAACGGGCTGAACTGAGAGTCTGTGAAGTCCAAAGCAGCGAGAGTTCATAGATGGACTACTGGGGAGGAAAGAGCTCCACAGAGAAGGAATTCCAGAGATCCGCAGAGGGCTGCCCTTGTGTATTGGCAGAGTACTAATCAGTGCATGTGTATGAGAAAACTACACAAGGCCAAAGAAAGAATCACCCAAAAGGATATCTAGTGTTTGTACAGGGCCAAGAATAGTATTTCTTTCTACCAGCCAGATGGAAACCCTCAGAATTCTCAAAGCATTAGGTAGAATACTCAGAAATGTATAATCTCAGTGGTGGGAAGTAATTAGCTCTAGAAAAAACCATGGTCTTCCCTCACGTTAAAAAAAAAAAAAAAAGTTTTGGGAGATGGCCAAATAGGAAGAGCTCTGGGCTGCAGCTCCCAGCGAGACTGGTGCAGAAGGCAGGTGATTTCTGCATTTCCAATGGAGGTACCTGATTCATCTCACTGGGACTGGTTGGACAGTGGGTGCAGCTCATGGAGGGCAAGCCAAAGCAGGGTGGGGCATCACCTCACCCAGGAAATGCAAGGGGTCAGGGAATTCTCTCCCCCACCCAACGGAAGCTGTGAGAGACTGTGCCTGAGGACCGGTGCACTGCGGCCTAGATACTGTGCTTTTCCCAGTCTTCACAACCCACAGATCAGGAGATTCCCTCCGGTGCCTATGCCACCAGGGCCCTGGGTTTCAAGCACAACACTGGGCGGCCGTATGGGCAGACACCGAGCTAGCTGCAGGAGATTTTTTTTGTTTTCTCATACCCAGTGGTGCTTGGAATGCCAGCGAGACAGAACCATTCACTTGCCTGGAAAGGGGGCTGGAGCCAGTGAGCCATGTGGTCTGGTTCTGCAAGTCCCACCCCCATGGAGCCCAGCAAGCTAAGATCCACTGGCTTGAAATTCTCACTGCCAACACAGCAGTTTGAGGTCGACCTGGGATGCTTGAGCTTGGTGGGGGGAAGGGCATCCACCATTGCTGAGGCCTGAATAGGCAGTTTTACCCTCATAGTGTAAACAAAGCTACCAGGAAGTTCAAACTGGATGGAGCCCACCGCAGCTCAGCAAGGCCACTGAGGCCAGACTGCCTCTCTAGATTCCTCCTCTCTGCGCAGGGTATCTCTGAAAAAAAGGGAGCAGCCCCAGTCAGGGACTTATAACTCCCATCTCCCCGGGACAGAGCACCTGGGGAAAGGGGCGGCTGTGGGTGCAGCTTCAACAGATTTAAACGTTCCTACCTGACGGCTCTGAGGAGAGCAACAGATCTCCCAGCATAGTGTTCGGGCTCTGACAAGGGTCAGACTGTCTCCTCAGGTGGGTCCCTGACCCCCGTGTATTCTGACCGGGAGACATGTCTCAGCAGGGGCTGACAGATACCTCAAACAGGAGAACTCTGGCTGGCATCTGGCGGCTGCCTCTCTGGGACAAAGCTTCCAGAGGAAGGAACAGGCAGCAATCTTTACTGTTCTTCAGCCTGTGCTGGTGATACCCAGGCAAACAGGGTCTGGAGTAGACCTCCAACAAACTCCAGCAGACCTGCAGCAGAGGGGCCCAACTGCTAGAAGGAAAACTAACAAATTGAAAGGACTAGCATCAACAACAACAAAAAGGACATCCACTCTGAGACCCCATCCGATGTTGGGGTCTTTGACCCCAACATCAAAGACCAAAGATAGATAAATCCACGAAGATGGGGAGAAACCAGCAGAAAAAGGCTGAAAATTCCAAAAATCAGAACGCCTCTTCTCCTCCAAAGGATCACAACTCCTTGCCAGCAAGGGAACAAAACTGGACAGAGAATGAGTTTTACGAATTGACAGAAGGAGGCTTCAGAAGGTGGGTAATAACAAACTCCTCTGAGCTAAAGGAACACATTCTAACCCAATGCAAGGAAGCCAAGAGCCTTGAAAAAAGGTTAGATGAATTGCTAACTAGAACAACCAGTTTAGAGAAGAACATAAATGACCTGATGGAGCTTGAAAAACACAGCGCAAGAACTTCGTGAAGCATGCACAAGCATCAATAGCTGAATCGATCAAGCGGAAGAAAGTATATCAGAGATTGAAGATCAACAACAGTAAAGTGAGAAGACAAGATTAGAGAAAAAAGAATGAAAAGCAACAAACAAAGCCTTCCAAAAATATGAGACTCTGCGAAAAGACCAAATCTACATTCGACTGGTGTACCTGAAAGTGATGGGGACCGTGGAACCAAGTTGGAAAACACTCTTCAGGATATTATCCAGGAGAACTTCCCCAACCTAGTAAGACAGGCCAACACTCAAATTCAGGAATACAGAGACCACCACAAAGATACTCCTCGAGAAGAGCAGCCCTCAGACACATAATCATCAGATTCACCAATGTTGAAATGAAGGAGAAAATACTAAGGGCAGCCAGAGAGAAAGGTTGGGTTACCCACAAACACAAGCCCATCAGACTAACAGCAGATCTCTTTGCAGAAACTCTACAAGCCAGAAGAGAGTGGGTGTCAATATTCAACATTCTTAGAGAATTTTCAACCCAGAATTTCATATCCAGCCAAATTAAGTTTCATAAGTGAAGGAGAAATAAAATCCTTTACAGACAAGCAAATGCTGAGAGATTTTGTCACCACCAGGCCTGCCTTACAAAAGCTTCTGAAGGAAGCACTAAACATGGAAAGGAATAGCTGGTACCAGCCACTGCAAAAACATGCCAAACTGTAAAGGCCATCAACACTACGAAGAAACTGCATCAACTAATGGGCAAAATAACCAGCTAGCATCATAATAACAGGATCAACTTCACACATAACAATATAAACCTTAAATGTAAATGGGCTAAATGCCCCAATTAAAAGACAGACTGGCAAATCAGATAAAGAGTCAAGACCCATTGGTGTGCTATATTCAGGAGACCCATCTCACGTGCAAAGATACACATAGGCTCAAAATAAAGGGATGGAGGAATATTTACCAAACAAATGGAAAGCAAAAAAAAAAAAAAAAAAAAAAAAAAAGGAGGCATTGCAATCCTAGTCTCTGATAAAACAGACTTTAAGCCAACAAGGATCAAAAGAGACAAAGAAGGCCATTACACAATGGTAAAGGGATCAATGCAACTAGAAGAGCTAACTATCTTAAATATATATGCACCCAATACAGGAGCACCCAGATTCATAAAGCAAGTTCTTAGAGACCTACAAAGAAACTTAGACTCCCACACAATAATAATGGGAGACTGTAACACCCCACTGTCAATATTAGATCAATGAGACAGAAAATTAACAAGAATATTCAGGAGTTGAACTCAGCTCTGGACCAAGCAGACCTAATAGACGTCTACAGAACTCTCCACCCCAAATCAACAGAATATACATACTTCCCAGCACCTCATCACACTTATTCTAAAATCGATCACATAATTGGAAGTAAACCACTCCTCAGCAAATATAAAAGAATAGAAATCATGACAAACAGTCTCTCGGACCACAGTGCAATCAAATTAGAACTCACGATTAAGAAACTCACTCAAAACCACCCAACTACACGGAAACTGAACAACCTGCTCCTGAATGACTACTGGGTAAATAACGAAATAAAGGCAGAAATAAAGATGTTCTTTGAAGCCAACGAGAACAAAGACACAATGTACCAGAATCCCACATTTAAAGCAGTGGTTAGAGGGAAATTTATACCATTAAATGCCCACAAGAGAAAGCAGGAAAGATCTAAAATTGATACCTGAACATCAAAATTAAAAAACTAGAGAAGCAAGAGCAAACAAATTCAAAAGGTAGCAGAGGACAAGAAATAACTAAGATCAGTGCAGAACTAAAGGAGATAGAGACATGAAACTCTTTTAAAAAAAAATCAATGAATCCAGGAGCTGGTTTTTTGAAAAGATGAACAAAATAGATAGACCGCTAGCCAGACTAATAAAGAAGAAAAGAGAGAAGAATCAAATAGATGCAATAAAAAATGATAAAGGGGATATCACCACTGATCCCACAGAAATACCAACTACCATCAGAGAATACTATGAATACCTCTATGCAAATAAACTAGAAAATCTAGAAATGGATACATTCTAAACCAGCAAGGAGTCAAATTCCTAAATAGACCAATAACAAGTTCTGAAATTGAGGCAGTAATTAATAGCCTACCAACCAAAAAAAGTCCAGGACCAGACAGATTCACAGTTGAATTCTACCAGAGGTACAAAGAGAAAGTGGTACCATTCCTTCTGAAACTATTTCAAACAACAGAAAAAGAGGGAATCCTCCCTACGCCGTTTTAAGAGCCCAGCATCTTCCTGATACCAAAACCTGGCAGAGACACACACACAAAAAGAAAATTTCAGAACAATATTCCTGATGAACACTGATGTGAAAATCCTCAATAAAATACTGGCAAACAGAATCCAGCAGCACATCAAAAAGCTTATCCACCACTATCAAGTCGGCTTCATCCCTGGGATGCAAGGCTGGTTCAACATATGCAAATCAATAAACATAATCCATCACATAAACAGAACCAATGACAAAAACCACATGATTATCTCAATAGATGCAGAAAAGGCCTTTGACAAAATTCAACAGCGCTTCATGCTAAAAACTCTCAACAAACTAGGTATTGATGGAACATATCTCAAAATAATAAGAGCTATTTATGACAAACTCAAGCCAATATCGTACTGAAAGGGCAAAACCTGGAAGCATTTCCTTTGAAAACCGGCACAAAACAAGGAAGCACTCTCTCACCACTCCTATTCAACATAGTATTGGAAGTTCTGGCCAGGGCAATCAGACAAGAGAAACAAATAAAGGCTATTCAATTAGGAAAAGAGGAAGTCAAATTGTCTCTGCAGATGACATGATTGTATATTTAGAAAATCCCACCGTCTCAGCCTCAAATCTCCTTTCGCTGATAAGCAACTTCAGTAAAGTCTCAGGATACAAAATCAATGTGCAAAAATCACAACATTCCTATACACTAATAACAGACAAACAGAGAGCCAAATCATGAATGAACTCCCATTCACAATTGCTACAAAGAGAATAAAATACCTAGAAATACAACTTACAGGGGATGTGAAGGACCTTTTCAAGGAGAGCTACAAACCACTGCTCAAGGAAATACGAGAGGACACAAATAAGTGGAAGAACATTCCATGCTCATGGATAGGAAGAATATCATGAAAATGGCCATACTGCCCAAAGTAGTTTATAGATTCAATAGCATCTCCATCAAGCTACTATTGACTTTCTTCACAGAATTGGAAAAAAAACTACTTTAAACTTCATATGGAACCAAAAAAGAGCCTGCATAACCAAGACAATCCTAAGCAAAAAGACCAAAGCTGGAGGCATCACGCTACCTGACTTCAAGCTATACTACAAGGCTACAGTAACCAAAACAGCATGGTACTGGTACCAAAACAGATATATAGACTGATGGAAGAGAACAGAGGCCTCAGAAATAACACCACACATCTACAACCATCTGATCTTTGACAAACCTGACAAAAACAAGCAATGGGGAAAGGATTCCCTATTTAATACATGGCATTGGGAAAACTGGCTAGCCATATACAGAAAACTGAAACTGGACCTCTTCCTTACACCTTATACAAAAATTAACTCAAGATGGATTAAAGACTTAAACATAAGACCTAAAACCATAAAAATCCCAGAAGAAATCCTAGGCAATACCATTCAGGACACAGGCATGGGCAAACACATCATGTCTAAAACATCAGAAGCAATGACAACAAAAGCCAAAATTGACAAATGGGAAGTAATTAAACTAGAGAGCTTCTGCACAGCAAAAGAAACTATCCTCAGAGTGAACAGGCAACCTACAGAATGGGAGAAAAGTTTTGCAATCTATCCATCTGACAAAAGGCTAATATCCAGAATCTACAAAGAATTAAACAAATTTACAAGAAAAAAACAAACGACCCCATCAAAAAGTGGGCAAAGGATATGAACAGGCACTCCTCAAAAGAAGACGTTTATGTGGCCAAAAAACATATGAAAAAAAGCTCATCATCACTCGTCATTAGAGAAATGCAAATTAAACCCACAATGAGATACCATCTCACGTCACTTAGAATGGCAATCATTAAAAATTCAGGAAACAATAGATGCTGGAGAGGATGTAGAGAAATAGAAACGCTTTTACACTGTTGGTGGGAGTGTAAATTAGTTCAACCATTGTGGAAGACAGTGTGACAATTCCTCAAGGATCTAGAACTAGAAATACCATTTGACCCAGCAATCCCATTACTGGGTATATATCCAAAGGATTATAAATCATTCCACAGACACATGCACACACATGTTTATTGCAGCACTATTCACAATAGCAAAGAGTGGGAACGAACCCAAAGGTCCATCAATGATAGACTGGATAAAGAAAATGTGGCACTTATACACCATGGAATACTATGCAGCCACAAAAAAGGATGAGTTCATGTCCTTTACATGGACATGGATGAAGCTGGAAACCATCATTCTCAGTAAACTAACACAAGAACAGAAAACCAGACACTGCATGTTCTTACTCATAAGTGGGAGTTGAACAATGAGAACACATGGACACAGGGAGGGGAACATCACACACTGGGGCCTGTCGTGGAGGTAGGGGGCAAGGGGAAGGATGGCATTAGGAGAAATACCTAATGTAGGTGACAGGTTGATGGGTGCAGCAAACCACCATGGCACACGTATACGTATATAACAAAACTGCATGTTCTGCACATGTACCCCAGAACTTAAAGTATAATAAAAAATGGCAAAAACAAAACAGAACAGACAAAAACAAAAAAAACCCCTACACAAATCCAAAGGAGAAAAAAATCTTAAGAATTCAAAAGGACTGGCATCCAATAAATTACCAGGTACACAAAGCAGAGGGAAAATATGACTAATAACTATGAGAAAACCAATTGAAATTGACCCAGAACTCATACAGATGTTAGAATTGGTAGGCAAAGACATAAAAAGTTTTTTTAATGACTGTGTTACATATGTTTACAATAGTAAATAGAGACATGAAAGATATTTTAAAAAATCAAATTGAATCTCTAGAGATGAAAACTCTCATTTCTTTTCTATATAAGTCTGTTAGAGGGAATTAATGGTAAATTAGACATTGCAGAAGAAAAGCTGCACAGAGACTATACTGCTGCACTTACCTAGAAACAGAGTCGCCACACCCTTCCCAACCAACACACTAGGATTCAACCATAGGTGCAAGTCTCTATGAAAGTCACTCTAGATAGATTGGAAGAGGCAATTCCACCAGATGCACAGACTTCAATGCAGGGACATAAGAAACATGAAAAAACAAGGAATTATGACACCACAAAGGAACATAATAAATCTTTAGTAACAGACCCCAATACAAAAAAATTGAAAAATTGCTGGAAAAGATTTACAAAATGATGATCTTAAGGAAACTCAAATGAGATACAAGAAAATACAGATAGACAATTGGAAAGACAATGAAATCATGAAAACAATATATGATACGAACAAGAAATTCAACAAAGAAATAGATAACATTAAAAAGCCCAAACATAAATTTTATAGCTGAAAAATTCAATAAATAAAATAAAAAATACAATCAAGAGGTTCAGCAGCAGACTTGATCAAGCAGAAGAAAGTGTCCCTGAACTTGAAGATAGATTGTTTGGAATTGCCCAGCTAGAGAAAAAACAAAAGAAAGAAAGAAAGAAAGAAAGAAGAATAAAAATAGAGAACAATGCCTGTAAGACTTATGGGACAGCAAATTTAAAAGAATTTAAATTATATCCAGTATATTTTCTGACCACAATGGAATAAAATTAGAAATCAATAACAAGAGGAACTTTTGAAACTGTACAAATATATGCAAATTAAACAACATGTTCCTGAATGACCAAGGGGTAAATGAAGAAATTAAGAAGGAAATTTAAAAATTTATTAAAACAAATAAAAATAGAAATACATCATAACAAACTATGGGATACAGCAAAAACAGTATGAAGAGGGAAGTTTATAGTAATAAATGCCTACATCAAAAAAGTAGAATAATTTCAAATAAACAACCTAATGATGTATCTCAAGGAACTAGAAAAGCAGGAACAAACTAAACCCCAAATAAGTAGAAGAAAAGAAAGAATAAAGATCAGAGCACAAATTTTTTAAAATTGAAATGCTTTTACACGGTGGGAGGTAAATTAGTTCAACCATTGTGGAAGACGGTGTGGTGATTCCTCAAAGATCTAGAACTAGAAATACCATTTGACCCAGCCATCCCATTACTGGGTATATTCCCAAAGGATTATAAATCATGCTGCTATAAAGACACATGCACACGTATGTTTATTGCGGCACTATTCAGAATAGCAAAGACTTGGAACCAACCAAAATGTCCATCAATGATAGACTGGACTAAGAAGATGTGGTACATATACACCATGAAATGCTATGCAGCCATAAGAAAGGATGAGTTCATGTCCTTTGCAGGGACATGGATGAAGCTGGAAACCATCATTCTCAGCAAACTATCACAAGGACAGTAAACCAAACACCACATGTTCTCACTCATAGGTGGGAACTGAACAATGAGAACACTTGGACACAGGGCGGGAAACATCACACACCAGGGCCTGTCGGGGGCAGGGGGAGGGATAACATTAGGAGAAATACCTAAAGTAAATAAGTTGATGGGTGTGGCAAACCACCATGGCACATGAATACCTATGTAACAAACCTGTACATTGTGCACGTGTACCCTAGAACTTAAAGTACAATTTTAAAAAAAGAGACAAAAAATACAAAAGATTAATAAAATGAAAAGTTGTTCTTTAAAAACATAAAAATAAACCATTAGCTAGACTAACCAAAAAAAGAGAAAAGATCCAAATAAATAAAAACAGAAACATATTTACAACTGATACCACAGAAATACAAAGGATTATTAGAAACTATTACAAACAACTATATGCCAGAAAATTGGAAAGCCTAATGGAAATAGATGAATTCCAGGAAACATAAAACCTACTAAGATTGAACCAAGATGAAACAGAAGGCCTAAACAGACCAATTACGTGAAACAAGGTTGAATTAGTAATAAAAGGTTTCCAATCAAAGAAAAGCCCAGGACCTCATGGTTTCACTGCGCTGAATTCTATTAAACTTTTAAAGCAGAAGTAATACCAATTCTTCTCAAACTCTTCCAGAAAATTGAAGAGGAGGAAATTCTTTCAAACTCATTCTATGAGATTAGCACTACACTGATACAAAAACAGACAGGTACACAACAAAAAAAAGAAAATCACAGACCAATATCCCTAATGAACATAGATGCAAAAATCCTCAACAAAACACTAGCAAATTGAAGTAAGCAGTACATTAACATGGTCATTCATCACGACCAAGTGGGATTTATCCCAGGGAGGTGAAGATGGTTCAACATTTGTGAATCAATAAATATGATACATCACATCAACAGAATGGAGGACAAAGCCATATGATAATTTCAATAGACACAGAAAATGCATTAAGTAACATTCAAGATCCTTTGATAATAAAAATCCCCAATAAACAGGTATAGAAGGAGCGTATCTCAATACAATGAAGGCCATATATGACAGACCCACAGGTAACATTATAGTGAAAAGCTTTCAGCTTTTTCTCTAAGAACCGAAACAAGACAAAAATGCCCACTCTTGCCACTCTTATTCAACATAGAACTGGAAGTCCTAGTCAGAGCAATTAGGCAAGAAAAAGAAATAATAGGCATCTAAATGAAAAAGGAGAAAGTAAAAATATCCCTATTTGCAGATGACATTATTTTATATCTAGAAAACCCTAAAAGCTTCACAAAATACTCTTAGAACTGATAAATTCAGTAAAGTTTCAGGATAAAAAAATCAATGTACAAAAATCAGCAGCATTTCTATATACCAACAATGAACCCAAGGAAAAATAAATCCAGAAAGTAATCTCACTTACAATATCTACAAAACAACAACAACAACAACAAAAAACCTAGCAATCCATTCAACCAGGGAGGTAAAAGCTCACTACAAAGAAAACTACCAAACACTGATGAAAGAATTGAAAAGGTAACACAAAAATAGAAAAGCATCCCACATTCATGGACTGGAAAAAGTAAAATTGTGAAAAATTATTATACTACCAAAAGCAATCTACACGTTCAGTGCAATCCCTATCAAAATAACAATGACATTCTTCACATAAATAGAAAAACAATCTTAAAATTCATATGGAATTACAAAAGATCTCAAATAGCCAAAGCAATCCTAGCAAAATGAACAAGGCTGAAGGCATCACACTTCCTGACATCAAAATATACTACAAAGTCATAGAAAACAAAAGAACATGGTACTGGCATAAAAACAGGCACATAGACCAATGGAACAGAGTAGGGAATCCAGAAATAAATCCACATATTTATAGCCAACTGATTTTTGACAAAGGTGCCAACAGCATTTAGTGGGGAAATGAAAATCTCTTCAATAAATGGCGCTGGGAAAACTGAGTATCTATATGCTGAAAAACAAGAGGAGACTCTTATCTCTCACCATATACAAAAATCAAATGAAAGTGGATTAAATACTTAAATGTAAGACCTTAAACTATGAAACTACTAGAAGAAAACATTAGGCCTTTCCGTCTGGCGGCAGCCATCAGGTAAGCCAAGATGGGCGCATACAAGTACATCCAGGAGCTGTGGAGAAAGAAGCAGTCTGATGTCATGCGCTTTCTTCTGAGGGTCCGCTGCTGGCAGTACCGCCAGCTCTCTGCTCTCCACAGGGCTCCCCGCCCCACCCGGCCTGATAAAGCGTGCCGACTGGGCTACAAGGCCAAGCAAGGTTACGTTATATATAGGATTCGTGTTCGCTGTGGTGGCCGAAAACGCCCTGTTCCTAAGGGTGCAACTTACGGCAAGCCTGTCCATCATGGTGTTAACCAGCTAAAGTTTGCTCGAAGCCTTCAGTCCGTTGCAGAGGAGCGAGCTGGACGCCACTGTGGGGCTCTGAGAGTCCTGAATTCTTACTGGGTTGGAGAAGATTCCACATACAAATTTTTTGAGGTTATCCTCATTGATCCATTCCATAAAGCTATCAGAAGAAATCCTGACACCCAATGGATCACCAAACCAGTCCACAAGCACAGGGAGATGCGTGGGCTGACATCTGCAGGTCGAAAGAGCCCTGGCCTTGGAAAGGGCCGTAAGTTCCACCACACTATTGGTGGTTCTCACCGGGCAGCTTGGAGAAGGCGCAATACTCTCCAGCTCCACCGTTACCGCTAATATAAGTAAAGTTTGTAAAATTCATACCTAATAAACAATTTAGGACAGTCATGTCTGCTTACAGGTGTTATTTGTCTGTTAAAACTAGTCTGCAGCTTGTTTCTTGAATGCTTTGTCAAATTAAGAAAGTTAAAGTGCAATAATGTTTGAAGACAATAAGTGGTGGTGTATCTTGTTTCTAATAAGATAAACTTTTTTGTCTTTATCTTATTAGGGAGTTGTATGTCAGTGTATAAAACATACTGTGGTATAATAGGTTTAAAATAAATTCTTTAAGAGAAAAAAAAGAGAACATTAGGGAAATGATCTAGGACATTGATCTGGACAAAGATTTTTTTGGGTAAGACCTCAAAAGTATAGGCAACAAAGGCAAAAAAGACAAATGGCATTATATCAAGCTAAATACCATCTGTGCAGCAAAACAAACAATCTACAGAGTGAAGAGACAACTTGTACACAATGAGATATCATCTCACTCCAGTTAAAATAGCTATTATCAAAAAGACAAAAAATAATAGATGCTGGTGAGGATGTTGTGAAAGGGAAATTTGTCTTTTAGATAAATATTGGCATTTCCCTGATTACTGATGTTGAGCATTTTTTCATATGCCTGTTGGCCATTGATATGTCTTTTTTTGAGAAATGTATATTCAGATTTGTCCATTTTGAAATTGAATTGTTTTTATGATATTGAGTTGAGTCCTTTATATATTGTAGTTACTAACCCCTTGTTGGATGGATAGTTTGCAAATGTTTTCTCCCATTCTATAGGTTGTCCCTTCACTCTGCAGATTGTTCACAGGATCCTGCTGGTGGGAATGTAAATTAGTATTGCCACTTGGAAAATACTGAAGTTCCTCAAAAAACTGAAAATACATCTACCACATGATCCAGCAATCCCACTGCTGGCTAGATAGAAAGCAATCTCACTACTGGGTTAAATAAAGAAAATCAGTAGACTGAAGAGATATCTGCATACCCATGTTTATTGCAGCAGTATTCACAATAGCCAGGATAAGGAATCAACCTACGTATGTATGAATGGATAAATGAAGAACGTGTAGTACATATATACAATGGAATATTATTCAGCTATAAAAAAGAATGATTTTGATCATTACACATTGTGTACATGTATCAAAATATATGTACCTATATGTACAATTATGTATCAACAAAAAAGTCATTTCTTAAAGATGAAGCCAGTGAGTTCTTAGAGAGAACATAAAAATCCTCAATGTTTACGCACTTAATAACAATGCTTTAAAAGATGTAAAGTGAAAACCAATATAACTACAAGGAGAAACAGACAAACTCCAATTATAGCTGGAGATTTCAAAACCCCTAACTTAATAGGATACGTAGAAAAAATAGGAAAATAAAAATATAGAAGACTTGATCAATAGTATCAACTAACTTGATGTAACTGACATTAAGAGAGTGCTCCACCTAACAACAGCAGAATACATATTCTTTTCACAGTCCATTTACCAAGATAAACCATATTCTGCCGCATAAAACAATTCTCAGTAAATTTTAAAAGATTCAAGTCACATAATGACTGTTCTCTGACTATAATGGATTTAAATAAGAAATCAACAAAAGAAAGACTTCTGGAAAACCTCTAAATTTTTGGAAACTAAAGAACATATCTCTACATGGGTCAAAGAAGAAATGAAAAGGAAAATTAGAAAGTATTTTAAACGGAATGAAAAGAAAGCCACAGCCTATCGAGAAGCAGCTGAGGAAGGGTTACAGTAGGTATAAAGGGTCGCAAAGAAAGTTTTGAGAGTGATGGCTATATTCACTATCTTGATAATGATGTATGAATGTAAGCATTTCATGGGTTTATAGAAATGTCAAAACATCAAATCGTGCCCTCCAAATGCATGCAGTTTATTCTATGTCACTTATACCTCAACAAAGTAGTCAATGAAAAGTCATAAAAAGCTGACAGGGGGCCGGGCACGGTAGCTCACGCCTGTAATCCCAGCGCTTCTGGAGGCCGAGGCGGGTGGATTTCCTGAGCTCAGGAGTTGAGACCAGCCTGGGCAACATGGTGAAACCCCATCTCTACTAAAATAGTAGTCCCAGCTACTTGGGAGGCTGAGGCAGGAGGATTGCTTGAACCCAGGAGGCAGAGGTTGCAGTGAGCCAAGACCGTGCCACTGCACTCCAGCCTGGGCAACAGGGCGAGACTCTGTTTCCAAAAAAAAAAAAAAAAAAAAAAAAAGGCTGACAGATGCTGCAAAAGTAAAACCATCCAGAAAAATAACATATCTTATTAACCTTCTGACACATCTTTAAAGAACTTCTTCCCTAAAATATTTACTGAATACTCTTTATGATAAAAAGTTTTGTAACATTATTTTCTACCAAGAGAATAGAAATAATTCAGCTTTTATTACTGTTGATCAAAGTTGGGTTTTATTTATATCTCAGGAAAATTTTAAACTATTTAACTCCATTGGTGGCAAGTATGCTTTCTACTTTGGTTATCATCAGATGTCATCAGGATAAAGTGAGTCAAATATACTAAATTATGATTTGCTGTGAAGCAAAAGCATGTTTTCATCTACAGCAGCACTAGCTGTTTTTAATGCTGCTATAGTATTGTGCCTTACCGACACAGGAATGTTAGTATATTGTGCTTTGGGCGATTCCAATTGTATATGCTGCATTTTAAAGTATAATTTTTGAGGGCCTATAAGTGCCAGGTGCTATTCTAAGTGCTTCAGGTACAGCAGTGAATGAGATTGGCAAAAACTCCTTGTCCTTATTGAGCATAGATTTTACTGACAGGAGAAAGAAGATTAATAAACATGTATAGTATCTTATATTGAATGCTATGGTGAGAAAAAAAGTAGGAAATGAGGATAGAAGTTGTATACAACATGGTCTGGGGCAGGCTCACTGAGTGGATGACTTTTGAGAAAAGATCTGAAGAATCCAAGGCAGTGGGTCACAGGAGTAACTAGCGGGACAGTGTTTCAGGTAGAGACACAGTGTGTGCAAAGGCCGAGGCTGGTCTGTGTGTGGAGTGTTGAGGAACAGAGTAGTTTCAGGGGTGGGGAAACATGAGAGCAGAAGGAGGGGAAATCAGAGAGTAAAGTGACAGATTCAGGAGGAGGATAGTTTTGACTCAGGATGAGCTGGGACTCTTTGGAAGATTTTGAGCAGAGGGGTGATGTGATTTGTGTTTTAATAGAATCACTGCAGGGGGTTGAAGACTGACCCCTAAAAGATATGTCCAAATCTAGGTATGTCCATGTCTAAGACTAGATATATCCTAGTACCTGTGAATGTGACCTTATTTGGAAATACGGTCTTTGCAGATGTAATTAAGTTAAAGATCTCAAGATGAAATCATACTAGATTCAGGGTAAGCCCTAAACCCAATGACTGGTGGGAGAACACAGTGAACACAGCTGCAGAGAAGAAGGTAATGGGCAAACAGAGGCCGACGCCTGAACGATTCACCTAAGAACTAAGAGATTCCAAGGCTCGCCAGGGCCCACCAGCAGCTAGGAGAGAGGTGTGGAACATCTAAACATTCCCCCTATGGCCTCTAGAGGAAACCAACCCTACCAAAACCTTAATCACAGACTTCTGGCCTCTAGAACTGTAAAGGAATACATTTCCACTGTTTTAATCCATCAAGTTTGTGGTAATTTGTTCCAGCAGTCCTCATTAATGAACACAATCTTCTTGGCTTCTGGATAAAGAACTGACTCTCAGGGAAGCCAAGGACACCCCTGAGGAGGCTGCTATGGTGATCCAGGTGAGGCTTGCTGTTTAGATCACAATGGTGGCAGCAGAGTGGGGAGGAGGAGTAAAATCCAGAAAATGTTACAGATAGAACTGAGAGGATTTATTGGCAGGTTGGAGGTGGGGCATGAAAGAAAAAGTTTTTAGAAATGTGTGTGGAGCCTCAGAAGCCAAAGACATGGGCAGTGCTGGTTCTTAAGTTTATGTTTCTCACCCAATGTTTCTGCAAACCAGTCTTCATTTTTCCCAGCCCCAGCTCCATGTTCAGCAGAGCTAGAGGGAGATAAAGTCTGGGGAGAGAGACGAGACGTGTTCCGCTGTGTTGACTTCCTGTCCCTGTCAGCTACGCTACCACAGGAGCTAGTTCCAAATTCCAGCTTTTCCTCACACTGCCAGAGCAGCCTCAATGGACCCCTCCGAGGTACCAGCACCCACTGGCCCTCGCGCCCTCCTCAGTGGTCTGGTCTCACTGTGGGTCCCTTGTTGAGACTGCAGGCTTTTGATGAGCCCAGCTCTTCTGTTCCCCCAGCCCTCTAGACAGAGAGGCTGCTTCCTACAGTAACAACCTCTGTGCTGCCTCGGGGGCCCCCTTTTGCCTTTTAGACCTCTAATACCTGATTAACAATTATTTATATTAAACTCTGAGAATAATGCTGTGGTTTCTAGTTCTCAAACAGACTCTAACGCAGAAAGCATCAATGATCCCAAGAAAATCCTGAGCCACAGGAAGCACAGAGCTGCCATAGACAAGGCTGGGAAGAGCAGGTTTGGGGCCTGGTTTTGGACGAGTTACATTTAGACGCCTGCTGGACGTCATGAGGTGTCTGAGGGAGATCCCGAGTGGGCTGTCGGGTGTGTGCGTTTTGACTGCATGGGAGAGGCTTGGGCTGGAGATGGCCATGCGGAGACCACCAACATAGGCATTCAGCGCCACAGGCCTGCAAGGCAGCCTGGAGACATTCTGGGTCTTATATTTCTTTTCAGTTCCAGTGTCTTAGCACAGATCTTGGCACAGAGAGAGACTTCACAAATATTTGTGGAGGAAAGCATGCATGGATAAAAGGGTCAGTGAATGGTATTGGTTGAGTTATCGTGCTTACAACAGTGAACTATTGCGAAAAGAAAAAGAAAGTTTCCTAGGAATGGAACCCAGGGGACAGGGAGGAACATGGACGGACGCCTCAGAACCAACTTGCATGGCAAGCCGGGCGCACTCACCAGTGTGGCCAGTCTCCAAAGCGGGCATTTTCGCCAGCAGCAAGTGTCCCCCTGGGATTTTTTGGAACCCACGGCCTGGTCTTCCTCAGTCCAAAACTAACATTTGGAAACAGGCTCAGTTCCCAGCACATGAACGTGAACCTCCCCTTTCTGAGCCTCCTTAGGGATAAAATGTGGCCTTTCCCGTTGAGTGTTTCTTTTATTCACCCCAGGCCTCACACTTACCTTCTGCTTCAAGTTCTGGGGCATTATTAATTATTAATCTCTCCCAGTCCTTTTCCTTGGGAGCAGGATTTCCCCTGGTTTAGTCTCATCTTTGGTCAGGTGGAACAATGGCAGGTAAGGCCCTTCCTCCTCTGCCAGGAGCACAGTGAGTGAAAACCAATGCCTGGACCCTGGTACCTCAGGCGGCCCCAGCAGGCTGGCGGCAGGGCCTCAGGTGTCAGGTGCCTGTCATGATTCTGCTTTTTTGCTTGTCGTTGCAGCAGCATTGGATGTGAGCAGCGAAGGTACTGAAGAAGACAAAACAAGGTAAGAGGAAGAATTTCCAAAGCCACTCATTCCTCCTTGGAGAACTAGACCTGTAAGCTGCTCTTTCTGTCCTGCATTAGTTGATATCATCCTGAAGAAGCTTCCTTTTTAAGAAACATTACAGCTGCGAGTCATGTGATTGTGATTATGTCAGCTGCGGCACCAGAAGAGTTAAAATTAGTAAGGTTTCAGTAAATTTGACTTAAACTATGATTGAAAACTGCTGTGTACCCTCCGCCCGCACGTTCCAGTAAACTGCCTGCTGTGCCCCCGTAATGGGCCTCACCTGCTTTCCCCGTGGGGCGTCATGCAGCTTAAGGAGGGTGGCTGGTTCCCTTCCCCTTAGCTGTGTGACACCTTCCTCGCCCAGAGTAGCCCAGACCATGAGGGAGCCGCAATGCAGATGGAGCCACGGACAGATCGTTGCTGAGCGGGTCACTTTGGAAGCAGGTGGGCTGCAGATTTGCTCAGACCCAGACCCCTAGGGGCTCTTGCTCAGGGCTTCGGTGAACTTACCTACCTGTTTTTTTCCCCTATAGTCCAAAACTTTTACCATGCAATCAGTCCCCTGACATTTTTGGAGAGAAAGCTTCCGAGTTCCAAGCACTAGGTAGGTAGGTGAGTGGTCTGATTCCTGTTTCTGCCCACCACAGGCTGGTCAGGCCTCCCTCCTTCCCCGTCTCTAAGGCCGCCCCCACTGCAGGGCAGAGGGAAGCTGGTGGAAGGCCATGGCAGTGTTATCAGATGATAAGATGACAAGGTTTAGGAAATTGGAGAGGACAGATGCATGTAGCTTTCCTTACCCTCGTCGTAACCACAGCTCTAAAACTGATTTATGCCGTTCTGCCTGCCCTGAAGCTGGCTAGGGAGTGCCTTGGCTGGCAGTCTGTCTTCAGATGGGAGGCGATAAGGGGAATCCTGAGAATGGGTCATCAGGAAGCATTTAGAGAAAATTGTTTGCCCTCCCAGTGTCTTACACAGTCCACTGGCAGACAGTGTTTGTCGTGGCTGAGAGTTATCTCATGATTTTTAAACAACAGAATGTGGTGTGTGATCCCAGATGCAATCACGAGCTCATTGTGTTCATCGTTGCTAATGCCTAGCAGAAAGGCTAGTTGTTGGAAGATTCTCACCAGGAGGCAAAAATGAAGTTAAGATGAGCACATTTTCTTCGGTGGCAATGGGCTTTGTGAGAGGTGGGGATGGTGCTGGCTCCCATTGCTGCCCGGCCTCACCTGGAGTGGTCATTGATGTTTGCCAGGAGGGGCTGTTCCCAAGCAGAAGCTGATGAACCTAATGCTTTTGCTGTCCTCTTCCCCACTTCCCCAGATGATCTCCAGACAGATCTCTTGAGGGTTTCACTGGCTGCTTTAGGAGTAAACACTTGGTGTGGTCAAGTCCTCGGATGGAAGCATAAAGAATGCTTTCCAGGTGGTTATCAGCGCAGGCAGGGGACTCCTTGATAAGGATTGCCTAAGACTGTGCTCTCTCATTCTAACCAGAATGAGAATGTAGTTATTGTCCACTTAACATCAAAACCCCCACATATAAAGTCCAAAGCAAATTCACTTATCTGACAGTTTTGCCTGGACAAGGCCATGCATTTAGGTATCTTGGCTCTGACACATGGCTTGGTTGTATTTTTTAATCAAAAATACACTTGGGCTAGTAGATTTGAATACCCTCAATCTGCTTCTCTATGGTGGTGACCTTGGGCTCAGCCAGAATCTTTTGCCAGGTTGTGAACAGGGTTTTTTTTCTTTTTTCTTTTTGCCAAAACAGAAGATGACGTGACAAGGTAATCAGATATTGAGGTATAAGCATAAAGTAATGCTAAATAAATATTTAAAAATTTGAAAAAGAATGTTTTTAAACCACTAGTCAGGAGACAGCAGTGCTTTTTTATGAATCGGCCTCCTGTAATTTTCAGTGGCCTTGGGCTTGTGGGCAGGAGGTAACGGCAGGGTTGGATTAGCTTATTGATTCAGTGTGCTTGGAAAGGACAGTAGGATAAAAAGTTGTCAATTGGCGGGCCTGCGACCCTGCACTGGCTGATCATCCTGGCGAGGAAGCAGACCTCAATTGATTTAAGGACCCTGCCAGCTTGCCATTGCCCTTCCTCCTCATCTCTCCCCGCTCTGCCTCTGTCTCTTTGCTTTAGCCACTCCTCTTTTTCTGTTTCTCTCCCTCTCTTTGTTCTCTTAAACTTGTCTCCACCGATAAACTTTACAAAATAGTAGGTATAATTGGGTATATACATACATTTAAAACATTCTGGAAAGAGTCTCCCCCACAACCCACCAACATTTTAATAATTATCTCTGAATGAGAGGATTACACATGACTTTATTCTTTTCCTTCATATCTGTCAATACTTTTTAATTTTTTCAGTGACTATATCTTTCATACTCAGACATTTTTAATAAAAATGAGAAGCAGGATGCTGAGTTATCTACATAGGATGAAAGTAGAAGTTGAACGTGAAAACAGTTTGCGCAAGAGTCTCCTCCCTTGACTAACATCAGCTGGCGACAGTGTGGGGCCAGTGTCTTCTTCAGTGATCTCCTCAGGCCTGGGAGAACCACTTTAGAGTGGACTTTGATACATGTTTGTGGCATTAATAATTAGGGAAGGATATAAAGAAAAGGCAATTTTGGAGGAGGCAACTGTTTGATTTTCAAATGATTGCTGTTGAAGATTCGGTCTGTTTGAATAAAGTGAAACGGATAGTGGTGTTGAACTAAAAGGCTTAATTGGACACAGGCAGGATTTAATAAAACTACCATTTTTAACCCCAGTAATCTGGCAGATATTTTTTAACCAAGAAAGTCCTCTGTGGGAATCCTAAATACTGGTCTTTGGTCACTTGCTAAAAATATCTATAAAAGCAAGTGTGGGATGTGGGATGTCCCCACAATGTCCTCCATTTTCTTTGCGTTTAGCAAGTCTGTTTCTTTCAAGGAGAAATATTAATGGATTTCTCTGGTGCCCAAACCTGCTTGTGGAAGGAGGAGACTGACCTTACTGTCTCCCCATTCTACATAATCTGGGTGTTCAGCCAACTGGCACAGATGGGCCAGACGCCAGGCTCAGCAACGTGCCCTGTACACAGCTTTCTACCTCCCTGAAAGCAACCACCTATAAATGTCTGGTGTGAAGACTACAAAAGTTGAGCGAGTTAGTAAAATGCTAAGCTGCTTCCAACAGGACATTCATCCCAGTTATTGCTCTGATGGGTGAATTTAAAGCTCTGCTAAAGGAATCTTTCCAGGAATTCCGTCTCTAAAGCAGCATACTCTGGGACTTTAGTGGTGGAGAATCCACACCCATATTTTCCCCCCAAAATCACTTGTCTAGTTGCCATGTCTCCTTAGGACTCTATTACATCACTCTTATGTTTCTAGAATATTTTGTGCTGAATGACTTTCTTACAAAAAAAAAAGGCAAAGCAATTGGTAATAGCTAACAGAATTTGGATTGGTGATGACTAAGGACTCAAGGTGCAATTTCTGGTTATTGAGTAGTCACTTTATTTACTTGGCAGGATGACAGCAGTATTGTGAGAGAGTAATCTTTATTAATTTTGGTCCAAAAAAAAAATCCTGAGTTTTTTTAGAGAGAGGTCCCCAAAATGTATTTTTTTAAATGTCAAAATAATATGAAAAAAGACTGAAACTTCAATAAGGGAATTCCTCAAGCACATTTTATGTTCAGCATCAACTGAATTGTGTTTTCTGTTTTATGTGGGCAATCTATGGACTGTTGTAAGTCTATAAGCTGTTGTGTCTAACATCTCATTAGCATTAGTGGAAGTGTCATTGTGAATGGCCTTTCTCTTAAAGACATATACCTTCCTGGTATGGATGGGTGAGCCTGCATGTCCCTGCTGCCGCCCCGCTGTGCTTACTGTCTCCTTCACTTCAGCCTCTTGAGCTCATTTGAAAAACTAGAGCCCCAGAATAGCGACAGATGACTCCAGGAATGCCCTGACCTTTGAAAATGTTTGTGGATACTCTGAGCCAGCCGTGAACTGTGAAAAGACATCTACTCATCTTCCCTGCCTCCTACCCGCCCTCTGGCTCTCCTCATTCAAATATAAATTTGTTTAAATGATTAAAGAGCAAGTTAACGAAGTAAAAACAGTACTGCTTCCTGTGCAGAAATTACATGCTTGTTTTCATCAGGGCCATTCATTAGATGGTTTGCTGCATGTTATATTGTCTTTGCCGTCTGCTGAGCTACCTTGATTGGATACCAGGAGGAAATTATTTCTTAATGTAATTTTATGCTTAATGTATAGATTTAGTGCCTAGGGGTTTTTTTTTTTAATAATTTCTGCTGCTTTTAAAGCTCTATTAATACTTTAATTATGAGTTTTCTTTTTTTCATAGCCTAAGGCTATTGGATGGGCAGGCAGATTTTTTATAAATTAAATAAGTAGATATGGTTCACTTACAGAGGAAACAAAGAAAATAATCAGAGAAAGTAAACTATTTGGGGGAACGACCATAATCATTTTCCTAATTTAAATAAAGATCTGCCTACAGTGCAGAGCCTTGGTGATCTGACTAGACCATCACTTTCTGAAATAATGGAGACTCCACCGCCACCCCCTACTGCTCTTACCCCAGACATAGAAAAGCTTTCAACCATTATGTGAAAAAGGAATAAGATTGAATGATCTTATACTGCAAGAAGAAAAGAAAAATGAAAAAGACAGTACAGAAACTCTAAGGCCTGGGAATGCTGGTCTTGACTCTTACTAATTGGCTATGTGAACTTGGGCAAGTTATTTACTTTCTATGAGCCTCAGTTTCCACATCTCTAAAAGTGTTAATAACATCTACTTTTTCTGTCTTTATAGGGCTTTTTATTCCCCCCAGAGACAGGGCCTCATTATATTATGCATGCTAGTCTCAAACTCCTAGGCTCTAGTGATCATCATGCCTCAGCCTCCCAAGGAGCTGGGACTGCAGGTGCACACTACTGTGCCTAGCTTTGACAGGGCTTTTATGAGGGAGAAAGTACATAATAGGTGTAAAACTGCTTGTCAAACTGTAAAGTGTTGTGCAAATACAAGGCAGAGGCCACATGCTGGCAATCATGGGCCAAATATTGCACATGTATTTTGCTTGGTTTGCACTGTATTTTTAAAAACAGAGCTAACATCTAAAAATAGAACAATTTACATAAATTTTGGATTTCTTCTCTTGAAAAACCAAGCAATGTGGCAACCTGGGCCCCATCTCTGTGTGGCAGCAGTTGGCCCGAGTTGAATTGTGGCAGCTCCTCAAGAAGGGGCACGCCGTTCCAGTTCTGGCGATCTGTCCCCTTCCCTGACAGCTCTGACAATGACAGTGGTCTCTTTCCCTGTTGATACAACTTGCCTGTCTCATTTGTGTATTTGAATATGTGATACTTGAGTAATATATTAGACTCACTGCTTTAATTCTATGCCAAAACGCTTTGGATTTGTGAAGACAAAGCTAAAGCCCCAGCTTGGACATTTTTCAGCTGGGGCAACTTGGTCAAGTCACTTCACCTTTTTGAGACTTTTTCTTTCTATGCACAATGGAAATATAATGACCTCATAAGATTTTGGAAAAGTTTCATATAAGATAAGCACCTCAGCTTATAAATAAGAATGAGTAACACATATCTGTTATGTGTTAGAAGATATACGGTTATTTATTGCCACAATGATGCTTCATGTAACAACCACAATATCTCAGTGGCAATAAGCACTTATTTTTCCCTGTGAATTTATAGGTTGGATGGATGGCTCTGCTGATCTGGGTTGGGCTCTCTCACATGTCTGAGGCTGGTGGCTGGGCATTCTATTCCATGTGACTCATCCTCCAGCAAGTTGGTCTGGGCTTGTTCTCATGGCAATGTCAGAGGAACAAGAGAGAGAAAGCAAGAATGTGCAAGTGCTTTCTCAAGTCAATGCTTGTGTTATATTTGCCATTATCCCAGTGATCACGGTAAATCACATGGCAAAACCTAAAGTTGAGAGTTGGGACAGAAAGGCCCTTCTACAATGGGAAGGCACTGCAAAGTTACATAGGAAAAAGACCCAAGGAGGCGTGAGGATTTGAGGCCATGCCTGCCATCAATCAGCCACAGTAGGGCAGGCTAACCTGCTGAAACAAATAAATTCTAAAGTAGATAATAACTGAAATACTCTAGAAGTTAATTTCTTGTTCATTTAACAGTACAGGTCCTGGTTACTGGGTGACTCCTTTCATTTCTTAGCTCCATTATCACCTAGATCCCACTACTGCCTATATCAGGGGTTGATAAACTTCTTAAAGGGCTACATAGTAAACATTTTAGGCTTTGAGGGCCATATAGTTTCTCTTGCAACGACTCAATGCTTCTCTTGTACATAAGCAGCCATAGACAATATGTGAATGAATGGGCATGGCTGTGTTCCAGTAAAACTTTATTTACAAAAACAGACAACAGGCTAAACTGGCCATGAGTCACAGTTTGCTGACTCCTGCCCCAAGAGCTAACGGCTTGTTAGATATTGGGTTAATATGCAAGTTCACAGAGAGGACAGTCTTACCAAATATTTTGCCCACGGAATAAGAGGAATCTCCAGCTTCCCATCCTGCCCTATCTGAGCCTTTGCTTTCTCTGGTGCCAAAACACTAAGCCAATTCTCATATATGCACATTTTCCAAACAGTTGTTTCTTCCATTCCATGTCATTCCATTTCATTCCACTATATCTTTTTTCATTTCATAATATTAGCACATACTTAACGTTTCATAGTGTGCTTGTGTTTTACGGCTTCAAGTGGAATATTGCTTAAGTTGTAATCACTATAGCAAGCACTGAAAAACAGAGATATAGTGAGAAAACAAATACATTTAAATAGAATACTAAAAAACATTTAACTCAAAAGAAGGCAGGGAAAACGAAACTAATTCCTGTTAATACTAATTAAAAGCAGAGATGGTCAAATAGATTTTTAAAAAGGATCCAACTTAGAAACAAACAGGAAGCCAATAATAAGATGGTAGAACTAAATCCAAACTGATCAAAAATTATATTAAATGTAAATGGTTTAAACACACCAACTATATGCTGTCTACAAGAAATTTACTTCATAGTTATACAGGTAGAGGACAGGAAAAGATTGTACCGTATCCGTTTTTTTTCCCCCCATGTAATAGATTACTACAAGTAGTGGCTTAAATGCTGTGTAACAGATTACTACAAATCGTGCCTTAAAACAACACATTTATCATCTCAGGGGTCAGAAGCCTGGGTATGGCTTAGCTGGTTACTTTACTTCAGGGCCTTACCGAGTTTTAACCCTCAGGGTCTTGGATGAAGCTGTGGCCTCATCAGAAGCTTGGGGGTGGTGGATGATGGTGGGGGGAGGCGCAGAATCTGATTCCAAACTTCCTCAGGTTGTTGGCAGAATTTATTCCCTTACGGCTGCAGGACTAAAGCATAAGTTTCTTATTCACATACATTTGTCAGTGTAGATGAAACAGACTAGCTCCTCAGAAAACAGAAGTTACCAAAACGAACCCAAGACAAAGTAGATAATCTGAATAGTCTTATAATTATCAAAAGTAATTGAATCCATACTAAAAAAAACTTCAAAAACCAGAGTTTCAGTAAGTCTATCAAATATTTAAAAAATCAATTCTAAACAATTTCTTTCAGGAAATAGAAGAGAAATACTTCCCAACTCATTTTATGAGGCCAGCATTACATTGAAAGCAAAACTGGACAAAGGCAGTAACAAGACAAGGAAACTACAGGTCAATATCCTCATGATCATAGACACAAAACCCCCCAACAAATTATTAGCACATCAAATCCAGCAATATAAAAACAGAATACTACACCACAACCAAGTGGAGTGTATCCTGAGAATGCAAAAGTAGTTCAGTCTGTGAAAATCAATCAATGCAATTCACTCTATTAATAGTCTAAAGAAAAAGCACATGATGGCCGGGCACGGTGGCTCAAGCCTGTAATCCCAGCACTTTGGGAGGCCGAGATGGGCGGATCACGAGGTCAGGAGATGGAGACCATCCTGGCTAACACGGTGAAACCCCGTCTCTACTGAAAATACAAAAAACTAGCCGGGCGAGGTGGCAGGCGCCTGTAGTCCCAGCTACTTGGGAGGCTGAGGCAGGAGAATGGCGTAAACCTGGGAGGCAGAGCTTACAGTGAGCTGAGATCTGGCCACTGCACTCCAGCCTGGGTGACAGAGCGAGACTCCGTCTCAAAAAAAAAAAAAAAAAAAAAAAAAAAGAAAAAGCAGATGATTATAGCAATTGATGCAGAGAAAGTATTTTAAAAAATTCAACATTCACTCATGAAAAAAAACAGCAAACTAGGAATAGAAGGGAAATTATTATTTTAATTATTTTTGAGACAGGGTCTTGCTCTGTGGCCCAGGCTAGAGTGCAGTAGCATAAACATGACTCACTGCAGTCTTGACCTCCAATCCTTTCACTGCCACCTCCCAAGCAGCTGGAACCATAGATGTATGCCACCGTGCCCAGCAAGTAATTTTTAAAAAATTTTTTTTGTAGAGATGGAGTCTTGCCATGTTGACCAGGCTGGTCTTGAACTCCTGGGCTCAAGCAAGTTTCCTGCCTCAGTCTCCCAAAGTGTTGGGATTACAGGCATGAGCCATTGTGCCCGGCTGTGGCTCATGTGTGTAATCTGTAATTCTTAAACCTGATAAAGGACACCTACAAAAAGCCATGAATGTGGCAAAAACAACAAAGAGTTCTCAAATGCTGGGCAATATTGCACAGTACAATTGCTTTCCTTGGCCTAGTGTGGTGCAGCAATAAAATCCTAAGGCATCACCGTTTCCAAAATTGTGCTTATGATTCCTGATAGTCTGGTGACCAGCAGTTGGCGAGAACATTGGTGCAACAAAAGTGAGCTCTGGATTTTTATTGTGTAGCACTGGGATTGGGACTGCATACTCTGTGTCTTACTGTGACTACGTCGTGCAGAAATGGGGTGGTGAAAAGAACATTAAGTTGGTGGAGAAGCACTTTGCTGAACAAGGATATAGGCTCTGATAACAAGGCTGTGCGTCAGGAAGCTGGCAGTTAATCCGATCTTGGGCGCCTCCTGGGAACCAGAGCCAGCAATCAGCATCACGCAGGAAAACAGCAGGGACCTGGAAATGAGATTTCTGAAAGTCAGGAAGTTGGCAGTTGAGTCAGAGCTGCAGAACCAGCTGGAATGAGAACCTTTAGCTATCAGCACCAAGTAACAAAGCAGCGAGGAAGAGCTCACTAAAGGGACCACGGAGAGTTTTTTGGTTATTTTCTTTCTTTCTTTCTTTTTTTTTTTTTAAATGAAGGGACTCAGAAATAAAAAGCTTTGCTTAATTATTGTTACAGCCAGCCAGAGATTCAAAACAGCAGAGTCATAAAGAGAAATGTCTCATGAAGGTTATTGTCTCATGCAGACAAGTGCACTTGAATTTGTAGTCAGGCACTTCTACTTTTGAGCTTGTTTCTGTCAGCCAGACTTGCCACACTTTCTTCTTAATGACTGGAACTTCTGACTTCCCCACGCTCTTCCATGAGAAGTTGGGTCTCTCAGTCAGTTAAAGCAGAAAAAAAAGAAAAGTTTAACAATGAGGCAAAGTTGGAAGTATAATTTCAGGCGTTCTAATCTTCAGCGCACACTTAAATATCAGTATATATCTTTTTCTTTCCTGTCCTTTTCTGGAATTGCTAACAGAATGCATCAGTTCAATTGCTTAAAGAATGTGTCAGTTAAAGCTTAGCTTAAGTGTAGCTGTGAAGTTGAGCTGCTCTGGTTCTCAAGATGCTCTAAGCAAAGAAAAGTATAGAATTTTGCAGAGGCAAAGAAGTGGTATGGAAGAGTCTCAGAAACAAGCCAGCTCTTCCTGGAAAGAAAAATCACTAGATGTCTCAGTGGCCAATAGAAGAACTCCAGCTTTTTATTTGAGACTCAGCCTTCAAGGCAGCATGTGTGATAGACAGCACCCACTCTGGACGTCCGACAACCTGGGTTCAGACCCACATTTGCCCCTCTGGGGCAGTGGTTGTGGTGGACTCTTGATTCAGGCAGTCTGGATTCAAGGGGCAAGTCTGATAGCTTCTTATTGTTGACCATGAGCAACTTAGTTCACCTCTTTGTGCATCAGTTTCCTTATCTATAAAAAGAGATGATAATCATATCTATCTTGTAGAGTTGTTGTGAAGACTAAATGAATTACCACTGCATGTTTAGAACGTCTGGAACCATACCTACCTCATTATATGGGCTATATAAACGTTTGCTGTTATTATATACTAACTAGGTCCTAGGGTAATTTACCTGTCTGGTTTCAGCTTCCTCAGCTGTAAAGCTAGAGTGCTGGCTTTCAAAATGTGGTCTGGAGACCTCTAGCATCAAAATAACCTAGAGTATCAGTTTAAATAAAATCTCTTAGAGTGTGGCCTGGAAAGGAGTTATAAAAATGCCATTCTTATGCATGTTTATTTAATCGTAGCAGAACCCACATAATTAAATGAGCATTGAGCTCATTCAAACAGTTGGCATTGAGTTGCTTTGGGAGGAAGAGAGAAATTATGCCCTGAGAGGCACGAGCACTGACCCTCTGACAAGAGAATGGAAAGCTGAGTCTGAGCTGTAGACAGGCTGTGCCCATTCCGGCAGTGAGTGGAAATCATGGCCTGGAGATGAGTGAGTCGCCTTTTTCATAAATGTCCATGGAGTGGTCATGGAATGACCTGATAAAATTCTCCTTCCCAGTTGTATGGACTCAGAGTGAGCCCTTGAATCTTTGTGGCAATAAACAAAAAAAGTAATTTGTTGGAAGTCAGAACTAAATTCTCTGTCTTCTGTGCTCCCATTCACATTATTTCTATCCTATTATGTATCACGGTGAAAGTACTATGTGTGTCTCCTCCTGAAACTATGAGCTTCTTAAATACAGGGTGAATACCTTATTCATCATTGGATTCTTCTCTCTTCCTCCTCCTTTGCCCTAGCATTTAGCACAGTGATTTGCATGTGGTCGTTCTTTAGTGTTTGTTGGATGAATCAGCAGAAGACCCTGTTTGAACTGAGTCACGGGGATGGTGTTTACAAGTCTGTGATCCCAGGCAATGTACACTGTAATCGAAGAGACCCACAGAAACAAAGGCAGTGGAAAAATCCTGCCTCCATCACAAAGGCCTTTGCAGTATTAATACAGTGGAAGATATAAATCTTAATTAGTAGCAGGAAAAAGTGATGATGTATCAAGGTTCTCAAAATGTCAGCTGGTGGCTGCTCAATCCATTCATTTATAGCTGCTAACCATAGCACTGTGATACTGAAACCAATACTGCTAATTAAAGGTGTAATGACAATCAGCCAGCTCACTGTTAATTGATTCTTAATACTTCAATTACTTGTTTTTATGCCAGTCGAATTTAATCAAAGGAGGTCAGAGAGTCATACAAGGCTTATAATTTTTAAATGATTTGCATATGTTAACTTTTATGAGATCATTTTCATAAGCCAAGTGAAAAGGTACCTATATTCATATATACTTTACTTGCTCATTAAAACTTTTGGAAAATAAAGTTAATCCTTGATGACAAATAGATATAAATATTTCAACAACAAGGGGGAAATTTTGTTACACCTTAGACTTTGGTTCTATATTCTGTTTCTTTATCCTCTGCTGGAAAATAACCCCTGGATTTTTAATAACTTAAGAAAAACTTTCACTTGGGGCCCATTCTCCATAATATTATTTTTCCTTTCTTGTCTTGGACAAGTTTTGAAGGGGAAAGAGGTTTACAGATCCTCTGCTCATCACCCTTACAATGTGGCTTCTGCCTCCTTTACATATTTGAAAGCCACCATTAGCCTTTTTTTTTTTAATACTTTAAGTTCTGGGTACATGTGCACAACGTTCAGGTTTGTTACATATGTATACGTGTGCCATGTTGGTGTGCTGTACCCATCAACTCGTCATTTACATTAGGTATATCTCCTAATACTATCCCTCCCCCCTGCCCCCTCCCCACAATAGGCCCCGGTGTATGATGCTCCCCTTCCCGAGTCCAAGTGGTCTCATTGTTCAATTCCCACCTATGAGTGAGAACATGCAGTATTTGATTTTCTGTTCTTGCGATAGTTTGCTGAGAATGATGGTTTCCAGCTGCATCCATGTCCCTACAAAGGACACGAGCTCATCCTTTTTTATGGCTGCATAGTATTCCATGGTGTGTATGTGCCACATTTTCTTAATCCAGTCTGTCACTGATGGACATTTGGGTTGATTGGACATTCACAAGTCTTTGCTATTGTGAATAGTGCTGCAATAAACATGTGTGTGCATGTGTCTTTATAGCAGCATGATTTATAATACTCTGGGTATATCCCCAGTAATGGGATGGCTGGGTCGAATGATATTTCTAGTTCTAGATCCTTGAGGAATCGCCACACTATTTTCCACAATGGTTGAACTAGTTTACAGTCCCACCAACAGTGTAAAAGTGTTCCTATTTCTCCACATCCTCTCCAGCACCGGTTGTTTCCTGACTGTTTAATGATTGCCATTCTAACTGGTATGAGACCTTTAGCCTTTACCAGCTTAACTCAAATGGCCTTTTCACAGTCCTCAGTTGTCTTGCAGACTTTAATACTATCGACCACTCTTTCTTTGAAACTCTGCCTTCCTTGGCTGGGATCTCCACTAACCACTCCGTCAGAAATATTTTCCAGAAGGGATTAAAATAGCCTGCAAGATAGGCAGGGAATATAAGTGTGGAGGCTTACTGGGCTGCAGGGGGCAAGGAAACCCTGGGGCAAGAAGTGGTGGCTCCTTCTCAGGAAAAGCTCAATGACCAGCAGGTCAGAACACCCAGACCAAGAGGGACTGGCAAATTCTCCGATTCTAGGCCTGTGTTTGTATTTAAGGGGGCAGGCTGGGAGCACATCTCTGGGAGGGTGGGATGCAGACTTTAGTTGCAGAACCAGGCTATGTTGAGTGAAGTCCTTTAAAGAGAGGACCAACAGGGATCCAGTCCACCTTGGAAACAGGATTGGCAGGGGAGAGAGAAAGCAGATCCCAGGTGGCTATCTGGGGCACAGGTCTGGGCTTTTCCTGGGTGGTGGAGGTGAGACAGCTCCTCATCTGGAGTTGATTGGAGATTCCCCATGTGGTATAGGTGGTATGCACACAGCCACTGTTGCCAAACTCCTCTTTTGACATTTGGGTGTTTTAAAAAAAAAAAAACCACTGTTTGCCAGCTTATACTCATAGTTTGCAGACGGCATCCATGACTATGAGAAGCTGGGGAGGGAAAGATACTCCTATAATCCCTCTTGGTCTCTTTTCCCATTCAGTCTCCATCTGTCTTCCCCAACTCCGATAGTCTCTGGTGATCTCTTGGTGATCTCACCTCTCATAACACCAGCTGAGGAGGCAATGAGCTGTGAGGATTGAGGACTTCAGAGTTAGGCAGACCCAGGCTGGAAAAGCTGCCTCTTACTCATCCTTCCTAAGCCAGTTTTCTCATCTGTAAATGGCCTTGTTGGGTTGTTGTGATAATCATATAAAATAAAGAATGCGAAGAACCCAGCACAGTGGCAGTCACGTTGCTGTTTCTTGATTATTTCAAGCTCTGCCTTCTCTCCATCTCCAAATCCAAATTCTCTAGCCGTGAACTCATGTGCAGGCTCTGGGTTCCACACCTCCAGTGGCTTAAGGACATTGAATGGAAGGCTTTCTCCTTGTCAGACACTGTGCCAGACTCTTGATTTACATCACCTCAGCTATTGGAATTGTTCCCATTAGAGATGAAGAGAGAAGAGGCACAGAGAAAATGTGAAACTTTCCCAAAGCCACACAACCAGATTCAAACTGAGATTTGTCTGACTTCAAGGAGCTCATATTTTTGGGTCAAAATTGGACTCATCATCCCTGAGTAGACCTGCTCCTCACCAGGGGAAGCATACAAATTAAAAATTCCAAGTCCCTTTGAATTTTCCTTTCTTATCACCCCTATCTCCACTCCCTATCCCCTCTCCCTTGCTGTCCTCCCTCACTCATATCCAACCAGTCATTATATTGTCTATTCCTTATTCCTCCAGTGTCCCTCTCCTCTCCATCCACCGACACTCTGACTCAGTTCTCAGCCCCTGGGTGGGGACTCCCGACCTGCTTCCAGGAGGCACATTCTGCCCTGGGCTTCTCTGTAGGGCATAACATAGCGCTGAGCAGGACAGACCTGGGAGCCAGACTGCTGGCTGCAAATACTGGTTCCATCCCTTATTCATGGTGTGGCCATAGCCAAGTTACTGTAACCACTCTGTGCATTAGCTTCCTAATACCCACCTCAAAGGGGTGTCACGAGGATGAATTGAGTTGATCTTTAAAAAGCACTTGGAACTACATCTGGAACACAGTAAGCAGTATATACAAATAAACCAATTGCAACCAGACCCCTGGTCCTAACATGACGATTTTATTCGAGATTCTCTTAAGAAACTTCTAAATCCCGAAGAATTGAAGGCTAGGGTTGTGCCAAAACATACACCCAGGCTGATCCCACTGCCTCCTGGAGAGCCCCTCTGCTGGTTCTCATGTGTGCTTTCCAGATTTGAGCCTCGCATTCTGCTTCTCAGCTGCGCAGCCCTCTCCTGACTCTTAGTCAGCTTGCAGGCCCCCTTCAGGACTTCCTCCTCCAGGCAGTCTCCCCAGCCCACAGTGATGACCCCTGCCTGCTTGAGACTGGGAGTTTCTTGCAGTTATTTTGTACTTAATTGCGACCTGCCACATGATATTTGCTATACTGCATTTTTTTTCTTTGAGATGGAGTTTCGCTCTTGTTGCCCAGGCTGGAGTGCAATGGTAGGATCTTGGCTCACTGTAACCTCCACCTCCTGGGTTCAAGTGAATTCTCCTGCCTCACCCTCCCAAGTAGCTGGGACTACAGGCATGCGTCAGCCTGCTTGGCTAATTCTGTATTTTTAGCAGAGATGGGGTTTCACCATGTTGGTCGGGCTAGTCTCCAACTCCTGACCTCAGGTGATCCACCCACCTCGGCCTCCCAAAGTGTTGGGATTACAGGTGTGAGCCACAGTGCCTGGCCCATATTGCATTCTTATACATTTTTATTTAACTTGTAACAATACTTACTCTTTGTCTACACAAATTAATTATAAGCTTCATGCCAGTAGAGACTTTTCCTTTTGCCTCTTTGTTTTCTCCACAATGTCTAGGATAGTATTTTGCACATGAGATATGTTCCCTAAACATATGCCAGTTGAATCATAAACCACTTTAAAACAAAAATAGCTGACATGAGGCTAAAGATAACAAAATTAAGTGTTAGTTGGTTTCTTAGTTTCATTTTGAAAATTTTTGTTTTGGTTCAAAAGTTCGGAAATCTTTAGTTAGAAATGCATTTATCCTACGTGGTACTTTGAAACCAAAGATGTTAGAGTGACACCACTTTATTGTTTTCTTGAAGTGTTAAGTGATGTGTACATAGAATATTGTTTGACAATTTTTTTTTTACATTTGTATATTTTAAGGTTTGGGGAGGGTAGTTTTTGAAATATGGCTAAAAGTCAAGTGAGAAGAATATACATTATCACCTAATTTAATTTTAAGATTAGACTGAAGCACAAGAAACCTCAGCATCATTTAGTTCTCCTTCATGTTGTAAAGAATCAGCAATCTAATACCTATCCTGAGAATCTATGGGCTTCTCTCTTCCTTTTTCTCACCTTACTCTAGTAACTATTTTAACTTTCAATATCCCTTCATGAGTGGGTTTTTGTCATTTGAGATACCCCCACATCTTTTCAGTCAAAAGGCAGAGTGGGAGGAGAGGACGAAAAAGAAGAGGAAAGAAGTACAGCTATTCTTTATGTCTAGCACACTCTCTAATATTGTAGATAGAAGCCAAGTACCTTACTGGTGCATGCCATTTATTCAATCTTAATCTTTTCTTTGTAGTGAAAAATCTGAGATTCTTGAGCTTTCCTAAGAACGTATTCTCTATGACTTTAATCATCCGGGTTGCTCTCTTTGGAACCTTTTCCAGTTTCACAATAAAAGCAATTTAACAGAGTTTCTGAGCCCTGGTGCTTTTTCTTTAGAAAAAGGGCCCTTGCTTCACTGGAATCTATCCTCTTTCCCTTTCTTCCCCACTTCTTCACTTTCTTTTTAGTGTAAAGCTGAATTATGCAAGAACTAAAGAAGTCATTTGCTTCTGTTCATTATCGATCAGTATGTATGTGTACCTGTGTGTGTGTGTGTGCGCGTGCGTGCGTGTGTACAGTCTTAGCTCAAAATAATGAACTTTAGCCAATAAGTTAAGCCATAGTGAGAAATGTGTAAACTCCCCTCCTGGACTGGGGCTTGGGGCTCTTGGAGCCTTGCCTGATGGAGAAATTTGAGTGAGCTTATGGTGAAAACATGACTTACAGCATGTGGATCCTAAAGACCTTTCCCTCCATCTCCTCTAGTGGACCGATGTTTTTGCCCACTCAACATCCTTTCTCCTTTCCTCTGGGAGAGGAAGGAGCAGGAGTCCCATTTCCCATGGGGGGTCCATGTGGCCTGACCCCTGCCTGCCCACATCTCCCAGGAGTAGGCAGTGACTCGGGCCTGGCCAATCAGAGAGCTCCATTTCCCAATTCACAGTGATTGGTTCAGGGCTAGACACATGACCAAAGCCAGCTCAGTTAGCATTTTCCGTGGGACACTTGTTTTTGTGCTGTTCTTCCACTGGCGGGGACTAACTTTATAGATTAGCAACTTTGGGTTGCTGTGGCCACCTTGTTTCTCAGATGGAGAGAGCCTGTTAGATGGAGAGAGTGAGAGAGAGAGCTCTGACGAAATCCTGTGAGTGATGCCTGACGTCAGTATAGCCCTGGACATGTCTGAAATATGAGCCAAGAAACCACCTTTGGGAAAAAAAAAAAAAAAAAAAAAAAAAAAAACTAGTTTCAGACATGTTTTTGTCACTTATACACAGTTCCTGACTTACCCTTGTCATTTTATAATGAGGACATTGAGCCACAGAGTGGTGAAGTGTCTGCAATAGCCTCCTAATTAGAATTTTTGCTGCCGTCCATGTTGGCATTATCCCCTTTCCTTCACTTCCAGCCCACCACTCCCCTTTTCCCTGTGACGCCAGAGTGATCTTTCTAAACTTCGTATGTGGTGTCTGATTGAGCTTTTTTTTTTTTTTTTTTTTTTTTTTTTGAGATGAAGTCTAGCTCAGTAGCCCAGGCTGGAGTGCAGTGGCATGATCTTGGCTCACTGCAACCTCTGCCTCCTAGGTTCAAGTGATTCTCATGCCTCGGCCTCCCAAGTAGCTGGGATTACAGGTGCATGCCACCACACCTGGCTAATTTTTGTATTTTTAGTAGAGGTGGGGTTTTGCCATGTTGGCCAGTCTGATCTCGAACTCCTGACCTCAAGTGATCTGTCAGCCTCAGCCTCCCAAAGTGCTGGGATTACAGGCATGAGCCACCAGGCCTGGCCTGATTGAGCTCTTTATGATGAAACTCTTTGATGACTCTCCAGTTGCCTCTGCTGAATACAGCTGAAGCTTCCCAGCACGGCACAGATGACCTCACAGTCAGGTCTCTGTCCCACACGCCTGCCTCTGCTTTTCCTTAATATTTATTCTCCAGTTATTCTAAAATACTTAAGGTTCCCCAAGCATGCCATGCCATTTTAAACTTCTTTCTTTTGCCACCTAGAATTCCCTCTGTCTGGAATGTTCTTCATGTTCTGTGCTAATTTTGAGCTTTTTATTTGTCCTTCAAAATTAATCCAGTTAAAACAAAAGTCAACCCAGTTATCATCCTTCTCCCTGAAGGGGCTTAGAAACTAATAGTAATTCAAGTGACTTCCCTGAGATGACTCGCCTGGTAGTCAGAACTGGAACCCAAGTCTCCTGACTTCCAACCCATTGCTCTCCTACTGCCCTATGATAGATTTAACCTGGAAGAGGTCCAGTGGACCCTGAATTCTCCTCTGTTTACAAAAGCACATCAGTTGCACTGGATCACCCTTATTCCCCACCCTGGCATCTGGATGGCAGCAGCAGACTTCATTGTACAGAGTTTTTAATGTGCCACCAATTATGTGCTGTCTTTCAGGTTGTGCTAATAGCATAAAATGCTTGATGCTGAATGTTTTTCTCTTATCTATTCATGTATAGTGGTAGCTCCCGGCTGTAAGCATCTGGCCTGCTAACTGCATGGTAAATAATAGGAAACATGCTGTAAGTCTTAATGAACTACTTGTCTAAAATTATTTCTGTATAATCAGAATACTATTGTTGCTATCAATAAAAACAGCCACTGGGGACAGGTGCCTGGACCCCACTCTGGCCCAATTAAATAAGAATTGCTGAGGGTGAAGCCAGGCCTTGTGATTGTGAAAGCTTCTGTGGTGATTAGTGTGCGGTCAGGGTTGAGAAACACTGGGCTCATCAGTTCCTCCTTGAGAGGAGGCCTAAGCAGGAGTGACAAAAGTTTTGAGCTATGGAACCAAAATAAGGTCATAAGGGGAAGATGTGACATTTTAAAAGAGTTATAAAATATATTTACTTTTTGGCTGATTCTAGGCACACTGCCTAGGAGTTAGCCCTGCTCTGCAAAGGTATTTTTTTAAAAAAGAAGAAAAAATAATATATATTATATATGTGTGTGTGTGTATATATATATATGTACTTTTTAATTGCTAAAGCTAGATGTTGTCTGTATACTAAACATCATTTTCATTTTTTCTTTATTTTTTCCTCATTAAAATATCATCATAAAGTGCTGCCTTATTGCCAGGAAAATAGAGAGGAGTTCACCTAGTTAGCTTAACCTTTCGTGGAGACTTTGTTCTACTTGATCACACTTTGTGTTCCTAACTCTCCTCGTTCCTGCAGTGGTGAGAATACAAAAATTTCTACAAAATGTTCCGTTGGCTTCTTTTCCCCCTTCCCTTTGCCTCTCCAGCGTAGCACTGGTCTGTACATTGTATCTAAATGCACTAACTGAACCCGTTTTGTTTTTACATTTAATTCCTCCTAAGTGATGGATTTCTCCTCTAGTTAAAGAAATCGGTAAAATATTCAAAATTTTACAGTTTTAACAAAATCATCCTTGCTTAGTTTTGCTTTGTGCCTGGAATACACAGCATCAGGCTATCTTCAGAGTTCATATATGCCTTGGCAAGTGGCAGCAGGGCTTTCTTGGCTTTGGGGATCAGGTATGGAAAACCAAACTCCTCAGAACTTGTTCTGTGCGTCTGAATGCTGTTTTATTGTTTTACTCTCTCTGCAAACGTGCTACAAGTCCTTTTTTTTTTTTTGAGACAGAGTCTTGCTCTGTTGCCCAGGCTGGAGCACAATGGTGTGAACTTTGGCTCACTGCAACCTCTGCTTCCTGGGCTCAAGTGATCCTCCTGCCTCAGCGCCCCCCAATAGCTGGGATTACAGGTGCATGCCACCACACCTGGCTAACTTTTTGTATTTTTAGTAGAGATGGGGTTTCACCATATTGGCCAGGCTGGTCTTGAACTCCTGACCTCAAGTGATCCACCTGCCTTGGCCTCCCAAAGTGCTGGGATGACAGATGTGAGCCACCATACCGGGCCATGATACAAGTCTTAGTGAACTACTTGTATAAAATCATCTCCTTTCCTTTTGACTGGGAGTAGAAGTGCTATTTCATATAAGGAGCCCATTCCATGTGGCTTGAGCAGGGCAGCCCCTGCCCTTATCTCATAGGAGGAGGATTTGACTTAGACCTGGCCAATCAGAGAGCTCCATTTCTCCATTCACAATGGTCTTTGTGATTCATAGGGAACTCAGGTTCAGAGTTTCCTGTGTCCAGCTCTTCACTTTTCTCTTTTTTTTTTTTTTTTTTTTTTGAGACGGAGTCTCGCTGTGTCGCCCAGGCTGGAGTGCAGTGGCCGGATCTCAGCTCACTGCAAGCTCTACCTCCCGGGTTTTTACGCCATTCTCCTGCCTCAGCCTCCCGAGTAGCCGGGACTACAGGCGCCCGCCACCTCGCCCGGCTAGTTTTTTGTATTTTTTTTTTAGTAGAGACGGGGTTTCACCGTGTTAGCCAGGATGGTCTCGAACTCCTGACCTCGTGATCCGCCCGTCTCGGCCTCCCAAAGTGCTGGGATTACAGGCTTGAGCCACCGCGCCCGGCCTCTTCACTTTTCTCTTACAGTGGAGAAATTGATTCCTGCACTTCCCAGCCATGGAACTCAGTGCCCAAGCCGTGGCAGTATGTCAAACGAGAAACACATCTGTGAATCCCTCCACAAAGAGAAGGAAATAAAACAGACATAGCCCATGTTCTAGTGTCTGTAGAGAATGAAACAGAAGGGCCGGGCGCGGTGGCTCACGCCTGTAATCCCAGCGCTTTGGGAGGCCGAGGCGGGCGGATCACAAGGTCAGGAGATCGAGACCACGGTGAAACCCCGTCTCTACTAAAAATACAAAAAAAAAAATTAGCCGGGCGCGGTTGTGGGCGCCTGTAGTCCCAGCTACTCGGGAGGCTGAGGCAGGAGAATGGCGTGAACCCGGGAGGCGGAGCTTGCAGTGAGCCGAGATCGCGCCACTGCCCTCCAGCCTGGGCGACAGAGCGAGACTCCGTCTCAAAAAAAAAAAAAAAAAAAAAAAAGAAAATGAAACAGAAGTTCATTTTAAAGTGCTACTAAATTCACGGTAGCTTGTGCTATACGTTTTTCAATACCAGACAGTGAAAGTAAGCCTCTGTTATGGTGGGAGGTGGGGTGAAAAAAAAGCATAAATTTTTCGGCTTTGAAAAATGAGTCTTTCTCTGGAAATGGTGGGGAACCATTATTGTGCATAAAGACATTGGTGTTCCTTATACTCTCCCTTTACAATCCACAAGATGATGAGTTTGGAGCAGGGCTTCTGAATTTGAGGGACACAGCATACTCCTCTCAAACACAAGGGCTCATTGCCACGGTGATCCTCAACTAGCGCTCTGCGTGCTCCTAAGGAGAATAATTGGAATCTAAGGGTGGCCTGGGATGTTGCAGTAGGCAGGTATGACTGGAAAAGAGACACCATGGTGATGTTTATACCTCTATCCCCATTCAGAATGTCGGAGAATGTGATTTGAGACTTTAACCGTAATTGCTACTTAATGGCAAAACCAAGAGGGTAAAACAGCTCAGGTACTGTTTAGTTCCTGCTCCTTGTTTTGCATCACCCACTGTTCATTCCTTCATTTGTTCATCAAAATTTTGCTGAGTGCCTCTTGTGTGCCAGATACTATAGTACTAGGCAATGGAGTTATAAAGGGAGCAACACGGACAAGATTAATATCAAAAAGAGATCTTGCAGTGTGGAGACGTTACTGCTAATGAAGAAGCCTGAGAAAGTTCTTTTGAACAGGAGCGTTCCTTAGCTGCTGGATATGGTAGTCAGGTGGACAATGTGTGTTTTCCAGGAACCACTACAACTTTCTCCAAATGGCTTTGTTTTATAGATTTTTCTCCCAACTCTGCCACCTATTTTTAACCTTGAAAAGGGAATTTTACTTGCAATGTAAAAGAAAAAAATGGTCTTGGGGTTATTTCCATCTCAAATAGAATTTACTTTCACAATACAAAATAGTTTTTAAAAATAAACATTCTGAAATTGCATTAAATTATAAAATTTCAAACTTATAGAAAAGAGCATAAAGTTTAAATTTAAAATGAAAGGAGATCTTATGACCCATCAATTCTATTCCTAGGTATTGTATGCAAGAGAAAGAAAACATTTGCCCACACACACACACACACAAAAAAACTGTGCAAGACTGTTCATAGTAGCTCTGTTCATAATAGTCCCAAAGTGGAAACAACTCAGATGTCCATGACCACGAGAACAGACAAGCTGTGACAGATCCATAAAAGGAATACCACTTAGCAAAACAAACAACCACCACAAAATAACTACTCTAAATATAACAACATGGATCCATATCAAAATATGCTTAATGAAGTCCAGGCTTCAGTGAGCCGTGACTGCGCCACTGTACTCCAGCCTGGGCGACACGAATGAGACCCTGTCTCGAGTAAAACAATAACAAAAACCCCCTGCATGCCACATAATTCCATTTATGGAATTTCAAAACTGGTAAAATTCACCTGTGGTGATAGAACTCTGATCAGTGGTGTCTTCTGAGGGAAGTGGGAATTGCCAGGGAGTGGGAACGGGGGACTTTTCTGGAGTGGTGAGAATATTTTCCCTCTTCATATGCATTTGGCAAAATTAGATTAAATGGTATATGTAAGACCTGAACATTTCACTCTGAGTAAATTATGCTTTAACTAAAAAAGAGATATTTTATGAATATAGTATGTTTCTGTCCCTTTCCCTATTAGCTTGGGAGTTCCTTAAGGGTAAGAAACGATGTCTTACTTGTTCTTTATTCTCTTTTAATTTCAACATCTACCGCAGAGTAAAGATAAAATAAATGTTTGTTGAATGAGGAAGAAATAATATTATCCTATACTGATATAGTTCTTTCACATTTATAATCTTATTTAATCCCTGTAGTAACTCTGTAAGTTTACAGCTGAGGCCCAGAAAGGTGACCACCTGAGGTCACACAGCAGGGACCGGTATGGGTCTCCTGCTATCATAATGTAACTCCAAATCTCATGCTATTTCCATGACATCCCAATGAGGACATTTGAATAATTATCTGTATTTTTTTCTTCAATTTTGTCAACATATATTATGCATCCATAACTTCAAAGTTTTAAAAAATTTAACAGTTATTTGGAGTTAGAAACTTGGCACTGTCCTTTAATATGCATTCCACCATAACGTGTCATTTTCTTTAGACTTCAGACATGATTTGGTAGCTCCTGGCTCTGAATATCTCACCTGAGAGGTAACTGAGAATCAGAGATAAAGAGAAATCCTTTCTGTTGTCTTGAATCAGGTTGCTGTTGAAGCTACTGAAGCAGCCCTGCTAATGTTTAATGGTGTTGGCTGACAAAGAAAGGCCACCAGTCTCCTGTCTGCCTTTAACATTCTGGGGCAGAGAAATCCTCTTTTCACTGAATTCAGTAGTGTTTAACCTCATGTCAATATAGTGAAAATCAGTATGTAGCTGGCATTAATGCTACTGTACCCACTTAATGGGCAAGTGAAGGAAACTGACTCACATTTATTCCACACCTACTGTAGTTTTATGTTTGTTCTCCCCTTTGACCATTACAACAACAAAATGAAGTGGGCACTGTGGCCCTGCTTTAGAGGTGACAAAACAGGCTCAGGGGGTTTGAGTCTATTGGCTAAGGTCACATAGCTAGAAAGTGGCCAAAGCCAGGATTCAAATACTGTCTCCCTCACTCCCCAAATGTGTTCCATCCACCCCTACTATGCTACCTCTTCAGGATACTACACAATGCTAAACGCCAGTTTCAGAAGGTATGGTTGGGAGAATAACAGCCTTGAAAGATGTCTATGTCCTAATTCCTGGAATCTGTGTTACCTTGCATGGCAAAAAAGACTTTACAGATGTGATTAAGGATCTTGAGATGGCAAAAAAGACTTTACAGATGTGATTAAATTAAGGATCTTGAGATGGGGAAGTTACCCTGGATTATCTGGGTAGGCTCTAGGTAATCACAAGGGGTCTTATAAGCATGAGAAGGAAGCAGCAGAGTCAGGGTTCAGAGTCAGGGAGAAGTTTGAAGATGTGATACTGCTGGCTTTGAAGGTGGAGAAGGGGCCAGAAGCCAAGGAATGTAGGCAGCCTCTACAAAGTGGAAAAGTCAAACAGACAGGTTCTCCACTAAATCTTCCAGAAGGAATGCGGCCCTGCTGACACCTTGATTTTAATACAGTAAGACCTGTTTCAGATGTCTAATTCAGAAGTGTAAGGTAATAAATTTGTGTTGTTTTAAGCTATGAAATTTGTGTTAACTTACAGCAGCAATAGGAAACAAGTACAGAGGAATAGCAGTTAACTAATACAAAAAGTATCTTCTTTTGGCATTGTAAAGAAGCAAATTTAATTAGGAATCCTTATGGTCAATACCAAATTAAAATGCGCTTGTATTGTGAGTCTTAGTACTGTAGGAGAAATCCAACATTGCCAAGGCTTTTGTAGAGAAATGGTAATAATTAAATATAACAATAACAATGCCTTAAAATTCATAGACACCCAAATAATGTGGAAATTTGTTACTTTCTCCACTATTGTGGACATTATCTGACATGCCATCTTAATTATAATATTTATTACATTTATTCATCATTCATTTAATAATAATCAGGTATAATTATGTAGTAATAAGGTAAATGTGTAGGGGTATACATTAGTAGATAGGTAAATAGACATATCATAAGTTCTACAGGGCCCTAAGTTCTGACAGACAGATTTTCCATTTTCAGTATTAGTTCACTTGCCATCTTTGAATTAGGTGAATACATAAATGTTTAAAAGTTTACCAGGTATCTGATTACAAGAGATTATAAATAATTCAATACAGACAATTACCCCTTTAGAGTTGATAGAAGTGGCAAGTAATATAAATTTTATAATATAAATGATAAATTTCAATCTTATACTATCAGTTGCTTTGATGATTAATCTTTTTTTCAAAAAAAGAATTAGAACTCCTACCAGAGAAAGAACACTCTGACAGCTATTAGATCTTATAAAAGGTTGATTTATTTCTTTTTTATCAGGTTAATTTTGAAACTTAGGAAAAAAAATCTTGATGCTGAAAGATATGGAAAATGATTCCATGCAGTATAACACGACCCAGTCAGAATTCCGTCCCAATCAAATTGCAAAGCTGCTCATTTTTCATTAGGCTTGCTTGTCCAGGGACCTAAAAGTAGGTCCTGCAGGGTGTGTGAGGGGCGGTGAAGGGCCTAGATTCAATGCAAAACTAAATGTATATCTGAGTTGGCCTAAGAGTGCTATTTTAAGAGTCCAGTAATCTAGATGAGCTCTTTGAGCCTCTTTTTCTTGTTAAATGAGGATATGTTCTCGAATTCTCTTCCATTGCTAAAATGTTATCTGTTCCCAAATCATCCTGGGATTTTTCCCCCCTCATAGTAGTCTTAATATAATTATGAACTAACAATATACTCACTCAATCTATTTAACGCTTGCTGATGGAGCGTCTTGGCATATTTAAAAACTTTGCTGCACTTGGTTGAGGAATATGAATAAACAAAACAAAGGACTTGTCTAGTGCTGTTGTGTGAATTGCAGAATGCTGTAAAACTTGGTGAGCAAATGTGCCTTTGTGATCATTAGAAAAAATTGCCCCTTTCTCTGGGCAGATGAAGCCCCACACTAGGGCACATGTGTTGGTGAACAGAGAATGGGCTAGATGACAGCTTCTGCATCTCTCCTTGGCTAGGTCAATTTGGGCAGGCACAGCCTCTCTGACTGTACTCAGCAACTCAGTCACCACTTTGTAATCTGCTTGTGGAAATAGCACATCTACTCTACATTCAGTTCTTACAAATTGCTTCTAATGGTGCATTGTTGATTCCTCTAATGAAATCACAGGAACTAAGATATTTTCATTCTTAACAACCCTTGTGAGGAAATCACCATATGGCTGTTTGCAAACTGTTTTGTTTTGTCAAGATTGTTTTTAAATATCCAAAGTGTTTATGGATTTCACACATCTTGCATATAAAAGGGAGGTTGCTAAATCTTATATATTCATCTAGCAAACATGTTTTGAAAACTATTGTCAAGCACTAGGAGATCAGCAGTGACTGGTAAATAGACAGCCACCATCCCTGCCTGCATGGAGAAATAGTCCGGGGTGGGGGGGATTAGTAAAATAGGGATCCTGATAAAGTCTTATTCCTGCTAATATCAGGGCTTACTGAGCAGGAGTTGTTGGTTGTTGGGGCAGTGGTGCAGATGGTTGCCAAGGAAACCTTTCCCAGTTGAAAAATAACAGGTGTGGGCCTGGGTGTGCAGACGTGCGTATCGTCATGCTTAGCCTTTCTATCCTGACTCAGAAAGAAAAGGAAGCTGGAGGCTTCCCCTTGAAGGCCTGGATAGGCAGTTAGAGAGTGCCAGAGGTACTTAGGAAAATTAAGAAGGCTAATTAATTGGTTTCCTGAGCCAGCATAGCATAGCTTCTCTGAAGCTGCAATGCAGGTTGATGGGAGAGTTTCCTTGGGGACTGCATGTGCCTGGAACCTGGATGTTTGACACCTAAGTAAGAAAGAGAAAGGCCAAGGTTGTCTTTTACGTAGGAGAACCAGTGATTGAAAACAGTTCATTCATTGTAAGAAATGTTCTTAATATAGTCAAAAGTTTTTATATATTTTGATCATTCTCTAGTCTATGCTACATCTTTCACCAAAAGTTATTCATAAGCCTTAAAAATATTCAAATCCTTTTGTCTAGCAAGTCTATATCCAGGACTTTAACTTAAAACCATTAGGTACGTATATATGAATGTTAAGATGTTGATTGTAGTAGCTCATAAATAAGGAAAAATTGGAAACAACAAAATGTTTATGGGGCATCAGTTAACTAATTTGGTGTGCCCATGTAAGGGAAAGAGGAATGGTCAGTAATACCACTTGCAGACTAGCAGTTCTCATATGTCTGTACAAGCCCTAGCCTACCAAGAAATCTTAATGTGAGGGTGGGTGGAGGAAAATTGTACCTTTGGAAGGAAGGTATAATTTTTTAAATGCCTCTTTGCTGATGCTGATATCCTGAGAGTGGATATATCCCCTTTTAAGAATCATGATTATAGTTAAATGATGTTAAAACCTACTAATGTAATGTTTTTAAAAATACCAAATATCAAACAATAGGTAGTCAATGCTGGTTAAAAAAAAGCACACCCACCCATAGACACTCTTGCACCTACCCACATGAATTTTTTTTTTTTTAAAGTCTGAAGGAAAGACATTTCAACAAAATGTTGAAAGTGATTAGTTTTGGGGTAGGATTAGGGGTGATTTTATTTGATTTGTATCCTGTCTGTATTTTCCAACATCTCACCTACAAACATGTACTACTTTATAATCAGAGAAAAAGACACAACACTTTCTTGAATTTAAAAAGAATGTAAAAATTAAAATAGTAGCCAATATTTTCTGAAGAGTGTTAATTTTGACAAAAAAATTCCTGAATTGTTTGTTATACTTGTATGGTCTCTAAGTTATCCATAGTTTGCCTAGCCTGTTGGCTTATGGTAGAACCAAACCCAGACATTACTTCCCCCTCATGGCAGCTACCCACATTTCAGGACTAGTGTCTAAGAATGTGATAACAAATACCTGAGTTCTCTTCCAAATCTTTACATTCTCACTGAATTTTCTTTTCTTTTTTTTTTTTTTTTTTTTTGAGACAGGGTCTCACTCTGTCATCCAGGCTGGAGTGCAGTGGTGAGATCATAGCTCACTACAGCCTTCTGGGTTCAAGGGATTTTCCTGCTTTAGCCTCCTGAGTATCTGGGACTACAAGCACATACCACCGCATGAGCTAGTTTTTAAATTTGTAGAGATTGGTGGGGGTAGGTCTCACTATGTTGCTCAGGCTAGTCTTGAACTCCTGACATTAGGCAATCCTTCTCTCCTGGCCTCCCAAGGTACTGGGATTATAGGCATGAGCCATCATGCTTGGCCTTAAGATTGAATTTCTGGGGAATCAAATAGTTGTCTAAACATAGCCAGGGCCTTCTGGAATAGTCCCCAGTGACACATGTATAAATGCTACGGGCAGGTGTGTATGTTACCACCTATGTAGAGAGCTGGTTTCTTCTGTATTTTTCTCAGCACTTTGATGAGAATTTTCTAGAGGACTGGACTTTTCCATTTGTGGGTTGAAGTAAACGTGGGAGGGTAATGAGCTATAGTAGAAGATGACCAGACCAGAAGACTGATAATGGGGTTCTAGACCTGGCAAAACAAAGGTAGGAGTGCCAGGCCTTCTTGCATTCCAGGATTTCTTTAAGAATTGGATGAGATAACACTTGCAAAAGTGTCATGAAAGCTATAAAATGTTAACCCTGCATAGACTGTTATTACTTTTTAATAATAAGTCAGCCTGGATTTTTCATAATCTGAGAGTTAAGAAACCTACTGATTGGACAATACTGCTGTGGCCAATCCTTGTGAAGAGGAGCAGGCTCTTTTGCTTTGTGGAGTTGTAGCAGGACAGGCAGTAGACAAAACTCCTCAGACACCGAGTTAAAGAAGGAAGGGGTTTATTCAGCTGGGAGCATAGGCAAGACTTCTGTCTCAAGAGCCAAGGTCCTTGAGTGAGCAATTCCTGTCCCTTTGAAGGGCTCACAACTCTAAGGTCATGCATGTGAGAGGGTCGCGATTCATTGAGCAAGCAGAGGGTACATGACTGGGGGTTGCATGTACCAGTAATTAGATCGGAACAAAACAAGATAGGGAGTTTCACAGTGCATTTCTATACAATGTCTGTAATCTAGAGATAACAGAACCAATTAGGTCAGGGGCCAATCTTTAACTACCAAGCCCAGGGTGCGGCACTGGGCTGTCTGCCTGTGGATTTCATTTCTGCCTTTTAGTTTTTACTTCTTCTTTCTTTGGAGGCAGAAATTGGGCATAAGACGATATGAAGGGTGGTCTCCTCCCTTAGAGTCATTTTTTCTCAGTCAGAATCACAGATGGCAGGGCCAGGGTTTGTGTCCACCTGTCACTGGCCTCACCCTGCGTGACTCTATCCCTACCCCCTAACCTCTGGCCATGCCTCAGATCTTTCGGTTCCAGGAATATTTGCTCGACCCAGTGCTATCTCCACTCTGGGCATTCACACAGTGCTTCCCTCTGCCGAAAACACTCCCCCGTCCCCTATCCCTTCAGTTCACTTCCTCAGTTGACCTTCTGGAGCAGTGTTTCTCAAAGGGTGGTCCAGCATCACCTGGGAACTTGTTAGAGATGCATATTCTGGGGGCTCTTCTCCACCAGCAGGGTCAGAAACTCTGGATGTGGAGTTCAGCAGCTGTGTGTTACCAAGGCCTCCAGAAGATTCTGATGAATATGAAAGTTCAAGAACCACCCCACTAGAGCAATGATTCACAAACTTTTTTGCTTCATTGGGAAGCTTAACAACTGCTGGTGCTCAGAGCCATACTCCAGAATCTCCAGGGAGAGGTGGGACCAGGAATCCATATTTGTAAATCTCTTCAGGTGGTTCCAATGTGCAACCTAGTTGGTGAACCACCTCAGAGGCCTGATTTCCTTTGTCATGGGCTCCTATAGCACCTTGCACTTCCCTTCTGTAACACTCATACTCTGAGCCCCATACGGATAAGGAGGCTACTTTATGTCACCAGGACCTGCCACACCATAGGCACCATGGAATGTTTTTGTTTTGTTTTGTTTGTTTTTTGTAGAAACAGTATCTCACTCTGTTGTCCAGGCTGGAGTGCAGTGGCAAGATCATAGCTCACTGCATCCTCGAACTCCTGGACTCAAGCTATCCTCCTACCTCAGCCTCCCGAGTCGCTAGGACTACAGTTGCACACCACCATGCCTGGATAACTTTTTTTTATCTTTTACTTTTGTAGAGATGGGGTCTCACTATATTACCTAGGCTGGTCTTGAACTCCTGGGTTCAAGCAATCCTCCCATCTTGGCCTCCCAAAGCCACTAGATGTTGACAGAATGAATTACACTGTGCTTTGATTACAGGGTATGTTGGAAGGATTGATTTAAAAATACTAATACCAAAAAGATTTCTGCATGACATTTTCTAAAATACGATTAGGGAAGTAGTATGGAAGATCATAGTAGTTTCACTGTATTCAGGATGAAGGAAGGAAGATTGAGCTTTATGGAGAGAGATGTATAGAAGTGTAGGAACAACCCCCAGGGATCTCTGTGTGTACCATGCGTGTGTGTGTGTGTGATAAAGCAGATCACACACAGGTGATGTGTGTGTGCCCAGTGTGTGTGTGTGATAGAGCAGCAAACTCCAGATCCACACATTTTTAAAATCTGAAACTGGATGCATTGTTTGCCCTGTTTTTCAGGGCAGACTTAACACCCAGAGATTCTCCTTTTACCATTAGGATTTATTTATTTATTTTTAAGTATTAGCCGATGACTTTGGTTAAGTTCTTATCTAACTTAGAATGTCATTTGGAATTGAGGGATAAAACCCATGAAATGAAAATTGTGGATATTAAAATGGAGCAGAAAATGGATTATTTGGTTCTGCCAAAAATTCATCTGTTTAGAGTAAAACTTTTTTTTTTTTTTTTTTTTGAGACGGAGTCTCGCTCTGTCACCCAGGCTGGAGTGCAGTGGTCGGATCTCAGCTCATTGTAACCTCCACCTCCTGGGTTCAAGTGATTCTCCTGCCTCAGCCTCCTGAGTAGCTAGGCTTACAGGCACCCACCACCACACCCAGCTAATTGTTTGTATTTTTAGTAGAGACAGGGTTTCACCATGTTGGTCAGGCTGGTCTTGAACTCCTGACCTCAGGTGATCCACTCACCGTGGCCTCTCAAAGTGCTGGGATTACAGGCATGAGCCATCGCATCTGGCCTGTTTAGAGTATAACTTAATAGGATGTTCTTTGGAAAAATTATCCAGGGGAAGACACTCAAAAGTTAGGTATTTTTTTTTTTTTCCTTCTTTGCAATTTGTCAGCCATCAAGTGTGGTGCCTGGCACTCCATAAACAGAGGAAGAAAACTAAGAAGTTTACTTGTGGTAATTCATTTTACAGTGTTATTAAATGCTTTGCTAGCTTGAAATGTTTCTGCTATGACAAAGAATTTAAGACTTAAAGTCCTTTCTTTTCAATGCAGTTCCTTCTGAAGGTGTTCTCACTTGAAGGGTGTGTGTGTTTGCCTGTGCACACATGTGGGCACATATGCTTATGAATGAACATGATCATGAAATTATTGCGCTTTTAGTTCTCTGGAAAAATAAATCTTATGCATTTATTTCTTAGGTATATTAATTGCCTTTGTTATGTAAAGAAATCCCATTCATTCATTTATCCGGTAGGTCATTTCTTTCAACATTATGTAGCCACATGCCAGGCCCCATGTTAGGCATGGGAGATATAACGGTGGAACTGATAGGCATGGTTCCTGTCCTCCTGTTGCTGTGTAGTGGTTTCAGCACTTGGAAAAGTAGTCTATGAGATTCTTTTGCTTCTGGGTTCTTCTTAAATTTTTATTTTTGAGGTGGGGTCTCACTTTGTCCCCCAGGCAAGAGTGCAGTGGTGTGATCATGGCTTACTGCAGACACGAACTCCAGGGCTCAAATGATCCTCCCACCTCAGCCTGCCAAGGAGCTGGGACTGCAGGCATGTGCCATCATGCTCGGGTAATTTATTTATGTTTTGTAGAGACAGAGTTTTGCTATGGTACCCAGGCTGGTCATTTCTGCATTCTTGAGTCATTCCTGACTTGATGTGTGTGTGTATTTTATTCTTGACATTAATTAGCATTTTTCTGCTACTCTTGGATGAACTTTCTAAATAAGCTGCCTTCCAACCTTATCAGTACATTCAAACCAAGTGGACATCCCAGAATAAGGTGGTGATTCTATAGTAACACAAATTAAATGTCTATTCCCCAAAATGTCTCATTGGAGAGAACAAATAATACACCACAGAGTTAATAGATTTAAAATCTTTATGGTAGTTTAGCTTCATTAAAGATAGCAGCTCAGGCAAATTTAAAATTAATGGATTCTAATCTAGTCTGCCTATTGTTATTTTTGAAGTCTGTTACCGAAGAGAAATTATGCAAATGGCTGTCAGGCTATTGCTGCTGCACTCACACTAGGAATGCATTATAATTCCTTTCTTAGAGGAAACACTTATCTGGAGCAGACCAGGCCCTCGGTTCATTCGTAAGAGTCTGTCCCTTCCTTCAGATGGTCCATTTTGAGCTAGTAAGTACTGTCAGGGTTGAGGTGGAGAGGCGGGGCTGTGGGGAAGGAAATTAGGATAAATTACTGGGACACAGAGACTGAAAAGGCCTGGGGCAAATCCCTGGTAAAGACAGTCTAGCCAGTCCTCCACTGCTGGGGCATCTGGTATTTTTTTTCGCTTGGGCCTGGGCAGGCTGTCGGTCACCTTCCAGACTGTACAGCCTTTAACTCCTTGTTGCAATGGAATCCCGCTGGCCTTCTGATTTGCCTTTTCCTGCAAAAATCTGCCAAGGCAATCTTTCTCAAAGAAAATTTCCTGTGTGACTCCACTGTTTAAAAGCCTGGTGTGGCACCCTGTCACTTTTGAGGTAAAATTCCAACCCTCAGGCTGCCTGAAAACTCTGCCCTCGACTGACTCTTGTATACAAATTTAACTTCATCCGTTGATTATTTGTATAATTCTTCTACTGGAACCAGGCTGATCTTTTTAATAACCTGTTCATTTATTCATTAATTTATTCTGCAAGTAAATGGGATAAGTTCAGTCCAACTGTAGGAGTAGCAATTATTATGTGCAAATACTGTAGGAAATACAGGAAGATAGAACACATTATCCCCATTCTGAAGATTCTTATGACAGTAAATGGAAACACAAAGGCCATTATTGACTAGTGGGAGTAAGATCGCTGTCCTTTAAATCACCTTCTTCATATTTGCATTCTCTGTGTGCTGTTTCTTGGCTCTGGATTTCTCTCCTGCCTCATCTACACTAATCCTTTTCACTTCTTCATTCAAAACTGTACCTAGATTTATCTGCTCCAGGAAGCATTCCCACTCAAGTCTTGGTCCTGGGTTGAACTGACTCCTCCTCAGAACTGATGGATATAGCTTATCCAGTGTTATTTAGCTCTTGCTGCCTGCTGCTTTGCAGTCTTCAGCTATTTCACATGGGCCTATGTGTCATGTTAGCTGGCCAGAAAAGAAGCTTTCTGGGGACCCTACCTTCCCGTTTCTCACTTCCCTTCTCTCCTCTATTTTTTTTTTTTTTTTGAGATGGAGTCTTACTCTGTTGCCCAGCCTGGAGTGCAGTGGCACGATCTCTACTCACTGCAACCTGTCTCCCAGGTTCAAACAATTCTCCTGCCTCAGCAGCTCGCAGTAGCTGGGATTACAGGTGCACGCCACCTGTAATTAATTTAAAAATTAGCCATATCCTGCTAATTTTTGTATTTTTAGTAGAGATGGAGTTTCCCCATGTTGGCCAGGCTGGTCTCGAACTCCTGACCTCAGGTGATCCATGTACCTCAGGTGATCCACATGCCTTGGCCTCCCAAACTACTGGGATTACAGGCATGAGCCACCATGCCCGGCCCCCCTCTTTCATCTTAACCTACTGTTCTGCATATAGCCCAGGGCACGCTACTGAATGCTGTTGAATAGTCGCTGTTTTATTTCTTGGTAATTCAGATCAGAAACTGATGGTGTTTCCCCTGGGTTTATCTGCAGTTTAGAAAAGTGACCTTGACTACATGCTTTGTGCCCTTTGCTCACAAAAAGATGATTAGTTTTGATTGTGCAGCATTTGGAATGAAGGAATTTAATCTGGAATGAAGGAACTTTAAAAGGTTGGGGGAATATCACATTGGAACTGTTAAATGACATGCAAACGGATCTGTGAGAATGGTTTTGATTCTGCTCCGTGTCCTGGTAGGAGACACTAGATCAGGCTCACTACCAATTAGCATCATCTTAATCTTGCCTAATAGTGAAGCAAAGTCCCCAAGGATTTAGTGGATTTATCAGCTCCTCCCAAAATAGTCATCTGAGGCTAACACCTCTTGGAACCTAGGTCAAAAGAAAGTCCTTTGGTAATGATGTGTCATACATTCTAGTCATCAAAGACACCATTTTCTTGGCTTGAAGTGTTCTGGTTTTTGGAGGAATGAGAATCCAATCTCTCATAAGCCGGATTCAGAAAATAGGTCATCGATGTGAGTTGCAGTTATTTTCCTTCCAGCTTCCTTCTGTGCTTGCTTTAGATTGCTTTTCTGCAAAGGGCAGATGCAGCTGCCCTGGCTGGTGGGCAGTCGAGGGGGATGACAGCCACTCTGGCTTTGGGCCACTGTCTGACATCACCCAGATTCCTGGGTCCTCTCAGTTAGCATCTGCCTTTTGTGTGGGTGGTTAAATTTCTATTGAAGGAGTAGAAGAAATACCCTCTTGAGTATTGCTTTTTACACACATTCGCGTGCACGCACACACACACACACACGGCATAGTTCATAGTCACTTGATTTGCCACCTGCAGTTTATAATAGAATGGACCTGTGGGATTATAAACCACTTTATTTCTGCACAGAATTTCTCAGCTTGAGGCCAAATTGAAGGGCATTAGTCATCAGTAATTTGCAGATATTTTTAATGTTTTTCACTCAAGAGAGGTTTAAGGCAGCTAAAGCTAAGATAAATTTCCTCATGCTTTGGTGGGGCAATGAAAAATCTGATATTTAGTTAATCATTTGTAAGAGCTGTAGGTATGTATTGTTTCTTAGTGACTGCAATATCATGACAGGTTTGTGAATCTGGTGACATAACAATGTAAACAATAGTAGATAAATTCCATTATGCCACGATTCTTTTCTTCCTCTCAATAGTTTCATATGTTAAAGGTTTAAAATCCATAGAACGTTAGAGAAGGGAATTTAGAGATCAACCTAGTGATCACTGGATTCCTCTACCAAGCTCTGTCAAATGCCAGTCCTGAGTCTCCCCCTGGAGCATCAGGATAAATAGCTAATGCATGCGGGGCTTACTAGGTGCAGCCAACCCACCATAGCACATGTTTACCTATGTAACAAACCTGCACCTCCTGCACATGGGTCCTGGAACTTAATTAAAATAAAATTAAATTTAAAAAAAGAAAAGAAAAGAGTACATAATCAGTGGAACCATAAAGGAAAGGTCAGTTCTAGCGGGAAAATTAGGAAAAGCCTCCTAGAAAAGAAGACATTTGAGTTATACTTGAACGGGCCCTATCTAGCAGTGATTCGTGAAGAAGCCAGTTCCTACTCTTACGTCTTTACCATTGCTATGGTTTGAATGTCCCCTCCAAAGATCATGTTGAAATTTAATTGCCATTGTGGGAAGAAATGAGACCTTTAAGAGGTGACTAGGTCATGAGGGCTCTGCCCTTATGAATGGATTAATGCAGTTACTGTGGGAGACGGCTCCTAGTAAAAGGGTAAGTTCAGTCTCCTTTTTCTCTCTCTTGAGCTCTCACTCTCTTGCTCTGTCTCACTATGTGAGACCTTCCACCATGTTATGATGCAGCAAGAAGGCCCTCACCAGATGTGGCCCCTTGATCTTGGACATCCCAGCCTCCAGAACCATGAGCCAAATAAACTTCTATTGTTTATAAAGGATGCAGTCTGTAATATTCTGTCATAGCAGCAGAAAACGGACTAACAACAACTTTTATGCACTTGCTTATGTGTTGGTTTGGAATTATTCTCTAATTTGCTCACGCTTGTATGGTATGTGTTTCCTTATTCTGTGTATCTCTGGGTGTTATATTTAATATTTGTACAGACTTCCTCTGACATTTCCCAGTTCAGGTTTCTGATTTCTTCTTTCTAAAATCTATTCTCGAGATTTGAAAGCATTCTTCTATGATTTGTTATTCATATATACCATACTATAACATCTAGAAAAAAATACTCTGAATAGCATACTGAGCAATGGAGATCTTCATCATGAATTTTCTAATGAGTATAAAATGTTGCTGGGCAAGTTTCTATTTAAGTCATGCTCGCTAGGCTTGACTAACTGCAGACATTCACAGGGTGTATGCTGCAGAGGGCTTTACTTTCAACAAGGTAAGGCTGTACCTCCCTTAGGGACTAATTCAGGGTATTCAACAAGGGATCAGACTAGGCCCATTTGGGGTTGTTAAGGAACTAAAACTAGCTCACGAGAAACCCAAATCAGCTCTTGAAAAGAGGGGCTGCTTAGAAGAATGCAGTAGGAAATTTCATGGGATACAAGGACAGACAGCAAAGCTTAGCAGGCTTCAGAGGGCCAAAGTGTAGAATTCATAGTGAACCCACTCACTAATCCTCTCTGTCTCACTCTCTCAAGCATGGTTCTTTCAGTTTCCTGCTTCTCCGTTTTATTTTTCTTCTCAGGATGAGCTTCCGTTTCATATGGTTTCTGCTCTCCCATGACTTCAGCACGCATCTGGGTCAATAATAGTCTCCTCTGTAGAGATCTCTTACATGTTTTTTAAAAAAGATTTATTTTTAAAAATAGAATAACATATGCACTAGCAAAAACCATGACTAAAAATGTATAATAATTTTTAAAAGCATATTAATTTCTCTCTTTTCCAAGCTCTCTGATTTTTAGTACCTCTCCCCAAAGTTTAAGAGTTTTCTGTGTAGCTTTCTGGAAAAAAAAATATATATAAGGATATACACATACATAGATACATACACACACATATACACATAAAATGACTAGAAATGCAAATATTCTTTTTATTTACACAAAAGTTGTCCTCCCTATACACTACTCAACACTTTTAAAACAAATCTTAATTGCATATTTGGCATTCTTTCCGTATTAGTTGGCACAAAATTTACCTTTTTTCTTTTTAGTGGTTACATGTGGCCAGATTGTATTTAATTTTATGTAACTATTATGATTTATTAGATAATCTCTCCATGATGATGGGCCTCTAGGTTGTATCTGGTTTTCTGTTGAAAATAATACTGTAGTGAACAATCTTGTATGTCTGTCTACTACAAGTTTAATGGAGTTTTAGCTCTTACATCTGTTTAATGATTAAAGTTAATTTTTATATGTGGTGTAAGGATAAAGATTCTTTTTTCCTTTTTGCATATTGCTATACGATTGTTTTAGCACTGTTGAAAATTTTCCTTTCTAGTATGTAGAAATACAGTTGAATTTAAAATATTGACCTTGTTTGTATCCTGTAATTTTGATAAACTCACTAGTTCTAGTAATGCTTTTAAAAATTCCATCAGATTTTTAAATAGATAATCATGTAATCTTCAAATTAAGCCTATTTTACTTCTTCCCCTCTAATCTGGATTTTTAAATTTTCTTTTTCTTGACTTATTATTCAGGCTTCACCACAGTATTCAATATAAATGATGAGAGCAGACATCCTTGGCTTGTTTCTGATCTTAAGGTGAAAGCATTTAGATTTTCACCATTAAGTGTGGTGTTAACTTTAGGTTTTTCCTAGATTCCCGTATCAGATGATGTTCCTTTCAATTTCTACTCTATTGAGAGTTTTTTTGTCGTTTGTTTTTAAATTTTGAATACATGTTGAATTTTTTTCAAATGCTTTTTCTGCATCGATCAAGATGATCAAATGGTTTTTCTTTTATATTCTGTTAATATGAATCTAAGTGTGCTTTTTTGATTATATATGTAAAGTGAATGCCTACCAGTAGAATTACAGAGACAAAGGGTATGGGCATTTGGTAGATTTTGACTAATAATTTCTCAAAAAGATTGTTTACACTTTCATGTTGTCTCAGAATGCTTATTTCTCTTAACACTATTATCAAACTTTTTAAAATCTTGACAGTATGAGAGGAGACAAATGGTATCTCATTATTTTGATTTGCCATTAAGTGAGATTTATCATCTTTTATACATTTGAATTTTTTAAGTCTTTTTCTTGTTTATTGTATATACTCTTGATATAATAAGAAAACTAGCTCCTGATGCAAACCTTCTTTTCTAGGTATTTTTTGGAAAAATATTAGTACTTAAAACAATTCTCTTGGTTGTAGAGACTTTTTTCCTTGTATGCAATTATGTTTATCAATTTTTTTCTTAGGGCTTGTGAGTTTTCTATTCTACTTGAAAATATTCCTTGCCTACACCAAGACTACAATGTATTTACCTATTTTTTTTTTTTTTTTTTTTTTAATTTTGAGCCACCATACTCTATTTTGGAGAAAGGAATGAGGTAGCAATCTGGCTTAACTTTTTTTCTAAATAGCCAGCAAGTTAAGCCAGCATTATTTATTGAACAGTATTATTTAGTCCATCTTTTGCCTATTGATTTGAAATGTGATTTTTATCATAAACCCTATTTGTGTATTTGAGTCTACTTTTGGGTTCTAAAGATCTGACTACTTATTTCTACCCCTGTGGCATAATGTTTTAATTACTATAGCAGTATAACATGTTTTAGTGTCTGGTCAAATTATGTTCACTAATTATTCTTTTGCAAAATTTTCATGTTATGTGGTTTTCTTTTTTTCTTTTTTTTTGAGACTGAGTTTCACTCCATTGCCCAAAGTGGAGCGCAGTGGCATGATCTCAGCTCTCTGTAACCTATGCCTCCCAGGTTTAAGTTATTCTTCTGCCTCAGCCTCCTGAGTAGCTGGGATTACAGGCACCTGCACCACGCCTGGCTAATTTTTCTGTTTTTAGTAGAGATGAGGTTTCACCATGTTGGCCTGGCTGGTCAAACTCTTGACCTCAAGTGATTTGTCTGCCTCGGCCTCCCAAAGTGTGGGGATTACAGGTGTGAGCCACTGTGCCCAGCCCTCATGTGTTTAATTTTCTAATGAAGTTTAACATCATCTTGTCAAATTCTTAAAAAAAACTTAAAATGGCTGGACGCAGTGGCTAACACCTGTAATCCTAGGACTTTGGGAGGCCAAGGTGGGTGGATTGCCTGAGCTCAGGAGTTTGAGACCAGCCTGGGCAAAACAGCGAAACCCTGTCTCTGCTAAAATACAAAAAAATTAGCTGGGTGTGGTGGCATGCACCTGTAATCCCAGTTACTTGGGAGGCTTAGGCAAGAAAATTGCTTGAACCTGGGAGGCAGAGGTTGTGATGAGCTGAGATCACGCCATTGCACTCCAGCCTGGGTGACAGAGTGAGACTCTGTCTCAAAAAAAAAAAAAAATCATAACATTTACTTTCAGACTAAATTTAGGAAGAATTGACATCTTCACAGTAACATTTTTCTATCCAAGCATAAGGTATATGGTTTTGCTTTTTTTTTTGTCTCTTTACATTTAATCCATTGATTTTAAGATTTTACTTTTGTGTATTCTGCTCTGCTCTCGTTTGGTTTATCTTTGGGCATTTTATTCTTTTTAATTCCTATTAAAATGGTATTTTCTTTCTGGCTGATTAGTTTTAACATATAGAAAAATATATTTTGAAATTGCTTGATTTCTATATACTAATTTTATACTCAACTCCTCAATAAATCAACTTAATTTTTTTCATTATTAAACTTTGATTTTCCAGGAATAAATCATTCCACTATTTATTTTATTTTCACTATCTTCCCAGTGTTTATTTCTATTCTTTTTTTTTTTTTTGTCTAATTGCAGTGGCTAATACTTCAAAAACAATGAAAAATTATATAGTGTTTGTGAGAGATACTTGTCTTTTTTCTTGATTTTTATTAGCAATGGTTGTAGAAATCCACGATTAACTAAGATGTTGTCTTTTGGTTTGAGAGAGATGTTTCTGTGCTGTTTAAATACTAGGAAGGAATTAACCCATTTGAATTTTTCTAATGGTCTAAAAATTACAATGGATATCAAAATTTACCAAATTAATTTTGGATTTCCATTTTTAATGGTGTTTTATACTTTGATATATTAATGGGAAAATCATAGTAATATATTCCCTAATGTTGCATTATCTTCGCTAAATTCTAATCGTTGATTTTTTTTCTGTGGTTTTATGTTTGTTTGTTTTTAATTTTAAGTTTTTGTGGGTACATAGTAGGTGTATATATTTATGGGGTACATGAGATTTTGATACAGGCATATAATGCATAATAATCACATCAGGGTAAATGGGGTATCCACCTCAAGTATTTATCATTTCTTTGTATTACAAACAACCTAATTATGCTTTTAGTTATTTTTAAATGTACAATAAATTAGTGTTGATTGTAGTCATCCCATTGTGCTATCAAATACTAGATCATATTCAATTTTTTTGTACCCATTAACCATCCCTACTCCCCACCACCACTACCTTCCTAGCCTCCGGTAACTATCCTTCTACTCTGTCTCCATGAGTTCAATTATTTTAATATTTAGCTTTCACAAGTAAGTGAGAGCATGCAAAGTTTGTCTTTTCATGCTGGGCTTATTTCACCTGACATAATTACCTCCAGTTCCATCCATGTTGTTGGAAATGACAGGATCTCATTCTTTTTATGGCTGAAAAATATTCCATTGTATATATAACCTGATTTTCTTTATCCATTTATCTGTTGATGGACACTTAGGTTGTTTCCAAATCTTGGGTATTGTGAACAGTGCTACAATAAACATGGGAGTGCAGATAGTTCTTCAGTATACTGATAACTTTTCCTTTGGGGTATACCTAGCAGTGGGATTACTGAATCATATGGTAGTTTTGTTTTTAGTTTTTTGAAGAACCTCCAAACTGTTCTCCATAGTGATTGTATTAATTTATATTCCCACCAACAGTGTACAAGGATTTACTTTTCTCCATATTCTTGCCAGTCATCTGTTATTGCCTATTTTTTTGGATAAAAGCCATTTTAACTGGGGTGAGATGACATCTGATTGTAATTTTGATTCACATTTCTCTGATTATTGATTTTGAGCACCTTTTCATAAACCTATTTGCCATTTTTGAGAAATGTCTACTTAGATCATTTGTTCATTTTAAAATCAGATTAGATTTTTCTTATAGAGTTGTTTGATCTCCTTATATATTCTGGTTATTAATACCTTGTCAGATGGATAGTTTGCAGCTATTTTCTCTCATTCTGTGGGTTGTCTCCTCACTTTATTGTTTCCTTTGCTGTTAGAAGCTTTTAAACTTGATGTGATCCCATTTGTCCATGTTTGCTGTGGCTGCCTGTGCCTGTAGGGTATCACTCAAGAAATCATTGCCCAGCCCAATGTCCTGGAGAGTTTCTCCATTATTTTCTTTGAGTAGTTTCATAGTTTGAGGTCTTAGATTTAAGTCTTTAATCCATTTAGATTTTATTTCATTCGTTTGCATATGGATAACCAATTTTCCCAGCACCGTTTATTGAGGAGCCTGTCCTTTCCTCAATGTATGTTTGTGGCAGCTTTGTCAAATATGAGTTCACTGTAAATGCATTGATTTGTTTCTGGGTTATCTATTCTGTCCTATTGGTCTATATATCTATTATTATGCCACTGCCATGCTGTTTTGGTTACTATAGCTCTGTAGTATAATTTGAAGTTAGGTAAAGTGATTCTTCTAGTTTTGTTTGTTTTGTTCAGGATAGCTTTGGCTATTCTGGGTCTTTTGTGGCTCCATATATATTTTAGGATGTTTTTTCTATTTATGTGAAGAATGACATTGGTATTTTGATAGGGAATGCATTGAATCTGTAGATTGCTTGGGGTAGTATGGACATTTTAACAATATTGATTCTTTCAAACTATGAACATGGACTATCTTTCCCTTTTCTTGTGTGTCCTGTTCAATTTCTTTCATCAATATTTTATAGTTTTCATTGTAGAGATCTTTCATTTTTTTGGGTTAATTCCTAGGTATTTTATTTGTAGCTATTGCAAATGGGATTACTTTCTTGATTTCTTTTTCCAATTGTTTGCTATTGGCTTATAGAAATGCTACCGATTTTTATATGTTGATTTTGTATCCTAAAACTTTACTGAATTTATCAGTTCCAATTTTTTTATAGAGTTTCGGTTTTTCCAAATATAAGATCATATCATCTACAGACAAGGCTAATTGACTTCTTCCTTTCCAATTTGGATGCCTTTTATTTCTTTCTCTTGTCTGATTGCTCTAGTGAGGACTTCCAGGACTACGTTGAGTAACAGTGGTGAAAGTGGGCATCCTTGTCATATACCAGATATTAGTGGAAAGGCTTTCAAAGTTTCCCCGTTCAGTATGTGGGTCTGTCATATGCAACTTTTATTGTATTGAGGTATGTTCCTTCTATACCCGGTTTTTTAAGGGTTTTTATCAAGAAGGGATGTTGAGTTTTATCAAATGCTTTTTTGGAGTGAACTGAAATGATCATATGATTTTTGTCCTTCATTCTGTTGATATGATGTGTCACATCCTGGAATAAATCCCACTTGGTCAGGATGAATAATCTTTTTAATGTATTGTTGAATTTGGTTTGCTAGTATTTTGTTGAAGAGTTTTGCTTCTATGTTCATTAGGAATATTAGCCTGTAGTTTCCTTTTTTTTGATATGTCTTTGTCAGGTTTTGGTATCAGGTTAACACCAGCCTCATAAAATAAGTTTGAAAGTATTCCCTCCTCCTCTATTTTTCAGAATAGCTTAAGTAGGTTCGGCATTAGTTCTTCTTTAAATGTTTGGTAAAATTCAGCAGTGAAGCCATCAGGTTCCAGGATTTTCTTTGTTGGGAGACTTTTTTTATGGCTTTGATCTCATTACTTGTTATTGGTCTATTTAGGTTTTTGATTTCTTCATGGTTCAATCTTGGTAGGTTGTATATGTCTAGGATCCTATCCATTTATTCTAGATCTTTCCAATTTATTGATATATAGTTACTCATAGTAGTCACTAATGATCATTTGGATTTCTGTGGTATCAGTTGTAATGTCTCCTTTTCATCTCTGATTTTATTTGAGTTGTCTTTTTTTTTTTTTAAGTCTGGCTAAAGGTTTGTCAATTTTATGTATCTTTTCAAAAAACAAACTTTTTGTTTCCTTTACTTTGGTATTGTTTTCTTCATTTCAATTTTATTTCTACTCTGAACTTTATTATTTCTTTTCTTCTAGTAATTTTGGTTTTGGTTTGCTCTTGCTTTTCTAGTTTTTTTGTTTGTTTGTTTGTTTTTTGAGATGGAGTCTTGCTCTGTCTCCCAGTCTGTAGTGCAGTGGCACAATCTTGGCTCACTGCAACCTCTGCCTCTTGGGTTCAAGCGATTCTCCTGCCTCAGCTTCCTGAGTAGCTTGGATTACAGGTGTGTGCCAGCATACCTGGCTAATTTTTGTATTTTAGTAAAGACAGGGTTTCACCACGTTGGGCAGGCTGGTCTCGAACTCTTGACCTCAAGTTACCTGCCTGCCTTGTCCCAAAGTGCTGGGATTACAGGTGTGAGCCACTGTGCCCAGCCATTTTTCTAGTTCTTTAAGATGCATCATTAAGTTGTTTGTTTGAAGTTTTTCTACTTTTTTTGATGTAGGCACTTGTAGCTATAACCATTCCTCTTAGCACTGCTTTCACTGTATCCCATAGGTTTTGGTGTGTAGTGTTTCTGTTATCATTTGCTACAGTACACTTTTAAGTTTCCTTCTTAATTTCTTCATTGACCCACTGGTCATTCAGGAACATATTGTTTAATTTCCATGTGTTTGTACAGTTTCCAAAATTCCTATTGGTACTGATTTCTAGTTTTAATCCATCATGGTTGGAGAAGGTATTTGATATAATTTCAATTATTTTGAAATTTTTAAGACTAATTTGGTGGCATAACATACGATCTATCCTCGGGAATGATACATGTGCTGGGGAAAATGTGTATTCTGCAGCCACTGTATGAAATGTTCTGTAACTATCTATTAGGCCCATTTGATCTGTAATGCAGATAAAGTCCAATGTTTCTTTGTTGATTTTTCTGTCTGGATGATCTGTTCGATGCTTAAAGTGAGGTATTGAAGTCTCTAGCTATTAATTTATTGGAGCCTCTCTTTAGTTCTAAAATTTACTTTACATATCAGAATGCTTCAGTGTTAGGTGCATATATTTACATTTGTTATATCCTTTTCCTGAATGAACCCCTTTGCCATTATATAATGACCTTATTTGTCTCTTTGTATAGTTTTTGTCTTGAAAACTATTTTGTCTAATGTAAGTATAGCTACTTCTGTTCTTTTTTGGCTTCCGTTTGCATAGAATACCTTTTTTTCATCCAAATAGAAGCCCAAAGTAGTTTATTTTCAGTCTATGTGTGCCTTGATAAGTGAAGTAAGTTTCTTGTAGGCAACAGATCATTAGGTCATTAAAAAAAATCTGTTCAGCCACTCTGTCCTTCGATTGGAGAGTTTAGTTCATTTATATTCAGTATTATTGATAAGGACTTAATTCTGCCATTTTGTCATTTGTTATACTTTCTGATTGTTTTTGTGGTTATCTCTTCTTTCTTTCCTTTTTTTCTTTTTAGTGAAGGTGATTTTCTCTGGTGGTATGTTTTGATTACTTGCTTTCTATTTTTTGTGTATCTGTTATTTTTTTTATTTGAAGTTACCATGAGGCTTGCAAATAATATCTTATAATCCATTATTTTATTAATAAACTAATGATAACAGTGATTTCATAAGCAAACAAGCAAAGAGAAATTAACTCTTTAACTTCATCTCCTTGCTTTTTTGGCTGTTTACATCTTATTGTACTGTCTATGTCTTGAAAAGTTGCTGTAGTTATTATTTTTGATCAGTTCATCTTTTAGTCTTTCTACTCAAGATATGTGTAGTTTATACACCACAATTAGTGTCATAATATTCTGTGTTTTTCTGTGTGCTTACTATTACCAGTGAGTTTTGTACCTTCAAATAATTTATTCTTTTTGATATCCTTTTTTTCAGATTGAAGAACTCTCTTTAGCACTTCTTGTAGGTCAGGTCTGGTGCTGATCAAATCCCTCAGCTTTTGTTCGTCTGGGAAAGTCTTTATTTTTCCTTCCTGTTTGAAGGATATTTTGGATGGATATACTATTCTAGGATAAAAGTTTTTTTCCTTCAGCAATTTAAATATGCCATGTCACTCTCTCCTCTTCAGTAAAGTTTCTACTGAGGAGTCTGCTGTCAGATGACTGGAGCTCCTTTGTATGTAATTTGTTTCATTTCTCCTGCTGCTTGTAGGATCTTTTATTTATTTTTCACCTTTTGCAGTTTGATTACTAAATGTCTTAAGGTGGTTTTCTTTGGGTTAAATTGGCTTGGTCTTCTATAATCTTCTTATACTTGAATACTGATATCTTCCTCTAGGTTTAGGAAGTTCTCTGTTATTATCCCTTTGAATAAACATTCTACCCCTTTCTCTCTTTCTATCTTCTCTTTAAGGCCAATAACTCTTAGATTTGCCCTTTTGAGGCTACTTTCTAGATCTTATAGGTGTGCGTTCTTTTTTTATTATGTATTTTTCTTTTGTCTACTCTGACTATATTTTCAAATAGCCTGTCTTCAAGCTCACTAATTCTTTCTTCTGCTTGATCAATTCTGCTGTTGAGACTCTGATGCATTCTTCAGCATGTCAATTGAATTTTTCATGACAGAGTGTCTGCTTGATTGTTTTCAATTATTTCAATCTCTATTAAATTTATCTGATAGAATTCTGAATTCCTTCTCTGTGTTATCTTGGATTTTGCTGAGTTTCCTCAAAGCAGCTATTTTAAATTCTCTGTCTGAAGGGTCAGATATCTCTGTCTCCCCAGGATTGGTCGCTGGTACCTTATTTAGTTTGTTTGGTTAGGTCATGTTTTCCTGGATGGTCTAGACATTTGTGGATGTTTCTTGGCTAGGCATTAAAGAGTTGGGTATTTATTGTGTTCTTCACAATCTGGGCTTGTTTGTACTTGTCGTTTTAGGAAGGCTTTCCAGGTATTCAAAGGGACATGAGTGTTGTGATCTAAGTTTTTGGTCACAGCAGCGATATCTGCATCAGGGGACACCCCAAGCCTGGTAACATTGTGGTTCTTGCAGACTCATATAGGTACCACCATGGTGGTCTTAGATAAGATCTGGAAGAATTCTCTGGAATACCAGGTAGAGATTCTTGTTCTCTTCCCTTACTTTCTCCCAAACAGAGTCTCTCTCTCTCTCTCTCTTTGCTGAGCTGCCTAAAGCTGCGAGAGGGGTGACACAAGTACCCCTGTGGCCACCACCACTGGGACTATGCGGAGTCAGACCTGAAGCCAGCACAGTTCTGGGTCTTGCCCGAGGCCGGCAGTAACCACTGCCTGGCTACTGCCTACATTCACTCAAGTCCCTAGGGCTCTACAGTCAGCAGGTGATGAAGCTGGCTAGGCTTCTGTTCTCCCCTTTAGGGCAGCAGTTTCCCCTGGTCCTACGTGGGCTCAGTGATGCTGTCTGGAAGCCAGGGGCTGAGTCAGAAACCTTAGGGATGTACCTGGTGCTCTATTATACTGAGGCTGAGCTGGCACCCAAGCCACAAAACAAAGTCCTTCCGACTCTTCCCTCCCCTTTCCATAGCAGAGGAGTCTCCCTGTGGCCACCATCCAGGCCACAGCAAGACTGCCTGACTACAGCCAATGTTCATTCAAGGCCCAAATGCTCCTCAGTCAGCTTATGATGAATGCTGCCAGGCCTGGGACTCTCCCTTCAGGGTAGTAGGCTTCCCCCACCCCTGGCCCAGAGCAGGTCCGGAAATGCCATCCAAGAGCCAAGGCCTAGAACTGAGGACCCCAAGAGCCCACTTAGTGCTCTACCCTACTGTGGCTGAGCTGCTGCCTAAGCTGCAAGACAAAGTCTCCTTTACTCTTTTCTCTCCTTTTCTCAAGCAGGAGTCCCTCCCCATTGCTACCACAGTTAGGTAGATCACACCTGAGGCCAGCATGTCTTTGAATCTTACCCAAGGCCTGCTGCAAATACTGCCTGGATACCACCGCTGAATATTCAGGGCCCAAGTGATCTTATTAGCAAGTGATGAATCCTGTGAGGACTGGGTCCTTCCCTTTAGGGCAGCAGGTTTCCTTCTGGCCCAGGGTGTGTCTAGAAATGTCATAGAGGAGATAGGGCCTCAGGACTCTTCCTCGTGCCCTGTCCTACTGTGGCTGAGCTGGTATCCACGTTGCAAGACAAAGTCCTCTTTACTCTTCCTTCTCCTCTCCTCAAGCAGAAGGAAAGAGTCTCTTCTGGAGCTGTGAGCTGCACTGCCTGGGGTTGGAAGAGGGGTGGCACAAACACTCCTTGGCCCTGGCTGTTGTGTTACTAAGTTGCATACCCACCAAGTCCACTGACTTTGAGCCCAGTACAGCGTCAGGACTTGCCCAGGAATTGCAGTCTTTGTGGCCTAGACTGCTTTTCAGATTTCTTTAGAACCCCAGAGCAATTTAGTTCATGGTGGTGAGGCTTGCCAGAACTCAAGTTCCTGTCACTGGGAGGTACAATTTCCCCCTGGCTAGGTTGTTCTAAGTGCTTCCTGTGGGTGCTGGCTGAGTTCTGCCTGGTGTTACTTTCTACTGTGACAGGGCAGCACCGAGTTCCAATGCAAAGTTCCCCAATCACTGTGCTCTCCCTCCTGCAAGTACACAGACTATCTATGTGTGCCACATGGCTGCCGCTGGGAGACTGGGGGAAGGGTGGCATCAGCAATTCAAGATTGTCTTTCCTACCCTCTTCAGTGCCTCTTTCAGTAATATGAAGTTAAAACCAGGTATTGCGATCACTCATCTGATTTTAGGTTCTTATGAAGGTGCTTTTTTGTGTGGATAGTTTTTCAGTTTGGTGTTCCTATAGGGAGGACTATCAGTGGAAGCTTCTATTTGGTCATCTTGCTCTGCCTCTAACCCAAGATTCTCCTATTGGCTGATTTTTAATTTAGCATTTTTATACAGGTATTCTTAAATGAGGTTGATTGTAGTTTTATTTTTCTGTGCTACTTTTATCATGTTTTGGTAGGAATATTTTGTTATCTTACTCTAAGTGATTTGAAGCTTTTTTTCTTTCTTCATGACCTGGAAAACATAAATAGCATTGGAATTATCTTTTTCTTCATGACCTGGAAAACATAAATAGCATTGGAATTATCTGTTCTTTGAAGATCTGGAAGAATTTATTGTTAAAACTATCTGAGCCTGTGGCTTTTTGAGGGCTAGCTCTTTTTTGTTAATATTCTCAATTTCTTCCATTATTATGTCTTCTTAAGTTTTCTATTTCCTTTGGGTTCAATTTTTGTTATTTATATTTATCTAAGCATTCATTTTATAATTATTTATAATCACAAAAATATTTATAATTTACTTAGTGATTTTCAAAGTCAAAATTTTTAAATTTCTTATGCATCTTTTTCTTTTCTATTTTTATTTGTGTTTTTCTCTTTTGATTAATCTATTTTATCTATTTTACTGTTTTGTCCCCAGAGAACTACACCTTTAATTTAATTATATATTCTACTGTTTTTCTGTTTTCTAACTCATCAATTTCTGCTTTTATTTTTTTTCTACTTTCCTTATGCTTATTTTATTTATCTATTTCTACCTTTTTGAATAGAATATTTTTAAAAATTCTTTTAAATTATAATTTGCTTGGTAAAATGTTTAATTCTGTAAGATTTTGTTTTCAGCCCAGTTTCTTAAGTTTTTTGCTTAATAGTATCTTCAATATTTTTATTTGTATATACTCTGTAATTTCAGTTTTAACTTTTTGTTTTATATCAAGACCTACAAGAATTTTAATATTTTCAGGTGGCTAGGTTTCTTCTTTTCATTATTAATATTTAGTTTTATTGTAGTGTGGTCAGGGAAGATTGTTCAAATTTCATTTTCTTGGAATGTATTGAGGCTTTACTTTGTGGCTGAATGTATTTTTAAAATTAAAATATCCCATTAGTGCTTGAAAATAAATTTTATGTTAAATATGCACTTATTGATGTGCATCTAATGGGTTAATCTTTTTATTGTATCATATATTTCTTATTGTCACCTTGTTCTGTCATAGCTGACAATGTCTTTTACTATTATTGTGTTTTGTTGATTTCTTCTATAAGTTTATGCTTTTATGAATTTTGACACATTGTTTTTGATACTGAAGGATTTATGACCTCTATAAGCTTATTATTGGTTTAAACTCTGCCCATTCTAACAGTGTATGGAATAGTATCTGGTGCCTAGTAATTGCTCAATTACTATTGTTGAATGTAAAATAACCCCTTATGTTCTTTGATAGTTTTTAACTTTACTGTTTTCTGATATTAATATTATGACTCTTTGGTTTTGTTACCATTTACCTGGTTTATCTTTGACTTTTTTTTTTTTTTACTTTTAAAGTTTCTGAGTCATAGATAGACTGAACAGCTTGTTTTAGATGTGGATATCTATAGATCTGTTTTTTCTATGTTTTGACCTTATTTAAGAATCTTATGTTTATTGATAGAATAGATATTTACCTCTGTTTTTAATGTCTGGCTCACCACCACCTTCGCTCGTCCTCTCTTACTCCACGGATTGTCTTTTTGTTGTTTGATGTTTGTATGTGTGTTCATATGAGTAAGTGTGCTTTTTTTGTTATGTCAAAGACTTATAGTCTATTTTTAGGTCTTTTAGAGATTTGATAACTTTATGTGGTTTTAGCATCCATTTATCAGTTTATCAATTATCTATTGCCTACTTACTGAAATTCGTGAGAAAATTAACATACGTATTTTCTCCTTATTAATATTGTCTTTTTGCTTGGTTACCTTAATTTTAAAGAGGATATTTAAATCTCAGTTTCTTAATTTAGCATCTAAAATATAAAGAAAAGTGAGGAAATTTCACCCTTATTTTTCTCTCTGTTTAATTTGATTATTCACTTTTATTTTTGAAATGTATAATATTTCCCTTTTGTAAACATACTTCACACTGTTGATTAGCTTTATTTCTAAGGATAAATGGGTTCAGTTCTTATTAGACTTTTTACTAGGGCTTCACATTTATCTCTTGGTTAGCTGGATTTTGGAATCATGTGACTTTTTCAGGAAGGACTCAAGCTGTTGCATGTCTGAAAGTGTCTGTTGTTGTCTTTATACTTCAACAACAGTTTGGCTGAATATAAAAATATTCACTCACACTTTTTTTCCCTTCGGAACTTTGTACATTCTGGGCATGGTGGCTCATGCCTGTAATCTCATCACTTTGAAAGGCCAGGGTGGGAGGATCACTTGAGCCCAGGAGTTCAAGACCAGCCTGGGCTGTTAGGAAGACCCTGTCTTTACCAAAAAAAAAAAAAATTCACCCAGGTGTGTTAGTGTGCACCTGTGGTCCCATCTACTCCAGAGGCTGAGGTGGGAGGATTGCTTGAGCCTGGGAGGTTGAGGCTGCAGTGAGCCATGATTGTGTCATTGCACTCCTGCCTGGACAACAGAGTAAGACCTTGTCTCAAGAAAAAAAAAAAAAAAAAGCTTTTTCATATACATGGTTTACATATTTTTCTGGTTTTGAATGTTAATTGGAGAGAAACCTGAGCTTGTGTTTTATTTGCTTTTATTTGGTTTGGGGGCTGTGTGTGTGTGCATGTATCCTATTGCATTAGGATTCTCTAGAGGCACAGAACTAATAGGATATATGTATATATGAAAGGGAGCATATTAAGGAGAATTGACTCACATGACAAGGTAAAGTCATCTGCAAGTTGAGGAGCAAGGAAGTCAGTGGTAGAGCAGTCCAAGTCCCAAAACCTCAAAAGTAGGGAGGCCGACAGTGCAGCCTTCAGTCTGTGGCCAACAGCCTGAGAGTCCCTGGCAAACCACTGGTCTAAGTCCAAGAGTCCAAAACCTGAAGAACTTGGAGTCTGATGTTTGAGGGCAGGAAGCATCCAGCACAGGAGAAAAATGAAGTCCAGAAGACTCAGCAAGTCCAGTCCTTCCATGTTCTTCTGCTTGCTTTATCCTAGCCGCTCTGGCAGCTGATTAGATGGTCCCACCTAGATTGAGGGTGAGTCTGCCTCTCCCAGTCCACTAACTCAAATGTTAATCTCCTTTGGCAACACCCTCACAGGTACATCCAGTGATATGGACAGGAGACAGGGAAATACTAGGTAGAAGAGGGCAGTTCCCTAGCAAAGACCCCACCCACAGGCATGGAAACCCATGGCCCTAATGGGAAGAGGCATTGTCTTTTCATGCCCAAAAGCTGCCTTTTGGCATGCCATGCCCTCCTATCCTGTACCCATATAAACCTCAAACCCCAGGCTCCACAGAAGATGAGACAAACAGAAGAACAGCAGAATGGCACAGCAGAGAGAAGAAAAGGAGCATCTGAACACCAAGAGGAATTCAGCTGGGGGCAATTGGAGAAGAGATCTGCCGCTGGACAGCCAAGCTTCAGGGGAAGATCATCTTCCCACCCCACCCCCTTTCCAGCTCCCCATCCATCCCACTGAGAGCCACCTCCACCACTCAATAAAATCCCCACATTCACCACCCTCAAGTCTGTGCAACCTGATTCTTCCTGGTTGCTGGACAAGGTCCTGGGTACCGAGGGCACTGAGCTGGTTAACACTTAAGCCATCTGCAGATGGCAATGCTAAAAGAGTGCACTATAATACAAGCCCGCTTGGGCTTTGGGAGTCTTGGGTACCCACCTCTAGATGCTAACTTGGGTCAGGAGCCCCCAAGATGCTCACCCCAGATCCTGCACCTGCCTGTCTATGTGCTCCCCATCCCATAAGGAGTTTGAGCAGGCACACAGCCAAAGAGTCAAGCCACACCCCTGAAGCATGTCCTGTGAGAGGGGTCAGGGAACTCTCCCGTTTCACGAGGAACAATAATTCGGATCTTTTAATCCAAGCAAGTCGACACTAAATATTAACCATCACACATATACCTAAAAAAATATTTCTCTACCTTGATGTTCAGTGATTTTAACAGGAAATATTTGTTTTTCTGAGAGTTGTTAATTTTTCCCTCAGATTTGTGGGTTTCTGAGTGTTAGGGGCAGCCACAGTTGATGGATATCAGCTTTACTCTTCTTTCTGAAGTGTCATTTAATGTGCTGTTTAGGGTCATTCCACCTGATAGGCAACTCCTAGAGCATGGTTTTGGAAATGTTCCTTGTTTTAGAATAGAGCCTGATTATTTCTCCTACTTCCTTTTAAGAGCCTAGTATTGGCCAGGCGTAGTGGCTTATGTCTGTAATCCCAGCACTTTGGGAAGCTGAGTCAGGAGGATCGCTTTAGCCCAGGAGTTTGAGATTAGCGTGGGCAACATGGGAAGACCCTGTCTTTACTCTCTACCCCACTAAAAAAATTAGCTGGGTGTGGTAGCACACGCTTGTGGTCCCAGCTATTAATACTTGGGAGGCTGAGATAGGATGATTGTTTGAGCCCAGGAGGTTGAGGCTACAGTGGGCCATGATCACACCACTGCACTACAGCCTGGGTGACAGAGTGAGAGCCTGTCTCAAAAAAAAAAAAAAAAAAAAAAAAAAAAAAAAAAAAAAAAGCCTAGTGTTGAGTAATACATGTAAAAAGTTCTTAATAAATTCTTATTGAATGTATCAGTGAATGAACCTAGACGCATTTTCCTGCTGCTGTCTTTCCTTCTCTATTTTTCTCTAAATAGAGATGAAATGGCCTTTGCAAAAATTATATCAGTGAGAAAATTACGGCAGTGGGGGAGATTTGATCTAGCCAACCCCTCTAGTGCCGTTAGCCTTCAAGCTGCCTTCAGTTATTCCTGGGTTAGCTTTAGGAGACATTTAGTTTATAGTTATAATAGCCCTTCACCAAAACTCAGCTGCCTTTGCAAAGCTAATGAGAGAGCACCAGGCTAGAAGGAGAGGAGCCTGAATTCTGCTAAGGTGTAGACAAACCTGATTGCCAGCCATTATTTCGGAGGTCACAAGATATGCAACTTCCCCAATTACTCCTGGAGATAACATCACTATTTTTGAACCTAGGATTGGTCTTTTAAGATATCTTTTCAGGTTTTTTTTTTTTTGACATGTCTGACACCTGGCTCCACATGGATGACCAACTCCTCCTGTGGCCCCACCCAGCAGCAACACAGAGCAAGAGGACAGCTTCAACTCCCTGTGATTTCATCTCTGACCCAACCAATCAGCAGCAAGTACCCAGTACCTCGCCACTCCCACCCCTTTCTTCAAGCTGCCTTTGAAAAACCCCTAACCTTCAAGCTTTCGAGGAGATTGATTTGAGTAATAATTCCATCTCCCACGTGGTGTGGCTGGCCTCATGTCAAACTTTCTTTACTGCAATGCCATGAATTGATTTTGTTTGTGCAGTAGGCAGGAAGAACCCATCAGGCAGTTACAGGGAGTGTTGCTGGGATTTTTCAATATTTTGTTCCTTCACCATATCAAAAATCCCATCACACTCGTGAGAAGAGAGTGAACTGCTTGAGCAGTGTGATTCCTGGGATCTTCTATCTATCATTTTCACTGACTGCTACTCTTCAAAGATTATGGCACGAAGTTATATCACTTCTTTTGTTTGATTACTGCTAGTATATTTTGATTTGTTTGCTGGATTTCAAGTTTCCATTTTAGTGTTGTTCATTCATTTTGTTTTTGGGAGAGAAGATACTTGACTTCACTTTGCCATCTCATCCCAGAAGTCATAAAATTTTTTTAAACAAATTTGGAACCTCCAGAGCAGAGCTCAGTTTCTTCTTCCTCCTTATATTTTTTGGTAGAACCTAGTGTAACTTGAATGAAATTGGCATTTATTAACTATTAACTTAATGAATAAATAACTTATGGAAATTTTGGCTAATTTATGACCTGTTATTGAAAGAAGTATAGATGGTGTACAGTCACCTTGAAAAAAGTATCATTTCTGATTAATCTTAAGAGGTGATGGGCAAAGCAGCAAGGAATGAGCAGTAAGACATGGGAGAATCAGCCACACGTTAGACTGAGCATGCTTAGTGCTCACTGCAACCCTGAAGAATTGAGTTCATCTATTGCTTTTGACCTAATGTTGGAAATAAGCTCCTAGGGCCTCTGAAAAGATACAGGTGAATGATCAGAAATTTATCAGGAGCACCTTTCTCCTTTGTTTTTAGGTTTTTTTTTCCTTCTTCACTAAACACATCAGTTTTAAGGGCACCATGTGAAATTTCGTTTTTGATTCCTTTTATTGCTAACCCCAAGGCCCACTTTAGACTATTCTTCATTTTCCCTCTAGGCCTTTCACTGGCTGCTTAAGGGCTAGTTAATGCATATTTCTCTCTTCTTTTATGTGACTCTGTTTAGCCTTGGGCAGATGTAGCTTCATGCCAGTGGGCAGTTTCTTTTCAGGGACAGGATGAGAAAAATCACAGCTTTGTAGTGATGAGTGGTTTTGTTTATCTCAGTTTCTGCGTGTTGATCTTCTTTCTCTTTTCCTCCTTCAGAAGGAAGGAACAAGAGTTGGACGGGAAGAAGAAAGTCATTTGTATTCTTCTGACTATTGATTTTCCTTGTACCATTCAGCAGTTCAGTAGTTTTTCGTAACTATAGCTCTGCATTTAGCGGCAGTTTGGGCTGGGACATCAGCCATATTGTGGGACTGACTGTATTTCAGTAAGCAAGAAGTGGATTGAGAAGGTGAATTTCTGACAATATGAGTGTGGGTGCTTTATATTTACTTCTTTTCACTCAAATTATCTAACATAGAGTGAGGATAAAAAAGAAGAAATATGAGTCAAACGCCTGGTTGGTTTTTGTTGGTCTTATGTTAGTGGTTTACTGTTTCTTACACAAGCAAAGTGCTCACCCACATAGACTTAGTAACTTTTTAGAGTAGTTTCAGGGGGGTGGTGGGGAAATGCTTCGGGGAGATGGGATTCACCATGGGTATGAATACCAGAATATATACTGTTACAGGTTAACGACACAGATGTCTTAAAAACCTTATTACGGAAATGGAAAAACATACAAAAGTAAACAGAACCTAATCATGCAACCCCATATACTCAGCTCCAATAATTATCCCCACATGACCAATGTTGTTTCAAGTGTACCCATTGTTATTTTCTTCTTTCCTATGTTATTCCAGACATATCATTTCATTATGTATTGTTAAAAGATAAGGACACTTTTATTTTTTTGAGATGGAATCTCGCACTGTCACCCGGGCTGGAGGGCAATGACACGATCTTGGTTCACTACAACTTCTGCCTCCTGGGTTCACACGATTCTCCTGCCTCAGCCTCCTGAGTAGCTGGGATTACAGGCACACACCACCACACCTGGTTAATTTTTTGTATTTTTAGTGGAGACAGGGTTTCACTATATTGGCCAGACTGGTCTCGAACTCCTGACCTCGTGATCCATCTGCCTTAGCCTTTCAAAGTGCTGGGATTACAGGCGTGAGCCACCATGCCAGACCCAAGGACACTTTTAAAAAACATAACCACAAATACAATTATTGAGATGGAAGATCAATTTCTCTTGACCCTTTCGCAGGTGGGAACTGGAATGCACCGGCTCTGGGTCCAGCCAGCCACTTTGGCACTGGCAGTGACAAACTTCACTCACTGGAACCCACTGGGCTCAACCCCTCATGGGAAGGAGCACGCAGGCAAGCAGGTGTCTGGGCCAGGGCAAGTTCTTTTGGGCTCCGGCCCCATGGCAGTGTCTAGGGGTGTGTTACAATTAATGCTCTTTCAGCTTTGCTGCCTGTGGACAGCTTAGGTGTTAAACAGCTCAGTGAAGAGTCAGTGTGACAGCCTTTCTGGGTTTCTGCACCCAGTGCATCCTGAATTCTTGTCCAGAGTCCAGGAAGAATCAGGTCACACAGAAGTTTAGAAAGGTGATGAATGTGGAGAATTTTATTAAGCAGTGGAAGTGGCTCTCAGCAGAAGCGGAGCTGGAAAGGGGATGGAGCAGGAAGAAGGTGATCTTTCCCTGAGGCCCAGCCGCCTGCGGCTGGGCTCCTCTCCAAAGTCATCCCATCTGAAGTTAATCCACATCTATCCATAGTGTCCAATGTTCAGTTGCTTCTTCTGTCAATGTCCAGCTGCTTCTTTACCAGCAGAGGTCTAGGGTTTATTTGGGCACAGAATAGGAGGGGTGAGGAAGGTCAAAAAGGCAACATTTGGGCAGGAAAACAGGGATAACTGTTCTCACTTAGGAACCTGGTTTCCAGACTTGAGGGTGGGGCCTTTGCCCGGGAACCATCCTCTTCTACCCAGTATTTCCCTACCTCCTGTCTGTATCATTATCACAACTAAAACATAATTAACTATACTTTCTTAATATCAGATAACTAGTCAGTGTTCTAATGATCTCATAAATGTTACAATTTTTTAGCTTGATGGTGTAAATCCATACTTTATTTCACATTTGATATGTATTTTAAGCTTCTTTTAATCCCAAGGTTACCCTTTTCCATTTATTTATTTTTATTTGCAATTTATTTTCTGAGGAAATTGGGTCATTGGTCTTGCAGAGTTCCTTACAGTCTAGTTTTTGCTTATTGACCTCCATGGTGTTTAACATGTTGCCCTGCCCTTTGTTGTTTCTGTAAATTGGCCATCTAGAAGCTTGATCAGATTCAGGTTTCATTTTTTTGGCGAATCTGTTTCTTAGGTGTTCTTGCATGAGGAAACAGAATGTTCGATGTTCTATCTTTTTTGTGATGCTAGAAATCTAGAGTCCAAAATCTCTATGGTGTAATGTTTGACAAAACTGAACCACAGATTATTTCATGGCTTAAAGTATGTCCTCTGCTGATAATTGAAACCACACTCTGATGGAAGTCTGTAGACATTCAATCCTGGTAAGATAAAGCAGTGGCTGGGACATCAGTTTACAGCCATATGTGAAACTACTCATTATAGTGTGATGTTTATATGTGGGCAATTTACCACTCTCTTGGGGTGGCGGTGGGAGTGGATCTGGAGCTCAGCTGTTCTCTGGTGGTGCAAGACCAGCCCTTTTGTTGTTAATCACAAAGAGAGGTCATGTTAAGGGCATTTGTTCTTGTCAAGAGCCATAGAGAGATACAGCCCCTGCCCTTTAGTTTGCTTCCTAAAAAGAAAGAAGAATAAAGGCAAGCAAAACACAATTGTTCTTAACTTCTAAGGTACCACAAGGATAAAGTATTCTACTAAATTATCTATCATGCCAGGTGTGGTGGCTCACAGCTGTAATCCCAGCACTTTGGGAGGCCAAGGCAGTGGATTACCTGAGGTCAGGAGTTTGAGACCAGCCTGGCCAACATGGTGAAACCCCGTCTCTACTAAAAATACAAAAATTAGCTGGGCATGGTGGTGCACGCCTGTTGTCCCAGCTACTCGGGAGGCTGAGTTAGAACTGCTGGAACTCAGGAGGCAGAGATTGCACTGAGCCTAGATTGTGCCACTGCACTCCAGCCTGGGCAACAGAGTGAGACTCTGTGTCAAAAAACAAAAAAGAAAAAAAATCTACCTACCTACCTATCATCTATCTGATAGTGGCCTAAGTAATGAGAAGTTTGGGTATTTCCTAGATATTTGGTGATGTGTGAGCAAAGATAGGCAAATATATTCCTTTAATACCCAATTGCTCTTATTTACTAACCAGGAATATCTTCCTAGGTGATACCCGCTTTGCCCTGCTAATAACTTGGCATTCCTGGTAGTGGAAGGTTTTGGGTGCCACAGGAATATGGGGAACATCAGAATCTTGCTCTGAGAGAGTAGGCACTTTGATGAGAAATACATTTGTGGCATTGACTTACGAAATACTACAACATGCAACAACAAAGAGTGTTGACCAGATCTATATTTTAGAACAGCTGCACACACAGACACATCTGGGCCAGTAGGACTTCTGATTGGTTTGCAAACTACGTGAGCCTCCCACACACAGACAGTTGCCCTTACCCACCTCTGCCTAGGTAGACCTAGTCCTCCTATTTGTCTTTCAATGAATGTAGAACCTGTAACCTGTGTAACCTGAATTTTCTAGTCTCCTGAGGCTACTGGTTTATTTCATGCCTAAATAAATGCATGAAACCCCCATTTCTGGGGACTGTAAGAAGACCAAGTGCCTCTCTTGGGACTTCTGAGGGTCAGAGTTCTGAAGTTTCCAGGTATTGTCCCTCTCACTCCAAACTGCTGCTAATCCTTTCTCGGGTCAACCCAGACTACTTCCATGAAGCCCCAGCTCTGCCATGCCCCAAACACAGACACAGGCAGAAGTTTAGTCTACCCTCAAGGTTAACACATTGGCCAGAGGTAGCTTTTTGGCTGTCAAAAGGGTTGCTCCAGCTGCCTCCCAAGACCAGATTATCACCACCTTTATAGGCCTGTATAAGCTGCTACTGTTTGTGATGACTGTTTAATCAATCCTCAGAGAGTTTATAGAGTCAAGTATTGATTTTAAAGACAGAAGCCAGGCAATGCTGTTATGCAGTGCACCTGCTCTGTTGCACCTTTATTTAACCTTGTCTGTGGATGCCCAGAGAGTATGTGATGGACATGGTGGCAGAACCTGATTGGTCTGCCTTCTGCCCACCCATCATTGGTGCCCTCTGTAGCTGGATCCTCTGAATGAGTTGTTCTCATTTAGAAGGAGCAGAGATTGCTGTTGAGTAGGTCTGTGGGGCACTTAGCTTCCATGTGTTTGATCTTCCGTCTGTGTCTGTCTGTGCCCTGTCTCTTCTTTTTATAAGGACCAGTTGTATTGGATTAGGGCCTCCCCATATGATCTCATTTTATCTTAATACCTCTTTAAAGGCTCAATCTCCAAATATGGCCACATTCTGAGGTACTAGGGGTTAGAACTTCAACATATGAATTTGGGGAGGGGACATAGTTCAACCCATAACGGGGGGTGTGAGGTGGGGGTGCTTAATTGATGGTTTTCTTAAAACGCTCTGAGGAGGTGCATGTCCTTGGAAGGTCCCAGAAGCTAGGGTGGCACATTGTCCCAGTTTGCCCTGCTCTGAGAAGTTTAGCAAGGCATGGGACTTTCAGTGCTAAAACAGAAACAGCTTGAGGCAAACCAGGATGGTTGATCACCCTGTCGGGCTCCCATGGAGGGCACAGGGCAGGTGCTTCATTTCCCAGCCTACCTCAGCCAGAACTGCATCACTTCCCTCTGCTTATGTGTCCGCATGCTAATGAGATAAATTTAACAAAGGAGTTTTGATTCAGTGGCCTCCAAGGTCCTCTCCTGCTGCCACATTCTGTGTTTTAATTTCATTTGCACACATTGGAATTCAGTAGCTGGATTCAGACAAATTCAGCCATGTGTCTGAAACTAATAACTGACTGGAGCAAAACTCATTGAGTTCGTGGTTAAAAGTGACATATAACAAAAAGGGTGTTTGTTAAGCCTTGTCTATTCTGAGGCAGAGCTTGGTGCTGTGCTGTTGTGATGACAGATGGTACTTGCTGAGCTCTCACTATGCTTACTAGATTCTGTTATCCTAATAGCTGCTCTGTGAAGTAGCTAGCAGCCGCCGCCCCATGACTCAGGTAAAGAAACTGAGGCTTACAGAGATGAGTAACCAGCCCAAATCTCATGCTGGCCAAGGCAGGGCCAGGCTTTTGCAGGCAGTTTGACTTGAGCAGTACTGTGTTCTAGTGCTAAGGCCAGGTGCAGGTATCCCTGCTGATGGGGAACAGGGGCCATATTTTAAGTGTAAGGTATTGACATTTAGACTAATGGAGTCTTATTCTGGTGCTTTCTTCTATCTGGCCTTGACCAGCAAGCACTCCCAGCTGGTCCTACTTTTTGCTCTTATAAAAGCTAAGCCTGGCACAGTGTTCTCAGGTTGTCAAGAGGTTTTGGGGATCTCACAGTAAAGAACACTGAGTCATACCATGACAAATGTTATTCCTTTGCTAATTAATTCTCTTTCAGGTCTTCTGATTACATCAAGGGAAAAGTTTTTGCCAGCATTTAATTCCTCTCCATCACTAAATGATCTCCCCTTTTAAGAAAAACAGTAACCTTAGGCTGGAGCCCAGGGGCAGCAGTATCGGGCTGGGCTTGAATAATTCTTTAGTGTTTTTAATCATCTTTTTGCAGTTAATTTTGATCTATGGTAAATGATACTGGTTTTACATTGAGGATAATACTATAAAGTGCCTTTAAAAGACATTTATTTAATTGAAAAGGAAAGTTATTTAAAAGTATTTTGTAACTAATAGCACGATGATGTACAGATAATGGCACAGATGTGAAGCACGTGGTGAAAAAGACTGACTTTATAAAACACTGGCTAGGCGGAAAGGCTGCAGTTCCTGAGAATCTTGAAACCAGCACATGAAAGGCAGGGGTTGTTTGACCAGCTGAGGATCCCGCCTCAGCCCATAGTGGGCTTTGCCTGGGCCCTTAAGGTGCTGAACTGGCTGTAGGCCCCTTTGTTGTTGTTTTTGTGTTTTGATTGTAATGGTGTTCAGTGTTTTTGAAATGCTCTCATCAGACAGGGTAAAGAAAAGAAGTGAATTTTTGTGCCAGGTCAAAGGCTTTGCTTTGGGAGAATTCAGTGTAGAAAATAACTCGAATTAGAAGTGCAAATTGGAATGCCCGGCATGAGTCAGAAGTGCTCACCCTGGGTAGACACGAAGCCTCAGTGTGGGGATTGGATATGGTGGCTCTTGTTGTTGGAGCCTGATTGTCCCTCCTCTGGGGTTTAGAAGCAGACCAGAGATGGGACCTCACACCCAGCCTGAGAGCAACCGAACTTGGAGAGGATTTTTCTTGGGATCAGTTTTGGTTGACTTTGCCTGCCAAGCTTGCTGTTGATACTTACTCAAACTCCAAAGATCTGTGTCCTTATTAAATAGAGTACTGCTAAGGCAAAGTGAGTTTGCTGCTCCTGGTTAACCCCTCAGTGTGATTCCCACACTAGGTATTATTGTATGGATGAGGTCTGAGCGTGGCTAATGTTTGTAGGCCCCAAGACCTATGCAGCAATATGTGTTGTACACTGACTAATGCTTGGTACATGCACCAAACCTCCTTCTTAGCAGCCCAGACTTTGTACACAGATGTTGGGGATTAGCTTCCAGTGGCTATCAGGCAGCCCTCATCAAGGTTACCATAACCTAGGGACAAAGGTGTTAGACTTACTGTTTTCAGCCACTTTCCCTGGCAGCAGCCACCATTCAGCAGCCTATCAAGACAACTGTCCAATCATGACCAGAATATCCTCTTTGGCCGTTTTACTCTCTCCTGTGGTGTGTACATAATTTCCAGTTTTAGAATCATGTTTTTAGGATGTTTCAGAACCATGCTACTCCTCGACTCTATCTTTTATTACCATTTCTTAAGGAGGGTTCAAGTTCTTTTTCAAAAAATTTAACATAGAGGAAGAAAATAAAAAGTAACACTAGGTTGCTGGTTTAGAAATAAAAATCTTTTTGTTTCAAAAGTTCACTGCCCCCAGTTCTGTGATCTGTTGCACATAACAAATTATTCTCCCTACCAGGAAACATCTGTATGGATTATTTCACTATAATCCTATGATGCTTGGACTTGAATCACTTCCAGATCCCACGGACACCTGGGAAATTATAGAGACCATTGGTAAAGGCACCTATGGCAAGGTCTACAAGGTAACTAACAAGAGAGATGGGAGCCTGGCTGCAGTGAAAATTCTGGATCCAATCAGTGTAAGTAACAGTTGTAAATTATAACCAGAATTTGGTGTTTTATGCACACTAAGTTTTCAACTTCTTTTCTTGATTTTAGGTTTAATTTTCATGAAACCTGGCATGAAATCTCAAAATGGGTCATGATTTGTCAGCTTCTCTGAATGAAGGGACTCCATTTGGAGTTAAAGCTTCCCTTGACTTTTGTTTCTTGTCCATTTTACTGTTGTTTTGGTTTGGGACCACTGGGATCTTCAAAAGTTATTCTCTTGGAAACAGTGATATGTTTTACTACCTGGTCTTTCCGTAAGTTACAAAGTGACCCAGGCTTGTGAGATTTGATCATCTTAGGCTGACATCTTATTTTAGAGCACCGAGGTTATAATGCTGTATGCTGTTTTGCACAGTGAGGTTTTACATGTCCTATTCTGTGTTAGGTCCCTTCAAGCAACTTCTCCTTAACTGCTTTGAAAATTCAGACTTTTCAATAAAACAGATATTTGTGATAGTATTATTAAAGAAAAAAGAATATCACAAACACTATAGATAAAATAATTAGGTAATAATCGAAGGTATAGGTTGTAATAATAGAATGTAATCATGTAATAATAGAAGGTATAGGTTGATATCTGAATGTCCATTGTTAGATATTTTGAAGATATGGTAATGAGTTTGAAAATACCTAGTAAATATGTTTTACTAAGTACTTGAGCATGATATCATATCTGTAACCTTTACATATTAGATTTAATCCAGCTTGCATTTTTCTACCCTGTTTAGGATATGGATGAAGAAATTGAGGCAGAATACAACATTTTGCAGTTCCTTCCTAATCATCCCAATGTTGTAAAGTTTTATGGGATGTTTTACAAAGCGGATCACTGTGTAGGGGGACAGCTGTGGCTGGTCCTGGAGGTAAGAGGCTCCCATTGGGTAACCAGTGATTTGAACAGAGTGCCAGACGCCAACAGATGCTTTATTACCTAGAAGGTGTTTTAAGGTACACATTTGAGGAGTAGGTCCCTCCTGCATGTCACAGGTACCTCACCAGATGTGACGTTCTCCTCCACAGTTCTTACAGGGAGGCCATATGCTAAAGGTATTTTTGTTTCTCTGCTTCAGAGGTTTAATAATCTTGTATTCTAGTACAGGGTGAATATAGGAATATAATTGAAAAAATTAATTTTCTTCGCTAACATTTAATTGTAAACATGTTTGAATCGATTGCAAATCATTTTCAAAAATTGTTAACCCAAGGTTTACTTGGCTTGCCAAGTTTGGATTTGCCCACTCACGTTCATTAGTCCTCATTTTAGATTGGGTTTCCTGAAAACTGACTCTGAGAATTGTGTATGGAAAGTTTGTTGAAGAGTTCTTACCAGAGATAGACCTAGAAAAAAGTGAGGAAGGTAGAATCAAGCAAGGGAGACACTGAACAGCAATATGGTTATAACAGAGGCCTAAGCTGGTCCTCTGGGAAATGGAGAGCTGGGAAGTTTTTGGAATGTTGTGCTGAATTGTATCTCCACATCGGCCGTCATTGGCTGCATGCCACCCCGGGAAGGAGCGTGACTTTGGCGGAGTCAGTTCTCTGAAGTGGATGCCAACTCGGGTGAGGGGTACAGCTGAGGACTGGGAGCTGTTGATATTTCTGGCAGCATCCACTGTGAAGAGGGAATCTGAAGGGAACAACACTGTATCCACTATAGCCCTGCATTTTTTTTTCTCCAACAAACCTTCTATACACAATTCTCAGGGTCAGTTTTCAGTTATTAATGGGAATGAATGTGTGCATCTGGGTGCAAAAGAGTCAATTCTGAACAAATACAATTCCCTATGAAACTAAAATGACAAGGAAAATAATGATGATACATGAATTAACACATTAGGACAGGTCTATTGCCACATTCTCACTAGGCCTACCCTGTTTTGTTCTGGGCTCTGACCACTGAACCAGCTCATGCCTCCATGCCTGAGGTCACATAGGTGACCCAGCACTGTGTGGACACAAGTGGAAGCCTTAAGAGAGAAGTACCAGGGGAGAAACCAGCCCTCACTTCACTGTCTGGTACCTCTTATCCACATGTTTCTGGCTCTGGGAGGGCCTGAGCCTGGGACAATATGTACTGGCTGCCATGACAACCATGTTTGGGGAATTGATTTGTTATATTCAAATGGGATAATCTGCAGGGAAACTGGTTTGAATTTATTTCTGTCACATCAGTTGCCTTCCTCAGAATATAAAGATGTAAGGGATTTTGGTTTTCTGATTATCTTTGTTCCTTTAGTTGACTGGTTAAGTCATATAACACACTTCTTTGGGGTTTTATTAACTCTCCAACCCCCACTCCAACAATATTAGGATTTTATCTTGCTCATGAAGCTCTTTAAAAATGCTATTTGGAAATGATAAAGTATTGTTCCTGGGGTCTCTGATTATATTTGTCTTCAGCTCTGTAAGACTTCTGTGTTTTAAACCTCATTGTGACTTAGTAAGGGAAGTACAGTGACCAAGGAACCTCAGTTTCTGCTCATTTTTAACTCCTGACTAAAAAAGGCTCTGCATCAAACAGAGAGAACTGAAACTTTCAGGAATTTTCGAGGGCCTAAAAAGGAGCCTTCTCTCCATGCAACCAGGCAGGCAGGTGGGCTGCTCATACCTGAGGCCACCTGGTGAATGAATGTCCTTCCTGATGAGGAGTGACTCTCAGGCATGGCACCTCAGGTATGGCCAAAGCAGCCAGGAAGGTCACACATGGCCTTGAAAGATGAGAAAGAGCCCAGAACTATGAGCTGAGCCCTGTGCAGGTGCTCCCTTGCCAACTGTTTCTAGCTTTTTCAGGGTGACCACGATAATGAGGCTGCCCTAAGACACTGAATTATTCATACCTGTGCAATACATTATGCTGTAATTTATGACTTTTGCTGGTGGTTTCGATCCATGCCAAAGTGGGTGATATGAGATGCTGGATGTCCTCAGTCTTTTCTGTCCCAGGATGGGCAGTCTAAACCAGGCTGCTAGATGGTCATGTGCATTCAGTGCCTCCCATAGTCTTAGAGAAGCACAGGAATTCCTAGACTCCTAATACCGGCAGAAGCCTCTCTGTTCAGTCTCCTAGCCTTCAGATGAGGGACAGAGGCCCAGAGAGGTGAGTAACTTGCCTGTGGTCACATAATTGGTTGCATGGCAGAACTGGAAGGAAAAGCACATTTCAGCACATTTTCTTTCACCATGTGCAGCTGCTCCTGTGATGCTGTCCATTGGCTCATGGAAACACAGATGTGAAATCTCTAGCTGGGATCATGGCACTTCCTGACCACACACACAGAGCTGGATGGCAACGACAGTCCACACAGTACCCTATTTTGTTCCCTCTGCAGCTTTTTAAGGCATGCTTTAGGGGACTCACACAAAAAAATTATGATCTGTTTAATATTGTTCTCCTCATCTTGTATATTAAGATTAAATTTATGTTGCCTTTGCTCTTTATTTGCCTGACTCGATGAAAGGACAAGTGAGAAACTATTTCACAGAGCAATTCTAGAGGATAGAAAAATGTTATTAATAATCCCCTTAAATCACCACAACTCTGAAAACAAAAGCAAATAAAAATGTCATTTTCTGAAATTCATTACTAATTGTTAGTAGAAAGCAAACAAAAGCTCTCTTTCATGATAGACACCTACTATATTGGAAAGATATGGAGAGAAAACACACATACATAATAGTGTTTTGGAAAATCTGTGAATGCATTTTAAGTGAATATTACATTTTAAAAAATCTATAAGTCTGTCTTTCACCTAAATGATATACATATTAATAAATTAGACCTTTAAGAAAAACATGATACTCAGAAAAAAATACCTAACATGTGTTAGCTAAGGCATGAACTATATTTTCTTTTTCCTTTTAGTGTAAAATCTTTGGCAGGTAGAAACTTAATTTCATCATGAATCAAGTGTTCTACTTAAAAGAAATGGTTTGGAGTACTGGTAAATGAGGCTGGAAAGTAAAACAAAAAACTTTGTTCTTTAAACCATGTATGAGAATTAGTTTTACGTCTATTTTTTCCCTTCAGAGATCTTGGTATAAGTTCAGTATCAAATATGTAAAGACAAAGCAAAAATGGGGGAGGGGTCTGAGAGAGAGAGAAAGAGAGACAGACAGACCCACTGACTGACCTTTGTCCAGGTTTTGCTTTTATCCAAGGCTTTAGAAAGTATAATGTAGGCCTGAATATCACTGGAAGTGCTATACATCGAACCATTTTCACCTGTTGATACTGTGTCATGAATTAAGTTTATCAGGTTAACAAATCAGGGTCTTAGTCATACTCTGATGGACTCAAACGTAGGACTGGTGGATTTTGATTGGGCAGAAGTGGTTAGAAAGTACTGCAGCATTGAACACTGACTCAATGGGTTCCAGAGTGAGAGACACTGGAATGCTGGGAGCCAGGATGAAGGCACAGAAAACTTGAGACTGGAGAAGGGAAGGACTTTGAAATGGAACAGCATTGCATCCTACAAACATATGTGTTCAAAAGAGAGACAGTTAAGAGGCTGAGGCGTGGGAGTGATTCTGCCCACTCTTGGCTCTATTCAATAAGGATGTGCCCCGAAAAGAGAATGAGATGGGAGGTCACTCTCAGGGCCCACTTCCCTCTCGTGGTATGAGCATCTCTCCACTCTGATAGAAGCTCGAGAGTTTCAAGTGACACAGTATTCATTGGTCTTGTGGCAAGTCAGTGACTTTAGCTGGCTTTCAGTAAAATAAACATAATTTGTCCAACACAGGAGGAAAAAATGTGCTGTTCTGAAATTACTGAGAGGTGGACAGTGTCCAACATGATACTTCCTAAGGGATTTTCTACAGTAATTTTGACTATCTTTGACTTTTCCTTTATGTTATCTGTAGAACCCAACACCCTTAAAACACAAAGTCTACTGAACAAAGGGGCACCCAAAAGAAATTCCTCTTAATTCTGCAAACTGACTAGGTCAAAGCAGCATGCTCATACAGAATCTACTTGAACGTTGGAGTCCAGGTCTGGTGATTGTGTTGCATGGGCCGTTCTTTAATAATGTGGAAGAAAGTTGATGGCTTATTGAGCAAGGAACATTTCATTGCTTGAAATTATGACTGTCTTAGCAAATGCACATACTGTGATTGAATCAATATTCAATGACGTTTTGGAAAATAGATGTGGAATGTAAATGATTTTTCTATTTTTCTTGGTTTGGAGCAAAATGCTCATTAAATTCTAGATGCATTCAGCTGCCACATTTCCTGAATGCTGAGGGTGTAGGGAGGAACTGCAGGAATGAAAACACACTTCTGTATTTGAATCTGGTGGCTGACAGAGTTGGGTGGGAATAAAGGGCTGCTGTGCCAACCCTCAGGGCTGGGGTGGGAGGCTTGGTTGCCTTCTTACAATTCTAAAGGGATTATTTTACTTGATGCATTTAAATATAATTCTTTGTCATGCTTTTAAAACGTTCAACCCATTTCACTGAACATTTATTCTGATTAGACAGTTGTCAGTGTATACCTGCTTTCTTTTTTTTATATCCAAGTGCCCAGTTTTTTTTCTATAACCCATAGGCTGCCCTTGAAAACCTTGCTGGTGGACTTATCAACTTCATAGGACAGCTTCCTTTAAAAGTGTCCTGAGCAGTTTAATTATATGTTTCTGTGAGTTCTGGGAAGTCAGACAGCTCTTATACTCTGACATTTAGTGAACAAAAAGCACTGGTTGGGTAAGATTCCTTTGTTGTTTTTAAATCCATAGCTGAGTTTTGATCCTGCTGACAAATAGCTACTCTTAATCCCTTCATAGGTTCTAGAGTTACAAATAAAGTTTGTAAGTTGGCTACCTATATAAAATATTGCTGAAGAGGCCTTTGTTGCAAAAATGGTCACACTTAAAGTCGGGCGGGGAGAGAGACCAAAATGAGGTGTCAGGGGAAAATTCCAGGGTTGCATTTTCTTGGATCATCAGCCAGCATTTAACTTAAAATTTCCCTCAGTACAATTTTAATAGCATACTTGCAATGCAAGAAAGCCTGTGTCTCCCTGAGATGTGAGCTAGGGTGGGGAGTGGTCCTGATGAAGGTTCTCTCATGCTTTGAATCCCTATTACTGCCTTTGCTTTAGAGGAGCAAAGACTATTGATATTTTCCTAATTCTCGCAGTTTCCCTAGACTCTGTCTCTTCCTCATCTTTCACATGTGGCTGGTCAGAAATTCCTGTCATTTCTATCTCAAAAAAAGTTTTCCTAATCTCTCCCTTCCTTTTATCCTCATGACTTTTTGACCCTGCCTTCCTTGATGACCTCAATATCTTCTAATGGATACTCCAGTTCCTGGTGGTGTCTTCTGTCCATCCTCCAATCTGCCGACCAAGTCATTTTTCTAGAATGGCAATCTGAACATTGAGACCTCCTGCCTAAAATCTGTTAATAGTTTCCCTTTTTTGTCTAGTGATATATCATGGTATTATATACATAGAATATGATATGGGTAGTATATGGGTATATATCATATGAGTAGTATATGTAGTATATTACAATAAAGCCCATACTCCTTGGCAGGGCATACCTGTCATTCCCTGTCATTGGCCTTCTTTCTCCATCTCCCTGCCCCACAATTCTGGCACCCTTTGTCCCAACAATAGTAGAGTATTTAGAAAACTCATCATTCACATGCACACTCATATGCACACTCCCCCTCATTCTTTCATGTCCTCTACATTTGCACAAGATGTCTCCGTGTTCCTTTTCACAGCATCTTCTTTCCCTTCTTGCCCACCTGCCCAAAATCCATTTGTCCTTCAACCACCTTGTAAATGTTACATCCTCTGGAAAGTTTTCCTAGACTGTCTTTGCCCTCCCTCTTTGCCCTCCCTCAGCAGAGTTCATTCTTCCTTCTTTGGTGCCACCACACTACACTAGGCACAGCCCTGCTTCCACATTCCACACTGTAATTACTCATATGTCCATTACTGGGCAGTGACCTCTTTGAGGCTAGAGATTGTGTCATATTCATGATTGAGTAATAGGTAATAAACTGGACATTCACAAACTATTGAGAACAAAGAGGGGACTTTCTTCTCACTAACTGAACTAAACTGGGTTCTTGAGCCCCCAGCCTGATGAAAGGAGGCAACTGATTCTAACCCATTTTGTTAAACTTAAGTCCACTTGAGTGACTTCTTTGTGGAGTGGCATATTCCAGTGTTTATATCGAATTTTCACTGTCCAGTTCAAGGCTTAGTCGTTTGGGTAAGTACTCAGTTTTATAGGGCTTCTTCTCTCCCTCTTTCCTCTTCCTTTTCCCTGGGTGGCATCTGGATCTGGGTACAAGTACATGCTTACATGATGCCATGGTAGTGAGGGCAGAGGCCTCTGAACTGTATGGTAACCATGAAGTTCTTGTGATAATAAAACTGTATTTTCTCCCTTTGGTATCTTTGATGTTCCTGGTCCCTGACACTCCCTCCTGTCATGAGGTCCTCACATTCTTTGTCCTTCTTATTTAAACTCTAACCTTATCCCTGTCCCCAAATAGAGCACGAAGTTCTGAGTGTCTTACAAGTTGTGAGCAGACTGTAGAAAACTATTATTACAATCTCAAGCGTGGTCTGCCTCACTATGCCATACTTTCATTTCACTTGACACGGACACCCCTTGTTGTCAAGAGGTCTCCTCTTAGATTTCCAAATGGGAAGAGGATCATAAGAAACTGACGTTTCTATTATCATTACCCCCTTACACAGACAGCCCCTCCCAGAGGGAGCATCTTCATTCTAATCTTGTCGTCTTAATCTCCTCTAACTCCATAAGGACTCCTCTTTTTTTTTTTTTTTGTCAGGTGAGAACTTCCCTTATGTCAAGTCCTGGGTTCTTCCCTGGTCATCAGTGGACTCTGTGGTCAATTATCCAATTTTTGTTTCTTGATATGTAGAGTATATTTTGGGGAATTCTGAAAACATTTTGTCTCTCTCAACAGCCTAGGTTTTAAGACTGTTCTATGAATTATGGCACCGAAAATGCATTCAGTGCTCAAGGGTGTTAAAGTGAATACTGAATGTTATTTGTCCTTTCAGAGTCATGTGAGCCATAGTTAGAATCAAAAGAATATAGAATCCTTTGGAAGACATTATGCTGGCACTTAACGTTTGGGCCACCATCAGAGCCATGGGTGTTGAGTTGCAAGTTAAACTTGAAATTGGCAGACAGTGGATTTCAGGGTCACTTAATATAGTCCCAAACTCAAGGAATCATCATAGCCTTCAATGCATTTTACTGCTTTTAGGGTCCCTTCTAAGTCATTCTAAGTCATTCCTGAGACAGTAATTTTATGCTAGTCTTAAAGATTCCTTAATTCTGTATTAATTTTTAGTCACATACTATTGTATGGTGAAAACATGGGCAGGTTCAGTTCTAGGCTATCTTGATTTTTAATATGTCTGCAAGGTATCTGCCAAGTATGTAGCAGGGACTGATATACATGTCAAGTAAAAACATCTGTTCACCCTTTATTAAAATGTTGCAGAGCTCCATAATTAGAGTTGAATAGATCCTAATGTATTATTATCTTGATAAAAGTTATCTTCTTTCAGGGAAGCTGTTAATCTGTGCTTCCTCAGTTTTCCTTTCTTAAGAAAAGCCAGACACAGTGGTTCACACCTGTAATACTGGCACTTTGGGAGGCTGAGGGGGGTGGATCACTTGAGCTCAGGAGTTGGAGACCAGCCTGGGCAACATGCAAAATCTCATCTCTATAAGAATGAAACAATTAGCTGGGTGTGGTGGCATGCACCTGTAGTCCCAGCTACTCAGAAGGCTGAAGTGGGAGACTGGCTTGAGACTGGGAGGCAGAGGTTGCAGTGAGCTGAGATTGCGCCACTACACTCTTGCCTGGGCAACAAGAACCAGACCCTGTCTCAAAAAACAAAACAAAAAACTGGATTCTGTTTCAAAAAAAAAAAAAAAATGTAAGCTGACTTAAGCAGCCACAATGCAGGGGATCACCTGCTGTTCACTAGTTAATTATTTCCCAAATTTCCCAAATTGCAGCCTAAGTGCCAAGAGGAAACCTAGGGCTTTAAAGTAAGGATTTTACCTTGATAACACACACCTTGATAAGGTCAAGGATACTGTTGCAGAACTTTCTCCTTAATTCAGCCAAAGCTGGGTTCTTGTCCCATGCCCAGAAAAGATCAGGTTTGTGGACACATACAAGGGTGAGGGGCAGAATTTACTGGGCAAAAAGGAAAAAAAAGAAAAAACTCAGAAAAGTGAGATGGAGCCCCACTAACAGGCCCTCTACCTCACTGATGGCTTCCCAGGTCACCACATGAGCCGAAGAGAGCAGAGTGCTCCCCTGCATAAGGCAGGGATTCCCCATGGCTGTAGCTCCACCCATTTTCCCCAGTGTGCCTGTGTGCTCCGGTTTGCTGTGGGCATGCCCAGACAAGCCCTGGGCAGGTTCCCTCATCTGCACAAAAGTAACAGATGTAAACACTTGTAGGGCAGGTCAGAGATTCTCCAGGGACCCCTTTTTATTTGCCTAGGCATTTGGCTGTCTCATTCCCTCATCTAAAGAAGTCCATCTAACTGCCATTAGAATAAGGATAAGGGTAAGGATGAAGACCACTCTTAACTGCTTCCTGCTGGCAGGGGGTGCTCTTTTGGGAAAACAGCAGTCAGATCTCCCCCAGAGGCCTATCTAAGGGTTCCCAGCCAAAAGGGCCATCATCTGAGGCTCCGGTTGCATGACCATTTGGAGTTTGATGGCGTGAAGGTGAGAAGAGACAAACTGGGTTATTAGAAAACATGTATTAAAACGAAACGGGGGCGAGGGCTAAGGCTAGCTCAAAAGTCTTGAGGCCTTTTATGTTTGCACAGGAAGAGGGAGGCCAAAAGCCCAACTGGTAAAAAAAAAAAAAAAAAAAAAAAAAAAAACCTTTTACCCTTCTGCCAGCATGTCAGGCTTTTGGGTTCCCTTCTCCTGAGCCCAATCCTAAGCCAACCAGTCTAAGGTTTGGGAAATTAACTCTTCCTAGTTTGAAGGATGCATCTGAGGGAAGTGTCCCATAGTACAGAGAGACAATTACCTATCAGTGAAGAGAGGAAGAGAAAAAAATTTTTTTTTTTCTCAAAGGAGTCCCAGGGGTTCAGGATGCATTCAAAAGGGGTACAGACTGAAGATGAATGGCTACTCATCTAGAAAGAGGAGAGCAAGGCATCCCTGGTTCCCTTCTCTTCCTAGCAAATACCTGGGGTATGTGAGGGACAGAAAGTGAGCCATTCCTCTTTCTTTCCTCCACCCTTGTATCCCCAAGTTCCAGCGACCATGACAGAATACTGCTCATGGTGTCAAAGCAGCCTTCCCCCTTGTTAAAAGGGGGTCTAGGCGCTGGGAGTATCCATTCTTAACTACGTATGCCCTATCTCCCCTCCTGTCAGTAGCCTTTGAATTTCCTAGACCTCATTTCTGCCATGGATAGTAGCATGACCTTTATCCGTGAAATGGGAAGCTTGGCTTAATTGGCAGGAATCAGTCATGTTCACCTGTGCTATGCCTTTTAACTTCCATTATCATCTACCTCTGGATCCCTCAGATCCAGTTTTCTTTCCTAGGGCTTTGACTTGAAGCTTGGAATTGAGTCTGGGACAAAAATGTGCCTCTGAGAGGGGGTGTTGCATGGACTCCATATCATAAGCCAAATGCTAAGGTGAAGCTGTGGAACTGAGTCCTCCAACAAGGGAGAGAAAAGGATGTCTTGTGACATGCCCAGATAACTGGTGGCTATAGTTATGCTTGTAAAGATCTGGGTGCATGGGGCTTGGCTTTGGTTAGCTCCCTTGGTCTTACTTTCCCAAGAAGGAAACCTCTGGGTGATGGGCACCCTATTTATACCCATCACCTGGCAGGATTTGCAGGATAATTGCTCAGAACTAGAATTTTGATCCAGGTTTTTACATCACCCATCCCTTTTATTCTTTCTAAGCTGTAGCTGGAGATTCCTGGTTGGTTCACAAGAACAAGCAGGGTTAGTCTAAAATGTAGGCAAAAACTTAAAAACAACTAATGAGTCTATAATTTAATGACAAATGTATGATAAGTTTTGAAACATAATTTCTGTCTCTCCAGTCCTCATTTTTTGTTTAAAAAAAAATCATGATAGGACTGAGTTGTTCGCAAAATAGACTTTAGTCTTATACTTGACCTGATTATTTGCATAAAGTACAGCAAGAATAATTGTTTCTATATAGGCCTTTTAGATTGACTTTGATGGAACTCTGTTCCACAAGGAATTTCAGGTAAGACCTTTTACAGCTGAGCACAGCCATGGGTTAGTATCCTCAAATACCTGTGAGTTGGGTGATCCTCTCCTCTTAAGGTCCCAAGATAAACTTAGAGCTCCTGGTCCTGTCATAAAGTGACAGTCTTTACTTACCACAGGTCAGGAAGCCTATACAGGTACTACATAGATAAGGGTGTGAGGCCAGTTTTCCCAAGGGGCTTTTATCAGCTCTGCAAGTCGAGCTTGACTCCTTAAAGGGAAGCATACCCTTCCAGTCAAAGCCTTGGAAAAAGTTTCTCCAACTGCATCCTACTGCAAAAGAAAATGGATTCTTATTGCACTGATGCAAACAACTACATTGCCATAAGTTAAGAATACTCACAACTAGTTTCCAAATTCTGGGGAAGCCAGGCAGAGAGAGAGAGAGAGAGAGAGAGAGAGAGAGAGAGAGAGAGAAATATATGCTCCAAATTTTGTTCACAGGAGTGTACCTTAATCATTAAAGGCCATAAATAGTTCAAAATAAGTTTCCTTGACTCTGAAAAAGAAAACAAGCATCAGCAACATTCCAAGCAAAAGTTGAAAAGATAGCTTCAGTTTTCTATGAGTTCAGTCCATTTAGTTAACTTGGTTTGATATTCATGAACATTTCAGCTCTTCATGAGTCCTATATGTTTTCCCTTTTTTCCAATGTCACAGTCTCCAAAGTTATCAGAAACCTGTATTTGAGAGCACCTGTCAGAGTCCTGTGGCACCTGTCAGAGTCCAGTTTATTATAAACTGTCTTTTGAAAAGAACCAAAACAAGACAACAATTGTCGGGAATAACAAAATTGCCCAGGGTAGTTACAGTTAGAAACACAATTGACAAAGAAGTTTGGTTATCTCTGTGGTTTACAATAACATAACAACCTTAATTATGATTGATAGCACATACATTAGACATTAGAATTTTAGAAATCCCATACAATTTTGGAACAGACATTAACATTTTCATCAAAATATAACCTAAATATGATTGAACACCACTTTGGCAATTCCATGTAACTAAACAACTTAAATGATCCCTTTTACCTCTCTTTTGTATACTCCAGGGCCCTCTGGAGCATCCAAAACCCAGGCGTCAGGAAAGACAATTTTGAAACTGAAGTTTGATTTTGGGAAGCCTGTTAAATATGTTAGTGGTTTAAAACACTGAAATAGAATTACAGATTACCATAAGTTATTTATTTTGCCAAACGATGACTCAGAAATTTAAAAAAGCAAAAACCTTTTATAACCCTTTACTAATTTTGCTAAAGAGCAGATTAGTGCCTTAAGAGTACCTTGTTGTGCTTTTATTTCAATGCTCAATTTACAGAAAAATCATATAATACCCCTTTGAATTTAGTCAATCTGTTCAAACACTGAATTTTTGCAGTACTAATTTTTATAGTCCTTCCATCATTTGTTTAAACCATCAGCTTTATTTTATCTAATTCAAAACAATCCTTTAACCCTAGGCAGGTACTTACATTTCCATATCTTGTAATCTTTTACTAAAAAACACATCTTACTGTTCCTACATACCTTGCATGTAAATCTATTTCCAGTAGTTTCAATTACATGTTATAATGGTAACCCCCAGCAATTTTAAGTTTAATACAAAACCTGGTAAGTTGTTTTAATTATGTGCTAGGTTCAGCCAGGGTTTGACTCCTTCCAACATAATTAAGGGTGTGGTTAATTCCATATGTCCCCAGGCCTTACCAATTGTCAAGCTGACAAGTTGAAAAGTTCTTAAAAACCAAAAAGGCAGTTTATAACCTTAAAACACTTAGCAAACCTAGTATCTGACTGCATAATTTAGTTCACCTCTGTATATTTGAAATATCTGCATTTTACCAATAATCTTTAAGGCTGTTTTTATTTCTCAAAGATTAAAGTCACATGAACTAAAACATACTACAGCTTTTATCTTCCCTTTAAAAAAATATTTGATCCAAGCAGTTGTCTTCCATTAGACCAATTAAATTAGAGCTCTTTTTTTATAGACATCACACACACAACACATATGTAACTACACAGACAGGCAAAAGAAAACCCAGAAGCCATAAGATTTTCATTTGCCCATCTCCTATTTGGATTATTGCCTCCGGGTAGAGCCCTTTAAGAGACAGGGCTAGGAAAACATGCAGCTTTTAAGGCCTAGTAAACAGGCATGACTAGGGGCAAAAACAGAGTCTGAGAGGGATCTATCTATTTTTAATTCCTGGGGTTCCATGAGAAAAACAGATTTCTTCCCAAAATGGAGTAGTGCCTCGTCTGTTTTTCCCAAGGAGTCCCATGGTCCCAGGAGTTATCTTAGGGCCTGCCATGCATGCATTGAGAGTGGTAAGGCAAAATGGAGAAAAATAATTTAGTCAACTGAGGAAAAAGTCTTTTTCCAGCAAAGCAAGATCCTAAAAGAGGAAAAAGCATAAAGGCCTTTTAAATATACCATAACTTGGACATCCACTTTTAATTAAGCTGAGCACTCTCTAAGAAAATCCTTTTTACTCCCTTATTAACTGATTTTAGCCATGCCAACCATCTAGTATTTCTGACTTTCAAACTTTACTAAAGGTAACCTCACAGGTGAAACCAACAAGCCTCACTTAAGGTTATGATTTCACTGTGAGTGTATGTGGTATTTTCTAAGGAGATAAGGGTAAGCAATTCTTACAAAATTTAGAACCTTTAAAGGTAACCCAGAGAAAGGACAATTTAAGAAAAAGCCTAGATGTTGTTCATGGTGGGGAAGAGAATCAGCAAATGGCAGAAGTCACACAGATATTAACTGGAAAGTACTCATTTCCTAAGCTAGGATTGAACCTAGGCATCCTTGCGAAATGAAAGAACAAAAACATTGCCACATGGTTACAGGTCACAATCCCAAGCACATAAAACAAGATGGAGGCCTGCAGCAAAGTTTGCTGTTGACCATACAGGAAGTCATGCAAAGCACATCAGATTGACTACAGCTTAAGACCAACCTCACAAATCCTTTTTCATAATTAAAACTTTACAGAAAATATAAACCCTGATATTTGGGGTCCTGGCCTGGTAAAATGTTTAAAAAAAAAAAAAAAAAAAAAAAGCCGGCTGGGTTCTGCAGCTCAAACCTGTAATTCCAGCATTTTGGGAGGCCGAGGTGGGCAGATCACCTGAGGTTGGGAGTTCAAGACCAGCCTGACCAACATGGAGAAACGCTGTCTCTACTAAAAATACAAAATTAGCTGGGTGTGGTGGTGCATACCTGTAATCCCAGCTACTCGGGAGGCTGAGGCAGGAGAATCGCTTGAACCCAGGAGGTGGAGGTTGTGGTGAGCCGAGATTACACCACTGCACTCCAGCCTGGGCAAAAACAGTGAAACTTCCTCTCAAAAAAAACAAAAACAAAAACAAACAAAAAAAACTCTGGGGGAAGAATCTCTTACTTTTATGCCAATGGGTTTCTCCAACAGGGAGAGAAACTTAAGAGGGCAGCTGGTGAGTCACCAGTTTGTCCCTCCAGCCAACATTCCTGACCCCCAGGAATGACATGGTGGGCAAGGCGGGGGGCATAATTTCTCTACCCTCAGAAGAAGTCTGAGGACAAAAAGGCTTAGAAGTCAAAAGAAAAAGACTTTTTGGTTTGCATGTTACTCACCTTTCCTCAAGCCCCATGTCTGGATGCCAAAAATGTTGCAGAACTTTCTCCTTAGTTCTACCAAAACGGGGTTCTTGTCACATGACCAGGAAAGATTAGGCTGGTAGACACATAAAAGGGTGAGGAGCGGAATTTATTGGGAGAAAAGGAAAAAAAGAACTCAACAAAGTGAGATGAAGTCCTGCTAACAAGCCCTCTACCTCACCGATTGATTCCCAGGTCACCAAGTGAGCTAAAGAGAGCAGGCTCCTCCCCTGCATAAGGCGTGAGTTCCCCCTGGCTGCACCCATTTGCCCCCAGTGTTCATGTCCGGCTCCAGTCTGCTGTGGGGATACCCAGATAAGGCCAGGGCACATTCCCTCATCTGCACAAAGCATCAGATGTAAACACTTGTGAGGCGGGTCAGAGATTCTCTGGGGACCCGTTTTTCTCTGCCTAGGCATTTGGCTATCTCAGTAGCTTTCAGAATCTGGTGAAAGCTCTGCATTTTCTCCCCAGTAAACTGCAAGATGCATATACAGCATGTTGCCTACAGTTTCAGGGTATTTCCGTGCTCTGCTTAAAACAGTTAAGAACCCTTGATTTAGGATGGCTTGTAGCAAACCCAAACCTGCACATTGACTTCTGCAGTTAGTAAGAGTTATCTTTGGAAATCCTTAAGTTGATGAAAAAGTACAATATAACTGCTTTATGTATGTACTCAAACTTCAGTAAGATACAATATATGACAAAGAACAAATATGCAAAATAAAATTACAGTGTTTTTAACTACAGACAAAAAAGAGAGAAGAGCATAAAGTTGCTGAGAGCCTAAAATTGAACACTAAAAGGTTAATAAACGCACTTATGATGCAACTTCACTACATAAAACCTATCTGCAATGGCAATTCTAGGAAGAGCTGCTGGTTGGGTTTCTGATACCTGCTAGCACTGGAGAAATCACTGAAATGTATTCTCTGTCAGGTATCAAGGGCATCCATCTTGCCTCCTGGTTTTATCCTCAAAATGCTTGTTAAAAAATAGACAATATTCACATAAAGTGAAAAATATCCAATAAGTTGCCATGATTACTTATATGCTTTTTCTTTCCAAAAAATTTTCTTTCTAAAAAATTTCTAAATGTGCTTTACATTTTATTTTTATTTTATATTTGGCAATTAAAAAGTTAGCATTTTGGACATGCACTTTCACTCACAAAACATCACTTCAAATAAAAAATACATACACAAAGAATTAGATTAGACTGGGTAATGGAAATGTGAAGTCTGAGTATTCCAAGCTGGAGTTTTGTAATCTGCAAATTTACTACATTGAATCAGTATCAGTTGGCTTTTCTTCTTAATTTCTTTTTCTTTTCTTTCTTATATGTGATCTCCTGCTCTGCCTGTGTCTGGCATCTCTTCTCGCAGCTGTGTAATGGGGGCTCAGTCACTGAGCTTGTCAAAGGTCTACTCAGATGTGGCCAGCAGTTGGATGAAGCAATGATCTCATACATTTTGTATGGGGCCCTCTTGGTAAGAACATCTATCAAATGGGGTATGACAGCAAATGGGATGGTTTGTTCATTGCTTGGGTCCTTATTGCATATTAACAATGGGGAAACTGCCCTATGATATGCAAGAATTATTAACAGCAGGAAGGTGTAGCCAAATGTAGACTTTCATGAGACTTTTCAATACTAGGGTAATTGCTTTAAAATAAGCATGTAAATTTCCACTTTCTCTTTCCTGTTGTTTGGTGGTGGTGGGATGCCATGCAGGGCCTTCAGCATTTGCACAGCAACCGAATCATCCACCGTGATGTGAAGGGGAATAACATTCTTCTGACAACAGAAGGAGGAGTTAAGCTCGTTGACTTTGGTAATGACTGCTTGTCGTTTGTTTTCTTGATGTGTGCAGTTTAGCCAAAGGGGACAATTTATTGCAATCTCAGAAGACTGGGGCTTCTCTGCTACACCATAGGCTGAGGGACTTTTCCAGTCAAACACAAGCTGAGGGGGTGGGGGCTCCAGATGGATCACCCTAGGAGATGCTGTTTACTAATCTATTTTCAGCTTTAGAAGCAATTTTATTAAAGATTGAAAATAAAAGTGTTTCAGAAGAAGAACTTGATGCAAAAACTTTTTGGTTTTCTGCTAAGAATTTCACATCTCAGGGCAATTGTCTATAATTTACATTTTGTCATTTCTTCTTTTGCATATGAAAGGAGAAAGCAGTTTGATCTTTCAAATGACTTTCACTAGCCTTAGGCATACTTATTCCCAGTGAGCAGAAGGTAAAATAGTCCTCTGGGCCTGGGAGCTAACATCCTTTTAAATTGTGTTTATTGCTGCTACATGTGAGGCTGGTTGAACTGGAAACATTAACGGGAGATGGAAATGTGAGAGGAAATACAGGGCAATATCACCTAAGTCCAGAGAACTATTAAATATCTCCTTGTAATATCATATGTTGATATTTACAAAACAACAAACCATTTGTTTTGTTTTTTTTTTAAAGTTTATTGAAGGTTTAGTCTTCTAAATGAATTCAACAATAGTACTTCAGAGCCATTGTTACAAATAATGAGAAAACATTTAGAGAAACTTTAAACATGTTGTCAATGTCATAGTAAACAAGACTGATTATTTTTGAAAGATATTTGTGATAATATTGCTAAGAAAGAGTTCAGTGTAAACATGTATCAGTTCATCATTTGCTCAGATGAAATTACTTAAAAATAAATGAAGTTGCTTTAGATGTACTGGTGTATTTTTACTGAAACACAAGCAAAGAAAAATAGCAGAGGGAGCATTTTGTGTAAGTCTTATGCTCCTCTTTATAAGGAATGATGTAACTCCAATAATATGCTGTATGTTTAACATTTGAGATGTTTTTTTCCACGTGATTCTGGGGACTGTAAATATATTGTGAGGGCAAACAGACTGGAAGGATGAGGATGGGATGGGAATTGATACTGATTTATTCACTCAGCAGCTTTGTGATTTGACATAGCATAAGTGTTCCTAATCTTTCCATTAGAAGGTTCCGAACTTTCAGTGGCTGCAAAATAAATTTCTAGAAATTAAAACTAGAAAGGTATAGTTGTTTTTACCAAAATTGTGGTGGAGAAGTTGGTAAAATGGGAAAGTATCTGGGTCTAATAGAGTTTAAAGAGCTTCTTGGCTCTCTGATAAAGAGAATGTCCACAGTTAACACAACAGTCATCCCCCAACAAAACAACCCACGAACCCTTGGCAAATCTATGCTGATGTTTCAAAGGTGTGTCCTTTGCTAAGAACACACAGTGTTCAGTTTCTAAGTTTTTGTCATCAGTGACTTTAGTGGCAACTCTGGTCATTCTCTTAAGGGCTATATGAGACTTCTGTGTGGTATAAAAGAATACCTTACATGTGTAAAATGCTTTGCAATTTATAGATCATTTTCACATTTGTTCTCCTAGTTGGTCTTAAGAAGAACCCTCTGTGTTAGGTGTGACTGTTGTGATTATCCCTAGTTTGAAGATGAAAAAACTGAGGCTCCGAGGTGAAGCAATCACATAATTAGTAAAAAGCATAATTGGGATGGACAACATTGATTCTTAATCCCGTGGACCTTTACGCCCTCATGATATGAAGAAGAGAGCTGGTTAAAGGACATAGGAGTTACATTAGAATTCAGGTCCTCAACATTGAGCCCCAGATAATGTTATTAGTCTTATTCTTTTTCCATTTGACAAACAGAGCTTTCTCACCAGGTTTCCAGGCTTCTAGGCAAGATAAGGCACTGAAGTCTTTTTATGTCTGTACTGATGCTCTGTTAGTGATAGCGCACGCCGATCTTCTTTCTCCATAAAATGAAGCCCCTTATTAAGAAAGAAGTCATGTGAAATAATTTGGAAGTATAATAGGACAATATTTTGGATTGATCCTAGTTGTTGATATTTTTCTTTTGATTTTTGCAGCGATATAGACAGGGATGTCCATTAGGAAAAAAAAAATCCTAATGATTTAAATAGAGTGATAAATGCTCCAGAGTTGTAGTTTGCCGGCTACAGTTAGTATGCCAAATATGACCTACCTCCTATTTTCATATGGCCTATGAGCTAGGAATGGTTTTTACATTTTTAAATGATAGGGAAAAAAAAAAACCCAAAATATTTTGTGACGTGAAAATTATATGAAATTCAAATTTCAACATCTATAAATAAAGTTTTATGAGAATGCAGCCACATTTATTCATTTATGTGTCTACTATGGCTGCTTTTGTACTATGGGAGCAAGAGTTGAGTAGTTGTGACAGAGACCATATGGCCCACAAAGCCTAAAGTATTTATTTGGCCTTTATGGGAAAAGTCTGCCAATCCCTGGTCTAGCATCATACTTTGCTCACTTTTGAATTCTGATACCCTTTCCTTATAGGTGTTTCAGCTCAACTCACCAGTACGCGTCTGCGGAGAAACACATCTGTTGGCACCCCATTCTGGATGGCCCCTGAGGTAAGCTGGAAATATCTAGTTCTTTCTTTGCATGTGTTGAATGCCTTGGTACTATGCCTTTTTATGGGTAAGTCATATGCTCTCCAGAACTTTAGGAAGAAGAAAGTCCATTATCCTCATTGAACTGTAAGAGTGTTAGTTTGGTCAGTGATGCTGGTGAGATGTAATCTCAGAAAAGCAAGATTAAGTCACAGCTATCCCATAGGGTACCTTCATGCAATTAGAAGGTGTCCCTCCAGAAGATGCAGCCCTCTCCAAGGGCTGTGGCTTGGCAAATTCATCCAGCCCTTGTATAAATTAGAAAAAGTCAACTTCCCTGGATAGATGCAGCGTCAGAGGTATATGGCTTTGTGAAGAGCCAGATTTCAGCAGCAGCTGGCCTACAGAACTATATGTGGTGGCCCTGGTTGTTTTTTGTTACCAGATACATAGCAACTCATCTTGTGTACTTTGTTGGCTCTCTGTAGTAAAACTTGGGATTTATTCCTAAGTTCGGTTTGGCATCATCATAGAACTGCCTGGAAAATGACGCATGTAGAAGTTTGGGGAACCTTCCAGCTAGATGAGGCATGCTCTGTAACACTAGTGCAGTTTAGTTTGTCAGGTCATTTAATTCCACAGTATGCTGACCTTTGCCTGAGAGCAGCTTTCTGGATTAAACAAATGGGTTCTTTTAATAAAAGGACTCAGATGGTCACCTCCCTAGATGTCTTTCCATCTCTGCATGATGGTATTTCCTCTCTGTGACTGCCAAAGTGGTCTCCTAACAAAGTAAGTGGTTCATACTAATCTCTGCTTAAATTTCTTCAATGACCCTCCTGCCTCCCATCATCTATGGCTCTTTCTTTCATACCTGAGTAATGGATAGGCCCATTTTAAACAAAAAGAAAAATGCTGCAAATTCCAGTGTTTATCTAAATCTTAAATATTTCTTAAATAGGTTTTACAAAACATAAAACTAGATATAAACTCCTTGTCATTTTTATTTATAGAAATATAAAACCAAAAGAAAAAAATGTATTATGAAAAAACTATTATACAAAGTCAGTAACATTCAAGTAAGCAGCTTTAATTTTATGAGACAAATGATACTGTTTTGTGAATCTCCATTGTCCTTTGCAGTGTGCTTATGTTTCAGGACACAATCATATGGGTTATTTTGAGTCTGGCACACCTACCACCACGTACCATGTGGCGACTCAGTTCTCCTACTACTTTATTCTATTTCAGCTAGCATAATCTCTTTGTTCAAACAGCACCTCCTTTGATCTCCAACTGTTACATCTCTGTTGGCTTGATGCCAACTTAATAGTAAACATAATATGAACACTGTGTGACAAATGGTCATCCAGATGATCTAGAATATGTTTTTACTCCTCCTTCTCCCATTATTATTATTAACACAATTATCACTGAAACAAAACCAAAAACATAAAAAATTATCTAGGGACTTTGTGAACTCCACTTTGAGAAACACTGCAGGATAAAGTCAAAACTTCTTTGAATTGTGAATAAAGCTCTTAATATTCCAATGCCTATCTATCCAGCCTTATTTCAGATTACTTCTCCCAATTTACTGGTTCTTAATGCCCCAACAGTAGTGAACAACAGGTGACTCTCCAAATCCCTACTGATGTGTCTTTCCTTTAAACCCTTGGTGTACTATTATATCATCTGGAATGGCCCCCAGGCCTCTGGAAAATTCCTCCTTAATTGACAAGTCTCAAATGCTAGCTCCGCTGGGAAACGTTCCCTAATCCCTTGCCCACATGGAGGCTCCTTTCCCTAAGTTTCCACCACGTCCTTCCACCCTCCATTAATACAATATCACTACTGCACTGTAGTTGTTGGCAGGCAGATCTCCCAACTGGACTCAGCTCTGGCAGGGACTTGGGATGCCTAAGCTCTTAATAAAGTGCTTGATACAGAGTACATGCTCAAAAATAAAAAATAAAAAATAAAATCTGTTGGGTCAGGAGTGGTGTCTCATGCCTGTAATCTCAGCACTTTGGGAGGCCGAGGCAGGCAGATCATTTGAGATCAGGAGTTTGAGACCAGCCTGGTCAACATGGCAAAATCCTGTCTCTACTAAAAATACAAAAATTAGCTGGGTGTGGTGGCACACGGCTGTAATTCCAGCTACTCTGGAGGCTGAGGCAGGAGAATTGTTTGAACCCGGGAGGCAGAGGTTGCAGTGAGTCGAGATGGCACCACTGCACTCCAGCCTGAGTGACAGAGTTGGACTCTGTCTCTCAAAAAAAAAAAAAAAAAAAAAAAAAAAAAATTCTGTTGAATGAATGAATGCATTGGTAAGAAAGCCAAAGGGATAAGATACACTTGGAGAACAGTTTGAGGATGGCTTCACAACTATTGATATTAGCAAATTTCTCTGTAGATTTAGAACTGTTCTGAAAGGAAAGCATAACTAAGGTCACTCAGCTAATATTTGGGGTGGCATAACATGGAAGATGGTATTCCTGTTCTAACCTAGAGCAAATTGGTATTTTCAAAATCACAAAATATAATTAAGAGAAGCATTTTCTTGGCTTTGTACGTTTATTAAGAGGTGTTTGTGGCTGGGCGTGGTGGCTCACGCCTATAATCCCAGCACTTTGGGAGGCCGAGGCAGGCGGACCATGAGGTCAGGAGATTGAGACCATCCTGGCTAACACGGTGAAACCCCGTCTCTACTAAAAATACAAAAAATTAGCTGGGCATGGTGGCGCGCACCTGTAGTCCCAGCTACTCAGGAGGCTGAGGCAGGAGAGTGGCGTGAAGCTGGAAGGTGAAGCTTGCAGTGAGCCGAGATTGCGCCACTGCACTCCAGTCTGGGTGACAGAGTGAGACCTGTCTCAAAAACAAAACAAAACAACAGCAGCAAAAAGAGGTGTTTGTGACTTTCCAACTTTAACTGGGTTGAATAAAATATGTGGAGTGTTTCTATAGGGAACAGTTTATGGTGAGCTTCTTTTTGCTCAGATTGCCTGGAAGTGGTTCCCCTGTTAGCTGGGAAAAGCCAGCACTGCATCCTGCCTGTTGCAGTGAATCAATTGAAGAGTAAGCAGTTTAAGGTATGGACACCTTGACAGCACATTGCAGGAGTGAATGTCTGACTGTTCAGGTGCAGGATTCTCTCAGGATGCGTGATTGTGTCCAGTATGCTCTGGGACCCAGGCTGCAGCTCTTGGGAATCAGGCCTTCACCATTCTCACATTTTTATTTTCTAAATGGAGAAGTAGTTTTTCCAACAAAGTCTCTTTTTGCTTCATAATCCTCCATAGGAATGTCCACAAGAACAACCTTCCATTTTTCAGTTCAATTCAACAAACATTTATATTGTTCATGTGAGCAATGCTTTCAAGCAGTCCTTGAAAGTATAATCAGTAATGGTTCCAATTAACACTGTCTTCATATGATGGCCTGTGTAGTATATTGATCCTGGTATGTTCTCACTTCTGCTTGTATGAATAAGTGGTCTTTAGATTAAATACAACAATGCATGCAATACCAATGCCAGTGGAATAAGAGCATTGCAGATGACTTGTGCTTTATTTTTAAAATGCAGCTGAGAGATCTTTGATCCTATTTTTGAGGAATTGAACAAAATTGTTTTTTCCCTTTTTTATTTCCATTTTTATTCCACAAGCTTGAGTAAGTGTAGTATTTAATTCAGATAGCTGTTCTATAAACCAGGTAGCTAATGGAATGTGACCACAGTACAATCAAATGTTGATTAGCACTCAAGACACACAGTTCACTGGGGCAGCTCAAAGCTGCAGCATGAAATGACTATCATACTGTCAACACTCTCTACTCATGTTCTCTTACTACCTCATTTGGACACTACTAAAGTTGAAAGATACTGGCAGAGTAGTCTCAACTCAGCAATGTAGAAGAGTTCTGGGGATGCCATTAGTGTATTAGTACTTTGAAACAATACTACTAGGGAAATAAATTATTTAGCATAGTAAAAGGGTTAATGTAAAAGTCAAGATGACTACAATTTTTTTTTAAGATGGGGTCTTACTATGTTGCCCAGTCTGGTCTCCAACTCCTTAGCTCAAGCATTCCTTCCACCTCAGCCTCCCAAGTAGCTGGGACTACAGGCATGCATCAACATGCCTGGCTTAAGATCAGAAATGTTTTTTATAAACTAAACACACTGTATGTGAGTAGCATACTGTGACTACAAGAAAGATTATCTTAGAAAGAAAAAGTGTCACATCGAGACTATTTAGCAGATTATCATGAGCAAAATGACTTGAACATTAGATAATTAAGTTTCTTATGTAATAAGATCAGAGGTAGGTTGTTCTGGAGTTTGTTGATTTAGCAGCTCATAATAAAGTCATGAAAACTTCAGATTTTTCAATCTCCCTGGCTATGAGTGCTGCAAACTGCATGGCTTCATCGTTCAGGGACTGACTTCAGGGCAGTTACAACAACAGTGCCTGTGAATATCTGAGGGGTAATAGTGGCTGCAACATGCCAGTAGCCACAGGTGAAGGCACGCATGGTGCAACCAAACAGCAAGAAGTTAAAGTGGGTTTTCCTCGTCTCTTGGGGTTGAAGACTTGTCCGCCGTATATTTATTTCCCCGGTCTGCTCTAATCAAGTAGTACAAACTGGGTAGCTTTAAACAACAGAAATATATTATCTCACACTTCTGGAAGCTAGAAATCTGAAATCAAGATGCCAGCAGAGTCAGGCTTCCTCTGAAGCCTCCAGGGGCGGGATCTTGCTTTGTCTCTTTCCAGCTACTGGAGGTTTGCTGGCGATCTTTGGCGTTCCCTGGCTTGCAGCTGCGTAACTCCAGTCTCTGCCTTTGTAGTGCCATGGTGTTTTCTCTGTGTGTCTCTGTCTTCACATGACCCTGTCTTCTTATAAGAACACCAGTCCCGTCGGATTAGAGGCCCACCCTACTCCAGTATGACCTCATCTGAATTCAACTAATTGTAGTGCAGTGACCCTATTTCCAAATAAGTTCACATTCTGAGATTCTGGGGGCTAGGACTTGCATGTATCTCTTTTTTGGAGGACACAGTTCAACCAATAACAAGTTCCCAAATCGTAATAGTTAGCCCCCTTTCTTTGTATTAAATCATTCAAGTGTCCAAGGTAATTAGTTCACTATTTAGAACCTGCAGGGCTGCAGGTTAATAGATGCTAGCATAGTTAGAGGGATCAGCTTTGCCTGTTTACACACACATACACAACCACCTCCCCTACTCCACACACACCACACACATACACTGTCTGTGCTCTCTCAGCCTTTGGTGTTGGAGGCAAACATGGTTCTTTCTGAATGTACAAAGCATACCAAATTGCCTTCCTGTGTGGGCTCCCAACAACCCCAGACTTTTGTTCTCTCCTACCTACTTTCAAGCAAAGCATTTTAAAAATTATTATTATCTCCTGAGATGTTTGGCCAGCTCATGGTCACTTCCTTGAACCTTCTCTTTACTTGATTAAGCTTCTCTGGTCTCCTGGCCTATAACTTTAGCCTGCATTTTACACACTTAAAAAAACCCACAAAAACAACACAGTCTTCCTATTAGCCATGTTTATTATCTCTTTTCTCCTCCACTGTCTCCTGACATCCAATTTCTTATAGTAAATAATATGAATAATAATATCCCACATTTGCATAGAATTTTTACAAATAGTATTTTAAAAGCACTATAATCTACCTGTGAGAGTGCCATTTGGGCATGATTACATTGATGTTGCAGATGAAGAATCTAAGGCTCTGTCAGGCCAAGTGTCCACAGACACAGAGTAGTAGGTGGGTAATTGTGACTGGAATCCATATTTTGTGACTCATTCAACTAAGGGATTCCAATATAACCCATGTCCACTGTCAATATTGCTCAACCAGTTTTTGTATCAAACACATGCCAGGTAATATCCTGCCCTATAACAAAAGGGATACAAGCCTAGTTTATGTTGATTAATGGTAATGGCAGGGGGGTTGGGGTAGTTGATACCTAAAATACTTTTTCCACCATCACATATAGCAAAGAATTAAATTCAGTGCTTGTAAATGACTGAAACCCAAGAGAAAGAACCAATGTTGTCATTATCGTTTTTATTGAGGACACCAGTAGACTTTTAAAATAATGGCTTATATTTAGCTGATGTACACTGTGTGGCCAGGCTGGTTGTTAAAATATTAAACTGTGTTCATTCTGGATAGTAAATGGCAGCCATCCAGAGCCCCCTGAGTGCTCCTCAGCCACCAGAGGTGCCCTGTTTTTTACCCTGGAACACTTCTGACCTAATGATCCAGCAACTATGGGGGGAAAGGTCTGTTTGACAAGCAGGGATGGCCAGTGCCACATGCCTCCTGCTTGTCAGATATTTTGAACATTACACTTGCTAAGCAGAGGCGTAGTGGGAAGGAAACTTTCACTTACTGAGGACTGACTCTATACCAGAGACTATGATAGAGGCTTTTAAAATATTTCATTTTCACAACAGCTCTCAATAGTGGATATTATTTTCTCCATTTTATCACTAAGAAAGTGAGGCTTAAAGAGCTATAGGCGAAATCGTACCCAAATTCACATACCTAGTAAATATTGAAGCTGTTTGGCTTTTCAGAGAGCATGGGAATGCAAGTCCCATTTTACAGATGAAGAAACCAAGGCAGGGAAAGGATACTTGTACTCTTTCACTTTATTCTTTCACAGTTACAGTGTGTTCATGTGGGATATCCAGTGTGGAAAATGTGTACCAGCTAACTGAGACAACAGTTTATATAACAAAGACGTACAGAGATAGAGCGGAAGTGTACTCTGAAATTGGAATGTGAGACACATCATTTTAAAAGATGCACGTGGAGGGGAGGGATGGCGTTGGGAATTATACCTGATGTAAATGACAAGTTGATGGGTGCTGACGAGTTGATGGGTGCAGCACACCAACATGGCACATGTATACATATGTAACAAACCTGCACGTTGTGCACATGTACTCTAGAACTTAAAGTATAATAAAAAATAAAAATAAAATATGCACGTGAAGGACCTATCACCTATAATTTATAGGTTGACTACACTTTGCAATTCCACCATGCATTAAGGATCTAGTATAGGCAGCATCTTCCTAAAACAGCAAAAGGTCTGTTTCTTTACTGGAAAACAGACTTGTGGATAAAATAAACATTTGCTTCTTTTTAGAAAAATTTTCCCCTCTTTACTTCCATCTGCTCATTGTTGCAAACAAGAGCTAATCAGCTGAGCAGAGAAACAGATGTGCTGTGACGGCTCCAAAAATGGGTCTCTCTCTGCCTGGCAAAGGGTCGCTGACAGGGGACGGTTGCCATAACAACTAGCTTACACCAATGCAGAAATATCGCAAGCTTTTTGCAGCCACTCTTGCCTTTGTTAATTATGCCATTCCTAGTAAATGATAAGATAATGCTATTTCCTTTGGCATTGCCAGGGCTAGAGATGACAAATGAGATATTTTGTGTCAAAGGGCTGTGAAAGACATACGACACTATAGAGTTGAATTATTATTATTGTCATTATTGCCATTTTGTTCCCTAAGCTCTAGCTAATGGGTTTGGTTCCCAAATAAGAGCTAGCATTTAGCGAGTGCTTACTATGTGTTAGGTGCTAAGTGAGTTGTGTGTATTAACTCATGTATAAATCTCGCAACACTACCAAAAAAGCTGGTGCTATTGCTAGTCCAATGTTTTAGATGAAGTAGGTGAGTCATAGAAAGTAACTATTCTTGTCCTTGGACAAGTTATTAGGGGATGCCAACAGAATTTCAACCCGGATATTTGTCTCCAAAGTCCTTACTTTTAACCACTATACCACAGCAAATTATTTAATTGTGACAACCGGTGTACCAGATAAGTCGTGAATGTTTTTTTCCCCCAATTCTTAACTTAGATGAGAATTATCCTTCCTAATATATGAAGCAAAATGTAATATTTCAGTGTGATGCTAAAAGCCAGTGTAATTATTGCCCAAGAGAAGGATATGGAAAAAATGAAGTTCTTTAGAATTGAATTTAGGAGATTTACTCATTTTCTAAAAAATGATTGTGGGTCAGTTATTTCAATATGGCTTCAGTTTGAGTAAAAATGCACAAATTTTAGAGTCAGATAGATCTAGGAGCAAATCATAGATATCTGCTACCTATATAACCAGTAACCTCAGGCAAGTTACTTAGTATTTCTGACTAGTAAAATGGGGAGAAGTTAAAAGAAGTAAAATGGGGAGAAGTTAAAAGAGGTAAAATGGGGAGAAAAAACCTGCCTCAAACGATAAAATGAAATAATGTACTGCAACTGTTCAGGGCTGTGCCAGACATAATAGGGGCTTTTAACAATGGTGGCATATGTTGCCCCTCCCCCACCTCTGCTTAGCCTGTTCTCATCTGTGAAAAAGAAGAAATTGGCTTAGGCAGTCTTTGCCTTTTAAGTTCCTTTCTATTTTACAGGGAACATTTACTGTTTTTAGAGGGAAGAACCGCCTTCAGTTCTCATATTCCATGGAGCTGATGTTCCACAAGCAATGAGGGTGGGACAAGTTCTCAGTAAGAGTGAACTAATGATGATGCCATGGCTGCTAGGATCTATTTTACCTGGCTTTCTGTTAAAGACTGGAGATTCATGGGACCCTGTCTGCCAGTCATATCACTGTGAGGAATGCAGGCTTTGGGAGCTCAGGAGAGTTAAATGAGAGGTTTAGAACTTCAGATCATTGGCTGAAAGACCTGCCTACCTTCTCTAGAAACATTCATCTCTGAGATTCCGTCACTTTTGCTGTTCACTGGTTCACCCCAGGCATTGTGTATCAGGTTCAAAGAAACAGAGATTCCGTCTCTGGTTCTGAGGCTGGCCCTGGCCTGCCTACATTTGCAGAGTGGTTCTGTCTTCTAAGGCACTGAGGCAGAGCCCAGACGCTCAGTGCTCCAGCAGGCGAAGGGCCCAAGGTGTGGGGTGCGGGGAGTGGATATGACTGGAGGCCGCCCCGGAGTTTTCACCTCAGCTCCAGCAGTAGCTCCCTCTCAGCTGGAGCTCTGTGGAGAGGTTGAGTCATGTGTCATACGTCAGTGTGGAGGCGGGGAGCTGGCTCTGGAGGAGCTGGTGATATGTTATTACCCTCTTCCTGGTGGGTCTAAATATAAGACCCTATCTGAGGGCTTTAGATCCCAGATATGTAGAAGCATGTGAGGCCCAGGGCAGAGGCCTCACGTGAATCCCCTCCGAGTGCTGAGCGAGAAGTGCTAAGCCAGAAATGTCAAAGGAACAACTGCCAGGAGCATTCGGGCTTTTTAAGGCTATCCTCACTCCTCTCCGGGGAGGTGAAAAGCGTCAAAGCATCTGCTGTTGCCCCTTCTCTTCATCCACCAAAGAGGAAAAGAGGAAAACGGATTCTGTTACTGCAGGAACAGAAGTGTTTGCTGGAGGAATGTCAGAGTTGGCCTCAGCTCTTCCTGAGCTCTGGGTCCCAGATGACCCATGGCTGAGCTCCAGTCAATGCCTTCACTGCCCTGTTCTGGGGACAGTCTTAGCCCATGAAAGAGAATTCCCACCCAAGCCAAACTCTACATTTGTTTCCTTGCCTGATGGCCACTGAGCCATCATGAGAGCAAATGGAGGAGAGCAGTCAGCATGAGGGATGGAACCTCAGAGGAGCCTTGAGTAGGATGAAATAGGAACAAGTAGAGGCAGATGGACTAGTGTTTCTCGTGCTCTATTTTAATGTCCTGGGTATTTCTCATACCTTTTTGTGGGGGGATGTAGGGGGTACAGGGTCTTGCTCTGTCATCCAGGCTGGAGTACGGTGGTATGATCTCGGCTCACTGCGACCTCCACCTTCAGAGCTCAAGTGATTCTTGTGCCTTAGCCTCTCTAGTAGCTGGGATTACAGGCATGCACCGCCACGCCCAGCTAATTTTTGTATTTTTAGTAGAGATGGGGTTCATCATGTTGCCCAGGCTGGTCTTGAACTCCTGGGCTCAAGTTCATGACAGGCATGAGCCACAGTGCCCAGCCTCCCATACCTTTCTTAATTTTAGAGAGTTAAACAGAATCACTGTCTAATAGGAACATACAACATTCTCAAGGACATCCTTATTTGCATAGTGCTGTCAGCCTGGGTAAGGACAGAAACCACAGATACTTGCTGATGAAGGAGTATGTCCAAGTGGGAACTTTCAGATACTCTGCTTGATTTGCTTCTCTTCCTGTTTTTCAGATGCATCATGAAGGAGAAAAACATTTTTTTCCTCAATAGTTTCTGATTGGGCGCTCATGCTTCAGTTCTATCGCCTACTAGCTATGGCCTTGAGCGCATATGTCTCTTAACTTTCTGAATCTGTTTCCTGACCTGGTGTAATAATATGTGACCTGACAAGCTGTAAAATGGACTGAATTGTAGAGGTCCTCCTTGCCCTGTCCTTAACATACTCTGGTAGAAATGGAGCACTAACTGGCAAAGGAAAGGGGCAGCAAGGGAGAGTGAAGGGACAGGTAAGTGAGAGGTGGCAGGAAATCCATCTGCTTAATGCTTGCATGCTGTGTCTACGGGCTCATAGCGTAGACATTACTGTGACCGCGGCTCTCTGAATATGGAATGTATTTGGAAGTGGCTCAGCATTCTCCATCATTATGAGGATTCCCAAGAGATGCCTCACACAGGAAGGTAACCATGGAGTTAACTCCTTCTTTGGTCATGAACCAACTGTGTGATTTCAGACAAATCAACTGACTCTCCCCTCAGGCCCTAGTTTTCTCTTCTGTAAAAGAAGGGGGTTGAATGAGTGAACCCTAAAGGTCCTTTCATCGTCCATCTGTGTATGAGGAAGCTCTGGATCAGGCGACCACAGTGGGAATGCACTGGGAGCAAATGTACTCCTTCACTTTTTGAGTACCAAGGACACATACGAAATTTGGACATGCTAGGAGTTCTGTAGATATTGGTCCTGAGTCTGAGAAGGGGACTTAACACACAAGTAAGAATAAATGATCTGTTTTCAGGGTTTCAGGGAATTTAGGTGCAAAAATCAGCATGTGGGCTGACCTCAAACCCAGAGTGAGTTCCCCTTCTACCCTCCACTAGCCATGGTGGGAAGTTGGTGTTGTATACGCATGCTTTGTGTGTTTTTAATTTGAACCTGGCTTTATTTCTCTATAGACTTAAGCTGAACTTACAATCCTGAGAAAAAAGAGACCCATAGAATATCACAATATAATGAGAGACCTTCCTGAAGTTCGTAAGAACAGTCTAATTTAAATTACTGCTGGCAATTTTACAGTGTACAAAATGTGGATTCAATCTTAGCCCCAGTTTTAGTTTTATGAAAGACCATCCCTTGCCAAGTACTTCAATTTCAGTTCATCTAGTCCATATTCCCTTACAAAAAAAAAAAAGAACGAATCTCAAATATATCCTCCTTTGAATTTATGTATCATCTTAGGTAAGAAACTTCATTTATTTATTCAGTCTCTCAGCTTATAACACTTTAAGATGTTCATTTGCAAAAGTGATAGAAATATTTGCCAGTGGAATATTTATACTGTAACCACAGTTTCTGATTCCAGAGAAGTTCTGACTTAGAAATCTTTATGATCAATAACATTTATCAATTATGCTGCATGAATTGTGTAAGCAAAATTAAGAATCTTATTTGCCTTCCTACCTCTCAGCCCATCTTATTTGCCAGTCTATTGCCTGCATTTTTGGGCTCAAGGTCAGCCAAGGATTAATAGCTTTAGGTCTGTTTGCCTTGCCTCTTATTTAGCTGAATTTAGCTCTTGAGATAACAGCATTTTGCCTGTGTACTTGAGTGAAATTTTAATCCCGACCTTTGGTTATAATTTTGGATCGCACGAATGATTCTAGTAAGGTGAGAAATCAGAACATAGAAGGCAAACCTAATTACATTTTTAATGACATTTCAAAATATTAGATAAAGTAGTCTGAATAATTCCTGTTGTTTAAGTTTGATAAATTATTTCTTATGACAGCAAAAATACTATAATGCTATTTCCTTGAAAACATTGCTTAAAATTACATTATTGGAAGAAATTTCAGCCCAATAGCTCTTTGACATATAATTTGATAAATGGTTTAACTATCTTGTTAGAGAAACTAGGTTTTCTGAATCTGGAAGCTCATATATTGACTGCTTTTATCCCTTTCACATATAGTATAATGCAGATGCTCTTTTCGGATGATGAAGATCTTGAGATGAGGAGCTGTTAGCTCAGGTTCTTATACAGCAAGTCATTGTGCAAGAGAGAGTGGAACTCACCCTTGTCTTGGTAACTTTATCAATAAGTTCTAGTCATGGATCATGATGGCCCGAGAAAGTGAAAGTGCTTTACTCATGCCCTGTGCTTACAGCAGAAAGGGATATAGTTGGGAAGGGAATTTCATTTGTAAAACTGATTTTTAAAAATCTGCCACTGGAATAGTTATACTGTAACTACAACTTCTGATTCCAGAGAAGTTCTATTTTAGGAAACCTTATGATCAATAACATTTATCAATTATGCTACATGAATAATTATGCTTCATTCTTTTGGTATTAATCTCATGGGGACCTAGTTTTCTTCTTCTTCTTTTTTTTTTTTTTGAGATGGAGTCTTACTCTGTTACCCAGACTGGAGTGCAGTGGAGTGATCTTGGCTCACTGCAACCTCTGCCTCCTGGATTCAACCAATTCTCTTGTCTAAGCCTCCTGAGTAGCTGGGATCACAGGCATGCGCCACCATACCTGGCTAATTTTTATTTATTTATTTATTTTTTATTTTTAGTAGAGACGGGGTTTTACCATGTTGGTCAGGCTGGTCTCTAACTCCTGACCCCGTGGTCTGCCTGCCTTGGCCTCCCAAAGTGCTGGGATTACAGGCATGAGCCACCACATCCAGCCAGGGACCTAGTTATATTATCAAGACACCACCTTTAACCTGCCAACTTCTTGATAAAGAATCCCAGCAGTCAACAAATACTCCAGAACAAAGAGGCATGCCCTTGAAAATTAAGGCAAACTTTTCAATATTTATTTATATTTTCAAGACAAAAAAACACAAAATTTGCTTCTTTTTATTATAGAAATAATCCATGCTCTCTATAGACATTTTAGAAAACACAAAAGGTCTTAAAGAAGTAAGTAAATAAAATAATTATTACCCATGTGTCAGTGATCCAATGATATCTACTATTAACATTTTAGGGCCACAGTAAAAGCTGAATAACCAGCATTTTCATAAGCAGTGCTTCAGATGAGGCCCATGAAAAAGGGGTTGCTTGGTTTGCTTGCAAAGAAGAGGTACAGGGAGATAAAATATTTTGTCAAAGTCACCCAGTGACTTTGGTTTTGGTGGCAAAACCAAAACAAAGATGCCAGGCTCTGGGATTTTCTAGCACTAGCCAGAGGTGAAAGTCTCTTCGTGACCCAAGGGCTGCTGACAGTTGTTTTTCTCTGCCATTCTCTGGCTGGTGGCTAAGGAAAGGAACAGCCATCTTCAACAGAACACAGCTGACCTTGCTCAAGGTCAGACAAAGGGATGATATGTGTCAAAGCAGTTGTGGATGTGGTTTCATCGCATAGATTCTCGTAGGAGAGGGGAGGTGTTCCCTCTGTGGGGTAGGAGGGAGTGACTGGGGGTAGATGTAAGGAGTCTGGATCTGTGGAACTCCTTAGCCTGAAGAAGGCTAAAGAGAATTGCCTCAAGCAATTGAAGACGGATAATGACTAGCCTTTGCTCCAAAGACCTGTCAAGCTAAGCCGTTAGTGAAAACTTGTTTCTTGTTCTCAGTCTCCAGAAAGAAAAGGTTTTGGCAGCTAAGGTGGCAATGACCAACATTTGGGAGCCTCAAGCCCACTGCCAGGTAAAATAGCTATTGGCCTTGGGCACTAAAGCTGCCAGTGCGTAGATATTGCTAGTAATCCAGCATTAGTGTTTTCTTCTTTCTAAAATAAGCAGCAGTGTAATCTAACTGTACCAGGAAAGCCGTGAGTTTGCATTTCAAGGTGGGAACCTGGACATGCTCCATTAACCAGCATCCAAACAATTGCTCGGTCGCGAAGCTCTTCTTCCTTAACAGAGGCATTATTACAGCAACCAGCATGTTGTCATAGACCTTAAGACCTTCTACAAAACATTGGCAATAAAATCCCCTCAAAGTTCCAGCCATCCTGTTCACACCTCAGAATAATGTACTGTTCACTCTAGCTAATTTGTATGGCGATGTTAGCCTACTAGTTTGAGATACTACCCAAAGATCACTTACTTGGAAATCACAAAGTCGTGGAATATTACAGCTAGAAGGGATGGTAGAGGTTATTTATTTCCACCTTGCCACTTTGTAGATTGAAAGAGGTCCTGAGGATATGATTTGTTTTCAGAGGTGAAAGGGTGTGCATTTGGGGTCCTTTGCACAACACCATCTCATTTTAATCCACTCCTTTAATGTGACTTACAGAACCTGGAAAACTTGGTCCCAAAGCAGTGCACTTACTTGCCATCCCACTCTCCTTTCTTTTTTTTTTTTTTTTTTGAGACGGAGTCTTGCTCTGTCGCCCAGGCTGGAGTGCAGTGGCCGGATCTCGCTCATTGCAAGCTCCGCCTCCCGGGTTCACGCCATTCTCCTGCCTCAGCCTCCCGAGCAGCTGGGACTACAGGCGCCCGCCACCTTGCCCAGCTAGTTTTTTTGTATTTTTTAGTAGAGACGGGGTTTCACCGGGTTAGCAAGGATGGTCTCGATCTCCTGACCTCGTGATCCGCCCGCCTCAGCCTCCCAAAGTGCTGGGATTACAGGCTTGAGCCACCGCGCCTGGCCCCACTCTCCTTTCTTAATGGAGCATCCTAGCAACCGATTCAGAGAGTTCTTTTTGAGGTCACCTTCTCCTTGGGGCAAGAGAAGAAAGACCATTCGACCATCCAAGCATCCTTAACTCGGCTTTATTTCACCTAGAGGGAAGGAGAATGTTGAGCTAAAGAGAATGATAGTACTGTTTTCTCTTACAGAAATAGCTTCAGACTTTGGTATTGGATTGATAGGGAATCCCATTCCAGGGTGTTGACCTTCAGTTGCCCTGCGTCCTCTTAAGAGTGCTTCTTTAACTCTCATCATATGTATAACCTGCAGAAAGGGCTGTTTCCTCCTGGTGAGGAGCAATCCTGAAAGAGACCCCCGAAGAAGATGGAGTTGAAATGACAGAACTTCAGAACACCTGGCTAGTGTAGTCAAAATATGAGTGCAGAAGCTGATAATTTTTACAATTTTAACCAACTATAACTTTTATTATATATAGCACTTATATGGCAATGATTTGTTTAGTTATTCTTCTCCCTGCCTGGGTTCAAATTCTGGCCCTGACAATTACTAGCTATGTGATGCCAGGTGAGCTGTTTAACCATGCTATCCTCAGTTTCCACACCTGCATAAGTGATCATTGCACCTACTTTGCCAAATTATTTTGAAGATTAAGTTCAGTGTGTATTTGACTTTCTCTTCCCAGGGCGTACTATCCTGCCAGACTAATGGGTACTCAATAATTGTTTGTGAATTATTTTATTAGCATAATTTTCAATAAACTTCCTTGGAAGGCTGAACTTAAATAATTTCTTTGTTACATGATGCACTGAAGAGAAGAATTAGGCCAAGATATGCTTTTCTGTTAATCAGAATGAGCTGAAGATAATGTTTGTCTGTAAAGAGAAGCTGAAACCAGATACAAGTTTTGAATATTTTATGACAACACTTGAGAAATGTTAGAATATCTCTATTTTCACATTGAGATATGTTCTTAGAATTGTGTTTTGTGTCCCATCCAAGTTGGCTAGAAGCTGATTTGAATTTCCCCACAGAAGTTGTAGACTATGGGTACTGGATACTTTGTGTTGTCTTGCTTAGCCAGCAGTGGTCTCCTTCTAAAATCTTAAGCACTTAAAGCCCATATCCTTTATTGGACATGTTACTACACATTGTCTTAGGGCATTTATAGTTGTCATGGTTTGTCATTTAATTATGATAGGTTCACTTTATATTTCAATTGGCCATAGCTCCTACTGGGGAAGGACAGAGTCTTATTTCTCTCTCCCTCACAGGCCCTATCACAGTGTCATGAATAACAGTGAACTATTTGTTGATTGATAGGTCTAAAATTATGTTTGTCTTGCACTTTTGAAAGTGTCATTTCTGAAAGGAAAGGTGTTGAATAGGGATCTTTAAAAATAATGTAGGTTCTCACCTGATTGGGGTGAGAAAAGGGAGGTCTTTGGGGACAATGAAATGGCCTTTGGTTCTGAAATTGGAATTATTTGAACTTCAGTTTGAATGTACATTTGAAAATAACATGTTAAAAGTATGACAGGATATTCTATTTAGAAGATGGGGCTGGGGCCGGGCCAAGGATGTCAATTTGTAGAAAATGTTCTCCAGCTCAGAAGAGAAGAGTACAGGGCAATTATGAGAACGAGAGCACAGGGTCTAGAGCAAGGCAGTTGGCACATTTCACCAGGCCTTACAAGTCCAATGCACTGTCTGGAAGAGAGCAGGAATACTAGTTTTCTATCACTGCCATAACAATACCACAAACTTAGTGGCTTAAAACAAACACCTGTTTCTTAGTCTTAATCTGTTTCATGCTGCTGTAACAGATTATCTGAGACTGGGTAATTTATAAAGAACAGAAATTTATTTTGTCACAGTTCTAGAGGCTGGGAAGCCTAAGGTCAAAGTGTTGGCATCTGGTGTGGGCCTTCATACTGCGTCCTCACATGGCAGAATGCAGAAGGGAGCAAACCCAGTCCTGCAAGCCCTTTTCATGGTAGTATTAATCCATTCACAAGGGCAGAATTCTCATGACCTAACCACCTCCAAAAAGGATCCACCTTCCATTGGTTGCATTGGGGATTACATTTCTAACACATGCATTTTGGGAGACATGTTCAGACCATAGCAGTTATGTTATGATTCTCTAGATCAGAAGTCCAGTATGAGTCTCACCAGGTTAAAATACTCTTCTCCATTTGGAAGTGTCCCAGGCATCTCAGACTTAATATATCCTAAATGGAGCTCCACTCTTCACCCCAAACCTGCTCTTCCTACTGTCTTCCTCATCTTAGTAAATACCAGTTCTATTCTGGTGGTTGCTCATGTCAAAAACTTTGGAGTTTTCCTTAGCTCTCCTTTCTTCTAAGCCCTGTTCAGCAAATCCAGTTGGCTCTACATTCAAAATTATATCTAGAATCTGATTATTCTCACCATCTCACAATCTCTCATCTGGATCCCTGCAGTAACATATTGAACTGGTTTTGTTTCTTCTTCTCATAATCTATCTTCTGCACAGTAGCCAGAGTGATCTTGCTAAAACATAAGCTAGATCTGTCACTCCTCTGCTCACCACAGTCGGTTGTCCCATCTCATTTGGAATAAAAAAGCCAAAGACATTATGACGGCCTAAGAGGGTGGCTCTATTACTCTGGTCTTCCTGTGCTCACCGTTACAGGTGTTGCCCCCTCACTGGTGTTTTGGATCATCAGAAATCAAAGTTTCCCACCTGGCCATGGCCATCGGTCATCCTGGTGGCAGACTTTAAGTGAAATAGGGGTTCCTGATCCTCCACGTCCTCTGGCTCACTCCCGACTTCTCCTATCGCCATTGTGATAGTCATCAGAGTCTGAGTGTAGGAGATGTTCTTGACTGACTCAATAAGTTGATAAAAACATTCCTCCACAGGGTCACGTACTCCTCAACCCAATGACAAGCCCAGGGTCATTTTCTGGTTCTGCTGCTCTTGTACCTAGTCAGGCCAAGTAACTGGAATGGCAGCTGTTTCTACGATGTACACCATTGTTGGAGTTTGAGGAGGGGAAAGATGCTCTTAGAAAAAGGGGAGGGTGGAGTGGGGTCATTTTTACTTTATATTAACCATGTGAGTCTTCCAACATCTCTCTGCTTAGCTGGTCATACTCTTGGGGATTTCATGCATCTCAAAGTACACAAACATCTTTGAGAACAATTGTTTCTTGTTATTGAATTCAGTAGCTGGTAATGAGGTGAAGGATGTAGACAAAGCCTTTCCTTAAAGAATAGCAGGGTTGGGATGGTGTGGTATACACTGGCTTTCTCCCCTTGCGCTGTTCTTGGTACTTGGACGGTTCGATACATGCTTTTTAAAAACAAAACTGACACATTTTTAAAAGTTAATGAACGAATAAGATAATAAATTAGTTACGCACAAATAAGGCCTAGAATACACACATCTCATTACTGGAATTCAATAACATTGTGGCCAAGGAAACTGTGAAGGGGGCTAAGATCAGCCCAGGGCCTTTTTAGGACTTCTGATGTGGCAGTCGGGTTGATGTGTTGTGTCCCGCTTTTGTCTAATAGGTCATTGCCTGTGAGCAGCAGTATGACTCTTCCTATGACGCTCGCTGTGACGTCTGGTCCTTGGGGATCACAGCTATTGAACTGGGGGATGGAGACCCTCCCCTCTTTGACATGCATCCTGTGAAAACACTCTTTAAGATTCCAAGGTAAGACACAAGATGGCGCTCTTGACTCATTAGTTCTTTGTGAAAGTGTCTAGTTAGAGGGATAATAAATAGTTTGTAAGCAATTTCCCTCCAAACCTGACAAAACCTGATTGTGAAATATATTTTCTTTGAAAAAACAAGGGGGGTGGAGGGGGATCGAGAAGAGGATGTTCCTGAAAGATAACATACCCCAAGGAATAATAAGACCATGTTGGAACAATTGCATATTTTTTAGCACTCAGCTTTTTCTGAGATATTCATTTTTTGTACTTTGCACGATAAGATTACGAATGGAATTGTGAATTAAGTAATCTGTCTAAATGCTAGTGTTTTCTTTTTAATTACATACTTTCTCTAGTATTCAGTGTAAACATATGTGTATCATATTGCTGTATTCACTCAGACCAGTATTGAAATGTATCAGAAAATGTTACATCAGCACTATAGATCTTACTCTCCATCCCTTAATTTCTGTCTCAATGGAAAATTGTGCAGAAAGAGGTCTGTTTGGAGAGCATTTAAATGCAAGTATACTTTCTATTCTGTGTATTCATTAGGGGTTTGTACAAGAGGTTGGGTTGTGTTTCATTGGAATCGGGCTGATGTGTGGCCAGCTCACAGCTCTAGTTACAGAAAATGAAGCTATCCAGGGATGCCTTCCCAACCAGGGTGCAGATTGAGAGATAATTTGTACCTTCCAAATGTCTCTTTCAAAAGAAGGCTCTGGGCAGGCTGGGAGCCATTTAACTGCCTTAACAATACAAGTGTTGACCTTTCCTTATCTGCACAATCACACAGCTATCACAGCCTTTAAAAATTTCTCCTGATTGCAATTTGCATTTCTGATTAGGTCTATTTATATGCAGATGAGGCTCTCTGGTGTTCATCATCATAATGTTATCATTTTATACCTAATCCAGATGTGAACAACCACCAACCACTATTCCAAAAATGATTCCCACCCAAGCCAGAGTTAGTCTTTTGGCTTTTTCGAATCACAAAAACAGGTCACAGTGATTAGAGGAGCAGACGAAGCACCTGGCTTTTTAGATTAATAGTCTGGTGAGCATTCAAAAGGATATAAGAATGCAGTAGCTAAAAGCTGCATTGTGTACAGTAATAAGTCAGAAAATGGGAAATGGTGTCTGGAATGATTTGTGTGTGCGCTTTGATTTTTTACAAATGGTTTACCCCTCACCATTTATTTAATGTGGCAACATAATTTCCTGAGTATCAGGATTAAGGTATAGCTTCTTATTAGCAAAATACTATGTAGTTTTGATAAGAGATCATCTATATTTTTTTCCTTTCTTGTTATGCATTTGTATATAGACCAGGTGTTCAAAAATTTCTTAAGGTGATAAATGTGAGGCAGCTAAGAGAGAGAGAGAGAGAGAGTGTGTGTGTGTGTGTGTGTGTGTGTGTGTATGTGTTTAAATAGACCCTTCCACTCCAGTGACTCCACTTAGCTTGCTTCTGTGCCCAGCCAAGCTTCTGATCTCTAATAATCTCTTTATTCTCTCACTACTCATCTCTTCCATCTTGGGAGAAGCCTCTAGATCTCCAGATGTGGGATACGAGTAACTAAGTCTCCACTGCCTGCCTCGGGACAGAGTGGATCCCAAGAATTGGGCAATTGTTAGAAAAGGATCCTTATCCCAACTTAGTTTAAGGCTTTGCTTCTCTCCTCCTAGTGTAACCTCCTGCCCTTTTAATGTCTCTTGGTTCCTGTGCAAATGATGAATCAGATCGAACTAGGCAATGTCAGCAATAATCAGTCAGCAGATTCTCAGTGTGATTATGTGTGCTCATGTGCGTTCAACACTTGCCATTGTCACAACCTTAGTGGCTGACTTGATGTTCTTGGATAGGAATGATAAGAGGTTTTATTTTATTATTTTAAATCTTAGCATATTTACATACATTGTACAGCTTTCTTCTTCCCCAAACCAGGAAAAATATGTTGGGTTTATATTCACCAAGTTCTTTACTTTAAAATTACCCTGTCAATTAGAATTGCACAGTTCTCTTTGAAGGGTTACGAACTGACCAAATGTGTGGGTCACGTGTGAGTGCTACTAATTTTTAGTGCTAAAAATGTATCCTTTCCCGAAAAAGCTCTTTGATGAAAAGTATAGACATTAAGCATTTATGTATTTTTAAAAGGCACTCAAATTATTTACCTGTGTGTTTCATTGGAATCGATCTCAGTCAGTGCCTGCCTGCCTGTCTGCCTGTCTGTCTCTCTCTCTCCATCCCCCACCTCAGTGGAGAAAAGCAAATGAAAAGTAATGACAAAAATCCTTTGAATACATTTGGTTTCAGAATTAATTTTTTTTCTATTTGAATGTGACTATTTTCAGTGTTTTGGAATTTCTTGTCAGTGAAACAATGAAATCCATTTCAGGGTATGCTGGGATCTAGAATGCTGTGTGTGGCTTCTTCCTCTGGCTTTCCTCACTGACCTTTTCCCTGCAACCCTTTCTTTACTGGAAATAAATTGAGTACATTACCAAGTAAGGGAAGAAAATAAAACCTTGACTGAGTCAGGGAAGAAGTGACTTTCACAAGTTGGAAAAAGATTTATGAGTTAATGAAGTGCTGGTTACCTGTGAGCCTCAGATGTCAATAAAACAGGTAATTAGGAAGGTTCCCTGGGTACTGTCAGGAAATAGGAAGCAACTTGCCTTGATGTGGTTGATTCGCCTGTACATGGGTCTCCTTGCTTTTCCCTTTTCTTCCTTTATCCACTTTCTCCTTTCGCTTGACCTTCACATTAGAAGATCTCACACAAGGTCATCATGCCCTGTCTTTGAAATACTGCGTGACTCACAATCTTTCCCACTTTGCAACACATAGAAATTATCTGCTGATTGGCAGGGCATCCACTATTTGCTGAACCTGTCAGTATGTGTCATCTCGTCTAATGCCTTTGCTCCAAAAAAGTCACCCCTCTCTGACTGTCACTGCTCTGTCTGCTGCTATTTTTCCCCAGGAGTTATAAGAGAGCAAATGAATGAAAATCATTTCTCTCAGCATCAGTGGATTCAGCTCTCTCTCATGACTCTTTACTGAGGACTTCTTTAAAATTCCAGAGGCTTAAAAGGATCTTGAAGATGACCTGGATATATTTTTCACTTAAAAAGAGATCCGTTTCATAGATATAATTCAAGAATCAACAGAGTTAGTGGAAATATACAATTATGTTGGTCTCTTGACAAGCAGGTATCTTTCCTTAGCTTTGAGTCTTTGGCTAATGACCCCCTCAACTTCCATAGAGGGGAGCGAGGAAGACTGTGGGCATCAGTGTGATTGTGTTCACTGGTCAGTCACTGGGGAGAGCTGCATCATCTGCCCATTTATTTGGGGCCAGGTAGGAGCTGACTCTGTCCAGTGTCTCGTCACACATTGAATACTTCCACTTTATTCCTTGTGGGAAAATGCAGAATGTTTTCAGGATTCTCAGCAGAAATGTCTTTGGCTGGAAGTGGACAGAACAGCTGGCCCGAACATTCCAGTCCCTGAAGCTGGTGATTTTCCCTTCCCAAAGAGAATTTCCCTGCAGTACACAATTCAAAAAAAGGAGAGCTCATGATAATCACCAATTTGCATTTCGGCTTGTTTCCTTCACTAAATCTAGGTTGTTCCAAAGTCACCTGGACCCAACTGTATTTGTTTCTTAGGGCTGCTACAGCAAATGACCACAAACTTGGTGGATTAAAGCAACAGACATTTATTCTCTCACAGTTCTGGAGGCCAGAAGCCCCAAACCAGCGGGTCAGCAGGGCCACACTCCCTTTGAAGGCTCTAGGGAAAAATCTGTCTTTGCCTCTGCCAGCTTCTGGTGTCTCCAGCTTTTCCCTGGCTTGTGGCAGCATGATTCCAACCTCTGGCTTCATCTTCACGTGACTGCCTTTCCCACGTCTTTGGGTCTTCTTCTCTCATCTCATGTAAGGACATAGACTTAGGGCTTATCCTAATTCAGGATGATTTCATCTGGGGATCCTTGCCTTAATTACATCTGCGAAGATTCTTATTCCAAATGAGGTCACATTCTCAGGTTCTGAGTAGACATATCTTTTGGGGTTCATAATTTAGCCCTTTATACCAACCAACTTTTATGTTTACCAAATTCCCTGAGAAACTAATTTGGGGGCAAGATACAAGACAATTAGCTCAATGATGATGGAAAAATAATAGCTGCTAAGGTCTGTCAAGTGCTAACTATGGGGCAGGTACAGTGTTCTGTGTTTTAGCTACAGAAATGCATTTAATCCCCACAGCAACTCTGGGAAGTAAGTACTGTCACCACTCTTTTTTCCAGATGAGAAAACTCAAGGATGTTAGGCAGGCTGGCTTCCTCTGGTCATGCACCCAGGGAGGAAAAATGATTTGCATCTGAGAAGTTTGACTCTGAAGCCCACACGTTTTGCTACTACATTGAAAAGTTAAAGCCCTTTCTTAAATTATATTATGTGTTGATGAATTATGTGTTGAGCACTGAGGGGACTGGGGTATATAGAAATGAATAGAAAGTGGTCCTGCCCTTTAAGAAGCTTACAGTCCAATATCTTTCCTTCTGCTCTCAATTTTAAGCTGACATTATCAACCTGAAAGTTAGAATTTTATTAGCATCATGACTGAATCAGCCAAGAAACTGAAGAACAGAAATCAAGAGTGTTGTCGTAGGTGAACATAGGCTGTCTTTGGCTCATTGATTTATGACCCCAAGCCAGAAATCTCTCCCTTCTCCAAATCCTGCTTCAAGCAACTGCTTTTTAGTTTCTAATTTAGAACACTTAAGACAAGTTTTTAAACTAAAGAATTATAGAACACATGTTATATAAAAGCAGAAAAATACTTCAGGATATCATCATTCTCACCCAGAAATTGGTCCCATCTCACCTTCCTTGCAAAGCCGTATCTCCCATGTCAGGGCTATTTCTAGTAGAGCCAACACCTTCTCCCCCTTTGCCTCTCTTATTTTTTCTCTTCCCTTTCATTTATTTATTTTTTCAGTGGGAAAAGCTCATTCTTGGTCTTGAGGAAAATGGAAATATGTTTCTGGCATCCTAAGTTGGAACACATTTTCTCATGAAAGCAGTATTTTCAATGGTTATTTGGGAGGAAGCAGTAGAATAGCTGAAGTTCTCTACTTTGGATGCATTATTAGGTTTTTGTGGCTAAATAGAACTGTATGACCTGGTCTAAGGACTTAGGCTCTCTCTAGAGCTTTATCCTTATGGAAAAAGAAAATGCCTTCCAAGTTCTAAACTACCAATGTACAAAAGCACTTTGGAGCACAATCCACTAGGAACGTGGGAATGCCCACGTCCTCTACCCTAGGACACCTTTAACTTTGTTCATCCAGACTCAGGCTTGGATTGGGTGCTCAAGTTTGCTGTCAAGGAGCACATCAGTTTACTGCCTCCTCCTCATTTATCGGTAAAGGTGAAATGGAGAGAGTTTGTATAACAAAGAGGAGAAATTAGATTTTTGGGAACCTAGGGTCTGGATCCTTGTGGGCTGCCTGGATGCTGGGGTTAGTGGGGCTCAGATGGGCAAGTGACTGCTTGAAACATTTGTGTGTCTATTTGAAAAGCTTCCTCAGGAACTCAGTGCCTACAATCGACTCTTGTCCTGAAATAGGATCCTTGGGCTAAATTTTTATCTTACATAGGCATTTTTTTTTTTTAAGATTCCTTTTGATTCTGACTTTCCTAATTCACAAACCAAATTGTTCGTATATGGGAAGCAGTAGTCCCTGCCTGCTCCTCAGCTGTGAGATGCAGAGGCAGCAGGGAGCTCTGAGTCACCAGTAATTGTCTCACTATTACAGAATTGTCACAGGACATTTTCCTTTAGGGCTGTGAAATATAAAGAAAAGAGATTAAAACTAAACTATTGTTGAAGTGTAATGAGTGAGGGGTGGTGAGTGTTTAATGGCACAGTGAGGCTGGATTTGCCCTGGGGAATGTTGGTTTCTCTTCACCAACCCAGGTCACTTAGCTATTGGCCTTTTGAGCAATGAATCCTCACAATCCAAGCTTCACTCATAAAATAAGAAGTGCTAGAAGAATTAACATCATTTAGCATTTATTGAGTGCCTAATAGCAAAAAAAGTTTTAAAATATTCCAATACAAAAACAATGATTTCTTAGGAATCTTTTTCTTTCTTTGGGAGATTTCTAATCCCATTTTTAATGGATTGCCTTCAGTATATACCCCGCTCCAGATCCCCAGAATATCTTCTGGGCCCAGGACTTGACACTCCATTTCCTTGGAACCCAGTAGCTGGAGGCATCTGGCAGAAATGCCCCAGAAGGCTTTCACTCTGTGGAACCCATTTCCAAATTATTTTTAAATTCGAGTTGAGCAGCTGGGGCTGTTCAGTCCTGTGGAGGTACTGTTTGCTGTTCCCTGCCTGAGTCCTGGCAGGCAGGGAGAATTTAACTTTGCAAGGTTTCATCTGGGGATCAGGTGGCAAAGCAGGAGCATGCCTTCATGGACTTTGGGTCCCCACCACCACTGAGTAAAGCTCACCCTGAGAGAAAGGCCAGAGGTGCAAGGGGTTGATTCATAGCGCTATCTGTGCCTTCTTCTCATTACCCTGGTTTCATTATTTTGGCACCACTGACTGTGGCTAATTCCAACCCAGCTCCTAAATGATGGAGAGACAGGCAAAGAGGTAGGCAAGGAAACAGAGCTCAAAATTGTACTAGAGTTGAAGCACCCTGGTTTCCTCTCTACTCCAGAAAACACTAAGGAATAAAGGTGAGGAATAATTCTAACTGCCTTTATGGGTTGGCATAATGGTAGGGGCAGGGGTAAGATAGGGATGAAGTGCAAGGAGGTGATAATCTTAAGGAAGGTTCTCACAGGTGGAGCTGTCCATTCCTGGAGGATCCTAGAGTCAAGTGAAGCCAGTATCATTAGAAGGAAAATATAGTATAGTGATCCAGCATGGTTGTTTGTATCAGTTAACTATTAGTATGTAACAAACCATTCCCAAACTTTGTTGCCTAAACAACCAACATTTATGATTTTTCATGAGTCTATGGTTTCTCTGGTTTGCAGATCTTGGCTGGGCTTGCTCATTCATCTGTGATCAGTTGATGATTTGGCTGTGTTGCTTGGTCTAGGATAGCCTTGGCTAGGATGACTTGGCTCCAGTCCTTGTGGTTTCTTATCCTCCAGCAGGCTAGCCTGAGGTAGTTCTCATATTGGTGTCAGGATTCTAAGCATAGATAGAGGAAGGAATAGAAAATTGGACCAGTTTTGCTATCAGGTTGTTACAGTGTTCTACAGTCAATCTGCACGGGTTCAACTAGCAGCTCCATCACTTTCAAGTTCACCAGTGTGAACTTGACCAAGTTACTTCATGTCTGTGTGTCTCAGTGTCCTCCCTTATAAAATGAGGATATGAATAATATCGACCTCATAGAGCTATTGTGGGAGTTAAAGAATGTAAAGTGCTCCGAATAGTTCATAGTAAGCATTCAATTCATGCTGGGTGCTACCAAGGAAAATATCTCAAGGGCATATTTATATTATAAGGAATTTTCTTTCCCTTGTTGCTGAAGAATTGAAAGCTTCTGTTCGAAAAGAGCCACCCATGAGATCAGTCATTTGAACGTTTAGCTAATTGATTGATTGATGATTGTATGAGGAATTAAGAGAGAATGAAGGATGATTTCTCAAGTCCCTATTACTTATATTGCATCTATGTGAAGGACTCTGCCATTAGTATCCATTGTCACAACTCCTTTGTAAATAGACACACTCTTAAGAGATGTGGTCACACACACCTCGCCCTCACATACATACATGAATGCTGTGACAGGAACTGCACATGAGGAAGCAGGGCTGGCCTTAGTCTCCACTCCCATGATGTCTCCAATGAGTGGTGATGCTGTTATCCTCTGAAGAGAACTAGGGCCATGGTACTTTTCTTTGCTATCAGTTCTATCAGTTTTTGTGGTGGCTTTGTGCTTAGTTGATGAGTTGTATGACTGATCTTGGCTGCCTCCTTCTATAGGGTCCTTTTAACCCCCTTAGTAGGTTCAATCTTCTCCAGGGTTCTAGAAATTTTTTTGTCTGCAGGTAAAGGGACAGTAGCAGGAGTTCTAAACTTAGGGTCATTGATTCAAAATTGAGTCCCATTTTGCTCCTATTTCCTCTACCACAGAAAATACTTTCTTTTTCAGCCCAACCTGGAAAGGCTCAAAACACTGGCAAAAGGAGAGAGAAAACTGAAGCCAGGTGAGGGGATTGTAAGGAGAGCACCTGGTTGTTGCAGATAAGTTCAGGTTTCTTTGGGGAGGAGTGATACTCCAGGTGCTGAGGGAATATGCAAGTGAGACCGCTGCCCCACTATCGGTGCTCTTAGAATTCTGGGGAGCAGGAACAGTATTAGAGGAGTGGAAAAGGGAGAATGTGCTTCAGTTCTTCAAATAAGGGAAGAGGGCAGAGCCTGCAGACTACTATCTGGTGAGCTTGACTTTCATGTTGGGATAATTACTAAAAATTTATTTTCTCCTTGAATAGTGTGTGAATTCTTAAAAAGCTGTGATCACTAGGAATTAGCATGGGTTCATTGTAAACAAGCCATGTCAGACTAATTTCCTTATTTGGTGTTATTGTGAGACTGGTATGAATGGGAACTATTTTAGACATAATGTATTTGTATCTTTGGCCTTAAGTAAAATCTGTTGTGATATCTTAGTGGCTAAGATGGAAAAGCATAGACTGGAGAATGGTGGTAGAGAGGGAGTCACACCCCGGGAAAGATTGTGTTGAGGAACACTGGATAATTGTGTCAGTATGAACACACTGGCTGGGGGAAAATTGTGTCAGTATGAACACACTGGGGGAAGTTCTGGGGGCCTGAGGCAGGACTCTGCTGACCGTCCTGCCAACTGAACATTTAAAACTATTTAATGAGTTGGAGGATATTGGCAGCCTTTCTGTCACATTCAAGGAAAGTGATGGTTGGTGTGCTGGATGACAGACTTGGAATCCCAAAATATCTTAGTTGTTAAAGGCAATGGAGGTCTCTAATTAGCAAATAGAACCCTCGAAACTGTGGTGAACTGTGTAGGCTGAGAGAGCCGTGACTTAATAGCCCATGGTGAAAAAGGAATTTATTTGTATTTGTAAGCCCAGTGGGGGGTCAAACAGTAAAATACCATCTTGCATGAAACATGAGGTTTGATAGAGCATCTACTACCACCATCCCCCAAAGTGGCTCTGTCCTAGCCAGATGGAATGATGTCTTCCTTCTGAGTACCACACCAAAACTGCCACAAGGGAATCTTACCCTGGCGGAACTCTAAACCTGAAGCTGACGTTTCAAACTGGGATTCAGATACCTGGGTTCTGGTTGTGCTCCTGCTCTGTTACTATTCCATCATTTCACCTTTCAGAGGGGAACAAATGGCTACCATTCTTAAGCAAGACTGTTCTGCACTCAGGTAGCAGGGCTTATGTGAAGTTTTCTTTATCCTCTTCACATTCTATGGCTTCTCAATAGAGAGGAATGAGAATAGCTACCAACTGCAGGGCTGGGGCCACTCACTACAGCAGCAAGTCTCATCCAGGACAGGGTCCTCAGTCCTTGCTCTAGATGAGAATACCCTGGGAGCTTTAAAAAAATACCAGTGCCTGGGTACTGTTCCCCAAGAATTTCAATCTAATTGGTTTGGGTCAAGTTCAGCATTTATATACAAATACAATTAATTTTACAAATAAATTTTTGGGATAACATGCATATTATTGTATATTTGCAAGTACCCTAGATGATTCTGAAGGGGTTGAGTAAAACCCTTCCCTGAAACAACTATCAGACCCTTGTTTGTTTTTTTGTTGATATTTTAAAACTACGGAGTCTCCCTCTGGAAATTCTTGCTCCTTCCTTCTCTATTCCCACCCCATGGTTGAGAATTGAGAAATGAGAGATGATATCAATGGGACTCTGTTGCACATTATGAAGAATGTAAAGTAGAAAAAAGGATTCTAGCAGAATAGCCAGTGGTGATGTTATAGGTTAAACTGTGGTATGCCCCCCACAAAAAGATATGTTGAAGTTTTAACCTCCAATACTGTATTTGGAGATAGCATCATTGTGGACATAATTAGCTTACTTAAAATGAGGTTATACTGGAGCAGAGTTGATCCTTAACCCAATGTGACTAGTATCCTTAAGAGGAAAATTTGGACACGGACACACACACACACACTCATTAACATCATATAAAGAGAGACACACAGGAAGAAGATCACACTAGAAGAGGCAAGGAAGGATCCTCCCCCAGAGGCTTCAGAGGGAGCATGGCCCTACCAACACCTTGATTTTGGGTTTCTAGCTTCCAGAACTGTGAAAGCATAAATTTCTATTGTTTAAAGCCACCTGACTTGTGGTATTTTCTTATGGCAGCCCTAGGAAACTAGTACAATGACTATCTAGTTTGGAGTCCATTGCTCCTAGTAGCATCCTGGAGGTCTGCCTAGGGGCATGGTTAGGGATGGGACAATGCAGGGAGGGAGGGAGGTACTCTTCCTGGGAGAGTCCTAGAGGTGGGTATGGTGGTTAGATTGGCCAGCCTTCCATTCTTCAACCCCTAAGTGGCATTTCTGTAGAAGTCAAGACAATCTTACATAACGTGCTTGTCAGGTCTCAGTCTGCTTCTGGGTACGTGAGAGATTCTTCCTCTCCCTTGCTCTAGACAGCTGAGCCAAGAACTTCCTTTTCTATCCAGACTCTTCTACAGTGCTCAGGGTGGAGAAGGGAGCTCTATATTTCTTCTCTGAGTTCTTCCCAGACTCAGTATTTCCAGAATTGAGTACAGAAGAAAGACATGGCTTTTAACCTTCAATCTTTCCATCTCAGAACAAAGTAGTACTTGGGGGCATTGAGAGGTAGCTGTTGTGGACTATCGGCCACAGGCCTATCGGTCCTTCAGAGGACCTGTCCTCTGAAGTGAGGATTTCCGAAAAGATTCAGGCGTCCATCTGGGCAAGGGTCAAGTACTTGTGGAATACGATCCAAAGAGCAGCACGATCTGCTTCTTATGTCCCAGAGGGGCTTAAAACCTGCACAGAGGGCAGGCAGCATCCTGACATCATGCTTCATCCTGGTCATGGGGAATGGGCATTGACTTCTACCATGCCTCATCAAGGTTTTGTTCTTTATCTCCACACCAAACAAGTGGCCCATTTAGGGTGTCTTAGTCCATTCAAGCTGCTATAACACAATACCTGACTAGACTGGGTAGCTTATAAACAGTAGAAATTTGTTTCTCGCAGTTCTGGAGGCTGGGAAGTCCAAGATCAAGATGTCATCAGATTTGGTGTCTGATGAGGGCTCACTTTCTGATTCATAGATGGTACCTTCTTGCTGTGTCTTCACATGGGCGAAGGCATGAGGGAGTCTCTCTTAGGCCTCTTTTATAAAGGTACTAATCCCATTCATGAGAAGTCTGTCCTCATGGCCTAATTTCCTCCAAAGACCCCATTTCCTACAACAATCACACTAATGATTAGATTTCAACCTATGAGTTTTGAGAGGACCTAAACATTCAGGCCATAGCACAGGGAATGGTGAGGAGCACTGTGTGGGGAGTCCCCTCCTGAACCCTCCTCTCTTATTGCTTCCTCTACATCTGAACCTTCAGCTCTTGCTTCCTTTGGCCTCATATTCTTGGTGGCAAGTTTGGCTTGCTCTCTGGATTCATGGTTCCTAGCTCCCCCTCTTTCTGTGCCACCTGTTGCTTGGACTGGAAGCTCTTGTGTTCATGCTGCATTACTCATCAGTCTTGATTGGCAAGACCCCTCCTGGCTGCCCTTACTCTTACAGTCCACACTCATCTCTGATGAAAATCTCTCTTTCCTCCTTCCTTCCAGAAGAGTGAAGGGATAGGAAGTCTCCCACTCGAAGGACTGAGGAGGGGTTTCAAATTAGTCACACCTAGGCCTCCAAGTCACAGGGATCCTATCTGCCTGATAATACTGCTTTATATTTATGTGGTTGTGATGTCTTCAGGCTCAGTCCCATACTAGCAAGATCTGAGCTGCATATCTCTTGTGTTAGTTTTAAGAAACTACAGTAACAAATTACGATAAATTTAGTAGTGTAAAACAGCAGATTTTTTATCCTCTAGTTCTGAAAGTCAGAAGTGTGAAATGGGTCTCCCTGGGCTAAAATCAGGGTGTCATGGGGCTGTATTCCTTTCTGGAGGCTCTAGGGGGCAATCTGCTTTCTTGCCTTTTCCAGCTTCTAGAAGCTGCCTGGATTTCTTGACTTGTGGCTCCCGTCTATCTTAAAAGCCACCAGTGGCTGCTTTAGTCTTTCTCACATTGCATCACTCTGATACTGTATCTTCTACCTCCCTCTCCCCCAGTTTAAAGACCCTTTTGATTATATTGGACCCACTCAGGTAATCCAGGATAATCTTCCTATTTTGTCAGCTGATTAGTAACCATACCTGCCTGGAAACTCAATCCTCCCTTGCCATATAACCTAACATATTCACAGGTTCTGGGTATTAGGACACGTACATCTTTATTCTGCTTACAACACTTCCCAAAGTATTGCCCAATAATTTTTAGAAAGCTTCAAGAGCGTGCTCCTTATGTACTCATAGCCATTTTGAGCTATCATTATTGTGGGACCTCTGCCTTGTCATTTCTCTTCCATCTAGTTCTTCTTTGGCCACGTTTACTGCCTGCTTATCTACCATCAGAACATCTAGGCCTTTGCGGGCTACTCATTCTGGCTACTCCCAAAGCCTCCAGTCCTGGGTGCCAAAGCACTGGGTTCCACCCAGAGGAAAGGAGGTAGCCCCCGTCCTGAGCTCTGAGCCATTTTCCGCCACTTAGGTCCCTGAGCACCTCTGCTTGTGGCCAGAGCCTCACCATTATGGCTCTCCTCTCTCAACAGAGTAACATTGACTCCCTCTATATAAACAGGCCCTTCTATTTTTATCCTTATTCTTTTAATTAGTCCAAGGAACTAGAGAGAAAACAAACCCACACCACCCTGCCCACCTTCCTCCACATTTCCTCTGCCCCAAACCTAACCCTTTTGGCCTCAGCAGTTTAGTAACAGATGTTCTTATTAGTATCAACATTTGCTTGAGGGAGAAGAGAAATAAGGGAGAGTTACTGACTATTCCTTTGGTCTCCAATGTGGGAGCATCTGAACCAATCCCTCGGAGTGCAGAGAGAAAATATTAAAACTTCTGTTCATAAGTATTTCAAATTGAAAAACAAGAAACAAATTATGCTTTCCTGTTACTAGGTATAAAGATGATCACTGCTGCCTTTGCTCAGTCCAAATGTCGGACAGTCTTGTCTGGTTGGGTTTACAGATGAATCATGAGGGAGCTCCACAGCAAAAAGGCTGAGGAAGCTCCACTTGTGGGTTCAGTTCTAGAATTCTGGAAAGCATTTTCATTTAAGGGTGCCTCGTTAATGGTTATGTGGCAAACGTCCTTGAGTTTCAACTAAAGAGACCTTCACAAAATGGACAAGTGGCTTTAAAAGATTTCTATAAGGAAACCTCAGACTGAATCTAATTCTTCTAATACAAGCAAAAGTGAGCAACAGAAAAAATTGGCTGAAATGCTGACACTTATCCTCCTATGACAAGCTCTTCATCAGCCACTTGAGATTTAGAACAATGACAGCTAATCAGGTCTGCCAAGAAATCATTAAAAAATTCAAAATTACCATGAAGACTATTGGAAATAGGGATTTATATTCACTATTATTGATGATGAGCCCTCTTCATAAGTGTGTTTTATGCATGAAGTTATTAGCATGACACCATCAAGATTATGCAGCATTCAGATCAGAAAGATAAACCACTATAATTCAACTACAAAATATTTTGTGGGTACTGTTAAAACATGTTATTTATTTCATCTTACTCATTTTAAAATTTAGTAACACTTGTACACAACTGATAAGAAAAGAAGTAGTTACTGGACCATGTACTCAACATTTGTTACTGATGAAGTGTGCAGTCAAAAAAGTTTGGAGACCACTGTCTTAAACCAGTAGCTTTGGGCCCCAGTTCAGCCACTGTGAAATGGGAGTGTTCCCCGACCCCCATCGCAGGACGTGACAGGGGTGTGGCTTTTCTGTTCTGTTGCCACTGCTGCTCAAACCCATTACAGGAAGGGGGGGCATGCAGATGGATAGGTGCAGGAGCCCAAGTGGGCGTGTGTTAACAGTGAGTTCCATTAGGTTTGCCATCCATGGATGGCTTAAGTGTTAACCAGTTCAGTAGATCCTCTGCCTTTTTGCAAGGGTAGAGGGCCAGTGTGATAGCCTTCTGTATCCTGAGCTCTTTTCCAGTGTCCCGGAAGAACTGGGTCACACACAGACTTGAAGAATGTTGAATGCGGGGTTTTATTGGGTGGTGGAGGTGGCTCTCAGCAGGATGGATGAGGAGCTGGACAGGGGATGGAGTGGGAAGATGAATTTGCCCTGGAGTTTAGCTGTCTAGCAGCCAACTCTCCCATTGTTCCCAGCCGAACTTCTGATGTTCAGACTCTCCTCTTCTGATGCCATTCTGCCATTTGTCTGCCTGTCTGTGCTGCTCCTTCTGGAGCGTGGGGTTTGAAGTTTATATAGGTACAGGCAAGGGGGTATGGGGGGCCAAAAAGCAACTAGTTGGGGTGCAAAAACAGGACTGCCTATTCTCACTTAGGGCCATGGGTATTCAGGCTTGAGGATGGGGCCTTTGCCAGGGAACCACCCTCTTCTACCTAGTGTTTCCCTGTCTCCTGTCCGTGTCAACTGTACATAGCTTTTTTACAATTGTTTGTCCTTTCACAATTTACATTTACTGTCTTATACAGTTTCGTTGAATCTTTACTGCAACTCTGATAGGTGGAGTTTTTTTTTTTTTTTTTTTTTCTTCATGTTAGAGTTCAGAGGATTCAGGACTCGGTGTCGTGATTTGCTCAAGGTCACACAGTTAATAAAAACAAGTAAGTGGCAGAGGGCAAGCTTGAAGGGATCTGCATTCAATCAAGATTGATTGCAAAATGCACCATTTTTAGGAAAATGGTTTTTATGGGTTGAATTGTGTTTCTCAGAAAAGATACATTGAAGTCCTAATCCCCAGTGTCTCAGAATTTAACCTTATTTGGAAACAGGGTCTTTACAGAAGGAATCAAGCTGAATGAAGTCATCAGGGTGGACCCTAATTCAGTATGACTGGTGTCTTTGTGGAAAGGAGTTAATTTAGACCCAGAGACAGACACATAGAGGCCCAGGAATGCCTGGGCTACCAGAAGCTGAAAGAGGCAAGGAAGGATCCTTCCCTTACAGGTTTTAGAAGGTGAATGGTCTTGCCGAAACCTTGATTTTGGACTGATAGTTTCCAGAATTGTGAAACAATAAATATCTAAGCCAGCTAGTTTGTGGCACTTTGTTATAGCAGTTCTAGGAAACTTGATACAATGGTCCATTGCTCTGAAACGGGTCTAGGATCCAAAAGCAGCTAAAACCACTGATATAATCCAGTACAACAGTAAGCAGAGGAGGAAGCCCGGAGACCGGGAGTGAGTTTTCCTATGTGATATGGCTAGTTAGAGAGATGGCTAGTTAGATCCATGGCTGGATCTCATACATTCTGACTCCTAAGTTCAACTTTAAGGCCAGGAGAAGTGAATGTGGGGAAGTTGGCTTACCTCTCTCATCATTAGGCTTGGGGATCTGCCTTGATCCGGCATAGTTCACCATTCTTCTAATGACTTCAGAGGAACAAATGGAAAATATGTTGCATCTTTGCCTTGATGATAATGCACTTACCTGAAGATCACAGTCCTCCTGCTGGCTCCACCGTTCACTCCCTTCCTTTCCACAGCTTGCATGTTATCACTTCAGTGTCTATTAAAAAGGAAAATAACCCAACTGTTACTAAATATGTATATCTACAAGGAAATAGTTCATTGGATTGGTAATAATATGTTCTCCAACTGGAAAGGGATTTTAAAAAGTCAATGCACCTGGCACAAAATTGTAAGTAAGGAAAGAATGACCTTAGGGAAAAAATGTTTGCCAAATGAGTTTGGCAAAATACAAGGCATTTAATTAAAATTATTTTAATTCTCTAAGAGCATGTGTATGAGTAGTGGCCTACTTACACATGGACTGTAAGTTGATGCTTGGAACTAGTTTATTCAATCATTTATTAAATAGTTTTTGAGTATTTACTATGGTCAGGAACTGTGTCAGGCATGGCAGTAAACAAAACAGTCCCTGTCCTCATGGAGCTTACATTCTAGAGGGGGAAAGAAATAATAAACAAGTAAAAATAAATAATATGCTAGGTGACAATATGTGCCTGTATGAAGACAAATAAAGTGAGATAAAGAGAATACAGAGTGACAGTTGGGGTGGGGTTTGTTACATAATGTGCTGAGAGAAGGCTTCTCTGATGAAGAAAAATGTCTCAAGGGAAAAAGGGAGCAAGCCACATTTAGAGGAAGCATAAGTGCAAAGGTCCTGAGGTGGGAATGAGGTGGGGGACATGGTGGGGACATTTTAGGAATAGCGGGAGACCAAGGCAGCTGGAGCAGGTGAGAACGGTGGAAAGTGATAGGAGACGATGCCTGGAGAGAGCTGGGGACAGATCATGTAGTGCCTTGTGAGTTATTGTAGTGATTTTGAGTATTTCTGTGAATGAGATAGGAAGCCATTAGGGTTTGGAGTAGAAAAGTAACATGAATTAGCTTCTGTTTTAAAGGGATCTTCTGCATACTATGTGGAGAATGGAATGTTAGGGAAGGAGGTGGTAAGAATGGAAGCAGAGACACAAGGTAAGAGGCTCTTGTCATAATTTAAGTAAGGGAGAATGGCAGCTTGGACCAAGGTGGAGGTAGGGAGACATAGTTGGATTATGGATATAATTTGGAGGTAATGCTGATAGAATTGCTTATGGACTGGATGTAGGGCATGAGAGGGAGAGAGGACTTAGTGAAAATCTCAAGATTTTTGCTTCGAGCAACTGCAAAACAGGAGTTTCCATTTTCCAAGTTGGAGACGGTTGTGCAAGGAGCTAACTTGGTGGGAGCATGCGGCTGAATCAAGAGTTCGTTTTCAGACATCAAGTTTGAGATGCAAATTTGTCATCTGAGTGGCGACATTGAGTATGCAGCTGATTCAAGTCTGGAGTTGAGTGGAGACACCTAGACTAGAGACATAAATGCAGGAGTCATCAGAGTCTAGATATTTAATGTCATGGGATGAGTAGAATTTACCTGCGCAGTGAGGGTGTATAAAGAAGACAAGAGCTCCTGAGGGCTACTCCCACATTTATAGATAAGAAAGATGAAGAAAAACCAGGAAAGGAGTTTGAGAAGGAGTAGCCATTGAGATAAGAGAAGAGTAAGAGGGTGGTATTCTAGAAGCCAAGGAAGAAAGGGCTAAGAGAGTAAATGATCAACTGTATCAAATGCTTCTGAGTCAAGCAAGGTGAAGATTGAGATTTCACCATTGGATATGACAACTCGGAGGAAACTGGTGATGCTGTGAAGAGCTGTTCTGGGGTGGTGGGTGGGGGCAGTGATAAGACAGCTGACTAGATGCAGCCAGGAAGTGCCTCTCCCACTGAGAGAAACCAAAATATGCAGTCAATCATCACACTTTGAACAGATCTTTTGAGAAAAAACACAAAGTTCATAAGAGAAGTGATGCAGACACCAAGATTGAAGAGGGAGGAAGCTGGGAAGCCCACATGGAGTCACTGAGCACCAGGACTAGCTCCTGGTCCTGAAAAGGTTCTCAGGAAGGGGTGAATGAAGGAACTTTGTGGCACTACGCTCCTGCCATAAACCTCTGGGATCCTAGCTAGAAAAGATCCCATGACTCCTACATTGGCAGGAGGAGCTGCCTGTAGAGTAGGCAGAGGTAGAGCTTGAACCTGCATGGAGCCCAGAAGGTTACACTCATGTGGAGCAGCTGCAACAAAACACCATAGATGCCCACTCGCTAAGGCTCTCCAGTTTACTCTGAATGACCACAGCCCCCACTGACTGCCAGCCTGAGAGAGAGCAGAGCTGCCTTTCCTGCGGGACTGGGGCGCATCTGATCTGTGTGCTCCCAATGTTTCCTGGCCCCTCCCAAGGCCTCCTGCCTTGCTGCTCCCACAAGACGGTGCACACAACAGAGCCACCACTGTCCTACCTGAGTGTTTTACTAGTGGGCTGGGAACAGTTCAGCACCACCCCCAGTACAGCTGGTGCTTGACCAAGAGGGGTCAGAGGACAAAGCCACAGGCATTATCCCAACTTCCCAGAGTATGAGCACACCACCCAGTGATATTGAGCTGAGATCTGTGGCTAGAGCTTGAGTGAGATAAGAGGCCCCACTCTCAGAACACAAGAGAGGAGTGAGGCACAGGTTCATGTGCCAGCATGGGAAATGGGTATCCCACCCTTTGCAAGACCAGTCTGGGAAGGATGTAGCCTGTTGACTAGCCACAGCTTCTACCTGAGTGAGCCCCATATTCCTGAACACCTGGAATGGTGCAGCAATCTGGGTGCTGCAACACCCAGCTTAGGACAAAACTAGTTGAGTGGGCCTGCTCCTGGGGCAGACACTGGAGGGAGATCTGGTTTGGGAAGAGAGAGCTGGACAGACCCCATAGTCCTCTGCTGGAATAAAAGCCCCAGGCCACAGGTACCACTCCTCCATCTGCACACCCATGGCACTACTGCCCTGCCTGGGGATCCTATGCCCTTGACTCATTGCATCACCAGAACACCTGCACACATACTCCATCATCCGCTCTGACTCTGCCAACCTCAGAGGATGAGTGGGTCTCTTTGTGACCTAACCTTTGGCTTGAGCCACTGCTAAGAGAGGTGGGAGAACAGCCCGCCAGGGTCCCCCTTGGAGTGAGGAAACACAGGTGCAATGTCAGTGATTGTAGGAGGCTCCCCCAAAACCCAGGAATGGACTTGGTAAGGGAGTCATCTCTTGTGCACCTCCCCCCTACTCCCACCATCTCTCCCTTCCCAGGGCACTGCTGTGCCCATACTGAAATACAAAAAAGGCATATTACTAAGAGCCTATCTGCTGGCCCTTACTCTTAAGGACTGTCTACAGGATTGCAGCCTGAATTATATAAAAATAAGTTCCTTCAGCACTCAACATGTGAAACTCAATCCAGGAAATTAGCTACAACCAAGGAACCCATACAGAGCACTGGCCCTCTGAAAGCACCAGAAACGAAGCCAATTGACTGTATATAACATACACCACAGTCAAACCCTGAAGGGGAAAAAAGCCCAGAACCCCATTTAAGCAACAGCAAAGTCAAAAGAAAAATACCAGGCCCCTCAGATGAGAAGCAGTCAGCACAAGAAATCTGGCAATTCAAGAAATCAGAGTGTTTCCTTACCTATAAAGGATTGTACTAGCTCCTCAGCAATGGATCATAACCAAATTGAAATGTCTGAAATGACAGGCATAGAATTAAGAATCTGGATGGCAAGGAGGCTCAACAAGGTTCAAGAGAAAGTTGAAATTCAATCCGAGAAAGCCAGTCGTTTATACAAGAGTTGGAAGATGACATAGCCACTTTAAGAAAAAATGGAACTGAACTTCTCGAATTGGAAAATTCACCACAGGAGTTTCAGAATACAGTGGAAGCCTGAACAACAGACTAGACCAAGCTGAAAATTTCAGAGCTCGAAGACTAGTCCATTGAATCAACCCAGTTAGACAAAAATAAAGAAAAATGAATTTTAAAAATGAGCAAAGCCTTTGAGAAATGGATTCTATAAAGAGACCAAACCTATGACTCATTGGCATTCCTGTGAGAGGAGAGAGAGTTAGCAATTTGGCAAACATATTTGGGGATATAGTCCACAAAAATTTCCCCAATCTCACAGGAAGGGTTAATATGCAAATTCAAAAAATTCAGAGAACCCCTGCAAGACACTATATAAGATGGCTATCCCTAAGATGCATAGTAATCAGACTTTTCAAGGTCAGTGTGAAAGAAAACTCTTAAAGGCAGCTTAAGAAAAGAGTCAGATAACTTACAAGGGGAACCCCATTATGCTAACAGTGGACTTCTCAACAGATATCTTACAAGTCAGAAGAGAATGGGGGCATATTTTCACCATTTTCAAAGAAAATAAATTCTAACCAAGAATTTCATATCCCACCAAATTGAGATTCATAAGAAAAGGAGAAATAAATTTTTTCCAGGTAAGTAATCATGAAGGAAATTCATTTCCACTAGCCTGGCCTTACAAGAGATCTTTAAAGGATCTCTTGTAAGAATGATACCCGCTACCACAAAACTACTGTTAAAGACATAGCCCAACTACGCAATTGAGACTACAAAGCAACTACGCAATTGAGACTACAAAGCAACCATATTGGCTGGTTATTATTAGCAACCAGCTAATAACATCATGACAGGATCAAAACCTCACATAACAATATTAACCTTGAATGTTAATGGTCTAAATGCCCCACTTAAAAGGCACAGAGTGGCAAGTTGAATAATAAAACAAAACCCAACTGTCTGCTGACTTCAAGAGACCTATCTCATGTAATGACACCCATAGACTCAAAGTAAAGAAATGAAGAGCTATCATGCAAATGAAAAATAAAAAAGAGCAGGGGTCATTGTTCTTATATTAGATAAAACAGACTTTAAACCAAGAACAGTAAAAAAAAAAAAAAAAAAAAAGGACAAAGAAGGGCATTACATAGTGATAAAAGATTCAATTCCTCAAGAATAATTAACTATCCTAAATATATATGCACTCAACATTGGAGCACCCAGATTTATAAAACAAGTACTTCTAAATGTATGAAAAGACTTAGACACAATAATGGTGGGGGACTTCAACAACCCACTGACAGAGTTAGGATCATCAACACAAAAAACTAAGAAATTCTGGACTTAAATTTGACACTTGACCAATTGGACCTAATAGATGTCTACAGAATACTCCACCCCACAATCACAGAATATACATTCTTCTCATCTCCATACAGAATATATGCTGATCAACTGCATTCTCAGCTATAAGACAAGTCTCAATAAATTCAAAAAAATTGAAATAATAGCAGCCATACTCTTGGACCACAGTGGAATAAAAATAGAAATCAATACCAAGAATATCTCTCAAAACCACACAATTGCCTGGAAACTAAACAACTTGCTCCTGAATGACTTTTGGGTAAATAACAAAATTAAGGCAGAAATCAAAAAATTATTTAAAATAATTGGTAACAGAGATGCAACATACCAAAATTTCTGGGATGCAGCAAAAGCAGTGTTAAGAGGAAAGTTTATAGTGCTAAACACCTATGTCAAGAAGTTAGAAAGATCTCAAATTAGCAATCTAACATCACACCTAGAGGAACTAGAAAAACAAGAACAAACCCTAGAGCTAGAACTAACTGAAATCAGAGCAGAACAGAACAAAATAGAGGCCCCAAAATACAAAGGATCAATGAAACCAAAAGTTGGTTATTTGAAAAGATAAACAAGATCAATAGACCAGTAACTAAGTTAAAGGAAAGAGAGAAGACTCAAATAAACACAATCAAAGGGCCAGAGCTGACATTACAACCAATCCCACAGAAATACCAAAGGTCTTCAGAAACTATTATGAACACCTTCATACACACAAACTAGAAAATCTAGAGGAAATAGATAAATTCCTGGAAATGCACAACCTCCCAAAATTGAATCAGAAATCAATTGAAACCCTAAACAGATCAATAACGAGTTCTGAAATTGAATCACTAATTAAAAATTTAAAAAACACTGGCAACCTAAAAAGCCATGGACTAGATGGATTCCCAGCTAAATTCTACCAGACATACAAACAAGTAGTACCAATTCTACTGAAATTATCCACAAAAGTCAAGGAGGACAGATTCCTGCCTCACTTATTCTATGAAGCCAGCATCATTCTGATACCAAAATCTGGCAATGACACAATGAATAAAGAAAACGTCAGGCCAGTATCCCTGATGAACATAGATACAAAAATCCTCAACAAAATACTGGCAAACTGAATTTGGCAGAACATCAGAAAGTTAATGTATTACAATCAGGTAGGCTTTCTTCCAGAGATGCAAGGTTGGTTCAACATATGCAAATCAATAAATGTGATTCACCACATAAACAGAATTAAAAAATCATATGATCATCTCAATAGATATAGAAAAACCTTCTGATAAAATCCAATGTTCAGTTATGACAAAAATCCTCAAAAAACTAGGCATCAAAGGAACATCCTGAAAATGAGTCATCTATGACAAACCAACAGTCAACGTGATACTGAAAGGGAAAAAGCTGGAAGCATTTCCCTTAAGAACTGGAACAAGACAATGATGCCCATGTTCACTACTTCTATATGTCATAGTATTGGAAGTTCTAGCCAGAGCAGTCAGACAAGAAAAAGAAATAAAAGGCATCCAAATAGGAAAAGCAAAAGACAAATTATCTCTCTTCATTGATGATATGATTTGATACCTAGAAAACCTTAAAGACTCCACCTAAAAGACTCCTAGAACTGATAAATGACTTCAGTAAAGCTTCAGGATACAAAATTGTACAAAAATCAGTAGTATTTCTATACACCAATCTGGTTCAAACTGAGAGCCAATCAAGAACACTGTCCCATTTACAATACACACACACACACACACAACCTAGGAATTTATCTAACCGAGGAGGTGAAAGATCTCTATGAGGATAGCTAGAAATGAAACACTGCTGAAAGAAATCATAGATGACACAAACAAATGGAAAAACATTCCATGCTCATGGACTGGAAAAATCAATATTGTTAAAAAGGCCATTCTACCCCTTAGTAATCTATAGATTCAACACTATTCCCATGAAACTACTGATGTCATTTTTCATGGAATATAAAAAACTATTCTAAAATTTATACGGAACAAAAAAAGAGCCTGAATAGCTGAAGCAATCCTAAGCAAAATGAACACAGTCAGAGGCAACACAGTCAGAGGCATTCAAACTATACTGCAAGGTTACAGTAGCCAAAATGGCGTGGTACTGGTACAAAAACAGTCACATACAGCAATGGAACAGAATAGATTACCCAGAAATAAAGCCACTATAACCATCTAATCTTCAACAAAGTCAACACAGATAAGCAATGGGGAAAGGACTCCCTTTTCAATAAATCATGCTTGGATAACTGGCTATCCTTATGCAGAAGAATGAAGCTAGACTCCTACCTATTACCATATACAAAAATTAACTCAGGATGGATTAAAAACTTAGAACCTAAAACTATAAAAATCCAACTGGAAGCCTAGGAAATGCTATTCTGGACATTGGCTTTGGCAAAGAATTTATGACGAAGTCCTCAAAAGTAATTGCAATGAAAACACAAATTGACAAGTGGGACATAATTAAACACAAATTGACAAGTGGTACAAATTAAGCTTTTGCACAGCAAAATAAAATGTCAACAAACAGATAACTTACAGAATGGGAGAATATAGTCACCAACTATGCATCCACAAAGGTCAAATATCCAGAATGTGTAAGGAACTTAAATAATCTAACAAGCAAAAAACAAATAATCCCATTAAAAAGTGGGCAAAGGGCATGAAGAGACATATCTCAGAAGATGACACACAAGCAGCCAACAAACATGGAAAAATAAATGCTCAACATTACTAATCAGACAAATGCAAATCAAAACAACAATGAAATATCTCATATCAGTCAAAATGGCTATTATTAAAAAGTCAAAAAATAACACGTTGGTGAGGCTGCTGAGAAAAGGGAATGCTCATACACTATTGATGGGAATGTAAATTAGTTAAGCAGTGGAAAGCAGTCTGGAGATTTCTCAAAGAACTAAAGGTAGAATGACCATTCAACCCAGCAATCCCATTACTGGGCATATGCCCCAAGGAAAAGAAATCATTCTACCAAAAAGACACATGTGCATGTATGTTCATTGCAGCACCATTCACAATAGCAAAGATATGATAGGTGCCCATCAATGGTGGATTGGATAAAGAAAATGTACATATATGTATCATGGAATACTATGCAGCCATAAAAAAGCATAAAATCATGTTCTTTGCAGCAACATGGATGCAGCTGGATGCTATTATCCTAAGCAAATTAATGCAGAAACAGAAAACTAAATGCCATATGTTCTCACTTATAAGTGGCAGCTAAACATTGGGTACACAGGGACATAAAGATCGGAACACTAGACACTGGGGACTACTGAAGTTGGGACGGGAGAAGAAGGGTTGAAAAACCACCTATTGGGTACTGTTCTCACTACTTGGGTGATGGGACCAATTGTATCCCAAACCTAAGCATCACACACTAATGTAACAAACCTGCACATACACTCTGTCAATCTAACATAAAAGTTGACATTTTCTAAAAAAGAATTCCGTTGAGAAAAAGAGCTGTTTTGAAGGAGCTATGGGGATTAAAACCAAACTGGAATGAGACCTGGGGTGCTGGCAATAGCCTATTTCTTGACCCTAGTGGGTAATTATACTAGTGTTGGGTTATGTGTGATATATTTCATAGTAAGAAGAGAGGGGAAACAAAAATAGTCATTTGAGATAGTGAGCACAGACACTCTTATGAGAAGTTTGCTTTAAAGTGAAGCAGAAAAATGGGATGGTACCTGGAGAGGAAGATAAAGAATACATTTTTTCTTTTCTTTCCTTTTTATGATTTTGTTTTTGTTTTGAGATGGAGTTTCACTGCTGTTGCCCAGGCTGGAGTGCAATGGCACGATCTTGGCTCATTGCAACCTCTGCCTTCCAGGTTCAAGGAATCCTCCTGCCTCAGCCTCCCAAGTAGCTGGGATTACAGGCATGCACCACCATGCCCAGCTAATTTTGTATTTTTTAGTAGAGACAGGGTTTCTGCATGTTGGTCAGGCTGGTCTCGAACTCCTGACCTCAAGTGATCCACCCACCTCAGCCTCCCAAAGTGCTTGGATTACAGGCGTGAGCTACCATGCCCAGCCAATAATACATTTTTTCAAGACTAGCCTAGGCAACATAGTGAGACCCTGTCTCTACCAAAAAAAAAAAAAACAAAAAAAGCTGGAGAGGTAGCGAACACCTGTTATCTTAGCTACTTGGGAGGCTGAGGAGGGAGAATTGTTCCCATCACCAGATTGAGGCTGTAGTGAGCTATGATTTTGGCACTGCATTCTAGCCTGGGCAACAGAGTGAGTTTCAATGATCATCAGTACATGTGTGTTTTAAGTAGGGAGACTGCCAGTACACACGCATAATCCCATGATATGTGTGCTAAGTGGCCACATATAATGTGATCTTTCATTATGAAGTGTACACAGTATAAAAAATTTTAGGAGAAAATGCCTGGTTGTGGCATGATGCTATGTTTAGCAATGTTTCCTGCTACCTAGGATGATTTGATCCTGTCAGTATTTAATCTGCATCTTTTGGGCTGATGGTACAAATGTCTAAGAATGACATAGATTAGGCAGGCTTAATCAAAGTTCAAATATATAAATGTTTAGGAAGGTTGGAAATAGAATATAGGATAGCATCAATGCATCAATAGAAGATTTTTTATATATATATATCTACAATGTAGGAAGGACTACTCAAGGCTGGGGAGATGTAGTGATCAGTTAGACAGAGCTTCTGCCCTTGAGAGTTCGCAGTCTATTTGAAACTCCATATTGTGACTAAGTGTACACATCAGGCAGAATGGAATGAAGGTATAAGGAAAGGGCTTTGGAAAACGTAAAGGGGAAAATGATTAATTTTGACCAAGGAGATCCAGGAAGGCCTTGTACCTCATTTAAGCTGAACCTACAAGGGGCAGAATTTTCAAAAGGATGGGGAGTGGGGCCAAAGTGATCCTTCAGAACTTTAGTGAGAGCATTAGCAAAGGAATAGCTGTGCAAAAGTGGGTCCAGGTCTGGAGTTGCTAGGGTGAGAGATGGGGCTAGAAGGTTACCTAGAGAACAGAATGCTGAGCACCTTGGTAGCCATGCGCAGCCATTGGGTGGGACTCTGGGGAACTGGAAGCCATCAGCTGCTTTGAGAACAGTGACAAGAATTTTACTTGTGTTTTAGAAAGATCCTTCTAGAGACCATAAGGATGAGTTCAGGAAAATAGGGAGGAGGAGGCAAGGTGAAATGTGAGAGGCTGTAACAAATTTGTAACAAGCAAATCAGCACAGGGCAGAGAACGGGACAATGAATTAAGAGTTGGCCATGTGGACTTGGTGACTGGTTGTGTGACAGGTTCTGAGGGCCAGGGAGAAATCGGAGCTGATCCTTGTCCACATTTGGATAGATGTGCGTCCACGGACCATGTGTGGAAGCCACGCTCTAAATCTGGGGGTCCCAGTCAGAACCCTGGGCCTGTGCTCTTCCCTGTTCAGGTTGCTACTCCAGCATCATCTTTGCTCACTCCCTTGTGTGTTTAGGGCTATTTGTGTATTTGATTCTCTCTCTCCCAGGTAGAGCCTTTGAGGTCTAGGACTATAAATTCCTGAATTTTTGTATCTGTCATAGTACCTACCACGACATTTAATGCATACTTAATCTACTCAAAATGCTTTTAAATTTAAAATTAAAACATGATGTTGACGTTACCCATGATCATTGATCATTGCATCATTAAATGACTTAAAGGAGGATAAATTGGTTTGATAGAAATTAGGAGATGGTAAAAAATTGGAGGGGCTAAGCAGCAGGAGATCTTAGAACCAGACTTTGGTTATTTATTGCTGTGTAACAAACAACCCTAACACTTAGCAACTTAAATAACAATTTGTGGTTTATCGTGAGTTGGTAGGTTAGGAATGCAGGCAGGGCTTGGCTAGATGGTTTTTCTGCTGCACATAGTGAGTGTCAATTGGAGCCATCAACTTGGCTGCTACATTCAGCAGGCAATTGGGCTGGGTTGGAAAGTCCTAGAAGTCTTCATTTAAATGCCCCAGTGCTCTGTTACATGGCCTCCTTTCTCTACCTGGCTTTTTCACAGTACAGTGGTCTCAGGGTAGTTGAATTTCCTATATGGCAGTCATCATCCAAGAGGGTCCTCTCCCAGCACAGGAAAGCAGAGCTGCACCTCTTGGAAGGCTCAGTCTTGGAAGTTACACACATCACTTGTGCCGTATTCTGCTGGTCAGGACAAATCACAGGGCCAGCCCAGTTTTAAGGAGAGGACTCCACTTCTTCAGAGGAGGAGGGACAAAGAATTTACAGTCATCCTTAATCCACCATGCAGACATTCAATCTGCCACGTGCTGGTTGTGTGATTTCGGATGAGTTATGTGAACTCTTCTAGCTGACATAATATCAATGTTATTGGGTGCTATGAGGAAAGGAGATGGTAGGGCAAAATACCTGATATATAGTAGTTGCTCAGTAAATAATAGCTACTATTATTACTGTTATTACTACTGTCTTATGTTCTTTTTTTTTTTTTTTTATACTTTGAGTTCTAGGGTACATGTGCATAACGTGCAGGTTTGTTACATATGTATACTTGTGCCATGTTGGTGTGCTGCACCCATCAACTCGTCAGCACCCATCAACTCGTCATTTACATCAGGTATAACTCCCAATGCAATCCCTCCCCCCTCCCCCCTCCCCGTGATAGGCCCCGGTGTGTGATGTTCCCCTTCCCGAGTCCAAGTGATCTCATTGTTCAGTTCCCACCTATGAGTGAGAACATGCGGTGTTTGGTTTTCTGTTCTTGTGATAGTTTGCTAAGAATGATGGTTTCCAGCTGCATCCATGTCCCTACAAAGGATACAAACTCATCCTTTTTGATGGCTGCATAGTATTCCATGGTGTATATGTGCCACATTTTCTTAATCCAATCTGTCACTGATGGACATTTGGGTTGATTCCAAGTCTTTGCTATTGTGAATAGTGCCGCAATAAACATACGTGTGCATGTGTCTTTATAGCAGCACGATTTATAATCCTTTGGGTATATACCCAGTAATGGGATGGCTGGGTCATATGGTACATCTAGTTCTAGATCCTTGAGGAATTGCCATACTGTTTTCCATAATGGTTGAACTAGTTTACAATCCCACCAACAGTGTAAAAGTGTTCCTATTTCTCCACATCCTCTCCAGCACCTGTTGTTTCCTGACTTTTTAATGATCGCCATTCTAACTGGTGTGAGATGGTATCTCATTGTGGTTTTGATTTGCATTTCTCTGATGGCCAGTGATGATGAGCATTTTTTCATGTGTCTGTTGGCTGTATGAATGTCTTCTTTTGAGAAATGTCTGTTCATATCCTTTGCCCACTTTTTGATGGGGTTGTTTGTTTTTTTCTTGTAAATTTGTTTGAGTTCTTTGTAGGTTCTGGATATTAGCCCTTTGTCAGATGAGTAGATTGCAAAAATTTTCTCCCATTCTGTAGGTTTCCTGTTCACTCTGATGGTAGTTTCTTTTGCTGTGCAGAAGCTCTTTAGTTTAATGAGATCCCATTTGTCAATTTTGGCTTTTGCTGCCGTTGCTTTTGGTGTTTTAAACATGAAGTCTTTGCCCATGCCTATGTCCTGAATGGTACTACCTAGGTTTTCCTCTAGGGTTTTTATGGTATTAGGTCTAACATTGAAGTCTCTAATCCATCTTGAATTAATTTTCGTATAAGGAGTAAGGAAAGGATCCCATTTCAGCTTTCTACTTATGGCTAGCCAATTTTCCCAGCACCATTTATTAAATAGGGAATCCTTTCCCCATTTCTTGTTTCTCTCAGGTTTGTCAAACATCAGATGGCTGTAGATGTGTGGTATTATTTCTGAGGACTCTGTTCTGTTCCATTGGTCTATATCTCTGTTTACCAGTACCATGCTGTTTTGGTTACTGTAGCCTTGTAGTATAGTTTGAAGTCAGGTAGCGTGATGCCTCCAGCTTTGTTCTTTTGACTTAGGATTGTCTTGGAGATGCGGGCTCTTTTTTGGTTCCATATGAACTTTAAAGCAGTTTTTTCCAATTCTGTGAAGAAACTCATTGGTAGCTTGATGGGGATGGCATTGAATCTATAAATTACCTTGGGCAGTATGGCCATTTTCACGATATTGATTCTTCCTATCCATGAGCATGGTATGTTCTTCCATTTGTTTGTGTCCTCTTTTATTTCACTGAGCAGTGGTTTGTAGTTCTCCTTGAAGAGGTCCTTTACATCCCTTGTAAGTTGGATTCCTAGGTATTTTATTCTCTTTGAAGCAATTGTGAATGGAAGTTCATTCCTGATTTGGCTCTCTGTTTGTCTGTTACTGGTGTATAAGAATGCTTGTGATTTTTGCACATTAATTTTGTATCCTGAGACTTTGCTGAAGTTGCTTATCAGCTTAAGGAGATTTTGGGCTGAGACAATGGGGTTTTCTAAATATACAATCATGTCATCTGCAAAGAGGGACAATTTTACTTCTTCTTTCCCTAACTGAATACCCTTGATTTCTTTCTCTTGCCTGATTGCCCTAGCCAGAATTTCCAACACTATGTTGAATAGGAGTGGTGAGAGAGGGCATCCCTGTCTTGTGCCAGTTTTCAAAGGGAATGCTTCCAGTTTTTGCCCATTCAGTATGATATTGGCTGTGGGTATGTCATAAATAGCTCTTATTATTTTGAGGTATGTTCCATCAATACTGAATTTATTGAGAGTTTTTAGCATGAAGGGCTGTTGAATTTTGTCAAAGGCCTTTTCTGCATCTATTGAGATAATCATGTGGTTCTTGTGTTTGGTTCTGTTTATATGCTGGATTATGTTTATTGATTTGCGAATGTTGAACCAGCCTTGCATCCCAGGGATGAAGCCCACTTGATCATGGTGGATAAGCTTTTTGATGTGTTGCTGAATCCGGTTTGCCAGTATTTTATTGAGGATTTTTGCATCGATGTTCATCAGGGATATTGGTCTAAAATTCTCTTTTTTTGTTGTGTCTCTGCCAGGCTTTGGTATCAGGATGATGTTGGCCTCATAAAATGAGTTAGGGAGGATTCCCTCTTTTTCTATTGATTGGAATAGTTTCAGAAGGAATGGTACCAGCTCCTCCTTGTACCTCTGGTAGAATTCAGCTGTGAATCCATCTGGTCCTGGACTTTTTTTGGTTGGTAGGCTATTAATTATTGCCTCAATTTCAGAGCCTGCTATTGGTCTATTCAGGGATTCAACTTCTTCCTGGTTTAGTCTTGGAAGAGTGTAAGTGTCCAGGAAATTATCCATTTCTTCTAGATTTTCCAGTTTATTTGCATAGAGGTGTTTATAGTATTCTCTGATGGTAGTTTGTATTTCTGTGGGGTCGGTGGTGCTATCCCCTTTATCATTTTTTATTGCGTCAATTTGATTCTTCTTTTCTTCTTTATTAGTCTTGCTAGCGGTCTGTCAATTTTGTTGATCTTTTCAAAAAACCAACTCCTGGATTCATTGATTTTTTGGAGGGTTTTTTGTGTCTCTATCTCCTTCAGTTCTGCTCTGATCTTAGTTATTTCTTGCCTTCTGCTAGCTTTCGAATGTGTTTGCTCTTGCTTCTCTAGTTCTTTTAATTGTGATGTTAGACTGTCAATTTTAGATCATTCCTGCTTTCTCTTGTGGGCATTTAGTGCTATAAATTTCCCTCTACACACTGCTTTAAATGTGTCCCAGAGATTCTGGTATGTTGTATCTTTGTTCTCATTGGTTTCAAAGAACTTCTTTATTTCTGCCTTCATTTCGTTATGTACCCAGTAGTCATTCAGGAGCAGGTTGTTCAGTTTCCATGTAGTTGAGCAGTTTTGATTGAGTTTCTTAGTCCTGAGTTCTAGTTTGATTGCACTGTGGTTTGAGAGACAGTTTGTTATAATTTCTGTTCTTGTACATTTGCTGAGGAGTGCTTTACTTCCAATTATGTGGTCAATTTTGGAGTAAGTACAATGTGGTGCTGAGAAGAATGTATATTCTGTTGATTTGGGGTGGAGAGTTCTACAGATGTCTACTAGGTCTGCTTGCTGCAGAGATGAGTTCAATTCCTGGATATCCTTGTTAAGTTTCTCTGAGAAGTTTGATGGACTGAAGCCTTCTTCTCTCATCTCGTCAAAGTCATTCTCCGTCCAGCTTTGATCCATTGCTGGCGATGAGCTGCGCTCCTTTGCCGGGGGAGATATGCTCTTATTTTTTGAATTTCCAGCTTTTCTGCCCTGCTTTTTCCCCATCTTTGTGGTTTTATCTTTCTCGGTCTTTGATGATGGTGACGTACTGATGGGGATTTGGTGTAGGTGTCCTTCCTGTTTGATAGTTTTCCTTCTAACAGTCAGGAACCTCAGCTGTGGGTCTGTTGGAGATTGCTTGAGGTCCACTCTAGACCCTGTTTGCCTGGGTATCAGCAGCAGAGGCTGCAGAAGATAGAATATTTCTGAACAGCGAGTGTACCTGTCTGATTCTTGCTTTGGAAGCTTCCTCTCAGGGGGGTACTCCACCCTGTGAGGTGTGGGGTGTCAGACTGCCCCTAGTGGGGGATGTCTCCCAGTTAGGCTACTCAGGGGTCAGGGACCCACTTGAGCAGGCAGTCTGTCCCTTCTCAGCTCTCAACCTCTGTGTTGGGAGATCCACTGCTCTCTTCAAAGCTGTCAGACAGAGTCGTTTGCGTCTGCAGAGGTTTCTGCTTCGTTTGTTATTTACTGTGCCCTGTTCCCAGAGGTGGAGTCTACAGAGACAGGCAGGTTTCCTTGAGCTGCTGTGAGCTCCACCCAGTTGGAGCTTCCCAGGGGCTTTGTTTACCTACTTAAGCCTCAGCAATGGCGGGCGCCCCTCCCCCAGCCTCGCTGCTGCCTTGCCGGTAGATCACAGACTGCTGTGCTAGCAATGAGGGAGGCTCCGTGGGCGTAGGACCCTCCCGGCCAGGTGTGAGATATAATCTCCTGGTGTGCCTGTTAGCTTAAAGCGCAGTATTGGGGTGGGAGTTACCCGATTTTCCAGGTGTCGTGTGTCTCAGTTCCCCTGGCTAGGAAAAGGGATTCCCTTCCCCCTTGCGCTTCCCAGGTGAGGCGATGCCTCGCCCTGCTTCAGCTCTCGCTGGTCGGGCTGCAGCAGCTGACCAGCACCGATTGTCCGGCACTCCCTAGTGAGATGAACCCAGTACCTCAGTTGAAAATGCAGAAATCACCGGTCTTCTGTGTCGCTCTCGCTGGGAGTTGGAGACTGGAGCTGTTCCTATTCGGCCATCTTGCTCCGCCCCATTCGGCCATCTTGCTCCACCCCCTTATGTTCTTAAAGGATCAATACAGTGAAAATTGGAAAGAGGATGTTTGTTGGATATGACATTTAAGAGACTTTGGGTGATGGTTTAGTTTTGGAGAACAGCAGTAGCGAGGTAAGGAGCAAAAGCTAGTGGCAAAAGTTAAGTTGTAAGTTAAGTTGTAAGTGAGTGCAGATTGTCAATGAAAAGGGAAATCCTGCTATCATGGGAAAATCATGTTAAGCCAAAGGGGTAAATGGAGAGGTAGAAAATGAAGACACATGAGAGGAGATAATTGTTGAGGGCAGAGTTTTAAAAAGGCTTTTTAAGATGTTACAGAATTCATATTTAGAATGCTGTAAGTATAAGCCAGAAAGCCACTGGGGTTGGCTTTCATAATGGTACCTCATCTCTTTACTGAAACTGTTCTTGCCTCCTGACAGAAGGCTTTCTTGTCCTCACCTCCCAACATCTTCCTCTAGTTGGAGACAGACTTTTAACGAATATGCAGCTCTTCTAGATTTGTAAGTCTTGGCCTCAATTTCAGAGCACCATGAATTCTTAGCCTATAAATTACATAGCTGGAGGTTCCAAACTCTCAAAAGATTTATGCATTTCAGAAAGGTTCTAAAAGAAAGCACTCTTTCATATAACTTGGAAAGTAATTGTGATAAAAACCTACATCATATGTGAATTTGAGAGTAATTATTAGCATGGCTGGGTCAGAATCAACTAATCAGAGGAACACTGCCAGGTACTCAGTTCCCATGCCAAGGGACAGGGCACAGGCAAGGTCAGGCTAGGTCAGGGCATATGATAGGCATGGGCCAAGACACAAAGTTGTTGTCAGGTCAGAGAGGCATCAAACCCAGGAGCATCAAGATAGGCATAGATAATGGATGTAAAGGAATGTTAGTCCCTGGTTGCATTACAGTCCAGGTAATACCAGATTTTATTGCTTGAAGAAAATTTGTGGTCCTACTGAGAGTCTCCTTTTACCTTCCAGTCCCGTACCTTGATTTTTCTCTTTTCTCTAGTTATGTGTACATCCCTCCATTACTTGGCTCATTCTAAAAAGTATTTAAGACCATTTACAAAAGCACAGAGTATGCAACAAGATGAAAACACATGACAGAGGAATTTTGTATGAATACAACATAAAAATAGAATAGAAAAAAATAGGAAAAAGAAGATTAAGCCAAGGGGAGGCTGGTAAACAAAATGTACACCATACTTTCCTGTTCACTTGTGGACCGCACACGTACTTCTGAGCTCCCTAGCTGCCAAGGCAAAAAGGAAAATATAGTCAGTTAAACTATTTGCAGTATTCAGAAAATTAAACACAAGCAAAATACTCAGGATGGGTAATTATAATTTTTATGGTAAATCCAGTAATAATTTTTTAGTGTAGATTGAGATAATGATTATAAAGAAAAATTCAGTCAAAATTAATAAAACAATGCAGCCTCATGTATATAGCTCCCTGGTGGCTTGGCCTAATACAAGATTAATTTTTTGATTTTTTAGAGTAATGGATTGAGTGCCTACCTTGGCCATAAAACAAAACAGTTCTAAACTCAACAAAACATTAATTTTTAAACTAGCTGTAAGTCATTTCTTGGTATGCTAAGTTAAATAAATACATTTCTAGGTAACTGATCAAGGTAGTTTGTTGCTGGTTATAAGCTAATTATATTTTTGTAGGATATCTACTAGAAATTATAACTCTGGTTTTAGAATACTCTTAAGGTCATTCTTTCAATGGCTGATCTATTTCTTAACAGTTTGTGTCAAAGAGTCCAGTACTCTGCATATAGAAATGTGCTTACTATGCTTTTTCTGTCAAGCAGAGGAGTACAAGGACTCTGATGCAAACGAGAGAAGAAGTCCCAGGTTCTTATGTAAGTGTCACAATACCTAGGGGTCGATAGTGAGTTCATATTTCTTAGTTCATGACAGATTCTCATCTGTGGGGTCAAAAGTTTATGGAAAGTCAGTAAAAGCTGTAAGCAGCCCCATGTCATTCCTAATAGGTTTCTTCTGATGGCGATAGAGTAAAACAGTGGATCATGGAGGAATGACAACAGTTGGCATCCTCTGCCCCTCTTGGGGAATATCAGCTGAAAATGACCAAACTTGCAGTTTTCCAGGAAGGAAACTGGTATATAGATTTTATTATTTTAAAAACCTTGGCTGGGCGCGGTGGCTCAAGCCTGTAATCCCGGCACTTTGGGAGGCCGAGACAGGCGGATCACGAGGTCAGGAGATCGAGACCATCCTGGCTAACCTGGTGAAACCTCGTCTCTCTAAAAAATACAAAAAAAAAAAAAAAAAAAAAAAAAACTAGCTGGGCGAGGTGGTGGGCGCCTATAGTCCCAGCTACTCGGAGGCTGAGGCAGGAGAATGGCGTAAACTCGGGAGGCGGAGCTTGCAGTGAGCTGAGATCCGGCCACTGCACTCCAGCCTGGGCGACAGAGCGAGACTCCGTCTCAAAAAAAAAAAAAAAAAAAAAAAAAAACCTTAAAAAAGTTTACAAGTAATTAGAATACATAAATAAGTCAAATGAAGGAAACAAACCCCACTATCTGATTAACATCTTGATATACATTTTCTCAGACATTTTTCTAGGGATATATTTCTGTATTAGTTAGAGCCAGGAAAGCTAGCTAGAAATCTTCCTGTTCTTAGTGGCTCAGCAGATGAAAGTTTATTTTTTGTTCATAGAAAACTCAAATAGCAACTGGGGGTGGGGTGGGGATTGGGTTCTGCCCCACACTGTCTTTGGGGAACCCAGGCTGATAGAGGCTTTACCATATTAACGAGCACACCCGCCATCTTGCAGGGCCGCTTAGTCCTCTGCTGGATGCTCAGCATTGGCTTGGCAGACACAGGTAGAAAGAATATGGAGGACTGCACAAGAGTGGCTTCTGTTCCTTATAATTGGCCAATATTTAATCACATGGTCATACGTAATTATAAGGCTGGGAATATAATCTAGTTTTGCGTGCAGGAGGAAAGAGAATTGGTATGGCAGACTAGTTGGTTTCTGCTACTCAAACATAACATATTATTCTTCCATAAAAATAGAATTATGCTGTATATACAGTTATATATCTGTTTTTGCCATAGAGACAAGATAAATATCATTATTCACCCAAGGTGTGGAGGGTAAAGTCCCTTAACTGGTCTTGAGCTCTGTAGGGTGATTCATTCTAAAGGCTCATGCCAACTGATCAAGACAATTTCCACTTTTCCTGTCATGAACACTTTATCTTGTAGAAACTTTCTTCCTCTTGAGATCTGATAGGAACAAAGTTGCAGATATAGTAATCTGTGCTAATATTTATTTTCAAGGACATAGATGATGGAATTTGAAGAATTGGCCTGGAGACTCAGAGTAAGAGATTAGTGTTTAGAAAATCTGGCATTTGGGCACATAGTTGTGAGAGAGCTTAGGGTTGGACAGAATCCATGTTGGAGGAAAAAATGGATAAAGAAACTATAGAAAGTCCAGGTGTGGTGGCTCATGCTTGTAATCCCAGCACTTTGGAAGGCTGAAGCGGGTGGATTACCTGAGGTCAGAAGTTCAAGACCAGCCTGACCAACATGGTGAAACCCCGTCTCTACTAAAAATACAAAAAAAAATTAGCTGAGTGTGGTGGCAGGCACCTGTAATCCCAGCTGCTTGGGAGGCTGAGGCGGGAGAGTTGCTTGAACCCGGGAGGCAGAGGATGCAGTGAAAGAAAGAAACTAAAGGAATGGTGGTGGCCTTTATGCATCACATCTGGATGACAAAGGATATATAAAAGAGGAATTTGGAGGTGATTTCTGGAGAAAAGGGCAAACTCCACTAAAGTAGGATCCTGTTGACTATGATGAAAACAAACCAAAATGGGTGAGAAAATGGCAGAATGATTAGACCTAGCTTTTATGGTGGTCAAGGTAGTATGGGCAGAAGAAAAGATGAACTAAAAAGAAGGAATGGTTTGACCCAGCGAATCCAATTGTAAAATCTGTAGGCCAGAGTGACTTAAAGAAAGGATACTAGTGAAAACTGGTCAAAATATTAAATATTGAGTAATATAGCTTTATATGCATAAAACTTTGCTTTTTTAGATAGTCATTTATTCAGTGTATTGAACATTTTTGCCTACATATACCTCTACTACAAACTTGGGGGCTAGAAGGGATGAGGAAATAAATTTTAAAATGTAAGTCATATTTACTGTCCTTTAGTTCTATAGTTGTCTAGTTGGAAAGACATATAAAACCGATAAATAATGTGATAAATAAAGGGGTACCAAACTAGCAACACGCAGATGGAAAGAAAATATTTACAACACATATAACAGATAAAATTAATATACATAATATATAAATAACTTCTTCAAATAAGAAAAAGATAGGCCAAATGAAAAGAAGACAAAGGATAGAAATTAGCATTCCACAGAAGAAAAATGTAAATGGCCATTCAAAACATGAAAAAGAACTTAACCTGGTCAAACCACTCTACGTATAAATCAAGAAAATGTGAAATAAAACAATGGGACATTGCATGATTCAGGTAACAAAAGTTCATGATAGGTGCGCCTCTGCTACCTGAATCCAGCTCATTGTAGGGATTGAGGTGGGGCAGTTCTGCCCGAGTGAAGGCAAGATGCCAGCTGTGAATCTGCTTTTGCTCAGGTGGTTGTACATCTCACAGGCTGCCTCTTAATCTAAGGGGTTTCTGCCATACAGAGTGTGTGAGCCTGGCGTTTAAAGACATGCACTTTTCATGTGACAATGCCTGAAAACATTTTAAACATTTTTCCCTGGGCTCCAGAGATAACCTAGGAAAACAATCTGACTCCGTTCTCCATATTTGGAGTGAGTGTATTGGTCACCAAAGTGGCATATTTCTAAAAGATCTTCAAAGGAAATTTTGACTATACAATATGTGGTTTTCACCTTACCACTTCAGAACCTAAATCTCTCCTTTCCCAATAGCATGTGATTTTATGCTTCCATTCTCCCCCCACCTATCAGAGTAGCAAAACTGGGAAAGACTGGTAAGAATAAGTGTTGGTGAGAATGTGGGGAAACAAGCCCTAGCACTTTCAATGGAAATATTGATAGAGGCTATTAGAGGGCAATTTGGCACTATCAAAATTTGAATAAAAATACACTTGGCACAGCAGTGGCTCTTAAGCATCCATCTATAGGCATGCCACATAAGTTCATTGAGGTAATATACCAGAATGTTCATTGCAGCATTTTCTCTTAATATTAGGAAAAACTAACCCAAAGTAGGGAAATGACCAAACAATTAGGATATATAAATTCTATGGAATAAAATGCATCAATTAAAAAGAATGTGGTAGAGCTGAATGTCCTGACTTGCAAAGACTTCAAAACCAGAGGTCCTCAAACTTTAGTGTGCATCAGAATCATCTGCAAGCCTTATTAAAACACAGATTGCTGGGCTTCCCAGAGTTTCTGATTCAGTAGGTTCGATGCGGAGCAGGACAGGAAGATTTTGTATTTCTAAACGAGTATTAGGAGATAATGATGCTGCTGGTCTGGGGTCCACATGTTGAGAACAACTGTTCCAAAACAGTGTTAAAGAAAAAATATCAAGTTGCAAATTATTATGCACAATATAGTCCTAGTTACAGTAAATCTTTGCATATTTGACATAAACTCATGGAGGAAGGCTCAAAGGATATACATCAAATGGTTAACAGTGCTTTCCTCTGAGGAGGGGAGTTATTTTACTTTTTCTATACTCTATTTAAATCTTTTACACTGAGGATATATTTATATATTACTTGTGTTAAAAAGAGAAATTACAAAAACTGACAGGAAGACTGCAAACCCATTTTGCTTCACCTTTAGAACTAGTAAATGTGCTCAGTAGTGGTAATAAAAATAGTTGTAGAGTTTGGATGAGAAAGACTGATCATGATAGGATGGATGTATCCTGAATCAAGAACCAGAGATTTAAAAAAAATGATAGGGTTTAGAGCAATAGAATTCAAAGCTTTACTTTGAATTTTGCTTATCTCTCAGACTCTGGACACAACTGGCTTAGATCTGATGTATTTGTTTACTTTTCTCTGAGCCTGTTCTGTCAGATTTTGGATTAGATTTTTCTAGTCCTTGGCTTTAACTTCGTGTTGTTTAAAACTGTAGTATTCACCAACATGCACAGTTTAGGCTCCTGTCCTTGCTGCGCTGCCCTGTGTAGAAGCCCTCCATTGCCTGACAGTCACTGCTGGAGCCACTTTCTATGGAATGGTAGTTTAGGAGAGGACATAGCAGGGTTTGAGAGGGTTGGAGCTGTGACCTCAGGGAAGAAGAATACTCAACAAGGGGGCTACAACCGATGGCTAGCCATTGCACGAACTTAAACATTTGGTCTTTTCACTGTGTGTTTCATAAGCCTTTTGTAGTTGAATTTGGATGGTAAATGTGAAATAAAGGAAGAAAAGTATTTTATTCCAACAACCACTACAGCCAGTTCTACAACCATAGAGTTGGATAACACTTCACCATTTACATAGCATATCCACATGTATTATCTAAGTTAATTCTCAGACCTTGAAAGGCAATGCTGTATTTATTTGCCAGATGTAGAAATTGGAGCCTGTAAAGATTGCTACTATGTAGCAACTTTGGAATCACATGCAGGTTTTGTAACCTGGTTTAAGGAGTTCAGAAATGAGAAAGACTTCTTCCTTTTCTCTTCACGTATTGTTTTAGTATTTGTTAATAGAGTAAAGAAATGGGTGGGGCACAGGGATTGTTTAAGTGGTGAACATTTAGCCTTTAACTGGAGCCTTTAACTGGAAAGCAGCATAATCTTAAAATAAATGTTATTTTGTTTTTAAATAATACACACATTTCCTTCAACAAAATGAAATCATATAGGTAGCTCATACATCTCTTGTATAGGGGCCTCTGGTGCCTACAAATATAAATAAATCACACTGAGAGAATGGTGAACCATGAAATGACTCTGTTAACATGTCACCTGTCTAGAATATATTTTCAACTCTCCAACAGAAGGGTCTTAATTATGAAGCGAGGTGGCCTACCAAAGTTGATACTTTGATATTTGATGCTTTTAACCTCCTCCATCTGCTGCCTTTGCCTAAGTGTAGATTCTGGCCCAGCGCATAGAGTACAACATGGCCTAATGGCTGAGAGTCATTGTAATTGGTGATTTGAACGTGCAATGAACTCTGAAGCTCCTCAAACCGTGCTATCTTGTGAAGTCATGTATCAGTGCTACTTGTCGGGTCTTATTAAGGAATTCTGAAAATTGCTAATTGTTATAATGAGAATTTTAGCCACAAACAAGCCAAATTTACTGAATTCTTGCTTTATGCCCAGCACTGACTGATACTATAGTGGGTTTGAAAACATTCCCAAAATGACTTTTGTTTTTAAGTTACTCTGAATGTAGTCTCGGCGGGGGGCTGAGACTACAAACTACTCTGAATGTAGTTTGAGGTGGAGACTAGTAGGTTTTAGTGGCCTATTGTATTCAGGTTTCAGTATATAATAATGTGAAAATAACTCTTTGTATCTAGTAAACTCGCAGATACCAGCTGACTGGTGAGAGACTGTTACATTTCTACATTTCATCTTACTGGTTCTAACCCAGTGACGTCCCTCTTTCTAAACAGTGACAGAAGAGAAACTTTTTTTTTTTTTTTTAACTTGGCCCATGAAAATCTGCTATTCCAATGGTGCTCAAAGGTTGGTCTCTGAACCAATAGCATCAACATCCCTAGGGAACATTTTAGAAATGCACATTCACAGGCCCTAACCTAGACTGACTGAATTAGAAACTTGGAGTGGGGACCAGTGATCTGTGTTTTAATAAGCCCTGTGGGTGCTTCTGAGGCTCACTCAAACTTAAGAATCCTGGGATAGCTCCCTTCCAGCCCCTCCATTACTGCCCTGGTGTAACCCTCATCAATTTGGACCACTGGAGCAGTCCTCAGCTGGTCTCCCTACTTCTAGAGTTAACCTGTCCAATCCATTCTCCACATCAGTTGGCCTTCTTAATGAAATACTGATTTTTGTCTCATCACCAGTGGAGTACTCAACACTCTAAAGGGAGCCCAAGTTTTCCTCCTTTACTCACCCACAAGGAGTAGACCACAGTAGTGATAGGGCACGTAGAGGTGGGAGTGGTAACTACCATGGTTTGAGTGTGTCTCCCAAAAATCATGTGTTGAGAACTTAATCCCCCATGCAACAGTGTTGGGAGGTGGGGCATAATGAGAGGCAATTGGGCCATGAGGGTGGAGTGACTCTATTAGTGCTATTATTGTAAGAGTGAGTTCTTTATAAAAGGATAAGTTTGGCCGCCTTCTGTTTTTCTGTTGCCCGTTCTTTGCTCCTTTGCCATGGGACTACGAAAGCCTTCAGTTTTGTACATCTCAATCTTATACATCTCATACTACCATTCTGGTATAATGAACAGAAAATGTATTAGCTTGTGGATACCAGTGTCTGGTATTCCGTTACAGCAGCACAAAACAGACTAAGACAGTAGCCATTATGGGAAGGAGTATTGGGTCAATTGCTCTTTCTCCTTTTTCTTTTAGATGGGTGGGGTGGGGTGGTGTCTATGTGTTTCCCTTAGGATCAACTGTATTTGCCATTTGAGACTTAAGATCAAGAGGGCCAAGATTCAGAAGTGGATCTCTGGGAAGGATCCAAAGAGACTACCCAGCCTGGAGCCAAGGCCAAAAGGATACTCTGAGCAATCTGTAGTCTGGCCCATCTCACCCAATGACCATGTGGGGGTTTGAGGTCAAAGCCTCAAATGATAATTAAAAGTGATTTAGCCTGGAGCAACCCATCTGCATTTCTGTCTTGGGAACTGGAGGCAAAACTAGGGATCTCAGAATGCTGAGACCCTGGATCCTTGCTGTATATTATCCCAATAAGTCTAGGATCCTCCTCTTGCCTTACATCCCAGGATGGCCCACAGTTGCCCAAAGGATGAAGTTCAAATCTCTTGTTTACAGCCTAGAAGGCCTTTCATACTCTAGTTCCTGCTTATTTTCTCTTGACTCTGCCTAGAGAATCCTGCTCTCCAACCATATCAAATTAAGTCTCTGAAGAAGACATAGTCTGTCATTGTTCTTTATGTTGAACACATACTGTATTGTCTGCCTGGGATGCTCATTTCTTCCATCCTCTCACATACTTCATCTTCCATATTCCCCTTGGACCTGCCACTATCGACATAGTGACCATCCTTCAAAACTCAGCTCATATGTCACTTTCTCTGTGAAACCTTCCTCAAACCTGTCAAACAGGATTGGACTCATGTATTTATCACATAAAGTCAGTCTAATAAATATTTTTGTGACAATCGCTTTATTCCTGGAATAAGACATTTCCAGGCTCAAAAGGACTGCAATTCCCTAGCCCATAGCTATTAATGAGAGGCCTGGAGACCTCACTTTAAATGGGGCGGGGTGGGGCACCTGGGGAAGCCATAGATGTGGAGCTGGGCCAACCAGATTTCTTTTCTTGGAAATTTTAACCGAGACACAGGAGTCCTTTAATCCGTGATGTGCATATGAGCTGAAAAGTTGGAAAGAGTTTGGGCTGGGCTGACCATATTAGACATATATCAAGATGCATAAGCAGAGCAAACTACGAGAGAGAGATCAAGACCGAGAGAGAGAGAGACCAAGTTGACTTTAGACGGAGGGAGGGAGAGAGAATGAGAGAGAGAGACACTGAGAGAGAGAGAAGAGAGAGACCAAGCTGACATTAGACATAGGTGAGGCAATAATATCCAGGGATTAATCTAAATTTCTAGGCTTTCTTTTCTGTTCCTAGCTTATTTACTTGAGGCCTGTCTGAATGTAATTTTGGGTTATCAGATTCATTGGAATTCCTTATCCCTTTGCATCCTTAAATAAAACTCCTTTAACTCAAGCTTTTTTCTATTCAGTACAACTGGGAAAGCTTTGATGAGCACAAGGATTCTACTCGCTGTATTCTCAGTTCCATGTAGCACAGTGGCTACTTTTAGTAGGCTCAGTAAATATTGGATGGGTGAACTAACAGTAGGCACTAAAGATTTGCTGCAGAGCACCCAGAAAATTATTCTGTAGAGTCAAAACCTGAAAGGCATAGGGTTGTGTGAGAAAGGAGGGAACTGACTACAAGGAGGCATGAAGCTACTACTATTTGGAGTGATGGAAATGTTCTGTATCTCGATTCTAGTGATAATTACATAACTCTATATGTTTATCAAAATACATAGAACTCTACACCTAAAAAGGTGACTTTTACTGTATGTAAATTATAACTTAATAAACTTAATCTAAAAAGAATCAAAAAGAAAAAAAGAATGCAAAGTAAAATAGTATTTTCTCTACAACAGGTTAATTTCCTAATTAAGAATCTCAATTTTTGTTTTGCATCATTTTACCCAATCCTTTTTCTTTTTTCCTATGACCGTAGGATCCAGATAATAGAAATGTTGATTATGGAACATGATAGTGCTTTTTGACTTGCTTGACATTATTCAAAATGTTGCCAAAATAGAAAGTACTATTTCTCTACTTTCTAGTTCTGAGTACTGATAAAAGCAAAATATTATGTTCAAAAAGAAATAAGCCCACATTTCTGAGCCCCAGCTTCTGCTAGATACCCATTTAATGTTGTTGCCTAAGTATTAACTATTTGATTTCAAAGCTTTAAACAATATTGATTATACTCTCCTGAGCAGGCATCTTTCAGACTTAAACATTGCTTCATAGGATATTTAAACACGCCGGTTGAAACCAATAATAACAATGACAATTTACGAAGGTTGCATTCCCAAATGTATTTGGGAAATTCTAGTTTAAGCAAAGCGAACATGTTTCTTTATTTCAAGACTTCCTGATGTCTTAGAATAGTCACATATCAAGTTTCATCCACAATTTCCAGAGTTGCTATTTCTTTCCCATACCTTTACTTTGGAACTGGATTTAATGGAATTGTTATTGTTACTATGACATTTTTCCTGTGTACTATGTCCTAAAAACACTCTGTGGTTGCATTCATTTTATTTTGTTTTATTTTTGAAAGACATGAATCTAGGTCCTCTTGAACTTTTTATTCACAGTTATGCTGAGCACTAGCTTACTTTAAAAATAAGTCTCCAGTACATGTGAGGAAGACTCATTGTTAGAGCACGAAAGGGTTTTCTGCCTTTTGTTTTGACTTCTAAGGTATGTTTCTTTATTAAGGAATAGTTTTATGCTTTGAAGAAGATGCATTGTACCATAAAAACCAGTAAAATCTGTGCACTAACAACAAAACAACAACAACAACAACAACAACAAAAACCTGGATTTAAACCAGTTACTTGGCATTCTGTGAGGATAAAGGAATGCATTTTTACCTTAAACGATAGTGTTTATATTTTGTTCACACAGGAAAAAACAAAATAAAAACAAGCAACTCTTAGTGATTCTGCATATAGTTATAGCGGTTGTGGGCCTTTAAATATTCTCCATCAGTTATGTTTTTTTAAAAGCAGATTTTTGTAAACTTTACTAAATTCAAGCTGCTCTCCTGTCTGCGATGGCTGAGGACATTGGAAGAATAGTTCTGTACTTTTCCATGACAGCCAGTGTCACCTCCTGGAAGGAATCATTCGTAGATTACTTGTAAATTTTACTCCTAGAATAGCAATGGTCACTTTAGACAAATGAAATCATGCAAAGAGCTGGTATCAATTTCCTACCTGTACCTACTTTCACCCATCAGGAGGGGGCGATGTGGAACCTGGTATGGGTCCAAGTCCTAAGTGAATTATTCCTAGTACAGCCCATTGAAATGGCAAATGAATGGCCACCTAGAGAATCTTTGAGTGAAACAAATTGGTCCCCTGTTATTTTTAGACTACTTATTCATAAAATCCAAGCTATATTAACTCTGGCGTCATGATACACTAAATAATTTTCTAGTGTAACACCCATATGCTTATGGTTATCCAAGAGCTTCTAAAATCTACTTTGGTAAAATGAGGAAATATTTTATATAGTATACAAACCCTGTATTTTATACAGTATACAAACCCTGTAGCCTAATGGTCCTGCCATCTTAATTGTACAGTTTGCTGCTGTAATTATTAATAGATTGTAAATTAGGGACATCTGGCCAATTATTAGAAACGTAAAAATAAATCATGAAATTGTTATGAGAGCCTAAAGTGATGACCCTCTTAAAGGCAGGCAGGAATATTTTTTATTTGGTCCTTCACAGGTAAATAATGTAATGCCTGCCTAATATAATCAATTACCTTTCTTGTAAATTTAATTCTTTGATCTCCATTTCCTTTTGTAGCAGCAATTTCCTATGTAAATTTCAGCAGCAGAAAAAGAATCAGGACCCTATAATATAAAACAACTGTGTTTTTTGCTTTATAATGTATTTATGTGGATCATCATTCTCATTTCTGGTTTCTGTATCGTCTAGTCTAAAAGGCAAGGATTGTTCCCCTCCCCAAGACATGGGCCGTTTTATGGATTATATAATAAATGGGCTGTAAAGGTAAATTATTATTATTCAAAACCAGCTGGTCAGGCAGGCAAGGCAGCTTAGATACAGTGAGTTCTGTTTTGCTCTAGTGGAAAATGTCATGCTGACAAGGTCAGTGCTGGGAACGGTGTCGTCCGGCGTGCAGCACCTGGGGAAGACTGAGAAGGAGGCCCCTGCTCTGTTTGCTGTTGGTCAAATGAGTGCCGGAAATGCAGGGCTTCAGCAGCACCTAGAAGCCCAGGTTTAGCAGTAGGTTTGGGGGCTCACATAATCTGTATTAGTGATTGTTATTGTTAATCACATAATTACTAGTGTGTTTTTAGAGCATATTATGCTTTAATATAGGATTTCCCAAGGAGCTAAAATGTAATGGTGTTTTTCACTGACCACAGCTGCCTTGTGGCAATCTCTTGAGCAGTCAACATCTATGGCTGGCACAATAAGTAATTAAATCAAAGTTCATCAATTACTGGTTTTCAAAGAGAGTCTTGATTTCTGCATAATGTAACTTATATAAGGGTAACTGTATTGTTGCTGAGTGTGATTGCACAAAGAACTCACTGGGCACTGCTTTAACAAATGAAAGCAGGTCAGAGGGAAATGCGTCCTTTATAAATGGCTTCATCTATTCATTCAATTTAGGAAACCATTTCTTTTAGGCTGGTAATTTAAGGATAGCACTGCTGAGGACTAGGAATTTGTTTTTACCTGAACTGTTTCATCTGATTATAAAAGTAATATATGCTGACCAAAAAAAATAAAGTATTACACAAATAAATGTAGTACAGAGAATGAAATCTGCTGAAATCCTACCCCTCAGTACCACTGTCACCAGTTTGCTGCACGTCTTTCAGATATTTTCGATGTAGAATACATACACATGCATTTCTACAATTTGTTTTTCCCTTGTAGCATTTAAGGGGATATGTATTTTAGATGGACATTTTCTGATATATCTGAATATTTCCGATAGAAATTAAGTTTTCTATATATCAGCTTTTAAAAATTATGTGTGTGACTGGAATAGGTTAAGATAGAGACATTTTCAATATTTATCTCTGTAATATTCAAAATCCCTGAGAGACTATGGATAGTTTATTAGATAGAATTAGAAAGAATAACTGCAGTACTAAGCTTTTTGCTACAGAGTGGGCTTCCAATGCACAAAGCATTATGATTATTTGGAGACAATCTGTAGCCTTGGAAACAATATGGCAATAGTGACATCAGTAGCAATTATGTGTAATTTTTATCCCCAGTTTATCACCAAGGTAACCAGAGCAGGTCTCCCTGCCTGAAATTTTAAGAATGTCGTAGTCTTATATACAGCAAGGATGTAGGAAAGGATTATATTCAGAATTCCTTCTACAATTCATTCTGTTTCCCTTATAAAAGAGCTCTTTAGAATTCGAATAGCACACATCTATTTTTGGCAATAGCTGCAAATTTTTGAAGCGATTAAATATAATTCCAAATATTGTAGATACTAAAAAGAGTTCATTCTAGTGCATACATCTTTTCTTTTTACTGATACAGAATATCTGTGCATATATTGAGGTACATGCGATGTTTTGTTTTATGCCTAGAATGTCTAGTGGTCAAGTCAAGGTATTTAGGATATCTGTCCTCATGTACCTTATAATTTTATGTGTTGAGAACATTCGAGTCCTCATTTCTAGCTCTTTTGAAGTGTACAATACATTGTTACTAAATTTAGCAACCCTACTTCACTACCAAACATCAGAACTTATCCTTTTTAGCTAACTGTATGTTTCTACCCATTAACCAACCTCTCTTCATCGTCCCCCTAACCCCCGCCACACATACCCACATTATTCCCAGCCTCTGGTAACTATTGTTCTACTCTCTACCTTCATGAATTCAATTTTTTTAGTTCCCACATTTAAATGAGTACATGAGATATTTGTCTTTCAGTTTCTGGCTTACTTTACTTAATGTAGTGACCTTCAGTTACATCCTTGCTACCGCAAATGACAGGATTTTATTCTTTTTTTATGGCAGAATAATATTCCATTGTGTAATTCCATTGTGTAAATATATCACATATTCTTTATTCATTCATCTGTTGGCAGACATTTAGGTTTTTAATCTTTGCTATTGTGAATAGTGCTGCAATGAACATGGGGGTGCGTGTATCCCTTTTATATATGGATTCCCTTTCCTTTGGGTAAATACCCAGCAGTGGGATTGCTGGATTGTACGGTAGTTCTATTTTTAGGTTTTCTGAGAAATCTCTTTACTATTTTCCCTAATGGCTGTTCTAATTTACATTCCCATCAATAGCATTTGAAAGTTCCCTTTTATCTGCGTCCTTGCCAATACATTTGTTATTTTTTGTCTTTTTGGCAATAGTTATTCTAATTGGGGTAAGAAGCTATCTCACTGTGGCTTTGATTTGCATTTCCCTGATAATTAGTGATGCTCAGCCTTTTTTCATATTACCTCTTGGTATGTCTTTTTTTGAGAAATGTCTGTCTTTATCCTTTGCCTACTTTACAAAAACCTTTTAGGTTCAGGGGTACATGTGAAGGTTTGTTACATAGGTAAACTTGTGTCATGGGGGTTTGTTGTACAGATTTATCTCCTCACCCAGGAATTAAGCCCAGTACCCAATAGTTATCTTTTCTGTTCTTCTCCCTCCTCCCACCCATCACCCTCAAGTAGGCCTCAGTGTCTGTTGTTTTCTTCTTTGTGTTCATAAGTTCTTATCATTTAGTTCCCACTTATAAGTGAGAATATGCGGTATTTTGTTTCCTGTTCCTGTGTTAGTTTGCTAGAATAATGGCCTCCAGCTCCATCCATGTTCCTGCAAAAGACATGATCTCATTCTTTTCATGGCTGCATAGTATTCCATGGTGTATATATACCACATTTTCTTTATCCAGTCTACCACTGATGGACAGTTAGGTTGATTCCATGTTTTTGCTATTGTGAATAGAGCTGCGGCAAACATTTGTGTGCATATGTCTTTATGGTAGAATGATTTGTATTCCTTTGGCATATATCCAGTAATGGATTGCTGGGTTGAATGGTAGTTCTGCTTTTAGCTATTTGAGGAATAACCATACTGCTTTCCACAATCATTGAAATAATTTACACTCCCACCAACCGTGTGTAGGTGTTTTGTTTTCTCCACAACCTTGCCAGCATCTGTTATTTGACTTTTTAATAATAGCCATTCTGACTGGTGAGAGATGGTATCACATTGTGGTTTTGATTTACATTTCTTCAATGATCAGTGATGTTGAGCTTTTTTTCATATGATTATTGGCTGTACATATGTCTTATTTTGGAAAGTGTCTGTTTATGTCCTTTGCCCACTTTTTAGTGGGGTTGTTTTTCTCTTATAAATTTGTTTCAGTTTCTTACAGATGCTGGATATTAGACCTTTGTTAAATGCATAGTTTGCAAATATTTTCTCCCATTCTCTAGGTTGTCTGTCTACTCTGCTGATAGTTTCTTTTGCTGTGCAGAAGCTCTTAAGTTTAGTTAGATCCCACTTGTCAATTTTTGCTTTTGTTGCAATTTTACCATGAAATTTTTGCCATGAAATTTTGTCATGAAATTTTTGCCTGTTTCTGTGTCCAGGATGGTATTGCCTAGGTTGTCTTCTAGGGTTTTTATAGTTGGGTTTTACATTTAAGTCTGTGATCTATCTTGAGTTGAATTTTGTATATGGTGTAAGGAAGGGGTCCAGGTTCCATCCTCTGCATTTGGCTATTCAGTTATCCCAGCACCATTTATTGAATAGGGAATCTTTTCCCCATTGCTTGGTTTTGTCAGCTTTGTCAAAGATCAGATGGTCATAGGTGTGCGGCCTTGTGTACCTGTTTTTGTATCAGTACTATGCTGTTTTGGTTACTGTAGCCCTGTAACATAAAGTTGAGTAATATGATGCCTCCAGCTTTGTTCTTTTTGCTTAGGATTGCCTTGGCTATATGGGCTCTTTTTTAGTACCATATGAATTTTAAAATACTTTTTCCTAGTTCTGTGAAGAATGTCATTTGTAGTTTGATAGGAATAGCATTGATTATATAAATCGCTTTGAGCAGTATGGCCATTTTAATCATATTGATTCTTTCTATCCATGAGCGTGGGATGTTTTTCCATTTATTTGTGTCTTCTCTGATTTCTTTGAACAGTGTTTTGTAATTCTCATTGTAGAGATCTTTCACCTCCCTGGTTAACTATATTCCCAGGTATTTTATTCTTTTTGTGGCAATTGTGAATGGGATTGTCTTTCTGATTTGGCTCTCAGCTTGGCTGTTATCAGAATTCTCCTCCCCAAAACAACAGAATATATATTCTTCTCATTGTCAAATGGCATGTACTCTAATATTGACCACATAATTGGACATAAAACAATCCTCTACAAATGCAAAAGAACCAAAATCTCACCAAACACACTCTTGGACCGCAATGCAATAAAAATAGAAGTCAAGACTAACAAAATTGCTCAAAATCATGTTTGTATTCCTGAATGACTTTTGGGTAAATAATGAAATTAAGGGAGAAATCAAGTTTTTTGAAACTAATAAGAACAAAGATGCAACATACCAGAGTCTCTGGGACACAGCTAAGGCAATGTTAAGAGAGAAATTAATAGCACTTAATGCCCACATCAAAAAGTTAAAAAGACCTCATATTAACAACCTAAAGTCACAACTGAAATAATTAGAGAAGCAAGAACAAGTCAACCCTAAAGTTAGCAGAAGCTGAACTGAAGGAAATTGAGACACACACAAAAACATTCAAAAGATCAGTGAATCCAGGAGTTGGTTTTTTTAAAAAAAGATTAATAAGATAGGCCACTAGCTAGACTAATAAGAAAAGAGAGAAGATCCAAATAAACACAACTAGAAATGATAAGGGAATGTTACCACTGACCCTACAGAGATAAAAATAACAATCGGAATCTACTACAAATATTTCTATGCCCACTTTTTAATGGAATTTTTTGTTGTTGTTGTTTGAGTTCTCTGTATATTCTGGATATTAGCCCCTTGTCAGATGAATATTTTGCAAATATTTTCTCCCATTCAACATGATGTAGCTTCACTCTGCTGATTATTTCCTTGCTGTGCAGCTTTTTAGTTTAATATCTTCCCATTTGTCTACTTTTGTTGTCAATTTTGCCTGTGCTTTGGGCGTCTTAGCCATAAAATCTTTGCGTAGATCAGTGTCCTGCAGTGTTTCACCTATGTTTGCTTCTAGTAGTTTTGTAGTTTGGGGTCTTAAGTTGAAGTCTTTAATCCATTTTGATTTGATTTTTGTGTATGTTGAGAGATAGGGTTCTAGTTTCATTCTTCTGCATATAGATATCCAATTTTCCCATCACCACTTATTGAAAAAGGTGACCTTTCTCACTGAATGTTCTTAGCACCTTTGTCAAACATCAGTTGGCTGTAAATATGTGGGTTTACTTTGGGTTTATCTTTATTCTGTTCCATTAATCTACATGTTTGCTTTTATACCAATACCATGCTCTCACTTTACTATAGCCTTGTAATATATTTTAAAGTCAGACAGTGTGATGCCCCCAGCTTTGTTCTTTTTGCTTAGGATTTCTTTGGCTTTTCAGGCTCTTCTTTGGTTTCATACAAATTTTAGTTTTTTTCCCTAATTCTGTGAAAAATGTCATCGTATTTTAATAGGGATGCATTGACTCTGTAGATTACTTTGGTTAGCATGATCATTTTAACAATATTAATGCTTCTAATCCCCAGGCCCTGGGTAGTATGCTAGAGTGGGTGCAGTAGCAGTGCAGTGGGCGAGGAAAGCCTATTCTTAGAGTGCATGCAAACACAGAGCTGTTGAGGGGTCAGGGTTGCTATCTGTGATAGCCACCCCAGGCAGGCAGGTTTGAGGCTCTGAGGAGTACATACTTTGGCTCTCCTTTCCCCAGCATGCAGAACATTGTGTGGGCTAGAGTTCTGGGGACTCTGTTTTTCCGCTGAATCCAAGTGCCATTTCACCATTGCAGTCCTCTGGGTGGACTTGGGGGGATGCCAGTTGTGTGCTCCCAAGATGCAGAGATGCAGAGGCTATTGTGCTCTGGGCTAGGATGCAGTTTGGTGGGGCTGGGCTCTCAAAATCATGCTGTGCTGCCGCTGCCTGGAACTTCAGGGATGTTTGGGACCCAGTGTGAGCTCCTTCTCTAGGGTAATGATATTGTATAGACTCTGGGAGCTCTCTACTTCAGTCTCAAGGAGAGTCAAGGGACTCTCCTGTGGCTAGGGTTATAGGAGCCTGAGGTGAGAATGTGGACTGCTGGAGATCCCTCTCTTATCCATTTCCTACACTGGGGAACCTATCAAGGTTCCCAGGGGATCCCAGCTGGGCTGTCACTTGCCTCCTTCTCCTTCATTGCCTCAGGTGTTTCCTGTCACTTCTTTACTTAGATGTTCTATTTAAAGTGTTACTATCTACTTACTCTTTTTGTTCTTTTTGCAGGAGTTCATGTCCTGTACCTCTGGTCAGCCATCTTGACCCTCTCCCCTGTAGTGTTTAAATTTTGTGATGCTCTTCCCTGTTAGAATATCTCCTTTTGCTCTTAACTGTGGTTATGGGACATACCTTTTTGGTCTTTTGGTCCTTTGTCAACCTCATACAGACTGGCTCATTCCTGAAACCAACTTGTAAAGCTACAAGCCACTAATAACAATCATAATTGTCTCTTCCTATACTGGAAGATTCTGGTCAGTTCATTGTGTGGGTTAAATATCAGAAGGCTGGAGGTGGGCAGTAGTACCTCTGGTTGAAATTGGCAGTTAAAGTGACACATTATATTTGGATTCCTGGGTTATTCTTGATAAATTTAGATAAGTTGCATACTGATTCTGAATGAGTGAATAAGAGGATGAGTGAATGCAAAGATGCATAGATATACATCACTGTGCATTATTGTAGCAATACAGTGGCTTCTCAGTTTTCCAAGAATCCCTTTGGTCCCATAGCTGAGCAGCTCTTATGAATTCTTCACGCATATATACTACTTCTAATCCTTTCCATAAGTAGAACTCCATGGAACAAATACCAGAATAATGACTACTTTACCATTCCTTTCTGATCTAGGCTGGAAAATGTTTGTGTCAGATGCCTATCATTTTAAAGCTGGGGGGAAGAGACTGAAGGAGAGGTGCAGAGGAAATGCCTCTCATTATGGGACCAATTTAATTTAAATGTCCAAATGAGCATCCTATATGCACCAATCGGACGGTGAATCAAACATGGACATTCAAGGATTCCAGAGTCTGACAGCAAAGACAGATATGTAAATATCATTATCAGTTAAACCATATGACATTCCCTGTACTCAAATGTTTTGACCTACCGAAAGCAGCAATCTCTTATGGTTCAGCTCAATACATGTCAGTATGATAGCTAAGATAATAGAGGTGTGTGTACATCCAGCAGGAGTGCAGAGAGGGGAGAGGCAGGCAGAGTGAGGACTCTGGAAATTTTTTCAGGAGTTGAGGCCTACAAAGCATTTTGGTGAATGATGGGGAAAATAGGGAGAAGAGGAAAGGGAGTGAATGAAAACTTTGGAAAATAATAAAAGAATGTATTTCCTGAGGAGAGTGGCCTACATTGTTAAATTTGATTTTGTTTTTATGTTTAAATATTTAAAACATACCAAAAAGCTTAAAAAATAATATGACCTCCCACATATTCAAAATAATGTTTTGAGAAAAAGGAGTTTGCACATTTGCTTAAATTCCTTTTTCTTCATAAATCAAATGTAATAAGGGTAAAGCGCCACTATCCTACATGTCTCTCTCCTTTCCTATAGATGACCATCACACTGAAATTGGTGTGTATCTTTCTTATGCATTTAAAAAAATTTTATTGCATATGCATATATTCATAATATAGAGTATGGTTTGATTGTTTAAAAATGTTATATAAACTGTCTTATACTGTACATATCCAATCGCATCTTGCTTTTGAGTTGCTAAACATCATGTTTTGAAAATTTATCCATGTTGATGCATGCAGATCTAGTTTATTCCATTTAACTGCTGCATAGCATTCTGTTACTGGACTATATCATACTTTATTAATAGCTATGTTCTTATTAATGGGTGGGCATCTACATTGTTATTATGATACAAGTAATACTCTACTTGTCTTCTTGTGGACAAGTATGAAGATTTCTCTATAGGACATATCCAGAAGTAGAATTTTGATGTCAGCTTAATCAGATATTACCAACTCACATTCCAAAGAGGTTTTTTGGTCTTTATTAATTTATAGGTACATCTTATATATTCAGGAGACTAATATTTTATTTTTTATGTGTTGCAAATATCTTCTGTCAGTCTGTGACCTGTCTCTCTCTTTTATTTTTTTTCGGGAGGGGGAGACAGAGTCTTGCTCTGTTGCCCAGGCTGGAGTGCAGTGGCACAATCGCAGTACCTCTGCCTCCCAGGTTCAAGCAATTCTGCCTCAGCTTCCCAAGTAGCTGGGACTATAGGCATGTGCCACCATGCCCAGCTAATTTTTGTATTTTTTTAGTAGAGATGGTGTTGCACCGTATGTTGGCCAGGCTGGTCTCAAACTCCTGACCTCAGGTAATCCACCTCCCTTGGCCTCTCCAAGTGCTGGGATTACAGGTGTGAGCCACCGTGCTCAGCTGTGACCTGTGTTTTAACTTTATGGTATTTAGTATTGTGCAGAAAATTCTAAGTTTAATGTCAAATTTCTCAATCTTTTTATTTTTTAGTATGCTTTTCATGTTATAGAAATCATTATATATGTGAAAGTCATAATGTTATTTTATATATTTCTTTTACAAGTTTTAAAGGTTTGCTTTTTCTCACTTAAGGTCTTTAATTCATCTGGAATTTTAGATTTTTATACATAACATGAAAGAGAAACTTAAGTCTTTCTTACTTGAAAAGCCAGTTGTTCCAATATCATTTACTGATTAGTGTTTTCCCCACTGATTTATCATGTCATATCTACCATATATCTAGGTCCCACCTATATGTGGATCTATTTCTGGTCTCTCTGTTTTGTTCCATTGATGTATTTGGCAATCCTTATGTGAGTACCACACAATTTGAATTATAGTGCTTTGATAATAATTTTTGATATTGTAAAGCAGGCCCCTTTTAATAAGCCAAATCATGGAGTGTGGTCCAGGTTTGAGGATGAGTGAGCAGAACTTCCAAAGCAGCCAAAGCAATGTAAAGGAAATGGATAGGTTTCTCCATGGCTCTGTTTTATCTCATTGAACATAAGATGATGTTCACAGTTCTTGGTAGACCTAGCAGAGTAAGACGCCTTCTACATCTGATTAACCTAAAGCTGGGAGCATGAATATATGTCAATAATTCTATACTGATTGTGGGGTCTTGCTTGTGGGGTCAGTACTGGGGCAGTTGGCTTCTATCTGTACCTGTACCATATGATCTAGGAAGTTTCCCATTTATATCTATTTAGAGGCTTTCCTAGCGCATATCTAGTCATGGTTGCTATATTCTTCTTTTCCCTTTCCTTCTCAAAAAATTGTTATGACTAATCTTGGCTTTTAACTTTTTTATATAAAATTTAGGAACAGTATGTCAAGTTCTGTCTTACTGGGAGTTATTTGGAACTGCATAAAGAGTAATTTAGGAAGAATCAACTTTTTTGAGGTATTAGTCTTCCCAGGTATCAAAATGGCCTAGACCTTCTTTAACTTAGGTCTTCTTTTATGTCCTCCAGTTAAGTTGTTTTTGTTTGTATTTTTTCATTTTATTTTTTTATTGGGTAAAAATAAACATAAAATATATCAGCTTTACCATTTTTAAGTGTAGAGTTCAGTGGTAATAACTACATTTATATTTCTTTTTTCCCCTGCATCCCTCCCTCCCTGCTACCCTTCCTGGCTTCTGGTAACCATTAATATACTCTCTCTCTTTATGAGATCCACTTTTTTGAGCTCCCACATACGAATGAGAACATGAGATATTTGTCTTGCTGTGCATGGCTTATTTCACTTAACATAATGGCCTCCAGTTCTATCCATGTTGCTGCCAATGACAGGATTTCATTCTGTTTATGGCTGAATAATATTCCATTGTGTATGTCTACCACATTTTCTTTATCAATTCATCCATTGATGAGCACTTAACTTGATTCCATAGTTTGGCTATTGTGAATAGTTAGGCAATAAAGATGGGGGTGCATGTATCTCTTTTATATACTGATTTCCTTTCCTTTGGATATATACCCGGTAGTGGAATTGCTGGATCATAAGGTAGTTCTATTTTCAGTTTTTTTGAGGAACTGCCATACTGTTCTCCATAGTGGCTGTACTAACTTGCATTCCCACCAACAGGGTATCAGGGTTCTCTTTTCTTCATATCCTCACCAACATCTGTTACTGCCTTTTTTTTTTTTTTTTCATGTAAGCGATTTTAACTGAGATGAGGTGATATATCATTGTGGTTTTGATTTGCATTTCCCTGATGATTAGTGATGTTGAGCATTTTTTCATATGCTTGTTGGCCATTTGTATGTTGTTATTTTGGGAAGTGTCTCTTCATATCTTTTGTCCGTTTTTAAATTGTAGTATTTGGTTTTTTTGCTATTGATTTGTTTGAGCTCCTTATATATTCTGGTTATTAATTCTTTGTCAGATGAATACTTTACAAATATTTTCTCCTATTATGTGGGTTGTTTCTTCAATTTCCTTTGATTTGCAGAAGCTTTTTAACTTGATATAATCCCATTTGTTTATTTTTGCTTTGGTTGCCTGTGCTTTTGATGTCTTACATAAAAAAACTTTGCCCAGATTAATGTCCTAGAGCATTTTTCCCAATGTTTTCTTCTAGTAGTTTCATTGTTTCAAGTCTCAGACTTAATTATTTAATCCATTTTGATTTGGCTTTTGTGTATGGAGAGAGATTGGGGTCTAGTTTTGTTCTTCTACATACAGTTATCCTGTTTTCCCTGCACCATTTGAAAAGACTGTCCTTTCCCCATTGTATGTTCTTGGTACCTTTGTCAAAGATGAGCTGACTGTAAATACATTGATTTATATTTGGATTCTCTATTCTGTTCCATTTGTCTATATGTCCATTTTTTATAGTACCATACTGTTTTGGTTACTATAGATTTGTAGTAAATTTTGAAGTCAGAGAGTGTGGTACCTCCAGCTTTGCTCTTTTTGCTCAGGATTGATTTGTCTTTTTGGGGTCTTTTGTGGTTTCACATATATTTTAGAAGTTTTTTTCAATTTATGTGAAGAATGTCATTGGTATTCTAATAGGGACTTAATTGAATCTGTAAATTGCTTTAAGTAGTGTTGTCATGTTAACAATATTCTTCCAATCCATGAGCAGGGAGTATCTTTCCATTTTTTCGGTATCCTCTTCAATTTCTTTCATCTGAGTTTTATAGTTTTCATTATATAGATCTTTCACTTCTTTAGTTAGATTGATTCCTAAGTATTTCATATTTTGTGTAGCTGTTATAAATGGGATTGCTTTCTTGATTTTTTTGTTTACTCTTGGCATATATAAATGCTGCTGATTTTGTATGTTGATTTTGTATCCTGCAACTTTACTGAATTTGTTTATTAGAAATAACAGGTTTTTTGTGTGGAATCTTTAGGTTTTTCTCGATATGAAATCATGTTGTCTACAAACAAAGCTCATTTGACTTCTCCCTTTCTGCTTTAGAAGCCCTTTTTTCCATTATCTTTCCTAATTGCTCTGGCAGGGACTTCCAGTGTTGTATTGAATAAGAGAGCTGAAAGTGGCCATCCTTGTCTTGTTCCATTTCCTAGAGGAAAAGTCGAAAGCTTTTTAGTACAATGTTAGTTGTGGGTTTGTCTTATATAACCTTTACCATGTTGAATTTTGTTCCTTCTATACTCATTTTGATGAGGGTTTTTATATAAAGCAATGTTGAATTTTATCAAATTTTTTCAGCATCTATTGAAACAATCAGTTGGTTTTTGTTCTCAATTCTGTTCACGTGTTGTATTATATTTATTAATTTGAGTATGTTGAACCATCTTTGCATTTCTGGGGTGAATCCCACTTGATCATAGTAAGTGACCTTTTTAATGTGTTGTTGAATTTGGTTTGCTAGTGTTTTGTTGAGCATTTTTGCACGTATGTTCATCAGTGGTATCAGCCTGTCATTTTTGTTGTTTGTTGTGTCCTTGTCTGTTTTTGGTATCAAGGTGATGCTGTATTGTAGAATAGTTTGGAAGTATTTCCTTGTTTTCAATTTTTTTGAAGAGTTTGAGTAAGATTGTTACTAGTTATTCTTTAAATGTTTGGTAGAATTTATCAGTGAAGCCATCAGGTGTTGGCCTTTTCTTTGATGGGAAACTTTATTACAGCCTTGTTCTCATTAATGATTATTGGTTTCATGAGGTTTTCTGTTTGTTCATGGTTCAATTTAGATAGGTTCTATGATTCCAGGGGTTTATCCATTCTTCCAGGTTTTCCAATTTGTTGGTATATGTTCATAACCATCTCTAATGTTATGATGTTCATAACCATCTCTAATGACTCTGTATTTATGAGGTCTCAGTTGTAATGTCTTTTTTTCATTCTGACTTTATTTATTTGGGTATTCTCTCTTTTTTCTTAGTCTAGCTAAAGGTTTGTCAATTTTTTTATCTTTTCAAAAAACAAACTTTTCATTTCCTTGACCTTTTGTGTTTTTTTTTAGTCTCAATTTCATTTATTTTTGCTCTGATCTTTATTATTTCTTTCCTTCTACCAATTTGGGGTTTGGTTCATTCTTTTCTAGTTCCTTGAGGGGTGTCATTAGATTGTTTATTTGAAGTCTTTCTAGTTCTTTTGATTACAGTCATTTACTGCTATGCATTTCCCTCTTAGTATTGTTCTTACCATATCCCATAGATTTGAGTATGTTGTATTTCTTGTTTGTTTCAGGAAATTTTAAAATTTCCTTCTTAATTTCATTGACATATTCATCATTCAGGAGCATGTTGTTTAATTTCTACATGTTTGTGTATTTTCCAAAGTTCCTCCTGTTACTGATTTCTAGTTGTGTTCCATTGTGATCAGAAAAGATATCTGATGTAATTGATATTTTTTTGAATGTGTTCAGAGTTGTTTTGTGGCCTAAAATATGATTAGTTCTGGAGAATGTCCTGCATGCTGATAAAAAGAATGTATATTTTGCAGCTGTTGGGCCTATTAGATCTAGTGTGGAGTTTAACTCTACTTTTTTCTTTGTTGATTTTCTCTCTGGATGATCTTTATATTACTGAGAATGGGGTGCTGAAGTTCCCTACCATTATTGTACTGCAATCTCTCTCTCCTTTTAGATCTGTTAATGTTTGCTTTATATACTTGAGAGCTCCATTGTTGGGTGCATATATACTTACAATTGTTATATCTTCTTGCTGAATTGACACTTTTATCACTATATAGTTACCTTCTTTGTTTATTTTTACAATCTTAGATTTGTAGTTTATTTTATCTGAAATAAGTATAGCTATTTCTGCTTTCTTTTTAGCTTCCAGCTGCATGGGATACATTTTTCTACCCCTTCATTTTCAGTCTATGTGTATCTTTATATGTGAAGTGGGTTTCTTGAAGGCAGCGTATAATTGGATCTTGTTTCTGTCCCTTCAGCCACTCTCTAACTTTTAGTTGGAGAAGTCAGACTATTTATATTCAGTGTTATTATTGACAAGTAAAGACTTACTATTGCCATTTTGTTGCCTGTTTTATGGTTGTTTTGAGACTCCTCTCTTTCTATCTTCCTGTCTTCCTTTGTGGTTATTTTTCACTGATATTATGTTTTACTTTTTTGCTTTTTATTGTTAGTGAATCTATTATAGACATTCATGCTGCAGTTACCATGAGGCTTACAAAAAAAAAAAGAACTTGTAGATATAACAGGTTACTTTAAAGAGAAGAAAAGTTATCTTAGATCACAGATAAAATAATAGAAACAAACAAAGGCGTCTGGGTGTGGTGGCTCATGCCTGTAATCCCAGCTCTTTGGGAGGCCAAGGCAGGTGGATCACCTGAGGTCAGGAGTTCGAGACCAGCCTGGCCAACGTGGTGAAACCCTGTCTCTACTAAGAATACAAAAACTAGCCAGGCATGGTGATGGGCACCTGTAATCTCAGCTACTGGGAGGTTGAGGCAGGAGAATTGCTGGAACCTGGGAAGCAGAAGCTGCAGTGAGCTGATCATGCCATTGCACTCTAGCCTGGGCCAACAATAGTGAAACTACATTTTAAAGAAAAAACCCAAAGGCAAAAGACCACAAAACAATCTACACTTTAATCCTCCCAAATTTTGACTTTTAGTTGTCTCAATTTACATATTTTATATTACTTGTCTCTCAACAGATTGCTGTAACTATTATTATTATTATTATTTTTTGAGATGGAGTCTCGCTCTGTCGCCCAGGCTGGAGTGCAGTGGCGCGATCTCGGCTCACTGCAAGCTCCGCCTCCCAGGTTCATGCCATTCTCCTGCCTCAGCCTCCCGAGTAGCTGGGACTACAGGCGCCCGCCACCTCGCCCGGCTAGTTTTTTGTATTTTTTAGTAGAGACGGGGTTTCACCATGTTAGCCAGGATGGTCTCGATCTCCTGACCTCGTGATCTGCCCGTCTCGGCCTCCCAAAGTGCAGGGATTACAGGCTTGAGCCACCGCGCCCGGCCTGCTGTAACTATTATTGCTTTTGATAGATTTATCTTTTTGGCTTCATACTAGAGTTATGAGTGGATTGCACACCAAAATTATAGTAGCAGAGTATTCTGGCTTTGTCCATGCAGTTACTTTTACCAGTAGTTTTTATACCCTGAAGATTTTTCCTTTTGTGTGGTAGTGTTTTTCTTCTTTTAGATAGAATAACTCACTTTATCATTTCTTGTAAAACACGTCTGGTGGTGAATTCTCTCAGCTTTTATTTGCCTGGGAAAGACTTTATCTCTATATCATATTTGAAGGATCATTTTGCTGGACATAGTGTTCTTGGATGATAGGTTTTTAATTTTCTTAAAGCACTTTGAAAACGCCATTTTATCCCTTCCTGGCTGGTATGGTTTCCGTTGAAAAGCCTGTTACCAGACAAATTGGAGATCCTTTATATGTTATTTACTTCTTTTCTCTTGCTGCATTTAGGATCTTCACTTTGTCCTTGACCTTTAAGATTCTGATTATTATATGCTTTGGAGTAGTCTTTTTTGGGTTGAATCTGTTTGGTGTTCTTTGACCTTCCTGTACCTAGATATTTATACCTTTCTCACAGTTTGGAAAATTTTCTGTTACTTCTTTGAATAAACTTTCTACCCCTTGCTCCTACTCAGTTCCCTCTTGTACATCAATAATTCTTATGTCATTTACAAGATACTCTTGAAACATAATGGCTCATCAACATTGAAAGGAGGGAGATTTAATAAGATATAAGACAAATACTAACAAAAATTTAATTATTATAGTAAAACTAAAATAAGATTGTATAATGACGAAGGTAACTATTCATCAGTAATAAATTATAGTTCTGTACTTTTAAAAATTGAAAGAATTACAAGGAGAAATGAATCAATTAACAACATGGTGAGAATTATGTTTAATAGACTATTTTTTAGAGTAATTTTAGTTTTGCAGAAAAATTGAGCAATTTCTCATATATCCCCTACCCTATATGTGCATAGCTTCCCCAGTTCTCAATATCTTCCACCAGAGTGGTACAATTGAACCTACACTGACACGTCACTATCACTCAAAGTCCATAGTTTATCTTTTTTTTTTTTTTTTGAGACAGAGTCTCGCTCTGTTTTCCAGGCTGGAGTATAGTGGCTGGATCTCAGCTCACTGCAAGCTCCGCCTCCCGGGTTTACGCCATTCTCCTGCCTCAGCCTCCCGAGTAGCTGGGACTACAGGTGCCCACCACCTTGCCCGGCTAGTTTTTTGTATTTTTTTTAGTAGAGACAGGGTTTCACCGTGTTAGCCAGGATGGTCTCAATCTCCTGACCTTGTGATCCACCCATCTTGGCCTCCCAAAGTGCTGGGATTACAGGCTTGAGCCACCGCGCCCGGCCCATAGTTTATCTTAAAGTTCAATCTTGGTGTTGTACATTCTATGGGTTTAGACAAATTTATAATGATATATATTCACCACTATAGTATCATACAGGGTAGTTTCACTGAGTATGAGAATTTTTAATAAGTTTAATTTGATGGTGATAGGTTGAACCTTGCCACTCACAATTAAAGGGTACGCAGTAATGGAGACAAGAAGCTTATCCAATGTGAAATAAATTGCTAAACGGCTATCTATGTAGAAGCTGGAGGTGAAATACAAGTTGCTATTCTGTCTGTATAACCGCTAGTAGTTAGTGGTACAGCTACACTCACATGGTACACCACAAGAGGGGTATTCAAACAGACCTATCAACAGGAATTATTTAGGCGTCTCCATGTCAATTCATTCAGTAGAAGGTTCTTGTTAACCAGGCATTGGAAACTACAAAATAGCATTGTGTGAGATTAGGAAGAGGCTACAGAACTGAGCAGAATCCTGTAATGGGGAGGTATGGGAGTCTTTATGGGCCGTAAGCCCACTCTTTATTGCCCAAAGGAGAGCAAAACCTTTCACCAACTGACCTCTGTATTAGTCTGTTCCCACATTGCTATAAATACCCGAGACTGGGTAATTTATAAAGAAAATGGGTTTAATTGGCTTGCAGTTCCACAGACTGGAAAGGAAGAGTAGTGGCTTCTGCTTCTGAGGAGGCTTCAAGAAACTTACAATCATGGTGGAAGGTGAACAGAAAGCAGACACGTCTTATATAGCCGGAGTGGGGGCAAGAGAGAGAGCGGGGAGGTCTACGCACTTTTAAACACCAGATGTCATGAGAACTTACTATTGCGATGACAGCACCAAAGGGGGATGGTGTTAAGCCATGAGAAGCCGCACCCATGATCCAATTGCCTCCCACCTGGCCCCACCTCCAACATTGGGGATTACATTTCAGCGTGAGATTTGGATGGGTACACAGATCCGAACCATATCAATCTCCTTCACATATTGAATAAGATTATTAATAGGTAAGAACCATGTGAGAAATTCATAATAAGATGTACAATTTTTTCATCTTCAATAAACTTTTATCTAACATCTGTTGTGACTGAGGTATGCCACTAGGTGCTGGGATATAAGAGCTCACCTTAGAAAAAGACTTTTTTCCCCAATTCCCCTTCCATATTTTATAGGCCTGAGGAACAAAACATACCCGCTGCCAGTGACCACCCCCTCCCCCAATGACATGCAGTCACAGACAGTTAAGGATGTGTGGGTATTCGTATACCTTGTAAAATGAATTCAGCTAAATTATAGCTTCCCATTTGTAAAACAGTGGTAGTCTAAAGCTGCAGAGTGCAAAATTCAGAGATTGCCATAGTAACTCTGCTTTTCCCAGGAAGTAATTGAAAAAAGGCACATTTTATAAAAATAGAATATTGATGTTCATATCTATAAAGGAATTAATTTACTGACTGATAGAGAGGAAAGAAGAAAGATGAGCCATTGAGCTGCATTTTAATGTGATTGCGATTATCCCCAGGGTGGCAAGCAGCTTAAACTTGTTCTTTTATTTTTGCAGCAAAGAGCACTTTTCTTTTCAGCTTGGTTTGTGTATAGAAATAGTTTCCAGAAATATATAGAGTAATAAGGAATTAGAGAGCACATTTGGTAAAACACTGAAAGGCTCCAATTTGTTTCTTGCCATTATCAGTCTGATGAATGTTAAAATTGCTTGGAGTATATTTAATTGCTGTTCATGATTAGTACAGCAGCAATACTATAGGAATAGCTGCAAATGTACCATTAGCAATTAGGGAATTCTGGTCTATCACAGGTGCCATCATGAGACCAAAGACAAATACATGAATGAAAAATGATTAGGCTAGAAAATAATAATGATGATAATCATATTCTAGAAATACTATTTAAAGGGTTGACAGAATTTTGATGAAGACTTATATATGTGTATATTTTTATGTATGTGGTATAAATATATGACATAAATATTCCAGGGCCTGTTCTCTGGAAATTTTCTTCTAGAGAATTAGAATTATTCTCAAGGTAATTTTTTTTTTTAATTTCCCAGTCAGATCCCAGCTGGCTAAAAAATGATCCAGCTGAAAGCATCTCAGATGGTGAACTTAGGCCTTATGGCAGGAATAGGGAGGAGAGTTTGAGGAGAGAGCCCTCCCAGTGAGATCACACCCTTGGTAAGGTTGGTTTAGCTGGCAGGAAGTGAGAATAATGTGGTTTTTCTCTCAGAACATTTCTTAAACTAAAGGACTAGAACTTTAAAAGTTGAATTGATTTGAATTTAAAAGTTGAATTTTAGGCTGGGTGCAGTAGCTCACGCCTGTAATCCCAACACTTTGGGAGGCCAAGGTGGGTGGATCATGAGGTCAGGAGTTCAAGACTAGCCTGGCCAAGATAGTGAAACCCCATGTCTACTAAAAATACAAAAATTAGCCGAGTGTGCTGGTGGGCACCTGTAATCCCAGCTACTCGGGAGGCTGAGGCAGAGAATTGCTTGAACCTGGGAGGCGGAGGTTGCAGTGAGCCGAGATCGCGCCACAGCACTATAGCCTGGGTGACAGAGCAAGACTCTGTCTCAAAAAAAAAAAAAAAAAGTAGAATTTCAAGCATAGATGCCCTGGCATGAGAGTTTTGGATGGATGGAGTTTTGGAGAGACTGCACTGGCCTCTACTTAGGATTTATATCTATAGTCATACACCACACAGTGATGTTTTGGTCAATGACAGACTACATATACGACAGTGGTCCCTTAAGCTTATAATACCATATTTCTACTGTACCTTTTCTATGTTTAGATACGCAAATACTATTGTGTTAAAATTGCCTACAATATTCAGTAGAGTAACATGCTTTACAGGTCCATAGGCTAGGAGCAATAGGCTATATGATAAGCCTAGGTGTGTGGTAGGCTAGGTTTGTATATTCTGTGATGTTCACACAGGGACAAAATTGCCTAATGATGCATTTCTCAGGATGTATGCCTATCTTTAAGTGATGCATGACTGTATTATGATGTTTATATTTTGGAACAACACTGCTATTTTTCATTTATCTATTGCTTCCCCTACTAGGATATGAGCTCACAGAAGGAGGGAAGGATAGTGTCTTAATTATCTCTGAGGTCATAGGCCTGGCACAGTTCCTGAAATACAGAGACAGAGAGTGGTCAATAAATACCTGATTGATTGATTAAATGAATGAATCCAGTGAGACAGACTCACATCCTCTCTTTTAGGGCCACCCTTGCTCCCTGACATTGCCACTGACTTGTCTGATATCACAGTCACCTTCAATGCTGCCATGATCCTTCATAGAATTTTACAATAAATTTCTTTTCAAAAAATGAAATTTCTTTTTTTTAGGAGAATGAAAAGAGTCAGTATTTATTGAATACTTGCTATAAGCCAGGCACTGGCCTGAGAGTACTTTATATGTTACTATGTACATTTAATCTTTTCCAAAACCCTGGTAGAGTGTTTTTAATATCCCTACTTTTCAGAGAGGGAAACTGAGGCCCAGAAAGAATAAGTAACTTGGTGAGATTTTGTAACTGGCAAATGGCAGGGCCAGAATTAGAAATCAAGCAGTCATCTTTCATTATTTTCCCCTTTGTTCTCAGAACACTGAGTATAAATGGAAATACACCCAATTCTTAGATCTCAGAAATTAGGGTAAAGATCTTTTCATTGTGGGCAAGGGCAGTAAGGAAAAAAAGATGCATTGCTAGATCACAGGAAGAATTATGTGGGGTCTTTGATAAAATCTAAAAACCTAGAAAGCATTTTCCAAGTATTAGAAAACATTCATGTTTACATTGTTGGGATGAGATTGTAGCATCCCAGTGTGAGAAAGGTCTTGGATAATTCTCAATGCTGTGCCACTTAATGATAACTCACTGTTGTTTTGAGCTTGCAGCTTTTAAAAATACTTTCATATCTTGCTTTGTTTGATCCTCACACCCCCTCTGAGGTATTCAGTGCCGATGGGGCAGACATTAGAGATGCTCAGTATTCTGGTTTTCTTCTTTGGGCACAGGGTAGATTGCACTTACCTGTACCTTTGAAATCGGGTCTGACTATATGAGCTGCTTTGGCCAAGGAAATGTGAGTGGAAATAACACGTGACACTTCTAGTGAAAGCCTTTGAAAGGTGACTCACCATGTTATCTTTTCCCTGCTACAATGATGAGCAATGTCCTGGATAGTGTAAGTTCATTAGCTTGTATGTTTAGAGGACTGATACGGGGGAGGGCCCATATGCAAATTATGACTCCATTATTTTAATATCAATACCTCCTATATTTCTGATTTTCTAAATCCTTATTATAGTGCATATTTTATCTGCATCTCTGCCCCCAAACACGTCCCTCTGGGGAGTAATGTGGATAACACTGGTCTCCCTAGGAGGCTGGTAATCAGGCACAAGGTGCCTGGATGAAGGTGGCAGAATAAGGAGTTTAGTATTATAGATACAAGAATACCTATTTCTCCTTTTCTCTTCATTTTTGGGCTTTGAAAAGTAGACGATCAAGCATTATAGGAAACAACAACAGTATCCAACTCAGAATTCCTGATGGCTGTTTTCACCTTGGCACATACAGTCTGTAACCAGCTTCAAGTGCTCGTGAAACAGACATCAGAGTATTTTTCTGCTTTTTGAAACCTACCACATTACATCTTAAGTGACTTACTTGAAAATACTTATGTTTAGGGGTTTTTTGTTTTTATTTTCCAGCATCTTAAAATTAGCTAAGCATGAAGATGAAACAGATTTCTGTATGAAGACTAAAATCTCAAGAAGAGGTGCTGAATTACAAGGGGAGTTTATTTAGTTAGTCGATGAACCATGGTGGCTGCCAGCATGTAGGCACATCAGATTTTACAGGCTACATCTTTGCGCCTTGCCTGTTGAGAAGGCATCCCAGCCCAGGATATATCCTCCAAAAGGAAAGGCAGCTGGACTCTAACTGGGCAGCAGTGAGAATAATTTCTTTGAATGTTACACCATTTACTTGTCAGTGTGTGGTGAGCACTCAGCTGAACTGTAATGACCACAGGACTCTGAGTTATCTGCACCAGCTGCTCAATCAGGTTTTATTTTGGTGATTGAAATCCTAGTTAAAAGTATCCTAGTTGACTAATGAAGATATTCTAGACTTACATACGTAACTGTGTCCTAGCAATATATTCAAATGTTAAATTTAGGGATCTTGACATTTTAGATTACTTTATACATCAAATGATTTATCAGGAAACAACCACTTATAATACCTCAGATTGAATTGATAATAGTTTTAGATCACTCTATTTTTATACATTTCTGGGCATAAAATGTAATCAAAATAATGTGGGATGTATGTAAAAAATTTCTCTGCATTCAAACTCTTCTACTAAACTCAATTTACGTTTACAATGGCTGGAAGGTGAAAGAGGCAGAATCCTTTAAGCAGAATGCCCTTAGCCAGAATCCCAGCTTCCATCAAGCAAAACAAAACAATGGCTGGGAGTCGATGGGTGTTTCATGACTAAAATCTTCAATAATATGTGGGCAATAACAAATGATCGTGATCATGAGTAATTGTTTCCTGATTGTGTGATACCCAGTCATGCGCAGGGTGGCAGTGGAGGACATGTGGTCCAGTATTTCATGGCCTTTTTGTGTGTAACAGTATGTGCAAGGTGAGAAAGCCTACAGGAAACGAGCAACATAGAGCTGCCACATAGGCAAAGTGGAGGCTTTTTTTTTTTTTTTTTTTGGAGGCTGGCTTTTCCCTCTCAGGCACTGGCTCGATAATTAGAGCCAGCAGCAGGAGGCAAATTAAAGCCTTATTGGAAAATTCTGAATAGATAGGTGTTTGTGGGTTTTGGATATTTCTCCAAAGCCCTGAAGCAAGACTGAAATGTGGGAGCAGGCATAAGCAAGTCTTCCCACCAAGCCGGATATATCCTTTAGCAGCTCTCCAAGTTCTTAAAAACCATAATGCTGCCATAGAGAATGAGGTCTGTGTGACTTCTGATTTTAAAAAAGAGCAGCCATAATGAGTAATAACAATTGAAATTCTGTGACTAAGGTTCTTGTTTGTGGTCTTGTATTTTTATAACTCTTGCTCCACAAGGCATTTTCTTTTAGAATTAAAACATAAATGTACACAATTAATATCTACTTAATGTGATTTATATTAAGAGTTTCTATAGAAAAAACCCTCAGCAATATTGCATGGAAGTACTTGCCTTAAATGGGTGAGTTCTCTGTTTTTCTGTAATTGAAATGACTTCAGCTGGGGCTGGAACTGTAAAATCTAAATAAGATTATTGTCCACCTAGTGACAGTGACCCCGATCTCAGCATGAGATTTTGAAGGAACTAACTTGCTAATTTTAGAGCAGTGGTTCCCAAACTTCTTCCTGACTCAAAATTCTTAAAGCTGTAACATCTATTAGGAGGGATTTTCTATATTCTTTAAAGTTTATTCTAGTTTGCTCTAGTAAAAGTCTTGCTACACCATGGCTGGGGTAGGGGAAAAGTTATCTGGAGGAGATGAGGAAGTGTGGTTTAAAAAATTTATCCTTCTTGTATTGAGATCACTGATTTAAAGAATGAGTCTTGCAAAAAACAATTTTACATGTGTTAATTTCTCAGGTGTTAAGCATATATTAGGAGAAAGAGCTAAAACAGAGGTATTGCCTATGAGGCAAGGATGCAGGCAGTTTTGGTGATATGATGCAGCTACAAAGAGAAGATGGTGCCTGATCTATTATTATCCCTTTAATGTCACTTATTTTTGTTTTTGTTTTCTACTTGAACATTTATTGAGCGGTTATCTTTTCATTCTTGAGTCTACTAAAACAAACATGCCATGTTTTGTTTTACATAAAAGGCAAATACCATATATAATGTTTAGGTTTTTTTCTAGTCACTTAGTTACAACAAAACTACTTCATTCTTCCTTTATGGCTTTATACTTTACTGCTGTGTAAACGTTCCAACTATGTTAATAGTTGTCTATGAATGGAAAAGTATTTTTTTAGTTTCTTGCTACTAAAAAAGTATTATAATAAATGTTTGTGTATGTACATCTTTGCTGTGCAGGGAGATGGGCATTTAGAAGTTTGGCAGATTTTGCCCAATTCTTGCTCAAAGAAGTTTTACTAAATTGTACTCACACCCACGGTGTATGAAAGTGAATCTCTGCACCCTTGGCTGTGGTATATTGTCATTAAAAAAAAAATCTCCATCCATCTTATGGGTGGAAAAAATGGTATTCCATGTTCTCATTTACATTTTTAAAATGATGTACAAGGCTGATTATATTTATAATTTTTCTTAACTTTTATTTGGAGTTCAGGGGTACATGTGCAGGTTTGTTATATAGGTGAATGTGTGTCATGAGGATTTACTGTGCAGATGATTTCATCACTTAGGTATTAAGCCTAGTACCCATTAGTTATGTCACTTTATTCTTTGATTGTTTTCCTATTATAAAAAAACCTGATTTTTGTTATACAAAGGTTGTTCAATATAAATATACTGTGAATCTCTCCATTAGATGGAGCCACTGTTTACAGTTTGTTTTATATTTGCCCAGATATTTCTTTTCTGGGATGTGTATCTATTTATGTGTTTATGCACACATGTGTTTCTTATGCATGTACTAATACATATTAATATGCAATTATTTGTAACTTTGATTTTTTTACTAAAATATCATACATTTGTGTTTTGCTTTTATTCGCTTAGCAATTTTACTACAGATGTCTTTCCTTATTAGCACGTACATAGACCCACCTTATTCTTCTAAAATGACTGTGTTGTTTTCGATAATATAGAAGTTTCATAATATATTTAACTAGGCCCTTATAGGTGGGCATTTTGGTTCTTTCCCTTTTTTTGTTGCTGTTATAAACAAAGCTTCGGAGAATATCATTGTGTGTATATTTGTATATCTGTGTATTTGGTGTGAGAAATTGTAGGATAGTAAAAAACAGAACCTGTGAGTCAAGAGATTACTTATTTTTAATATTGACACATATTGCCAAGTTATTCTAAAAAAATGGCCATAGTGATTTATATTTTCCTTCAACAGTGTATGAAGGAAAATATTTACATTTTTATCAACACTTGATATTACTAATCTTCAAAAATGTTTCCAATATGATGGATAAAATTATATCTTATTTTCATTATTTTGATTATTGGTTGAGTTGAATATAATTCTATATATTTCAGGCCATGAACACTTCATCTAAGTGAATTGCTTTCTCATTTTTTCACCCTTTTTCTTTTTTCTTTTTTTTTTTTTTTAGACAGAGTCTCGCTCTGTCACCAAGGCTGGAGTGCAATGGTGTGACCTCAGCTCACTGCAACCTTCACTTCCCAGGTTCAAGTGGTTCTCCTGCCTCAGCCTCCTGAGTAGCTGGGATTATATAGGCATGCACCACCACACTTAGCTAACTTTTACATTTTTAGTAGAGACGGAGTTTCACCATGTTGGCCAGACTAGCCTCAAACTCCTGACCTCAAGTGATCCACCCACCTCGGCCCCCCAAAGTGCTGGGATTACAGACATGAGCTATCGCATCCAGCCCTTTTCATCCATTTTTCTACTGGGGCTTTTATATTTTCTTGGTAATATATTATGGCTCTTAACCCTTTGACTGTTATATGTCACAGGGTATTGTTTTCCCCAGTTTTCTTTTGGCCTTCTAATTTTGTTTAAGGCGTTTGTTTTGTTTGTTTGTTTGTTTTTTCTGTAAGGATCTGACATTTAAGTACATTTAAATCTGTCAATTTTTCCCTTTATGGCTTTCGAATTCTATTTCATGCTTATGAATCTCTTTTCTGTCTCAAGATTTTAAAAGTATTCTTTATCATTGAAGTTTTATATTTAGATAATATAAATATTTTGATTTTTAGAAATTTAGATTTCTAGTTCAACTAGAACTTTTTCTGATTGATTCAAGTAGGAATATAATTAGACATTAAATATGAATAACCTGATGTTTCAATACCATGGGACACATCCTTTATTCTCTATCACTGTATAGGCTAGTTCATCCTTTCCTAGTGATTCAGAGTATCTATCCTACAGTAAAACCTTACATATACAGAGATCAGCTTCCTATTTTTTATTCTGTTCTGTGATTAAAATAGTACTATACTGTTTTAGCTATTTTAAGGTATACTTTCTTAATTGAGAGGGTAAGTCCTCATTTTCCGCCCAAAATGTTTCTGCTTGTTTTTCCACAGTTACTCCTCCAGAGGCTTTTCATTTTAAAATATGGTAGTGATAATCTCAAAGGCAGTTTTCTTGGTCCAACCTTTGTAGTTCGAGTTTTCTGGCCTTTCTTCCAAGCATTATCATGTCTTGAATAATAATGGGGAGAAAGAGATACAGGCTTCCCTCTGTCTGCTAATTAGTGCCTTCCCAGGACACTTTTCCCTGTGCCCATCATTCAAGTAGTCTTAGCCCTGAGATCCTGAAAATTTTTGTCCCAGGTACTTATTGCTGCATGACAGATTACTCCAAACCTTTTTGTTAATGGGCCAATTGGGACCATTAACAAATACATAAAATAAATGTTTATTTATTACTTTTTGAAATGGGGTCTTACTGTATTACCCAGGGTGATCTCAAATTCCTGGGCTCAAGTGACTTCCTCCCTCAGCCTCCTGTGTAGCTGGGATTACAGGTGTGCACTACCACTCTTGGCTCTATCCCAAACCTTAGTGGGTTAAAGCAATGAACATTTTATTATATTTTATAACTTTGGGGTCAGGAATTCGGGCAGAGCTCAGCTGGGTAATTCTTTTATTTTACATGATATGAACTGAGGTCAGCCAATGCTAATCTGCTGGTATCCAGTCCAGTCTACCAGGTCCAAGGTGGTTTCACTCACATGCCTGGGTGCCTTTGGTGGGAATGGCTGGAAGCCTGGGCTAAGCTGGATCCCGCTCCCTATGCTCGTGGTCTCTTCAGCAGCATACTTGGATTCACATATCTGTTCAAGGCTCCAAGAGCAGGCATTCCAAGACATCCAAGACATAGGAAGTGGAGGCTGCCATTCTTTGAAGATCTAAATTCCCAAACTGGCACCACATATCTGCAAGATACAATCAGAGCAGTTATAGAGCCTGCCCAGATTCAAGGGGTGAGGGTATAGACCCCTGCCTCTTAATGGGAAAAGTGTCAAAGAATTTGCATGTGGCAGTTTCTAATGATTACTTTGTGCGTGCTTCCATAGCATTTAGAACCTAAAATCAGACCATGTGATGACTTTATTGTTTTATGAACTCCAGAAATGTACATATACAATTTATATGAGTGTGTGTGGGTGGTGATATGGGGAAATTTGAATTCAAACAACTTGATCCTTGAAAACAGTTGGTTATCACGCAGTGACTGTTGACTGGCCATTAGTCTGACTTGTGGTTTTCAAAATGTCCTTGTCAAGTAGAGTTCAGTTGTCTAGGGCACTGAGCCTGTGAGCCCAAAGCCAGTGTGTCCATCCCCATGTCAGACTAGAAAACTTACGTCGTTGTGGCCCTGAGTTTACCTATCTGCCATTGCATGTGTGGATGTGAAGTGGCAACATGACAGATGATTAATTTAGGGAAAAACAAGCCTAAAAAACTTCTGAACTTGGGTCTGAGGTGTCATCTTAGTGCATAAAAATCATAGTTACACGTTGCATGTGAATATTTTGCATATTTGGAGACTCTAGTAGAAAACTACGTTTTAATTAATGTTTTTTTACAAGTAGCTTTGTGTGTTCTCAAGCATATGGAAATAGGAAAACATTTTTTTTTAACACTTTTTATTCTCATTCACCCAAAAGTGATATAATTTTCCTTTTATTTCAAAATCTCTGTGTTTCCCAGCCAGAGGTGTCTCTACAGAGGTAAAAAATGAAAAAATTAGCCGAGTGTGATTGTGCATACCAGTAGTCCTAACTACTCTGGAGGCTAAGGCAGGAAGATCACTTGAGCCCAGGAGTTTGAGGTTACAGTAAGCTATGATCATGTCACTGTACTCCAGCCTAGGTGACAGAGTGAGGCCTTATCTCAAACAACAACAACAACAAAAACAACTCTGTGATTCATCATTTATTTTAGGTTGCTCATAATATTATCTGCTTTTCTCTTGACTATTGGTTTAAAAATCATAGGTACTTTCACCAAAGAACGGGTTCTCTGAAACAGATAACGAATTGTTTTTAACCTGAGAAAATTAAAATGCTGTGTTCAGTGAGTCAAAAGTTTTTTTCTCAATGCTACCTTTCTTGCTGTTATCAATATAATAGAGAATTTATTGCATATCAGTGGTACATGTGACCCTCTTAAACTGTGAAATTCTATTTTGGTGTAGATTTCCTATCCTTCCATATGGTCTTGAAGTGTCGGGACAAGGGGGCCCCAAAACTGAGGCTCTGCCCAGGAAGTTTCTTTATTTTGCCCAGGAAGAAATTCAAAGGCAAGCTGGTGGTGAAAGAAAACAGCTTTATTGAGGCAGCAGCGTTACAGCTCCATGATTGCTCTTGCAGAGCAGGGCTACCCCATAGGTAGTGCAGCAAGAATAGCAGCTCAAGGGCAGTCAGGCACTCACATTTATATCTGCTTTTAATTACATGCAAATTCAGGGGCAAGTTATTCAGAAATTTCTAGAAAAGGGTGGTAACTTCCAGGTTGCTGTCAGGGAATGGGTGAACTGTCATGGCTTTGGTGGGCATGTCAGCCCGTCTTCAGTCTGGTCCAGAGTTGAGCCCTGCCTCCTACTTCAGAAGTATGAAGGCAAGACCCTTTGTGCAACAGATGTAAAGAATGATTTATCTCAACTAAGAATGGGAAGTCATTCTCTTGTGTCCCCACATCTAGCCTGCTCTGGCTCTATAGTAAATACTCAACAAATATTTATTGAGTCAATGGCCAGGGCAATGATTTGAATGTACTGATCTGTTTCCAGCCTTTTGTTTGCCCTATTGAACCCCATTGTCTCAGAACATGCTGTGATAATAGACTACTCTCAGGTTCTGAGAAAAACGTGAATGTTCTGTTCTAGCAACATTGCAAAAGGATGTTGTAATTGCTGTAGGCAGTGCTCTTTGGAGGCCCTTCTGGCGTGCAGAAGCCCAAAAGCAAAAATCAAAGAAATGATTGCTTCCTGTAATTATTTTTGTAGCCATGTTGCTGAGTGTGACACATACGAGGAGGAGGAGAAGGAGGAGAAGGAGGAGGAGAAGGAGAAAAAGGAGGAGGAGGAGGAAGAGGAGGAGGAGGAGGAGGCAGAGGAGGGGGAGGAGGAGGAGGCGGAGGAGGGGGAGGAGGAGGAAAAGAAAGAAAGAGAAAGAAAGAAAAGAAAGAAAGACAGACAGACATTGATTTGGTCCAGAAAGGCAGAACAACTCAAAGGTGGGGGATGGTTCCAGGCTATAAGTAAATTTAAACATTTTCTGGTTGACAATTTGTTGAATCTGTCTAACGAACTGGGATTAACAGAAAAGAATGTCTGGGTTAAGATAAAGGATTGTGGAGACCCAAGTTCTTATTTGCAGAGGAAGCCTTCAGGTAGTAGTAGGCTTCAGAGAGAATAGGTTGTAAAATGTTTCTTATCAGACTTAAAGTCTGTGTTAACGTTAATGCCAGAAATGTATAATGATGCATGTTAGACCCCCCCCACTTCTCATCATGGCCTGAAACAGTCTCTCAGGTTACATTTTAAAAGAACACTGGCTGAGGAGGAAGTCCATTCAGATGGTTGGGGGGCCTTAGAATTTTATTTTTGGTTTATAGGGCTGTTTCCACCTTTTGTCTATTGTGAACAGTGTTGCTGTGAACATGCATGTATGTATATTTGTTTGAATACCTGTTTTCGGTTCTTTTCACTATATATGTGGGAATGGAAATGCTGGGTGATTGTGTTTTAGCTTTTTGAAGAACCACCATCAAACCATTTTCTACAGCAGTTGCACCATTTTACGTCCCTACCAGCAATGTATGGGAGTTTGAATTTCTCCACATTCTCTCCAATGCTTTTTATTTTCCATTTTATAGCCATCCTAGCAGGTATAAAGTGATACTCCTGGTGGTTTTGATTTGCATTTCTCTGATGACTAATGGTGTTTTCACATTTTTTCATGTGCTTCTTAGCTATTTGTATACCTACTTTGGAGAATGTCTATTCATGTTCTTTGACCACTTAAAAATTTAACTGTTTTGTCTTTGTGTTGCTGAGTTTTAAGATTTTTTTCTAATATATTCTGGATACTAGATCCTTATCAGATATATGATTTACAAATATTTTTTCCTGCTTTGTGGGTTGTCTTTTTACTTTCTTGGTGATGTCCTTTGAAACATAAAAGCTTTAAATTGTGATGACATCCAATTATTTTTTTTCTTTTGTTGCTTGTGCTTTTGGTGTGTCATACCTAAGAATCCATTGCCAAATCTAAGGTCATGAAGATTTACCCCGATGCATTCTTCTGAGAGTTTTATGGTTTCAGTTCTTATATTTAGGTTGTTGATCCATTTTGAGTTAATTTTATATTTGTTGTAATGTATGGGTCCAACTTCATCTACTGTGTGTGTATATGCAGTTTTCCCAGCACCATTTGTTAAAGAGACGATTCTTTCTCCATTGAATGGTCTTGGCAACATTGTTGAAAATCAATCAAATATATGGGTTTATTTCTGGACTCTCCATTCTATTCCATTGATCTATACGTCGCTTCTTATGCCGGTAATCACACTACTCTGATTGCTGTTGCTTTGTAGTAAGTGTTGAAATAAGAAAGCGTGAGTACTCTTTTCTTAGTTTTCAATCATACTTTTTGCACTGGGTAACTTTCTATTTGCACCTGACTATATCTTATTTCTTTGCATACCCTCTTCTACCACTCACACAGCCAAGTGTCCTAAGATGCACATTTCTTCAAGGTTTCACCTTTTCTCACAGTCACAAATGTGTCTAGACCACAGTTCAGGTTTGTTGTGATTTCATGATGTGACTACTTTAAGACTGGTCTGGGACAGGATAAATTGATAGAAGGGAGCTGAAATGTGACAAGCATCCTTCTCTGACCCATCTAGACAGCATTTACTTATCTATGAGCAAACTGAGTGTGAGAATGGCACCCCTAATAGTTAGTACAGCTCCTGGCTTTTAGTAGGGGCTTACCGTGCCTATTTAGTGTATTGCTGAACAAAGGAATCCCTGACTAAATGTGAGTAGATGTCCTGTCATGCCTAGGCAAGGGTTCTGACCCCATTGACAAAGGACTTGGTGGTGATTAATAAACCAGTTCTTTTTTTTTTTTTTTTTTTTTTGAGACGGAGTCTCGCTCTGTCACCCAGGCTGGAGTGCAGTGGCCGGATCTCAGCTCACTGCAAGCTCCGCCTCCCGGGTCTACGCCATTCTCCTGCCTCAGCCTCCCGAGTAGCTGGGACTACAGGCGCCCGCCACCTCGCCCGGCTAGTTTTTTTTTGTATTTTTTTAGTAGAGATGGGGTTTCACTGTGTTAGCCAGGCTGGTCTTGATCTCCTGACCTCGTGATCCGCCCGTCTCGGCCTCCCAAAATGCTGGGATTACAGGCTTGAGCCATCACGCCCGGCCTAAACCAGTTCTTAAGTTGTGATCTAAGTTTGATCTGAACCAAGAGGCAAATGCCATCAAAGTGAATCCTGCGTGGAAGGCTGGAGGGAAGTTTATTTTGCAATTAGCTAAGGATAAAAGAGACTTTTCTGATTTTTTCCTTGGTAGCTCTGCAGACCACTATTCTAACCACATTCACTAAGGGTCAGAGGCCAGTTTAAATCATTTCTGCTTGTTATCCAGGGAAATCACACCTACGTACAGTTTTGGGGGCATGTTTCCCTACAATTGTTGTTTGAATTCTGGTTGCACTTAAAGCTGATGAGTTTCTTGGTGCCTTCTATGGAGTGCTGATTTCCACCTACATACCTGCAAATGTTTCTAAGCTACACATAGAGGAGCTATTTATATTTCATTTGTGATATAATTATGGTGTTTTGTTTTCTTAGCCATTGTGGAATTGAAGGGCCTAGACAACTGGATATCTGTTTTAGACAAAGGCAATAAATACATTAGCATTGCCCCTTCTTCTGCTCCCAGTAATTGGCATTCCTGCTTTCTAAATTTGTGAGTTTTTGACTGTAATGAGAAATAAAATATTGCACTGTTTGGCACTTTGAAGTTGGCCTGCCTGGGTTGTTCACCTTAATACTTAACATCCTTGAGAGAGTTGTTTCACCTTTCTGAACTTCATTTTCCCCCTCTGTAAAATAAGGGTTATGACCTTTCCCTTGAAGGGCAGTAATATGGATTATGTGAGGTGTGTAGATAACATGTATGGCCAAGTGCCAAACATAGTGCTCGGTAAGTACATGAGAGCTCCCCATGTACATACTAAAAAAATAAATAAATAAAGGTTAGGGGTGGGGGTTAACCTTAGAAAAGTGATTCCAGATGAAGAGAGGGAAAAACCTACAGCTGAACCCATCTTCAGGGCCAGCCTTGGTCTATGTCTAATCTTGCTGCTCTCTGATCCAGTGATAGCATCTCTGCACTTGAACACTCAAAATGTTCCTGAAAGGGACCTACATTATTCAGATATGCAGCCAGCCACCTGGACCCTAGAATCAGTTTTAATGTGAGCAAGCATGATCTCTTAAAAATGCTCCTTTGAGAATATACTGAATTCATTTTGTATTGTTTCCCCCTCTTCTGACAGGGCCTCTCTTCCTCTTTCCACGCCCACCTCTTGGCTACCCTCTCATCCCAGCAGCTGCAGGCAAGATTTCTCTCCAGCTGTCCATCAAGTCTTCAAAAGCCAGCCGGAATGTAATTGTAATCTATTTTCCACCCCTCAATAGTAGCGGGTGAAACACACACACAGACACACACACACAGACAGACACACACAGCTCAAAATTGCAAGGAGATGGGAGCCAGAGCTACCTCATGACTCACGCAGAGCCCTGCATGGATAATTACCGCCATTCATTACTGGCCCAGGAAAGAAAACAAGGGTCCAATTGGGTTTTCGTGAACCACAAGCCTGACAAGTAAGAGGGGGAAAGAAGGCGACTGTGCTCCCTCCCTACAGCCCCCCTGCCAATGCCATTTTCAGAAAAGTAACATCCTGCTGGCCTTCTATTCCCAGCACACATCTTTTATTATGTTTATTTAGTGTGCAGTTTAGAATTGGTACTGTGGCCAAATTCTGCCAAGCACCTCTCCCCAGAAGGCCTCCATAACCTTGAGCCAGGTCCTTATTTGCCTATTTTCCTGTATAAGGGCTAAATAGGTTCAGTTTCATTAATTCATGTATATGTTCAACTAACAATTTTCATGAATTCACAGAAAAGAGCTACATTCTGTAGGAAATGTCCAAACTGCATTCATCTCAATGAAGTGTGTGTGCTTTGCTCCCCACTCTAACCCCTGCCTGGTAATATCTCTTGCAGCCGTACTAGGGTGCCATGTGCTGGCTCATCCCACTGAAAGCATTCTCTCCCTCCTCTCAATTCCCTTGGTTGTGCTCTCATCTTACCACCTTTCATTAGATCTTTAACTTGTTGTGGACAGAAAACATCATTAAGAATTGGGGAGTATATACAAAAATACATCTAATCAGCTTTCAGCAGAGTTTTTTATATTGTTGGTGGGAAATTCAATTAAACTATATTGAATGAATGAATGATCAAATAAAGAACTATGTATTTTAAACTAAATGTTTTGTGGTGGCTATGGGGAGAGGCAAGTCCTAGTGAAACAATAGGATTCGGGTTAGTTGGCAGAGTTGGAAAGTCCTTCTAGAATGGGAAGTGTTGGAAGAAAAGCATCTTGTACTGGTGCTGGGAGTGAATCTCTAGAATTAGAATACGTAGAAGACTACACTATGGCTATATTACTCAACGTTGTATTTCTTACTCAGCATTACTCAGTTTTGTGCCCACTATGCCACTCAAGGCTGGTCCATCAGTATCCATGTATTTCATTTGGCAGCAGCCATTCTTTGCAGGAGCTCATTAACTGTATGGAATTTGTACTGGGTGATTATGAAACCAATTGACATTTTTAGGACTATCAGGTTTTGCTCCAAATTACAGGCATCTTGTTGTTCTTAATGTTTTATTCTGTTGATTTGTGGTTCTCACAAATCAGTACACAAATCTCTATTTCTTTTGCTTCTGAAAAGACTGAAGTTTTAGGAATTAGAAGCAGCATTTAACTTACGATTCCTGAGAGTCTGCATTATTTTGCAGACTGATTGACTGATTTCTCAGAAATTTGTCATACCATGTCAGAGATAATCTGGAGAATTAGTGAGAGTGCAAAGACTTACAATTTACTTACAATCCTTTTTTTTTTTTTTTTTTTTTTTTTGAGACAGTCTCGCTTTGTCGTCCAGGCTGGAGTGCAGTGGCCGGATCTCAGCTCACTGCAAGCTCCGCCTCCCAGGTTTATGCCATTCTCCTGCCTCAGCCTCCCGAGTAGCTGGGACTACAGGGGCCCGCCAACTCACCCAGCTAGTTTTTTGTATCTTTTAGTAGAGACGGGGGTTTCACCGTGTTAGCCAGGATGGTCTCAATCTCCTGACCTTGTGATCCGCCCGTCTCGGCCTCCCAAAGTGCTGGGATTACAGGCTTGAGCCACCGCACCCGGCCTACAATTGATTGTTATTTTGTTCTTAGATGAAATAATTGGCCTAGTATTCCATATTCCCATATCTCACAGTGTTACAATCTTCAAAACTTCAGCCATACATGCATATGCATATAGACACATATATAGGTGTGTATTAATGAAGTATCTGACTTTAAAAGCTAATTAATTATTTTAGGTGTAACAATTTACTGAATTATTTCCAAATTACTCAGAAACCAAGGTATTTCTAGGAAAATCAGTTGAAGTTCTTAAAATGGCCTTTAAATAAATCATTTCCTCTTCCAAAGAATTTGTTTTTGTCCCTAAGAGCAATTTTCCCTCACTGCATCTTCTGAATGCTCATAAAACCTTCATTCTAAACTCTGAAAAAGTCATCTTATCTACCCCCTTATGCCTGGGCAGGAAATCTGAGAAGATATTACTGTTTTTAATGACCTGTAGAGGATGCCATACCGCCTATCTTAGCAGTTTATTGCCTTTCCTAATAATCTAGCTAGTCGGCAGGTACTTCCTAATGTGTGAACAAAATGTCTTCTGCTACCTTGGCTTATTCCATTTGATTGTCATGAGACTAATATCATCTTCTTCATGGTCCTTTTCCTAAGGCCAGGAAATCACAGTATTTATAACTCAGTCAATAGTTATGGTCACATTCTAATTTCCTTAAGTGCCTCCATCTTGAGCCGCCCTCTGAGTCCCAATTTTTGTAATGTGGCTGAGGTGCTGTGAGCATGCCATCTGTTTGCAAGAATGGGCCACTGATGGCTACACATTTGACACTGAAGATGGCACTGCTTATCTAAATCAACATTTGAGACCTATAGAAGCTGGCCGCAGACACCTGCGTTGACGCTCACTTTGTAGAGAGATGTGGCTATTGAAGGTAATTGAATGGAAACATGAGCCTGGAGTGTCATTTGTATTGCATTTTTGTTTATTTAGGATAACTGCTGTACTCATCTTTGTATAAAGCATGGAAGTAATAGGATCAAATTAAGAAAACCTACTTAGATGGAATAGCAGGGAAGTTTCCCTAATGAAAAGATCTGATAGACCATGGAATAGCCTTCCCCAGGAAGGCTGGTCTTACTAAGATGTGGTTATTACCGAGAAACCAAATAGTCCCCCACTGGATGCATCTTGGGCGATTTTCATTTTGGTTGTGACTTTGATTTAATTGGAAAAGTATCTTACATCTGTTGTTGACTACCTAAGGCAGTGTTTCCCAAATTCTAGTTGTGTCACAATTGCCTAGCGAACTTGTTAAAATGCAGATTCCTGGGCCGTGTTCCCAGAGGTTCTGTTTCATTAGGTCTGTGATAATGCAGGACTCTTAATGTTCACGAAATTTCCTGGATGATTCTATGCAAAGGGCTGTAAACTCTGTTTTGAAAAACACGGAGTTAGGGCCACTTTGGGAAGATTTCAGATCGGGTAGTAAGTATATCTGTGTATTTTGATTTGTCCCTTATCCTCATCCTAATACTCTACTTTGCCCCATCACCAGAGTCCTCTTCTATTTGCAGACAGGAGGAAATGTTTGGTGAAAGGCTGGAGGTTGCTAAGAAGAGAGTATTCCTCCAAGGAGCCCTATATCCTTACTCAACCTGGCACTCCCTGTGCTTCCCATGAGGCAGCTTAGTATAGAGTAGTGTTTTTCAAAATTCTATGGGAATTTATTCTTAAAAAGGAGGTTCCATGATCAGAGAAGTGTGAGAAACATTGTGGAAAACAATGGTAACCAGATCCTTTACCGCAGGATTTCCTAGAGTTTTTATCGTGATACAGTCTTCACCATTTTCTAACTTTTCGGTCACAGGATTTCTCATGGGACTATTGATTCATGGGGCACATTGAAAAACTCAGTGAGTTGAAAGCAAGAAAAATTAGTTTATAGCTGCTACTTTTCACCCAAATAATAGAGTGACCTTGGATATGTCCTTTATTTTCCTCAAGTTTGTTTTCTCATCTGTGAAATAAGAGTAATCATGCCACCTTACCTAGGTCATAGGGTCATTTTGAGGATTGAATGAAATACATTTGTGACAGTGATTTGTAAAATATAAAGTGTCATTAGTTGTCATTGGGAAACTAACTAGTTGCATACAAGTTTGGGGAGTAGAGAGAGAGCGCTGGACAGTTTATATTCATCTTTGCTTAGACTTTCCTTAGATTGACCAAATGGGACTGAAAAATCTGGTCTGTTTACTTCACCAGGGTTTGTTGTAATACCATGTTAATGGTTAACTAGAAACTCTCTTTTACTACTTTCTAAATTATTCCACTGACACAGTGATTTGACCAAATATTATAGTCCTTAATACCTTGTAGTCAATGCAGATCCAGGACTGGGAAGTGGTGGCACATGGTGAAGGAGATGTTCAGGGCTATAACACAATAGGATGGAGAGGGATAGAACCGGGAAGAACTGGGACCTGGGGTACTGATGTGGTTATTGTGCTGCACCCCATGATATGAGTGGTCTTACGCCAAATTTCATTGTCTCAAAGAGTTTGGCCAAACTTGGAGTCAAATAGGTAAGAGTCATATGTAAGAGATCCAGTATACTGGGTGGCAAGAGCAGAGCATTAGGTACCTCTGTGCAGAGAAGATGTGTATAAATTCAGTAGCTGTTGTGCTGTAATTCTGAGTTGTTAGTGTGGGTTGGAGCTTGATGACAACTAACACCCAAAGGTTATGAGAATCAAGGTTCAGGCCTTCTGGAGATGAGGCCAAAAAAATCTGTGTCATGTGTTAAAATCTCACCAAGTGAGCTTAGTAGTAGCCCTAGTGGTATGACCATAGTGTAATTTAGCAAAACAATAGGGAAACCAAAATATACCTATGGAACAAGCACAGTGGAACTTGAGAATAAAGAATAAGAAAGGCTGAAGAGGTCATATATGTGGGGTTAATCTTTCTTACCCCAGATCTCAGGTTTGGAGTACAAAACTAATTTCAGATCATGTCTGCTAGGATGACCAAAATCCTACATCAGCAGTAGTCATAGCAAAAGGTTATTGGGATGCTTATTTTATGACAGGCTTTACTCTAAGCGCTTTATGTAGTATCTCAATTCTCAAACTGCACTACGAGTTAGGCACTTTTCGTATTTGCATTTTCTATGTTATAAATTTGATGTAGAGAGAAGCCAAGTAAATTGTTTTAGTTCATACAGCTAATAAATGGTGGTGTGCAGACTTGAATTCATGAAGTTTGGCTCCAGAGCTATGTTCTTTTTCACCATTTTAGGCTGCCTCCATCCCACCACAGTGATGGTGAAAAGTATAATTGTTGAAATGAAAAAAATTAATTATAGATCTCAGCAGATTAGAGGTGGTAAAAGAAAGAATTAGTGAACCTGAAGAGAGATCTGTAGAAATTAACCAACCTGAAGAACACAGAGGGAAAAAAGACATTGAAGAAAAATTAACAGAGCTACAAAGACCCATGGGACACCATAATGCATTATAACATACAAGTAAAGGAACTTCCAGAAGGAGGTGAGATAGCTAAATGTCCAAAAGTTCTTTGAAAAAATAAGATGTTCAAACATTCCAAATTTGATGAAAAACATTAGTCTACACAACTGAAAATCTCAACAAACCCAAAGTAGGATAAATACAAAGAGATTGCAACCTGTACACATCCTAGTTAAACTGCTGAAAGATGAAGAGAAAATCTTGAAATCAGCAAGGGAAAATACAATTGATCATGTGCAAGGGAATGTCAGTATGATTAATGGCTAAGTTTTCATCTGAAAAATAAAAGTCAGAAGGCAGTGGGATAACATTTCAAAGTGCTGAAAACAATTGTCAACCAAGAATTTTTTATGTAGCAAAATTATCCTTCAAAACAATGAAGTTAACATAAAGGAAACCCCAGATAAACAGAGATTGAGAGAACTTGTTGCTAGCCAACCTGCCTTACAAGAAATACCAAAAGTTGTCCTTCAGGCTGAATAGAAATGGTAACTGAAGTCCACAGTAAGAAATAAAGAGCGCAGGAAATGGCATAGTTATGGGTTAATATGAAAGATTCTTTAAATATATTTTTCTCATATTCTCAGTCCCCCCAAGTAACTGGTACTACAAGCATGTGCCACAATGCCCAGATAATTTATTTTTAGTTTGCTTTATTTTTTGTGGAGACAAGGTCTCACTGTGTTGCCCAGGCTGATCTTGAGCTCTTGGAATCAAGCAATCTTCCTACCCCAGTCTTCCAAAATATTGGGATTACAGGTGTGAAACACAGTGTCTGGCCAGATGCTATTTTATAATGAAAATGTAAGAAATATATTTATTTATGACATCACATTCATAAAGCAGAAGCTATGAAAAATACAAGGAGATGCACATTGGTTGCAAAAGTTATCTAATGAACCTCTCTCATTTTATGAGAAATAGATTTAAAAATTAAGATAGATTTAAGAATAAGCAACAGTGTATGTTTTGGTGAATGTCTCATGGGCACTTGAAAAGAGATGCATTCTCTAGTTTCAAGGACAGAGTTTGAGATATCTATCTATATATACTTAGTTTTAAATATAATTATATATTTATGATATATGTTATGTGTCATATGTAAATATATCTATATTTATATATAAGCATATATATATATATGCTTATACCTGCTGTGAAGGCTACAGAGACATTCTCAAATTTCAAAAATGTAAGTAGTACAGACAACATTCTCTGACCATAATACATTACAACTAGAAATAAACAAACAAACATAGAAAACAAAAAGTCCTTACCACCTAGGTAAGAAAAAACAAAACCATCTTTAACAGGTCAGATGAAGAAATCAAAATGGAAATTGAAGAATACATAGAAAATAATAAATTTCCAAGTGCTGTATAACCAAGATAGGTACAGTGTCATGCACCTGTAGTCTCAATTACTTAGGATGCTGAGGCAGGAAGATCACTTGGGTCCAGCAGTTCAAGGCTGCAGTGCCCTATGATCATGCCTTTGAATAGCCACTGTACTCCAGCCTGGGCAACATAGTGATACCCCATCTGTTAAAAAATCGAGAAACAACAAAAAAAAACTCCATGTCAGAATTAATGGAAAATAATTACAGCAGGGATTAGAGGCAAATGCATAGCCCTGAATACTTATATTAATGATCCAGAAAGAATGAAAGCAAATGGATTAAGCTTTCCACCCAAGAAATTAGAATTTTTAAAAATCTAAGTAAAACATAAGAAAGGATTTAATAAAATAGAAGTAGAAATTACTGAAGCAGAATGTAGAAACATAGTAGAACTAATATATAAATCATGAGCTTTTTGGGGACAAAAATAATAAAATAGATCATTTATTAACCTAATCAAGAAACAAGAGAAAGTTTAAATATAAAAAAATAAAAAGAGGGAAGTAACTACAGATACAGAGGAAGTTAAAAGAACCATGGAAGACTAGTTAGCTTAGTTCCTTGCGAATGAACTTGAACACCTGAATGAAATGGGTCCTTTTTGTAGGAAAATATAATTTAGTGGAAAGAAAGAGACCAGACAGACAAGAATGCAGCATTATTCACTAGTCATTCACAACTAGGGTGAAGTGGGAGCGATTACAGTTTCCTCTCAGGCATGTCCCAGACATCCATGAGGATAGTGAAATGGGCACTGAATGCTCGATGTGTTTCTGATGACTTAATGTTGATGTATTTATTTTTCATCTTAGTTAATGTGCACTATCAGTGATACACTTCCCCAGTTTCTGAAAATTCTTGTGTAAATACACTTGCCAGCACTGTGTGTTCCTACTAGAAGAGTAGGCCGGGTGCGGTGGCTCACACCTGTAATCCCAGCACTTTGGGAGGCCGAGGTGGGCGGATTATGAGGTCAGGAGATTGAAACCATCCTGGCCAATATGGTGAAACCCCGTATCTACTAAAAATGCCAAAATTAGCTGGGTGTGGTGGCGCATGCCTGTAATCCCGGGTACTCGGGAGGCTGAGGCAGGAGATTTGCTTGAACCTGGGAGTTGGAGGTTGCAGTGAGCCAAGATCACGCCACTGTGCTCCAGCCTGGTGAAAGAGCGAGACTCTGTCTCAAAAAAAACCAAAAAGAGTAGCAGAACTATAATATAGCACAGCTCCTCCACCTTCACCCCACTCCCACCCCAGGAAGTGACAACAGATTGAGTTTTGAAAAGAAATCTATGAAATAAACACTTATCTATAGGTCTTCAGTATCCTCTTTCCTATTTCTGTCCCCTCAAAAGGTTGCTAGGCAACCAGGTAGGAAAAAATGTCCAAAGCCCTTTTAAAGAGAAGACACACTTACAATGTGAGAAAAACAAATGTGTGCTTGCTCAGTTAGGCCCCCTTACAAACTGCCAGGACCCGCAGCATAGTCCATTCAGTAGCAGTTATTGCAACTGATCTTGAGGTTGGTGAAAACAACTGGTCATATTCTGGCTGAGTGGAGACACGACCCAAGCCATCCAGGTGTGACAGAGGGTGCTGCTGTGGTGTCTTTTGCCCTTGAAAGAGGACGAATGTTCGGTAGTTACTGCTGGGGCCTCTCTGCCCGTGTGTGATTCCATTCTTGCAGTTAGCACAGTCTCTAACAAAGCCTTTGTAGAACTCACTGTTGTTGATAACCAGTCTTCCTCAGGAACTACTACTACATCTCCTCTGGCATTTCATATATCCCCCTGACTTTAAATGGAGCCTGTCAGCCTGTGCTTCTGTGGGCATTGGCATGCACATTGTTTCTGGTGACCCAGGCTCAGATTGCTCTAAGGAACTGTACAGCCTTCCTACCTGGTGTGTGTGCCAGGGTCTGCTCATGGTGACAGGTGTTGATGTTCAGCTGCTAATTTCCCCCATTAGAGACAATGTGGTAGGATCTGATGGTACAATCTGTTCATCTGAGGTCTGCCCTGATTTTTTCTGTCTAGAATATAATGCTAACTTTATGGAAACAATAAAATAAGGAAAACAATAAAATAAAATAAGGAAAAAAATAAGGAAAAATTATGCATTTACAAATGTGTGTATATTGTTTGTATGGAAACAATAAAATAAGGAAACAATCTGCCCTTTAAATGGTTTTGCTTTGCTGAGGGAAAAAAAATCCATAGCAGTCAATTTCTTTTTGTCTATTACAAATTTATTAACAGTGTGTTGTAATTAGGTGCATGGCTTTGCCTTAGAGGACAAATGGTGCTTGTTGAACTGTGACGTTGGTCTTATTGTGGTAAAATGACCCATTTGGTTTTACCAGCTGTGACTTTGGAGGGAGCTAAATGACAGAAAACACATAAAACTCAACAGATGAAAACATTCTCAGCTCATACTCCCTATCGCTGATCATTCAGCATCTCAAACAAAATGTTCTTTGGATTTGCTTGCTAGTGTCTTATAATCTGAAGAATGCTATGCTTAAGTTGATAGGATGAGCTAAATAGTAATATGCTTGAGTTGATGCTCACATTGATAGGATGTCAGAAGGGCAACTGGCCTATCATATCAGGCATGGATTCCCCATTAATATGATATAAATTGCTCTAGCAGAATCTAAAGAGATGGTGTCTATAAATCCCAAATGCAGAGACAAGATGGTTGCAATTGTGGACTTTGGAATTGGGCTGCCTGCGTTTGAACCTTGGCCACACCATTACCAGCTTCTGAACTTCTCTAAGCCTCTGTTTTCTTATCTCTGACACAGACTTGTGTATCTTCCTCATAGGGTTTATGTGAGGATTAAATCAGTGCGTTATTGGCACAGGGCTTTCACATAGTTCTCAAGAAGTGTTAGCTATTGTTATTATCATGAATGACTCAGGTTTCAGAAATAATATTAGACTTTGCAGAAAAATGGTCCAGCTTATAGGAAAGTCTTGGGTTCCTGAATGGACCTAAAAGAGCTAGGGGGAGACCCATGAATCGGCTCCCTTCGGCTGACTGCCTGTCTTTGACTTAGCACGCATGACTGAGTTGGTGAGAAATTGGGGCCCAGAAGAAAAAGGAGTTCTCCTTTTATGGCCATGATCCGGGCAAAAGAGTTTCGAATCACATGGACTTTTATGCTTTCCTTTATCTTTCTATGTTGGATTTCTGCCTAGAGGCAGAGCGACAGGAAAGTCAGAAAGGTGCCATGCCACCTGACTCTTCACTTTTTCCGTTCCTACAACATTGGAATCACAGGAATGAAAAACCATAAAGAGATTAAGTCTGTGTTTGTGGTCCTGTCCCCTCACTGGCCCCTGTGCTGGATCCCTTTTTCTACATTTTTGTTCTTGACTGTCATTTATCCCAAGGAAGTTTTGGTCAATAAAAGTTTACAAAAGGATGCCTCACAGAACATTCCCATTTTCAAATAAGGAACTTCTGGAATGAAAAACTGTGAGTCTTATTGAGGAAAGTTCATGCCCATCACAAGACATATCTTTTTAAGTAGGGGAAGAGGGTTTCTATAATTTCTTCACTATCTCTCAAATACATACAAGTGCTCCTCATGTCAGAGGAGACTGGACTCATTCAGTTGATGATAGCTTGAAGTTGCCTATTGCAAGCCCCAAACTGAGATTCCTTAAAAGCTGGTTTTTCATCTTTTTTTAAAGAGCATTATAACATTCCTGGCCTCTCTCTGTTTTCTAATTCGCTTCGTTCCTGCACCTTTCAGTGCTGAATCTACCCTTTGCTCTGCTTTGTGATACTGGAGGAGACTTGGTGAACGTTTCTTCTTTGCCATGTGGCAGATGTTAAGCTTTGTCAGTAGAGGGCACTAGAAGGCCACTGCAGGAGGAAAGAACGCTCTTCCAGGTTTCAGTGTGCTTTCTCCTAATTGCTTCTGTGGCCTTTGGCTCTCGGTGGCATTTGGGACACCCTGTGGTGCTCACCCTCCAGCGAATTCTTCTGGCACCTAATCTGGTGGCTTCTCGGTGAGTTTCAAAGGCACCCCAGCAGGTGGTCTTATGCTTGCCAGCCCTGGCTTGTCTCACCTCAGAGAACTTCACCAATGAGGCTCATAGTGACAACCTTTCCACTGAGGCCTGAATCTCACAGTTGGGTTTGGGGCAGGGGCTCTTTCAATTTTGTTTCTTCTTGGGTACTCCGTCTTAGTAGAGGTAGCAGCTGCTTCCAATACCTGCTATATCTGTATTCTTTAGAATTCTCTTTAATTCTTAGTATCTAATCCCCTTTTACAAGTTAAACATTCTTTTTTGTTTTGTTTTGTTTTTTGTTTTTTCGAGACAGTCTTGCTCTGTCGCCCAGGCTGGAGGGCACTGGTACAATCTCGGCTCACTGCAACCTCTGCCTCCCGGGTTCAAGCATTCTCCTGCTTCAGCCTCCTGGGTAGCTGGGATTACAGGCGCCCGCCACCATGTCTGGCCAATTTTTGTATTTTTAGTAGAGACGGGTTTCACCATGTTGGCCAGGCTGGTCTTGAACTCCTGACCTCAGGTGATCCGCCCGCCTCGGCCTCCGAAAGTGCTGGGATTACAGGCATGAGCCACCATGCCCGGCCTAAGCTAAACATTCTTTATATTAAATTTTCTTTGTTCAAATTTCCGGTGTGGTTTCTGTCTTTTGATTGGACCCAAACTGATAGATCCTAGAGGATGAGAAGTGATTTATGCAGATGGTGAGTTTGAGGAGGAACTGGTCTTGCATGGTCCTGCTCTTTCCCTTCTGCTTTCTGCTGGAAGTTAGCCTGCCTGCTTGATTGCTGTCAGCTTAGTTAAGCTCAGGGGCAAAGGCTCTGCTCCTGAGTGAGGTACCTGTGGTAGTCCAGCCCAGTCCCAAGACTGGCCAGATAAGTCTACTTCCAACTCTGCCTTTCAGTTTGAGAAAGCCCAGATGAAAGCTACATTCTCCAAGATCAGTTCTATCCATAATAAAGGTGTTATTTTGGACCTTATCTGCTGACTGTGTTCATCATGTTCAGAATCCAGGTAGGGAGAAGTCCTGCTTTTTATTGCCACTCCACTTTCCCCAACAATTTTCATATAAAACAACTAATTTAAAATAACTTGCCACCAGAAAAAGTGATTGATGCGCACGGCGTGTTTAACCTTTGGCTTTAACTGTACCCTGGCCCTCCACCATATCACTGGTTTTTATGCCACCACACGTATAAAGCTTTTTTTTTCTTTCTTAAAATGCTAATCTAATTGAGTAGTTATTCTACATCTCTCATTAGACACACTGTAATGATCACCTTCAAGGAACACACTTCCAAAGAACCCAGGTAAACGGTCCAGAATGTGATGATGGGAAAGCGTTTAGAGAACAACATGATCTATTTGAAACACATATCTTTAAAATCATGATTTTTTAAAAAAAATTATGCGTTTACAAATGTGTGTGAAAAAGAACAGGCTTGTGGTTTCCACTCTATGTATGAAGGACCACCTAGGAAAAGGATCGTTAGCCAGCCCTGGGGCAAGCTCTACTTCCCTGACACATTGGACATTATCAGTTGGAACTGATGATATTGTTGAGTTCTTATTGAAGGAGGAAATTAAAGAATGGATGTCAGTAAAGACCACATTGGCTCAGACAGTGAGCCACACACCCACTCGTCCCTTCCATCATCTCTACTGACATGGCACCTTCTATTGTCCTTGACTTTCTCCTGCACTCTTCACGCATGGCTGAATTGCTTATGTGTCCTGTGTGTTTGCATAAGGAGAGCACAGTAGAAGGAAAGGTACCTCAATGTGCTTTAGAGATAATGAGAAAATGTGATTCATGCGTTTTGTGAACATTTAAGTTTTGAGGTAGTGGTCAAGGATTAATAGAGCTTAGTGACGCCCCCCAACCTCTGTAAGTCATTATCACAGGCCTGGGGTAATAATACTTGACATGGGAAACATGTAATCTTCATATTCTGAGATGTCCTTTGAAGCAGATTGGTGCTGGTATGTAGTAACTTTACATGTTAGGATGTATAGCCTAACATTGCAAATGGCATTATTTAAGGTATAGGACCAAACAGGTCATTAGGAATCAGAAGCAAAAGAATCAACGAGGCCGGGTGTAGTGGTTCATGCCTGTAATTCCAGCACTTTGGGAGGCCAAGGAAGGCAGATCACAAGGTCAGGAGATCGAGACCATCCTGGCCAACATGGTAAAACCCCATCTCTACTAAAAATACAAAAATTAGCTGGGTGTGGTGGCACATGCCTGTATTCCCAGCTACTCAGGAGGCTGAGGCAGGAGAATCGCTTGAACCCAGGAGGCGGAGATTGAAGTGAGCCGAGATCATGCCACTGCACTCCAGCCTGGGTGACAGAGCAAGACTCCTTCTCAACAAAAACAAAGAAGAATCAACAAGCTTGAAATTTAACTACAAGTCTTTGCTTTTCTCCTTACTACCTTTGGTAATTTCTTCAGTTACTGTAAAGTATCATTGTTATTAATCATAGACACTTCCTTTCTTAGGCAGTGGTGATCTAAGGCTGAGATGTGATTTAGGAGAATTTTGTCTTTGCTTTCTTCCAGACATTTCCCCATCTAATGTTCTTCTTATACACCTCTTCTTCTCTTCCTTTTCCCTACTTTAAGGGATTGACCCTGATTGGGAGGTGCCTTTGTGGTGGATTTAGCACTTAGCATGGATAGGATATCTTTTCCAACCTGGACAAATCTTTCACATTTAATGAGGGTATAGTATGTAGCGTTGTGATACTGATTTCTGTTTCATTTCATATCATCTATTTTCTAATTATAAATGTCTCCAACTATTTCTGTAATTTTTTCAAATGTTTTCTCTAGTGGAATTACTAGCATATGTATATATACTATAATACATATATAAATACATGTGTTTATATATGTACATATAAATACATATATAATATATAACATATATAAATATTATATACAATTACATTATATATAATACATATATAAATATATGTATTATAGTATACATACATATGCTAGTAATTCCCTGGCCAGGTGCGGTGGCTCACCCCTGTAATCCCAGCACTTTGGGAGGCCAAGGCAGGCAGATCACTTGAGGTCAGGAGTTCGAGACCAGCCTGGCCAACATAGTGAAACCCCATCCATACTAAAAAAAAAAAAAAAAGAAAAATACAAAAATTAGCCAGGTGTGGTGGCCTGAGCCTGTAATCCCAGCTACTCAGGAGGCTGAGGCAGAAGAATCGCTGGAACCTGGGAGGTGGAGGTTGCAGTGAGCCAAGATGGCACCACTCTACTCCAGCCTGGCAACAGAGTGAAATTACATCCAAAAAAAAAAATCCCCAATACTGGAATATTGATTCTTCCTATCCATGAGCATGGTATGTTCTTCCATTTATTTGTGTCCTCTTTTATTTCACTGAGCAGTGGTTTGTAGTTCTCCTTGAAGAGGTCCTTTACATCCCTTGTAAGTTGGATTCCTAGATATTTTATTCTCTTTGAAGCAATTGTGAATGGAAGTTCATTCATGATTTGGCTCTCTGTTTGTCTGTTACTGGTGTATAAGAATGCTTGTGATTTTTGCACATTAATTTTGTATCCTGAGACTTTGCTGAAGTTGCTTATCAGCTTAAGGAGATTTTGGGCTGAGACAATGGGGTTTTCTAAATATACAATCATGTCATCTGCAAAGAGGTACAATTTGATTTCTTCTTTTCCTAACTGAATACCCTTGATTTCTTTCTCTTGCCTAATTGCCCTAGCCAGAACTTCCAACACTATGTTGAATAGGAGTGGTGAGAGAGGGCATCCCTGTCTTGTGCCAGTTTTCAAAGGGAATTTTTCCAGTTTTTGCCCATTCAGTATGATATTGGCTGTGGGTTTGTCATAAATAGCTCTTATTATTTTGAGGTACGTTCCATCAATACCGAATTTATTGAGCGTTTTTAGCATGAAGGGCTGTTGAATTTTGTCAAAAGCCTTTTCTGCATCTATTGAGATAATCATGTGGTTCTTGCGTTTGGTTCTGTTTATATGCTGGATTATGTTTATTGATTTGCGAATGTTGAACCAGCCTTGCATCCCAGGGATGAAGCCCACTTGATCATGGTGGATAAGCTTTTTGATGTGTTGCTGAATCCGGTTTGCCAGTATTTTATTGAGGATTTTTGCATCGATGTTCATCAGGGATATTGGTCTAAAATTCTCTTTTTTTGTTGTGTCTCTGCCAGGCTTTGGTATCAGGATGATGTTGGCCTCATAAAATGAGTTAGGGAGGATTCCCTCTTTTTCTATTGATTGGAATAGTTTCAGAAGGAATGGTACCAACTCCTCCTTGTACCTCTGGTAGAATTCAGCTGTGAATCCATCTGGTCCTGGACTTTTTTTGGTTGGTAGGCTATTAATTATTGCCTCAATTTCAGAGCCTGCTATTGGTCTATTCAGGGATTCAACTTCTTCCTGGTTTAGTCTTGGAAGAGTGTAAGTGTCCAGGAAATTATCCATTTCTTCTAGATTTTCCAGTTTATTTGCGTAGAGGTGTTTATAGTATTCTCTGATGGTAGTTTGTATTTCTGTGGGGTCGGTGGTGATATCCCCTTTATCATTTTTAATTGCGTTGATTTGATTCTTCTCTCTTTTCTTCTTTATTAGTCTTGCTAGTGGTATATCAATTTTGTTGATCTTTTCAAAAAACCAACTCCTGGATTCATTGATTTTTTGGAGAGTTTTTTGTGTCTCTATCTCCTTCAGTTCTGCTCTGATCTTACTTATTTCTTGCCTTCTGCTAGCTTTCGAATGTGTTTGCTCTTGCTTCTCTAGTTCTTTTAATTGCAATGTTAGAGTGTCAATTTTAGATCTTTCCTGCTTTCTCTTGTGGGCATTTAGTGCTATAAATTTCCCTCTACACACTGCTTTAAATGTGTCCCAGAGATTCTGGTATGTTGTATCTTTGTTCTCATTGGTTTCAAAGAACATCTTTATTTCTGCCTTCATTTCGTTATGTACCCAGTAGTCATTCAGGAGCAGGTTGTTCAGTTTCCATGTAGTTGAGCGGTTTTGATTGAGTTTCTTAGTCCTGAGTTCTAGTTTGATTGCACTGTGGTCTGAGAGACAGTTTGTTATAATTTCTGTTCTTGTACATTTGCTGAGGAGTGCTTTACTTCCAATTACATGGTCAATTTTGGAGTAAGTACGATGTGGTGCTGAGAAGAATGTATATTCTGTTGATTTTGGGTGGAGAGTTCTATAGATGTCTATTAGGTCTGCTTGCTGCAGAGATGAGTTCAATTCCTGGATATCCTTGTTAAGTTTCTGTCTCGTTGATCTGTCTAATGTTGACAGTGGAGTGTTGAAGTCTCCCATTATTATTGTATGGGAGTCTAAGTCTCTTTGTAAGTCTCTAAGGACTTGCTTTATGAATCTGGGTGCTCCTGTATTGGGTGCATATATATTTAGGATAGTTAGCTCTTCCTGTTGAATTGATCCTTTTACCATTATGTAATGGCCTTCTTTGTCTCTTTTGATCTTTGATGGTTTAAAGTCTGTTTTATCAGAGACTAGTATTGCAACCCCTGCTTTTTTTTGTTCTCCATTTGCTTGGTAAATCTTCCTCCATCCCTTTATTTTGAGCCTATGTATGTCTCTGCGTGTGAGATGGGTCTCCTGAATACAGCAGACTGATGGGTCTTGACTCTTTATCCAGTTTGCCAGTCTGTGTCTTTTAATTGGAGCATTTAGTCCATTTACATTTAAGGTTAATATTGTTATGTGTGAACTTGATCCTGCCATTATGATATTAACTGGTTATTTTGCTCATTAGTTGATGCAGTTTCTTCCTAGCCTTGATGGTCTTTACATTTTGGCATGTTTTTGCAATGGCTGGTACCGGTTGTTCCTTTCCATGTTTAGTGCTTCCTTCAGGGTCTCTTGTAAGGCAGGCCTAGTGGTGACAAAATCTCTAAGCATTTGCTTATCTGTAAAGGATTTTATTTCTCCTTCAGTTATGAAACTTAGTTTGGCTGGATATGAAATTCTGGGTTGAAAATTCTTTTCTTTAAGAATGTTGAATATTGGCCCCCACTCTCTTCTGGCTTGGAGAGTTTCTGCCGAGAGATCTGCTGTTAGTCTGATGGGCTTCCCTTTGTGGGTAACCCGACCTTTCTCTCTGGCTGCCCTTAAGATTTTTTCCTTCATTTCAACTTTGGTGAATCTGGCAATTATGTGTCTTGGAGTTGCTCTTCTCGAGGAGTATCTTTGTGGCGTTCTCTGTATTTCCTGGATTTGAATGTTGGCCTGCCCTACTAGGTTGGGGAAGTTCTCCTGGATGATATCCTGAAGAGTGTTTTCCAACTTGGTTCCATCTTCCCCCTCACTTTCAGGTACCCCAATCAGACGTAGATTTGGTCTTTTTACATAATCCCATACTTCTTGCAGGCTTTGTTCATTTCTTTTTCTTCTTTTTTCTTTTGGTTTCTCTTCTCGCTTCATTTTATTCATTTGATCCTCAATCGCTGATACTCTTTCTTCCAGTTGATCGAGTCGGTTACTGAAGCTTGTGCATTTGTCACGTATTTCTCGTGTCATGGTTTTCATCTCTTTCATTTCGTTTATGACCTTCTCTGCATTAATTACTCTAGCCATCAATTCTTCCACTTTTTTTTCAAGATTTTTAGTTTCTTTGCGCTGGGTACGTAATTCCTCCTTTAGCTCTGAGAAATTTGATGGACTGAAGCCTTCTTCTCTCATCTCGTCAAAGTCATTCTCCGTCCAGCTTTGATCCGTTGCTGGCGATGAGCTGCGCTCCTTTGGCGGGGGAGATGCGCTCTTATTTTTTGAATTTCCAGCTTTTCTGCCCTGCTTTTTCCCCATCTTTGTGGTTTTATCTGCCTCTGGTCTTTGATGATGGTGATGTACTGATGGGGATTTGGTGTAGGTGTCCTTCCTGTTTGATAGTTTTCCTTCTAACAGTCAGGACCCTCAGCTGTGGGTCTGTTGGAGATTGCTTGAGGTCCACTCCAGACCCTGTTTGCCTCAGTTGAAAATGCAGAAATCACCGGTCTTCTGTGTCGCTCGCGCTGGGAGTTGGAGACTGGAGCTGTTCCTATTCGGCCATCTTGCTCCGCCCCCCCTGCTTTCTTGCTTTTATGAGTAAGTAAATAGAATGTCTTTTTAACACATTCCTAAGTGTTTAACTGGATGTTAACAATTGTTTCTTATTTATTATACTTCATTCTTTCTATCTTCCTCTGTTTTTCCCCTTCTCCTCCAACACCCTCCTCCCCTAGTCAGCTGATTTATGTCCCCTCTGTGAACAGAGGTCCTGCTTTAAAATTCACAACTTTCAGGAAGCCTTTCTTAATTAACTCTGCCTCACTGAGAAATTTTTTACTCAGCATCTCCTTGGTGAGTGTGCTTTAATGTTTGAGGGCTTCATTTTGCACCTTCTTGAGGCATTGCTTGCTAATTGGTTTTCGGTCATTTTTTTTTTTTTTTTGCATATATGTTCTCTTAATTCATTTTCCAAACTAATGGACTCTTCATGAGATAAAATATGGGAAAGAGTGGGGCCTATGGGCATTGGAGACAGAAATACCTGAATTTAAAACCTGGTTCTTCCAATTTTTGCTGAATGTTCTTGAGAAAATTTCTTCTTTTAAGTTGCGTTTTCTTCACTTGTGAAGCTGGAATAATTCCTATTTATAGGGTTGTTGCAACGTTTAGTTGACCTATATGTGAAACACTTGGCATGAAGCTTTGTGGTAGTAAGCACTCAACATATGATGGTTATTGGTATTCATCTCCTTCTGTCTCTGACCCACTATGTGTGTGTGTATAATGGTCGTGACATCAGCTATTGTCTACAGTGAGGTTTAAATTATGATTTTTTGCTCATTTTGGTTATATATATTCAGGGACCTGGAGACATTTGGGCTTCAAAAGCAGAGGAATGAGGCTTATATTGTCAAATCCAAATCAAGTCAATATTCCTTTATTCTTCAAATCTGCTTGCTGTGAATAATTTAGTTGGAATTTGCTCACATCCGAAAGGGCTATTCTGTATTTGTCTAATTTTATGCTACTTTGAAGACCAAGTCATATTTTGTCCTATCACCATTTCTTGGCTTACCTACAACATGTATATGTTTGTATGCATTCATTCAAAAAATTTACTGAGTAGTTCTGTGCTGGGCACTATAGATACACAAGAAACATGAGTAGGAGCTTGCCAGGTGGACAAATTAGGGAGAGCATTCTAAACTGGAGGTACATCATGTGCAAAGTTCCTGAGGCATGAAAGAATAGGACCTGTTTTGGAGCCACAGGTACTGTGCAGCACAGTGCTATGGCATCTGGTGAGCAAGTGGTTTAAGATGAAATCAAGTAGACAGGTAGGTGATAGGCAAGACTATTTGTATATATCATGCAAAGGGGTTAACATTTTGTCATTCTGGCACTGTGCATCTGCTGAAGAATTTTGAGCAAGGAAACAACAAGGTCATATTTGTGTGTTATAAAGAAATTCTAGCTACCAAGTACAAGATGGATTAGAGGGGTGTGAGGCAGAGGGAAGGAGAAAAACAAGGAGGCCACTGGAGTAGTATGGGTATGAGATGATGAGTGACTGGACTAGGATGTGAAAGAGGGGACAGGTTATGAGTAAGGGATTTAGGAAGTAGAACTGAGAAGACTTGACATTTGATTGGTATATTAGTTTTCTATTACTATCATGACAAATCACCACAAACTTAGAAGCTGAAAACAACTCAAATTTATTATCTTATAGTTCTTTAAGTTAGAAGTCTGCCATGGGTCTCAGTGGGCTAACATCAAGGTGTCAGTAGGGCTGTACTCCCTTTTTAAGCCTTAGGGGAAATTTATTTTCTGGCTCATTAAGGTTTTTAGCAGAGTTCATTTCCTTGCTTCTATAGAATTGAGGTTCTCATTTCTTTGCTAGGTATCAGCTGAGGCCCATTTCCATCTTTCAGATGCTGCCTGCATTCCTTGGCTCATGGCCACTTCCTCCATTTTCAAAGGCAGCAATGACAGGTTAAGTTCCTTTCATACGTTGAATCTCTCCTGACTCTTTTTTCTTTCTGCCTCCCTCTTCCACTTTAAAAGACTCATGTGATTAAGTTGGGCCCGTCTAGGTAATTCAAGACAACCTCCCCGTCTCCAGGACCTTTACCTTAATTACATAAATAAAGTCCCTTTGCCATATAAAGTAGAATATTAATAGGTTCTGAGGATTAGAATGTGGACATCTTTGAGGGAGCCATTATTCTGCATGCTCTAATTGGATATGGGAGAATGTAGAATCCAGGTTTCTGACTTCAACAGAATGCAGCCTTAAGAAAGGAAGGTGGAATGCAGCCTTAAGAAAGGAAGATGTTGTGGCCGGGCACAGTGTCTCACGCCTGTAATCCCAGCACTTTGGGAGGCCGACGTGGGTGGATCACCTGAGGTCGGGAGGTTTGAGAGTAGCCTGACCAACATGGAGAAATCCTGTCTCTACTAAAAATACACATTAGCCGGGCATGGTGGCATATGCCTATAATCCCAGCTACTAGGGAGGCTGAGGCAGGAGAATCGCTTGAACCTGGGAGGCGGAGGTTGCAGTGGGCTGAGATCGTGCCATTGCACTCCAGCCTGGGCAACAAGAGTGAAACTCCATCTCAAAAAAAAAAAAAAAAAAAAAAGGAAAATGTTTGCTTTTGAACATGTTGACCTTAAGATGTCTCTGGGAAATTAAAATGCAACCATCTGGTAAGTAGTCAGATGCACCAGCTAAAAGGCAGACAAGAAATCAAGGCATGTTAGGAAGCTGTCAGCATACAGTAAGCCCTCAGTGAATGTATGGAATGGGAAGAGAATAGGGAGAAGAACGGGATTCTGGGATCGATAATGTTCTAACTGCAAAAGAGGGAGAAGCACTCACAAATGAAACAAGAATAACCTACATGGTTTCCCTTCACTGGTGTTCTTTCTGGGTTGTGAGAGAATTAGAATTTATATTGCCAGTCCAAACAAAGTACTGCAAAGTCTTCAAATTCATTTGGTTTTCATTATGTACAGATAATAATCTTTCACAAGATCTTGCTTTACTGAACCAAAGTAGAATGAACTCCAGGAAAGGCAGGCCATTTACAGGATCAAATGAGGTTCTCTTAACCAACTTTCTATGATGCTGGGCTCCAAAGAAGATGTTTCCTTGTGTGATGGTTATGTGAAGCCATAGAGGGTTGGCGGTGACCCGGGTGAGTGGCGGTTTGCTACCATTCTCCTCAGGCCAACAACTAAACAATACCCCCGTGCATATTTCCTGTGGAGAAAGAGACTGAAAACAGGAAGGTACATTGTTCTCTATATTAAAGTGGATATTCACCATCTATTTCTCACTGGACCCTTGCCAGGTCACTCTCTGCTTATGGAAGAGAGATGCCCCTTCCCTGCTGGGCTGGCCAGTGTTGAGCCTACTAGTGTCATTTCAGTCAAATCTGTTCAATCTGTCTACAAATGACTTAGTCACGGTGAACTGCTTTGGAGGTGAATTAAGTCTATTAGACAGTAGATTGCTTAAGCAGCTCTTCTCTGTGGGACTGACCTCAGTGAGAACAGAATGATCAGTTAACCTGAGAAGATCAAGGGAAGTACAAATCCTGGAAAGTGCTGTAGAGATGATCTAGGATAACCGACTCACTGAAAGATACAGCACCAAAGCTGCCCACAGAGGTGAGCTGGCAGGGCACGTGGATGTAAAACCTCAGATAGCCACAGGCAGTAAGAACTGCCGAGCCAAACTGGGATTGAAGCTGAAGTTATGTGATGGTACTAGGGAAAGATGAAGGCAAATATTGTTGAATGGAGTGAATGAGATAAAGAGGCAGCCTCCTCCTTTGTCTCTGATCCAGGAGAAGGGGGAAGAAAATTAACTGCTATTCTTTCTGGGTCATACACAGATAATTTACTGGTTTTTGAATTATAAGATGTGAAGGGTAACTAAATTCATATGCAGAACAGATAAATCATCTCCTTCCTCTAATCATTCTTCCTCCTCACCTTATCCTTTCCTGCTGCTCTCTCTTCAGATCCAAAAGATCATATATAGTCTAGCCTCAAAGTTACTTTTTTTGGACTTACTACGCTTTTTTATGTCCCTATGTCTTGGCACATGTTGTTTTCTGAGCCTGAAATAGCTTCACTTTCCTTCTGTATCTTGAAAAATCCACTCTAATTTTCAGGAGCCAGCTCAAGTTTATCTTCTTTATAAAGTATTTTGGGACTCCCTAGATGGAGTAAGCAGCACCTTAATTATTCTACCCACACACCATGCTTGTGCTTCTAGTATGTCACTTATCGTATTATGTTCTCATTATATGGTAGGAAAATACTCGGAAAGGTTATCTCACTGAGGATTAGACTCAGCTGCATGTACTAGTGGCTTGAAGAAAACGGAAGGCTATTTCTCTCTTATAAAGGAAGATTAGGGGGAAGCAGAGTAAAGCTGGTATGGCAGCTTTGCAATGTCATCATGAATCCGGTTTTCTATCTGTTTGCTTTATCATACTCAGCTCATAGTTTTCATTTTCAAGTTCATCTTGAAATTGATGTCCTCAATGGCTGCTCAAGCTCCAGCCATCATACCCATGCTCTAAAAAGAAAGAAGGGGGAAGAGGAAGAATGTCATGTCTCCCCTCTTTTAAGGAGACTTTCTGGAAATACCATATAATAATTCTATTTATAAATCATTGACTAGAACTCGGTCACAGAACCACATCTAGCCATAAGGAACTCAAGAAATTATAATCTTTATTATGGCAGCAGTATGCTGAATTAAAAATTGCGCCATAAGAAATGAGAAGATAATGGATGTCGAGGGACAGCTTGTGGTCACATTATCTGATATATATTTATTTCTGGTAATTCTTGCTGCTTCCCATTCCTCTGCCTATTGAATCTGAGCAATCTATGGCTTTAGGAAGCAGTTGGAATCCAGGTAAAAACAAGGATCACATGTGATGGCTTTAAAATTTACAGCCATAATTCAGGTGTGCAGAACTGTCACTTTCTTCATTTTCTGAACTTGAGTTGCCCACAAGCCCCTATTTCCATGTATTGCTAGAAAAAAGTCTCATCAATTAAAGGTAATGTAGTCACTTCTGTTTTAAAATCAGATCTCTTTGGGGTATTCAATCAAATTCAGGGCTCTTCCCCCATCCCCCACCCCCCCTTTTTTTTTTTTTGCCCTCTCACCAGGAGGTGATCTGGTTATCTAAGGCTCTTTCTGCCATTCTCTCATTCTCTTGGACCTCCAATTATTAGGTATGGTATATGTCTGTCTCCTTCTCTACCCATGAACTTCACAGAGTCTGGGGCATTGTTTTGACTGTTTGACTTTCTCCAGTGCTTGTTGCAGAAGTTGATACATAGGAAATAGTTAAAAATGGGACTATGAATTTGTGAGTATACTTTAAATGCATCACATAATTAATTCAAATAGTACCATAATGATCTGAAAATCCTGTACAATTAAAAGTCTATTTCACTAAAGCCCCTGGCACTATGTTTATAACTTTCTTATAGCACTAATAATCCTCAGTTCTGTTATAATAGTTTGTGCGCTTGCCTCACCCCTCATTAGTGTGTCTGCTTCTGGAAGAATGTTCCTGATCTTTGTAACTTTCACAGGTCCGGAGAAGGCCAGGGACATAGTAGGTCTTCAGTCAATGAAAATGAATGACTACAGGAATAGGGGTTGGCACTTTATAATCCACCACTTAAAAAATGACTCTCATATGAGAACAAACAGATTTTATTAGAGCTATTTAGAATGATATCAATAAAAACAAGTTGATATTTTGCCTTTAATGAAACTCTTCTTTTTTAAGAAAAAATTGCTGTTGTTTTTTCAGAAATCCTCCACCAACTTTACTTCATCCAGAAAAATGGTGTGAAGAATTCAACCACTTTATTTCACAGTGAGTATTTCTTCCACTAAAAATTGCATATCTAGCAAGGCCTTGATCAGTGATTGGAGAAATCCAGGCTGTGGAATTTACTTGGCACTAGAGGTTGTTATGTCTGTTAGCACATTATGACTCAGGGTTTCTTTTAGTAAATGATAGAACATCCCTTTGCAAGATGTGAAAGGTAAGGCATTCCATTTGACTCTCAGTTATAATAAGTCCTTCTTATCATATGGATCACATTTATCTGAGAACCTACTTTGTCCTAGGGCAAATATTGACAACTTGTCATGTTTAATGGGAAGAGATGAAACATCTAAAAATCCGATGCCCACACTGGGACTAAAGAGAAGGAAGGTAGCAGCCTCCAACAGAGTTTTTGCAGTGTGAAAGTTGGGCTTGCTGTAGGATGTATGGCTTGGGAACAAGGGTCCAGTTTCCAAGATGACTGAGGGGCAAAGTAGAATCTCAGGCCTGGGGTACCAAGGTAAGGTATCCCAGCCAAGGCTGTGAAGGTATGAGGAACAAAATGGAGGCCAGGCTGATGGTGTGACATACCTGGTAGGAGCTATGTCACTAGGCAAGAATTACTGGGACTCAGACAGGAGTAGAATCAACAGCGAAACCAACAGTGGCTCAGCGGTGGGGTCATGAGCTTTTGGACCACACCAGTCCTAAATCTGAGAAAGATACTCAGACTACTGGAGGGGGTTACAAGACCCCAAGCTAGGGGCCTGGTGAATTGTGGGGACAGGAATCTAGACCAGGCATTACCAACCGTACCAAGGCACAGGAGCTTGGAAGAAGTGCTGTGGGATCTAGCATATCAAACAAGGTGTTCAGAGGTCATGGGAGGAGAAAAGAAGTGACCAAAATAGCTGATAAACAAGAAGCGGGGAAGGGTCAACACAAATTTTTCTAATTTATGCCTCTGTGCAAACTTAGTTTTCACAAAGAAGCCAGGCAATAAAGCAAAGTGGGTCTTTTATCATCTTCCTTAATAAATCACAATACAGATCAACAATCACTTATCCATAATTCCAAAATCCAAAGAGCTCCAAAAGATAAAAGTTATTTTGTAGTCGAGTCATTTAACAGCAAAACCTAACCTTACGTGAACTGATTTGGTTAACTATGAGGCTATTTATAGTTGTTATTTATCTTACTTAATGTGAATATTCATGTGTTTGGCGGCAGATATATTTGTTTGATTATAGTGTGCTGCCCCAGATCCTGCTGGGGCTGTTACATAATATACAGTAAATGTACCAGTTTCCCTTTCTAAAATTCGATAGAATTCTGAATTCCAAAATACATTTAACTCCATGGGGTTTGTGCAAACAGCTATGAACCTGTATTTCATTTTCATTTTCATTTTCATTTCAAATATAGTACAGTTGAGGGTCCCTGAATTCGTTTGCTTGTCCCTTCCCTCCTGAACTTTTGCCATGTTCCTCAGGAAAGGGGAGTGGAAAAGAACTCAAAGAACCCTACTAAGAAAGACTGTGTTGGAACATGACCATGAAGTTGAAGGCCAGGGGTGGAGGGTATCTCGTTGCCCCTTCAGCCCCACATTGACATTTTTGCCCTGGCTGCAGAATGCACTAGGAGCAGCCACAAGTCAAAGGTGATGGTGTCAGGCCATGTTGAGAGGAAAAACAGATACTTGTAGGAGGAATGATGCTCACATAAGAGCAGTGGAAGAGCCACTTCCAGAGGTTTGGGACCCAAAAGACTAGGCAGAGAAAACTAAAGAGCTGAAGACATGCTGGTAGCTTGGGACCACATTTCGGACCACCCCAAGGAAAGAAATCTGGGAGCTAAGGTTCCAGTGATTTTGCTGGTAAAGGCTGGATCCAAAGACTTTTCCTTTTCATTTCATTGCGGCACAGAGATACCCTTGACTGACCTTGTCTAAGCTGTTGTCCTAGAAAAATCCATTACATATTCACTAATACAGCTTCCCATACCAGACTCTCCTGATGCCTCTAAAAATGTGATTAGACTCACAAAACTTTGGCTTATGTATTCTTTTTCAAGAGTATGTTTGTAATCATAAACTAAGCACAGTATTCCTTGGATGGATTTGAGAATAAAGGTACATAATTGATGACAGGGATTGGACTACACACAATGCAGTTGACTCTTAAACAATGCAGGGGTTAGGGGTGCTGACTACCCACCACCTTGTGAAGTCAAACATTGCCTATAACTTTTGACTCTCCAAAATCTTAACTACTGATAGCTTACTGTTGACTGGAAGCCGTGCCGATAACATAAGCTGTTGATTAATACATATTTTATATGTTATATGTGTTATATACTGTATTCTTACAATAAAGTAAGCTAGAGAAAAGAAAATGTTATTAGGAAAGTCATAAGGAAGAGAAATGTGTTTACTGTTCATTACTTGGAAGTGGATCATCGTAAAGGTCTTTGTCCTCATCTTTTTCACGTTGAATAGGCTGAGGAGGAGGAAGAAGACGAGGGGTTGGTTCCGCTGTCTCAGGGTTAGCAGAGGTGGAAGAAAATCCACGTGTAAGTGCATCCGTGCAGTTCAAATCCCTGTTGTTCAAGGGTCAACTATGCAGAAATTCCTCCCTGACACTGATGGTTCCTTATGGCAAATCCTATTATACGCCAATTCAGATCTGCTATGTTTTTCCCAATTCTGAGAATTTCAGATGCACTCATTCTGAGCTGCAAAAGGTCTTGAATACTAGAATGGAGGGCTAAACACAGAAAACAATGCCTTTGAATGTGTATACTATCAGGAGCAAAGCAAAAAGCATCCTGTTGAAATTGCAGGGGAGGGAGAGTCTGGAAAGTTTATAATGAATCAGGAAGGCAATTAGAAATTAAGTGATTATGTGGTTTATTCCTAGTTTAAGATGGATATATGTCATCAGTCTTCTTTTTGTTTAATGAGTTGTCTTTACAGTTTTTTATTACTGAAAAATTTTATATAGTAGGTGTTCATAGATTCCTTACGCACCTCAGCCCTCCAATCCTGCTTTCCCATAACATCTTAGGTTCTTCAACCATAAATTCTTCTGCAATATTTTTGGGAATATTTCTCAAAATTGGGGACTGATTATTATATTACATATCTTTAAATAGAAGCCTGCCCACCATTCCCAAATAATATACTTTCTTTTTTCTTTTTCTTTTTTTTTTTTTTTTGAGATAGTCTCACTGTGTTGCCCAGGCTGGAGCGCAGTGGCATGATCTTGGCTCACTGCAACCTTGGCCTCCTGGGATCAAGTGATTCTTATGCCTCAGCTGCCCGTGTAGCTGGAATTACAGCTGTGTGCCACCAGGACCAGTTAGTTTTTGTATTTTTAGCAGAGATGGGGTTTCACCATGTTGGCCAGGTTGGTCTCAAACTCCTGACTTCAAGTGATCTGCCCACCTCAGCCTCCCAAAGTGCTGGGATTACAGGCGTGAGCCACTGAGCCCAGCCCCAGATAATATCCTCTCATTTCATAGGGGAGACTGCTGACACTAGGCTGCCGTTACTCAGCCTATCAAATGCAGTTTGACCAAATGCCATTCATTATATTTATTCAGATCTCTAATTCAATATAAACAATGATACTCACTGGTTTTGAAATGTCTGTTTAAAGAGAGAGGCTTAGTTTGTTTTTATACTTATCTTGCTTGTATTAGGAGGCAAGGGAAAGAAAGATGGAGGATTAAGACCTTCAGATTATAAGCTTTTCATTATTGGAGGGACTGGGCTGGAGAAGATGATTATCTGGTAATTTTAGGAAAATTTCTTTTAACCTGAATTATACAGATAATTGCTTCAGTTCCCTTTGTAAACCAAGCCACAGTAAATCTAATTGTTTCTCTTTAAAGAATAAATAGGACTAAAAGTTCCTTAACGGCTTTAAGACCTTTAATACTTTGTCCTCAAGTGACTGCTGAGCCGTAACAGAGTCGATTCAATACTCTAGGTCTTTTTTAGTCCATGCTGGTCACTACCCACCAAAAGATTTTGTATTACTGCTGCAGGGATCTGAACAAGCTGGTCTGGCTGCAGCCTCGTGATTATAGCTATGTAGACAGGGGACAGGGGTGTTTGTGTGTGCATGTGCATATGCGTGTAGGAGGGCCAGGGAGGTAGGAAAGCAGGAGCACTGGGGATGTGGCTTAGTGTGTTTCACATTTATTTCCAGCCTCCTTAATTTGGAGATAGTAGGAGAGATTTTTTAAAACGTCTAAAAGTCTAAAATACTTTTAGTAAACCTGTTTGGGGCATTTTAAAAGAAGCATCAGTCTGTTTGGTTCTGAACCTTTGGTTTTTAGTGATAATTGATTCATTTATACGTATTAGTTATGCATTTGTCAAAGCATGATTCCTGACAGCTTAGTTATGATAAATTTAATGCAATGTTCACATAAATTCTGCACTGCTTTTTATCCATATGCTAGGACCCTGCTTGATGTGTTTTGTCACCTCTATAATGTGTGGTTGGCTTTGCAGAGATTTCATTATCAGCCCTTTCCCCTATGACTAAAGCTATTTGCATAACAAGTTTATCTGGTTCAAGTACCAGCCAGACTTCTGCTTTGTCAGGAGGCTCCATTCAGAAGTAGCCTTTCGATAAGATAAAAATAATTTTCATTTTGTCAACTTCACCTTGGTCCTAATGGATGCCACTTTTCTTTTTAAGTTCAAACTAATTTCAGGTCTTTGGAACAAACTACAAATATACTTTCCAAGTCATTAATCAGAAGGTATTTGTGAGCTATGCTTTCTCATTTTGCCTCTAAAACTTTAGGGGTTTTATTAGGAATTAAATTTAGGACCTCATCATCAAAGGCCCTTGAGCCGATTAGTGAGACAATCAAGATGGATTTCTCTTGGTCAAGGGCAGTTCCACCAACAGCATCATGGCTCCTCAGCTTTGGATTTAATAATGACTTGAACTATATGGTCACCTGCACATGAACTGTTCTTGGAGTGGTTCGCTTGGGTGGTATAAGGGAGAAAAAGTAGTATCTTTTCCTCACGTATTGTGAGGTTAATGGCTGACAGTCCTATAACAAAAGACAGATTAACAAGAGAAAAGTGAAACAAATTTATTTAATGTAAGTTTTATGTGACACAGGAGCCTTCAAAAACCGAGTGAAAACTACTTTTGTGGTTAGGTTTAATGAATGATGGACAGTTGTATAGAAGTATGATTGAACAAAAAAGGGGTATGATCTAATGGTACTCAACTGGGGGAGACTTAGCAAGTGCTCAGATTCTTCTCAGCCTCTCTGTGTAACATTTCTTCCTTCTGATTATAGGGCAGGTCACCCCTCACATGAGGATCTTCAAGAGAGAGGGGCTGGGAGAAGGTCAGAGGGACCTTTCTGTGTTTGTGGTTTTCTTAATTGTCTTCTGCTTAAAATACTCAGTATGCTGAGGAGCCTTGTTTTGGGGTAGCGTTTCCTGAACTGCATCAGCATCTAGCATACTGGAGTGTCTATTTCTCATTTCCCAGAGTGAGCATTGTGGCTGAGCCCTGCCATTTAGTCACAAATGTTGAAGCAGCCTTTCCTATCCCTCTAAATGACATTCAAATGGGTATAAGCAGTTGCACTGAATGTTAACAAGATCACTCTGAGCCATAAAACTACGAAGACTAATGGTCATTTGCATATGTTTATTCTTTAAAAATTGAAACTCAGATCTGGAACACTTGCTTTCACTGTAGGCCTGAATGCTGATAAAGCTAACCATTTTGGGGTGGTTGTTTGCTTGACATTGATTGTATTTCCCTAAAGGCAACAATTCTCAGCTCTTAGCCTTTCTCCATTTTGTGTTTCAAGGCTGCTTAATTCTACATGGCTTATAGTGTCAATGAACAACACACTTGCAATGATAAATATCGTAACTCAGTGATTAAGTTCCACAGATATTCTTGGCTATTTAAGTCTTGTTGGATTCTCAGGAGGCCATGCGAAGGGTTAATACTTCCTAGAGTAGAAGGATACAATAACCTTTATTTACATTACTTCACAAATTTGTAATTTTAATTAAAATGAGCAGTGGTATCTCTAGTGACAGACTCTCTCCGTTTTAGATTTGTTTAGCCAATCATTAGCTATTATGATTTCTTGAATTAATTAGCATCTCTTGAGCTACAGGGAATTAATGAATTAATAAAAACTCATGGAGAAGCTCAAAATTAACAAAAAAAAAAAGTTAACCCCCCCAAAATTATCCACTCCTCACTTAACATATATTGATCAATATGCTTATAAATGCAACTCAAATCCTTTCTTATTTTGAAATATTGGGATTTTGTTTTTCATGAGAAGAACAAATAAAGCTATGTGTGAATTTCAAGGTTATATCTCCCTGAAGAACATCTAATTTAGATTACCTAATAGATCATCTAAAGACTCCAAGGGCCTGATTTGATCTGACTTATACCCTACTTATAAAGTCAGCTAATAAAATCTGATTTTCTCATAGTGTAAACCAGGAAGCAGTTCAGTGTGACTTGAAGTTTGAAACATGGTACTCACATATACCTGAAATATTCTAGGAATATATCCTGTCTTCTTAGGAACCATGGCAATGTGAGATAAATGAAGGTTTAGCCTCATACAAAATAAGAAAAAGGCATAGTAACGTGAGTAATCTAGACTGTTGTCAGCGTATCCTGTTTATTTCCTGACAGATGCTGGGTTTAGATCTTGTGAGAAACCAGATCTGTAGCATATGTCATAGATTTTATGTTAGTGCTTGTGACACATTACGTTAGCTGACTTTTGTAGCTGCTGTGGATTCATTAAATTATGTCTGTACCATTTTCTCCATACTGGCTTTTCTTTCTTCTTTTAAAAAAATTACACTTGATTTTCATACTGTAAATCGAAAAGACTCTATAATTGAAATAATAGAAAGTGAGGGTGAACGCTGCATTGTCTGTGTGTGCTTGTGCCTGGTGGTGGTGGCTCACACATTCGCCTCTCCCCAGAGTGCCGCCTGGATCATCACTAGGAAGAGGCAGCTGTGGAAGAGCAGTGCTATAGCATATGTATCCAGCTGTGTCACTTACTGGCTGTGTAATCTTGGAAAAGATATTTAACCTGTTTGACTGCAGGTCCTCAGTTGTCAAATTGGGGCTGAGAGTAGTATCACCGCGAGGATTAAATTACATAATGTATATAGCGCTTGACAAATAATAATAATTAACATACGTAACTCTTTTTTTTTTTTTTTTGAGATGGAGTCATGCTCTGTTGCCAGGATGGAGTGCAGTGGCACGGTCTCGGCTCACTGCAACCTCCTGGGTTCAAGTGATTCTCCTGCCTCAGCCTCCCAAGTAGCTGGGATTACAGGCACGTGCCACCATGCCCGGCTAATTTTTGTATTTTTAGTAGAGATGGGGTTTCACCACGTTGGCCAGACTGGTCTTGAACTCCTGACCTCATGATCCACCTGCCTTGGCCTCCCAAAGTGCGGGGATTACAGGCGTGAGCCACCGCACCGGGCCTATATGTAACTCTTATGCTAGGCACTCTTCTCTACGTGTTGTATAGTTTACTTAATCCTCTTAATTCTATGAAGTAGTTCTAATATCATCCTTATTTTATGGAAATTAAGGTAAAAAGAGGCCAAGAGTCCCAAGACCACAGCTAGTAAGTGGTGGAGCTGGAATTTGCACCCCAGAAAATTTGTTCCAGAGTTCACACTCAACCAGCAGTAGAGATTATTTTTATTACCCTTTGCATTTGGTCTGCGCTGCCATTCTGAAACTGTGTTTTGAAAGTGGCAATGACTTTCTCTTCTTTGACGCCAATGTGGTGTTTCAATCCGTTGTCCACTGTCTCTTTATTTAGACTTCAGCTCACTTATTTCCGCAGTTCAGGCCTCTAACACACACACACACCCCTCCACCCCTGCTTAATGGCAACAGCTCCCTCAACCTGAGAGAACTGGCTGCAACAGGAGTCAAGACAGAATCAAGCCAGATGTGGCGGCTTATGACTGAAATCCTAGCACTTTGTGGGGCTGAGGTGAGAGGATCGCTTGAGACCAGGAGTTTGAGCCTGGGCAACAAAGTGAGACCCTGTCTCCACAAAAAATTTAAAAATTAGCCAGGCGTGGTGGTGTGTCCCTATATAGTCCCAGCTACCAAGGAGATTGAAGTGGGAGGATCCCCTGAGCCACAGGAGTTTGAGGTTATAGTGAGCGAATTGTGCCATTGCACTCTAGCCTAAATGATGAAAAGAGACTTTGTTTCCAAAAAAAAAAAAAAAAAAAAAAAATTCGACGCAGGCTCACCTTCACTTCTTTGCTCAAACCCTACCTTCCCCACCTGGCCCGGGAATACCTTCTCCAAGTTGAGTATCTCTCTTTGCTGTCAGCCAGCCACAGTCTTCTCCATGGGGAAGGAACAGTGGGAACGAAAATGGATGCCTGGACTCTGGGAGGCAGAATCCACAGTGCTTGGTAACTAACTATAGGAGGAGACAGGTACTACAGAGAGGGAAGAGTTAAACATGACTCCAGTGTTTTCAGAATGGAAACAGGGCTTTTTTGAAAATATATATTGGAGAGATTAAGAGCACAGGATCTAAAGTCAAATTGTATTCTAGCACTGCCTATTAGATTTTTGGCCTTGAACAAGTCACTTAACTTTTCTGAGCCTCAATTTCCTCATCTGCAAAATGAGAATAATAATACTTCTCTAATAATAACAGTTGGCATTAAGATCAAGTCCGTATGTGGTAGAAAACCCAAAAAACAGTGGCTTTGAAGAATTCGGCTTTTATTTTTCTCTCACATGAAATCAGCTGGGAGTTAGGCCACATATGTACTGCTGGTGTGGCAGGGCCACATGGCAGCCACCCGCGCTCCTGCCCTCAAGCTGCCCCACCAAATATGATTTCCATTCCCGTGGAACCTCATGGGCCAAGATGGCTGCTGGAGCTCTGACATTCACATATGTATTTTAGCTAGAAAGAGAGAAAAATGCAAGTCTTCTTACCTTAAGACTCTCTGGGCTGGGTGTGGTGGCTCACGCCTGTAATCTTAACACTTTGGGAGACCGAGGCGGGCAGATCACAAGGTCAGGGGTTCAAGACCAGCCTGGCCAACATGTGAAACCCCGTCTCTACTAAAAATACAAAAATTAGCCAGGTATGGTGGTGGGCACCTGTAATCCCAGCTACTCGGGAGGCTGAGGCAAGAGAATTGCTTGAATCCGGGAGGCGGAGGTTGCAGTGAGCTGAGATTGCACCACTGCACGCTAGCCTGGGTGGCAGAGAAGGACTCCTTCTCTGGGGCAGTGGTGGGGAGGCTCTCTGGCAGTGTCACACAATGTATCATTAGCTACAACTTTATCACATGGCCACACCTAGCTGCAAAGGAAGCTAAGAAATACAGTCCTCTGACTGGGCAGCAGTGGACCCAGGTCACTACTGGGGCTCTATCCCTAAGTAAAGGGGAGAGTGTATGGACAGGAAGCAATCTGCATCATGCTACTTTATAGGGTGACTGAGAATTAAGTGAGATACAGAGTGAAAGCTCAGCAAATACTAGTGATGAGTATATTATTATCAAATGAATAGTATCAAATGACAGTGATGAATACGATAACTCACAATAGTGATGCTATCCAAAGAAATGTACGAGTCAGGGAGGGAAACTATAGGGCCCAGAGGGGGAGGAATCACAACAGAGAGGATCTTGAGGAGTAGCTGTCAGGATCCCTCTGAACCCCAGGGCTGACGTGTGGCCTGTGGGGAGAGAGAAGGAAAGTAAGGACAAGGTGGGAGCAGTAGGATGGCCGTGTTGACACCTTTCCCGGTCTTCTCCTAAGAGCTGTGATGTCTTCCTAGTTCAGTGCAAAGCTCCCAGCTTCCTGCCTGCTCTTCCATTCTCTGCTGCTTCTGTTATAGTGCTTCCACAGGCTCTGGTGCAGAAGGAAATCTGGCTCTGGGTCAGTTAGAATTTTAATTAAAAATGGAAATGCAGGCTCGTGTCACCAGTACTACATTCTTTCAGCCCGGCGATGATTTCTGGCAGGGATAAAAATAACAGACATAGAAAAGGGGTGTATGTGTGGGTGTGTTTTAATGAATTAAAAATGTATAACCGAAAATTTAGATACACTAAGTCATCATAGATTCTCTTGGTCTTATGTGCTTTTGGGCATATGTGCGGCTTCCACCACCTTCTTAGTATTTTAATTCAGAACTTTCTAGGGTCATCAAATGCATAATATTTAGCTGTCATACCAGCTTAGTGAATGGAGGGGGAAATCTCATAATTTATTTTTAGTTTGAAGGGCTATTTAATGATTTTTTGAAAGAATAATTTTATTTAAAAGCCCATATTTTAGTGAATAATGCGAATTTTTGCCTTTAAAAGAGGCCCAAAGGTGGAACCCTGAGGCTCAAGCAGTGCTTCACACACACGTACAGAAAACCTGGCTTCAATCCCCCATGTCATGGATCGAATTGTGTCCCCTCAAAATTCCTATATTGAGATTCTAATCCTCATTATCTCAAATGGGGCCATTACAGATGTAACTAGTTAAGATGAGGTCATACTGGAGTAGGATGGGCCCCACTCTAGTATGACTGGCGTGTTTTAAAATGGGGCAGTGTGTACACAGACACACAGATAAGATCATGTGAAGACTGGCGTTATGCTGTCTTAGGCCAAGAACTACCAGCAACTAGGAGAGAGACCCAGAACAGATTCTTCCCTAGTACTTCCAGAGGGAGAATAGCCCTGCCGACATCTTGATCTTGGAATTCTATCCCTCAGACTGGAGACAACCAATGTCTGTTTTTTAAGTCCCTCGGTTTGTGATACTTTATTACAGCAGCCCTAGGAAATGAATACACTCCATGACTGGGTAGTTACAGGACCTTAAGGCATTTGATCTTCCAAGACTTTGTTTCCTAAGCTGTGGGATAGTAATATTCACCCATCTACCAGTGAGGATCACGTGTACCCTTGAATATTGTAGAGCAAGCTTGTCCAATCCTCAGCCCACGGTCCTCATGCGGCCTAGGACGGCTTTGAATGTGGCCCAACACAAATTTGTAAACTTTCTTAAAACATTATGAGTTTTTGTTTTGTGATTTTTTTAAAGCTCATTAGCTATTGATAGTGTTCATGTATTTTATGTGTGGTAGAAGACAATTCTTCTTCCAGTATGGTCCAGGGAAGGCAAAAGATTGGACACCCCTATTGTAGAGCATCACTACGATGTCAAGTATTAATATGAAACCATAAAACCATAGTGTATTTTCTTCCCTCCCTACCTTCCTTTTTCTCTCTTTCATGTTATTTTTTGTTTAAATATGTATTATAAGGGTTATGTTAAATTCCTCCTCCTGAACCAACTGCACAGTAGTAAAAGTGGGGAATTTCTGTAATCATCAATGATTTGCTGGCCTTCATAGAGAACCTCAGGAACTAAATATGTACTGTACCTTAAGATTTCTTGGTAACAAGTATCTCTCCATAAGGAACAAATTATAGAATGAGATGGCCAATTAGTGTCATCTTGCATCCCAGCACTGACCAACTGATCGCCTCCCTGCAATGCTGTGTTAAGGAGGATTCTGACACTGCATCTAGAATAGAGCATCATAATCACTTAGTGATATTTGCTATGGGTCTGAACTGGAGTAGTTGTAGCTCATAGCTTTGTGGACCTACACTTTACATTTCTTTTTAATGGTGACCAAGTTCTTTGTTATGTGAAAATCTTTATTCATGGCAAAATTCATTTAGCCAAAGAAAGCAAATTGGCATACGTTCAACTAAATCAGCTGTAGCCTAAAAATACCTGAGAGCTAAAATAAAAGTAGTTGAATAAATTTGAAGTTGTCTGTGTGAGGAGTACAGATAATAATATTAACAGTAAGATTTATTTAAAGCTTACTGTCAGATGTTGCACATCTGACATGGTGAAATGCACTTTACTTGCATGATTTCAATGAATCCTCACTGCTGCCATATGAAGTAGGTTACTACTCACACAGGAAGTTGAGCTTCTTATAAATCAAGTGATGGGGGCGTGCGCGGTGGCTCCCGCCTGTAATCCCAGCACTTTGGGAGGCTGAGGCAGGTGGGTCACTTGAGGTCAGGAGTTCTAGACCAGCCTGGCCAACACAGTGAAACCCTATCTCTACTGAAAATACAAAACTTAGCCAGATGTGGTGGCACGTGCCTGTAATTCTAGCTACTTGGGAGGCTGAGGCATGAGAATCGCTTGAACCTGGGAGGTGGAGGTTCCACTGCATTCCAGCCTGGGTGATGGAGTGAGACTGTCTTGAAAAAAAAAAAAAAAGAAAAAGGAAACAAATCAAGTGATGGGTTTTAGGCCTCACAGCTGGCAGAGCTATCATTTAACACCAGGTCTGTGACATATTTCAATATCTGCTCTGACGCTCATGATGCTAGAGTGTGCATGCATGAATATGTGTGTTTGAGGTGAAATTCACATAAAATATTAACTGTCTTAAAGTGAACAATTCAGTGGTATTTAGCACATTCACAATGTGTGCAACCACCACTTTGATCTACTTCCAGAATGTTTTCATCACGCCACAAACAAACTCCGCATCCGTTAAACAGCTATTCCTCATTTCCTTCTCCCCTCCAGCCCCTGACAAACAGCAATCTGCCAGATTTACCTATTTTGGATATTTCATATAAATGGAATCATACAGTAGGTGACTCCCTTTTCTTAGTATAATATTTTTGGCCAGGTGCAGTGGTTCACACCTAGCACTTTGGGAGGCCAAGGTGGACAGATCATTTGAGTCCCAGAGTTTGAGACCAGCCTGGGCAACATAGCAAAACACTGTCTCTGTGAAAAAATGAAAATAAAGCAAAATATAATGTTTTTGAAATTCGTCCATGTATCAGTATCATGTATCGTTATTTCGTTCCTCTTTATGGCTAGATAATATTGTGTTGTTGTTGTTGTTTTGAGACAGAGTCTCGCTCTGCCACCCAGGCTGGAGTGCAATGGGGCAATCTCGGCTCACTGCAACCTCCGCCTCCCAGGTTCAAGCAATTCTCCTGCCTCAGCCTCCTGAGTAGCTGGGATTACAGGTGCCTGCTACTACACCCGGCTATTTTTTGTATGTTTAGTAGAGGCGAGGTTTCACCATGTTGGCCAGACTGGTCTCGAACTGCTGACCTCAGGTGATCCTCCCACCTCAACCTCCCAAAGTGCTGGGATTACAGGTGTGAGCCACCGTAACCAGCCCATATTGTGTATATTTTGAGGCAGCATATCAGCATCCTATGTACCTCCTTCACCTGGAAATATGAAGAAAACCCAAGTCTGGCTACTGAGACACCTCCTCCATTTCCCCCTGTCATTCTCACATGGTGCCATGGATGACCAGGCTGCTAAAATATCACGTGCTCTCCCTCTCCCTGGACATGGAGTGTTTGGACGTGGTCTTCTGCCCACCTGATGCATGAGGCCAAAGCACCCACAGGCTCTATATGTAGGAGAGCTGGCTATAGCTTAGCATATGTGCTTTCCCTAATCCACTTCTAGTAGTAGTTTTTTTATCTGGCTTTTTCTGGCTACCCAGAACATTCCATCTTATAGGTGCTGGGTGTTTCTGGGTGATGATTCAGATCTCTGCTCCAACTAGAGCAGCAGCTTTCGTAATACTCTCCCTGGATCTCATCACAAATTATCCTGCACAAAACAGTCAATGTGATCTTTCTGAATCCCTAAACCGATCAAGTCATGCCCTACTCATAATTATTCTGTGGCTTCTCAGTGCTTATAGGGTGCACTAAAACTCTTTAACACACAAGGTCATAAAGGATCTGCCCCTTTCTCTGCAATATCATTCTCTCCTCCAAACTCCCTGCACATTCTAGAAAAATTGAACAAGTGATGCTTCCCCTGACTGCCCCAGGAGGACTCAGAGGACCCTTCCTTCACGCTTTTATGTCAGCGTTGTGCCTTTTACATAACTTTATAATAGAGAGGGGAGAGGGAGCATGTCAAGCTATACTGGAAATATTTGTTTCCACATCTGTCTCCCCACTCAAACTGTAGATTCCTTGAGAGCAGAGAATGTATCTTTACTGCTTCATATCCCCAATACCTAGCACAGTTCCTAGAACATGGCAGGAACTCAGTAAAGTAAATATCCGTTCCTTTTGAAGAACCATTAATTCTTTAGAGGAAGTGATACTCTTAAAATTATACACCCCATGGCCGGGTACGGTGGCTCACGCCTGTAATCTCAGCACTTTGGGAGGCCGAGGTGGGTAGATCACTTGATGTCAGGAGTTTGAGACCAGCCTAGCCAACATGGTGAAACCCTGTCTTTACTGAAAATACAAAAATTAGCTGGGCATGGTAGTGGGCGCCTATAATCCCAGCTACTCGGGAGGCTGAGGTAGGAAATCACTGGAACCCAGGAGGTGGAGGTTGCAGTGAGCTGAGATTGCACCACTGCACTCCAGCCGGGACAACAGAGTGAGACCCTGTCTCAAACAAAAAAAAAGGAAAAAAAAAAAAGAAAAAAATTATGTACGTCATATAATGGACCTAGTTAGAAGTTGGATGTTAGAACTCATGATCTTTGGACAATCTCTTCTAATGACAAACACAATGCTAACGAAGAGAATAAGGGGTGGTAAAAGTGGTCAGATACACCTTCCTCTCCCAATATATACACACTATCCCAGAACAAAACTTAACATTTTTTTTCCTTTGAGACAGTGTCTCGCTCTGTTGCCCAGGCTGGAGTGCAGTGTGGTGATCTCGGCTCATTGCAGTCTCCACCTCCCAGGGTCAAGCAATCTTCCTACCTCAGCCTCCCAAGTAGCTGGGATTGCAGGCCCATGCACACCCAGCTAATTTTCTGTATTTTTAGTAGAGACTGGGTTTTGCCATGTTGCTCAGGCTGGTCTCCAACTTGTGGGCTCAAGTGATCCGCCCGCCTTGACCTCCCAAAACCTGAAATTTTAACTGTAAGAAGAAACTTGATACGGATTGTTAAATTGATAGCTATGTGGTTAGCTGTGGATTCTTTTTTGGTTGCATTGAATGCATGAAAATAATGTCAAAATGAATCTTCCCTGGCAATCTTAGTGGTTATTCCTCTCCAAAAACTTCTGCCCATTCCTCTCCATCCCTACCTTCCCTCGTTTCCCACCACCAGCTCCTTCATCACGTGGTTTAGAATTCCACAGAAAGGTTGAAGAGAAGCCACTTCTGAACTCTGGATTACAAGAAACATCACCATTTGAAGGCTGCCTTAGGGAAATATGCAGAGATGATGGGTAAAACTCCAGATGTGGAAAAGTTCAAGGCCTATGAATGCAACTTTACTTCCTCACTGTAAAATAAAATTAGGTTAAAATCAAGGTGTTGGCAGGGGAAAAAAGATTAGGGGCACATCTCACAGATGTTAATTTTGGCCATGTACATTAATATCTTAATACCTTAATATGATACATATATTAATAGCTTAATGGCTTCACACTAATAGATCTTACTAAAGAAAAATGATTTAGGATGGTAGTAAGCAGAAGAAATGATTGGATAATTTTGAATTTGAAGGATTTTTGCCTTTAGATGTTTCCATGGAAGATATTTTCTATAAAGGTGATGCCTTAAGTTTATACTTTTCCAAACATGTGATATTGATAGGCCACATATATAAAGAAAAGGCCAAAAACATATTATGAAGGAAGGAAGGGAGAAAAGAAAAAAGAGAGGAAGGAAGAAGGAAGGGAGGGAGGGAGGAAGGAAGGAAGAAAGGAAGGAAGGAAGGAAGGAAGGAAGGAAGGAAGGAAGGAAGGAAGGAAGGAAGGAAGAAGGAAGGAAGGCAGGCAGGCAGGCAGTTATATTCAGAATGTTCATTGTGATGGATGAGAATGGAACAAAAACATGAAGTGCTCAGCTGGGCTGAAGTCACAGGTCTGCAGGTGTCAAGAGCAGTGGTGGCTCCTGTCGGTAAAAAGACTAACAGGGCCCCAAACAAGACAGGATTCAGAGTTGGGACTCCTACTGGAAGCCAGTAAATGAGGTGGTTCATTTAGGCTGATAAAAAGTATCTGGGAAAAAGAATGGGATAGGGGACGGGTTATGTGATCCTGTGCTCTAACTATAGCAATTTCTTCTACATGTTCTCCATCGTCTGGAGTGATGCTCACCATCACCAAGGACCATGACTTTTAGCCACCTTCTGGCTGAGGCTGGTAGAAGGATATATAAGCAGCCAAGACCTGTAGCTGCCACAGTCATAGGCTCTTCCATATGCCTACTAAGACCATGGGACAGCAGCACAAAATGCCATTCTAAAACCTGGCTCTGGGCTGGAGACCCAGAGAGCCAAGCAGACATAACCATAACGTTATTAGAATAGGAGGGTGAGCACAGGGGAAATGAGAGGGAGAGAGAAAACAAAATCCTCTTCCTCCTCACCCTTTCAGTGAGCCTGCCAACTGAAATTTCAAAACACATGAATAGATCTAAAGCTGAGGAGACGACCCACCAAAACAACGAATGAAGCATAAATTCATTTGAAATGAAATTAAATTCATGGAATGGTCTGAAGGATTAATGTAGATAACTATTAACTTTAAGAAGGAAAACAATTTGGGATAAGATATGTAAAAACTAACTCTAATCATACAGTTGGGGCAGGGACAGCATCCAGTGTGTGATTTAGGCATGCATAGGTTGTTTTTGTTTGTTTGTTTTTGTTGTTGCTGTTTTTGAGATGGAGTCTCACTCCGTTGCCCAGGCTAGAGTGCAGTGGCATGATCTCGGCTCACTGCAACCTCTGCCTCCCAGGTTCAAACGATCCTCCTGCCTCAGCCTCCTGAGTAGCCGGGGTTACAGGTGTGTGCCACAACACCTGGCTGATTTTTGTATTATTAGTAGAGACGGGGTTTCACCATGTTGGCCAGGCTGGTCTTGAACTCTTGACCTCAGATGATCCGCCCTCCTCGGTCTCTAAAGTGCTGAGATTACAGGCGTGAGCCACCGTGCCCGGCCTAGGTGCACATAGGTTTTTGTACTCAGAGAGGGGATAGAACTACTGGAAAATTTATAGTTAAGCAAACATGTTAAACTAATCTGTAGTTAAGCAAATATGTTAAAACTACAGAAAAACAATGTCTAGTTTCTAAACCAAAAGAAGGAAGAAAGGGTCTACAGAAAATTTAATCAGTCTAACAGAAAGCAGGACATGAGGGAAAAAAGCATTGGAGGAAAAGGGTGGTAAAAAGAGATTTCTATCTATATGGCAATCCTTTTGCATTATCGGGCAGTCAGTTTTTCCCAAGATTTCCAGTACACAAGCAGTGGTGTGCTGGTAAATGTTTAAACTAGATGGTTGGGCGTAGGGGTGGGAGTGGGGCTGATTTTCAGTGTGTACTCATTTTCATGGTATAAATATTCCCACCATAGCCGATTTCAAGCTATCAATCTGATATCATCCAGTTCACAGAAGTCCTGAAAATGTAACAATAATGTCTAGTAAGCTTATGCATGCTGGTTCTAGGATACTATTGTTTACTTGTTTGGGATAAACAGGAGTTCCTCATAGTCTTCATACTGCATATAACTTTTGACAATAAAATAAAAAGATTCAACAATGAGATACCACTGCATACCTATTGGAATGACCAAAATCTGGAACACTGACAATACCAAATGCTGGCAAGGATGTGGAGCAAAAGGAACTCTCCTTCATTTTTGGTGGGAATGCAAATGGTACAGCCACTTTGGAAGACAGTTTGCTAATTTCTTACAAAAGTAAACATATGCTTACCATAGGGTCTAGCCATCACCCTTCTTAATATTTACCTAAAGGAATTGAAAACTTATATACATGTAAAAATCTGCACATGAATGTTTATAACAGTTTTATTTACAATTGCCAAAACTTGGAAATCACCAAGATGTCCTTCAGTAGGTGAATGGATGAGTAAACTGTGGTATATCCAGGCAACGGAACATTATTCACTGCTAAAAAGAAATCGGCTATCAAGCCATGAAAAGACATGGAGGAATCTTAAATTCATATTACCATGTGAAAGAAACCAATCTGAAGAATCTATATACTGTAGGATTCCAATTAAATGACATTCTGGAAAAGGCAAAACCATGGAGACAGTATGGAGATCAGTGGTTGTCAGGAGTTGCAGGCAGGGTGGGAGGGGAAGAATAGGTGGAACCCAGAGGATTTTTTGGGCAGTGAAAATATTCTGTATGATACTGTAAGGATGGATTACATGTCATTATAAATTCGTCAAAACCCATAGAATGTACAACACTGAGAGTGAACTTTAATGTAAACCATGGACTCTGGGTAATTAAGGTGTGTCAGTGTGGGTTCCTCAATTGTAACAAATGTACAGGTGGACGACGTTGACAGTGGGGAGGCTGTGCATGTTACAGGGGTGGGGTATAAGTGAAATCTCTGTACCTTTCTCTCAATTTTGCTGTGAACCTAAAACTGTTGTAAAAATGAAGTCTTTAATAAAATAAAACAAATTCTCTGCATGCTACTTTTCTAACTGAAATCATAAGGGAATTTATTATGAAAACAGGACTTGGTGGCATTCTGTTATTAGAGTATTCATCATATGGTTATAGAAGGCTAGTAATTTATGATCCTTGCTAGCAAAGCCAGATCAATACAGAGATAAATGTCCTTAGCACAATAGAATTTATATCATCCACATGATAATTGACCACTGTGTCATACATTCAATCATTCATCACAGTATCTGATATAACTAGCAGGAAGGGTAATATGTCTATGATTTATTATTAATGCATACTAGTATGAAATTCATGATCCATCTAACCTGTTACCTGTCCTTGGCAACATAGCGTGTACAGTTGTCTACCTCCAGTAATAGGATCCCACAGAAAGAATCAGACAACCCTGTTTAATGCTAGGCATTGCCTGTTGAATTAGATCCAAGAAGTGCCTGAGCTAGTGTTACTCCCTCTCTTTTCTCTTCTCTTCCCTTTCTCCTTGTCATGAGTTCTGGTTCCTTTTTTGTTTTGTTTTGTTTTTCTTTCCCCGGAGCACAGTGGCCTGTCTAGAGCAGAGATGAGTGGGTAAGTGGTCCTAAAAGAGCCTTTCATGTCACTGATTTGCTGCTATGAGTATATTTTGTGACAGTCATTCTATATCACCTATATATGCATGTCAGTGAATTACAGTGGCTTCAAGCTCAGGACACACTGTAATACCAGGGCAGGGAAGCAGCATGTCCCCTGGGGAGACAGAATGGAGAAAATTAGAAAGGAAAGCAGAAAGATAACCATTTAGAAACCCATGCATAGAGTTAACTCCCTAACAATAGGAGTCAAAACTATTCCAAACTGTCTCTCCCTCCCCCTTCTTTCCCAACCTCTTGGGAACATGTGTTGGTTGCCTGCAACATCTGTGCTTTACTTTGCAAGGGTTAATTAGATGGCCTATTATTCAGCAAATTAAAGGCTTGGTTGCCTGAGTTCCTTTCAGAAAGGATTAGGGTCTCTAATGAGGCTTTGATGTAATGGATGGAGCTGTTCTGCTCCATCTTGTTAATGGAGGAGTTTTAAGGACTCCCCAGACTCTCTTTGGCAGTGTCTTTATTCATTCCCTTGCCTAAAAAAGAAAAAATATTTTATCTTGCAAAAATTTAATGTTTGAACAGGGCACTGGATGGACATCCTGGGGGTGGGGGGAGGGTGAAGTGTTCATTTCTTGTCTAAAATCACACAGAAGCAGCACTTCCTGGCTTCCTTGGGTGGCTACTTCCTCTGCAAAAACCGTCTCTCCAAAAAGGCAGCAGAAGCAGTAATTTGGGCCTTGTGGTTCATTGTCCTTTGAGGCTTTTTTGCTGAGAAGTTAGGCAGAAGAGATGGCAGGTGACAGACATGGTGGTGGTTTGTGTCCTCAGAAACATGAACCAAGAAGAGTCAATAACTGCAAAATCCTAACTTGCATAAAACATGTGCAACTACATGTTATCTGACAAGATTTTTTTCCAGACTTTTTAGTGTGGTTCAGTTGTTATGAAAATCTGGCTTAGTTCATTTTCTCCAATTTGATGTTCACGTAATTGGCAATCAGCCAGAGAAGTGTTTAGTCAATTTTAGTCTACGAAAAGAACACATATTAAGGGAAGGATACAAAATGTGGGTAGACACAATGCCAGTACGACTATTGCAGCTCTAGGTCATTATCCTGCCTCTTTATCTAATCTCCTAGCCCCACTGTGTATTATGGCCTGACATTTTAGCTGGAGTAATTATTGTCATCATTTAGGGAGCAAACCGGCTGTCCTTTTGTTGCCAACTCCCACTTGTGTGATGCTCCAGTCTTATTCCTGCCCTTCCCCAACTCACACTGTTGGGACTGAATCGCTTCCTCCTTTGAGTTGCTTTTGATTCATGGGTTCAACATTTTCAGCAATCTTCTTTTCATTCTTTGCAATGAATAGCACATGGTAACTTGGCATCCACCTTTTCTTTCCTTAATCGATGCCAGCATCCAGACATTCAACATGTCAGGAATCAAGGGGCCTGACCCTATAAAAATTCACCAAGTTGCTGATAGATTTAGCAATGAATTAAGACAGATAGCTCCTTGTCTCTGTATTGGCTACCCAGGGAGTTTTTTGTTTTTTGTTTGTTTTTTTTTTTTTAACTAGATGATATAAGGTATCAGTTTAGATCGAAGAGTGTCATAAGAAACAGCCCTATGAAACCCATAGCTGCATTTACTAGAGGGTGATAATATTCATTACGTAGCATACAGCCATTTTTTTTTTCTTTTTCTTATTTTTTGAGAGAGATTTTCACTCTTTTTGCCCAGCCGGGAGTATGATAGCATGATCTCAGCTCACTGCAACCTCTGCCTCCTGGGTTCAAGCAATTCTCTTGCCTCAGCCTCCCAAGTAGCTGGAATTACAGGTGTCCGTCATCACACCTGGCTAATTTTGTATTTTTAGTAGAGATGGGGTTTCACCATGTTGGCCAGGCTGGTCTCGAACTCCTGACCTCAGGTGATCCACCCACCTCGGCCTCCCAAAGTGCTGGGGTTACAAGTGTGAGCCACCACACCTGGCTGTATGGAGCCATTTCTATGAAAACTCTGGAAAGCTATATCTTTAGTCTTGTTACCTGTCATTACATCATAGTTCTCCAAATTGCTGGTCTGTTTCATTTATTTATTTATTTATTTATTTATTTATTTATTTATTTATTTTTATTAAAAAAAAAAAGTTTTAAGACAAGGTCTTACCCTCTGGCCCAGGCTGGAGTGCAGTGTTACAATCATGGCTCACTGCAGCCTCAACCTCCTGGGCTCAAACAGTCCTCCCACCTCAGCCTCCCAAGTGGCTGGGACCACAGGTGTGCACCACCATCCCCCCCGATTTAAAAACAATATTTTTGGTAGAGACAGGGTCTCCCTGTGTTGTTCAGGCTTGTCTCTAACTCCTGGGCTCAAGCAATACTCCTGGCTCAGCCTCCCAAAGTGCTGGGATCACAGACAGGTGTGAGACACTGTGCCTGGCCTAGTCTGTTTTTATATCTTGGATTTTAAGAAATATAGAACAGAATCCTCATCTCTACTAAAAATACAAAAATTAGCCAGGCATGGTGGCAGGCGCTTGTAATCCCAGCTACTCAGGAAGCTGAGGCAGGAGAATCCCTTGAACCTGGGAGGCAGAGGTTGTAGTGAGCCAAGATCCCGCCTTAAACTCCAGCCTGAGCAAAAGACAGAGACTCCATCTCAAAAAAAAAAAAAAAAAAAAAAAAAAAAAATACACACACACACACACACACACACACACACACACACACACACATATATATATGTATACTATATATAAAACAGACTACATTTTTTCTTTCACTTTGTCTGATATAAAGCCCAGAGCTCCATTTGTGGATACCTCTAACAGTCTTTTATTTGGTATTCTAATTCCTATTAGATTCCAGGGGGTATCTTTCTTCTCTAATTTCCACTTTGCTTCATTTTTCTCTTTGGTTTATAATTTTTTTTTGTCTTTCCTTATCATATATACCTTTATTTAAGCACCTATTGTTGTAAGATGTCTTAAGTTATTTCTGGAACAAGATGGAATATTTTGAAATTTGCATACATGGGTAGGAATGTAAAATGATGTTATGATTTTGGAAAACAGCCTGGTAGTTCCTCAAGAAGATAAACATAAAGTTACCATAACCAGCAATTCAGGGGAAATGAAAACATGTGTCCCATAAAAACTTGTACAGAAATGTTCGTAGTAGCAATAACTCATAATAGCTTAAGAGTAGAAACAACCGACTGGGCGCAGTGGCTCACGCCTGTAATCCAGGACTTCGAGAGGCCGAGGCGGGCGGATCACCTGAGGTCAGGAGTTCGAGACCAGCCTGACCAACATGGAGAAACCCTGTCTCTACAAAAAATACAAAAGTAGCCAGGCATGGTGGAGAGCACCTGTAATCCCAGCTGCTGTAGAGGCTGAGGCAGGAGAATCACTTGAACCCGGGAGGTGGAGGTTGCAGTGAGCTGAGATCGTACCATTGCACTCCAGCCTGGGCAACGAGAGCGAAATTCCTTCTCAAAAAAAAAAAACAAAACATAGAAACAACCTAAGTGTCTATCAACTGATAGATGGATCAACAAAATGTGGTATATCCATATAACGAAACATTATCTAACAATAAAATGAATGAAATATTAATATATGCTATGATATGAATGAACCTTGAAAACATGTGAAATGAAAGGAGCTAGTCACAAAAGACCATACATATTACGTGAAATGTCCAGATTAGACAAATCTATAGAGACAGCAAGTAGATTAGTGGTTGCCTGGGACTGAGGAGGTTGAGGGAGTATAGGGCATGAATGCTAATGGATACAGAGTTTCTTTTTTGGGGTGATGAAAATGTTCTAAAATTGATTGTGGTAATGGTTGCACAACTGTGTGAATATACTACAAGTCATGGAACTGTACATTTTTAATGGATGAATTATATAGTATGTGAATTATATCTTATTAAAGCTATTATAAGAATTATTAGCAATAATCAGTTGTAAATTTTATTGAGTAGTTTTTGCTGATTTTCCTACATTTAAAATTTTTACTTAATGCCAGCTATGCACATTAGAGTTGCACCCACTCATTTTCGCAGAATCTACAGGCTTGTTTGGGATTGTGGGTCTCCAAGAATAGGGGTGGCCTTCTCCATAGTATGCAAATTCCCTCTATATTGCTTAATTTATACATTTGAGCTACTGGGCAAAGGCAGTAGTTATTCAGGAGCAAGTTCTAAGCCTGTGTGCATAAAAGCTGTCAGTTCTATTTTCACTTCTCCTTGTCTTTGCATACCCTATCTCCTCTGCCCTTGTCATCTTATTCCACCTGGTAATGAAAATAAATGAGCAAGAGTGGTCAGAAAAGTAAAAGAATAACTCAGAGATGTAGCATCACTACAGGCAATGAAACAGAATGTTTCAAGAAACCAGGGTAATAGTGGTCATTAGTGACCTCTTGAACAGAGAGGTTGAATACAATGAGAATTAAAAAGTGAACACAGAATCGGCAACTTAATGGCCTTTAGGGTCCTTTGAGAGAGGTTTTAGTTGGGTAGTGAAGATAAGAGATTTTTATGTTCACAGAGATTTAGCTACAGGCCCATCTATTAAATTTAAGTTTACCTAAGATTCCGTTGGTAACCTCTTCTCTTTTCTTTCAACACTCTTGACTTGTCTTCAAGTTCCAGGGCTACAGTCATCATCTTTCCCTTTCCACTTCATTACTTCAGACTGTATTCTTCCTAAATGAAATCACTCCCTACCTCTAATCTACTCTCTAATGTGGTGCCAGTTTATTTTCTAAAGCAAATATCTAATTGTGTTATATCCTTGTTCATGAACCTTAGTTTAATGTGGCTGAGAAAGCCCAAACTTACCAGCAAGACCTTCTAGGTTCTGAAAAGATGTTCCAGACAGACTCTCACCCCCATCTCTATTATAACTGCATTGTTCTGTTCTACTCATATCCCTAGATGAGCCTTGCATTTTATACCAATGAACTTCCTCAAAAGGCTACTGTACCCTCCACTTGGAATGCCTCTTCCCTGCATTTCCTGTCAATACCCCTTTTGTTCTTTAAGACCCAAGGATCATCTCTCATGTGAAACTCTTGCTCCTAGTTAGAATTATTTACTTCGTCTGAGCTATTCTGGTGCTTATACTTTTCAGCCTTAAATTATTATTATTTATGTCCATGTCTATTCTACTACTTCTTTCTAAATCCCATGAAAGCAAATGTCTCATTCCGGGCATTGTTTTCCCCAAGCATTTGCTGTAGCACCATTCACAGTAAATACCTAGTAAGTTTTTGAATGAATCAATGAAATCAATCTCATCTGATTCTCTAAATCTTTCATACATGTAAGTGTGGTATTACCCCAGAAGCTGATAAGTTTCTTGTGGATGAATATAATGTCTTTTGTTGGATTTGCACTCTCTTAACCCCAACCCCAGTCCTGGTATAGTCCTGAGCATGTAATGATCATGCACTGTGGAACGGATTGTTCATTTCTGTTAGAGGATGGCTGGGTACTATCTATTCTTTCTTCTTGTAGGGAGAAGAATGCATACAAATGAGAACTGTGGATTTAATTCAGGGAAGGGTGGCAAGTAGGATCACGGGAAGAAATACAATTCATGTGTCCCTAGGCATTTAAGCCTGGACTAAGAAGCAGACCATGACTGTTTGTCAAAATGGAAATTGATTTTCGAATCAAAGAAATGAGCCAGACATTAAAAAAATTACCCAAAGGCATGAACTTGAAAATGCCAAAGTTCTTTGCTTTTGCTGAATTGCCAGACCCCAGAAATTCCCTTCCACTCAGAACTTTGAAAGTTCTGATCAGGACATCTGCTATCAAACAGAAATTTGTCCTCAGTGGTAGGAATCACACTGAGAGAAAGTAGCTAACTAATGAGCACAGTATTATTCATATCTAACTCAAGGAGCCATTGCATGTTAACATTTCCTTGTTGCTGTGGTTTGAATGTGTCTCCTCCAAAATTCAGGTGTTGCCTTTGTGATAGTATTAAGAGGTGGGTTCTTTAAGAGGTCGTTAGGTCATGAGAGCCTCTCCATGGTAAATGAGATTAAGGATTAAGTACCTGATAAACAGGCTTGAAGGGGAGGCAGTTAGTATCTTCTTGCCTTTTGGCCTTCCACCCTGTGAAAACACAGCATTCCTCCCCTCTGAAGGAGCCATCTTGGAAGTAGAGAGCAGCCCTCACCAGACAACTGAACCTGCTGGAGGCTTGATCTTGGAATTCTCAGCCATCAGAACTGTGAGAAACTACGTATCTATTCTTTATAAATTACCCAGTCTTAGGTCATCTGACAGAGCAGTGCAAAATGGAGTAAGACACTTACATAGCACGCATACTGCTAATTATCAATAGGTATACCACAGCTGTCTTCCTCCAGTGGACTGACTTACTGTATACCCAGCAACTAGTACAGCATCTGGCCCAGGGAGCTGGCATTTATCAAGTGTTCACTGTGTACCAAACACTACACATGAATTATCTCATTTATTCCCCACAATAACCTTTCTGACCATTTTAGGTGTGATCTCCCAGGGACCACACCTTTTCCAGCTCTTTGAACTAAAGGGTGGCATTTGAACATAGACTAACAATCCGATAAGTTAGTTGCTAGGGCTGTGCAATGAAGTAATGGCTCATGTTTATCTGTTCCCTGACTGTGTCACATGGGTGGAGTTGCCTGGAGAAATATCTGGTTAATTGCAAGGTGCTTTTTATAAAGACTCAACCAAATAAAAAGAAAGCCAGGAGGAGGGAGAAGGTGATGACTCGGGGCCACCAGTTAACAATCCTAAAGACTGCCTTAGTTCTCAGACACAAAATTGACATCTTCTTGGCTGCCACCATGTCCAGCAGAGGGCTTCCTCATCCCCATTCTTTGTCAAATGCCGTATGACAGTTTGAAAGTGTCGCTTAAACACAAGAAGGAGGTGCCAATAACAAGAATAAAACAGCCACCTCAGTCAGTGTGCCTTCAGTGACTTTTTCTTGGAGATACCTCTCTTTACCTTGAACCTGTGCCCTATCTTGACCTGCTGCTTGGCTCTGGCCTGGTTCACTTGGCCCTTCTAACTTCATCTCATTTGTTTAGCACTTTTACATCTCTCTCCTTTTCCTCCTGCCAGACTGATTCTGCCTGTTGTCTATAGTATAGTCTCCTTTCCTCTGTTCCTCCTCACGGTGGCTCTCCACTTGTCCCCAGACAAGCAGGGCTTGAGGATATAGAATTTTTGTTGCCACATCTCCTTCCCTAAGAACATAGTCAGTTAGTCTGGGCTTTTCTAACTATTTCATATTGACCAAGGGATTAGAGATAGAGGGTAAAGAGGTTCCTGGTTGACAGGTTTCACTCAGGCTGCAACCCTGGGGCATCACAGGGTTACACATTGCAGCTCTCTGCCTTAGTGGGGGTCTCTGATCCTGGGCCTTGTTTTTGCATAGGGACTCTCTCCAGCCACACTGGTGCATACTTCTTAACTCTAGAGGTAGATTCTGTCCCATTTGCTCAGAGATTTGATACTTTGACTTCAAACCACCCTATATGTTTTCTTTCGTCACCTTCTTTACTTTCTTTGAATGTTCTCTGGGTGAGAAAAGTAGATGTTCTTTATCCCCAAGTTTCCTGCCCAGTCTCAGGCTTCAGGAAATGCAGCATTCTTTCCTTTCCATTTCCATCCTATATTCACTTGAGCTCACTCTGGGCCATTGGTGCTGACAGCTTTGTCTAAAGATCAGGCTGACTTGCTTATCTTTCAAACCTTGCCCCAGGATCTCTGGCAAGATGGCAGCTGCCCTGTTGTCCAGTAGCCCTGTGGTCTCTTGTTTTTTACACAGACTCTGTTCCCATTACTCATTTCAAAGGGAGACTCAGCTTCCTGTTCTAAAACTCTCCATCCCACATTCTCGGGGCTTTTTGTTTTTTAGCAAATACTGACTGTTCTCCTCTGATTGATAACCATAGACCTGCGTAACTGAGTAATGCACTCCCAGTTCTCATTTACCTGTTTCAAGGGAGGACCCCACTTCCCCACCCCAAGTGTGAAGTTAGCATGCAATTTCAGTTCTCACCAGTGAAACTTTAAAATAGCATCAAATGTGATATTCAGACTTCAGGAAAGACTTCAGGAAAACTGAAATGCAGTTAAATATTCCAGCAAACAGGGGGGTGATGTTTCACAGAAATACCATGCACAACATCAGGTTTCTGAATCTGCCTTCTTTTGAGGCATTAGTCATTTTGGGAAAATGTCTGTTTGTCATAGTCTTGTCTTGCAGAATGGAAATTTTCTTCTGAGACAGAGTACTGTGGGCTCTGATATTTAACCTATAATTAGTGTATCCTCTGGAGGATTTTCTCCCCTTGATGTAGAGGCCTCTTTGTCAGTCAGCCTTCTGTTTGACGATGATAGCAACCACAGGGCAGCACAGTGAATCACAGGGCAGGGAAACGCTTGCTCAGATCCAAAATGTTTAGATCTTCTGTAGCAACGGGAACACGTAACAATTCAAGAAGCAGGCCTACAAAAAAATAGCAGGCAGTATAAAAGACAGAATATTTATAAAGAAATGAGAAGAGACATAAATCCTGAGTTTTGATCTAGTTTTGCCCCAGTGTATGGAATAAAATTGCTCACCCTCATGCTTTTCTTACCCAGTTCACTAGTATTTTTAGTTTTTGCCTTTTCAGCTGCTCTCTATCAAGTGTTTTATTCATTGGCAAACAACAGTCAGAGGCTCTTGACAAATAGCTCCCCCTTGCAGGCACCGGGTTTTTGGTTACGAAATGGCAGTTTACAGGCACAGAGTAGCTGTGTCACGACAGCACTATTGTCTGGGAACGGAAAGTGCACAGACACCACCAGCTCGAGAGCCCGACCTTGCTTCTTGCTAAGAAATGTCTCCTTTTTGCCTGTTTTTGGCAGAAGCCAGACTGGGAGATTGCTGCAAATGGCTGCAACAACCTGTGTTTAATGTGGTGACACTAATAGATTCTGAGAATTAATCTTCAGCCAAGAAAGCATGATGGAAGGTACTAGAATTTCAAATTAGGTAGTGGATTGATTTCCTTCAAGGCTGAAATTTGCTTCCTTTATCTTCTGGTGGACTTTTCTATCATATTCAAACCACCCACCATAGCCTTATTTCAGAGTCTCTTGTATAAATCTCATGGTATAAATAAATTGTTATTCTGTTGTTTTGTCTTTTAGCACAGAGAAAGCATATCTAAATCCAAATTTAAAGAAAAGATTAAAAAAATCCAGGAATGAATGAAAGAAAGAATTACTTATGATTTGGGGGAAAAGTAGTTTATCTCAATCTAGTCCTTGCTACTTTTTTTCTAGAATTAAGGACTCTGGAAAGAACTGAGCTCAGGAAAATGTCTCCCCAGGTTGAAACACTGTCTTTTGCAGAAACAATAGCCCACCAGAGTGTCTCAGATGTGGCAATAATTAAGGGTTCTTCCAGTCTCCCCTCAGTCCACTGAGTTGAGGACTCTGGTGTCCATTCGAAAATCATGCAACTAATTGCTTACAACAGAACTTCCAAGGATATCATTTGTGGGGCCCAAATAAAAGACAAAGCTCTCTGTGGCTGAGTAAGTTTGGAAACGTGGGCTCGAACAGAATTAAACTTTTTTTTACCCCAGCTCTTGTAAGAACCTTTAATAGGCTTGTGTGCATTATGAAACTCCAAACTTACTTGGTTTAGAGAATCACCAAAGTTTTCCAACCTCTTTTGACTAGGAAACTAGTTTCTTTTTTTGATGGACTGCTTTGTGTGTCTAGTGCTTCCCCTAATTCACCTCACATTGGCTGGCCCCCAATCCCATACAGAGTTTAACATTGTGTGCATCCTTTTGTAAAAACTGTTCAGTCTCTGGCTGGGGGAAGACTGTCTTCATTTGGAATTTGCAATTCCTGGTTTAATGAGCAATGCCTGAAATGAATAAGTATATTAAAACTCCTTAATTTTACTTGTTTGTTCTCCAAATCACGTTAAAGGATCCTCTCTTGCTTTATAAAAGGACATGGAGGCTATCAGGAGTTTTAGGAATCCCAGCTGTCAGTTTCATTTTCATCCACTAAATCTCTGCTGACCAGGGATAGAAATGACAAGCTGACAAACTTAAACAGTAAGCATTTTGGTCAACAAACTACAAAGTCTTAAGCAATCACAATTATACCCTAGTTAAAGCTGGTGAAGGGACTAAAGGCAATAATTGTTCTTAGACATTCAAAGGAAGCAGCTTAGGCGGTGAAGGTCAGTGTTCTGGTAGCCTCCTGACTTACTGGCTTTGCAGCTTGCCTAGTCTTGCTTCTTGCATTGCCGATCTGTCCGCAGTATGACTTCTGCCTTTGCTCCCCCAGTTTAGTTCAATTTCGTTCTAAAACTTCTCCCAAGACTTACCTAGCTCAGTTTGCACCAGCTCCAGGAAGTCTTCCCTGACTACAGTTCTTCCCTCTGGCCCCGAAGTATTGTTTTGTACATTGTACCTTTGCCATTTTTAACAACACGGAGCAGAGCAGGAAGGGTCCTCCTGTAGGAGTTGAGGAATTGACCTCATCACTGTCAGGACTTGATCCCGTTTCCTTACCTCTTAAAAGAGGGGCTAGAATCAAAAAATCTCAGTCTCTGAAGCCCTATGCTTTTGTGCTATTATTTCTTACCCTAAAGATACAAGCAAACATATGGCTTTTGCTGTTCCATGTGTTTCTCTTGTCCTTCCACCTTTCCAATTAGATTGTAGATCCTTGAGGAAAAGGGTCATAGTTTTTAATTAATTTATGTATTTCGGCTAATTCTGGTGCTGTGTAATAAACATTTGCTGAGTAAATGATCTGATGCTATGCCCTGATATCTAGTAATGCAGGACTTTCTATCTGTTCTTAAGGAATAACTTTCCTCTATTTATCTGTAAAATAATAATTCCATTTCAGACTGGCTCTTTGCTCCCCATGAGAAAAAAATATATAGAGAAGTATTTTAGAATAAAGCTATACCTTCAAGTTCTTTATGCCCTTTCCCTAAAAATCCTCCAATGCAATTGGAGAGTCACCACTCTGCTTAGCATTCTTCCTCTTTACACTCAGGTTCAGTTTTGCTGATCCTGTGGCATGATGGTGTATGGGAGACACACCCGACAGCAATAATTTAACTTAAGAATATCCTGAGGATGACCCTGTATGGCAGTTGCACCTGAGTATGTGTTTGGAGTTCAGAGCATGCCCAACCCAGAGATCAATTCCTTGTCTGTGAGGAACATCTGAGCTCTGGGCCCTTCCTGTGGGACATCATCATACAAGGGAGTGAGGCTCTTTGTTTCGGGTTAAATGAAGGTTGCCAGGTGGAGGTTGTTAGGAGGAGGGAGTGAAGGGAAAATGCTATATAAACTGCATGCTTTTTGCATGCAGTGGTGGTTCTTCTGTCAACACACGGCTACTGCATCATCCCTGTATATCCTCCTAATAAAACCCAATGTCTCACTCATTGGTTTTGGGTCTCTCCTTCAGCCTCTTGAACCTGGTGCCATCCCTACTGAAGTTAATAGGGGTTTATCATGACAGACATTCAACCCACTTCAGTCTTTCTTACTTGGATGGAGAACTAACAAAGCCTTTTTTTTTTTTTTTTTTTTTTTTTTTTGGTGACAGGGTCTCACTCTGTTGCCAGGCTGGAGTGTAGTGGTGTGATCAGAGCTCACTGCAATCTCAAACTCCTGGGCTCAAGTGATCCTCCTGCCTCAGCCTCCTGAGTAGCTGGGACTACAGGTGTGCTCCACTAATTTTTAAGTTCTTTTTAGTAGAGATGAGGTCTCACTATGTTGCTCTGGCTTGTCTTGAACTCCTGGGCTCAAGCAATCCTCCTACCTTGGGTTCCCAAAGTGTTGGGATTATGAGCATGAGCTACCATGCCTGGCCAACAGATCCTCTTGATCATTGCTTCCAGAAAGTAGAATGCTTACTATCTTCATTTTTTGGATCTTCAAGCAATAACAGATTTACTTGCTAGTTTCTTTGTCTAATTCTCTGACTTCATTGTTCACTCATTTCTTTTTTTCTTTTTTTTTTTGAGACGGAGTCTCGCTCTTTCGCCCAGGCTGGAGTGCAGTGGCCAGATCTCAGCTCACTGCAAGCTCCGCCTCCTGGGTTCACGCCATTCTCCTGCCTCAGCCTCCCGAGTAGCTGGGACTACAGGCGCCCGCCACCTCGCCCGGCTAATTTTTTGTATTTTTTAGTAGAGACGGGGTTTCACCGTGTTAGCCAGGATGGTCTCAATCTCCTGACCTCATGATCTGCCCGTCTCGGCCTCCCAAAGTGCTGGGATTACAGGTCACTCATTTCTTTTATTCCTCCATAATCTAGAGAGGGACCCTCTCCAACATATCAAATGATCTTGTGATCTTGTTGGAAGCCTTGCTTCTCCAGTGGATGCTAACATTGTGAAACAAGCTATACCACCTTTAATGGCATCCCTAGACGCCAGTGGAGACATATTTTCATAAGGCTGGATGGAGTATGGGTTTCCCAGTCTTTCTCAATCCCTGTTCAAGGAGCTTTACTCACTGAAGCACCCAAAGGACCTTGTTTTCAGGCCTCACCTGGAACACTGCCCTGAGGTACTTATCTTAAGGAGGAAGGTAGAGGCAGCTCCAGCTCACTTTCCCCTTCACATGCTACGAATTTTTTATTAATTTCCTCCTCCCACCTTCAGCCTCTGCCCCTGTGTTTACTAATTTGAAGTGTTGCCACCAGTCAATGGGCTATTGAGGGACCCCTGGTCCTTTTGTTCATTCTTTCTTTTCTTTTCTTTTCTTTTTTTTTTTTTTCTTCCTGAGACGGAGTCTCGCTCTGTCGCCCAGGCTGGAGTGCAGTGGCCGGATCTCAGCTCACTGCAAGCTCTGCCTCCCGGGTTTACGCCATTCTCCTGCCTCAGCCTCCCGAGTAGCTGGGACTACAGGCGCCCAGCTAGTTTTTTTTAATATCTTTTAGTAGAGATGGGGTTTCACCATGTTAGCCAGGATGGTCTCGATCTCCTGACCTCGTGATCCACCCGTCTCAGCCTCCCAAAGTGCTGGGATTATAGGCTTGAGCCACCGCGCCCGGCCTCATTCTTTCTTTTCAACAAGCATTTCCTAGTAGTCAGATGATGCTTCAACAATTAACACAGGAAGAAAGAAAAAAAAAATGTGGGGGATGGGTGGTGGGGTGAATATTATGTGAGGAAATAGGAAATTTCTCTTCCCAGTATGTTTGGGAAATACTTCAATACTGTATGCCTATTTGGTGATGAGAAACAGACATGATGTGACTTATTAAAAAATCACTGAGCAGGCTTAGCTTCAGATCCAGCAGTTCCCGGACTCCCGTCCTACCTGTCCCCTCTGAGGTTCCTGGGGGTGTGCAAAACTACCAGGTGCATCTTCAGTAGGAACTCTCAGAGGACATAGGGGCTAAGTTTACCTTAGGAGTTTTTATACACTATTCCTAATGCTAGGAGGACTGGGCCATGCACCTATGTTACTGACAGTATAACTACCTCTCGGATTTCCTCTTTTTTCAGGAAACATGGTTATTAGCATTTTTGCATAATATCAAAGCATTTAACTTTGATAGTTACATATAGAGATGAATATACAAGGAATCAAGGGAAGATTGCTGATGTAAAGACATGAACATAGTCTTTTTAAAGCATATGCACTGATTTTTGATTTTTTACAGAAAAATAATAGATTATACCAAAGGCCCTGAACCTATAAAAGTCAAATGATGTATTTCTTCCCATGGCAAGGCAGAGGTGGTATTTATAGTCCTGCAAGCAGCCGAATGGAGATAATTTAGGTTCTGTTGGCTTTTCTGGCTGAAAGCTCCAGTTCCAATAGATAGGGAATCCCCTGAATCAATTCTAAAACAGACTGGGAAATTTACCGAACATCTTTTCAGGACTAGAAGGTAAGGGATATGAAAGTGTTTTGAACTGAAAACTGCAAAGGCTAAAGCTTTTTTTGTAAATTTAACTGTTGTGGATTGTTTCAAGAACTCCGCTTAAATGTTCTAAAAAGATGTTCAAGGTGAGGCTGAACTTTTTTACCATTTGTCAGTGAATTTCATTAAAAATATGTTGTATGTTAGATGTTGCTGGCATGCCACTATTGAGTAAACTAAAGACGTTTATTTCATGCAGTGGGCAGAATGGCATCCATTTATCCTAAGCCTCCAATGTGGGCTAAAGACTGATAGCTTAAAAGGGTGGATGTTAAAATTTCTTCCTCTCTCCAAGGGCAGCTATGCAGAATAGAAATGTGATGGCAACTGGAGGGGTATTCGTCAGATTCAATTTCACTAGAAATTTCCCTGTGTCAAAATCATCTTGAATAACACAGAAGGTGCAGCAAAATGTACTAAATCATTGTTTGCTTTGAAAAGGATTTTGAATCTAAAACAGAAAGTAGTTATGCCGGTATGATTTTAACCAATTAACCACAGAAGAGTTTAAATGCAACCCAATTTTTACCATTTTGAATGGACTTTTTGTTCCCTGTTTGTATAATTCTATCCCAATTCATCTGAATTGTACTGTAGTCACTTCCTGTTCTGTGGTGCTTCTGGTTCTTCAGAAGACATTAGAAATCAAGTGCCAAACTTTATGTGAAGGTTTCTTTATGATTAGTTTCTCTCCTTTTAACTCCTAAATGCCTTTTCCCTACCATTAAACAAGCGACATTTCATCTATTAGGATTTAATTGAGGTGGTAGTATTTAATTCTATATATTTCTAAAAGACAGTGTGTGTATATATATATATATATACACACACACACAAATCAACTTGACTCCACTGAAAATATTTTTCTGTAATGAAAATGCAGGTAGAAAATTGAGCAGTCTATATTTTCAGTGTTTTGAGTACTTCAAATTGATGGTAAAAATTGTGTTTTCAACTTTGCTTAAAACAAACTAAGACAGATTTCTGATGTTTTAATTAATTCAACTAATAGAGAATTACTATTTTTTCTATTTTCCAGTACATATTAATAAAGGAGCTGTGTATCATTAACCAATGATCAGGTTTTATAAATGAGCTTTTACCTTCTCTCTCTCCCCCATATTCATAGGTGAACAGGGTGTCTAAGATTGTACTTTGGATTGTTTGTTGGTTTTTGCAAACAGGTGTCTTATTAAGGATTTTGAAAGGCGACCTTCCGTCACACATCTCCTTGACCACCCATTTATTAAAGGAGTACATGGAAAGGTTTTGTTTCTGCAAAACCAACTGGCCAAGGTTCTCCAAGACCAGAAGCATCTAAATCCTGTTACCAAAACCAGGTACTGTACTCTCTTTCTTCTTTCTCCCTGTGGTTGTTTATAAAAATGTCATGTCATGTGTTTTGACTTGCCCAGCATTATTACTGGTAATTATCACATCCCTGCATTTTTAAGAGTTTTATTTACATGCCATTAAGTACTCCATGCCCAGTGGATGAGAGCAGGAGAGCTTCAGAAACAAACTGCCCATTTGTGCTCTTATGGCCAATTTCTCTCAAGTGGCTGAAATCTTACTCTGCCCTGGTGTTCAGTTAGCTCTAGTTAAAAAATCAACAAATATATATATTTACATTTAACAGAAATTTGGATTTTTTTTTTTTTTAACCAATAAGGGTAACTGTGGGAAAGCAACCATGGCTGACATTGTGTGAAACATCTTTACTTGGCTGTGGTAGACTGAAGAGCAGTCATGTAGGCTGTAAAGTGAGTTTTGGAAAGATTCTGAGCTAAACACTGGAGGCTGTTTCTCTGATGTGCTCTGAGACCATTTTCTCTTTAGTTCCAAACTCCTTAGGGTCGATTTAGTATTTTTAAGTAAGATTTTTCAGGTATTGTTTATTCTATCTAAAGCAGCCGTGATTCCTACCCTACCTCATCCTCCTTTTTTTTTTTTTAGAAGGTAGATTTTTATAAAAATGTTTATTTTCAGGGGCAAGTGCTTTAAACAGTATTTCTTGGTGAATCGCTAAGAAATAGATCTTTGATTTCTGTCCAGAGGGTGGCAGAATTTCTCTTTAAAAAAATTAAATGCAAATAAACCTGCTTCCTAGGCTCAGCAATTATTTGGTTTTATGAAACCATCCAGGATGTAGATAAGCTCCAGTCCATTATTATTAAAAGAACATTTGAAGTACTGGAGGTGAAGAAAATAAAATATCATAAGTTGCAAGTTCCGGAAATACTCACGTATTCTGCAGAAAGCTGTTTAGTAATCAAAAAGCCAAACACTGGCCTCAGAACTCTTGGAGCTGGAGGCGGAGTTTCAAGGTGACTATATTTTGCTGATTTTTCTTCCCTTTTGGATAGCTCAGAGTGGATTTTTTTTCCTACTTGTTTCCTTTTTCCACTGCCATTTCTGTTTCTATGGCCTCCCTACAGAGTAGAGAAATGCAGAGAAATTCTTGTGACTTGGGGTCTTTTTGAAGCAGTAGGAACTTGTGTTTAAACCCCAGGGAGCTGAAATCTCTTGTTTTGTTCCTTTACAGCAGCCACCACCCCTACCAGCCACCTACACACACACACACACACACACACACACACACAGCACCACCACCACCAAAAATGAAGACGAAGTAAAAGAAAATACAAACTAAGCAAAAAACAAACCCAACATTTAAAGGGTATGAGTCAAATCCAACATCTCCTCCTTGTCTCCCTGTTCTGGGATTTGCCACGGAATGATTTCTAAGACTTCATTTGCCAAATTATCTGGATGTTCACATTTGCCTGACTTGCCCTGTCTAGATCTATGCTCTCTCTCTCTCTTTTATTCTTTTTGAAGAAAAAAGGTGCGGTGGCTCATGCCTGTCATCCCAGCACTTTGGGAGGCTGAGGTGGGCAAATCATGAGGTCAGGAATTTGAGATCAGCCTGACCAACATGGTGAAACCCTGTCTCTACTAAAAATACAAAAAATTATCTGGGCATAGTGGTGGGGGCCTGTAATCCCAGCTACTCGGGAGGCTGAGGCAGGAGAATAATCACTTGAACCCGGGAGGAAGAGCTTGCAGTGAGCTGGATCACACCACTGCACTCCAGCCTGGGCGACAGAGTGAGACTCTGTCTCAAAAAAAAAAAACAAACAAACCAAAATCTTTCTCCTTTTACCATAGAAAATTGTAACACCAGCCTCTCTCATCCCTCTTTATCTTTGTTAACTCCTTTGATGTCAGAAGCCTCATGCAGTGGCAAAGGCTTCTCACAGGGTCTTTGTAATCTCGAGTTTCACTCAGTGGTTTGTGTTTCTTTGAACTATCATTAAAAAAAAATACAACCTCACAAATAGGTATCAACACTTTAAATAATCACTTCCTTAGGATGTAGGAAAATTAATTCCAAAGGAAACACAGTGTATGTAATTGACACTTAACCTGCCACCTCTCTTGTACTATTACTTCCTCTTGCAACTGGCAAAGAGCTGGCTACGTAGATGTTTTTCAGCCCACCAGGAAAAACCCTCAAATACCATTCCATGCAGATAAATCAATATATTTAAAGCTGTGATTTTTCAAGTTAAAGCAGACAAAAAACAAAACAAAACAAAACACACACACACAGAAAAATTGAGGTGAGTGTATAGATGATTGAGGCCAAATTACCCACTCATCATTTTTCTACACAGTTATGGCCACCGGGCAGGCAGTGCAATGTGGTGGTTAAAACCACTGGCTTGGCAGGGTGTGGTGGCTCACACCTGTAATCCCAGCACTTTGGGAGGCTGAGGTAGGAGGATCACTTGAACCTAGGAGTTTGAGACCAGGCTGGTCACTGTAGCAAGACCTCATCTCTACTAAAAAGTTAAATAAATAATAAAAAGTAAAAGAAAAATTAGCCATGCATGGTGGCACATGCCCGTAGTCCCAGGAGGCTGACGTGGGAGGATCACTTGAGCCCAGGAATGTGAAGGTGTAGCAAACTGTGATTGCACCACTGCACTCCACACTGGACAACAGATAAAGACCTGTCTGAAAGAAAGGAAAGGAAAGGAGAAAGGGGAAAGGGGAAAGGGGGAAGGGGGGAGGAGAAAGGGGAAAGGGGAAAGGGGGGAGGGAAGGAAGGGAGGAAGGGAGGGAGGAAGGGAGGAAGGGAGGGAGGGAACCTATTCCTCTGCCAGGTTTGGGTCTCAGGCCAGCCACTAACTGGATATGTTTTTAATCTTTCTCTTCCAAAGTTTCTTCTATAAAATGGGGATTATTTTGAGGGTTAAGTGAGTCAATACATGTAAAATGCTTAGAATAGGGCACCTTCCATAAATGTTAGTAGTAGAAGTAGTGTATAAGGCCTATTTAATTCTGAGTCTTTCATTTCTTTTTAACACTAACTACCTCTTGCTCATAATCTGTGCAAATTCATCTTTTTACTTACTGTAAAAGATCATGAAAATAAATAGTACTGAGGTGCTGAATGTTAAAAATATCCCATTTTATCTCTTATTCAATATCTAATTTAATCATTCAAGAGGCATTTATACCTGTGTATGTGTCAGGCCCTGTGCTGAACAGAGGAATTACAAAGGCAAATCAGATGCAGTTCCTGATAAAGAGCTAATAGTCTGGTGTGTGATAGAGACAAGAATCAGGTGAGAACAGTTCAACATGAAAAGTACCTAGATAAAGGAATGCCTGGGATACCTCCCAGAGCACCTGGGAAAGACACCTAAGTCAGTCTGGGGTTGGGATGGTGGGGGAAGATGCCCTGGGGCTTCTGGGAAGATGATCCTTGAACTGTCCTGAAGAACAAATCGAAGATAGTCAAGGAAAGGGGGTTATTCGGGGTAGAGAGGAAAGAATGACCGATGAGCAAAGGGCAAGGCACAAGGGCTAGAGAGAGCTTGGGGAATCTGGTGAACAATTAGTTGACATGGCTGGAGCTTGGCGTGGGGTAGGTGGGAGGCAGAGACAAGGTAGACAGCAGCCAGGTCATAATGGGCCTAAGGAGGTTGAATTTGTTTCTTAGGTGCTAGGGAGCTATTGATGAGTTCTAGAAAGTTGTTCTGATTGCAGTATGGAGAATGAAGCAGGGCAAGGCTGCAACTAAGGAGGCTAGTGAGCAGATCATAGTAATTACAAATGGCAGAAGATATTAAAATAATGGTATTGTCAGGACTTAGTGATGGACTGATTGAGGGAGATTAGGGAAAGAGAGAAGTGTGATGGGGCCTCCCCAGACTGGGCTGCCTCCCTGGCCTGGTTCACAATACAGTCACATAGAAATTGCAAGACATGTCTTCATAGTCTATCAAATGCAATGCTGAGTACTTCCAGATATTACACTAGGCTTCCAGCTTTCTGCCCGAAAGAGTTCTTCAACGGTCTAACCAGTCCTGGGCCCTCCAGCTGGAGCAACTCTTTTGGATTTGAGAGCTGATACAGAGTAATGAAATGTATAACCTACAGGGAAAACTTTCTTACTATTCCTGCAAAGGTAAGGAATATTCTGTCCACTTTAGTACTTTTCCCAGGGGAGAGAGAAGTTGGTAGTTTCAGCGGGGCTGCAGGGAAGAATGCAAGTTCTTAAAGGATTGGGGAACACTTGGACAGGTGAAGGGGAAGGATATATATAGAGAGGGAGACATTGAAGACAGAAGAGAGAGGAAACAATGGAGGAAGCAAGAGGGAGTGGGTCAGGGGCCTAAGAGGAAAGTTCACCTTAGAAAGAGAGAAACGCTAAGCTGGGAAAGACACAGAAAGGTTAGATAAAAGTACTCAGAAAACTTAAGTGAGGAGAGGAGGCATTGTGAGGAAATTCATGTTGAATGGCCTTTATCTTTCAAAAAAAAAAAAAAACAAACTTAGCAAGGTTTCAGAGTTGGGAGTGGAATGTGTACTCCAGGGAAGTGTCAAATCTTTGAGATAGTCACTATGAGGAATATGATAAAGGGTCAATTAAAGATAGACATCATGATTGCTTAATAGCATAGAAACCCCAGGTGGAACATAACTGAACAGCATCTTATTGTAGTGAAGTTAATCCGTCTCTAAGATAATGCATGTAGAGCATTCAGGACAGCATTTGGCACTAGAAACTCTCAGAAAATGTACCATCACCACTGCCGCCTTTCTCATCTGTCATCTTGATTAACTCTTAGCAGCAAGGAGTTAGGAGTAGAGAAAGCAGACATTATGGTCTTCTTCAGGCTGGAGACTGACTTCAGTGGACATGATGAGTGGGTAAGGAAGCAAGGGAATCGAGGTTAGTAGAAGAGTGGCCTTGGGATCTTTGGGGGTAGGGAAGAAAGTGACACCAGACTGGCTTATTGACTTTGAGACTGATCTAGTTCGGGGACTGGCTATTACAACAAAGATGAAGAGCAGATTCAGTGAGGGGATGATGAGGAAAGGGATTGTAGAACTGAGACCCTAGGAACTTTTGATAGATAATTAGGAACTAGGGGTAGCTGAACTTGTGGGCAACTTCAGTGGAATAGAAAGAAATGTTTTTTAAGTGTTGACAAGTTGAGGAACTCTGAGATCAGAATGTGGGAAGAGTTAACAAAGTGATTGGTGGGACATGGGGAAACCAAAGACTGATACCAGGGGAAAGGATAGAGAGAAAGGAAAATTGGGGATCACTTGCCGAAAAGGATGATATCAGAGTGTGATGTGAACCTTTAAAAGGGATTAAAAGAGATTGGTTAGGGAGAGCAATGGTTGGGAAAAGACAGAGGGGAGCAAGGAGAATACACAATATCCCTACTCTGTCACAGTGAGGGGGTGGAAGGTAGTGCTGGGAGAAGAGTATTACAGGAAGTGATCCATCTCAGTTATGGCACATATTCAACAGTATTCAAGAGCAAGGCTAAGAATCATGGAGGGCTTGTTCACATAGAGCAGAAGCTGTACTGGGCATGGAGAGCTTGAGTTTGTTAGGCCCCTGTCTCACCTTTCCTGGTGTAACCATTCAGGCTTTTCTGAGTGCTTTTTTGGAAAGCCGGGATGTGATTCATCCCTATTTCACTATATATACATACATACATACATATACATATATATACACACGCACACATACATATACATACACATACACACCCCCCCACACACACTATAGATATAGATACAGGACAGCAGAGGCACCTGTGGAGAAGTGACATTGTACTATTTGAGATTTGATAGATACCATTACCTGATGCTGATTACAGTGTATGTATGACACCATTGGAATTTAAGTTTTTCCAGTAAATTATAATTGTGCCAACACATATATTTGATTCAGGTACAATAGAGCGGTTATGAATCCAAGTCTTACTCTTTTAAAGGAGGTTAAGAAGCCCTAAAACTATGTGAACAATGAGTTGAGGGTACATTGTTACTTAATCTGTTGGGGGTGTTTTTAAACTATTTGGTCATTTCCTTTATATCAGCACCTATTTCCTTGATCTGCAAAAAGGCTTCTTCCCCAAACCAGTTTCCCTGAATTCATTAGTATCATCTGGTATGTCATCATACTGTTAAGGTTCAGAGAAGTAGATTGAAAACATGCTTTTTATCACTTTACAAGGGTTATTGGGAGAAGAGTGAAACCACTCTGGAATGTGAGTGGAGGCAGGGAAAGGACGCGGTTGTCTCTGCCACTACCATGAACTCAATCGTGAACCTCAGTAAAATTACAAGATCCAGCCTGCAGTGCCCCTGCAGGTGGCTTGGTACTAGCTGAAACCACAGATGTTAAACCCTAAATGCCAAGGGTCTGTTCTAAGTATTACTTGGTAGAAGAATTGAGTTGCTGGGGTTTTGATTTTTTTTTCTGCTCTGTTTAATGGATTGTAATTCTGCCCTTGCAATTTGCCTGAGGCTGATTAAAACAATGACTTCAGCTTTTGATTTCTTTTCAACCTGCAGCAATGACCTTTAAAAACAGATTTCTCACTATTTAACTGCCGAGTTTTCCCCAGTAATCCTTGCTCACTCTCTCCCTCTTCTACCTTCAAATGTGTGCATGCATGCAATCACATACACACACACACACACACACACACACAAAACACCACATATTATATACACTAATGGGTTCTTGGGTTCTTATGTAAATGAATAACTCCAGAAAGATTACTTCGTAAAGTGCTGAAGAAGCTTGACACATAGGAGGTTAAAGATCCTTTTACCTTCCTAACAGAAGAAATAAATCTACACCTTGCTATAATTAGTATCTGCTGTCTATGTATACCTATATCTATCTATCTACAAATGAGCAAATAAGTTCGTTAATATTAATTTTATGCTGGTGTTACTGATTCTTGCTGCTTAGAGAAGTTGGGTATATCAAATACTGTTTAATATGATGAATGATAAGATGATGATTTATTGGGATTCTGGCCAAAACTGTGCTTAGATGAAAAATGGACAGATACTAGAATAAGTTCCACCCAAACAATTATCCTATTTTAAAATCTATGCATGGTATTGTTTGATAGATAGAGCCTTAAGTTCAGGGACAAGATACAGCTCACGTAGTTAAGGGTATCCAGCTGGTATCTCTGTCCATATTTGACTCTCAGTAGAATAACGTCACTCCTCAATGTTGTGCTATTGTTTTTCTCATTCTAGGTCCATTATTATAGAGTTATAGTAAAATAAAAGTTTCTCTTTCATTGTCTCTGTTATCAAAGGGTGTATTGAATGGAAATAAAGATTTAGAAGAAATAGTCAACATCACTGACCTTCGTGTAGTAACAGTACTCCGTTCTTAGTTTTGAGTAATGTTTTCATTCTTTTATGGAATCCATTGGATGTAGTGATAAGGGAGTGATCCCTGGGTTCTCTCTATGGCCATAGAGGCTTTTGTCCTAGATTCTTGAGGACTGACATCTTCAAGCCTGCACCTTTTCTTCCTCATAGCTGGGGAGTGAAGGGAAGAACATATCCTGTCTCACCTACATGAAGTTCTTGCAGCCCTGTTTGTACCTACCTACATGGAAGCCTCCAATTCCACAGGTGTAATTGGCAGACAGAAAGAGGCTAATTGATTAATGAGTCACTTTTGGGCAAAATACGTTAGTCAATATAGTTCATAGGACTAGCAGCTCAAACAAAGAAGCTAGCAGGCCCAGTGATGGGATATTAGAGAGGATTGACACAGAAATGGTTTTAACCATAATACAGATATAGAGATTAAACTACAGTGAAAGCTACAACACTTTAGGAGTTTATTTCTTGAGAATAATTCCTCTAGTATTTGAACCAGTTTGGTGCCCTCTGAAGCTCCTTTCCCACTCACTGGCTGGGCCAAAGATTTGAACAAAGACCCTCATCCTCTACCTCATCTATGCTCACTGTTGTCTTAGGGGAACTCCCAGCCTCTACCTCTGGCTCTGTCTTTCCCGTTCTTCCGATTCTATTCTTATGCTGCACCCATTTCCTTGGACTTGATGGTACAGGATTGCCCTCATTCCCACCCTACTTGATCCGTGGATTCAGGCACCAGTTTCCCCTTTACCTGATCCCTGAAACCTAAGACCAGTCCTGCTCTCCACACTCTCCCGCTCCACTGCCTCACCGAAAGCAAACTCCAGGAACCAGTCCAAGCCAAGACTTTCCCTTTAAACTCCAACTTGCAAACTCTGTTTGTCTAAGAAGCCAGCCTTGGCAGCCAACATACTTATAGACTCATAACAACAAGTAGGAAGTCTGGGAAGAGCAATATAAACTTTACTGGAATTTGAAAACATCTGAGCCATTAAAACTACAGTGCCTTACCACATACTTTTGATTTAGTAGAATGTTTTTTGCTATTTATCCATTCATTTATCTATGTCTTCATTCCTCTGAGCTTTGGAATACTCAATCTAAGTAGCTTTTAGTTGGACATCTGTAATTTTCACATTAAACGAGGAATTCTTCAGCAAAAATTGATAATAGATGCTATTCTCAAGTGGCGCACTAGGTGGAGCATGTGAATTTAAAGGAAATTAAGATCTATAGTTACTAATGACACAAATCACTTAATAAAATTGAAAAAAATTAAACCAAATTTATTTTTATTAATTTCAACTAAAAATAGAGAGATATAAAACAATGTAACACTTTTTGTAAGCTTATGTAAAGTCTAGGATGTTTTTAAAGGAGATAAAAATTGAAATAAATAATGCTTTTTCTCTACAATAGACCCTCCAGACCCCATAGCCAGAGGAGGAAAGTTAAGCAGGCAGCAGTTTCCAAATAACACTAGCTGGGGAAAGCAAAAATAGTGTTACACATACATATTTTTTTTTCTGGTTGAGAGAATGAAGTGGTCTTTATCAGAGTAGAGAAGTCTTGCCTCTACATCCACTTCTAGATTGCCTATTTCACTTTTAGGAGCAAGTATTTCTAAAGAATGTGATCGCCTGTAAGTAAGGAAAGAGGCAGTTAAAATTTTTTAAAAGTTATTTTTTGTTAATACAATATTATTGGAGAAGATTTTTTATAGGAGTCAAGCTCAGATTTACAGACAACATCTGCATGATTCTTGGAAGTTATATCTGTGAGACAGATTGGCATAGCATACAGTCTGCTTCAGGCTCAGAAGATACCAGTTTTGATCCTAGTGATATTGCATTGTGTATATTCACACTGAAAATTAAAACTTTCTACTAGACTGCATCTGTTTGTGAGACTGCAAGGAAGGTTTTGTCCACGCTTCCATTTTTAGTTGGCTATAACAATGTCATCCAATGTGAAGGTTGGTACTCCTGAAGGAGCTCAGGCTGCCATTAAGTCCAGGTCAGGTTACTGAAGGGAAAAAAACCCTGGAAAACTCACCACTGGTTCAGTGGTATTTTGAATTCTGACTTCTTTCCCCAATCTGCCTGTTACAATTTACTTCTCAGAGTCTTAAGATAGCTACTCCATGCATTCCTTCCAGGGTATTTGGTTATCTTCAATGAGGAGACAAGAGTGGAGAGTGCTTACTCCATCTTGACCAGAATCAGATCTGAGGAAATTTTTTAATTATTGATTTTCTTTTCTTTTCTTTTCTTTTCTTTTTTTTTTTGAGACGAAGTCTTGCTCTGTCGCCAGGCTGTCATGCAGTGGCTTGATCTCGGCTCACTGAAACATCCATCTCCCGGGTTCAAGCAATTCTCCTGCCTCAGCCTCCTGAGTAGCTGGGGCTATAGGCGCAAGCCACCATGCCCAGCTAATTTTTGTACTTTTAGTAGAGATGGGGTTTCACCATGTTGGCCAGGATGGTCTCAATCTCTTGACTTTGCGATCCGCCCGCCTAGGCCTCCCAAAGTGCTGGGATTACAGGTGTGAACCACCACGCCCGGCCAATATTTTGTTTTTTGAGTAACTTCAAGCAAAATTATTCTTAGGTTTTATGTGAAGGGGATTTTGATCAGAAATATGTTTCCTCCTGCTGTTTTATTTAACAAAATGGCTAGCAGCAGCTCTTGAGTTTTAGTAAAAATCTGTATTACAAACCAATTTGATTTTTCTTTGCCATCACCAATATGTAAAGACACAGATAAATAATTATGTTTAATAATTTTAAAATGCTTAGGTTATAAATTTGATTTGATTAAATAAAAATTAAGCTTCATTCTACTTTGGACCTTTATATGAATTAGCAGCAAAACTGGTTCTAGGACTGGAGATGACTAATAGCATGCTTCAAATATCCCTTTTCAAATTTATCAGTGATGGAGATTGAAAAGTAAGATTTACTGTAATAGGCTAGAAAGAGAGAAATCAGTTTTATCTGGCCATTTCTATTTCATTATAAACTCAAGACTCAATATGAAGAGCTGATAAGTTTGCTTCTTCCTCTTTACCTACTTCTGTGAAATGCATGCCAAAGGGTGGGGTGTGCATCAAGATTCCATGACTTCTAGCTGGTACTTACCATAAAACTTTCAGTCAACACCAGCTTCTAGGATCTAGCTAGATGGTGGGTGATATCCTCATAAGCTGTGATGATGATGGGCATAAAAGTGACAGAGAAGAACCAAGAAGTTATGCTTCTGGGCTAGTGAATTTACAGTATGTAGGAGGACAGTTTATGTATGATTTTGTTTAGTCAGTGATATTTGGAGTAATGTGTGTAGTTATGCAAATCGATTCCAAATTTTAACAAGGATGTAAGAATAATAATTAGCACATGTTTTCAACTTTATTGCATTTTTATATCCATGACTATATGTGCTTTCATAGCTACCTGGGAGATAGACAGATCAGTCATGAGTAATTCTATTTACAGATGAAGAAAACTGATATACTGGCTGTTAAGGGATTTGCTGAGTGTCTCATACCACAATGCTCGCAACTCTGAAACTAGGGTCCAGAGCTCTTCTAGCCAACGTGATCCCCCCCCATAGGACTGAGTAAATAAATAGGTACATATTCATAAAGCATAATACTACCCAGTGATTAAAGTGACTGAACTAGGTAGGTAGGTAAGTGGGTAAGGTAGACAGGTAGATAGATAGATAAATAGACTTTACAAATCATCATGTTTAATGAAAAAAGTAAGCTTACATTATAAAACCTAAGTATGATATCATTTTTATAACTAAACATACAGAACCTGTATATTGCTGATGGGTACGTATATGTCTCTAACTAATATTTGAAAATAGACTGGAAGGAGACCCATCAGATAGTGGTCACCTCATGAGAGAGGAGTGGGATGGGACAAGGGTCACAAAGGGATTTCAAATAAATAAGAAAAATCATAAACAATGATCAATTATTTGTTGTTTACTATATTAATCTCTGGAAGTGTTATGTAGGTTAAAAACTATCACAAAAGTTGGGGGTGGTACTGGTAGATAGAGCAAGGGGACCTCAAGGGAAGTAAGGCATTTAAGGCTGTACCCCAGTGAGAACCATGTGCCTGACACTGAGCAGAAATCAGAGGTGTTTATTCTGGAAGTGCTGTCTTTGGCATTTAAGAAAAGCAAATACGTGTATTAGGTGAGCCCATTTGGTAACACTCCTCACTCTGGCAGAAAGTAGACCTGAACTATGGAGATCACTTTATCCCAACAGTTCTACAGTGGCAGGAGAAGCTTGCAGACCTGGACCGGACTTCCTGTCCCTGTCGCTGACGTCTCTGAACATATCATGTGATAAGATTGTGAATGAGCCATCCTTGCTGCCCACTTTCTGCTACATTATTTGCTGTCTTAATGCTTAAACTCTCTTGATAAATTTCTAGGCATGAGAGGATGCATACCAGAAGACCTTATCATGTGGAAGATGCTGAAAAATACTGCCTTGAGGATGATTTGGTCAATCTAGAGGTTCTGGATGAGGTACTAAATATTTAGTAGACAATTCTCATTGCAGACATTTGTTTCATGTGGTCTGACCTTTCTGTTGTAGAGCATGTCCTCCTCAGGTCATTTGAAAATGTAGTGGTTTGTGTAGCCATGGGATGAAGCTCAGGGAGCATTCAGTCACTGTGACCATGATCCTGTGCTATGTTTATTTAGATAGCCCCTAGAATCATGAAGAGAAAAGGATTTGGATTTTTCCAATAAAGCTCTTTATAGTGTAGCCTTAATGGTGGGTTATATCCGCTGAAAATATTTTGTTTGATAAAATTTGACAAAATATTTCAATTAACCCTTAAGAAGTTGTTTGTTCTTCATAAGAAAGAGCTTCACTTAGGGAAATCATGAAGTTAATATAGCTTGAATTCTAAATTTGAAGTCTCTGATAATCCCTACTTAAAATATGCATGTTTAATAGTGCTGTTAATTGCACTGGACCTGTTTATGCTGAGTCTAACTCTGGGGATTCTTACTTTCAATGTCTAAATCACTAAAGTGTAATAAAAAGTGTTTAATTCTGTATTTATGCCACCTAGGTTTTTAGTGCAGTGCTTTGAGAAATTAACTTACCGTTTTGTCTGTGCTCTATCAGTAGGAACAGCCCATTAAATAAAATTTTAAATACAACATTTTGACTGGTTGAGATTAGTTCTTTTCACAATAACAAGTAAAATCTTTCTTGGATATCTCAGTGTCTTTTAGCAAGTCCTAAGTAGGCCTAATTCTTTCAATGTATTCCTATTTTTCCTTTCAAGGCAAATATTGGCATTGTTTTAATGAATTAGGATCGTTAGGATCATTGTATGATTTAAATGAACTACTTTCATCTTTTAAAGAAAGATGTTCTTGGAAGAATAAATTTGTTGTCATTTTTAGAATCTATCCCTTGATTGGAAATAATATTTACTCTCAATACCATTTATCCTCTTCTTAGGATACAATTATCCATCAGTTGCAGAAACGTTATGCAGACTTGCTAATTTACACATATGTTGGAGACATCTTAATCGCCTTAAACCCCTTCCAGAATCTAAGCATATACTCTCCACAGGTAAGAGATGTTTTAAGAGCATACTGCTCCTTCATAGGAAATTAAAACTCACAAGGGCAAATGAAAAGAAATAAAAAGTAAGAATAAAATTATGCTACCCTAGATGCATATACTCCAAACTGCAGATAGTAATGTAATACAAATAGAATTTTTACATCTTGAGGATACCTTTTTAAAGCAAACTATAACAATCTTTATTGAGTGCTTACTGCATGTTGGACACTGGGTTACCTCACTTTTCACACCCTGTGGGACAGGTACTGTTGTTAAACCTAGTTGGCAGACGAGGATACTTAGCATAGAGTGGCTCCCTCTTACTAGCTCACGAAGCCAGTAAGTACAGAAGTGAAATTTGAACTCAGGCCTGCAGGCTCCAGAACCTGTACTCTACAGTCTTCCTAATGCAACAAGTCCCCTAATAAGTGACAGAGTCTTGGTTTCATGGGCAATAGGTAGTGGAGTATTAGATGGTCCAGGGGAAAGTTTCCTTTAATTATTTTCCCTTCAGTTTTCCAGACTTTATCATGGGGTGAAACGTGCCTCTAATCCCCCCCACATATTTGCATCAGCAGATGCTGCTTACCAGTGCATGGTTACTCTCAGCAAAGACCAGGTAAGAACTCACCTTCCTTTCCTATGGAGTCACACGGTTAAGACATGATCTGTCTTCCTCGTCAGCTCCTAAGTCTTCCTGAAACCTTTCCATTCTGGTTGCTGGTGCCGACCCAAAGAGACAGATGAAATGGCAGCTCTGTGGAACTTGTGCATAGATAAAGCCATAGCATCAGGAGAATGTGAAAATGCTTTTCAAGAAACATAAAGCATTCACATCAAGAGCACTCATTTTCTCTGATAAGATATAATAAAAATGTTTCTAATATGAATATGATGAGAACAGAGCAAACACAACCTGATTACACGGCAATGATTGTAATAAAAATAGCATATAGAATGGCATAAGTGAAATTCTTTCCTATTAAGGTCTTAGAATTTTCATGATTCTGTCTTTTTTGTATGAAATATTGCACAGAGGTTGACAGCGACCATGCACCACACCATTTAGCTGCTGAAAAATTGTGATAGTTTGGGTAGAGAATGAACAAACCTAAACTCAATGCTAAACACAGGCTCATCCATTTTACCTTTCTAGCCTTCTAATTCACAGTGCTGATATATCTAACCTTTCATCCCTCCTTTACTTTCAATAGGTGTATTTTTCTTTGTTTCTTTATTCTGTTTGAAATAGAAGTAGTCTAATTTGGCAAGCAAATTTCCTGAGAGTATCACTGTGTGGATTTCCTAAGACCTGGGAAGTCCCAGCTTTGGGGTTTGTTGAGTAATAGATGACATTATAAGAGTGTAGATTACAAAATGGAATACATGGATTCACTGTAGCTTAGAAACTTAGCTCCTCCAAATTCTTGTTGTTCCATTGTACAGATGTACCATAATGTATTTAATCAGTCCAAGATTTACAAGTCCCAGAGACTTGTAAAATGTCGATAGATTTCATAGGGAGGAAGTAAATGGAGAGAAATATATATTGTTTTTAAGTTAAAAAGTCACCTCACTGCGTTGTCTTTTTTGACACCATTTCTGACAGCAAATGTTGTATTTTTTCCAACACCAACCAATTCTCCAAGCCCAGCTGGGTGCCCGACGATTCAGTTCAATTCTGACACTACCTGGAGTTAGCACAGACTCCACAGATTAAGTGATTAGTGCTACAAGGAGGTTCCCACTTGAGATGCCAGCTGCAAATGGAGTACCTAGGCTTCTCACACTTCTGCCTGGCCGAATACCAGTCCAGGGGTTCTTGTGACTCTCTTTAGGTTTGATGATTCACTAGGAATGACTCAAGGAACTAAGGAAAACACTTTACTTACATTTACCAGTTTATTATGAAGGGTATAACTAAGGAACAGCCAAATAAAAGAGACATATGGGGCAGGGTATATGGGGGAAGGAAGGGGATGTGGCATACAGAGCTTCCATGCCTTTTCTGGGCACATCTCCCTCCCAGCACCTCGATGTGTTCACCAACTCAGAAGCTCTCTGAATCTCGTTGTTCAAGAATTTGTATAACTTAATCTTAAATTCCCCTCTTCTTTCTAGAAGTTGGGAGGTAGGGCTGAAAGTTCCCATACTCTAATCACATGTTTGGTCTTTCTAATGACCGGTCTGAAGCTATCTAGGGGCCTCACCTTGAACCACCTTGTTAGGAATAAACTGAGGTATGGTTGAAAGGGGCTCCTTGTGAATAACAAAAGATACTCCTACCACTGCTGGAAATTCCAAAGGTTTTAGGAGCTCAGTGCCAGGAACCAGGGACAATGCCCAATATCTAATTTTTATTATACCACATCCACTAATTTCCTTTATACATAAAGAGTTCCCTGAAATGAATGATAAAAATATCAACAATACAATAAAATATGGGCAAACAATATGGACAGGTCATGTAAAAAAAAAAGCCTCTTAAGCAAATGGAAGGAGGCCTCATTCGTAATTTTTAAAATGCAGAATAAAACCACACTGAGATACCATTTTTTAAACCTATTAGATTGTCAAAAATCTAACATCCTGTTGGTGAGGCTACAGGAGAGCAGGCACTTTCATATATTGGAATAGTCCCCAGGAAAGCAATTTGGTAATATGTATCAAATTTACAAATGTATTTACCTTTTGATCCAACATCCCCATTTCTAGGAATTTCTCCTGCAGATGAACCTGCATAAAAATATGAATTATGTATAAGGTTATTCATTGTAATATTGTTTATAATTACAAGGAAAAAACTCAAATATCCCAAGATGGACTGATTAAACAGATTATGGTACATCTGTACAATGGAACAACAAGTAGCTATACAAAAGGTTGAAGAAGGTCTCTTAAATAGGAAGATTCCTAAGATCTATTTCTCAGTGAAAAATTAAGGTGTACAGTAGTGGATGTTATATGAAGCACGCAAGTTGCTTCTGTGCTATAAATTCTTCACTTGACGGTCCATTTTCTGTGCCAGTGCATTGTCATCAGTGGAGAGAGTGGCTCTGGGAAGACAGAGAGTGCTCACCTGATTGTTCAGCATTTGACTTTCTTGGGAAAGGTATGGACTAATCTGCTTTATGTATTGTGGCGAGAAGTTCCTACAGAGTAACTGCATATTTTATAAATGATGGAAGTACTGTTTTTTTTTTTTTTATTGAGGCTTACATAAAGACATTCCATCTTTGTTATGTTTGCCTCCTGATAGCAAGGCCTCTTAAGATGTCAGCATGCTATCCTTCTTTCACACCGGGAGGAGAATAATGCCAGCGCAAATTTACTAGATTATTGGCAATTAATTTTCATGTTTTCAATGTAATAGAAACATTCAGCCATTAAGTAGTAAGAGTGGTTAAGCACTAGGAACAGGATCAGGGAAGCCACTATAGTGATTAAAAGGATGGAAAATAGAAGCCTTTGAGCAAAAGTTGAGGGAAATGAAAATTTTCAGCTTGGTGAAATCGATATTGAAAGAATGACTTCAAAAATAGTCTAGTAGTTACACTCTGAATTAGTGTACTAGGTGACTAAGAATGTATGGAATTTTTATACATAAGGTTTATAGACTATTATGATAAATGCCAGAAAAGTTGCGGGATCTATTTAAAAATCTTTCTAAACTGGTTAGGTGTTTTATCTGTCAAGGGTTTTAAATGAAATATAGCTGGATTTTAAAAACTGCTGTACTAATCTAGCCAAATCTGATTCATATGCAGATCTGGGGGGTTGCTCATATGAGAAAATGATGCTGGTGGTTGATGCTAACATCTCTTTATAAAAGGGCAATGTGGATTTGGGTGGGCAAGGGATGGGTGCCCGGCAACTTTGCTGGAGTAATGTTTCTGGAGTCTCTTCTTGACTGTTCTCTGTTTGGCACAGGCCAATAATCAGACCCTGAGAGAGAAAATTCTACAAGTCAACTCCCTAGTGGAAGCCTTTGGGAACGCATGCACTGCCATCAATGACAACTCCAGCCGTTTTGGAAAATATCTGGAAATGATGTTCACACCAACTGGAGTTGTGATGGGGGCAAGAATCTCTGAATATCTCCTTGAAAAATCCAGAGTGATAAAACAGGCAGCGTAGGTGCACTACTTTGTCACTGTGTTTTTGCCCTGCAGTAAAAACCGGTGGGGGGGGGGGCTTTGGGAATTTTAACAGTTAAGTTTTCATCCTTGTTCTTAACATTCCCCTACCCTCCCAAGGGCAAAGAATGATTTAAGCAAAGGATCAGTGGTAGATTTTAACCTGAAAGAAATTAATGGAAAGGGTACAAAGGGCTGGGGTAGGTGTGCTTTGGGGATGGGTATGCTTGTTTCTCCTGAGCTGGTTGTGTCAGGTAGAATTTAGCAGCATTGCAGACATTTTTTAAGACCCTGAGGCCCCTTAAAATTGAACATGTTTGTTAAAAAAAAAAAAAAAAAGACACCAAGAATATTTCACACGTTAATTTTGTCCTTAGATTGAGGCAGAGAAAACAATTATTCTGTTTTTAAGGAAAGCATTTGGTAATAGAAATCAATAGCACAGACTTTGATCTGGGTTCAAATGCAGGTTCTGATACTCACTGTGTGACTTTGGGCATTTCACTGACCACCTCTGTGCCTCATCTGTGAAGTGGAAATGCTACTAGTGCTGACCTCATGGGTTTGTTGTGAGGATTAACATGTTCATTTATATAAAATTACTTAAAAGAATGCCTAGTGTGGTACATCCTATCAGAGTATTAGCTACTCTTCCTATTATAATAATATAACCACTAGTGTAGTACATGCTATCAGAGTGTTAGCTACTCTTCTTGTTATAATAATAACTCTTCCTGGGGAACATCACACACTGAGGCCTGTCGTGGGGTGGGGGGTCGGGAACAGGGGGGAGGGATGGCATTATGAGTTATACCTAATGTAAATGACGAGTTAATGGGTGCAGCACACCAACATGGCACATGTATACATATGTAACAAACCTGCATGTTGTGCACATGTACTCTAGAACATAAAGTATAATAAAAAATAACAATATCTTCCTTTAATAATAATAGCTATTATAATTATTAATATTAGTAGCTCTTATTATTATTGTAGGACACCAGAGCTTCTCAGGAGCATGGTTCCGCACTTCCATATTAATGCATTATTGAATCCCTGCTGTTTGCCAGTGCTGTGCTTTGTGTTGGCTTGTAAGAGTAAACTAAATACAAAAGATTCTTGTATTCATGGGCTTGGAGTATGCGGTATACAAGGAAGGAGTAGGGGAGAATCATAGGCATTAAACAAGTAAACTTAAATGTAGAACAATTGTAATAAGCACCAGAAAGCAAAGTAGGTGCTATTAAGGTGAAACGAGAGAAGGGAAGGACACATAACCTAGTCTAGGGAGAAAGAAGGTCTCCCTGTATGTGAGATCACAGGATCACTAGGAGTTAGGCAACGAGGTGGGGACCAGAGTAAGGAGGAAAAGTGGCAAAGATAAGACTGAGACCAAATCATGCAGAGCTTTGAAACCAGGATGAGGATTTCAAACTTTTTTCTAACGGCGATAGGAAGCCACTTAACGTTTTCAAGCAGGGGAGTCACCAAACCAACTTGCATTTTGAAATGATCACACTAGCTTCAATGGGGAATGGATTGGAGGAGATGCAAGGATTGTGTTGATATGATTAGGATGCTGTTGCCAAATTCATGTGAGAGAGAACGCTGGCCTAGACTAAGGTGGTGGCAGTGGAGATGGAGAGAAGTTGAGGAGTCTGAAAGATACTGTGCAAGTAGAATTTACAGGAATTGTTCTGGGCTGAGAACCCAAGCATCTTCCTCTATCATGTACTTGGAGTTTCCTCACACAGTAGGGATTGGCATGAACATTAAACAAATGAAAGATAGAGTCAGAGTCATTTACGCTTCCCTGTGGCTTTCTGATTAATTTTTATGAGGTCCCCTGCTTCTGTCTCCCCAGCTTAGGATTGTTTTAAAATTTAGGGAACTACCTCTGACAGAATGGAAAGCATAGTGTTCTGTGTTCAAATGTAAAGTGGTCTTTTACCAAGATAGTGTGAGGAGAGTTCTCGGTCACTTAATGTGATATGTTGCTTGTTAATGTAAATATTCATATACCTTACTTTCCTCATATGCAACATGGGCATAATAATGTCAACCTCACAACGCTCTTACAAGAATTAAGTGAGAGGAAGAGAAGATGGGGCCTGTGCCAGTCCTGTTCATCCAACTGTTGGGGTTCACCCCCTTCTGGGCACACTGTAAGGTTCCTGTGTGGCTGGGTGTGGTCACATAACTGGTTCTGGCAAGTGGGCATGTAACGGCAACCCTCCAGAGTCTGGCAAAGTGTAAGGCGGGGACTGCTCTGCCAGCCACGGCTCATGAGTGACTGCAGTGAGCACAGCCCCACCACTGACCTGCCATGGACAGGTACTCTGAGCAAGAACTAAACCTGTGTTGAGTTAAGCTACTAAGATCTTGGGGTGTTTATTACTATAACAAAACCTAGCCAATCTTGACAGATAAAGGGATGGAAATCAAACTGAATTGATGCTAGCGATGGATATCAGCAGGAAAAGCTTGGAAGAATTGAGAACTAGATGGATCTGTAGAAAAACTGTAGGAAGGTAAGACTGAGATAGGTCAGCCAAAGCCTGCACATGTAACAGAGATTAAAGAACAAGTGACATTCATCTCAGGCCTTTCGGTTCCTGTCTCAGTGAAGGGTGCCACCATCACTAGATGCTCACGCTAGAAATCTAGGAGGCAGTCTCTAGGTTTCTTTCCCTCACCATCCTCATTCAGTCTATTAGGACGTTCTTTTGGTTGTTTCTCCAGAATATATATAATATTTAAGCTTACTCTTATTTTCCATCACCACTACCATTACCCTATCTGAGCTATTATGCTTTCTCACCGGGACCCCCTGACTGGTTTCCCTGTAGCGATCTTGGCTTCTTATAATGACACTCAGAGAACATGAATCCCTTTAGTCCTGTATCCCTGGTACCTGGCGCAGTGCCTACCATGACTGGCAATTAAGATGTTTATTCATTGAATAGTCACATTTTTCTATTTATATGTATATCCTATAACATCATGTTGTACATCTTAAATATACACCATAAAATGTATTTTAAAAAAATAAAAATAGGGGCTGGGCACAGTGGCTCATGTCTGTAATCCCAGCACTTTGGGAGGTCAAGGCAGCCTGGGCAACATAGTGAGACTGTCTCTACAAACACAAAAACATTAGCGGGGGATGGTGGTGCCTATAGTCATGGCTGCTTGGGAGGCGGAGGAGCAAGAATTGCTTGAGCTCAGAAATTTGAGGCTGTAGTGAGCTATGATCACACCACTGCACTCCAGCCTGGACAACAGAGTGAGACCCTGTCTCTTAACTGAATTTATTAGTTAAGAAGTCACAGAAGAGCTTTGACAGGATAAACAATCAAAGGAAGATGAGGATACCCAGGAGAGGCTGAACAGAATGAGGGCCATGCCACAAAGGGGGATAAGGGGAGAAGAAAGACAAGATTTCTTTCCATGGAGCTAGGTTGACCAAAGAAAAGATTTGCCAAAATCCAAGGGTATCTGCAGAAGAGACTGTTCTCCTCCAGAGGAAAGAAGGGGATGTGGAGCAGTGCTTTTCAAACTCTCTGTGCTAAAGGATCAGTTTTGTTTGTTTGTTTGTTTGTTTGTTTTAAATATCCCACCCATTTTGAACTAATACCTTTGTAAAATGCAGTGAAAATTAATTATCAGAAAAATTATCATGCTCTTGGATGTCATGGCAATGTCACTTGCTATAAAATGTCTAGGCATGTACTTTCCAGTTCCTTCTCTTGTTATAAACTGACAGCTGTCCACAGACTATGCTCAGAGCTGACAGCAGTCCACAGACTATGCTCAGAGTAGCACCTATCTGAAAGGACCCTGGCCAGGGTAGCCTAAAAGAGGTGGATGGCAGGAGACCAGACTAATGAATGACATTTTGAGTAGTATTTTTAAGAATACCAGCTTGGGAGAGTGAAGACTTCAGTTCTGGACCAATCCTGTTCCCTAAACTGCTGTGAGACTTGCAGGCCGCTTTCTGTCTAGGGCTCCAGTAAAGTAGAGGATTTGGCTGATGTCTGTAAGCTGGACCTCACTGTCTCTGAAGCAACATGTGGTACAAACAGAAGGCAGTAGGCATTTGGGCTGCAATAGAAAGATTTCAACATACACAACCTGAGCTGTTTCCTGTAAATGTCCCATTCTTTGAAACCTTTTGCTTGTAGTAAAGTGTGTTTAATAATGCAACATTATGACAGTTACTATACTAATCCTATCACTGTTCTGTAAGTGGGATTTATAATATTTAATTGCCTGAAAATACAAATTTGCCGTGGGATAATTTTTTGCACAGAAAGAAGATGGTGTAAAATAATTGGGATGGGGAAGCCAGAATACATTATTACTAAAGTCTCTTTTTTTTTTTCAGGGGAGAGAAAAATTTTCACATATTTTACTATATTTATGCTGGTCTTCATCACCAAAAGAAGCTTTCTGACTTCAGACTTCCTGAGGAAAAACCTCCTAGGTAAGTGTCAGGGGGGTTGGTTTTTAATTTTTGATGAATGTCCATTTAGCAGTTGACAAACTTGGAAGTAAATGGAGCTGTTTTCCTAACTGGAAACTCACAGTGTATTTAACTAAAGTGCCCGGGATGAGGTGGCAGGAACTATCTCACCATTTTCATTGTCTAGAAAGTTCAAAAACTCAACTGCACATGGTTTATTTTTTCTCAGCCATTTGCATCATTTGGCAAGCTGAAGTGGGAGGATCACTTGAAGCCCAGAGTTTGAGACCAGCCAGGGCAACATAGCGAGACCCTGTCTCACTATGTTTTTTTTTTTTTTTTAAGTAGCTACTCAGGAGGCTGAGGTGTGAGGACTGCTTGAGCCTGGGAGGACGAGGCTGCAGTGAGCCAAGTTTGTGCCACTGCACTCCAGCCTGGGTGACAGAGCAAGACCCTGTCTAAAACAAATAAATAAAATAAAATAAAATTAGCTGGGTGTGGTGGCATACACCTGTAGTCGAAGCTACTCAGGAGGCTGAGGCAGGAGGATCACTAGAGCCCAGGAGTTCAAGGCTGCAGTGAGCTATGATCATACCAGTGTACTTCAGGCTGGGCAACAAAGTGAGATCCCATCTTTAAACAAACAACAGACAAAAAATGGAAATGCCTGTACCACTTTCCAAGTCAATGCTCATTCTGTTTGGTCATGCTCCCCTTCATTTAGGTACATAGCTGATGAAACTGGAAGGGTGATGCACGACATAACTTCCAAGGAGTCTTACAGAAGACAATTCGAAGCAATTCAGCATTGCTTCAGGATTATAGGGTTCACGGACAAAGTAAGTGATCAAGAGAGAAACTCAAGTGGCAATATTCTTATATGAATGTGAGTAAAGATGTGGATATTTCTCACTTGGGACAGGATACTTGCTTTCAAATGCCATGTTGGTCGTGTTATAAGGTCTTGCTACTCAAAGTGAGGTCCCAGGACCAGAAACATTGTTATCACCTGAGAGCTTCTTAGAAATGCAGACCCTGAGGTCTATCCAGGGATGACTGAATCAGAATACAACCATTTTAACAAGAAGCCCAGAGGAACATCAAACTAGGAGAGCACTGTTGTGAGGACCATGTGTTGATAAATTGTTATCATTGTCATCAATTCATTACACATGTAATAACAAACACCAAAACAATACTGTGGTTTGTTTTTGTTTTTGTTTTCTGATTTAGGGTTGTTCCAACCATTAAAGTGAATGGGGGGTAGGAGTACAGGAACATGTAGATTACGTCCAAGTCACAGAAATATATTTATGCAAGTAGCTCCTTAGGTAACAAGACAAATTAATTAAAATCCTTTCAACTTTCTTGCAGTTACTTCCTTCTCCATGGTACACAGTTGCACATTATTAACTATAGCTCTAAGTACTGTACTACCTTTTTTTTTTTTTCTTTTGAGACAATGTTGCTGTGTCGCCCAGGCTGGAGTACAGTGGCGGGATCTCAGCTCACTGCAACCTCTGCCTCCTGGGTTCAAGTGATTCTCCTGCTTCAGCCTCCTGAGTAGCTGGGATTACAGGTGTGTGCCACCACACCCGGCTAATTTTTGTATTTTTAGTAGAGACAGGGTTTCACCATGTTGGCCAAGCTGGTCTTGAACTCATGACCTCAAGTGATTCTCCTGCCTCAGCCTCCCAAAGTGCTGGGATTACAGGCATGAGCCACCATGCCCGGCCAATACTGTACTACTCTTATCATCCTTGATACATCCTAGATACAGGCTGTTTGTATTAAATATATGCTAGGGGTGACAGACAATATTTATAACCCTGGGCTCAAATATTATTCTGTGATACATTATGTCATAGTTTCTGGGCTTCATGCCATCAATTTTGTAAAATATATAGATTCTTTTGCTTTTCCAACAAAGGGGGTGAATGATTAGGAGGTAGGTGAGAGTGTTAAATCTTAAGGGATTAGATTAAAAGACACTCCAGTTACCCTGGGAAGGCCACTCCAGATAAAGGATTACTTCTGTGTAATGCAGTGTGATGGCTAGCCCTTCCCTCCCCTGCATGGTTGATTTTAGTCATAATAGCACCCTTTTTTTTTTCTGTCTAGCCAGCTGTTAATTTTCTCTGTCAGCCTCCCACAGACCTTAAACTGACAGACAGTGGAAAATCCCAAAGGTCAGATAAAAATATAAATATATCTTCCTTGGCTCCTTAGAGGGGAGCAATTAAACAGGTACCAGCATTGTTAAAGGACCTTTGTGGTTATTAATTTATAGAACAGGCTTTTTAAAAATCAAAGATGCATCCCCAGAAGAGTTAAAGCATGGTAGGAATGGCAGTGGAGCAATTTAAAGTCACCTGTGTCATGCCAAAGTATGCAGGGTCACATGTCCTTAAAAGGGTACAGGAACCATAGAGAAGTCAAGGTTAATAATCATTAATAGAGTTAATGTTTTGTTTTGAGTACAAATATAGTTATAGAATACCGTGAAGAGATTGATCCTAGCTGAACCCATTTATGCCTAGTGTTCCATTATTGGAACGCTAACCATGTGGTAGTTATTTATACCCTACTGTTCAAGGTCATCACCAAGGTCTGATTGCAAAAATTCAAAAAATTGCAACCTCAGGCTTAGGTGGGTTAAAAGAAAGTATATAATGGTGCTGTTCTAATAACAGCAATGTACTGATAATAATAATAAAACAGATGCTATCTGTTTCAGGATAAACAACATTGAAAACTGTTAAAATCTGTTTTAGTACAACAACACTAAAGCATTAAAAACAGAAGAAATTTAGTATGTTAAGTATATGTCCTTGAAGTAAGCCATCCCTAGCCTCTCTGGGAAAAAAGGTGCAATAGAAATAAATGAATGACTGTATGAATAAACATGAAAAGAAAAACATGTAAAACATGGTGAACATTTTTAATTTGTGCCTGGTCTGTACTGTTAAATGAATAACCAGAATGTAACGGTGTCATGTGTGTATATTTTCACCATGTCCCACATTAATTCATACAGGAAATAAACCAATTTATATCAGCTGCAACCTTAGAAATGAAAGGAAGAAGCTGTATCTTATCTCTCTGACTCTGAATTCTGTAGTTCTATCTCTGCAGACAACCTGTTTTGCTGAGTTAACTCAGTTCACTTTATGTTTATAAATTCAAAGTAGTGTGACTAAATTCAGAAAGATCCAGTTGAATGTAGTCAGGAAACAGATGCCAAATGCTGATGTAACAGAACTTTCTTTTAGGTTTTTCTGGCAGACATTTCTAGATAAAGCTTAAATGAACTGATCAATTCAATCAAAATTATGGTTCTTCTCCTTTCTTATAATGTCACTAGTTCCCTGCAGGAATCCCTTAATTTTTTCTCAAACCCTTAAAGCAAAATTATGAGTAGCAAACCTTCGTGTGGAGTCAGGAGCATGAATTTTAAATCTGGGACACCAGCCAAAGTATCTGAAAGAACACTTGACCCTGAGTTTATTGTAAAGAAATTGCCCTGGTGGAGGAGCCTTCCACTAATGATGATGACTTCTTGTGGAGGGTTGGGGGATTATCCCTAAGACCTTATTGTGAAGATTGTGCTTTTCAACTCTTATTTCTGGAGCCAAACCATACAATTATATACTTGTCTTGCTGGTAGTAATTAACATATTCAATCAATAGGGTTTTAGAGATGTTTCTATTTGATGCTACATGAAAACTTTTTGGGCAGATGATCTATGTGATGGTCAAAACTGGACGTACACTATAGATCCCCATTGGAGAGGTTAGGGAGAAGCCTTTGAGATCGGCACAAAATTTCTTCCCTTTCTTCAAAATAGATTATGAATTGAGAGAGTACTGCTCTGAAGGATTACATGTGAAAATATGACTTGGGAGTCTTGAGGATTTCTAATGTCTTGATGACAGACAATAGGATACCATTGGCTTTTAAGATGCCAGATGTTGTAGAGCCTCTGCAAAGGAGACCGAGAAGTGTTGGAACAGAGCCTGTAGATAGGCCCTTCAGCTGGTCCTGATGCAGTGCTTAGGGAAGAACTGATGAAAAACTGAAGAAACTTACAAAAAAGAAAGAAAGGAAAGAGAGACTGGGAAGGGAAGTAAATTCCTAGGGATATACCAGAGAAACAACTACCGGAGATGCTTATGAGCCAGGCCAAGGGGGATTTCCTTAGAGTAGCACCAGGCTAACAGAGAAAACTAAGTTTCCTCTCAACTTTTCAATTAGCCTCAACTCTGTCAAGAGAATATCTACATCAGTAAAAGAAGTGTCTTACGAGAAAAGATAAGAAAATATCAGATATCCTGCAGTGGGGCTTTGATGGAGAAACACTCTCCCCCACTTTTGCTGATTGGTAGTGAAATAGTTTATACTCATCAACAATAAATTGAGAAACCCAGTTGGAGGACTTGGTCTTCTTGAATGAAGCTATTCCACTTTATAATATAGAAAGTTGGAAAGTGGTAGAAATAAAAAGAGATAGCAGCATAGCAAAAGTCTGCAGAAAAGGCAGAGATGCCAGGAAAAGCTCTGTAGCTGGAGATGAAGCAAGAGAAAATGGACAAGGTAAAGAAGGTGAAAAAACCTTCCCTGGCTCTCTGTGGGGAGACAATAAGAAAAATTTGATCGAAAAGGTTTAGGACAGGAAGAGTAATCCCACAGGTGGACATACAACTGATTGAATTTTGCCATGAGTGTACATGATGTTTTGACCTGAACGCAGAGGCTCCTAGATCAGAAAGGGAGAACTAATTAACCCAAGGTTATAGGACTGATGGAGTCAAGTGGGTGGAATAGCCCAGAAATATAAACTCCTTGATAAGGTGAGCATTGGTTACCCCTCTGTAGTTCTCACTAAATCAAGGAAGGAGACCCAATCGATCATTAATTTCAGTGATTCACACAGTGTTTGAACCTAAATGTTTTTGCTCAGGGTCATAGATAGTTTTTCACTTTAAATGGTTGTCTAGGCACTATGCTGAAGAGGATATTGCCAGAGAAGCAACAGGGCAAGATGCTGGTTTCAAGGGTATAGCCTTTGACAGTCATTTTCTATGGTGATTATCTCAGTGGTGAAATGCCTGGAAGTCTTATTTTGGGAGGTTTCAGAGCTTGTACTGTAATACATGAAGAAAGAGAGAGAGAAAGAGTCTTTGTGTGATGCGTGTTTTAATTACAGGAAATACATTTATTTTTTCTAAGAGTGCTGAGAGTTTCAGATAACCTCTTGAGATAACTGGGTATAGAAACAGCTGATGTAAAACTCACTGCAAGAGTCTCTGTTTTACCCCCGGGATCTGCCTCTGTGGGAAGTTGCTCAGTGTAGTGAGCAAGCCTCACACTGTATTGATCTAAGTAATGAGGTGCTGTCATGTTAAATCCAAGCAAGTCCCAGAAAACCTATTTAGTAGGTGTTCTCCTTAGCCACTCTTAAGTTGGGTGATTAAACAATGATTCTTAAAGTAAAAAACATGACATACTGCCTTTGATTTAGAAGTTGGAAGAATAACATTTATCCATTGTAGAAGCCTAGTTTAAAATCTTCATTTGTCTTTGTAGCATTATCAGGTATCCAGCAGATGTCACTATTATAGTCTGTGTTCCTCTTTTTTGCTTTACTGAGTAATGTTTACAGGAAGTTGTAATCTGTGAGGCAATGCTTTATCAGTGGTCTAGTGACTGTTCCTATTCCTTTGCTGCTATGTAGAGTACTAAATCAAGTTACCTGCCTGAATATTTTTGTGAAAGTACTTTTCTCTAAGCATAAAATGCAAAATTTTCCTATTTCATTGTTTCACATATAGAAAATGTAAGTTTTTAAATAAGTAAATATACCCTTTAATTTTTTTTTTTACTATTAATGATACATATGTATTCAACTTTCAATATAAAAATAGAGCTTAGATAATCAGAACTGTTTTTACTCACATTTCTGACACCAAATATGTGGGGTTTTCTCCCCCATACCAACAAATTCTCTGGCACCAGCTGAGTGTCCTACAATCCACTCAATTCTGACACTATCTACCTGGAGTTAGCATCAGATCCCACAAGCTAAGGGCTCAGTCCCACAAGACTACCCTGACTCCAAATACCTATGCTACTGTCTTCTATACTTCTGACTGACTGACTATAAATTGAGAGTCCCCACAACTCCCTCCTCAGATTTGATAATTTGCTAGAACAGTTTATAGAACTCAGGAAAACACTTTACTTACCATTACTGTTTTATTATAAAGGATACAACTCTGCTGGGCACGGTGGCTTATGGCTGTAATCCCAGCACTTTGGGAGGCCAAGGTGGGCAGATCACCTGAGGTCAGGAGTTCAAGACCAGCCTGACCAACATGGTGAAATGCCATCTCTACTAAAAATACAAAAATTTATCCGGGCGTGGTGGCAGGTGCCTGTAATCCTAGCTACTCGGGAGGCTAAGGCAGGAGAATCGCTTGAACCCAGGAGGCAGAAGTTGTAGGAGGTTCCATTACATTCACATGATTGGTTAATCATTGGCCATTGGGAATTAACTCGATGTCTAGTCTCTCTGTGCTCCCAGAGACTGGGCTGAGGAGGACCCAAAAGTTCGAACTCTCTAATCACATGATTGGTTCCTCTGGCAACCAGCTCTCCATCCTAAAGTTAACTAGAGGTCCACCAAGAGTCACCTGCTTGGCTGGGCGCGGTGGCTCAAGCCTGTAATCCCAGCACTTTGGGAGGCTGAGACAGGCAGATCACGAGGTCAGGAGATTGAGACCATCCTGGCTAACACAGTGAAACCCCGTCTCTACTAAAAAATACAAAAAAACTAGCCGGGCGAGGTGGAGGGCGCCTGTAGTCCCAGCTACTCGGGAGGCTGAGGCAGGAGAATGGCGTAAACCTGGGAGGCGGAGTTTGCAGTGAGCTGAGATCTGGCCACTGCACTCCAGCCTCGGCGACAGAGCGAGACTCCGTCTCAAAAAAAAAAAAAAAAAAAAAAAAAAGAGTCACCTGCTTAGTATAAACTCAGGTATGGATGAGAGGGGCTTGTTGTAAATAACAAAAAGACTCCTAACATTCCTATCACTCACTTTCAAGGGTTTTAGATGCTTTTGTGTCAGCAACTGGGGGCAAAGAACAAATACAATTGTCCCTCGGTATATGTGATGGATTAGTTCCAGGAGCCTCCAATTCATATACCAAAATCCAAGCATACTCGAGTCCTGCAGTCAGCCCTGCAGAACCCACATGTATGAAAAGTCAGCCCTCTGTATATGTGGGTTTCACATCTTGTGAATACTGTAGTTTTGATCCATGTTTGGTTGAAAAATAACTATGTATAGGAGGACCTGTGCAGTTCCCACCTGTATTGTTCAAAAGTCAATTGTTGGCCGGGCGCGGTGGCTCATGCCTATAATCCCAGTACGTTGGGAGGCCAAGGCAGGTGGATCACCTGAAGTCAGGAGTTCGAGACCAGCCTGACCAACATGGAGAAACCCCGTCTCTACTAAAACTAAAAAATTAATTGGGCATCGTGGCACATCTACTCAGCTACTCAGGAGGCTGAGGCAGGAGAATCACTTGAACCTGGGAGGCAGAGGTTGCGGTGAGCCGAGGTAGCACCATTGCACTCCAGTCTGGGCAACAAGAGCGAAACTCCATCTCAAAAAAACCAAAAAACAAAACAAAACAAAAAAAACAAAAGTCAATTGTTGGCCAGGCACGGTGGCTCACGCCTGTAATCCCAGCACTTTGGGAGGCTGAGGCGGGTGGATCACCTGAGGTCAGGAGTTCAAGACCAGCCTGGCCAACATGTCGAAACTCCATCTCTACTAAAAAATACCAAAAAGAGCTGGGTGTGGTGGTGCGTGTCTATAATCCCAGCTACCCGAGAGGCTGAGGCAGGAGAGTCGCTTGAATCTGGGAGGCAGGAGTTGCAGTGAGCCGAGATTGCGCCACTGCACTCCAGCCTGGGTGACAGAGCAAGACTCTATCTCAAAAAAAGGTTAGTTATATATATTTCTTGTTATATAAAAATATAATTTCATATACAATTATCACAGATAATTTCTAGTGACTCTCAAAATATTTCCTGACTTCATAACTATATAGTCCATCATTTAACTTTAAAATATTCTAGGAGCCATGAATGAATGTCTTCCCAACTGCTTCATAAAAGCGATATTCCAAAGAGGTTAAGGAAACAGCTCCGCTCTTGCTTTGAACAAAAGATCATACCTGAATTTGGGAGCTGGTATTAGTTAGGGTAAAAGGCTAAAAGTGGCTTAAAGAACAAAGAAGATTAGTTATCTCTTATAACTGTTTCCAGATAAGAGGGTCAGGTGGCAGAACAACTCCCTTTCTGCGATTGTTGGTCTAAGGCATCCTCACCAGTGGCATGGTTAAGGCTGGGTTGCTGGGAGTTTCAGCCAGCAATAATGAGAAGGAAAGTATAGAGGAGGTATGCTCATGCCCATAAGGCCTGGGCCCAGAAGTGACCCACATCATTCTGCTTGCTTCATTGTTAAAATGTGGTTATATGATGACCTCTAACTGCAAAGGAGTTTGGGAAATTTGGCTGTGTGTCCAGGAAAAGAGGGAGAATGGACTTTGGTAAACAACTGGTAGTTTCCACTACAGGTCTAGTGGTTCATTAGTTTGATTGGCAATGACCTTCATATATGGTTCTTGATGTCCTTTTCAGGAGGTGCACTCAGTGTACAGAATTTTGGCCGGGATTTTGAATATTGGGAACATTGAGTTTGCAGCTATTTCCTCTCAACATCAGACTGATAAAAGTGAGGTGCCCGATGCTGAAGCTTTGCAAAATGGTAATTATTTGATATTTGTGGGCTGTGTTGTTGCCAAAGCACATGCTTCTTTAGGCTCTGTAAAATATAATGCAGCGTTTGCTAGTCTTTTTTTTTTTTTTTTTTTTGAGACGGAGTCTTGCTCTGTCACCCAGGCTAGAGTGCAGTGGCACGATCTCCGCTCACTGCAACCTCTGCCTCCTGGGTTCAAGCATTTCTTTGCCTCAGCCTCCAGAGCAGCTGGGATTACAGGCACCTGCCACCATGCCTGGCTAACTTTTGTATTTTTAGTAGAGACGGGGTTTCACCATGTTGACCAGGCTGCTCTTGAACTCCTGACCTCATGATCCACCCCCCCCACCATCGGCCTCCCAAAGTGTTGGGATTCGCCCAGCCTGCTGGTCCTTCTAACAGCTCTGGATGTTTTCATGAACTAGTATTTCCCCAAGGATGTCCTGTGGAACACCAGTGTTCCTTCCATAAGCTGCAAGAGTTCTATAGAAAATAATTCTATGGCAGGTAATTTTGGGTATTGGTTTTTAACCTTAGTTGTTTTTGAAAAAATCATCTACAAACTGAAAAAAATACAGGAGGTTGGGCCCATTCTGAATCCACTATATCAGCATATACAGGAGAAGAAAGCAGGCACCTGTTTATTTTTAAAGTTCCACAGGTAATTATGGTGGCACAAAGAGTGAGAATCCTCAATTATGAAAAACAAACAAACTGATTTAAATAAAGTAAAAACCTTTTTTGTGTTAAACTGTAGGACATTTTAGGGCCTTTACTATAAGAGTATATTTTGTGACTGTCTAAGGGTAAAATACAGTCTGCAGCTATTTCCCCAATTTATTTGGCAAAAGACCACCTCGTCTTCCTTTTTTTTCGTCAAGCATCTATGAAGTAAGAGCTTTCAGAACAGTTTGGGAGATACTGTGTCAGTCTGGAAGCTTCTTGGAGTTAGGGACCTAGCCTGTTTATCTTTGAGTGAAAAGTACCAAAATGGAGTCTGGCACATAGTGGATGTTAATAAATGCTGACAGACTGAATGAACGAAGGTCTGGCTACATTCTGTGTTATCCTTACTCTTTGTTTCAGCTGCCTCTGTTCTGTGCATCAGCCCCGAAGAGCTCCAGGAGGCCCTCACCTCCCACTGTGTGGTCACCCGGGGCGAGACCATCATCCGTGCCAATACCGTAGACAGGGCTGCGGACGTTCGAGACGCCATGTCCAAAGCCCTGTATGGGAGGCTCTTCAGCTGGATTGTGAATCGCATTAATACACTCCTGCAGCCAGACAAAAACATATGGCAAGTTCCTCGGAGAGCAGAGGGCTCAGGAGAGCTGCCATTGACCCCGCCGTCCCTTAGCGTTTGCAAAAGGAAGCATTTGGTCCTCTCTGGGATTTTCTTTCTTTTTTTTTTGTGGAGTCAGAGTATCACTCTGTCGCCCAGGCCGGAGTGCAGTGGCAAGATCTCCGCTCGCTGCAACCTCCACCTCCGGGGTTCAAGCAATTCAACTGCCTCCGCCTCTGAGTAGCTGGGATTACAGGCGCGTGCCACCACGCCCGGCTAATTTAGGCCTTCTCTTTTAGAAGACACAATGAGATCCAGGAGAGTTGAAGCGTTTGAACCCGAGAGGCAAATGACTGAAGGAGCCACTAAAGTGTAGTATTTGAGAGAACAGTCTTGGCTGGGAGCTGGACAAACTGGGTTCGCACCCAAACTCTACAACTTAACCCATTTATGCCTGAGGTGGCAATTTTTTGAATTTTTTCAATCAGACCTTGGCGATGACCTTGAGCAGTAGGATGTGAATAACTCCCATATGCTTGGCGTTCCAATAATGGTTTTAATCAGCTTCATGTTCTAAGTCAGTTTTCTCACCTGTAAAATAAGGAATATAATATCCTCTTCATAGTGTTGTTTTTAGAATCAAAGAGACATTTTATGAAAAATTTTAAAGCACACTATCTTACATTATTATTCCTACTTCTTCGACTACTTTTCCTTGCTCTTTCCTTAAACATAGTGGTTTCCCATATTGTGGAGGAGTTCACCACATCCAATTCTGAAGAGTACTCTTCCAGTTACCTTTGTGGGTAGATAGGTGGGAGAATAAATAAGCAACAGCTTCAACCCCTTCAAACAAAAGGACTTTTAAACATCTATTTTATATATGGAGTTCCTGAGTAAGATTCTAAAGGATTCTACTGCTTAAAAAAAAGAAGTTGGAAATGCTGTTGAAAGTCCGAAAGAACAAATAGTTTAAGACACAAACTGCTTCTGTTCTTAGGGGTGGCAGGATGCTGCTTTCCATGAGTGGCTGAATTGGGTACTTGAGTTGATAAACACTTGGGCACATATATTCTCATCATCTTGAGGTGGGTGTTTCCTCCTCTAAATAGTTTTGTTCTTCTCTCTCACGCAGTAGTGCAGAAGATGGGATGAATGTGGGGATCTTGGATATCTTTGGATTCGAGAATTTTCAGAGAAATTCATTTGAGCAGCTCTGCATAAACATCGCCAATGAGCAAATCCAGTACTATTTCAATCAGCACGTTTTTGCTCTTGAGCAGGTAATAGTGAACTCTGAGGTAACTAAATTTGATGGGGAAAAGGTGTCTCCAAGCTGCCCACAATTTGTAGCAGAAACCCTGTAGACTAACTGGCAAAAGACCCTAGAGAGAAAACAGGGTAAGGCAGTCCTGGCTAAATAGTCTAAACTTATCTGAAAAAGGTCTTGATTTCTGTGGAAAGGTACATTTCCTCACTTGAGTGGAGCTGGTGATAAGTCACTCATTTAAATCTTGCGTCAAAACTCTTTTGTGCATATTGCTCAAAATGCTGTATCTCTTCTACTTTATTTAACTAAAAATATTTATAGTTGTGTTCAAAATGATACAGATGACCTGGAATTTGGGACATAGGTTCTTAACTGCTATACTAGCCCTCGCTATCCCCTATCTGCTATGTACCAGATCCCTCAGTAACTGGAGAGGTATCTCCAGAGAAGAGTAGGATGTGTTCTTGTTTTTCTAGAAATGGAAATTGTCCCTCTGTGAGTTTAATAATAAATTGTGAAGACAGAGTGAGAAACTAGTGGACCCAAGGGATGGAGCTCTTTTCCTGGGGCAGCAGCCTACATAGCAGTCTGCTCAGCCCCAACCTTTACTTAAACCCTAAGACTCTCTTCTGTGTGAAGTAGTTGCAATAATGAAACATTCTGGCTAAGCCTCTTGGATGCAGGGATAATTGTTTTAATGTAGGCATGAGGACACACAAACTAAACTGTGATTAGATACACACAAAGACATTTCGTGAAAATACCAGCATTGCTTTTATCTCTGAAGCTGGATAAATCTGTATAGCACTCCTCTCCCATCCACTCTTGTTTCGGTCCAGGTTCCTTCCACTTATTTCCCTGGCAATCTGGAGTTTTTTTTTTTTTTTTTTTTTTTTTTTTTTGAGACGGAGTCTCGCTCTGTCGCCCAGCCCAGGCTGGAGTGCAGTGGCGCGATCTCGGCTCACTGCAAGCTCCACCTCCCGGGTTCACGCCATTCTCCTGCCTCAGCCTCCCGAGTAGCTGGGACTACAGGCGCCCACAACCGCGCCCGGCTAATTTTTTGTACTTTTAGTAGAGACGGGGTTTCACCGTGGTCTCGATCTCCTGACCTTGTGATCCGCCAACCCTAGATGATTCCTTTATAGAATTCCTTGCAGAAGAGAATTCTGTTTTCTTGGTTTAAACCACATTTCTCACTAAAAAAATTTTTTTTCAGCTTTACTTCCTTGTACATTAGTTTCTAAATGATAAGTTACCAAGTCCACGTTTGACAGAGAGATTTTACTGGGTTTAGCTGCCTGCCAGAGGCCACTTGAAGTCAGATTTAAATGCACAGCTTTAATGGTGTTATATGCAGAAGATTCCTTTACTATACACATAAAACATATCCTGCTTTCCACATGCATTCAGTGTTGCTAGACCCAGAAAGTCCACGTCAAAGTATCCTGGTGGTACCAAGGCTGGTTTTGGGCTGGAGAGAATCACAATCCATTTCCCTCCAGATGGAATATCAGAATGAAGGCATTGATGCTATACCTGTGGAATATGAGGACAACCGCCCGCTCTTGGACATGTTCCTCCAGAAACCCCTGGGACTACTTGCACTTTTGGATGAGGAAAGTCGGTTTCCCCAAGCAACTGACCAGACCCTGGTTGGTAGGTACCTTCTGAGAAAAAGGCATATACATTTAGAACAAAACTTGGTTCGTGTCATCAATTGAGTGTACTTTAATGAATTTACCTTACATATTTTGTCTATGTGGTGGGTTGTAAGAATATAGGCCTTCTTTTTAATTGAATTGAAATGTAGTCGTAGAATTTGAATCTTAAAGCAAACCCATCATTATTCCTAACCCTTCCCACTTTCCTATTCCTGCCAACATGATTAGCATTACCCCATGTTGATTTCACTTTTACGCCTTCCTCTCTCTTCTTTCCTATAGCCAATGTTTGCTTCCCATACTTTGTGTGCCCCCCTCTCATGTCTTCCCCCTGGACTCCCATCCACGTCTAATTTGATTTCGTGTAGAAGCCCTTTCCAGTCTCCTTGGCTTCCAGGCTCCTACCTTCCCCATCTACCCTGGATATCGCAGCTAGTTTAGTCTTTCTAAAGCCACCTTCTCATTAGTTTGCTGTTATCTTCGGGATGAATACAGGGCATCTCCTTCTGACGTCAAAGGCCCTCTATTCTGTACCCTATTCCTCTTGAATCTTCAGTGTTTTTCACAACCTTTGTTCCTCACTTAGATTGTGAGGTGCTTGGGGCAATGAAGCCTCAGTCTTTACGTGCTTTTAGCGCTTAACAGTTTCTCACACCTAGTAGGCTTTCAACCACAATAGCAAAGATTGTGTGTTAAAGGAGGAATAAAAAGTTTCAAGCCTTTTCCCCAGAGGGAAAATTGATTTGTGGCAGAGATTCACCTTTATGAGTTGAAATTGTAACCCTCAGTGGCTTTCTTTTATATATAACATTGTCACAAGTTGCCCAGATGAGTTTAAACCAGGGTCATCTGCCTTCCATGGGATACCTTTATGGTTCTAAAACTAACTGGCAGGGCCTCTGGTGTCATCAATGTCCATGCTAGGAGTTCTTAGAAACAGCAGGAGAACATACGACCTTAGAGCACAGGCTGACACTAAAGACAACGCTACACAGCTAAGCAAGGATGTGACAAATGCCCATCGTATCGGTGATCTTTCTCCACCCTTGTTAATATCAAGGCCTTATTCTGAAAGCCCTTATTCTGAGTCACTCATGGCTCAAGGAACAAGTTTTTGTTTGAAAGAGAGAATAATTCACATTGTAACTCTCCAACATAAAAATCCACACAGATAAATTTGAAGATAATCTACGGTGCAAATACTTCTGGAGGCCCAAAGGAGTGGAGCTGTGCTTTGGCATTCAGCATTATGCTGGAAAGGTGAGAGCAGTGTGATAGTTACTAGACCTGAATTTGACAAAGGGTAAGTGTCTGTATTACCCTGTCTGTGCTGCTCATGAGATTGCTTACAGATTTCTTTCCCCTTTTAATTCTTCCTGAATACCTAATCATAATTCTTAAAGTTTCTCAGTGGTGCCACTCACAGAAAGTTGCCCCTGGCATAGAAGCAATTTCTTACTGGGGTGGCCCACAGAGTTGCCATCTGCTTCTCACCTGAGGTTTGGCCTAGAACTGACAGCTCTCCAGAGAGGAAACATATTACAGCTTTTTGCGGTGTTTAGTGGTAAATGTTCACATTCTAAAGTCATTTGGAGACATGTAGGTAATGGAGGAAGGTTAATATCACAGTGGGACTCAATTTTTAGTACTTTAATCATATGTCTAAGGGCCCCAAAATGCCCAGATGAAAAGAAAAAAATCCACGTTATTATCCAGATGTTAAGCTTTTACAACTTAACTGATTTCCACTTTTCATACATTATGCCTCAGTCTGAATTTCAAGTTCCTGAAGCAGATTAGTGACTGATTCAGGAAATTCCCTATCTTATAACCACAAGCTCCTTGCTTATGTTACTCCCAAAGGAGCCATTTGAATTATGGCTGATTCGTTCCTCTGGGGTCTGATGAGCTGTAGGTCCAGAAAATTGGTAGGAGTTCAATAAAAGGCATTTTTGATTATTTTATTGATTTAAGATGTATTGAAATTGTCTTTCATATTCATATCATGCCGTTGTAACTGATTTTCCTGACTGGATGTTGGGAAATTCTAGTACAAGGGAAGGGGATTGTTTTTCTCTCCAAATAGTACTTTATGGTGTCTATTTTGGATCTTTGTTAGAAATTGCAATTCCGTTTTTGACCTACCTCAGCATATTAATGTCCTCCTCAGAGTCTGAAATACTGGCATCGACCCTGATTCCCCTCCTCATTCCTCTTTATTGCCTCCCATTCCTGTCCTTCTCTTCTCACCTCTCTCTGTCCTTTTATACCTATGTCCTACCCACCCCTCTTCTTGACTCGTTCTTTTCCTTTCCTGATTTTAGGGGAAAAACTTTTTTTTTTCCCCCTGGTCTCTGTGTCCTTTGCTGCATCATTTGCCATTCAAAGCTTATTTGTAGAGAAGGAATTCTCTGAGGGTGGTCCTTACAATTTATATGAACTGGATCCCCTCTGTTCTGAAAACCAAGAACTACTCAGCATCCTTAAGTGATCACTCAGATCGCATGAGGACCTACGGAGGCAGTGAGAGTGCTTAAAGTAGTTGTGAGCATAGAGGCAAACTGCCTGAGTTTTGATACCTACCTACCACCTGTGAAATGTGTGACCAGGAGCACATTCCTCAACCTCTTCCTAAGTCTCTGCCTGTCTACCAGTAAAATGGAGATAATAACAGTGTTTAGCTCATAAGATGGATGCTTTGCACATGGCATCTAATATATTTTAATAATTATTCTGATGTGATTTATCTTCAAAAAGCAACTAGACAGGCCAGTGCGGTGGCTCACGCCTGTAATCCCAGCACTTTAGGAGGCCGAGGCAGGTGGATCATGAGGTCAGGAGGTCAAGACCATCCTGGCTAACACAGTGAAACCCCATCTCTGCTAAAAATACAAAAAATTAGCTGGGCGTGGTGGCACATACCTGTGGTCCCAGCTACTCAGGAGGCTGAGGCAGGAGAATCGCTTGAACCTGGGAGGCAGAGGTTGAAGTAAGCCGAGATCATGCCACTGCACTCCAGCCTGGGCGACAGAGCAAGACTCCATCTCAAAAAAAAAAAAAAAAAAAAAAAAAAACTAGACAATAAGTTAAGATAAACTGGTCTGTCAAAAATCCTAATTTTTCCCTTTATCTGGTGCTGTGCATATAAAAGCGTGGCTATGTCAAGATTAGTTCTATATAGAGGTCAATTAATGACTGGCTAAACAATTTGCCAGAGTCACCAATGATGGACAGCTGACTTGGCTAATTTGCCGTTTGCTATTCATGTTACAGGTATTATATGATGCTTCTGGGGTTCTTGAGAAGAATAGAGACACTCTCCCTGCTGATGTGGTTGTGGTCCTGAGGACGTCAGAAAACAAGCTTCTTCAGCAGCTCTTCTCAATCCCTCTGACCAAAACAGGTACCTGAGAACCCTCTGATAGCCCTTCTCCCGAAGCTTTTGCAAGACCAGGTGGAATTTTTCAGTTAGTGTCTGAATACTGCTAGGGCTGCACCACTAACGTTGAATTTCTTTAAGCAGAAGTAAGGGTCTAAATTCAAGAAAAGGAAAGTGATTGTTTCTTTTGTAATTTAATTATGCAGCATCAGTGTGTACACAGACATGTGTGCACGCACACATAAACATACATACACTATCCATAACATGAACTCTTAGACTTTCTCGTCCTTCTTTTCATTCTTCCCTTTATAAAGCCATACGATATCATTAATTCATGCTAAGCACTCTAGGATAGTCTCAGTTTACCAAGACTTATCAGGAAGATTATTTCTATTTGTGTGTGATTCCAAGTGAAAAAAGGAGTATGCTGAATCAGAGGTCAGGGGATCCTCAAAGATCACCTTGGTCCAATTTCTACCCAGTTATGACCCCACCCCACCTCTCTCCTAACCAACTTGAAACAGGTCCATCACTGGCCTATGTATGTGGCCTTCGCCTACTTACAGTTACCTTCTCTTTAGTTGCTGTAGTCCTCATGCCAAAAAAGCAGGAAACTAGGGCCAAAGAACAGAACTTCCAGGTCTTAACTGTTTTTCCAAATGGATTCTAATTGAGTCAGCCTTTTAGAATGTACCTGGGATTCTGCTGCTTTTAGCTGGGTGGCCAACTCAGCCTTCTCACAGCTCTACTCTCAAAGGCTTTGTGTTTTTAGGCTAGGTCTGGAAATAGCAGTGGGCATGCTTTTAAGAAAAAAAGGAAGAGAAACCTCTTTATCACTGTTCATTGTTCACTATTTCCTCTTCTTTTCTTCCCACATCCCTCTTAACTGGTTGCCAGATCTGATTTTTAGCAACTTGCAGAGGAATGAAAAGCCTGGCTAAGAAAAAAAAAAAAAAAAAAAAAAAGCCACACTCTACAGCCTTTGCTTCATCTTAACTTGGAAGGAAAGTTGAAATCCGGCTGTTTCTTCAGACATGCTCCTGTAAACAGAACTAGTAGCAGTGCCCATCGGAAGCCTGCCCTACAGCTTCCATTCCATGCCTTCCTTGGGGCAGCCAGGATTTAGTTCAGTATGGACTCCCGGGAGCTCGGGGCAGGTGTGGAAAGGGCTGGCTGGTGTTTCCTTACCAGAGACCCAGGGATGTAGATTCCTCATCAGGCGACTTCAGCACAGAGGTGAAGAGACAACCGTTATTGATAGGGGACATGCTCTCTGGGAGAAAAATCTATCCAAATAACTCTTCAGCTGGCATTTACATCCTCCCACAAATATTAATAACGGCTTGTCAAATCTGTTCACAACTTTGGAATTTCCGATTTTTCAACCTTTGGCAAAATAAAAACCATTTAACAGCCTGGACCACTAGGTGGCGCTATGGAGAAAGTAAGGCCCTGCAGCCAGTCTCTTCTCCCTTGATTCACCCAATTGTGGGAGGAACAGGAACAAAGAGATAACCTCAGCTGCTGCTGCTTTTTCACTCCCTCCGGAAGAGCTTTCCTCTTGTCTTGTAACTGTTAATGAATCTTGTTTTGAAACTACACTCCACACCACTTGATAGAAACGGAAGTGAAGAATAAGACTAGAAACAAACCCATGATGCCCCAATAGGCTTCCCAGTATTCCTGAGGTATATATATGCGTAGTAATTTCCTTTAAGATCCTAAGCTTGAGTATAGCTTAGGATTCTCCACATTTCGAGTATAACTAAGAAGCCACAAACATCAACACTTATAAGCATGATTCTGTTGTCTTTTCCCGGAATTATTTATGTAGGAATGAATTCAATCAACAAACATTTATAGAACAACTTCTAGTAATAAAGTCCTTTTTAGGCAGTGAGGGAAATACAGCAGTAAAGGTAATATGGCTTTGCCATACACCAACTAGAATTTTGTTTTACCTTCATTTTCTATATAGAATTTTCTGTACAGAATTGGGCGCTAATGTATCTCTTTATGACAATAGTTGCCCTCAAACCTCAATTCTAACATGATTGTGCATCCTGTGTTGAATGTCAGAATATTACTTTTCTAATTTTTAAAACACTCATAATCTATATTTTTGGGGGCTATTATGTTACAGCCTTTGAAGATGGGAAACCTCACAGGACAGAAATAAGTTATGCTGTTCGTTGCCAATGCTTGTTTCAGGCATGTCCCTCTCATGAAGGGGAAGGTGCCTACATATCTTGACATTCCCACTAGAAGCAAGATCCCACACCATCCTGGCACTTTGGAAGAGAATATACTAATATTTTCAATGCATAAGAAACCATTTTCTTGTCATTTTTATTTTTCCTTGCTTTAATTGTTTTATTGAAATTAAATGCAACACTAGTTCAGTAAGCATAGATATTATGGGCAATTACTTCACAAACTCCTTTTGAGGAATGAACTACAGGGAGGAAGGAAAAAGATCAAAGTTGAGGCCAGACACGGTGGCTCACGCCTGTAATCCCAGCACTTTGGGAGGCTGAGGCAGGTGGATCACAAGGTCAGGAGTTCGAGACCATCCTGGCCAACATAGTGAAACCCCATCTCTACTAAAAATACAAAAAATTAGCTGGGTGTGGTGGCGGGCACCTGTAATCCCAGCTACTAGGGAGGCTGAGGCAGGAGAATCGCTTGAACCTGGGAGGCAGAGGTTGTGGTGAGCTGAGATCATGCCATTGCACTCCAGCCTGGGCAATGGTACAAGACTCCTCTCAAAAAAAAAAAAAAAAAAAAAAAAAAAGATCAAAGTTGGCAAGCCTTGGAGGCAATTAGCCCAAAATGTAAAAGGAGGTCCAGTGCTGGACTCCTCAATTTTGAAAGAGGAAAGTACGTTTGTTGGGAAGACTCCTAAGAGATGTTGGCAGTGGTCTGGTTCCTGATCTTAGTGGTGGTTACATTATATTTATTGTGTGGATGCTTGCATTATATTTATTATGCTGTACATTTATGTTTTTCATACTTTGTGTGCATTCTGTGTCACAGTAATGTTGGTTTTTTTTTCTCCAAAAGATAGAGAAGACCCCTTAAAATGCAAAGAAAAAAAAAAAGCTTGACGTAGTAGCACATGGCTAGAGTCCCAGCTACTCAGGAGGCTGAGGCAGGAGGATCACTTGAGCCCAGGAGTGCAAGGCCAGTCTGGGCAACACAGCGACACCCCATCTCTGAAAAAAAAAATTAAAATTAAACTTGTTTAAATGCAAAGAAAAACTTTAATTTCTTTATCAAAGGATTCCTGACAGTTAAGTTGAGGTTTTCTGGTAGCTAGATTGCCACTGTCCTTTGCTTTCAACAGAGCCCCAGGATCACTTTCCTATTCCTTCAAGTTGCCTCCTCTCTGGGCTGCTGGGCAGGTAACAGTCCTTCATTAGTATATATCAAAAACAGTGTAGTCACGCATAGCTTAATGATGGGGATGCATTCTGAGAAATGCATTGTTAGTTGATTTCATCGTTGTACAATCATAGAGTTCTTACACAAACCTAAATGATATAGCCTATGATACACCTAGGCTATATGTTGTAGTCTACTGTTTTGGGGCTGTAAACCTGTACAGTATGTTACTATACTGAATGTTGTAGTTAATTGGAAGACAATGCCAAGTATTTGTGTATCTAAACATATCTAAATATAGAAAAAGTAGAGTACAACTATGGTATAATAATGTTATGGGACCACCAGTTTGTATGCAGTCCATTGTTGACTAAAATGTACATGGCACATGACACTACTGGGGCTTGATTTAATTTCTTGTCAAGGTTCAGAGGATCAACCTATGTGTTTATATGTGCAATCGTAATATAAAATCATAGATAGTAATCCAGTTGGCATTTTCTTGTTTCCAGCTCCCATTTTCCAGAGTGCTGAAGAGATTAAAAACCAGGAGGAGTAGAATAATGAGGCCCAAGGTCACCAGGAGACAGGGCTTCTCCCAGGTTTCTGCAGCCCCCTTCTGCTGACACCCGGTTGCATCTGGTTGTGGAGGTGCCTGTGCCTGAGAGGCACATTCTCACTGCAAGGTTCTCAGTGACTTTCTGGTAAAGGGAGGCAGCCACAGTCAATATGAATTCTCTCTGTTCTCTTCTCATGCTTCTGCAACCAGCCTTCTGCCTGCAGATGGGCCACTTCAGACATGATGACATGTTCTTTGTAATACTTCCTATTGATAGGAAATCCTCTGAAGATTTTAGGTGTGAAAATTTGAAGTAGCAGCAACACTGCTTTCTAATCCTTCAGCTGGAACTTTTCACACTGAATAATCTAAACAGAAAAACATTAAAAGGAAGGATGTTATAACAGGGTTTCAAGGCATATTTTCCTGTTTGGGGAATGTTTCACTTGCTACTAGTAAACTGAGAGAAAAGCTTAAAAGGCTCAGGGGAAGAAAGAAAGAGGATTTCAAAAAGAACTTGAAAATTCATTTTTGTCTTTGAATCATGAATTCTGATTTCCAAATAGTAGTTTGGGGTGTTAAAGAAGATGTGAACTTGGGAGAAACTAGGAAAAATAAGAATAGCACCAGAGGGAACATTCTCTGAACCTCAAAGTTTGATTTTTGCTTCAGAACTAGAACTGAGTTTTACGCTCATTGCCTTCTTCTGTCTGAAAACTCAGGTCTCTTCCGTGGAATTTGATTTGCAGTGAAAATCAACAATAAAGTATCTCTTTCTTGACTTCTATTTGCTCCTCTTTTTCTGGATAGGGGGACAAGATGAGCCCCCCCATTGTCATATCTATAAAGCACTATAGCACCTTCACTGCTGAAATCCTTGCTGTCAATTTTCTGAGTCCTGATTCTGTAATGCCCAAAATGAATTAAGCTCTTAAGAGAGCACCTTTTGGTATCCATCTCTCAGTTTCCATTTTCCACTTATGGCTGTTGCTCTATCCTGACAGTTTAGCAAAAGGGTCTGGCAGATGAGCTGAATCTAAGTGATGAAATTTCAAGGCCACAGACATGGATAGTGCTGGCTTTTCCTGGAATGGAGGCTCTGATGAGCCAGTTCCATCAGGGAGCCCTGGGGAGTGATTCCTCCTTACAAAGAGACCCACCTCTTTCTATTTAATTTGGGAGTGTATCTCAGTCAATCAATAATTATGTATTTGGAATCTATCTAGATATGGTGCTGTGCATAGATTATTTCTAGAAGTAACACAACAAAGTCCCAGCTAGAATGGCCAGAGATCAATAGTGCCAAATCCCAAAATGTATAAAAGATGAACAAAAAATCTAAATTCTGAACAGGCATGTAAATCCATAAGTGAAGCAATATAACAACTATATCCATACAAATAAAAATAGAAGGGAAAAGTCAGGGAAATGTCATGGGTCAACATGAAGAAAGACTTCTTTTAACTAAGAAAGGCTTATTGGACTGGTGTTTGTTGTTTGTTTGTTCGTTTGTTTTTAATAGGAGACTAGAGAAAATTGGACAGTCTGGGAGTAATGAGGCATTCTAAGCCAGGGCCTACAGCCCTGGAAAGGAGAGGGAGGTGGAAGTTAGATGATTAAATGAATAGGACGAGGAGGAAAGAACTCTTTGGGCAGAGGGAGGTTGTGTGGAGGAAGAAATGATGGCAGGCTGCTGAGCAGAGGATGGCTCATGATGCTGATCTGAACTGCTGTGAGTGGATGGGCTGGGCTCTTGAAGAGAGTTTTAGGGCAAGAAAGGAAAACTTGAACAAGGGTGTTAAAGACTGACCAGTGAAAGCCAGGGTGCACCAAGGTATTGTGTGTATAGCTGTGTATGAATAGATGCTCAATTAATACTTTTACATTCTAGATTTAGATTTAGGGTCCAGTTTGAGTAAATTTTTGTATGAAATGTAAGGTTAAGGTGTTTTGGTTTTTTTCTTCATAACTATGTCTAGTTGTTCCAAAACCATTTGTTGAAATATCTATCCTTTCTCCATTGAATTGCTTTTGCACTGTTGTCAAAAAGCAATTGGTTATTATTTATGTTGGTCTGTTTCATTGATCAAACTATCTGCCTCTTCACCAATACCACACTATTGCAGATTCATAGTAAGTCTTTTTTTTTTTTTTTTTTTTTTTTTTTTTTGAGATGGATTTTCACTCTTGTCTCCCAGGCCGGAGTGCAATGGTGTGATCTCAGCTCACTGAAACGTCCATCTCCCAGGTTCAAGCGATTCTCCTGCCTCAGCCTCTTGAGTAGCTGGAATTACAGGCCCCCGCCACCATGCCTGACTAATTTTTTGTATTTTTAGTAAAGATGGGATTTCACTGTGTTGGCCAGGCTGGTCTCAAACTCCTGATCTCGTGATCCACCCGCCTCAGCCTCCCAGAGTGTAGGGATTACAGGCATGAGCCACTACACCCAACTATAGTAAGTCTTTTTTTTGAGATGGAGTTTCACTCTTGTTGCCCAGGCTGGAGTGCGGTGGCACAATCTTGGCTTACTGCAACCTCCGCCTCCCAGGTTCAAGCAATTCTCCTGCCTCAGCCTCCCGAGTAGCTGGAATTACAGCCATGCGCCACCACACCTGGCTTTTTTGTATTTTTAGTAGAGACAGGATTTCTCCATGTTGGTCAGGCTGGTCTTGAACTCCCGACCTCAGGTGATCTGCCCGCCTCAGCCTCCCAAAGTGCTAGGATTACAGGCTTGAGCCACCATACCTGGCCCAACTATAGTAAGTCTTAAAATCAGGTAGTATGATTCCTTCAACTTTATTCTTTTCCAAAATGGTTTTGGCTATTCTAGCTCTTTTGTCTTTCCATATAAATTTTGAATGCAGCTTGTCTGTATCTATAAAAAGTCCTGCTGGGATTTTGCATTGAATTGCACTGAATCTACAGACAAATTTAGGAAGAATTGGCAACCTTGCTGTGTTGAATATTCCATTCCATGAACATGGTATATCTATTTATTTGGATCTTCTTTGATTTATTTAATCAATATTTTGCTGTTTTCAGCATACAGATCCTGTACATGTTTTGTTAGATGCAAAACAAAGTATTTCAGTTTATAGAACTAGTATAAATTGCTTGTTTATTTTGATTTTAGTTATTCATTGCTAATATGTAGAAATACAGATGATTTTTGTGTACTGACTTTGTCACTCACAACCTTGCTAAACTCATTAGTCCTAGAAGTCTTTTTGTTTTTGTTTTTGTAGATTCCTTGGGATTTTCTGTATAGACAATCATGTTGTCTGTGAATGAGAACTCTTTTGTTTCTTCCTTTCCAATCTTAATGCTTTTTATTTCTTTTTCTTGCCTTATTATACTGGTGACTTCCAGTATGATATTGGATAAAAGTGTTGAGAGGAGACATATTGCTTTGTTCCTGATCCTGAGGAGAAGACCTTCTGTCTTTAACCATTAAGTATGATGTTAGCTGTGGGTTTTATGTAGGTGTCTTTGCACTTACTGTTCCCTGTATCTGGAACATTTTTTTTTTTTTCCTAAGACATACCCATGGCTAACTTCTCTTTATTCAGATCTTTTTTCTAAACCTACCTTTTCTGGCTATCCTATCTAAAATTTCAACCTATTCAACATTTTATATCTGCATTCCTGTTTTATTTTTCTTCTTAACATTTGTTATTACCTTACATATTATATACATTTTACTTACGTATCGTGTTTATTGTCTGTCTTCCTTCACTATAATGTAAGCCCCAAGAGGGTAGGGAATTTTTATCTCAGTTGTCCATTACTGTGTCCTCAAAGCCTTAAAATACATCTGGCATATAGTAGGCATTCAATATATTTTTGCTCAATAAGTGAATAGATAGATGAGCCAAATCTACACATCCACTTGCATTGTTCCTGTTTGCTCTATCTTCCCTGTATGTATTTTTTTTCACAAAGATACCACATGATCAATGTATCTATCTTCCTTCTGGTCTAAGGGCTTCTGAATCATCCCTGCTCTTCTTACAGATAAGATGCTCCCTACTTGTACGCAGCATCCCTGCCTCTCTTACCTCCACAAAGATTTTGATCCTGTAGGTATTTCTCATTTCTTCTGCATATCTGTTTATTCCTCTTAATGTGATTGTTCTTATCAACATAGTCTCTTTCATCTTTTCAGTCATTTCTTATGGGTTGAATTGTGTTCCCTCCAAAAAAAGATACATTGGCCAGGTGTGGTGATTCACGCCTGTAATCCCAGCACTTTGGGAGGCCGAGGCGGGTGGCTTACAAGGTCAGGAGATTGAGACTGTCCTGGCTAACACAGTGAAACCCCCTCTCTACTAAAAATACAAAAAAATTAGCTGGGAGTGGTTGCAGGTGCCTGTAGTCCCAGCTACTTGGGAGGCTGAGGCAGGAGAATGGCCGGAACCCGGGAGGCGGAGCTTGCAGTGAGCCAAGATTGCACCACGGCACTCCAGCCTGTGTGATAGAGTGAGACTCCATCTAAAAATACATTGAAATTCTTAGCCCCAGTACCTCAGAATGTGACCTTATTCGGAATTAGGGTATTTACAGAGATAGTCAACTTAAAATGATGTCCTTAGGGTGAGCCCCTAATCCAAGATGAATGATGTTCTTATAAAAAGGGGAAATCTGAACACAGAGACACACACAAGGAGAACACCCTGTGAAGTTGAAAGCAGAGTTCATGGTGACGCAGCTACAGCATCACTCACCTGAACCTGCTAACTGAACTCTGCTTCTCCACTTGCCTCATTTGGCCCAATAGCCATCTTAAAAGATACAAACAAGCCAGATGTAGTGGCTCACACCTTTAATCCCAGCACTTTGGGAGGCTGAGGCAGGTGGATCACTTGAGGTCAGGAGTTCGAGACCAGCCTGGCCAACGTGGTGAAACCCTGTCTCTACTAAAAATACAAAAAACTTAGCCAGGCATGGTGGTGCATGCCTGCAATCCCAGCTACTTGGGAGGCTGAGGTAGGAGAATCACTTGAACCCAGGAGGCGGAAGTTGCAGCTAGATCATATTATTCCTCTGTTTAAAGTTTCCACTGGATCCTCATTACACCTAGAATAAAATCCAAACTCCTTTTTTTTTTTTTTTTTTTAACCTACAAACTCCTATGAGATCTGTCCCTGCCTGTATCTCTGTCCTCACTTCTTTGAAGTCTTTCATTTATTCTGTTTTCATTTTGTTCCTTAAGTATTCCAAGCCTTTTCCTGACTCTGCTCCAGCTGCTCACTCTGCCTGGAACAATCTTTCCCCAGATCTTTTTTTTTTTTTTTTTGAGACAGAGTCTCACTCTGTTGCCCAGGCTGGAGAGTGCGGTGGCATGATCTCGGCTCACTGTAACCTCCGCCTTCCGGGTTCATACCATTCTCCTGCCTCAGCCTCCCGAGTAGCTGGGTCTACAGATGTGTGCCACCACACCTAGCTAATTTTTTTTTTTGTATTTTTAGTAGAGACGGGGTTTCACGGCGTTAGCCAGGAAGGTCTTGATCTCCTGACCTCGTGATCTGCCTGCCTTGGCCTCCCAAAGTGCTGGGATTACAAGCTTTCCCCAGATGTTTATGGGTCCATCTCTTTCTTGTGGGCCAGAATTTAAGCTCAGATGTCACCTCCAAAGAGAGGTCTTCTCTGTCTACCCAATGGAAAGTAGCCCCTCTCTTCCCCACTCATTCTATCACATCATCTGTTTAACTGTATCCTTCAAGAGCCAACATACGTCTATCTCTATTCCTGCCTCTACTCCATGCTAGCTGGTAAACAGCTTGAAGATAGAGCCCTTATTGGTCCTGTTTACTACTGTATGTCTGTGACCCAGAGCAGCGCCCAGTGCATAGAAAGTTTCAATAAATATTTGTTAAATAACTCAGTTAACTACTGCAAGATAGAAACTAAAGTTGAAGTCCAAGTCTGGACTGCCAATCTAAGGCTCTGTATTAGTATACTAGGGCTACCACCTCAAAGCACCACAAACAACAGAAATGTATTGTCCTCATTCTGGAGGCTACAAGTTCCAGATTCAGGTGAAGGCAGGGTTGGTTCTTTCTGAAGGCTCTGAGGGAGCGTTTGTTCCAGGTCTCTCTCCCAGCTTCCAGTGGTTTTCTGGCAATCTTTGGTGTTCCTTGTTTCTGCACCAACCCTCTGTCTGCCTTCACCTTCACAAGGCGTTCTCCCTCCACATCTGTGTTTAAGTTTCCCCATTTTATAAGGACATCAGTCATAATGGATTAGGGATCCACCCTACTCCAGTATGACCTCATCTAAACTTATTAAATCTGCAAAGGCCCTATATCCAAATAAGGTCACATTCTGAGGTACTTAAGGATTAGGACTCCAACATATGAATTTTTTAGGGACACAATTCAATGTATAACAGGCTCTTTCTGAGTGGGAGGGAATGGGGGACTGGGAGAGCTTAAGGTACTGAGGCATCACCAAGGAGGAGGGAGTGGGGCTGCCAAGCCCTAGGCCTGGGTGAGGTTGGGACCAGATTCCTGAGTTTAAATCGCCCAGTCCTGTGGGTGTGCAGGAGGCTTCAGTGAGGTCAGGTCCTAGTTTGACCTTCATGTCATTGCCAGCATATTGTCCCTAGTGAGTTGAGATTGCTCTCATTTGGGCTGAAAGAGCTAGGGAGCCCTGGTTTCCATGGCTGAGGGGGCCTGTGTGTCTGGCTTGCAGGGCAGAGGAGGGCCCATGCACCCCATACTTCCCTTGCCCTCCTGTGTTATTTCTGAGTCTGACAATAGAGCATCGTCGGTTTGTCTTTTAAAATAACTAAGCATACCATTAAAATGCATCTTTTTATTAGTAGAGGCATTATTGTGTTAATATCATCACTACTAAATTTTCTCTTTGCAAAACTGTAATTTTAAGCTGGAATCTGGAGAGGTGTGGTTTCCCTGGAAAAGAGTTTCTAGACCTCTTTATTTGGGAAAAGTGCATCCCTAGATGTTCATAAAAACTCGAGCACCTAACTGAAAAATACAGGAGCTCTTAACAACAGCCAATGTTTACAACAGGGTGGAGTGTGGTGCTCGGTCCAGACCTGTTTTCCTGGAAATAAGGCCCATGATGAGAACAGAAGTCCCTGCACCTCATATTCTAAGTTCAGGAAAGGTCTAAGAGTTGTTACCTCCATCCCCTGGCCCTGGGCCCCTGGGGGCAAAGGGAGAGTATGCTTTTCCTCCCCCAAACTGGGGGAAGGAAGCAGTTCTCAAAAGAATCACTGGTGAAATTTGGAGGCAATTACTTAAAAAAAAAAAAAAAAAAAGATGCTTACAATTTCATCCCCTAACTGGATGCTTGCTTAGCTAGCAAAATACATAACCTTTCTCTTTGTAGAGGAAAAGGTAACTAGAGAGCAAGAGATGTCATGATGGGGAACTGTCTCAGTTCTTCAGAAAAATGGAGGGATCCTTTGTGAGCCCACAACCCTACCATTGTCTGAGGGCACAGGAGAAATCAAGGGCTTCTGTCTCATTGGGAACCAGATAGTGCAAGGCAAAAAGATGCACACATCAGATAAATGTACTGTGAGTGTTGAGCTCAGGGTCAGTTAAAAGACGTAGCCAGTCTGGCAAGGAATCATATATTAGTTTGACATGGTGCTGGAGGAAATCCCTAGCTAGTGCTAGAACCTACCAGCCTCCGAGGATCAGGATGCACTTTTCACAGATAAAGAGGTCTGGGAAACTCTTTATTTTATCTAGGGCTGCCAGAACAAATTAACACAGACTGAGTGGTTTAAACAATCGGCATTTACTTCTCACAGTTCTGGAGGATAGAAGTTGGAGATCAAGGTGTCAGCAGGTTTGGTTCCTTCTAAGGCCTCTCTCCGTGGCTTGCTAATAAGGGCACCAGTCATAATGGATTAGGACCCACTCTTACAGCTGCATTTTAATTTACTGTCACCTCTTTAAAGACCCAATCTCCAAATACAGTCACATTCTGAAGTACTGGGGGTTATTAGGGCTCCAACATCGGAATTTTGGAGAAGAAACAACTCAGTTGATAACAGATCATTAAGAGCTTGGGCAGCTGTTGAGTGTGAGCTCCTTAATTGTGGGGCATGTAGGGACTACCACCTTTCCTTATAAAGCCCAAGGACCATTGTGGCCATTCAGAGCGGAGTGGGTCTGCAGCATCCCCAGTCAGAGAAGGAGAGCTCTGTTCCTCTCATCCCCATTCCCTCCGCCACACCCAGGGAGCCAGCCTAGAGATGAGGGGAGAGAAGAACCCTCCAAGCCATGAAAGCCATACATCTAGCCTGGGGGCAGAGGGAGAGTGGGGGAAAAGCAGTGAATTGATGTAATATTAAAGGTTAAAAACAAACAAGAATGAGGCCTGGTGGGGTGGCTCACGCCTGTAATCCCAGCACTTTGGGAGGCCGAGGCGGGTGGATCACAAGGTCAGGAGTTCAAGACCACCCTGGCCAACATGGTGAAACCCCGTCTCTACTAAAAATACAAAAATTAGCTGAGCGTGGTGGTGCATGCCTGTAGTCCCAGCTACTCGGGAGGCTGGGGCAGGAGAATTGTTTGAACCGGGACCCGGGAGGTGGAGGTGGCAGTGAGCCAAGATCACACCACTACATTCCAGCCTGGGCTACAAGAGGGAGACTCCATCTTAAACAAACAAACAAACAATGAATTGTCAAAACCATACTATTTAATAGCTGAAAAATCTGTGAAATGGGACTGTGATGCAGTTAAGGAGCTGCCATCTTCACAGAAAGCTGAGTCCACATGGGTGAGGGAAGTTAGAGGGAAAAGTGAAAATGTTTCTGGATTACCCCCAGAGAACTGACATGTCTCAGTGTGCTGATTTCATGCGTGAGGCACAAGCAGAGAACCACAGAGCTTTTGCAGACCTGATCCTGGGAGGCTGGCAGTTCTGTCACTAGCTGGGGATTTCTTCCAGCACCAACCTGGAGTGGGTGACAGATTCTTGTCTCAGGGAAAGGGCAATGACACAGAGAGTCCCTTGTGAATAATGGAACTAGCAAATGTTAATTACATGGGCTCCTCATCTCCATCAGTTTGCAGCTGGAGCTGTGCAATTCAGCACATTGGTCTAGCCAGCTGCACAGTCCTGTCTCATGTGACCATCTTGTCTGATTGACAAGAACGTAAGTGCCATGAGAACAGAAACTTGGTCCCCTGTTTCATTTATATACCAAACATGTAGTCAGTACTGGTCACATTACTTCACAGCTCCTTGCTAATTCTGCTTTTTATAATTACTTCTGCACCCCACCCCGACCCCTCCCTCATCACCACAGCTTCCAACCTTGCCCTTCCTCTGCCTCCCCAACCTGTTTGTGTTCAAAACTCGGTCCTAGCATCACCTCTTCCAGGGAGTTTCTAGCCTGGGTTGGGTAAAATTCCTGGTACCACTAGAATGTAAGTTCCATTAGGACAGGGATTTTTGTCCATTTGGTTGGCGTCTCTTTCCTTTGTCTAGAAAGGAGTGTGACAGGGGTTGCTCGGGGAGTCTTTCTGTCCAGATAGAGAGTGCAATTTGTGGACGGTTTCCTGGCAGTGCTGGGAACGCTTTGAAAGCACATCACAAATGTGGGTCATCCTGTGATTTATGGTGCTGGCTGGAAGCCCACCAGAATCAGATCTATTTTAACAAGTTGTGCAATTCAGAAGGAGCTCCATTCAGAACTTCATATTCTGAATGGAGAGAGATGAGTATGAAGCCCTTATTAGGACTCATGCACCAGAGGAGTGCAGATGTAATTGCAATTACTTCTGGCATCTGAAACCAATTCCTGGCCCCCTTCCTGGACTGGGCGGGGTGGGGGCTTTCCCAGAAGCAAACAGTACACTTGTGGCTAAAGTACAGATCTTGAAGCATGAGAACCACGTACTCCCCTCGCATCACTTCCCTCTGAAATGTGGCTGTCTGGGGGTTCCACCCAGCCCTCTCCAGCGCCCTGACTCTGGGTGGATGTGTGAGGGTGAGTCCCACCTTACTGCCACAGCGTGCCGGGAGGACCAGAAGCTGTGTCTGTGAGATGTTGTGAGGGCTGTGCTCTTGTCCTGGCCTCATCTGGACAGCCCCAAGAGGAACTTCACACCTTCCTGGCTCTTCCCCGTTAATAGTTTTCATCCCTTGTTTAGAAGCATCTGATTTTCTTTGTAAAGTTTATTGAGGGTAAAATATGTGTGTGATGTGGCTGTGGAGTGAAAAGAGCATCCCTTGAAATTATTGTTGCCTTTTTCCCCCATCCCTGAATGCTTTTAGGTTTTAATTTGGACTCTGCAAGTGCTGTTTTGTTTTTTGTTTAAGTGTACGTGGCTTAAGTGTTTCTTTCGTTTTTAAAATTCTCCATGCAGTTTCTCCTACCCTATCAGCTATGGTGGAATGAAGAACTCTGGACTGTAAGTCAGGGGACAAGCTAAGAGCTACCTGAACTGGTACTTTGCATCTGGAAGATTTGATTTAAAGTTCTGAGCAGCTTCCACATCTGCAAAGTGAGGGATGTGCATTAAGAAGAGCCTCCAAGGCTGGGCGTGGTGGCTTACACCTGTAATCCCAGCATTTTGGGAGGCTTAGGTGGGTAGATCAAGAGGTCAGGAGATCGAGACCATCCTGGCTAACACGGTGAAACCTGTCTCTACTGAAAATACAAAAAATTAGCCAGGCTTGGTGACGGGCGCCTGCAGTCCCAGCTACTTGGGAGGCTGAGGCAGGAGAATGGCGTGAACCTGGGAGGCGGAGCTTGCAGTGAGCAGAGATCACCCCACTGCACTCCAGCCTGGGTGACAGAGTGAGACTCCGTCAAAAAAAAAAAAAAAAAAAAAGCCTCTAGATCAGATGGAACCTTAGAATTGAACAGACCAACCCCTAATATCTCTAGATCAGATGTTCAGTCTTGAGTTACTTTGTTGTTGTTGTTGTTATTTAAGGAGATGGGGTCTCACTCTGTTGCCAAGGCTGGGGTACAGTGGTATGATCACAGCTCACTGCACCCTGGAACTCCTGGGCTCAAGTGATCTCCTGCCTTAGCCCCCCAAGGAGCTGAGATCACAGGCGTGAGCCACTGCACCTGCCTGACTTACTCCGGTTTGGAAGTTTTTACTTGGCTCTCTTTAGAATACCTTATGGGACAATGCTCTACAATGAAATGTAAAATGTTCTATTAGCCACTTTTTTTTTTTTTTTTTTTTTTTTTTTTGAGATGGAGTCTCTGTCTGTTGCCCAGGCTGGAGTACAGTGGCTCAATCTTGGCTCACTGCAGCCAAGGTTCTCCTTCCCAGGTTCAAGCGATTCTCCTGCCTCAGCCTCCCAAGTAGCCAGGATTACAGCCATGCGCCACCATGCCCAGCTAATTTTTGTATTATTGGTAGAGGCGGGGTTTCACCGTGTTGGCCAGGCTGGTCTCGAACTGACCTCAGATGATCTACCCGCCTCGGCCTCCCAAAGTGCTGGGATTACAGGTGTGAGCCACCATGCCAGGCAGTCACATTGTTTTAATTAGCCACATTTTAAAAGTAATAAATAACAAGTCATTGAAATTAATTTCAATAATAGATCTTCAACTCACATATCAAAAGTATTATTCAACATGTAACCAATATAAAAGTTATGGAAATAGTTTACATTTTTTGGTACTAAGTCTTCAAAATCAGATGTGTATTTTATATCTATGACACATTTCAGTTTAGACCAGCCATATTTCTTTATTTTTTTCTTTTTCCTTTTTTTTTTTTTTGAGACAGGGTTTCACTCTTATTGCCCAGGCTGGAGTGCCATGGCATGATCTCGGCTCACTGCAACCTCTGCTCCCTGGGTTCTAGTGATTCTCCTGCTTCAGCCTCCCAAGTAGCTGAGATTACAGGTGCCCGCCACCACGCCCGGCTAATTTTTTGTATTTTTAGTAGAGATGGGGTTTCACCATTTGGCCAGTCTGGTCTTGAACTCTAGACCTCAGATGATCCACCTGCCTTGGCCTCCCACAGTACTGGGATTACAGGCATGAGCCACTGCACCCAGCCTAGTCCAGCCACACTTCATATGCGCAGTAGCCACCATATTGAGCAGCATGACTGCAGAGAATCACTGCATCGGCCACAGAAATGCCTCATTCCTGCTCTCGAAGAGAAATGCAGAAATGCCAAGGAGCCCTTCTTGTTGATCCTCCCAAAGAAAATAAAGTGAGGTGGGAAAGGACAAAATAATTCTGCAGATTGGCTTCTTCATAAAATATTTGTTTTCTTGTGTGCAGACTTGACTTCAGATTATCTCCCAGTGTGTAAGAGACATTATTGTTCCCAGATTTTCAGAGTTTCAGCAAAAGCTTTTGTTGTTGTTGTTGAGACAGAATCTTGCTCTGTCTCCAGGCCAGAGTGCAGTGGTGTGCTCTCAGCTCACTGCAGCCCCTGCCTCCTGGGTTCAAGCGGTTCTCCTGCCTCAGCCTCCTGGGTAGCTGGGACTACAGGCGTGTGCCACTACACTCAGCTAATTTTTGTATTTTTAGTAGAGACAGGGTTTCACCATGTTGGCCAGGATGGTCTTGGTCTCTTGACCTCGTGATCTGCCTGCCTTGGCCTCCCAAAGTGCTGGGATCACAGGCGTGAGCCACCACACCAGGCCCATAGCAAAAGCTTTTTAGCAGTTTCCTTGGGTTTTTTTTGGAGAGAGAGAGGTGTTTCATATTATCAGTACTGAGCAATGTTTTCCAGAGTGTTTTTCTTGAAACACCAGATTTGTGTGGTGTGAAGAGGTGTGAGCTGAGTAAGATTTCCATGACCAAAAAGTGTGGGAAATATTGATTACGAATATCCAATAGGTATCTTTATTGTGGAAATACCAAGAGATGGCTCCCGTGTACCAGACATCCAAAATCAGTGAGATCTTTTTGGGAGAAGCACCTTGAGGGTCAAGAATCATGTGGGACCTGCTAAGGCAATGTTGATCAGATGATCTCCCTAAGTCTTCTTTTTCCAGGACATCCTGCCAGTGTGGATCTTAAATCCATTTCCAAAAGTTCCTCTTGCCTTCCTGGCTCTAAGGCCCTGTTGCTACTGTGTCTTTGAAAAAGAAAAACTAGGCCAGGCACGGTGGCTCACGCCTATTAATCCCAGCACTTTGGGAGGCCGAAGTGGGTGAATCACAAGGTCAAGAGTTCGAGACCAGCCTGGCCAACATGGTGAAACCCTGTCTCTATCAAGAATACAGAAATTAGCTGGGCACGTTGGTGCGCGCCTGTGGTCCCAGCTACTCAGGAGGCTGAGGCAGGAGAATTGCTTGAACCCGGGAGGCAGAGGTTGCAGTGAGCCGAGATTGCACTCCAGCCTGGGCAAAAGAGCAAGACTCCGTCTCAAAAAAAGAGAAAAACTAAAATAAACTTTAAATAATGAGTTATGATAATGACTCTAATCTTGGGAAAATTAGTGTCTGTTGTGAATCAGATTCACCATCTTCCCCCAACACATTTTAATAGTTCTTTCATAGGTCCTGAATAGGACAGTGAATGTATATTTAAGTGGAAGTTCAATTTAGAGCCATTTTGTTTTATTTCTTTAATTATCCTGCTAAGTATAGCAAACATAGCAGCTTTGATTTTTCAAATGGTCAGAATACAAGAAAAAGGAATTCTGCTTCTCTCTGCCAGCATCCTTCTCATTCAGAGAATAGAAAAATCTTCCCATTTGAGATGAAAGATTCTTTACTTTTTCCATATTTATTTCATATTTCAATAGCTCATATTGGAGAAAAGGTGTCAAAGCCATTTATAGTTTATTAAGTCATCCCACTCTAAAATCTTTTTATAACGGGGCTTTCAGGTCATTTCCCTGCCTTAGTAACGAATACCTCCTGGCACTTTAAATCAAATAAATTAGAAACAAAACCATTATAATTATCTCTCTACTTCAAGATGGATTAAAACTTCACATTTTTCCCCAGGAATTTAGGTCATGTTAATAGAAACTGTATTTTTCTTTTTAGAACACAAGACCGCCTTCTAACAGTCTGGTCCATATGTTAGAAGCATATAAAGTTAATCATTTTGCGTTGGTGCCAATGTGTTGTGTGCAGAGAGAAGCTGTAAACCACAGCTGTGTGGAGTAACAATTGTGAACTTTACTGGCTTGCACATGTGAGTCATCAGTAAACTAAATTAAATGTTGCTTAACTGAACTCGAGAGCTGGAGGTTGCAAGGGAAGACTGCTAAGATTTTATTAAGTTTTGAATTTAGTAGAGTGGTTCCATTCTTTGCATTTCGCAAGGGACTTCAAATTATACAAAAATCAAATCAACTGTTTTCCAGATGATTAGGTTTGGCTTCTCCATAACAATAGTGATTGCCTGGTAATCAATGGGAATCACTGTTCAGTTGACCTAGTTTGGTGTGTGAATAGCCAAAAATCCAGACATCCTCTAAAGTCAGTTGGGCCCAATCAGTTTGGCCAGGCAGCAATCCTGTCAGCTACTCAGTGGTCTTCCTTGAATAAGATCAAAATCCCTGAAATGACTACGTTGTGTAATGGGAGCATCTTGATAGGTTCTCTGAGGGTTATTACTTAGTGCTATGACCTTGGGCAAGAGGCTTGAACACTCGGCCTCAGTTTTCTTTCTTTGTGGACTGGAGACATGGCTCACAGGGTTGTTGTATTAAGTAATTCATTTAAAAACACTTAGCACAGTATCTACCACATTGTACACCCTCAAAAAAGTTAGTGTTTAAGTATTATTAAATATTTTTTTATCTGGAGCAGAGTGATAAATATGAGACAAAAGTAAGTAGATTTCCCCATTTATTTTCTTAATCTCTGATTTTTTTTTTTTTTTTTTTTTTGAGACGGAGTCCCGCTCTGTCGCCCAGGCTGCAGTGCAGTGGCCGGATCTCGGCTCACTGCAAGCTCCGCCTCCCGGGTTTACGCCATTCTCCTGCCTCAGCCTCCCGAGTAGCTGGGACTACAGGCGCCGGCCACCTCACTCAGCTAGTTTTTTTGTACTTTTTAGTAGAGACGGGGTTTCACCGTGTTTGCCAGGATGGTCTCGATCTCCTGACCTTGTGATCCGCCCCTCTCGGCCTCCCAAAGTGCTGGGATTACAGGCTGAGCCACCACGCCCGGCCTTTTTTTTTTTTTTTTTTAAACAATAAAGCAGTAGATAACATTTGTTTATCCTCTTTTTTTCTTCCTCTGTCTTTTGTTAAGAGTTTGAGATTTCTGTGTTTACCTTAAGATAAACAGGGGATGCTGGGGCTTGTGCCTGTAATCACAGCTACTCAGGAGGCTGAGGTGGGAGGATTGCTTGAGCCTAGGAGTTCGAGATGGCAGTGAGCCATGATTGTGCCACTGCACTCTAGCCTGGGTGACAGAGTAAGACCTCATCTCTTAAAAAGAAGATATAAAAGAAAGAATAAAATAAACCTCCAAACCTTATATTATTCAATTTATTTACTTTTTTCCTAGTCATCCAATTCAACATTTAAGGAGGCTTTAGGCAGTAGAAAATTGGATGGTCTGTAAAACTCTGATTAACCAAAGCTCCTAATTAATAGCAGTTTTATAAATTTCAAAATATATGCTGAATTCCATAAATTTGTATAATTATTGTGTCAATTATTAATAAAAATAAAATACATATGTACATATGCTGAAGAGATCATTACTTAGCTGAGCCAACTGATTTAGCTGGAACTAAAATTCCTTGGCTAACTAGCACCTCTAAAGGTTCCATGTGGCTCCAATCAAATTCTCTGCACCATCAACATCTGCATCTCCACTCACCATTGAAAACTCTGTTAACTATAAATTTTTAAATTTTTTTTGAGATGGAGTCTCTTGTTGCCCAAGCTGGCATGCAGTGGCTCAATCTCGGCTCACCACAGCCTCTGCCTCCCGGGTTCAAGCGATTCTCCTGCCTCAGCCTCCTGAGTAGCTGGGACTACAGACACGCGCCTCCACACCGGGCTAATTTTTGTGCTTTTAGTAGAGACGGGGGTTCACTATGTTGGCGAGGCTGGTCTCGAACTCCTGACCTCGTGATCTGCCCGCCTTGGTCTCCCAAAGTGCTGGGATTACATGCGTGAGCCACCACGCCCGGCCTAAACTCTGTTAACTATAAATTTAACAGGAACACTTTATTCCTCACGCTCAGTAAACAATCATCCAGCCCTGTGTGGTGGATGAAACCCAGGTACTAAGAAGGCAAGTAAAGTCACCCAAGCTGTCCTAACAAGTATGTGACAGAGCTGAGACAAATCCCCGGTGGCTTGACCCCAGAACATACATCCTTTTTTCTTTTAATTGTTTTTAATTCTTATGTTTAAGTTTTGTAGGTACTTAGTGGGTATATATATTTATAGTGTACATAAGATATTTTGATACAGGCATTCTCTTTTTTGGAGTTGGAGTCTCACTCTTGTTGCCCAGGCTGGAGTGCAATGGCATGATCTCAGCTCACTGCAACCTCTGCCTCCTGGGTCAAGTGATTCTCCTGCCTCCGCCTCCTGAGTAGCTGGGATTACAGGTAAGCACCACCACACCCGGCTAATTTTTGTATTTTTAATAGAGACAGGGTTTCACCATGTTGGCCAGGCTGGTCTCGAACTCCTAACCTTGTGATCCACCCACCTCAGCCTCCCAAAGTTTTGGCATTACAGGCGTGAGCCACTGCGCCCAGGCTGGAGTACAGTGGCGCAATCTCAGCTCACTGCAACCTCCGCCTCCTGGGTTCAAGCAACTTTCCTGCCTCAGCCTCCCGAGTATCTGGGATTGCAGGCGCGCACCTCCACGCCCAGCTAGTTTTTGTATTTTTAGTAGAGACAGAGTTTCACCATGTTGGTCAGGCTGGTCTCGAATTCCTGACCTCGTGATCCACCCACCTTGGCCTCCCAAAGTGCTGGGATTACAGGAGTGAGCTACCGCGCCCGGCCCCAGTACGGACATTCTTAACCACTGACTGCACCTCTGCAATCCAGGCATCAAATAGCTTGAGCAAAGAGTCTGAAATATGAAAGGATCTGGCCAGAGACCAGTAAAGAGTTCATGGTATGTGGAGGGAAGTGGGGTAAGCTAGTGTCTCCTTTTAGAGGGCTTTGGATGTCATGTTAAATTTAAAAATTTTTAAAAATATTCAGTGCCACACCATTCATCCACTCATTCACTCACAAATAATTATTGAATGCTTACTGTATGCTAGGTATATTGTACTAAGCACTAAGTATGAGGTGGTAAGTACAATAGACTTAGTATTTGCCCTCATGCAGCTTAGAATGGGGAGTCATAGACAGTGTTAGATTCATGGATAGCTTTCAGCATTGCATCATTAATTAACATCTTTGCCTTTGATGAGACTTTTTTTTTTTTTTTTGAGACGGAGTCTCGCTGTGTCACCCAGGCTGGAGTGCAGTGGCGCGATCTCAGCTCACTGCAAGCTCCGCCTCCCGGGTTTACGCCATTCTCCTGCCTCAGCCTCCGAGTAGCTGGGACTACAGGCGCCCGCCACCACGCCCGGCTAGTTTTTTGTATTTTTAGTAGAGACGGGGTTTCACCATGTTAGCCAGGATGGTCTCGATCTCCTGACTTCGTGATCCACCCGCCTCGGCCTCCCAAAGTACTGGGATTACAGGCTTGAGCCACCGCGCCCGGCCTGAGACTTTCTCTAGAAATATTTAAACCATAAATCTATTTCATTCAAGTTTGTTTTTGTTTGTATGTTTTGTTTTGTTGAGATGGAGTTTTGCTCTTGTTGCCCAGGCCGGAGTGCAATGGTGTGATCTTGGCTCATTGCAACCTCCGCTTCCCAGGTTCAAGTGATTCTCCTGCCTTAGCCTCCCGAGTAGCTGGGATTACAGGCATGCACCAGCACACCCTCCTAATTTTTTTATATTTTTAGTAGAGACAGGGTTTCTCCGCGTTGGTCAGGCTGGCCTCAAACTCCCGACCTCAGGTGATCAGCCTGCCTTGGCTTCCCAAAGTGCTGGGATTAGAGGCATGAGCCATTGCGCCCGGCCTTCATTCAGTTTTATCATTTATCCATGGTGCTACACTAGCCCTGCAAAATGGTTCACAGTCAATTGCTCACCTCCTCAGGATAATGAGCCTTAAGTGTTCTTGGGTGATTGAAAGAAGAACCTGTGATACTGATGTTTGCCAAGAGATAGTAGATATAATCTGTCTCTAGGCAGCAAGGATAGAAACACTCTAAAATGTTCTTCTAGTTCATTGTAACTTTTTCTTTTCTTTATTGTCTATGTGAAGGCTTAGGAAAAGGGCACTTTGCAAGTCTTATAGCAGTTGTTGAAGAAATATTTTTTGAATTAATGAATGGGAGTAGAAATAGATACTTAGTACCTGGCTTCAAAGAGGTTGTAACCTTTATAAGAAGCCAAATCATTTCTAAAGATTAATACTAACATAAGATAGCATGTTTGCATCGATTTTAAAGGACTCAGACACAATTGTACTGACTAGCTACAACCTCTAGAATTAGTGTAGAGTTGTGATGCTTGTAGATTTCCTTCATCAGATAAATAATCTTTGTTGGCCTTTATTCTCATTAGGTTTTTGTCTTTCAAAAAAAAAAAATCAGTAATTGCATCACAAGTCTGTCAGATAATACTTTAATTTAGAAAGTTTTTTTGAAATCAGTTGTTTTGGATAATACACTATTACAGTTCTATAAAGCCAAGGTCTCCAAAAAACAATGCCTGTGCTTAAGAATATAAGTTATATTAACTTCATTCTTCAACACCATGAAACATATAAGGTTCAATGGAAGAAGTGTTTCTGGGTACTGGCATTTTATGAATGGGTTATACATATATCTATGAGAAATGTGTGTGCATGGGTGTTCAGAAACATTATGACAATGTAGCTTAGATATGAGTGATGCTGGCCAATTGGGCACATTGCAAGTTTGGTTTCCTGTAGAATACAACCTGTTTCGGTATGCCTCTCCTTATTTTCTGGATTCTGGAGTCGCTACAGTTTTTCCCAAGGATATACACATACACATGGATGTTTATACTAGGTCCTTTTATAAAAGAGCTAGTGACATGGAATAGTCATTCTTTAAAATATAGCAAAAATAACTGGTAAATGTGAAAATTAGACTTGGATACCTATATATCAAAAGCTAACCTTGAGTACTTTCAGAGACCCAATAGAAAAACAAAGCTCATTTAAGTGATTATTGCCTTCACATTAGCACCCAGTTTTTCAAAATGGCTGGTATTTGCCAGTATGCAAACAGAAGCATCATCTTTTACTAGAAGAATAGATGCTATAAAGATGTTGATAAATGAACACCTCAAATTCATTAATCTTAAAAACATTGAAGAAAGGGAGCAAAAAACCATACCTCTGTCTCCTCTCTCATGGGCTAAGAAACGAGAATGATACTAAAACATCAGAGAACTGAATAAGCTCACTTGAGCCACAATAGCAAAGTAAAGAAGGAGGAATAACTGAAGAGATCATAGCAAAGAGCCATTGCTGATTGCCTGTGTTAGCTGTGAAGAGAACACTGGCAAATTAAACATCCAGACCTCTATAAAACCACTATCTAAGCTTCCTCCATTTATCTAAGCCAGGCTATCATCAACACCCACTTCTTCTGTTGCCTACTGAACTGCTAAGAAATAATACATTTTGCAGATTTTAATTTTATCATCTTTATTTTGTTCTTATTTCCCCCACTTCAGGGGTCTTTTAGGATATATTTCACACCTATAGATAAAATTTCAGAGCTGGATCGAAGCCGAACACTGCTTAATTTTTTTTTACTCCAACTTGCATCTAGTTATTGCACTTACTTGTTTGCTTGTTGTTCAGCATGTTGTTGATTTTTGAACAATACTGTTTACTTCCTTGATTAGCTCTCTGATTTATAACTTAGGTAAAGCTCACACATGTCCTGGCCACAGATGTCACACAATCTTTTATTTTGGCGCCAGGTTGATATGACACACTGTTTGTTGTAGTTCCCTTTCAGAGAACAGTCCACCCCTGTCTACACCACATGCCTGGCACTGATCTAGGTGGAGCTACGTAGCCACAAAGCGTGTCCATTATGGGCACCATGACGGAATGCCATGACACACACATGCAGAACCACTGATCTTCTCAACCTCCTCATTTGACAGATAATGCAAGTGGGTCATAAAGAGTAGACGTGATCTCTTTAAGTCAGTGGCAGGTTTGGGATAGGAATCCTCGTTTCTCACTTTCCAGTGTCCTGTTCATTGCTTCCATGCTAAAGAGGGAAACTCAAAAAAAGCAGTTATAGTTCCAAGCACTGAATCATACTCCTGCACAATGGGAAGTTAACAGCGTCTTGTTTGCTGAAGCCCTGTGTAACTTTCTCAGGCTTAAAAACACAAGGAAGCATAGGTGTTGTGGGAAATTATATGACTGACCTGCCATCAATCGATAAGGTATATTGTGTAAATCTTCTAGGGAGGAATTTTTAAATTTGAAGTAATTAGTTTATTCGCTCCTGCCTGAGCATTTTATTTAGGATTCTAAGACTGTGGAATGTAACTTCTCTATAAGAAACTGCCTGACCCATATGAGATTTTACTTAAGACTTTGGCCATATCAGTACTATACTAACTGGAATGAGTCTCCTAGTAGCTCGTACCCAAACCATCCACCTTTGGCCACACAGATGAATGGGCATTCTACCTGAAGGCCACCTGAAGAGCAGAACAGACTTCTGTTCACAGTCCCACCAGGGACTTATGATACCTTAGCAAAGCCTTCTTACCCATATTTTCTTCCCCCAAAACTGTCCCCATAGGTAGTATTTTTACTGGAAGGGAGTGGTGAGTAACTTGTTTTTATGTTTGCAAGGGTAAAATAATAAATGTTTTAATGCTATTATTAAATGTGTAATTTTAAAATAAGCCTCCTGGAAATTTGCCTTTCAAGCTCTCTGGAACTCTCTGGAACCCTCAGGTTTGCATTCTGTATCTGTCTTGCATGTGTCTTCCAGATACAATACCCTCCATTTCCTGTCAAACTCATGTTAAGCTTTCAAAATCTAGTTCATTCATTGCGTACTCTGCAGTGTTTGTTTTCCTTATTCTCTCATGAAAACTTAGTATCCTGTCCCCTCGTGATACTTTATTCAGAGATTTATTCTAACACTCACCAGTTTAAATTGCAATGAACTGTTTATATGTCAGCCTTTCCCCTTCCCCCCAAGAGCTTCTCTGGGCTATCTTCTCCTTAAAGAACTGCATAGTTGGCTCTTGAACAATGTTGATTTGAACTGTGCAGGTCTACTTATACACGGTTTTTTTTTTTCAACCAAATGCAGATAAAAAATAACAGTATTGGTTGGATGCAAAACCGCATAAATGGAGGGCCAACTTTTCATACATGTGGGTTCTTCAGGGCTGACTGTGTACATTTTGGTATACTCAGGGGTACTAGAAAGAATCCCTCATATATACTAACTGCATTCTGTTCATCTTTATAAGACCCATAGAAGGGCTTTACTGTATTATTTCAAAGTGTGAATGACTTGAGCATCGTTAAACGAAAGGCCCCCTATTTCAAAAATGTCCCCCTTACCTGGACACTAGATCATCTACAGGTTTTCAACATTCCCATCAATAGATTCATTCCATAAAAATTTTTCTTTCTAGATAGCTTTTTTTTTTTTTTTTGAGACGAAGTCTAGCTCTGTCACCCAGGCTGGAGTGCAATGGCACGATCTCAGCTTACTGCAATCTCCGTCTCCTGGGTTCAAGAGATTTCAGCCTCCTGAGTAACTGGTATTACAGGCGCACTTGTAATACCTGCCCAGGTTATTTTTTTATTTTTAGTAGAGATGGGATTTCACTGTGTTGGCCAGGCTGGTCTTGAACTCCTGACCTCATGATCCGCCCGCTTCAGCCTCCCAAAGTGCTGGGATTACAAAGGTGAGCCACTGCGCCTGGCCTAGATAGCTTTTTATACCGTATAAACATCTCAGCTGAGTGAATTAATGCATTCATTTGTCCATTAACAAATTACGCCTGGATTAAGTGTCAGACGAATAGTAACCTGAAGATTTGGAACAAAGACAAAAGGAGATTTGATGGGAATATGGAGGAGGTGTGTGCTGCATTGAAAAGTTCAAGGGTGGGACAATGAAGTAGGGGGAATTGGATATTGGGATAGGGAGGAGACAGCATTAAAGCCATGTTGCACCTTCAGAAGTGGAAATAGAGAGGTAAAAAGGAATGTGGGGAATTTGAATACATCCTTTGCCTAAATTGTGATTTTGCCCACAACTATCCCTGATTGTTCTGAGACTGGAATAAGCCGTTCTCACACTTCACGTCATAGGTGCTGACAGACATGTGTATGTGGCTTTTATTTTATTTTATCTTTAAATGGGTCAAGTCGTCTGGGGTAGATATTGGGTAGATGTCAGCAGTACAGGCTCTTGTAGTTTTTTGAACACACATCAGGCCATGTGGCAGCCATATTATTTTCAAGCGAACTCCACCAAGAAAATATGGGAAGAGCTTTCTTTATCTGGCTCTAAGAGGAAATTCCTGTCGTTAAAAGAGACCTTCTGCTAATGTGGCAGTAAAGTGCAGAAAACAGAGTAACTCCACTATTGACTGTGTTAGAAGCCTTGTTAGCTCCTTGAAACAGTCTGGGATTCAGTATAGGTGTTTGCTGGACTGACATCCTGTTTACGAGTTTTAAAGCTTAAGGAGAGAGAAAGGAGTTACTATTTTTTCCCTAGCTCTACAATGTGAGATCTCTGGGTCACAAATCTTTAAAGCTGTAGTTTACATTCTAAAAAAAAAAGTCAGTGAAAACATTGGTTTGGCTTTCTTCAAGCAAATAGTGTACAGGTGTTAATTATGCAGAAATTCCTTAAAATGTCAGACAATTGCCAATTAAAAGTCAATACAGGAATAGGGAGGGGGTTTCTTTGGGGCTTTGAATTTCCCACATGCACGATAAAATTGTATATTCAGAAAAGAGTGAATTTGTTATCTGTGCATACCTTTCTTCAATAAAACAGATGGGAGGACGGTCTCCTCTCTTATTTACTCTTGATTCCTTCCCTCCACAAAACTACAATCCCTTCTATATACAGTCATGCATCACATAATGGCATTTCAGTCAATGACAGACTACATATACAACTGTGGTCCCATAAGATTACAATGGAGCTGAAAAATTCCTATCGCCTCGTGATGTCCTAGCCTTCCCAATGCATTACTCAGGTGTTTGTGGTGATGCTGATACAACCAGCCTACTGCTTTGCCAGTTGTATAAAATATAGCAGATACAGTTATGTGCGGTACATAGCACTGAATAATGATAATAAACAACTATGTTACTGGTTTATGTATATGCTATAGTAGGCTTTTAAGTTATTACTTTAGCATGTACTCCTACTTATTTTTTTTAAGTTAACTGTAAAACTGCCTCAGGCAGGTTCTTTAGGAGGTATTCTAGAAGAAACCATTGTGATTCTAGGAGATGGCAACTCCCTGTGTGTTACTGCCCCATAGACCTTACAGTGGGAGAAGATGTGTGGAGGTAGAAGACAGTGATATTAATGATCCTGACCCTGTGTAGGCCTCGGCTAGTATGTGTGTTAGTGTCTTTGTTTTTAATTAAAAAATAAAAAAAATTAAAAAAAATCTTAAAAATTTAAAAAGGTTTATAGAATTAAGATATAAAGAAAATATTTTTGTACATCTTACAGTGTGTTTGTGTTTTAAGCTAAGTGTTATTTCAAAAGAGTCAAAGTTTTTAAAAATGTTAAAGCTTGTGAAGTAAAAAAGTTATGGCAAGTGGTTAATTTATTATTGAAGAAAGAGAAATATTTTGTATAAATTTGGTGTAGCCTAAGTGTGCAGTATTGATAAAGTCTACATTAGTGTACAGTAATGTCCTAGGCCTTCACATTCACACGTCATTCACTCACTGACTCACCTAGAGCAACTTCCAGTCCTGCAAGTCTCGTTCATGTTATGTGCCCTATATAGGTGTACTGTTTTTTTTTACATTTTATACCATATTTTTACTGTACCTTTTCTACGTTTAGATATACAGATACTTTCCATTGTGTTATAACTGCCTATAGTACTCCATATGGCAACATGCTATATGGGTTTTTAGCCTAGGAGAAATAGGCTATACTATATAGCCCAGGTATGTCAACCAAAACAAAAAACAAAAACACAGAGAAAATTATCTATAAATATGCTGGGTTTACTTAGGAATAAAAATAATGGTTATAATCTGGAATAGTATAAAATGGCAAGGCACCAGTGCATTCAGTGAGGGAAGGGTAAGGGGAGCTTTTATTAGCAAAAAGAGATTTACATAAGCTGCTTAGAAATAGAGTTCATTGGTTCCAGAGGTTCAAAGCCAGAGTTGTCAGTTCATTGGTGGAGATACTGTTACTGGGCAAGTGTTTTTCTGAGAACATCTTCACTGAATTACTTCAGTCCTATAGAATGCCTAGTGATAAACCTTATCAAAGCAGGAGATGCATGAAGGATGCAAAAGGGTTTTTTGTGGGGTTTTTAGATAGTCCTTGGAAACAGTTCTTATCTCAGACATGTAAGCATGAGTCTCCTCTTTTTCAGGCCTTCCCAGCCCTATCTTGTCTGGGTCTGACAAAAGTGATTTCATCCTGTGTCTGTAACTTTCACAGTGTGCAGAGGCTATAGTAAGTGCACTCTATGCTGTTCACATAATGACAAAATTCTCTATGACTCTTTTCTTAGAATATATCCCTGTCATTAAGCAGCACAGCACGTGACTGTATATAAATTATCCATGTTCTTTTCATAAGACATTAGCTCATGTCCAAGTGGGCTGGGAACTCTCCCATCCTGCTCTGCCCATTTATTGATATTAACCTGAAAGCTGTAGATAAATGCTAAGGGAGAGAATAAAAACTGCAGAACGAAATTTAACATCACACATGATCTCCTTTTCTTGGCTTCCTACAGCTGTGTCATATTTTGTGGCTATCTTAAGTTACTTCAATTTATCACATCCAGAATAAATCCTTGTTATAAATTTAGGAGAGATGGTTATGTAAAGATGAACCAAGTTTTTGTATCATACAAAATACTATAGGTTTGTGTTTTTTTGAGATGGGGTCTTGCTCTGTTGCCCAGACTAGAGTACAGTGGTGTGTGATCGTGGCTCACTGCAGCCTCAACCTCTCGGGCTCAACTTGTTATATATAAGGTTTTGGTGCCGCAAAAGGAACAGCACTCGAATATAAAATTTTCTTTTTAATTCTCAGCAAGTCAAGGTCCTTCGTATAGAAGGGTGCGCCCTTACAGGTGGAACAATGGTGAGCACATACTCGGACAAGGGAGGGGAAGGGGTTCTTATCCCTGAGGCACGTGGCCCCTGTGGCTGTGTCCTTCCCCTATTGGCTAGGGTTAGACCACCCAGGCTAAGCTAATTCCGATTGGCTGATTTAAAGAGAATGACGGGGTGAATGCTTTGGCGGGAGTCAGGGCAGAGCAGGTAGCAGGTAATTGGAATGAGTTAGGGTGGAGCAGGTGATCAGAATGAATCAGGATGGAGGAGGTAATCAACAAAGGTTGCTTTACAAGGACGTTTAGAAGGCAAAGAACTGAACATCCTGACATATTAATTCTTTGAAAAGAAATTTAGAACTTATATCTAACAAGCTGATCCTACCACTTCAGCCTCCTGAATAGCTGGGACCACAGGTGTGTCACCATGCCCAGATAATTTTTAAAACTTTTTGTAGAGATGGGGTCTCACTATGTTGGCCAGGCTGGTCTCAAACTCCTGGGCTTAGGCAATCCTTCCACTTGGCCTCCACAGATGCTGGGATTGCAGGTGAAAGTCACTGCACTTAACTACTATAGTATTTTTTATAGTATGTTTGTATACAACTATGTACTGAATTTAACTCCTTGCATGTTGTTAGCTACAGTGTTATAAACTGAAACTGGAACATGTTAATTACTGCAAGTATTGCCCTAGCGTAGGTCTGTCTCAAGCTTGTTCCCAAACATTACTAGCACAACTCACTGACAGGACAAAGTGGAGTTTATTGCTTCCCACCACATCTCAAAGCTTTGGCAATGTGTTGGAGAAGGGAAGTCAAGGTCAGAGTTTGTTGAGAAATCGTTTATTTTTAGGAGGGTCTTTCAAAGTGAGGGCCTTTGATTAGGATTGGGTAAGGATCACAGTGCAGCAGTCCAGTGCTGGTGGAAACAGCAAGGGGAGGACTTTGAAAGGCGAGATTATAGGAATCATAGGGAATGAACTGTCAGGTTGGTCCTTTCCATGGAAGAGCTGATGAGTCTTTCAGGAAGTTTCTGTAATGAGCAATCTAACCGTTTGCCTGCGCTTGGAGACTCCTGAAAAAAGAAAGTCATGCTAATGGAGACAGGAATTACACAAAGTCATTGTATTGTAGACAGTAAGATGTGGTTTCGGTTCTCAGTATCTAAGCTGAATGTGGGGTACATGGTTTCAGTTCTCAGGTCTACTGAGATAAAACTTAATCTTGAAACAGATGAATTGAAGCATCTGATTTTTTATTTACAGCTCCTTATATTTGTAACTATTTGACACAAACAGCTTTTTACATTTCAGCATTGCTTTGCAATCATTTCTTAGTTTATTAGCCTATTTCTTGTGTTTGGAGAGAAAATTAAAATCGGAAAATTTCTCAAACAAATGCCCACCAACAAGAACCAATGAAATCCTGCAACAAGTCCTATAAACCCAGAGGGTGCAGCAGAGGGAGACTGAATTCTATGTTTGATTATTTAAAACAACAACCTGTCCTTCGGGGCAGTTAGTAAAAGATGACTACAGATGAAACCCTGGGTTCTGGGTACTTTCCAAGCAAGGAAAATCCTCTGAAGCAGGCGGAAAATTGCCATCTTTTAAAAGTTCCAGCTCTGTCTTCAGACCACTTGTGTCTTTTCGTTTAAGTTGGAAGCAGGGAAGTTGTGTGAGATCTTTGTAATCTCCAATTCAGATTCTCTCTTAACACAGTTCCCGCATAGGATATAAATTCCATTAGGTGCCTCTGACTTCCATTTTCTCCTTCCAACACAGGACACATGTTGGTAGTTGCAGTTTTGAGAAGCACAGGAGGGTGTTCTGGGGCAATGAGCGATGCTTAGCTGGGAAGAGGCTGTCTAGGGGGTGAAGCACTGAGGATGCTTAACATTTGAAAGAAGTGTGAACACTGTATTTACATTTAAATTAAAATGGAAACTTTGTATAGGTTATGTTTCTGAAAGGTGTGTGTGGCGCATCTGCTGAGGTCTATTGTTTATTCATGCTGTAAATCCTTTGAAATGTGTTAAAATGCTTCCCACTCATTATAAAGCTCCTGCCACCCCTGGATTACGACTTTGATGTCACCAATCCTGCTTCAAAGGGTTCTTTCTGGGCTATTAATCACAGTTTAGCCTCTGAAGATATCGCCAGAGAAAACATTTGGACATCTTTGTGCTAGACTTGCTGAAACTTTGAAATCTTGAGCATCTTGCATATGCACAAATTGCAGCACTTCCTTTCATTAACAACTTTTTATTTTGCTACAGAATCAAATGACACTGTAGGTAAAAATGCAAACAAATCTCTTCACACACTTGGTTTGGGGGAAGAGGAATTAGAGAAGTGGTGAAGGGTGGATCTTCAAAGGTAAAAAGTGGGAGGAATCTGAGTGGCCAAGAGTTGTCCTATCATTTTTTCTCACCTTTCTTAGTTTTTTTTGACTAGCCAGTGATCACACAGAGATTTGGTGAGATTTCCTGGTCTTTTCTTTTCTTCGAGACAGAGTTTCGCTCTTATTGCCCAGGCTGGAATGCAATGGGGCGATCTCGGTTCACTGCAACCTCCGCCCCCTGAGTTCAAGGGATTCTCCTGCCTCAGCCTCCCAAGTAGCCGGGATTACAGGCATGTGCCATCACACCCTGCTAATTTTGTATATATAGTAGAGACGGGTTTCTCCATGTTGGCCAGGCTAGTCTTGAACTCCCGACCTCAGGTGATTCGCCGGATTCGGCCTCCCAAAGTGCTGGGATTACTGGCATGAGCCACCACTCCCAGCCATTTTTCCTGGTCTTTTCTTGCTCTCTCCTTTGATACCTTTGTGAACAGTTCACAGAAAATAATAATAAAATACTACCTAATGTGAAATGAATAGTTGCCTTCTTGCTCTAGTCCTGTGTTGACAGTGTTTTTGTGAGTTGTCTTGCTGAGTCCCCGTAATAACTCTTATGGGAGGAAAACAGGTGGTGCTGTTTTCTTGTTATGGACTAGGAAACTGAGGCTTTGAGAAGTCAACTTGTTCAAGGTCACGCTCCTGACAAATGCAAAGCCCTGCAAAACTTCACTGGCCCCCAGGACTCAGAGGCTGCTGTCTCCCACTCCCTACCCCACTGACTCACTCGGGGTGGCCAGGTTTCTCCTTATGTGCGGAGGGATTGATGGGGTTCAGGGCTCACTATCCCAAAATATGGCCCCTTGACCTACTGAATAATTTAAGCTAAAGGAATGTGAGAAACTGGCAGGCACAGGAATGTCACTCTTAACCCCCACCCCCTTGTCCCTTGAAGCAGGTCATAAAATCTAGGAGGGATTTTTCTGACCTTCCACTAAAGCAGGCTGTGAGACTGTCGTGTAGGAGCTGCTCTTCCTATACCCACAGAAAAGAAGGATCCTTATCTCTGCAGACACAAGGACACAGAGAAGAATCTGAATGAATAGGCCTTATTAAATTTCATCAGTTTCTTACCCTTAGAGGATACTTTTTCCTGTCATATTTCTTTACTACTCTCCTATTTCCTTATAAAGGCTCCAGTGTCACCTAAAACTTACATTAAGTAAATTTTTATCCTTTTCACTTAGTAATCTGTCCTTTGTTAAAAGGGCCTCAACCATGAACCTAGAATGAGTAGAGAAAAAGATATTTTTCCTCCTGTGAAGGATCCTTACTGCCCGGTCTACTAATCAGTGTCTGCGTCCTCAATCTTCACAATGGTGTGCTCTATTGTCTAACTTCCTTCTCGGGTAAACTTCCTTTGGCACCTTTTTTCTTCCATATTCATCTCTTCCAGTGATTAGCAGTGTCCCAGTTGGAGACTTTTTCTTGTAGTAAAAAAAATATGTAACATGAAATCTCTCTTTTTAAGTATACAATATAGTATCAAATATGTGCACATTTTTGTACAGCAGATCTCTAGAATTTTTTCATATTATGTGACTAAAACTCAATACCCGTTGAATAGCAGCGCCCACTTGCTCGTGCCCCCAGCCACTGACAACTACCATTCTACTCTCTGCTTTTGTGAGTTTGACTACTTTAGATACCTCACGTAAGTGAAATTGTGCAGTATTGTGTTCCTGTGACTGGCTTATTTCACTTAGCCGAATGTCCTCCAGGTTCATCCATGTGGTAGTGTATGGCAGGATTTCCTTTTTTTTTTTTTTTAAGGCTGGGTATTCAATTGTATGTATATACCAAATGCTCTTTGTCCATTTACCTGTCGATAAGCATTTAGTTTGTTTACACTTCTTGGCCCTTGTGAATAATGGTGCAATGAACACAGGAGTGCAAATATCTCTTGGAGATCTTGTTTTCAATTCTTTTAGGTAAATACTCAGAAGAGGGATTGCTGTGTCATATGGCAGATCTATTTTTAATTTTTTGAGGGACCTTTATGCTACATTTTCCATAGCAGCTGCACCATTTTATATTCCTGCCAACAGTGCAGAGGGTTCGAATTTCTCTGTATCCTCTTCAGCACTTGTTTCTGTTTCTTTGATGATGACCATCTTAATTGGAATGAGGTAATATTTCATCTCATTATAGTTTTGATTTTCATTTCCCTAATGTTTAGTGATACTGAGTATCTCTTCATATACCTGTTAGCCATTTGTATGCCTTCTTTGGAGATATGTGTAATCAAGTCCGTATTTATTTATTTATTTATTTATTTATTTATTTATTTATGTTATTTGGCTTTTTTACTATTGAGTTGTAGGAGTTCCTTATATATTTTGCATGTTAATCCTTTATTAGCTATATGGTTTGAAAATAATTTCTCCTATTCCATAGGTTATCCCTACAATCCATTGATTGTTTCCTTGGTTGAGTAGAAGTTTTAGTTTTGTGTAGTCTCATTGTCTATATTTGCTTTTATAGTCTATGTTTTGGTTTCATATCCAAAAAAACTTGTTGCCAAGACTAATGTTGTGAAGTTTTTCTCCTACATTTTCTTCTAGGAGTTTTATAGTTTCAGTTTGTTTGTTTATTTATTTTCTTATTTTTTGAGATGGAGTCTTGCTCTGTCGCCGAGGCTGGAATGCAGTGGTGCGATCTCGGCTCATCGCAAGCTCCCCCTCCTGGGTTCACGCCATTCTCCTGCCTCAGCCTCCTGAGTAGCTGGGACCACAGGTGCCCGCTACCACGCCCAACTAATTTTTTGTATTTTTAGCAGAGACGGGGTTTCACCGTGTTAACCATGATAGTCTTGATCTCCTGACCTTGTGATCCACCCACCTCAGCCTCCCAAAGTGCTGGGATTACAGGCGTGAGCCACTGCACCCGGCTATAGATTCAATTCTTACATTTTAATCTTCAATCCATTTTGATTTGATTTTTGTGTATGGTGTAAGGTAACAGTTAAATTTTATTCTTTTGCATGTGGATATTCACTTTCCCTAACACCGTTTGTTGAAGAGATTATTTTACCCCATTATATAGTCTTGGTGATTTTATCAAAGATCATTTGATCACGCATCTCTGCATGTTTATTTCTGGGCACTCTATTTTGTTTAATTGGTTTGTCTTTATTTCAGTACCATATGTTTTGATTACTGTCGCTTGGTAATATGTTTTGAATTCAGGAAATGTGAATCCTCCAGCTTTATTCTTTTTCTCACTGTTGTTTTGGCTATTCTGGGTCCTTTGTGGTTCTATATGGATTTTAGGATATTTTTGCTATCTGCAACAGATGCCATTGGGACTTAATAAGCATTGCACTGAATCTGTAGAATGCTTGGGGTAGTATGAACATTTTAACAATATTAAGTCTTCCAACCCATGAACAGTGATGTGCGTCAGTTTATCTGTGCCTTCTTTAATTTCTTCCAGCAATGTTTTGTAGTTTTTGGTGTAAAAGTCTTTTGCCTCCTTGATTAAATTTATTCCTATTGTGTTTTGATGCTATTTTAAATGGAATTATTTCCTTAATTTCTTTTTTGAATAGTTCATTTTTAGTGTATAAAAATGCAACCGAGTGGCTCAAGCCTGTAATCCCAGCACTTTGGGAGGCCGAGACGGGCGGATCACGAGGTCAGGAGATTGAGACCATCCTGGCTAACACAATGAAACCCCGTCTCCACTAAAAATACAAAAAAATTAGCCGGGCGTGGTGGCGGCGCCTGTAGTCCCAGCTACTCGGGAGGCTGAGGCAGGAGAATGGCGGGAACCCGGGAGGCGGAGCTTGCAGTGAGTCGAGATCGCGCCACTGCACTCCAGCCTGGGCGACAGAGCGAGACTCCGCCTCAAAAAAAAAAAAAAAAAAAAAAAAAAAAAGCAACCGAATTAGCCAGGCTTGATGGTGGGTGCCTGTAATCCCAGCTACTCGGGAGGCTGAGGCGTGAGAATCACTTGAACCTGGAAGGTGGAGGTTGCAGTGAGCTGAGATCACACCACTGCACTTCAGCCAGGGCAATAGAGTGAGACTTTGTCTGAAAACAAAAACAAAAATGAAAACAAAAACTGATTTTTGGGTGTTCTTTTTTGTTTTGTTTTGCTTTGGTTTGGTTTTTTTTGTTGTTGTTTTTTGAGACGGAATCTCGCTCTGTCCCAGGCTGGAGTGTAGTGGCATGATCTCGGCTCACTGCAATCTCCGCCACCCAGGTTCAAGCGATTCTCCTGCCTCAGGCTCCCTAGTAGCTGGGATTACAGGCGTGTACCACCAAGCCTGGCTAATTTTTGTATTTTTAGTAGAGACGAGGTTTCACCATGTTGGCCAGGCTGGTCTCGAACTCCTGACCCAGTGATCCACCTGCCTTGGCCTCCCAAAGTGCTGGAATTACAGGCGTGAGCCACCATGTCCGGCCTGGACATTGGTTTTGTGTAAGTATTATTGCTAAAGTTAGTTCTAACATTTATTAGCTCTAACACTTCTTTTAATGTGGAATCTTTAGGGTTTTCTACATGTAAGATCGTGAACAGAGATTAATTTTACTTCTTCCTTTCTGATGTGGATGCCTTTTATTTCTTTTTCTTACCTAATCGCCCCAGCTAAGACTTCTAGTACTATAACATATTGAATAGAAGTGGTGAGTGTGTGAATCCTTGTCTTGTTTTTGGTGGTGTGGAAAAAGCTTTCAATTTTTCACTGTTTGGTATGATGTTAGTGTTACCAGAAAGGGGTCCCAATCCAGATCCCAAGAGAGGGTTCCCGGATCTTGCACCAGAAAGAATTTGGGAAGAGTTCACAGAGTAAAGTGAAAGTAAGTTGATTAGGAAATAAAGGAATAAAATAATGGCTGCTCCATAGGCAGAGCAGCCCCGTGGGCTGCTGGTTGCCCATTTTTATGGTTATTTCTTGATTATATGCTTAATAAGGGGTAGATTTGTCATGAGTTTTCTGGGAAAAGGGTGGGCAATTCCTGGAACTGAGGGGTCCTCTCCCTTTTAGACCATGTAAGGTAACTTCCTGATGTTGCCACGCATTTGTTGTCATGGAGATGATAGGAGTGTCTTTTAGCATGCTAATACATTATAATTAGCATATAATGAACAACGAGGATGACCAGAGGTCACTTTTATTGCCATCTTGGTTATAGGGAGATTTGGCCAGCTTTTTCTTTTTTTAACTGCAACCTGTTTTATCAGCAAGGTCCTTATGATCTGTATTTTGTGCCAACCTCCTACCTCATCCTGTGACTAAGAATGCCTAACCTCCTGGGAATGCAGCCCAGTAGGTCTCAGCCTTATTTTACCCAGCCCCTATTCAAGATGGAGTTGCTCTGGTTCAAATGCCTCTGACATTTCGCTGTGGGATTTTCATAAATGGCCATTGTTATGCTGAGGTAATTTCCTTTTGTTTCTAATTTGTTCAGTGAATTTAATACTTTTATGTTCTTTCTTTTTGCTTATAAAACTAATATAAATTGAATTTATTTACAAGTTACTTACAATTTTTTTTTTTTTTTTTGAGATGGGGTCTTGCTCTGTCACCCAGGCTGGAGTGCAGTGGTGCGATCTCCACTCACTGCAAGCTCCGCCTCCCGGGTTCACACCATTCTCCTAACTCAGCCTCCCAAGTAGCTGGGACTACAGGCTGCTGCCACCACGCCCGGCTAATTTTTTTTTGTATTTTCAGTAGAGATGGGGTTTCACTGTGTTAACCAGGATGGTCTCTATCTCCTGACCTCATGATCTGCCCACCTCAGCCTCCCAAAGTGCTGGGATTACAGGCATGCGCCACCATGCCCAGCCACTTACAAATTATTTTAAACTTTTAAATATTATAATTTATAATTTATATCATCAAAGTTTCAAAATTTTCCAAATTTTAAAAATTCAAAGCAGATTATTTTGAAAATTCAGAAAAATCTAAGGACACAAAGGGAAAAATTACTCGTGATCCTATTCCTTAACTTTTCCTTAATTTATGTTCCTTGTGGTCTCTTTCTTAGGTAATTTGGCCCAGACAAGAGCTAGGATAACAGTGGCCTCAAGATCTTTGCCTCCACATTTCAGTGCTGGGAAAGCCAAGGTGAGTAACAGATTTGCACCAAATATGGTATGGACTTGCAGGTACTCTTGACCCAGGGGTAATGTTAGAGTAGGCAGCATTAGTTCCCTTCATGCAGCCCTCTGCCTGGGTAGTCTAGTAGAGAGATCAAAGGCATTTAGGAAGTCAGGGGTTAGGAAATTGGAAACTTCATGAAATCCTTACAATCCTGATTATCAGAAAGAGCACGTAAGAACAATGCTACCTGAAAATAAAGTCTGTCTAAGAAAAGATAAAGCATTTCTCTGAAACTACCAGCAAGCTAGTGGACCAAGTGGAATCAGGGAGGAAAGAAACTGCAGTGTTTCCTATTGCTCTGCTTTGCCCTCTGAAAAATAAGTTGTACACTCATCTGTGCAAAGGGGTTATTAGAAGGGTTAAAAATATCCAGCTGTAAAATATGTCGTTAACTGTTCTATTCTTCCAGCTAAAGTTTAACAAGAGTCTTAAGGACTGCTTGGTTAATAGTCACTGTAAGTGATAACACGGAAACACAATTATCTTGAAGGTGTTGGAGTTAAAGCTGGTCACATTTCTGAATTTTCTTAGCTGTTGGTTTACACTGAAAATTTATTTAATAAAGAACAAACAATTTGGCCACACATTAATACTGTTGAATAGTATTCCAAAATTGATACAGATATACATATTTATACTTACTTTGCTTGAGAATAAAAGACTTATTTGCACAGAGTAGGAACTCAAATCATTTGTTAACAATAATTTTTACACCAATATTGCTATTATAATTCATTGTAATACCCTACATTTCAACTTTGCTACTTCATGGCAAGACATTAGAACTATCTGGGCCTCTAGAAGAGATTTACACATGAATTTCAGTGGTTCTGAGGGCCTCTTAATAATGCATGTAAAATTCTATCTGTATTTAATACAGTTGGTTCTCATTATTGGTGAAAGTTGTGCTCACTAAAGTTGCTGCAAACTCTGAATCAGCAAATACTGAACCATTGCTTCTAGGAGGAAATACAGGCTCAATACTTAGGCCACAATATTTTTGTGAAGTGATCAATGCGTAACCTCATTTTACACATTTCTGTTAAAAGACACCTTGTTTAATATATGTTTCTCTAAATAATTATAGTCAGTATTTTAAAATATAAAACAGTATGTCAATTGCAGCATTTGTGTCATTGAACTCACAATCAACAGCACTGTAACACATGCCTGAACAATAAGTATTTTCTCGGCCGGGCGTGGTGGCTCAAGCCTGTAATCCCAGCACTTTGGGAGGCCGAGACGGGCGGATCACAAGGTCAGGAGATCGAGACCATCCTGGCTAACACGGGGAAACCCCGTCTCTACTGAAAAATACAAAAAACTAGCCGGGCGAGGTGGTGGGTGCCTGTAGTCCCAGCTACTTGGGAGGCTGAGGCAGGAGAATGGCGTGAACCCGGGAGGCGGAGCTTGCAGTGAGCTGAGATCCGGCCACTGCACTCCAGCCTGGGCGGCAGAGCGGGACTCCGTCTCAAAAAAAAAAAAAAAAAAAAAGGTATTTTTTCCATGAGGCATATCACAACCTTCTTGTGCTTAGAAACACTAGACAGCACCACACTCGTGGGGATACCTTTTTTTTTTTTTTTTGAGACAGAGTTTCGCTCTTGTTGCCCAGGCTGGAGTACAGTGGCACGATCTTGGCTCATCGCAACCTCTGCCTCCTGCGTTCAAGCGATTCTCCTGCCTCAGCCTCCTGAGTAGCTGGGATTACAGGCATGCACTACCATGCCCAGCTAATTTTGTATTTTTAGTAGAGATGGGGTTTCTCCATGTTGGTCAGGCTGGTCTCGAACTCCCAACCTCAGGTGATCTGCCCATCTGGGCCTCCCCAAGTGCTGGATTACAGGTGCTCGCCACCACACCTGGCCCATTTTTTTTTTTTTACACAAGATCTCACTCTGTTGTCCAGGCTGGAGTGTAGTGGCATGATTATAGCTCACTGTAACCTTGAATTTCTGGCTTCGAGGATTCTTCCACCTCAGCCTCCAGAATAGCTAGGACTATAAGTGGGCACCATACCAGGCTAATTAAAAACAATTTTTTTTTTTTTTTTGTAGAGATGAGGTTTTGCTCTATTGTTCGTGCTGGTGTTGAACTCCTGGCCTAAAGTGATCCTTCTGCCTTGGCCTCCCAGAGTGCTGGGTTTGCAGGTGTGAGCCACCACACCCACCCTGGGTTGGGGAAGAGGGCGGGCAGCATTTTAAACAGCAAAACTACCATTGGAAAACCACAAAAATGCAAAAAAAAAAAATTTTTGGTACTTAAACAGACCTCAAAAAGGACACCTGTTTATGAGAGCTGAAATAAGAAGGCAGAGCATCATCCTCTTTGACCTCAGCTAGAAATGTGTGCATCAGGGGACTGAGCATTTCTGTGAATGACTATGAAAGCATTGCAGGTATTGACTTTGGGTTACAAATAAATTTTAGCAAGTAGGCAAATCCTCAGATAATGAAGATGGATTGTCTATGTGGTTTTTTTTTGGAGTCACTGACTTCTACCAGTTTTAAAAGGGATTATGACACAGAAACATTCAAGAACCCCATGTCATGTTTTCTGTCAACCCACATTCCTCTCCTTTCCTCTGTTTGATTTTTGACTGTTGGATTAAGGCATATCCTTTGCCTTCTATACCCACAATACCAGTGCAGTGTTGCCTCCTTCCCTGTACTATCTACATGGCTCAGACCCTGCCCACGTGAAAAGTGTGCCTTCTAGTGTGTGGCATATATTTACATCATTAAAATAATAATGTGTATGGGTCTGGTGAAAATGACTAAAGATTTGTTTTCACTTAGAAAATGAATTGAAAATTCTAATCATTAAGGCATCAAAAATATGAAGTGCAAGAATAGCAATAAAAAATGAAACAAAACCAACTCCAGTTACTATCTGACTTATCCAAGGTAAAATTACAGAAGTGGCCCTAGATAAAGCTGGGCTGTATAAGTGTGGCGGAAAAGTAATATTGTTTCCTCACCCATCAAAAGGTTTATGGCTGAGACGTCTTATAACAAAAAACAGATTAATGAGAGAAAAGCATAAATTTTATTTAATATAAGTTTTAGATGACATGAGAGCCATCAGATATGAAGACCCAAAGGAACAGGGAAATCTGTGTATTTTTATGGTCAGTTGTGCAGAGTTATGACTGAAAAACAAAAGGGTGTGATTTAGTGGTAATAAACTGGGGCTTACTTAGCAAGGTCTGTTTGCTCAGATTCTTCTTGGTGTCCCTATGTGACATTCCTTACCTCTGGGTATTCCTTACCTCAGGCCAGGACATCTGTCACATGAGGGTCTTCGGGGAGGAGAGAGGGAAAATAGCAGAGAGTGACCTTCCTAGGTATTCTGGCCTGCTTCAGAGAAGAGCTGAGGGAAGCTGAGAGTGGCCTTCCTGCCTCTGCTGTTTAAATGCCAAAGTCCCATATATTTGGGGATAGCATGTCCTTAACTCTGTCAGCTTCAACACATGGAGCGGCACTGCACAGAGCCAGTTTTCAGTGTGTCTTGCTTTCTACTCAGTACTCTAAAGATGTTTGAGATCAGTGGTGCTGTAGGGTTTTTTTCTTCTTCTTAAGGGATAGATACATCACTTGATAGCAATAAAAATTCTTCTGAAGAGGCTTTGTCAAGAAGATAATAAATATGAGGACTTCTGAGGCTTCAGGATGCAAATAGTGAGCACTTACTAAGAACAGGAGGAAATTCTTCAGTTTTCATTTATTGCCAAAATCTAGAGGGTTATGGGATTCTTTGGAGTCTGTATCTTTGTCTAAGAGTAGATTTAGTTGACAAATGAGGCAAATCTTTTTACTGATACCATACTTTCAGACTTTTATTTTGTAAGTTATATCAAACCACATTGGGTGGTATAACCACCCAGTGGGTTCACTTTGCCTATTGCCTAGACAGAACCAGTTGATCAAGATGGGAATTACAATAGAGAAAGAGTAATTCACACAATTCTGGCTGTGAGGAGACCAGGGTTTTATTATTACTCAAATCAGTCTCCTTAAGTATTCAAGGATTAGAGTTTTGAAGGATAGTTTGGTAGGTAGGGGGCAAGTGAATCGGGAGTTCTGATTGGTGAGGTCAGAGATGAAATCATAGGGAGTTGAAGCTGTCCTCTGGCACTGAGTCAGTTTCTGGGTTGGGGCTATAAGACCAGATGAGCCAGTTTATGGATCTGGGTGGTGCCAACTGGTCCATCAAGTGCAGGGTCTGTAAATATCTCAAGCACTGATCTTCAGCCTTACAATACTGATGCTGTCCCCAGGAGCAATTTGGGGAGTTTTAGAGTCTTGCAGCCTCCAGCTGCTTGACTCCTGTACCATAATTTCTAATCTTGTGGCTAATTTGTTAGTCCTGCAAAGGCAGTCTAGTCGCCAGGTAGGAAGGGGATTTATTTTGGGAAAGGGCTGTTATTGTCTTTGTTTCAAAGCTAAACTACGAACTAAGTTCCTCCTACACCCAGGAATGAACAAGGACAGCTTGGAGGTTAGAAGCAAGATGGAGTCAGTTACATTAGATCTCTTTCACTGTAATAATTGTCTCAGTTACAATTTTTGCAAAGGTAGTTTCCGTCCCTTCCTTTGGGTTTTGTAACACCTTATTCTGTGAAGATGGAAAAAGGATGAAGACCACTCTAACATCTTCCTGCTGAACAGGGGGCATGGTGGGGTTAGGTACTGACCCCAAGGTAAGAGGAGGAGAACTGCTTTGCAGCTGTCTGCACGTACTTATAGGCGCCTGGTTGGGGTTTCAAGGCTTACATGACAAGGGTGTCAGTGTTCTCATCTATAGTTTTAATGCAGCATTTATAGAACAGCATACTATAAGGTAAATAATGTGTTCTGGGATAAGCAGTGCAATTCCAAGTTTTAAAAGTAAAGATTTGAAAGCATTAGTTTGGGGACTTGTAGCCCACAGATAATTTAGGATATAATCCACATTGCAGAAAGTAATAAAAACTCGAGAACAACTAACAAGTGTGCTATAGTTGTGTTTTTTTTTTTTTTTTTTTGGAAGTATAATTTTTCTCTCACTAGTCCCCAATTTTATTAAAGATAAATCATAGTAGGCCAAATTTACTTGCAAAATAAATTTTAGTCCTATTATGCTTGGCTTGATTATTTGCATAAAGTCCAGTAGGAATAATTATTTGCCATATAGGCTCTTTTAAAATTGGCTTTGCTGAAACTTTGTTCTATAGAGAATCTCAGATTGTACTTTTAAAGCCTTGAAGCCCAGTTACAGATTTATCTATATCTGCACATACCTGTATGAGTTGAGTCAATTTTCCTCCTCTGAAGGTCCTAAGATAACTTGGTGCTCCTGGGCCTGTCAGAAAGTAACATTCTTTATTTAGTACAGGTCAGGAACCCTGTACAGGGAATGTGTAGACAAGGCATGAGGCCAGCTTTCCCTTTATTGGCTCTATAAGTCAACTTTGATTATTTAAAGAAAGCATGCCATTCCAGTCAAAGCCTTGGTAAAAGAACCAGTTTCTCCAATTGTGTCCTGTTACAAAAGAAAAGAGATTCTTATTGCACTTATGCAAAAAACTAGACTGCCATAAATTGAGAATACTCACAAATAGTTTCTAAATTCTGGAGGAATCAGGTGGAGAGAAAGCAATATGCTCCAAATTTCATTCATGGGAGTATACTTTACTCAATTGCTAAATGTTCTAAATAGCTCAAAAGAAAAAGTTTTCTTGACTCTGAAAAACAAAAGGATTAGCAATGTTTATCACATCAGCTCTCCGTGAGTCCTAGAAGTTTGTTTTGTTTCCTCTATTCCAATAACACAATATCTAAAGTTATCAGAGACCTACATTCAAGAGAACCCATCAGAGCCCTATATCTGATTATAAACTGCCTACTGGAAAGGATCAAAACAAGACAGTTTGTCTGTGGATGACAAAAGTCTTAGGCAGCCACTATTAAAGCTACAATTGACTAGGAATTTTGATTACTTCTGTGGCATACAACAATTTTACGTAATAATTAAAGGCTTAATATACATTAAGTTATGTCAGAATTATAGAAGCTTCCTATAATTTTTGAACACATACAAATAACATATTTATAAAAATACAGTCCAAAGAAAGCTAAAACTATGAAACTATCATTTCATAGTTGACAATGTTTCCTGTGTGATTTTTATGTAAAATAAGGCAAATACATCATTTTTGCACTTTAGGGGACCTAATATCTAAAAGATTAATTAGGTCAGAAAAAGACATACTTTATAATTTGACTTTGGAAAGTTTGTCAAATATCGAAGGTCTACAACACTGGATATCACTAAATAGAATCCCAGGTCACCATAAGTCATTCATATAGCCAAAATGATAACCCAGAAATTTTAAAAAGGAAAAAACCTTTACTCTGATAGAGAGGAGACTCAGCTTTCTAGACAATAATATCCGATGAAGACAGCATGAGGTCAACTGAATCTGTCTCTTCTCTCTCCCCTCCCTTTTTTTTTGTAGTTTATTCAAAAGGCAAACAAGATTTGTTTTAATTGCTCTTAATATTACATAAAAATCTTTTTCAAAAGAGAAAAACAAGTTTCGTGTTTGCTTTAGGGCATCTTTAATGCTAAAGCTAATTTTTAATACAATTTTATAAATTTATGTAGTTTTAATTAGTTTGACTATAAGGTAAGATTCTCATAAACTTCTTATAACTAACTCTTTACAATTTTCTGTTAAACAGATCAATTTTTTAAAAAAGAAAACCCTGTTACTCAGACACATAGGACCAGATTCTGGCTCCACATCAATGTGCTTTTATTTTACTGTTCGATATACAGAAAATTACAAAACAGTTCCCCTCAACTCTTAGCCAACTTGCTTCTTTTCACAGAACTTCCTTTACAAGATCAACCCTTCACAAACCTTTCCAACTTGCTTAAACTTCGGTTTTGACCCTTTACTCTTTTAGGTTAAGACATTCTTTAAAACCCTCTGAACTAGACAAAATTACGTTCCCTTTAACAAAAACCATATTCCCATGCCTTCTTATAATTTCCCACCAAAACCACATTCTACTTTCCTTCTATACCTTGCAACCTTGCATGTAAAACTCTTTTTCCAGTGGACTCAAGTATGTGTTATACTGTTAACTTTTAGAATCTTTCATTTCTTGTGAAAAGTCTGATAGGTAAATGATTTTAATATATACTGGCTGTGGAGCCTAGGACACCAGACAGAAGTGCAAATAAGGTCTGATTCTTCCTAGTACAGTCAGGGGGTGTGGCTTATGCCACATGTCCCCAGGCCTTATCTAGAACCTAATGGCTCCAAAGTAGGTAAGTCAAACAGTTTTCAAAAGTCAAAGAAACAGTTTATTACCTTAAAGCATTTAGCAAACCTAATATCTGACCTAATTTAGACCAAATGTCTTGATCAAATGTCTAAATTTTGAAGACATTTTTATTTTACCAATAATCTTTAAAGTTGTCTTTATTTCTGAAAGATTACTAAAGTCACATGAACAAAACGGCATTAAAGTTTCTATTTTTCTGACAAAATATTTTATTTAAGCCCTTATTTTGCCCCCAGTTGTTCAGAGCTCTTTCATATATAAACATCACACAAAGAGATATAAATATACAGAGAGAAGAAGATCCAGTAGTTGTCAAGATTTTCGTTTGTCAATAATTGGATTATTGGCTTCAGGGTGGAGCCCTTGGAGGAATAGGGTCAGGAAAGCTTGCTGTTTCCAGGGCCTAATAAGCAGGCACAGCTGGAAGGCAGAAACAGATCACCAACATTAAGGGTCCCTTTTTTTTTTTTTTTTTTTTTGAAACGGAGTCTTGCTCTGTCGCCCAGGCTGGAGTGCAGTGGCACAGTCTGGGCTCACTGTAAGCTCCGCCTCCTGGGTTCAAGCCATTCTCCCGCCTCAGCCTCCCGAGTAGCTGGACCACAGGTGCTCACCACCATGCACGGCTGATTTTGTTTTTTGTATTTTTCATGGAGACAGGGTTTCACCGTGTTGGCCAGAATGGTCTCGATATCCTGACCTCGTGATCCACCTGCCTCGGCCTCCCAAAGTGCTGGGATTACAGGCGTGAGCCACTGCGCCCGGCCGAGGGGTCCCATTTTTATATCACATCCTGGATCCCCCAAAAGAGGGAAATACTATGGAAGAAGACAGTGCAATGCTTTTACTGTGCATTTTATTACAAGGCAACCCAAAGCCGATCAGCCCATTTTGTAATCAGCCCATCCCCACGGGAGTCTCATCTCTCAGTGGAAGAGGGGGATGTTTGCATACTTTCCAGGTGACCAAGCATGCTTCTCTAATCCAAGCACGCAAAGAGCCAAGTATTCCTCCATAACAGCCAATATCCCTTAAACTTGCTATACACCAAGGCTAAAGGCTTTCCCATAATGTAAAGTAATTTCTGATGCCCCCAAAAGTCAAAAAAAAGGTCAGGTAACACAATGAAAAACCAAACACAGCCTTAGATTTTGAGAGATATTTATCCACTTTCAATTCCTGGGGTTCCATGAGGAAAATAGGTTTTTTCCAGAATGGGGTCTGTGGTGCCACCTCTGTTTTTTCCCAGGAGTCCAGGCTGTTTGAAATTCTTAGATTCTCTCATGTGGGCATCAGGAGCGGGAAGCAGACAAATTGGAGAAAAATAATTCCGTCAACTGAGAAGAAAAACCTGTTTCAGAAAAAAGCAATTCAAGAAGAGGAAAAAGATAAAGGCCTTTTAAATATGTATAGCTTGGATATCCATTTTAATTAAGCTGATTTTAACAGTAGAGCTCTTTTGTTTTTTAAAAAACTTTTAAAATCTCATTCAAGACTCCAGTCAGGAAAGCCAATATTTTTGACTTTTGAATTCTACCACAGGTAACCTCCCAGTGAAAATAATAAGTTTTAACTAAGGTTATAACTTGACCATGGATGCATAAGGTGTCTCAAAGAGACAGTAAACAGTTTATTTACAAGATTTAGAATCTACCCAAAGGTAATTCAGAGAAATAAAAAATTAGGAAATCAGAAGCAGTCCCTGGGGGAAAAGAATAAATGGCAAAAAGTTTCACAAATTACAAAGCAGAAAGGACTGATTTCCTAAGCCAAGAATTGAACCTAGGCTGCCATTGTCAAAAAACAAAGCCTTAGCTATGAAGCTACAACATTAAGCAGTTTCTATTGTTCTTCCCAAAAGAGGCCTAGAGTAGCCAATTTTGAGCTTACAAAGGCTTTAAACTGCTTAAGATAATTTTTAGGGCTAGCTATGACATGAACCCCAAAATGCTTGTCCTCTGGATGGCAGAGACTAAAGTATCCCCACATGGTCACAAGGTTAAGATTTTAAGGACATAAAACAACATGAGAGAGAAGCTTCATCCAGTATTGGTTTCAGGGGCCTGCAGCAACGTTTGTAACTGACAAGCCTGCCAGGCTGGCTTGAAAAGTAGGCATTTAGGGGTTCAAAGCCTGTGTTCTGTCCTGTGACACTGCCTCTCCATTACAGAAAGACAAATTCTTAGCACAAAGTACACCAGATTTGCGGCATCCTAATAAGACTAGTCTCACAAATCCTTTTTTTCTATTAATCAAACCTTTGCAGAAGAGACAGTGATGTTTACCATTCACACACACACACACATGAAAGAGAGAGAGACAGACAGACTGACCAACCGACCAACTGACCAGAAACCTGGCTGGTAAGAAATTCTTACCCTTTTTGCCAGCATACCCGGTACCAGGTTTCTGGGTTCCCTTTCTCTGCAACTTTCAGAAGAACAGAGCAGCTTTTGATGACCCCGCTCACGGCACCAAGCTGTGGGGACCCATTACAAAAGAAAATGGCCACTTTCTGTTTTATGGAACCATAGGCAAAAGCTTTCTAGTTTTGCAAGATGCCACCCAATGGGCTGCATGAGGAACCGAATTAACGTTTTCCATCCCAGCCAAAGCAAAATACACGTAACAAAACAGACACTAGTCACCTCATTCCACACCCAAAATTGACCTAACAAGGCTCAAACTTTCTCCCGCTGGTCTCTGTCATCTTTGATCCACTTAAGGTGGGGAGGGATGACCTCCAACCAGGAATTCGATGAGTGGTCTCTTGGCAAGACGAAGAGTGGAGAATCACAGAGTCAGGCCTGTTGAGCTTTCTTCAGGGCTCACCGAATATGATTACACTTACAGAGGGTTCTTCAAGTTAGGCCTGCTGGACTTCGGTCAGCAGTTTCTTCAGAGATCCCTTCCACACATACAAACACACACAACAAAGACAAGATGGACAGAAGGCCTTTCAAATCAAGATCCCTTGCCAAGAATTCCAAGAGTATTCCTTCCAAACTAACCTCCTATTCCCCATCTGAGAAATCTCCCCCAAATCTTCCTGATTGAGAAGAAATCTCCGGAACCAAGACTCTTCCTACTCATTAGGTAGGGCCAACTGAGACTTTGAAGGAGCCAAAACTATCAGCAGAAGGGAGGAGGTGTTGGCAGCTCCTAGAATACTCACCAAATCAGACACCTCATAATGGGGCTACAGCTACAGACACTCCATGATTTTGCTACAGACAGAGACACACCCTGCAGTACGACTCCAGTTACAGACACCCTGTGGAGGAGCTACAGACAGACGTCCTACCGTGGGGCTGCAGTTATGAAATGTCTCCCCAGGACTATTTCTCTATTGCAATTAAATTCATGAACATTGGGCTGGCACTGACCTGCCAGTAGAGACAGTGTCAGAGTCATCCTCTAATCCAAGAGAACTAGGTGGCTGCTTGGGCTGGCCTCTGGATCCATCAAAGGAGAGGGGCTACCGAACCATGGGCAGGTAGCTACAAAGGCAATCCCAGACCAGCCTCCAAATTTGTAACCACCCAACGGGCTCACCTTGCCTGCTGCCTAGACAGAGCCGACTGATCAAGACAGGAATTGCAATACAGAAAGAATAATTCACATAGAGCCAGTTGTGTGGGAGACCAGAGTCTTTTATTACTAAAATGAGAGAATTTGGGGATCTGAATTTTTAAGCATAATTCTGTGGGTAGAGGGGACAGTGCATTAGGAGTTCTGATTGGTCAGGTCAGAGATGAAATCATAGGGAGTCGAAACTGTCCTCTTGCACTGAGTCAATTCCTGGGTTGGGACCACAAGACCAGATGAGCCAGTTTATGGATCTGGATGGTGCCAGCTGGTCCATCGAGTGTAGGGTCTATAAATATCTCAAGCACTGATCTTAGGCCTTACAATACTGATGCTGTCCCCGGGAGCAATTTGGAAAAATGTAGAATCTGGCAGCCTCCAGCTGCATGACTTCTAAACCATGATTTCTAATCTTGTGGCTAATTTGTTAGTCCTGCAAAGGCAGTCTAGTCCCCAGGCAGGAAGGGGATTTGTTTGGGAAAGAGCTGTTGTTGTCTTTGTTTCAAAGCTGAACTATAAACTAAGTTCCTCCTAAAGTTAGTTCGGCCTACACCCAGGAATGAACAAGGACAGCTTGGAGGTTAGAAGCAAGATGGAGTCAGTTATGTCAGGTCTCTTTCAATGTAATAATTGTCTCAGTTATAATTTTTGCAAAGGTGGTTTCAGTGGCAGTATATAATGTTTAAGAAATATGGTTTAGGAATCAAAGTGGGTTCAGATATAGGCATGGCCGTCTACTGGCTGTAGGACTCTGGGAATTTTACCTAAAATATGTTAGTCTTAACTTCCTCATATGTAGAATAGGAAGAATAATGTTATTTACTTCGTAGGTCATTTTGAGAATTTAGTGACATAACATAGGAAGTGTTTAGTACAGTGATTTCAGATAGGAAACACTCAATATATACTATATTACTCAAGTTTTGATAATCATTTAAAATTCCACGTGTGGAGCCCATATGTATATAGAAGCTTGCTCAACTGCTGTGGCTTGGGGACTGTAACACAATTTGTAAAACTTATTCGTGACCACTCTGAAGGCTAACCATTCACAAGGAACCAAGCAGGATGTTTATCATTGTGGACAGAAAGCACGCTTGCTCAGCTCCAGCTGACTTACATTGTTGTGTAAGTCTGTGTTATAGGAGGAAAGCATACTGGATTAGACAGACAATGGTTTTGTCCAGAATATGGCTTCTATTGATCATTTTGATATTGGTCTTATAGGGACCAAGGGAAAACTTCCTCACTCTCTGAAAGTTTGCTAAAAATAAACTGACAAGAGGCAGATTAATAGGAGAAAAAGAATACAGATGTGTTAACGAGAATAGGGGAGAATCACAGAATGATTACCTATCAGACACATGGTACACAGATGGTTATATACCCTTCTTAAGGGAGAGGGAGATGGAGAAGCGTGGATGATTTTAGGGGTATGGTAAATGATTTTAGGGGAATTTAATGGCCTTGAAAAACATACAATGGCCTGGGACAAAGTCTGTTAGGTATGCAAAACAAACAATGGTTTGGGACAAGTCTGTTCAGTTGTGTTGACAGACTGCAGCCTTTCTTCCTGTGATATGAGTTTAGTTAATGAAAAACTCAGGGAAGGGATCACAGATAATTGTTTTGTTTGGTGGCTCTAGACTTTAGGCAGATAAAGGAATTTAGAGAACAGCTTCATCCTGGGCTATGGGAGAGACAGAGGATTAAGAGATGGGGGTTGGGGGTATCAGAGAGACCTTGACTCTTCTTTAGTTCAACATGTCAAAGTACCATATTTTGGGGTATATGTTTCTGTACCCCAACAGTTTCACTGGAACTATTTTTCTTACCAATAAATATAAAGATCTCCTTGCTGAGTTGTGTGGTAGCAGAACTCTCCTTCTTCCACTGAACGCACTTTGCATCCTTGATATTTATCACTACACTAAAACTAAACCAATCACGGTAATGATGGAAGGAGAGCTAATGTTATTTGTTATATGTGTGCAAGGCAGCAATTTTGACTAACCAATTTTATTAATGAGGAAAACAGAGGCTTTTAAAAGTTAAATACAGTCATCAGTCACTTAATAATGGTGATATATTCTGAGGACTACATCATTAGGTGATTTTTGTCGTCGTTCAGTCATAGAGCGTGCTTACACAAACCTAGATGGCATAGCTTACTATGCACCTAGGCTATAAGCTATAGCCTATCGCTCCAAGACTACAAACCTGTGCAGCAGGTTGCTGTACTGAATACTGTAGGCAGTATAACACAGTGGTAAGTATTTTTGTATCTAAACATAGAAAAGGTACAGTAAAAATGTGGTACAAAGGATTAAAAATGGCACACCTGCGTAGTGCACTTACCATGAATGGAGCTTACAGGACTGGAAGTCACTCGGAGCGTGTGGCGAGTGAATATGAAGGCCTGAGACATTAGTGTACACTCCTGTAGACTTTATAAATAACATACACTTAGGCTATACTAAATTTATTTTAAAATGCATTTTCTTCAATAATAAATTAACCTTAGTTTACTTTAACTTTTTTATTTTATGAACTTAAAAAGCCTGCAAAACAAAGAATGGTTTGGGACAAGTCTGTCTAAAAGACTTTTTCACTCTTTTTTTATAATAACACTTAGCTTAAAACACAAACACATTGTACAACTGTACAAAAATCTTTCTTTATATCTTTATTCTATAAACTTCTGTTTAAAACTTTTTTACTTTTACTTTTAAAACTTTTTTTGTGAAAAACAAAGACACAAACACATACGTTAGCCTAGGCCTACACACGGTCAGGATCATCAATATCACTTTCTTCTACTAACCCCACATCTTGTCGAACTGGAAGGTCTTTAGGGCAATAACACGCATAGTGTCATCATCTCCTATGATAGCAATGCCTTCTTCTTGAATACCTCCTAAAGGACCTGCCTGAGGCTGTTCCATGGTTAACGTTTTTTGTTTTGTTTTTAATGTAAGTAGATGGAGTACACCCTAAAATAATGATTTTTTTTTTTTTTTTTTTTGAGACAGAATCTCGCTTTGTCGTCCAGGCTGGAGTACAGTGGCATGATCGCAGCTCACTACAACCTCCGCCTCCTGGGTTCAAGTAGTTATCCTACCTCAGCCTCCTGAATAGCTAGGACTACAGGTGCCCACTACCATGCCTGGCTAATTTTTATATTTAAGTAGAGATAGGGTTTCACTTCATTGGTCAGACTGGTCTCGAACTCCTGACCTCAAGTGGTCCGCCCACCTCAGCCTCCCAAAGTTCTGGGATTACAGGCATGAACCACCACACCTGGCTAAAATAATGATTACTGGTATTGTAAATATGTAAACCAGTAACATAGTTGTTTATTATTATCCAGTGTACTGTACATTATTGTACATGCTCTACTTTGATATAATCGGCAGCACAGGTTTGTTTACACCAAATCACCACAAACACATGAGAAATGAAGTGCACTATGACATTATGATGTCTACAACATTACTAGGCAATGGGAATTTTTCAGCTCCATTATAATCTATGGTACTACTGTAGCATATACAGTTTACCATTGACTGAAATGTCCTATTTCTATGGCACATGAGTATAACAGGTGCGTGGCCACACAGCTAGCAAGAATTTCAACCAGGTGGGAGGCTGAGGCAGGAGAATGGCGTAAACCCGGGAGGCGGAGCTTGCAGTGAGCTGAGATCCGGCCACTGCACTCCAGCCTGGGCGACAGAGCGAGACTCCGCCCCCCAAAAAAAAAAAGAATTTCAACCAGGTGTGTCAATAGCAATCACTCAGCCTAGGAAAGCTTTTCTGGTCTCTTTTTTTCTCCTAAGGTAAAAACATAAATACTTTGGAGAGGATTTCTTCTTTGTTAAATCCCCACTTTGGGGAAGAACTATTTGCTAGATGATGCCCTAATAGAATCCACTTTCCAGATTGTTTCTAAAAGCATTTTTGGTTAAAAAATTAAATGATGCTACCACTATTGTATTAATGAAATTAGCTCAGGAAGAAAATCTCTTAGGCTACACAACAGCCTTCTCAGCCCTTTTGGTTTGGACTTTAGGGGCTGGCTTTGGAGTTCCACGGGAGGCCTGATTCAGAGAGAGGTCTAGTTTAAAGGGTTGAGAGAAGCAACTTCTGGTTTATTCCTTGTCAGAAATTCTCTCTTTTAGATCCATTCCAAGTTCAGGAGAACCTTATGACTATGCAAATATACAAGAGACCCCTCGACAACCAAAGACCTTTCTAAATTCTTAAATTAGAAAATACCCCAATAACATATCACCTATTCTGTCAAACACAGTACTAAGTATGTAGGTGGTGAATTACAGATAAGCATTAGCATTTCCAGGTTGTATATATCAAAGAATAGGTTTTTACTTTACTTCCAAACATCACTCTGTATGTGATTGCAAGGACAGAATTTAAAGTTCTGTTGAAACACAGATGCTGTGCAGTTAGACGGGGCTGTCACTAGCTGGGAGCTACCTTCTGACCATGTAGCCTTATAACTTTTGGAGTACAAATTGGTGCTTAACTCTGCATTTTTCCAATTTGCTGGAGGGAACCGGTGCTGATCTTGAAAACAATACAGATTATTCCTTTGATTTATTTATATTTTATTTGTGCAGATTATGGGATACATGTGAAATTTTCTTACAAGAGTATTCCTTTTAAATTGTGTTTCAGCTGAATTAATACACATCAAGGATTTTTTGGTCACTAAACTGTTAAATTCTCAAATGCCAAGGGTCTGTTATAAGTTCTGAGGGAGGGTAATAAATCAATCCATAAACATCTACCAGTAGAAAAATATAAATGAGCTTTTCAGCTGCCTGGGGGGCCTGGTGCTCACTAGTTAATTTGAATAAAAAGGGAGGGAAATGAAGGAGGAAAAGCAGGTTCAAAGCTAGAGGTGCTTCTTCAGGGAGAATCTCTTAATAAAAAGAAGGGTTGAGGCCGGGCGAGGTGGCTCACTCCTGCAATCCCAGCACTTTGAGAGGCCGAGGCAGGTGGATCACCTGAGGACGGGAGTTTGAGACCAAGGCAGGTGGATCACAAGGTCAGGAGATCAAGACCATCCTGGCTAACACGGTGAAACCCCATCTATACCAAAAATACAAAAAATTAACTGGGTGCTGTGGCAGGTGCCTGTAGTCCCAAGCTACTCAGGAGGCTGAGGCAGGAGAATGGCATGAACCCGGGAGGCAAGGTTGCGGTGAGCAGAGATCCCACCACTGCACTCCAGCCTGGGCAACAGAGCAAGACTCTGTCTCACAAAAAAAAAAAAAAAAAGAAAAAAAGAAAAAATTAAAATGTCAAACCTACAGGCAGTTGTATCATTGTTTCAGCTGCATGTGAATGGACTGATGGCATCTGCTGTGCAGCCCATTAAAATAAAGCTGCACTGTCTCTGATGTCTTCACTCAGGTCATAGACCTGCTCACTGTTTAGGTTGCTTTTCTAGGTTTTGAAAACTTAGCACCATGTTTTCTCTCCTTCTTAAATAAACCTATTTTCTTGACCCATCCCAATTGAAGCATTTCCTTCCATTTTACACACAGTCTCCCACATACTCCTTTAGGCGAGCCTCTTTATTCACCCCTCCTAACTCCCATCCCTTTTAGCACCAATTTTTCACTGTCATTGAACAAGCCTGCAGACATCCTTATCCCATGGGAAGGTGGCTGCCTGGATGGCAGTCCACCTCGCCTAACCCACATGCTGACAGCAGTGTCTTCCATTTCAAACATTTCTGCTTTATACCCTTGCCACCTGTTCAGAGCAGATGGGAAGCTGCCATGGCAAGGCCAGTGCTAAATGCCACTCATGCACTCTGCAAACGAAAGCAGAGTTTTTGTCGTTGCATTATAATAATGGAACGCAGGCTGCTTGCAGTCGGTCCCTACAATTGTTTTCATCAATAAATTCCTTCCAGTCAGCCCAGGTAGTTGGGATAGATATTGAGAACAGGTTCATTCCATTGGGTTTCCGAGTGATTTGGTGCCTGAGCTCCTATCTGCAGTGAGCACATGGGAACTGTGGGAGGTAGGAGGAGTGTTGCAGCATCAGAGTCTGATGACATGGAAGGCAACTGGTGCTGGCCTAATTCCCTGTGGTACAACCTGGCCTTTGGGGCCATCATGTCTTTATAATCATTTGGCCTCATGGCCCTTTGCCAAGTTTCCTTGTAGGCAGTAGTTTGGTCTCATGTGACCTTACTAGACAATTTAACGGGGGTTCATTAGAAGATGGAGAAGTATCGAAATAACACAGGTTTACACTGAGACCATATGGTATTTTACAGAGTGAGGTATTGTCAAATGAGTAGAACAATGCGTATTCTTTGTTTCTATGTTTTGAAAAATTCTCCCCACAGTAGGACACTATTGTGTACTAAATACCATGGCCCCTCAGACATTCGGCCAAACAGGCTTTCAGATTTTGGAAGACATGGAGCATGAGGTAAGTGCCTGGATCCCCAAACCACTTGCCTCCATCTTGCTTCCAGGTGGACACTCTGGAGGTGATACGGCATCCGGAAGAAACCACCAACATGAAGAGGCAAACCGTGGCTTCTTACTTCCGGGTATGGAGTCTTCTTGATCTGTATTCTGCCTACTTCCAAAAAGGACTATCCAAGCTTTCTTATGAGATGCCCAGGTAGAGTCAGTGAAACAAGGGCAAAGCACAGAGTCAAGAAACATCGGGTTGGGGAAGTGGTGGAAGCAGGGCGGGAAGAGAGCACTGGGCACACAATCCTCCTGCCCATTAAATGACTGATTCTGTCAGCATTCAAGCTGCTTCTTGGTCTTAAAGTTACTGGAGGCAGCCACTTTTCTAGCATACTGAATAGTAAAGTAGTTAATAAAGTTCCAGAAGTTGGCTTATTAAGTTCAGATACTAAGAGAATCTGTCTTAGCATTGATTTCATTTTCCTAGATTAAATTGACCCATTGTAAAATATACTTGTCTGAGCCCTATTATTTCCCATTTCTGCCATCCCTATTTCTGATACTTCATCTAGTTAAATGCCTCCTTTGGGTAAAAACACGGTCTCTAGAAGGGCTCTGTTGGCCGGGTGCGGTGGCTCAAGCCTGTAATCCCAGCACTTTGGGAGGCCGAGACGGGTGGATCACGAGGTCAGGAGATCGAGACCATCCTGGCTAACACCGTGAAACCCCGTCTCTACTAAAAAATACAAAAAACTAGCCGGGCGAGGTGGCGGGGGCCTGTAGTCCCAGCTACTCGGGAGGCTGAGGCAGGAGAATGGCGTAAACCCAGGAGGCGGAGCTTGCAGTGAGCTGAGATCAGGCCACTGCACTCCAGCCCGGGCTACAGAGCGAGACTCCGCCTCAAAAAAAAAAAAAAAAAAAAAAAAAAGAAGGGCTCTGTTAAATGTACATTATATAGCAAAGACAAGACACATAGAATCTTGCAGCGATTTGCACAGATTTGTTTGTCTTCAAATTACAAAGCATTAGAGTTGGAAGGCCTTTAGAGATCACGTACCACTGGAAGCTGAGATCCAGATAGTTTCACAGTAGAAATGCTGTTAGGCCAAGCACAGTGACTCACACCTGTAATCCCAGCACTTTGGGAGGCTGAGGCAGGCGAATCACCCGAGGTCAAGAGTTTGAGACCAACCTGGCCAACATGGTGAAACTCCATCTCTACTAAAAGTGCAAAAATTAGTCAGGTGTGGTGGCAGATGCCTGTAATTCCAGCTACTTGGGAGGCTGAGGCAGGAGAATTGCTTGAACCTGGGAGGTAGAGGTTGCAGTGAGCTGAGATTGCACCATTGTACTCCAGCATGGGTGACAGAGTGAGACTCCGTCGCAAAAAGAAAAAAAAAGAAATGCTGTTAGATCAAATTTAGAGCTGATCTCAGGGGCAGCGGAATGAGGTAGTAAGGTGGGGTTGGCAGAGGAAAGGGCTTGGCAGGGATGAGAGGTCAGGTGGGTGGGAAGCCAGAAGAGCCAGGCAGGCTGAAGGGCAGGACTTGGGAGCCAGCACTCTGGATAGAAGGCTCCATGGAAAGCTAGCAGGTGCAAGGATCTAAAGTGCAGAAGTCCAGCCTAGCCAACTGTGCTTCAGAGGCGGGTTAGAATTGGGCTCAGGGTATGAATTGCAGGGGCCCCAGACCTTTGAATCCCATACTCCATCATGCAGTGAGTCATGCTATAGCATCTGTGGCAGGTGGGCCCCTGCCTCATCATTCTGATGTTTGGTTATTTCTAATTGCTGCTTATTTCTTATATTGAGACATACCTGGTCCTATACCCATTAGTGGCTCTATCCTCATCTGTTAGTCCATTTTATGTTGCTATGAAGGAATACCTGAGACTGGATAATATATATATATTTTTTGAGACAGAGTCTCACTCTGTTGCCCAGGCTGGAGTGCAGTGGCGCAATCTTGTCTCACTGCAACCTCCACCTCCTGGGTTTAAGTGATTCTCCTGCCTCAGCCTCCCATATAGCTGGGACTACAGGCACGTGCCACCAAGCCTAGCAAATTTTTTTTTTTTTGTATTTTTATTAGAGACAAGGTTTTGCCACGTTGGCCAGGCTGGTCTTGAACTCCTAACCTTAGGTGATCCGCCCATGTCAGCTTCCCAAAGTGCTAGGATTACAGGCATGAGCCACCGCGCCCAGCCAAGACTGGAAAATTTATAAAGAAAAGAGGTTTATTTGGCTCACGGTTCTTCAGGCTATACAAGTGTGGCGCCAGCATCTACTTGGCTTCTGGTGAGGTTTTACTCATGGAGCAGGCATGTTACATGGCAAGAGAGGGAGGAATGGAGAGGGAACAAGACAGAGGGGGGATCCCATACTCTTTTAAACAACCAGATTTTGCATGAAGTAATAGAGTAAGAACTCACTCATTGCCATGTGGACAGCACCAAGCCATTCATGAGGAATCTGCCCCCATAACCCAAACACCTCCCACTCATGAGGCATCTGCCCACATGACCCAAACACTTCCCACTGGGCCCATCTCCAACATTGGAGGTCACATTTCAAATGAGATTTGGAGGAAACACACATCCAAACCGTATCATCCTCCTGGTAACCCTTGGTGTCTGTGTGTATTTTCCCACTGGATTTAGTGGCTCTATTTACTCTGTGAAATGATTCTCAAGATCTTAGGGCCCCCCTATCAGCAGAAAAGCCTCTGGCTTATGGTTTTTCAGAAATATACCCATAACAACCAGTTTGGTGTTCTCAAAATACCAGTTCACAAATGCTAACCCTGAAAAACAAGTTACCTTGGTAAGCTAGGTAACACCAATTTTGATCTGTAGGAGCAGTGACTATGAAATAATGGAACTGATTTCCTTTGACTTATAATAGCCCCTGAAGGTGTGCCCAGAAGAGCTCCAGCAGTGGATGCCCTCAGAAACAACTGAGGCCGCCCCCTTCACAAGCGCCCCTCTGATTTTCCATGTCCTTCCTCCCCTCTTGCTATGAGAGCCCTGTACCAGCTGCTTGGTATATGTTAGTTGATAGTCACCATAATCTTCATTTTGAATACTTCTCTTATTTTCTTTGCCTTGTTTTTGTATTTTTCTTTTCTGTCCCACTACCTTATTACCAATCGTATCAGTAGGATTTGCTTAGACTATCTGGTGGATCTTAGGCTGAAGAAGCAATTTGCCCCTTCCTCAAACGCTGGACATTTTAAATTACAGATACAGATTGTGGAACGTCACCTGGGAATACCAGCGACAAGCATTCTAGTTCTGGCAATGGAATTACAGGATAGCCTAGAGCATGTTCTTAGCTAAGTTTCTGCCATACGGGATATTGCTTGGCACTAGGTGATGTTTAAAGAATGTTTTTGAATCTGCAGATGGCTATAAGCAGGACTTATATTATTATCTCCTATTGCTGATTTCATGTTCTGCCTCGCAAAGGTCTGTAAGCCTCAAACTGCTCTAGAGGCTTCTGCAGGCCCGTGTTGTAATTATCCATTGCATTGGTGGTAACCTCGTTCCTTGTGCATTTTTCTCCCTGGTAGTATTCTCTGATGGACCTGCTCTCCAAAATGGTGGTTGGACAGCCCCACTTTGTGCGCTGCATTAAACCCAATGATGACCGAGAGGCCCTGCAGTTCTCTCGAGAGAGGGTGCTGGCCCAGCTCCGCTCCACAGGGATTCTGGAGACAGTCAGCATCCGCCGCCAGGGCTATTCCCACCGCATCCTCTTTGAAGAATTTGTGAAAAGGTCAGATCATCACCTTTGGGAATGCATTCTTGTAAATGTAGCTCTACTCTGGCCATCCCTGTGTCCTAAGATTGTTCCTCCTGCCCACTCTCCTCCAAATATGTAATTGGCTAGTTGCCAGCTACCATTTAGTTCTTTGTTTAATTTTTATTGTGCTTCAACTAAACTGCAGTGATCCAGCAGTCACGTTAAGCTTCCTTCTGATTACATTATTTTAAATGTCCATATACATTTATATGTTATAAATCCTTAGGTCTCAAGTTCTCCAGGTATTTTGTTGTTATGATGAAAGTATCCCTCCATAAGTGGGCCCAGATTCTGGTGGATTGGAATGCACCCAAGCACCAGTTCTTCTTCCAGGTTCTGGCATGATATAATTTAATAATTAACACTTATATAGCACCTAAAGTATCCTAAGAGTACAGGACATTTTAGGGCACTATTTAAAATGTATTTCATTTGATCCATAGAACAACCCTATAAGCTAGACTCTATTATTATCCCCATTTTACAAAATGTAAAGGTGAGAAAACTTGGGTATCAAAAGAAAGTAAGTGATTTTCCCATGGTCTCATGCTGGTCAATGTAGAGCCAGGATTTGAACCCAGGCAGTCTGGTTTCAGTATCCATGCTTTTAATCTCTTCAGTTCAGTGCAGTCCATCAATATTTATTGAAATAAATTGCATGGCACTTTCTTAACCCAGAAGTGCCTTTGTCTAAGAATGAAATGCTGCTCTTTTCTGAACAACTGCCATAGACATTATGTATGAATGTGATTACAAGTAGAATTTTCTGTGAAGAAATAAGGAAAACAATAACAAAAAAAAAAACCCCTCTGAGAAGCACTGCTGTCTGAGGATGCCTGGAGAGGAATATTGAAATCCATTGTATGTCTGACAAAGACAAGGCAATCAAGAAAAAAAAATACATTGTAGAATCTGCCTCACTCCTTAAGCCATCAGTTAGTGTCTTTTTACCTCCACTCTGAAACATGTGCCCAAGGTCATTTTTTCCAACTTTTTCTCAGGAGAGGATGGGTCCTAAATAAGGTAGCTTGCTTTATCAAGTCTCCCAAACTCTGCTAAATTCCATGGAAAAGATAAGGCAAAAAAAAAAAAAAAAAAAAAAAATCCAAAAAAAGAAAACAAAAAAACAAAGAGAAAGTTCCTTGCAATGAGAGCTTTTAAATTAAAATAAGAACAAAATGGCTTTTTTTTTTTTAACATGTTTTTGAGCTTCATTTTTCCTCTTAAATTTGGAGGTGAAACAAGAAAAAAAAATTTAGCACATGAATTTGACTAGTCAAGTATTTTTTGTAACAATGTTTGAATACATAAAAATATTTAAAAAACAGGTCAAATGCTGAACAGATTGGCACTTCTTTGTTCATAATCAGAAAGTCATTAGGCAAGTATGAACAGGAGTTTCAAAATGCCAGTAAATCTGAGGATATCAAAGATTTCTGAGCCAGCAAGTTAATTGGTATTTTGATCCTTTTGAACAACTTAACAAAATAGATGAGTTAGCAGTTTTCTCCCTTGATGTTATTCGACAAATAGGTACACTTCTTATCTTCCTGTTCAAGAGTGCTGTTTTGTAAACTCTCAGCAGGAAATATGCAGACAGGACAATCAAAGACAGGAAACAGAGCCATTCAAGGTTTATTAAATGGAGGTAAATAAAAGATAAAAACTCATTTAATGTTACTCTATACTTTTGTATTTTCCAGCATTCAGGACTGAAACCCCGAGTGTACACCTGGTGGTGGTCTTGGGATCATGTTGTTGGGTTCCAGAAAGGGGAAAGACTTCCCCAGTCCCCAGATGACCCAAGTCTGCAGGCTTGGCCAAACCTCAGATACTTTCTTTCCCCTATTCTCTTTGAGCTTTCTGGCAAAATGATTTGGAAGTGCCCTTCCTTATCTCCTACTCATACAGCCTTTGAGGAAGAGGGTGTCCCCAACATCCTCTCATCAATAGGACCAGGTGAATTGTAAGTCTTTATGTTCTTGACTAGGCATGAAAGAGGCCACCTGGAAATGCTGGAGCCTTACTGTTGAGGGACATCATAGAAAAGCAATCTAAGCATTTATTGTTTTTGTGGTCAATGGATTCCGATGCAGTCTCTCAGAAGGTCTACAGCGGGCAAACACATAACTGCATGTATTGGGATGTGTTCTGACAAATGTCTAAAAAATAGGGCCGAGTCAGGCTGAGCACGGTGGCTCACACCTGTAATCCCAGCACTTTGGGAGGCCAAAGCAGGCAGATCACCTGAGGTTAGGAGTTTGAGACCAGCCTGGCCAACATGATGAAACCCCATCTCTACTAAAAATACAAAAATTAGCCAGCTGTGTTGCACGCCAGTAATCCCAGCTACTCAGGAGGCTGAGACAGGAGAATCACTTGAACCCAGGAAGCAGGGTTTGCAGTGAGCCAGGATTGCGCCACTGCACTCCAGCCTGGGCGACAGGGTGAGACTTTGTCTCAAAAAAATAAAGAATAGGGCTAAGTCTAATTGTTTATTTATGAAGGTATTATAGTAAATAATGCAGTTTAGTAAAGAGACCTGAATTCTAGTCTCCTCTGGTATATAACATCTGGAAAGTAACCCAACATTCTTTAAAAGATGTTTCCTCACCTGCAGGACAAGAAGGCAGGAATATACAAAGCCCACATTCTAAAGATTTTCAAGGATTACTTGCAGATGCCCGGGGCTTACTTAGTTTCTAAGTCTTCTAGGGATTTTTGCCTTCCCAATCGAGCTCACTGGATGAGAGACCTGCATCTACCAGGCTGTGATTCATAACAGTTGTTAACCATTGAACAAAATGAAACTCTTCCCTTTTCTCTTTCATTGGCATCTTCCATTTCTTCTCATGATGGCGTGGAGAACCATGGTGCCTTGGTATCTCTTTCATCTCATTCTCCTTTCTATTCTTCTACTCTCTCTCTTCCAGAAACTAGGAATCACCTTTGACTTCTCACTTTCTTTAAATAATCCATCACCAGGTCCTCCAGCTGACCACTTGCTAAAGTTTCTCAAAAACGTCCCCTTGGGAATCTCTCATCCCTTCTTCCATAGCTTTAGTCCAGGCCTTTTGTTATTATTATTAACAGCTCAATTTAGATATAATTCATGTATGATAAAAGTCATCTTTTGGAAGTATACAATTCGGCCACGCACAGTGGTTCACACCTGTTATCCCAGCATTTTGGGAGACCAAGGTGGGCGGATCACCTGAGGTTGGGCGTTCGAGACCAGCCTGACCAACATGGAGAAACCCCGTCTCCACTAAAAATACAAAATTAGCTGGGTGTGGTGGTACATGCCTGTACTGTGGTGGTACATCCCAGCTACTCCGGAGGCTGAGGCGGGAGAATCGCTTGAACCCAGGAGGCGAAGGTTGCCGAGAACCGAGATCGTACCATTGCCCTCCAGCCTGAGCAACAAGAGTGAAACTCCCTCTCAAAAAAAAAAAAGAAAGTATACGATTCAATGCTTTTTAGTCACAGAGTTGTATAAACATCACCACCATCTTATCATAGAACATTTCATTACCTAAAAAGAAACTCCAAACTCATTAGCCATTCTCCCCTTTCTCCTCAATCCCACCAGACTTAGGCAACCAAGGGGGATAATCTAACTTCCATCTGTATGGATTTGCCTATTATTGACATTTCATGTAAATGGAATCATACAACATGGCCTTTTGTGTCTGGCTTCTTTCACTTAGCATGTTTTCAGTGTTGGATGAAATAAATACTGGTACTATGTACCAGTATTTTATTTTTTTTATAGGTGAATAATATCCCATTGTATGAATATATCACATTTTGCTTCCTCATTTATCAGCGGATGAACTTTTGCATTGTTTCCACTTTTTGGCTGTTATGAATAATGCTGCTATGAATATTCATGTATAACTTTTAATGTGGGCATATGTTTTCACTTCTTTTGGGTATATACCTATGAGTAACGTTTCTTGGTCATATGGCAACCCTCTGTTCCAAGTGGCTGCACAATTTAAATTACCATCACCAGTGTTATGAGAGTCCCAATTTTTCCACATCCTCCTCGACATTTATTATTTTGTCTTTTTTATTTTAGTCATTCTAGTTGATGTGAAGTGGCATCTCATTGTAGTTTTGATTTGTGTTTCTCTAATGACTAATGATGTTGAGCAGCTTTTCTGTGTTCCTTGGTTATGTGTATATCTTCTTTGGAGAAATGTTTATTCAAATCCTTTGCCCACTTTATGTTGTTGATGTTCATGTATTCCAAATATTGGTCCCTTATCATATAATTTGCAAATATTTTCTCTTTCTCTTTTTTTTAAATGAGCTACTGGTCACTTTGATATTTTCTCACTCTATGGGTTGTCTTCTTTTTTTTTTTTTTTTTTTCTCACTCTATGGGTTGTCGTCTTCTATTTTTTTTTTTTTTTTGAGATGGAGTCTCGCTCTGTCACCCAGGCTCAAGTGCACTGGCATAGTCTTGGCTCACCCAACCTCCACCTCCCGGGTTCAAGCAGTCTCATGCCTCAGCCTCTGGAGTAGCTGGGATTACAGGCATCTGCCACCATGCCCTGCTAATTTTTGTATTTTTAGTAGAGATGGGGTTTCACCATGTTGGCCAGGCTGGTCTCAAACTCCTGACCACCTGACCTCATGTCATCCACCCACCTCGGCCTCCCAAAGTGCTAGGATTACAGGAGTGACCCACCGCGCCTGGCCTGGGTTGTCTTCTTGATGGTGTGCTTTGGAGCACAAAATTTTTAAATTTTGATGAAGTTCAATTTATGTATGTTTTCTTTTGTTGCTCATACTTTTGGTATTCTATCTAAGAAGCTATCACCGAATTCAATGTGACAAAAGTTTACTCCTATTATTATTCTAGGAGTTTTGTAGTTTTAGCTCTTATGTTTTAGATCTATGGTCCATTTGGATTTAATTTTTTGTATGGTGTGAAGTAGAAGTCTAACTTCATTCTTTTGTATGTGGATATCCAGCAGTTTCAACACCATTCTGTCGAAAATACTGTTATTTCCCTCCATTAAATTGTCCTTGGATTCTTGTCGAAAATCACTGGACCGGCCAGGCGCTGTGTCTCAAGCCTGTAATTCCAGCACTTTGGGAGGCCGAGACGGGCGGATCACGAGGTCAGGAGATCGAGACTATCCTGGCTAACACGGTAAAACCCCGTCTCTACTAAAAAATACAAAAAAATAGCCGGGCGAGGTGGCGGGCGTCTATAGTCCCAGCTACTTGGGAGGCTGAGGCAGGAGAATGGCTTGAACCCGGGAGGCAGAGCTTGCAGTGAGCTGAGATCCGGCCACTGCACTCCAGCCTGGGCGACAGAGCGAGACTCCGTCTCAGAAAAAAAAAAAAGAAAGAAAGAAAATCACTGGACCATAAATTTAAGGGGTTATTTCTGGACTCTCTATTCTTTTCTCTATATCTTTTCTGGACCTTTTAAAACTTTTTTGCTCACCCTCTTGCCAGTTTTCTAAGTGGACTTCCTGCCTATTTCATTCTCCAAAGAGAGAGTAGAATAGAATTTGTAAAATTCCTATCTGAGCATATTGTTTCCTTAATTAAAATGACCATCCAGGCCCCTATGGGGTGAGCTGCAGTGCTCTGGCCTGGTGTAGGGGAGTCCACCTGATTTGGCCCCTGCTTACTTTCCTAGTCTCTTCTTTCATTTCCCACATCTCAGATCACGCTCTAGCCAAAACTGAGTTACTTGGTGTTCCCTAACCACCCCAGTCTGTTCTAGTCTTTTGTGCTTTGCTCAGGCTATGTTGACTAAATCTCCCTTCTCTAAGCCCTCAGTCTGTTGTCTTAGCCAAGCTAACTCCTGCTCATTCCTTAGGCCTTTGACCAGGCATGAACTTTTCTGTGATACCCTCCTTGACTTCCCCAGGCTGGGTTAGGATCTCTTTTGATAAGCTTCTTTGGTAGCACTTACTACATTGTAGAGCAATTATCTACCTCTCATCACAACCTTAACCCGCTGGGAGGCAGGGATATTTTTCAGCTCGCGCTCTCTCTCTCTCTCTCTCTCTCTATATATATATATATATACACATATATATACACACACACACACATACAGAGGGTCTCACTCTGTCACCCAGGCTGGAATGCAGTGGCACAATGTTGGCTCACTGCAACCTCTACCCCCGGGTTCAAGCAATCCTCCCACCTTAGCCTCCCAAGTAGCTGGGCCACAGGCGTGCACCACCACGCCTGGCTTATTTTTTGTATTTTTAGTAGCAATGGGGTCTCACCATGTTGCCCAGGCTGGTTTTGAACTCCTGAGCTCAAGCAGTCTACCTGCCTCGGCCTCACAAACTGCTGCGATTATAGGCATGAGCCACCATGCCTGACCTTCAGCTCACTTTATGTCTGTATTGTCCAATGCAGTGCCTGGCGCAAATTCAGTGTTTAATAAATATTTGTTGAGTTGAATCAAACTCTTACCACTTCTTTTTCATCACTATTTTCTTTTTTCATCCCTTGACTCACCCTTTGATCCTTGCTCTTTGAAATATATGACAGATATCTAGAACTGGCTTTGCTGAGGTTAAGTTTTACTTGTACTGTAATGTACAACCTAGACTGACAGAATGTAAGATTTCGGGTAAATCATAGTAGCTCTTTATCAATAAAAGGTAAGAAATCTAAAAAAAGTTGATTTAAAATAAGGCTCTAACCCAGTTTGATAATGCTATTATTAGAGGTTAATACATTGAAAGGCTAACTTTAAACAAATTTGCCCCCCTTCTCTCTATAACAAAAAATGATTTTTTTTCCGAAATCCAAAGAGATAAGCTTAATAGGACAAGGAAGACTCTTTCCTTTTCCAGCTTCTTCTTTCGCATCTCCCCACCTCTCAGCTCATACTCCAGAACAAAAAGAAACCACTTGGAGCTTCCTAACACAGCATACATACATTTTATGAAAGCACCGTTCTGTGAAAGCAGGCTGGTTACTTGGTATGTTAGTCAGGAACCTCTCAATAACAAGTAACTGAAACTCAAACTAGTTGAAGCAACAATTAAAAGGGAATGATACATTGGCTTATAAAACTAGGAAGTTCAAAGACATGTCCGGATCCAGGCAATCAAACAGTTTTACCAAGCCAGCGTCTTTTTCCTTGTATCAGTTTTCTTTTTCCCTCTTTTGAGTTTCTGATAAGGAGCCAGGTTAGCTCTCCTTACATGTTGGCAAAAATGGTCCCTGGATGCTCCTATAGAAAGCATTCTGTAGGCTTAGCAACAAGACAGTTTCTATAAGTTCTTATGCAAGGAACTCTCTGATTGTCTGAGTCTGGATCACATGCCCCCCCTTGAACCAATTACTGTGCCCAGGGATATGATTGGCAGGGTCTTGGGTCAACTGCCAGGGATGGGGTCAGTCCCATGGCCTAAAGGACTCTGTTAAAGGAAGGAGAGAGAGGGATGGGTAGGCTAAAACAATAGGCATCCATTACCCTTAGTTGTGACTATTCTGTGTCCTAGAATAAATGACAACAGTTCAGAAAGGTTCACCTTAGCCCAGGTATCTACCTACCTATAGGAGCCCTTTAATTTAGAATTTTGTAGGAACAAAAATTTTGTTGACAATAACTGAATGTTAACTTTGGAATAAGAACTAAATATGTATAGTTACTATCATTTTCACTTAAGGATGGTTATCTTGTTTGTTTTGTTCAAATATGACTTCACATAGCATACTGCGGGTTATTTAAAAGTTTCCATCTCCACTTCACTAAGGGATCAGAGAAAACCCGGTCTATTCTGGCCCAGTTTGAATTCATCTTCCTGCATTTGACACAGTTCTCTGACTTTCTCACCCATGATATTCTTGTCCCACCTAGGACCCAGCCTAGAAGTGCTGGATGTCATTATGTCACTTCCCTTTCTCAGGGTCTCTTCTTCTAGCCTCTATTTGTGTTTTGTTTGTTTGAGATAGGACCTTGCTCCATTGCCTAGGCTGGAGTGCAGTGGCATGATCATGGTTCACTGCAGCTTTGAACTCCAGAGCTCAAGCAATTCTCCTGCCTCAGCCTACAAACGACCCGAGAGGACATGTGCAAACCACCATGCCTGGCTAATTTTTAAATTTTTTTGTAGAGACAAGATCTCATTATGTTGCCTAAGCTGGTCTCAAACTCCTGTGCTCAAGCTATCTATCCTCCCACCTTGGACTCCAAAGTGCTAGGATTACAGGTGTGAGCCACCACATCCAGCTTATTCTCTTCTTTTGACTATTTCCTGCCATACTTTCAGAATACTAATCTTAATCTTTCAGCTGAATTTTTGCTTACACTTTGTGCCTTGCTAACTCTAGTCTCTGTTTACCTTACATGATCCTTTATACTGCCACCAGATTTATGTTTATAACAATATCAAGATGATCATGTCACTCTCAGGAATAAACTTCGGTGCCTCTTCTTCGTTGTCTGTAGCATAAAGTCTAAAGCCTTTAGCTAAGCAAAGTGAGGAGGCCAAAGCAATTCCATCTTGGACATTAACCTGCCATGTTGACTTTCGATTAACCCCAGTTCCAGTAATGCCTCTAAGATTTTTATTTCATCTACTGTTTCTTCTGCAAGAGCATCTACTTACCAGAAATCCTGCCCTTAGGTCAGAACAACCTTGACCATAAATCTTGCCCTGAGACAGATTTACACAGCATTCTTGCTTTTCCCTGGGAGGTTGACTTTGATTGTCCTACACATTCCTTTTGAAACAGGAGAGTTCCCTGACCCCCCTCACAGGATATGCAACAAGGGTGTGGCTCATCTCTTCAGTCACCACTGCTCAAATCACCTGCGGGAGGGGGAGCATGTGGATGAACAAGTGCAGGAACTGGAGCAAGTGCTTTGGGTTCCAGCCCCACTCCCCAAGTAGTGTCTATGGGTGGGGTGTCTGCAACTCCCAAAGCCCGAGTGGGCATGTTACAGTGCACTCTTTCAGCTTTGCTGTCTGCAGATGGCTTAAGGGTTAACCAGCTCAGTGGACCCTCTGCCTTTTCCCAGGGGCAGTAGGCCAGTGTGATAGCTTTCTGTATCCTGAGCTCTTGTCCCACGTCCCAGAAGAATCAGGTCATACATGGACTTGAAGGATGAATGCAGGGGTTTTATTGAGTGGTGGAAGTAGCTCTCAGTGGGATGGATGGGGAGCTGGAAGGGGGATGGAATGGGAAGATGATCTTCCCCTGGAGTTTGGCTGTCCAGTGGCCAGACTCCTCTCCAACTGCCCCTAGCAGAACTCCTCTCGGCCTTCAGATGCTCCTTCTATCTCTCTTTCTCTGCCATGCTGTTCTGCCATGGTCTGCTTGTCTCCTCATCTGCTCTGGAGCCTGGGGTTCATGGTTTGCATGGGTACAGAATAGGTGATGTAGTGGGCCCAAAGGCAACTTTTTGGGTGCAAAAACAGGAATACCTGTCCTTATTTAGGGCCAGGGGTATCCAGACTTGAGGGTGGGACCTTTGCCAGGGAACCACCCTCTTCTACCTAGTGTTTCCCTGTCTCCTGTTCATATCACTTTCCTATGGTATATAAGCACTGGGTTAGGGGGTTAATGGACCAGGGATCCTCCATTTTGTCCCAGTGCCATCCTAGACACAGACATGGCTTCTGTTCATAAATCTCTATTAAATGTTTCTTTCTTTCTAAGGAACTGGATATGTTGGCCTCTTTCTTTGGCCTCTCAGCTTCCTTGGACCTCTGGGGGTAGGTTTGCCTAGGCCTGCCTACCGCAGAACACAAAGCTTTCCATGACTGGTCTCAACTGACTATTCTCATTTTTCCCCACCAGGCCCTCCAGTCCTATGCATGATGGTCAGCCTTTGTGCCTTCTCTTCACTGATGGAAAGCCTCTTCATCTGGCAGTCTTCTCTTCACCTTTTAATCCCCAGCCCAGGCACCTTCTCTATGAAGCCTGCCTGGACTCTGCCAAACTAGCGGTTGCTCCATCCTCTGTGCTCCCACAACTGGGTGTTGATATCTGTGTATTAGAACATATAGTCTTATTTTTATCTTAACATGTCTGTCTGCTCCACAAGACTGTGAATTTTACAGGGATGGAGTGGATCTTACTCATTTTTGTATCCCTAGCACTTCACATATTATAGTATCTGGCTCATTGTGTGTGTCCAGTGTTTCCTGAATGAAGGACTCTATTAATCAGGAATACGTTTGACTGTGAATAGCAAATAAACATTCTTAGTGGCTTAAGCCAGAGTTTCTCAACCTCTATGTTGTTGACATTTTGGACCAGATAATTCTTTGTTGCGAGCTGTCCTGTGCCTTATAAGATGTTTAGTAGCGTCTTTCTAGATTCTGCATACTAGATACCAACACCTGCACCCCCAGCAGTTGTGACAATCAAAGGTATCTCTAGATGTTGTCAAACGTCTCCTGGAGGGGGAGGGGGGATTCACCCAAGTTGAGAACCACTGGCAAATAGGTTTGTTTATTTCTTCTCACATAAAAAAGAAGTTGAGAGGTAAGCTGTTTCTAGCATTAGTTCTGCTGTTCAATGATGTCATCAGAGACCTGGACACCTTCTGACCTTCTTTCATCCCTTTTGACCATCTTTAGTGTGTGAGTTGGCTTATAGTGTCATAGTCACAAGATGGCTGCTGCCCCTCCAACTATCATGTCTACATTGAAGGCAGGAAAAAAGGAGCAGGATGAATGGCTAAGGCAGCCACATCTCTACCTTTTTTATCAGGAAAGAAAAAATCTTTTCAGAATCCATTTTACATATACCTCATTGACCTGACCTGGGTCCCATGACCATTCCTAGCTGTGGGGAGAGGCTTAGAAAGTGGAGAACAGGACTGGGGCACATTGTCACCCAGAAAAAAACTGGTGTTCATTTAGCCAGGGAGAAGTGAGTGTGGAAATGGGGGAGACAGTTAATCATGTTTCTCTCAGAGAATAAATCTAATTAATTTAATTAATTGATTGAAAGAATAGGGGCTGAAAAGGCCAGGCTCGGTGGCTCATGCCTGTAATCCCAGCACTTTGGGAGGCCGAGGCAGGCGGATCACCTGAGATCAGGAGTTGGAGACCAGCCTGACCAACATGGAGAAACCCTGTCTCTACTAAAAATACAAAATTAGCTGGGTGTGGTGGTGCATGCCTGAAATCCCAGCTACTCAGGAGGCTGAGACAGGAGAATTGCTTGAACCGGGGAGGCGGAGGTTGCAGTGAGCTGAGATTGCGCCATTGCACTCCAGCCTGGGCGACAAGAGTGAAACTCTACCTCAAAAAGAAAAAAAAAAAAGAAAAAAAAGAAAAAAAAAAAAAAGAAAGAATGGGGCTGAATGAATATTAAGTAAATATTTTGAGTTCCTTACTACCTCATTTAAGAGTCAGAAAGTGCAGAAGTGCCTGACTAGAAGCAGGTGAGATCCTGAGAATCTTCTAATTCCATGGCCTTGGAGAAGGTGTGAGGGGTGTTATTATACATTATATATATATATACACACACACACACACACATACACACACATACACACAGTTGGTTTTTTTTGATTTTTCTTTTGAGATGGAGTGTCACTCTGTCGCCTAGGCTGGAATACAGTAGTGTGATCTCAGCTCACTACAACCTCCACCTCCCGGGTTCAAGTGATTGTCCTGCCTCAGCCTCCCTGAGTAACTGGGACTACAGGCGAGCACCACTACACCCAGCTAATTTTTTGTATTTTTGGTAGAGACAGGGTTTCACCATGTTGGCCAGGCTGATCTTGAACTCTTGACCTCAGGTAATCTGCCTGCCTTGGCCTCCCAAAATGTTAAGATTACAAGCGTGAGCCACCATGCCTGGCCCATAGATAGGTATATATATACACACATATGCATGTGTATATATATATACACACACACACTAAACCTATATATATAAAATAGGTGTTATTACATATATGTGTATATATATTTTAAAAACCTATATACAAATATATATTATGGCTGGACATGGTGGCTCATGCCTGTAATCCCAGCACTTTGGGAGGCCGAGGCAGGTGGACCACCCAGGGTCAGGAGTTCAAGACTAGCCTGGCCAACATGGTAAAACCCTGTCTCTACTAATACTATGAAAATTAGCTGGGCGTGGTCGTGCATGCCTGTAATCTCAGCTACTTGGGAGTCTGAGGCAGGAGAATCACTTGAACCCAGGAGGCAGAGGTTGCAGTGAGCCAAGATCATGCCACTGCACTCCAGCCTGGGCAACAGAGTGAGACTCTGTCTCAAAAAAAAAAATAAATAAAAAATAATTTAAAAATATATATTAGATATGTGTGTATGTATATAAATATATATATTATATGTGTGTGTATGTATATAAAACCTATACATTTATATATAAATGTGTATCTATTATATAGATAATTATGTATCTATTATATAGATGTGTGTGTATATATTTAAAATGTATAAATATATAGGCTTGGCTAACACGGTGAAACCCTATCTCTACTAAAAATACAAAAAAAAAAAAAAATTAGGCAGGCGTGGTGGCAGGCGCCTGTAGTCCCAGCTACTCGGGAAGCTGAGGCAGGAGAATGGCGTGAACCCAGGAGGTAGAGCTTGCAGTGAGCCAAGATCACGCCACTGCACTCCACGCTGGGCAACAGAGCGAGACTCCATCTCAAAAAAAAAAGGCCGGGCGCGGTGGCTCACGCCTGTAATCCCAGCACTTTGGGAGGCCAAGGCGGGCGGATCACAAGGTCAGGAGATCGAGACCATCCTGGCTAACACAGTGAAACCCCGTCTCTACTAAAAATACAAAAAATTAGCTGGGCGCGGTGGCGGGCGCCTGTAGTCCCAGCTACTCAGGAGGCTGAGGCAGGAGAATGGCGTGAAACTGGGGGGCGGAGGTTGCAGTGAGCTGAGATCATGCCACTGTACTCCAGCCTGGGCGACAGACCGAGACTCCGTCTCAAAAAAAAAAAAATATATATATATATGTATAAATATATAGGTTTTATATATATACACATATATTTTAAAAATCTATGTATAGTGTACTTTTTTTATATATACATACATCTATATAATAGAGGTGTATTTTTATATATTTATATATGAATATATAGGTTTTATATATCCACTATATATAAACATATAAGTATTATATATACACATATATAACACCTATTATATATAGGTTTAATATATATACACACATATATAGATTATGTGTATATAATATACATATACACATATGTGTGTATACATATTAATATACATATACATACATAGGTTTAATATATACACATATATGTATATAATATACATATATACACGTATATGTATATAATATATGTTATATATGTATATATTATATACATATATACGTATATATATCTAATAACACCACACACATATATATATTTATTTATAGGCAGAGAGAGAGGTTTTTAGCATGGTTCCTGGCTCGTAACTCCCATAACCCTTATTACAGTCTTTTGTTTACAATGTTGGATGTGTCAGGCCTCGGGAAACAGAATCCTTCTGCCCTCCTTTCACATGCCCCAAGGCAAGACTTTCATCTTCCCCTTTCTGATTGTGGGTCCTAAGACCCTCCCCAGAGAGGGTCCCATCATGTATCGTAGGGGAAAGAATGCTGAAGTCATGAAGCTTCCGTGATAACCCAAGAGGTTTGGATTCTGCATGGTTGAACACATGGAAGTTCCTGGAGGGTGGCATGCCCAAGCGAGGCGTGGAAGCTCTGCGCCCTTTCCCCCGTCACTTGTCCTACTCATCTCTTTATCTGTATCCTTTGCAATATCCTTTATAATAAACTTGTAAATGTGTTTCCCTAAGTTCTAAGAGTTGCTCCAGCAAATTAATTGAACCCAAAGAGGGTGTCATGGGAACCCCAACTTGAAGCTGGTCAGTGAGAAGTTTCGAAGGCCCAGACTTGTGACTGGCATTGGGGGGTGGGGAGTGGTTAGTCTTGGGGACTGAGCCCTCAAACAGTGGGATCTGACACTATCTCCAGGTGGACAATGTCCAAATTGATTTGAAGGATGCCCAGTTGGTATCTGCTGCAGAATTAACTGCTTGCTTGTGGTGGGGAAAAACTCACACACATTTGGTCATGGAAGTCTTAGTGTTGTTGAGTGTTTTTTGGTGTGACAGCAGAAGAAAAACATCATTTGAGAGTTTTTCCCACAACAGTGTGTTTGCAGTTTTAAGCCTACAACACATTCTTTAACTCTCGCAAAGTGAACTGAATATCATCAGTTAACGTTGTGAAAAGTTCACCTGTGAGAACATGGTCCACCATATTCCCTTATTAAGCCCTAAGGTTAGTGCCTACTCACAAGATAGTATTTAGAGAAATCAACAGCACAGAAGAACCCAGACATCTCGAGACAGGCTGAATGTCAAACTTCAATTTTCAATGAGTAAAAGCTTCTGCTTTTTTCTCTGGGTAGACAACAGTGAATAAGTAACAAGAAAACAGAAATCCTCCAGGACATCATTAGATTTCTTTTCTTTTCACCTATAACTACATAGATGAGAGTCTGATATAAACAGATATTAATGTGTCATCCAGGTAAGCTAGTACATCCACAGCAAAGTGAACAGCATCCTCAAGACCTGGAAATTGCTAGATGCAGTGGCTCACGCCTGTAACCCCAGGAGGCCGAGGTGGGTGGATCACTTGAGCCCAGTAGTTTGAGACCTGCCTTGGCTACATGGCAAAACCCTAAAATACAAAAATGAGCAGAGTGTGGTGGCACATGCCTGTGGTCCTAGCTACTTGGCGGCTGAAGTGAGAGGATTGCTTGAGCCTCGGAGGTAAAGGCTGCAGTGAGCTGTGATTGTGCCACTGCACTCCAGCCTGGGTGACAGAGTGAGATTGTTTCAAAAAAATTTTTTTAAATTTTAAAAAGTAAAGACAAATATTCCAGGGAAATTAATTTACGTGGTGTAAGGAACCTGTTAAGACATAGTTAGGGAGGATGACAGCTTCAACATTGTGAGTAAAATATATTTCATGCTTGTGTGAAGTCTCCACATCTACCTTCTAGGGGCAGAAGTGGCATGGTGGCTTCTCTGGGAGGGCCTTTAACATTGCTGTCCTTGCGTACTATCATTTCCATCTGCTTTTCTTTGTTTAGTTGAGAGGGTGAGTTGCTACCTGCTTTCCAACTGGGCGTGTCGGTGCCTTTTAGGTAGTTTATGTATTAGAGTATTAGGGAGGTGAAACCTTGAATGACTTCTTTTCTCTTCTTAATCCTTACATTACCAGTGTTATAACCTTGGTGATATGGTTTGGTTGTGTCCCCACCCAGATCTCATCTTGAATTCCCATGTGTTGTGGGAGGAATGCAGTGGGAGGTAATTGAATCATGGGGGCAGATCTTTCCCTTGCTGTTCTCCTGATAGTGAATAACTCCTGGCATGGGGATGGCAAATACATGGGTATGAAGACAACTTCACTCTTCAGCCCTAGCCGCAGACCCGGCTCTTCAGTCAAGGCATGTTTTCTTCACAGCCTCAATGTGGCCTTGGAATCCCTCCCAACGTGGTGCTCCAGGAGAACACTACCCAGTCCGTCAGCTGAGCAGTTGTCCTCTTAACCATTACTGGTATAGCATGCTCTAGCTGCTTATAGTAAATATCTGCCTACCCCTAGCACGATGGTTTAGGGATGACTTAGAGAAAAGATTGCTAACTATGTTTCTTCACACGTTTGGGTAGGGGAAGAGAAAAATAGATTTTTCTTAGAAGAAGACAGAGATGGACATTTATTGAGAACCTACTTGTGGTGGGCTTCATGCTAGGGTTTTACATATATCATCTCACTTAACACTGGTAGTAGTCCCCCAGATAGATGGTATTTATTCTGGTTTTACAAATGAGGAAACTAGCTCAAAGTTACACAGAGAGTATGTGGGTGATGGAGTCAGGGTGTGAAATCCCCACCATCCTCAAAATAAATACATAGAGATGGTTGAACACATCTGAATATTCACTGTGAAATCAATCTGTAGAGTTCAATCAGAAAAAATACATTAATAATTTTTCTAATTGTAAATAATCAGTTTAAACTTAAGCTTTTATTACAAATTAATTTGAGCAAATCCAGCCTCAATTTCCAATTCCCAGTGTCATTGTGATTTTTCCCCTTTAGGGGCCTCTCAAAGTTTATGAGGAGGCAGCAGCAGCAGTATCAGAAACATTTATTAAGCACCTGTTGTATGCTAAGTGCTATCTATAGTAATACTGCATTAGAAAGAAGGAATCTACAATTTCAGGACCTTTTCAATCTAATAGCACAGATTAGTGCAATTTCTTAACCCAAGGCCCAAATTTAGGAGTCTAAGGATGTAATGAATATATGGCTTTTTTTAAGGCAGCAGATGGTGGCCAGCTGTTCTCTCTCTTTACTCAAGGCCAAACATGAAGGGAAAAAATTAAAGTAACAGGGATTATGGTAAATATAAGATAGAATTTAAACTAAATCTGAATTTTTATACACACAAAGGGAAATGGGCAATTGGGGGTAATTATCAAATTATCGAATCCAAAATAGTTCTGCTACCTCTATTATCTACATAAGAGAAAATTATTTATATGGATTGAATTGTTCAGATAATTGTCTAGTATTTTGGGTCTCTGAGCAGACAGTCTGGGTGGTCATTGATATAGATTGAGGGTCCTTCTAGAAATATTTTAAAATGGGAAAAGCGTTTATTTCTTTGCCATATGACTGGGGGCATTTCTACTTAGATGCAAGTAATATTGATCAAATCTGTATATTCACAATTCCTTGACCAGGATTTGGGCCCATTACAATAAAACCATAACAATTTTTACCCAATGTTTGAAGTCACTTTTTAATTATAAAAATAATGTATGAGCACCCTTTCCTCTAAAATTTTTAAGTATTACATATAAAGCTAAAATTTATTTTCCATATCACTAATTCCATTTCCCAGCATCTGCCCAACGATGTCCCCTCTCTAAAGTAACTTTAGTAGTTTTTTGTTTTTTTTTTTGAGACAGAGTCTCTGTCTCCCAGGCTGGAGTGCAGTAGCTGGATCTCAGCTCACTGCAAGTTCCGCCTGCCAAGTTTACGCCATTCTCCTGCCTCAGCCTCCCGAGTAGCTGGGACTACAGGCGCCCGCCACCTTACCCAGCTAGTTTTTTGTAATTTTTAGTAGAGACGGGGTTTCACTGGGTTACCCAGGATGGTCTCGATCTCCTGACCTTGTGATCGGCCTGTCTCGACCTCCCAAAGTGCTGGGATTACAGGCTTGAGCCACCGCGCCCGGCCTGCTTTAGTAGTTTTGTCCTTTCAGGACACACACACACACACACACACACAAACACACACAAACACACAGAGAGTTAGAGGAAGAGGACTTTGCACTTTTCGCTTGTGAACCACACTTTGATTACCATTTGGCAACTTGCTTTTCTACTTAATACGTGTGAGAGATAAAAACCATGTTGTTCCATAGCTCTAACAAATTCCTTTCAACCCCCTCATTGAAATTCATGATATTTATTTAGCTGTTTCTCTACTGGTGGATACCAAAATTGTTTCCAATTGTTTGCTAGCAGTGCTCAATAAACAATCCTAAATATTAAACATGTGTGAGGATTTATTTAGGGTAGATTCTGAGCAGTTGACCTTTTCCAAGAGAAAATGATGTGCTCCAGAGACTCTGTAAGTCATTTAAGCCTAACGAAGAGAAAAGATGATGGAGAGACTTGGAAGCCAGTTTCTTTATATAAATAAACTCTGTCACTGGAGACAAGTCACTTAATTTCCCTGGGATTCTATTTCTCTAAGTCAGTGGTTCTCCAGCCTTCTCACACAGCAGAAACTCCTAGAGGGCAAGCTAAAATGCAGATTGGTGGGTCTCACCCCCAGAGTTTCTGATTCAGTGAGAGAGAGAGAGGGAGAGAGAGTGAGAGAAGAGAGAATGCATTTTTAACAAGTTTCCAGGTCATGCTGCAGCTGCTGATGCGAACACTACACTGACAGCCACTGTTCTAGGTGTATGTTGGGGAAACTATCCTGTGAAAGAGATCATAGTTGAGGTTTTAAAGTCCTTAATAGATTATCTAGGGATATTTTAGGAGGCTTCCAACTTATTATCCAAACATAAGACAATAACTGAAGATTTGTCACAGTGACAGTGTTGGATCAATGATAAACACCTATTTTAAAAATCACAAAATCCATTCTTTTTAACCAAGAGAGAAGTCAACCTAGAATCTTTGTTAGAAGGAATCTTGAAGGGTCGCCCAGTCCAACTACCCGGCTAGGCTTTCGTCAGTAGCATTCTTGACCTCATCAACTAGTGTCCCATTGAACGGATTCAGGGTTTACGAATTCACTCCCTAGTTCCTGAAGTAGCCCATTCCATGTGTCGAGATATCTGATCACCATCATGTCCTTCATAACCCTGACCATAAGAAACCATCCTTCAGAAGCTTCTAAGCATCTACCCCAGTTCTACCCTCTGGGCTTTACTGAACAAATCATCTCCCTTCTCCACTTGATGGCAGTCAATTATCATGTTCCCTTAAGTCAGTGGTTCTCAAACTTTAGTACTCAATATCGCTGTAGGAGTTTATTAAAATATAGACTCCCAAGGCCCAGCCCCAGAGATTCTGATTCTATGTCTGGAGTGTGGCCCAGGAATCCATATCTTTCATTAAATCTCCAGGTGATTCTGATGCAGGTGGTCTGCATATGACTGTTTAAGAGACCCTGCTAAGTCTTTTTGTTTTTAAGCTCCATGTTCCCAGCCTCTTCATCAGTTTCTCATATGACATGGCTTGAGTTTCATCACTATCCTATTTGCTTAAGGCTGCCTGCCAAAATATACCCCCAAAGAATACTCACCTACCCTCCCACACTGATTTTTTATTCTTATCCTTATCCAAAATGATGTCCTTCATATTTTTGTTTATGTTTGTCTTCCCTACTAGAATATAAAGCTTCATGAGGGCAGGGAAATTGTGTGCATTGCCTACTCATATCATTCAGCACTTCTGTCCATGCCTGATACATCAGTAGATCCTACGTAAAGTTTTATTTAATAGAGAGGAAAAACCAATTTGATTTACAAAATGGTGAATGGTGACAGCATGGTTATACCAAAGCCCTAAAACTATACAGAGTGAATGACCCATTCTAAAAGAAGGACTTCGTTTAAAGTCTTGAGAAATAAAAAAAGTTTCAGTCTGTATAATTAGCCTTGAGATACATTTTCACATTGACTTAGGGTTGTACAAATCTCCAAGCTGGGTGCAGATGTTTCATATGCCTTTGAGTGCAAAACTCAATTGGAGGGATGAATCAAAGCAGAGCTCATTCATTATAGGTTAGGATTTCAAAGCCATCTTTAAAACATACAAATCCTTCCCTAGTGCAAAAATGCAGGAGCAGAATGACCAAAATGAGAGGTGCAAATAAAAAATGTAAGCAATCTCCCACACTAATATAATTTTTATCTAAAATGGTGATTCTTCTTTCTCCTCTCTCTTCCAGGAGTAAGAGTAACCATGAGGAAAAAATAGAGAAATAAAATTCATTGTTCATTGTGAGAGAACATCATTGAAAACAAAAGGAAAAGCCCAGCCTTTTTAATCAAGGAAATACAAATTAAAACCACAATTCAACACCATGTTATACCTATTTTGGCAGTAGCCAATAAGTCTGTTAATTCCAAGACTGTCACAGTTAGAGAGAAATGGGACTCTCATATTCTAGTGGTGAGGATATAAATTGGTGTAATCTCTTTGGGAAATAGTTTGACTTTCTTGGTAAAGTCCAACATGAACATATTCCACGAGTATTTTCCACTTCAAAGATTGTAAGTAGAAAAGTGGCAGTGTGGTTTTTTTTTTTGTTTTTTTCTTTTTTGTTTTTTTGTTTTGCGCCTACTAGGTATGCCTTTTAGGATTGCTTGGTAGCATTAGGTCTACCCAGGTGTGAAGACTTCCTACCTCAAAACTTGCCCATTTGTGTGTGTACCTTTGTGTCAAACCGGGATCTATAGCCTAGATTTCTGTACTTCTTTCTTTCCCTTATTTAAAAAAAATGTTCAGAAGAAGATAAAATCATGACTGGCATACAGAAATAAAGATGAATGTGTTAAAAAGAATTTATTTTATTCACATGTTATGAGGGAACTAGGCAGATGTTATAATCAGTTCAAAGGAAGAGTCAAAATAGCATAGCTTATATGAAATAAAAGAATGTTGGGATGAATTGCAAATGGAGATAAAACTGGTTTTCTGCAGTGGGGAGGAAGTCAGTTAGAATCATTATCAGGCTGGACAGAATTTACATATCTATTTATTAGTTGGAATTTAGAAAGAGTTGCAAAATGGCTCAAAGGGGATGAACAGGACTCCAATAATCTGATAACCCAGAAAGGCATTTTAAAGACAATGTATATAGCTTTCTACTGAAACAGAAGCACCTTACTGATATACTAATCCAATAGAATATTCTTTGGGCCGGGCGCGGTGGCTCAAGCCTGTAATCCCAGCACTTTGGGAGGCCGAGACGGGCGGATCACGAGGTCAGGAAATCGAGACCATCCTGGCTAACACAGTGAAACCCTGTCTCTACTAAAAAAAAATACAAAAAACTAGCCGGGCGAGGTGGCGGGCGCCTGTAGTCCCAGCTACTCCGGAGGCTGAGGCAGGAGAATGGTGTAAACCCGGGAGGCGGAGCTTGCAGTGAGCTGAGATCCGGCCACCGCACTCCAGCCTGGGCGACAGAGCGAGACTCCGTCTCAAAAAAAAAAAAAAAAAAAAGGAATATTCTTTGGATCCCTCACATGTATGTTAAGGACAACCAGACAGCTGGTACTCAGATAGAAGAAATCAACACTTTAAGTCAAAAGCCTGATATTAAAGGTGCTGGAGCATCAAAAGTCCCTGCTAGAGAGTCAAAGATACCAGGTGCACACAGGAAGAGCTAGGAAGGTTTGATAAGTGTAGAGAAGCCTGAATTAAAAGACCTGGGTAAGCCTCAGATCTTCCACTTATTAAATTTCTCATCTTGGGCCAATTGCCTTCTCTTTGGCTTTCTCCTCTGTAGAAAGAAAGAGTTTTTATCAATGATTTTAAGTTCCCCCTCAGGATCTAAATGTTTACTAAAGGAGCCAGCCAGTCCCTTGCACAGACAGCCCTGTGGGAATGCCCAGACAGAGAGAGTTTTGACACAGGGCAGGGAAGATCCGTTTGTGAGTGTGAGGAGGAACAATGAGATTGAGGTGTCCTAGATCCCCAGTGTGCGGTGTAGAAGCCCCCAAATCTGTGGGGAACTTGGGCAGTCAGTGAACAAAGAGAACAGAAATGATAGGGAAGGAAGTCACTAAAAACAACCTTCTACCATTTATGGTTTTGCACAGAACTTACCTCTACCTTTCGCAATATTGTAAGTTTATCACCAAGGTTGGCTCTGTGTCCTCAGTTTACCTACATGAGAGCAATCAGGGTTCTCCAGAGAAACAAAACCAGTAGGGGGTGTGTGTGTGTGTGTGTGTGTGTGTGTGTGTGTGTGTGTGTGTGTGTGTGATGTAGACTCAGTAAAGTCTAGAGACAGAATCCATTTCTTCCTCGTCACGGGACTTCAGTCTTTTCCCTTAAGGCCTTCAGCTAATTTTATGATGGCCACCCACATTATAGAGGGTAATCTGCTTTACTTAAGTAATAACAATATGAATTCTTCTGACCTATAAACATGATCTCTCTCTCCATTTATTTAGGTCTTCTTTAGATTTTTTTAGCCAATGTTTTGTAGTTTTCAGTGTATAGGTCTTGCACATTGTCAGATTTATCCCTATTTATTTTACATTAAAATGCTATTATGAATATATTTTTTCATTTTCAGTTTCTTTTCTTTTTTGTTTTTTGTTTTTGGTTTTTTTTTTTTGAGATGGAGTCTTGCAGTATTGCCCAGGCTGGAGTACAGTGGCGTGATCTCGACTCACTGCAAGCTCTACCTCCTGGGTTCATGCCATTCTCCTGCCTCAGCCTCCCGACTAGCTGGGACTATAGGCGCCCACCACCACGCCCAGCTAATTTTTTGTACTTTTAGTACAGACGGGGTTTCATCGTGTTAGCCAGGATAGTCTCAATCTCCTGACCTCATGATCCACCCATCTCAGCCTCCCAAAGTGCTGGGATTACAGGCTTGAGCCACCGCACCCCGCCAATTTTTTAAAATTTTTCTTAAGAATTAGATGTTGGATGTTGTCAAATGCTTTTTTTCATTTATTAGGATCATATGCTTTTTCTCTTTAGCTTATGGTATGGCATGAAGTCATTCATAATATTTCCCTGACTATTCTTTTAATATGTGTAGAAACTAGGATATCACCAATCTCATACCTGGTATTGGTAATTTGTTTCTTCTTTTCCTTTCTTTTTTTCTGATCTGTATGGCTAGAGGTTTACCAGTTTTATTAACTTTCTCAGAAAACCAGCCTTTGGTTTCATCAATTGCTTTCCTATTTTCTATTTCATTGACTTCTACTTTGATCTTTATTATTTCCTTTATTCTGCTTACTTTGGGTTTAATTTGCTCTTCTTTTTCTAATTTCTTATGGTGGAGGTGACGTCATGTATTTGAGACCATTCTTCTTTTCTGGTAAGTTTTTAACACTGCACATTTCTAGATACCTTGACACATTGTATTTTCATTTTTATTTAATTTAAAGTACTTTCCAATTTCCTTTTTGATTTTTTCTCTGGCCTCTGGGTAATTTAGAAGTCCCTTCATAAATATTTGGGAATTTTCCAGATATCTTTCTGTTGTTGATTTCTAATTTAATTCCACTGTGGCTAGAGAACATACTTGTGTGACTTGAGTATTTTTTAATTAATTAATTAATTTTTTTGAGATAATACTTGAGCTCTATTCCAGACCAATTTAAATCTGAATCTCTGTGAATGGGCATAAATAGGTTTTTTTTTTTTTTTTTTTTTTTTTGAGACAGAGTCTCACTCTGGTCGCCCAGGCTGGAGTGCAATGGCAATCTGGGCTCACTGCAAGCTCCACCTCCCGGGTTCACTCCATTCTCCTGCCTCAGCCTCCTGAGTAGCTGGGACTACAGGTGCCTGCCACCACACCCGACTAATTTTTTCTGTATTTTTAGTAGACACAGGGTTTCACTGTGTTAGCCAGGATGGTCTCGATCTCCTGACCTCGTGATCCACCCACCTCGGCCTCCCCAAGTGCTGGAATTACAGGCGCGAGCCACCGTACCCGGCCATGTATTTTTTAATTTATTAAATCATGTTTTATGAACCAGAATATGGCGTATCATGGTAAATGTGTCACGTACACATGTCAGCACTTTGGAAGGCCGGGGTGGCGGATCACTTCAGGTCAGGAGTTCAAGACCAGCCTGGTCAACGTGGCAAAACCCTGTCTCTACTAAAAATACAAAAAGTAGCGAGGTGTGGTGGTGCATGCCTGCAATCCCAGTTACTCAGAAAGCTGAGGCAGGAGAATCGCTTGAACCTGGTAGGCAGAGACTGCAGTGAGCTGGATCTCGCCATTGCACCACTTCAGCCTGGGAGACAGAGATGAGACTCCATCTCCAAAAAAAAAAAAAAAAAAAAAAAAAAAAAAAAAAAAAGATTTGTTAGGTAGAACCAGAGCTGTGTTAATGACTTATATTTCCTCACTATGAAGTAAGATCCTTCTGAGTACTCTATTGTCCTATGAATTATGAGGTCAACTGGTCAGGTTGGCATAAGCAGCTGGTATTGCCAGCCCTTTGTAAGCACCAGGCACTGTTCCCTCTAATCCTCTCAGATGGTTCTTTCCAGCCTTGGATAGTTTCCTCGTATGCATGTCCCAGTTAGTACTCTGCTGAATGCTTGAGGATATCCTCCACAGATCTCTTTCTCTTTAGCTCTCTCCTAGTTTTCTGTCCTATAAATTCTAGCTGCCTAGGTGGTAGCTCTCAACATGTGGTAGTAGAGTCTGAAGTCTGATAAGTTCAGTTCAGTTTTGCCCATGTTGTGTTGAAAGAGGTCAGGTACTAGTTCTTTACCGGAAAGAAAATAACCTGAGAAATAATCCGACAACTGATCAGGAATACACAAAGATTCCAAAATTTCTAAACACTTCTTTTCCTCCATAATTAAGTTGTCTTTCAGTATATGCAGAGCTCATGTTGAATGGAGTCCAGGGCCACCTTCCCTCTTTACTCCTTCTCCATAGTGCCCTCAGTCTCTCCTACCTGTCTTCTCTTTAAGGTCCTGCTTCCTCTGGCGGAAAGCCTGGAAGTTCTTGGAGACCTGATCGACTTTGTTTCTGGCTCTGTCCTGGAGAAGCAATGTTTGGTCGTTACAATTTCTCAGACTTATGTCCTTCACATTCTTCTGAGAGGAGCCAGAGCAAAGACCACAAACCTTGTTTTTGCTGACATGGACCAGGTCTCATGGGACATCTGTGGTGCATTTAACAAAGTCTCTTTCTCTACTCTGTCTTACCAAAGATTTGTCTTCATTTGCACTAAAGAACATAAGAAAGGAGAATGCGGGGAAATGAAAGCTCCCTTCTACCCTCAAAGGTAATACTCTTCAAGTTAAATCAGTTAAATAGGCCAAGAAATTAACCACCATTGATTTGATGAGGGATGTGTCTACATTCCGAACAACAGCATTTTGTTGGGGCCTCTCTATAAAGAGCGTAATAAAGTGTAACATGGAAAACCCATTATATCTAAACAAACAAAAGCTAAAGAGCTAAAAGAGATCAATTCCTCCCAAATCTCCAATTTTTTTCAAGTAGAAAAATTTTATTTTTCTGTAGGCAAATTTATCAGTCTTGTCTTTTCTGGCAAGAAGCAGCATTTAACTTGATTCTTTCTTGTTTTTTTTTCCCCCTTGCATCAAAAATTAAACTTCATTAGCTGGAGTCTTATCAGTTGTTTAAAAATATTAATGACCTGGACATCAGTAACCTTGGATAATAATTTTAGCCTCTGTCATTTAATCTGTCATCTTGGATAAGTCTTTTTTTTTTTTTTTTTTTTTTTTTTTTGAGACGGAGTCTCGCTCTGTGGCCCAGGCTGGAGTGCAGTGGCACCATCTCAGCTCACTGCAAGCTCCGCCTCCCGGGTTTACGCCATTCTCCTGCCTCAGCCTCCTGTGTAGCTGGGACTACAGGTGCCCACCACCACGCCCAGCTAATTTTTTGTATTTTTAGTAGAGATGGGGTTTCACCATGTTAGCCAGGATGGTCTCAATCTCCTGACCTCGTGATCCACCCGTCTCGGCCTCCCAAAGTGCTGGGATTATAGGCGTGAGCCACCGTGCCCAGCCCCAAGTCATTTTATATCATTAAGAGTGGTTTTTGTTATCATTACTAGCCAGAAGACTTGATGAGCTTGAGAGATCTTTTGTGGTGGCTTTAAAATATGTCTACAAATTATTTGATATTCCCCCCTTCATTCCTCTCCCATTGAATGTGATCTGGACTTAGTGACTCACTTCTAAGGAATAGAAGAATATAGAAGAAACGAGAGTATGTCACTTCTTAGCCTAGGTCATAAAACACATTGCAAATTCTTTTCTTTCTCTCCCTCTCTGCCCCCCACCCCGACCCTGAGACCCTTTGTTCTGAGGGAAGCTATCTCCTATTTAATGAAGCGACTCAATCAGTCCCCTGGAGAGGCCCATGTGGCAAGGAGCTGAGGCCTCCTGCCAACAGCCAGTGAGGAACGGAATCTTTCCACCAACAGCCATGTGAGTGAGTCACCTTGGAAATGGATCCTCCAGTGCCAGTCAGGCTTTCAGATGACTGCAGCCATGGCTGACATCTTGACTGTAATCTCATGAGAGACCCTGGGCCAGGAATAAGCTGCTCCTGAATTCCTGACCCTCAGAAACTGTGTGATGATAAATATCTGTTTTTAAGGCATTAAATTCTGAAGTAATTTGTTATGCAGCGGTATAAAACAAACATATCCTGGAATCTTCCAGATCCTTCCAGTTTATGATTCCATAATTTAAATGCAGGAGAAGGTATCTCTAGTTGCCTGCTACTTTTGCTAATACTCCCCAAACTGCTTTGCCTGTTATATTTAAAAATTCTTCCTTGAACAGCCTGCATTTCATGCAACAAAACATTTTAGACAGAAAATGAAATGATATTTTTTGAATAGAGATATTTTTCAACTGGATATATACTATTTTGATAGCTTGTATGTTTTAATAAAATGAAGCCTTGGGAAATTTATGTCTTCCATAAAGTTCTGCAGCAGGAAGTGCTCTTTGGTCCTTGAGGGCTGTCAGAAGTTATGTGGAGCCAGGTGCAGTGGCTCATACCTGTAATCCCAGCACTTGAGGTCAGGAGTTCAAGACCTGCCTGGTCAACATGGCGAAACCCCGTCTCTACTAAAAATACAAAGGTTAGCCAGGTGTGGTGGTGCATGCCTGTAATCCCAGCTACTCAGGAGGCTGAGGCACGAGAATTGCTTGAACCTGGGAGGCAGAGGTTGCAGTGAGCCCAGATCATACTACTGTGCTCCAGCCTGGGCAACAGAGTAAAACTGTGTCTCAAAAAGAAATAAAAGAAAAAAAAAAAAAAAGAAAGGTAGAAAAAAGAAGAATAAGTTATGTGGATTTCTTGACATTTTATGCAATGTGTTGTGTTAAGAGCATTTTCCAAGATAGAATGTGTATAACTTTTACCAGACTTTCATAGAGCCTTGAGCCCCATGTCCTTCTCCCTACTCAAGATAAGAGTTAAGAACCACTTATCTGGTTCCTGTTCCCACCTGTGGAAAGTTAGGTACAGAGAGGTGAGTGACTCACTCACAGTTAGAGACAGAGATCTTCTGACTCTGAACTCAGTGCTCAGACTCCAATATGTAAAATCAATTCTACTTAGAAGAGGCAGCTCAGGGAAGTCTGGTTTTTGCAATACCCTCGAGTGTGCAGATTCTCAAGACTTTTACATTGATTATTTTGCTGTTGCATATCTTTCGCTTGGTTAACTCATCATGCTGCTTCAGGAAAGGCGTAAAATGAATCTCTCCAGAAAACTCTGCCTTCCTGATGAACCTCTTGGCTTGGTGCCTTTCAGCTCAGCCTTTACATTGAAGTACACAGGAGCTCAAAGTGATTTATCACCGTGGTACCTGGTAGAATCCAAAATTATTCCATGAAGGAAATACATTATGCTTTTCTTACTTGATTACTATAGATATGTCACTTATATGTTTCTTCACTATATTTTGAAAACTACCTCTTTACATACAGTACTGTTACCCATCTCTTTCTGAACTAAGCTAGATATGCATATTATTATCATAATAAATTAAGATGTTTTGGTTGATGGACTGAAAACCAAAGTTAAGTTCTAATATTAATGTTCAGGATACATTCTGCCCATTTAGAAACTAACAGTTGCATGGCCGGGCGCGGTGGCTCAAGCCTGTAATCCCAGCACTTTGGGAGGCCGAGACGGGCGGATCACGAGGTCAGGAGATCGAGACCATCCTGGCTAACACGGTGAAACCCCGTCTCTACTAAAAAATACAAAAAACTAGCCGGGCGAGGTGGCGGGCGCCTGTAGTCCCAGCTACTCGGGAGGCTGAGGCAGGAGAATGGCGTAAACCCGGGAGGCGGAGCTTGCAGTGAGCCGAGATCGCGCCACTGCACTCCAGCCTGGGTGACAGAGCCAGACTCCGTCTCAAAAAAAAAAAAAAAAAAAAAAAAAAAAAGAAACTAACAGTTGCTAAAAAAAAAAAAAACCCCACAGATGTCTGAAAAATAAGTATAAATCTTTGGTGAATTGGAACATATCTTGCACTCCTCTTATATCTTTCAAGGTGCTGGTCATTCATTAGATTCTTTAAATACTTAATCACCAGTAACATTGAGCATTCACCATAAGCAAGCCTGGGGTACTTAAAGCCAGTGGAGCCCGTGTTGTAAATGGCTGGTCCTAAAAGTATAGGAAATCCTGATTTTACCCCCACTTTTCTCACCACAGTAGAGTTGCCAGCCATTCCCACCATCCCTGTGTGCTCCACGACACAATCTTTTTGCTGTAGCCAAAGCCAAATCAGAGAAATCATAACGAAAACTACAGTCCTGGAGAACCTGGGGCTGAAGAATCTGTGCTGATGCCATGAACTGTCCAGAGAAAGGTCTAAGCTTGACTCCTGGCTGTCCCTCCTCCCACTTAGCTCCGGAAGATATCTGCTATGAGCTGGTTCCTGGGTTCTGCCAAATGATCTAGCATCATCTGGTCTTGGCCACTGTTCAGGTTCAGAGAGCACTGCCCTTCCTCCCCAAAGGTGGAAACAGATTTCCATAGCCTTGGAAACAGCCCCAGGGTTTCTGAATGCAAATGTTTCCAGAAAATTCAGCTTTATATCCTAACTTGAAAAATAATCTTGTAGCCGGAAGATAAAGTTGAATGAGTCAAGTACTGATTAGGTAGCCGGAAGATAAAGTTGAATGAGTCAAGTACTGATTAGGTAGCCGTATTCTTCCGTAAACAGGAAGATATAGATATATTTGGCAGGGGGGAGGGATATCTTTCACATTTTGGTGATTATTTTAAGAAGTAAAAACAGCTCTATATTTAAAAGTAATTTCAAAATAGCAGATTAGTCTCATTTGAGGAATGGCAGGAAAATCCTTTGACAAAGAAATTAAATTTATTTCAAAGTTATCAAGGGGTTGAACTTAATTATAGATGGCAGCAAAGAGCAGAGAAAAAACTCCTTGCAAGTTTTCTAAAGAAAAACTAAGGTGAGATTTTCTAAAAGGATAATATATTTTAAAAGGTATATATAATATATATTATATGTATAATATATAATAAATATTTATATATATGTATGTTTTTAAATTTTGAGACAAGATCTTCTTGTGTCACCCAGGCTAGCGTGCAGTGGTATGATCATGGCTCACGCAGCCCCAAATTCCAGGCTTAAGCCATCCTCCTGCCTCAGCCTCCAAAGTAGGTGGGACTACAGACACATGTCACCATGCCTGGCTAATTTTTTAAATTTTTTGCAGAGATAGGATTTGACCATGTTGCCCAGGCTGGTCTCGAACTCCTGGGCTTAAGTGATCCTCCCACTTTGGCCTCTCAAAGTACTGGGATTATAGGAATGAGCCACTATGCCTGGTGCCTCAACAAGTTATATTTTTAAAAAACAGGGAGAATAAAGGAGAAGAAAGGAAAGGGGAGGAAAAGGCCCTTTTGGTAACGATGGACTTAAGGACACACTACCCCAAAATATGGCACTGTAACATTTGAGAAAATAGCAGAGGCAGTAAGGTCACTCTCACCTTCTCCTGCCCTTCTGCCCCGAAGCAGTTCATAAGACCCACATGTGAAAGCTACTCTTCCTATACCCAAAGAAAAGGAACATTCTTATCTCTGAAGACACAGGTACACAGAGAAGAATCTGAACAAACAGGTCTTGCTAAATTCCGTCAGTTAATTACCATTAGGGTAATAAACTCTTTTTTCAAGTCTGTTTCTCCACAATTATCTACTTCTTCATCAAAGCTGGCATAGAAATACACAAGTCTAATTGTTTCTTCAGGTTTTCATTTCCTCATGAAGGCTCCTGTGTCACTTAAAACTGACATTAAATGAATTTGTATGTATTTCTCTTGTTAATCCGTCTCTTGTTCTAGGGGCCTCAGCTGTGAACTTGGATGGGTGAGGAAAATATATTTTTCCTGGCTGGGCAAGGTGGCTCCCACCTGTAATCCCAGCATTTTGGGAGGCCGAGGCGGGTGGATCACCTGAGGTCAGCAGTTCAAGACAAGCCTGACCAACGGAAACACCATCTCTACTAAAAATATAAAATTAGCTGGATGTGGTGGTGCACGCCTGTAGTCCCAGCTACTCGGGAGGCTGAGGCAGGAGAATCGCTTGAACCCAGGAGGCAGAGGTTGCAGTGAGCCGGGATGGTGATGGTGCCATTGCACTCCAGCCTGGGCAACAAGAGCAAAACTCTGCCTCAAAAAAAAAAAAAAAAGAAAAGGATACTTTTCCATGCTTACAATGTTTTTCTTTGAAATTCTTTCATCTGAAAGTTTGGAAGTTCAGTAAAATGAAGTAATTTAAGAAAACAAATGTGGTTTTCATGATTGTATCAAGAAAACACACCTCCTCTATACGTTGAGTAAGATGAATCCCTCCGCAGCATCAGTAGTGTTAGGCTGTGATCACTTCTGCTATCTACAAATTGCTTTAGATGGGACTTTGCAAAGCAGAGTCAAAATATATACAATGGAATTTCTTTTTTATGATAGTGATACTAATATATAGGAGTACTACTTTCACTAGAGGAGTTGTCTACATTTCAGTTTTCTAAAAGGATCAGATTTTTTGATTTTGCATGCATTAGACACCAAGTATGCACTGAATATGAATTACAAAGCAACATCAAAAGGGAAATAAATACACATTGCAGAACATGAAAGTAGGTAAGAGCCAAGTTAATAAATATAAATTATGTGTCTTTTACTACCTACTATGCTATTATTGGTGCTCGACAAATATTTACTATTAAAAAACAAGGTGTGTCAATGGTCCCGAGTAATTCTACTATGCTGACTCAAATGATGACTGAAAATGCTTCACTAAACTCTTTTATTTTGCAGGTATTATTACTTGGCATTCAGAGCACATCAAACACCTCTTGCTAGCAAAGAGAGCTGTGTGGCTATCTTGGAAAAGTCCAGATTAGATCACTGGGTGCTGGGAAAAACAAAGGTAGTTTATTCTTTATTGTTCAAATTGTCCCGTGTGATTTCTTTGTCTCTTGTCAGTGATGTCACTGGCATGAATGGCTCTGTAAGTTGTGTAGCTTAGCAAACAAGACCCCAGCCTAACAATGATCTTTGCTGGTCTTATGTCAAGAGGTTGGGGACCTTAGGGAGTAGAGGTGGAGGGTTTGCCTCCTGTTCTGTATGTAATTTGAGAGCCATTTAGCATTTCTAGAATGAAATCTTTGAGCTCATTTAAAAATGTTTCTTTTCTCAGTGCTGCTTATTCCAATACCACATGTAAATACACAAATCATATCAATGGCAGTGATGAGTTTCTAGTAGTGTTTTGTCCATTTTTTCACTGGACTCATGTTATTTGCTACATAGCCTGATTATTAGTCTCAGCATCTGTAGCTTTTCATTTGGGAGAACATCATGTCCCCATAGGATCCCAGGTTTTTATGGTCCATCCTGATTGCCTTAAAAAAACAGCCTCAGCCTTATTGTCGATGGCAACACTGCTCCTACTCAGCAGAAATTAGATCACTGTGGATCATCCAGGTACCTCACCGTCTGAACTTCCACTGTTGGCTGGGTCATTCCTCTTGGTCAGCACCTTTATCAGAGGCTATGGGGAAAGAGAGTAGATAGGGCTCATACTGAGAAAATGGAACTCCTGACTGACATGAGACAGGCCTGGAGAGCGTTTGGAATCGCTAAAACCCTGTTGACCTCATCATCTGTTTATATCAATTATCAAGGATTGGCTCAATCTTAGAAGGAGAATTGTATTTACCCCCATGAAGTCAGTAACGTGAGCATAAGTCACATCGCTATAAACTTTATTTATATCATTGTTTTAATATTTTCATTTAGAATATGCTGTAGTAGAGTGAATTTCTGTTGAGGAACCCATATATAATGTTAAAAATAATGTCTCATTTCAGGTTTTTCTCAAATATTACCATGTTGAGCAATTAAATTTGCTACTTCGAGAAGTCATAGGCAGAGTGGTTGTGCTACAGGCATATACCAAGGGGTGGCTTGGAGCCAGGAGATACAAAAGAGTCAGAGAGAAGAGAGAGAAGGGAGCCATTGCCATCCAGTCAGGTAAATGGTCCAGTTCTCATAAATACTGCTCTGGCTCTGGGTATTGGCATGCCATTAAGTACTGGGGAATACTCAATTGTTTCTTTTCTAAGTGGGTTCCCTCCCTCCCTCCTTCCCTCCAGCCCTTCCTCCCTCCCTCCCTCCCTCCCTCCCTCCCTCCCTCTCTCCCTTCCTTCCTTCTTTCCTTCCTTCCTTCCTTCCTTCCTTCCTTCCTTCCTTCCTTCCTTCCTTCCTTCCTTCCTTCCTTCCTTCTTTCCTTCCACAAATGTGTATCAAGTGCAGGCTGGGCGCGGTGGCTCACACCTATAATCGCTGCACTTTTGGGAGGCCAAGGCGGGCAGATCATGAGGTCAGGAGATCGAGACCATCCTGGCTAACATGGTGAAACCCCGTCTCTACTAAAAATACAAAAAATTAGCCGGGCGTGGTGAGAGGCGCCTTTAGTCCCAGCTACTCGGGAGGCTGAGGCAGGAGAATTGCATGAACCCGGGAGGTGGAGCTTGCAGTGAGTCAAGATTGTGCTACTGTGCTCCAGCCTGGGCGACAGAGCAAGACTCCGTCTCAAAAAAAAAAAAAAGTGTATCAAGTGCCTACCGCACAGGTTCTGTGCTAGGTGCTGAAATCACAGCCATGAGCAAGACTGTGTAGGGGTGAAAGAAACTTTGTGTCCTGAAGGTTTGATAATTTGAGTCTATAAAACAAACTGATGAAGACAGATTAACAGGAGAAAAGACATACAAATTTATTAACATGCAAGTCATAAAAAGTATGAAACTCAAAGGCCAGATGGTTGAAGCTTAAATACCCTCTGTACAGGGGAGAGGGAAGTGGAGGATGTAGATAATTTTAAGGAAAGATTAAAAGATTTTCGGGGGAAATGAATGGGCCTAAAGAACAGGCAATAGCCTGGAACAAACTTCACCTGACCTCTGGGTGATATTTACTCCAGTTTTCCTTCCTGGGGTATGCATCAATTTCCCCTGGTTGACGAGCGATCTGGGGAAGGGATTCACACAGTTGAAAATCTTCTGGAGGAGCTAGCCTTCAGTAGATAGGGAGAGTTCAGAGGAAGCCCTTCCCTGCATTTGCTGCTACCCAGGTGCTCTAAGTTTGGAGTTCAAAGCAGCATATTTTGGGGAATTATTATCTGAGCCCCAACAACTGCCATGGTCCCTGACTTGCAGGTAAGCAAACATGTCTTTACAACAGAAGTGGCAGGATAGATAGTGGCAGTATAAATGGACCAATGATGTAAAGCCCCAGTCACACAGACATGTGCCGCATCTCCCAGAAAGACTGAGATAATATACACTTCAGGTCTGTGGTCAGGTGTTCAGTACCAGAGTTACTAATGCCATTTCCAGAAGGCTTTTCTAGTCCAGATGGAACTTATAAACCAAGGGGACAGGTTGCTAATCTCTTCATGTGCCCTGCCTAGTCAGTAACTCTTTGTTTACATATATGTGTCATTAGTGTTACACACAACGTTTAAGTTCCTGTGCAATAGACAAATGATTATGAAAGCACCAGATCTTGAACAAACTGGATGATTTCCCTTATGATCTCATAACCCAGAATCCTAATGTGCCTCAGTCGATTTTGGACTTCATGAGCTCACCCAGCAACTTGGAGAGTTGTGATACTCAGAGATGGAAGGAACAAAAAGAGACGTTATGCTCCTCTGGGCGGCTTAATGCCCCAGTTTTGTATCTAAAAGACTTACCACCTTTGCCCCAGAGAGTCCCTTCCTCTTTTCTCTCTTTTTCTTCACCTTTCTTCCCTGCCTTTTCCCTTCCCACTGCACATCTTCCTCTCCCCCAGCATACCTCTCGGCACAGAATTCACTCACAGCAAATGACAATGTTGTGCTACTTATTATTTCCCTCTACTCCCCTCTTTCTCTTCTTCAACTTTCATGTTTATATTTTTCTCCCAATATAACAGATTTTGAAAGGGTCAGGCTATTCCAGTTCCTTTCTACCATCCCTCCTAAATCCCTCCCCCTGTATCATATCCCCAAGTCTTGAAGACAGGGCTTTCTCCAGGGATTAGAATGACAGGAAACCATCTCACCTGGGGTAGGGGTCCCACGTGATTCATCAGTGGAACCCAGAGTGTTCTGGAAATCACTGCCTGAACAAAAGCAACCCCTCAGAAGCATCTTCAAAGCCAAGCTGTGAGAACAGAGAGGCCTCTCTTCTTGCCATAGCTCACGTACCTCTGCTTATTTTGTTCAGTGAGAAAGCAGGAGGGAGGATGAGACGGGCAATAGATTGGAGGGGAAAACAGCTTATATCAATTCTCTGGCACGTTCTTAAATTAATGTCATTCCTAGCACATGGTTTTATATTTTTAGCCTGGAGAGGATATGATGCTCGGAGGAAATTTAAGAAAATAAGCAACAGAAGGAGTGAGTCTGCTGCTCATAATCAAGCAGGTAATTAAAACATCATTTTCACAGTGTCCACTTGAATATATTCTCTAACTTCCTTTAAGTGTAGAAAAGCTGAACGGTTAATAATTCAGGAGCACTGGAATGAGTCAGGAGTTCTGGGAGACAGGAGTCCTAGTGTTTGTTCTGACCCTCCTTGTGTGATAACTTTGATGCTAACAGTGAGCATGAGCATTTGCTGTTTGCCATACTTGGCTAGGGATGCTCTGACTGGGTTCTCTTGTATACCTGATATTATGGAGGAGGAAATTGAGGCACTGAGAAGTGAAGGGACTTGTCCACCCTCACACAGCTCATCAGTTGCAGAGCCAGCATTTGAACACAGGCCGTTTGGATAGAGGCAGCATCGCATGCTGCCACCTGAACAAAACCCTTTCCCTCTTGGAGTCACATGTCCCTCATCTGTTAAATGAGAGCGCTGGTTAAAAAGGTCCAGAAGGTGCCTTCCCATTTTGGAATTCTCTACTTATATGCAAGACCTGTCTCTCAGCATCACCGAGGAGGAATCACTCAGGGAGTTTCCCAGCACACTGAGTTTCCCAAATCCTGGCCTATGTGCAGCTATCATGGTCCTCTGGGCCCCATGGCATGAGCACATGGCGGCTTCTATGGCTCAGCGTGCCCTTGGCAGCCTGAGAAGTGTGAGCTCTGGTTTCTGACTCATCCGTCCCCTCTCTGGCTCTTCAGTCACTCTGCTCTTCTGCAAATGGCAGTGTCCACTGTGGTTGCCAGCCTGGGCTCCCTCCCTCATTTGAAACTGCATATTCCTAATCGAGGCTTTGGAGGAAACAGGCCTCTGAGCTCCAGGAGCCACAAGAAATTGGAGACAGAATGAGAGAAATAGCTAGGCTGGTAGACTCAGCAACAGAGAGAGAGATAGGATTTCACATACAGCTGAGCTTGAAGTAAACTCTTAAATAAAACAGCTGCAACCTTTTCAAAGCGGTCCCTGCCCAGAACCTGGCTCCAAGTAAACTTCTCAGAACTCTTAGACCACTGTAGAAGCCTGATGTCTTCATTCAAAACTAAAATAGTTGGGTGGAAAGGGTGCTATTAAAATGCAAATGTTAACTTTTAACATCATCCCCTAGGAATTCTAAGCTCTACAACTTCAAAGCCTCAGGAAGAGGGATGCAATTCTTGTTACAGCTTAAGAGAGAACTCAAAGCACATCATTTGTTCCCTACTTGCCTGCTTCCCAACACACACACACATACACATACACACACACACACACACACACACACACACACACAGTCTCTCATTAAACGAAGGTACCGAACTGATTTCTGATCTTGCAGTTTGGTACAAAGCCCAACATGCGTTTTAAAATTTAAATTTTCTTGAGCGTATTTATTGTTGATCCACTGAGTTCAGTATTAGGAATCATAAATGCAATTTTCCCTAGTGAAAATCATCTTTAGAGTGCTCCCTGTTTTGCACTCTGTTCATGCCAAGTGAACGCTGCTGTAAAACAGAAATGGGTCTGCTTCATCATCATACTATCAGGATAGTGATAATTGTATCTTTTCAGTGGAGCATTATGGGGTAGCTACCATGGAAGGATAATGTTGCTCAGCGGAACTATAAAAAACATACTTCTTTAAGGACATCTCTATCTTTTTTTTTTTTTTTTTTAGCCTTGCAAGCACCTAGCGGAACTTTAGAGAACACATTTCTTTAAGGGCGCCTCCTTTTTTTTAGCCTTGCGAGCACCTCCCCTTTCTTAGCCTTGCAGCCAAAGTGTTCTTGCCTATCAAGTGATGTTGAGAACTTCCATTAACTGAGTCTGCAGGGGCTTAGATGGGCATGAAGGTGGCACCAACACCACCTCTACCCTCTAAGAAGTGGTGTGGCAGCCAAAGCAAAGGCAGACAGCATCTGCCCTTCGGCCAACACCATGGACAGGAATTGGTATGCTGGTTTTGTGTTGGTGGTAAAGGTGCATGATAGGGTAGCAATGTTTGCAATTTTATGGGCAGTTTACTTTTACTTGGGAATATTTCCCTATCTTTACATTTGAAGGCATAATTGCATTTATCTAAGAAGCAAAGCAACTCATCCTGACTTTTCTGTTTGGGGTTGTGCTCTTCCCCAAACATAATCTCATTACAAGCCTCTCTTCGTCCCACTAGGACATTTCCGAGTAGAACGAGACCCAGATACAGCAGCTCCCCGCTTTGGGAGCCTGCAGGAAGTGGCTTAGGGATGTTATCATAGCACAACCATTTCCGGTTGTTTTCTAAGGTTATTCTCTAATTTATTATTTTTTCAAATCATTTCATTGGAAATTTAGATTCTGTGGAATGCATTTGTATTTCTAGTTCTGGCCCATAGTATTTTCTTAAGTGGTGTTGCTAAGATGGCTAAGATACGTTATATATTTTTAAAAGAGCAGCCCTTGAAATTTAGGAAGCATTTGGCCTACATGTTGCTACAGAGCAGCGCATATTGAAATTTGTTTTCCTTTCATCTCCTTCCCAATAAAAGCAGCCGTGTGGCTTATCCCTTTAGCTTCCTCAGAACTTCCTTTCAGAATTCCCGATCTATTACGGCACATTCACATACCAGAAACAAGATGCCTTTTCATGCTGTCAACCTTTTTCATCTGAAATGTAAATTAATTCTTGCTGGTATGCCTTGACAGAGATCAAAGTCAGGGAATTAACCTTCCCAGGCTTTCTCCTCATGAGGACTGGGCGGCCACCATTAGGAACTCTGTGTCCTTGTTATCAGGCCCTCCTCCAGGCAGCCCTCAGTCTAGGAGCCACCATTTCAAAGGCTCAGAGTCCTTGGTAAATGTCCTCATCATTACTTTAAACTGAGTGAGAAATGATCTGCCTGGCTAATTATTGAGAGATAGGCCTGCTCATTTTTAATCGTGGGCCCTTCACTCAGATTCCAGGAGCAGGTTTAAGTGGTTCTGACAGCCAGTGGTCTTGGTGTGATCCAGGGAGGGACAGGGCTCCAGACTGGAAACCTCTCCCCCTACTCAGTGGGTCATTTCTTGCTTGTCAGTCTTTGAGGTAGGCCACATTTGCATTTTCAAAATAAACAGATGCCTTTCAAATACATGAGCTGGTGGTGTAGAGATCTCTGTGGGCCCAAACAGTTCACCAGCCAGTAATCAAATGCTGGAAGAGAAAACAAACGGAAAAAAATACCCTGGGTCCACAAGGATACATTTCCTATGTGTATAACACTGCACAGTCAATAAAGAGCCTTTATGAGATGCAGGGGGGAGAGGGGAGAGGAAGAGAGAGTATAGGAGCCTGAGCAAAGGTATTGTCCGTCAGTTTCTTTTTTGCAGGGCTGTGGGAGGCAGGAAGCAACTTTGTATATCACCTTGGCAAGAAGTGGCATGTTTCATTGTTTTTAGTATTGGCTAATAATTCTGACAATGGGTTCTTGCCACAGGAAAACACATTCCTTTAAATGCCAAAGAATTCAAATACATACTTTGTTAAAATCTGAGAAAAATTGTACATATTAGTGTTCAAATAGATGGTGTATTCTAAGTAAAAAGTAACAGTGATATTGATTCCATTACTAATCTATTATATTTTTAAATTATCTTATGTTTCAGAAATTGGACCTAACTATATTTATTCAACCAAAAAATGCTTACATTCCTCAGTGAAAATTATCAAAACAAACAAACGGCAGGGAACTTTTTTAAACATCTACATATCATGTCTCATTCATTAATTTTCTAAAGCGTTGGCTTTCAAACTGCCCCTCTAATTCAGGATCCACGTTTTAGATGAGAGAAAAGTTGTGGGCCTCCCTCTCTCAAAGGGGAAATGCCCTTTGAATAGGTGACAGTGTAGCCCTAGGGGCTGGAAGCGTCTCCCAGGAGGAGTGGTCTTCCGGCACTTCACTGCTACATACACACACACACACAGAGGAGTCGGAAGAGCCACTAGTTTTCAGGATGTTTTCATCTAATTGCTTCAGTGCTGTGGAAATTGTTATTTTCTCTTTCTCTCTGTTCTTGAATCAGCTTCCTACATACTCCCCTCCTTGGCCCTGCCAACAACACAGATGTTATCAGAAGATAACAATAGCTCTAACAGTGGCGGCCATTTCTCTTCTGATGCTCTTTGGGGAGAGTGCTTTTCCCAGCGTCAGCAGGGACTCTGATGAGGCTGGCAGGGTGCCTTCCTTGAGCCTGTGAACAGGCATTTTAAGCCACTGCAGCTGGGAACCACTGGGCACATCATGGGATGCGTGCAGAGCAGAGTTGCTTTAAATGCTGCTACCAGAAGAGAAAGCAAACATCGTATCCAGACAGCCTGACCCTACATTGTAACAGAACCAAGTTTTTGGTGTTTAAAACTGCCTGAACTTTTAAACTCTTTCAGTGCAAGGTTTTCTCCTAGCCTTTTCAAAAGGCTGTTTAAAAGGCTGTTTCCTTTAGCATTGTCGGTCAGTTGGCAATGAGTAGGTGGTTGTCATTTCCTAGAACTAAATTTCCAGATACATCCCTACGTGTGTGTGCAGGACAACTATATTTAAACTGGGATATTTCTTTCATTCACTTACTTAACTACTTTTTGTTAAGCACCTACTTTATGCTGGGGCTCCCAGGGTAAACAATGAGATTTAATTTGGGGCTTCAAATTCTCCAACTCCAATACAGAGCGCTCTAAAATATGCTTTTCCTCAAAGTCATGCTGTTTGAATAAATCAAGTACTCTATATTTTGCCAACACTCATTGGAAAGGAGTTCTGTAAAATCTAAAACAATACAAAGACTGCAAATTACTACAAAACACAGCCAAGGGTGTACACTGAAATGACCTGTGCTTCTTGAAGGTAAAAATGACTGTAGTAGATATTTTTCATCCTGCTAAAGCTGTACATAAGTAGATTGTTGATCCCAAGCCAAACAAGAAGGGGAGTGTAAGTCAATGCACCATTGAGAGAAAAGGCCCATTTTGAACAAACAGAAGGAAAACAAGCATGCCCTCTGTCACTCTTTTCTGTGTCTCAATTTGTAGTTCTACCTCTATTTCACTTTTTCTTCACTCATTTCATTTCTATTTCTTAGATCCCTGGTCATTTCACACAAAAGCTTAATTCCTCAGAGTGACAGTCTATATCATAGGAAGCACAGGTCTGAAAGAAGACAAGATCCAAAATCTTCTTGGCCACAGGGCAGGAGGCAGCTGCCTCTCTTTTCCTGGTGTTTTCCATATTCACATATCCACACGATAGCAATGAAACATCTGGGGGAAATAATTGACCTGGTGAACCTGAGCTTGAGATGCACTGTGAACTGCAAACTAGCCCTCCTCATCCCCCTACACCCCCATCTTCTAAACCGTTGTTTAACACAAGACAGGATGCCCTTCAGTCCTAGGCGAGAGGTCCTGCTCACTGCTCACTTCACTCTCATGCTATCTTGGTTTCCCTAGCTCTCCCATACTTGAGAAACTGGGGCTGATTTCTTTGCCTTTCTTTCTTTTCTTTCTTTCTTTCTCTCACTCTGTCACCCAGGTTGGAGTGCAATGGCTCATTCTCGGCTCACTGGAGCCTCCCGCTCCCAAGTTCAAGGGATTCTCCTGCCTCAGCCTCCCGAGTAGCTGGGATTACAGGCACACACCACCACACCACAACATGGGGTTTCGCCATGTTGGTCAGGCTGGTCTCAAACTGCTGACCTCAAGTGATCCACACGCCTCGGCCTCCCAGAGTGCCGTGCTGGGATTATAGGCATGAACTACTGTGCCTGGCCTGGGGCTGATTTCTGACAGCTGCAGGCTTAACATATCTTGTAGGGGGAAATGTCTAGGGGGCAAGCATTGTGGTTTACTTTAGGAAAACATGCCTTGTGTGTGACAAGGCTTAGAGCAAGTGGTGTAGTGCAGAGAGAGGATGGCCTGTGCCTTCGAGGTTTCTGACAAGAAATGAGCTCTGCCAAATCTCTCTTTGGCACAAACAATAGAATTTTTGTCATGGCATAGCTTGGAATGCACAGGAATCTTCTTTGCTATGGAATAAAATTATTGCCCATGCTAGGATTAAATAAGCCAGAGGGCAGAACACTGTTTACCTAATACACAGAGAGGAAGCTGCAAAGTCATTGTGGGCTTGAGGTCCACTTGTGCCCAATATCACATTGGCACGGCACACGTAAGCTTAAGATGAAACCTTTGTGCAACAGTAGGTACCCCTAGGACTCGATATTATAACTTCAGAGGACACCAGTGGTTAGAGCCTCCAATTTGGAATCAGTTTTCTCCTTTATGAACCTTGCTGAGCGCTCCAGACTCTGGCTGCAAAGAAGTGGTGTCTGAAAAGGTATCTTTGCCACCTCAACACAGAATGAAACAACATTATTATGATCAATCACACACTTGAGCTGCCTTTACTCTATGTCATTAAAAAAAATTCATGTAAAATCGTAGGATATGTTGTCACATTCTATAACTTTTAGTCGTTGTCTAGACTGTAACTACACAATAGTAAAGAAACATTTAGGGGAAAACTAACTGGGCTATGGCAAGAATGATCATACAATTTTTCTTCAAAAGACTCTTGGAAATAGAAAGGCAGGCTTTGTTTTACCTCTTAACAGATGAACCAGGAGTACAGAGAGTTAAATAAGTTGTATCTCTTCTTATGTGTCCTGAAAGGTTTTTTTTTTTTTTTTTTTTTTGAGAAGGAGTCTTGCTCTGTGGCCCAGGCTGGAGTACAGTGGCACAATCTCGGCTCACTGCAAACTCCACCTCCCAGGTTCATGCCATTCTCCTGCCTCAGTCTCCTAAGTAACTGGGACTACAGGCCCCCGCCACCAGGCCTGGCTAATTTTTATGTATTTTTATGAGAGACAGGGTTTCACTGTGTTAGCCAGGATGGTCTCTATCTCCTGACCTCGTGATCTGCCCGTCTCGGCCTCCAAAAGTGCTGGGATTACAGGCGGGAGCCACCGTGCCCAGCGTGTTCTTCAAGTTTAAGCACTGGCTTCAGAGCCCTCTTCAGAGCCTTTACTCAGTGCTCTTTCCAGTAGACCATGCCCTGCTATTGGTTTCCATCTTGAATATGGCACATTGGACATAAGGTACCAGTCAAAGCTCTGGAAAGAGTTAAAATACTGTCCTAGGCATATGGAGTTTAGAGTCAAATAATGAACTTTAAATGATGGCTATGTTGCCATTTGCCATGTAGTTTGGGGAAAATTACGTAACTTCTGAGCCTTAGTTTCCTCAGCTGTGAAATGGGACTCATTAAGGCCTAATCCTCAGGACTGCTATGAAGATCATAGCAGGTATATACGCAAAGCATCCTGCACAGTACCTGGCACATGGTACATATTCACTAAATGAAATGTGACTTCCCTCTCTGTACTCCCTTCCTAAATGTGAACTACATAGGGGGAAAAAAAGAAGTCTGTGTAATACTCTTCTATGGAGGACATAATAATGCTATAACTTCAGGCTGGGCACAGTGGCTCAAGCATGTAATCCCAGCACTTTGGGAGGCTGAGGTGGGTGGATCACTTGAGGTCAGGAGTTTGAGACCAGCCTGGCCAACATGGCAAAATCCTGTCTCTACTAAAAACACAAAAATTAGCTGGGCATGGTGGCTCGTGCCTGTAATCCCAGGTACTTGGGAGGCTGAGCGGGGAGGATTGTATGAACCCAGGAGGTGGAGGTTGTAGTGAGCCAAGATTGCACCACTGCACTCCAATCTAGGTGACGTGGTGAGACCCCATCTCAAAAAAACAAAAACAAAATGCTGTAACTTCAAAAAGATGAAACAATTTCTTTCAGTTTTGGAGAAAAATAGTACCTGTCAAATCTCAAATTCGGTTACAGTAAAATCTTCATAAAAAGAATTTTCCGGCTGAGTGCGGTGGCTCATGCTTGTAATCCCAGCACTTTTGGAGGCCAAGGCGGGTTGATCACGAGGTCAGGAGATTGAGACCATCCTGGCTAACATGGTGAAACCCCATCTCTACTAAAAATACAAAAAATTAGCTGGGCGTGGTGGCGGGCGCCTGTAGTCCCAGCTACTCGGGAGGCTGACGCAGGAGAATAGTGTGAACTCGGGAGGCAGAGTTTGCAGTGAGCCGAGATCATGTCACTGCACTCCAGCCTGGGCGACCCAGCAAGACTCCATCTCGAAAAAAAAAAAAAAAAAAAGAATTTTCCAAGTCTTAACTTATGTCTTGTTTATTTGACAAGGAAAAAATAGAATACAACAATAAATAACATGTAAGAGATTTCAAGTGGTTTTGTTTTGTTTTTGCAAAGAGCTGTGCTCCATTCATGCTGAAAGCTTGATTCATTTGTGTATATAAAATTTTGGGGAACCTCAATATTGTTAAGACTTAGGTGTTGTGCCCCTGACATAATTTTTCCCCCTCACTAGTTTGAGGCCCTTTTGCAACTTGTTCTGAAAGCTAGCAAGTTCCCTTGTCACCCTGCTTCTGTAAAGCCAGAAATTCTAAAATCTAGGAGCTGAATATCACCCAGATTTGTTGCCTTCTGGTGTGGAAAGCAAGTTGCCTTTCAGATGTCTGAAGAGTTGGAAGATCTTGGTGAACCTATCATGTTTAACCCACAGTGACGGGTGATTGGCAGCGTAACAGCTGAGCGACAGCCGTTTGGCCAGGAGTTCAAACCTCAACACGATGAGCCATAGCAGGATCACGGTTTGATTTGCTGTGGCCATGAAGTCTGAATCACCAAATACAGACACAGAGGCAAGGGTGACAGCTGGTAGCCATTCTCGTCAATAAAGTTGTGACGGTTGAGATGTACAAGTAACTAGAGCCTGCTAATTTCATAGACTTTGAGCCAAGTGCTTAGTGTCAAAACCAGCTATGGTCAATGATGCAAATGGTTGTGAAAAGTCCATCAACAGCAAGGCTCTCCCCATCGGACTCTTTCCTCCTGATGGATTAGAAGCAGATTGAATCCTGCTTTCTAGGAATAGATCCAGTTTGAAGAAAAGGAGGCCTTATTTTTAAAAATTCTAGTAACTTCTTAAAAGTCTAATTTATTAAGTATAATTTACATACAGTAAAATTCAGTTTGAGAAAACTGGATCCCCTCCGCAATCAAGAAAAACAACATTTCCAAAAAGTTCCCTCATGCCCTTCCTGATGTCCACCCCCACTCATCCTCAACCCCTGATAACCACTAATGGGTTTTCTGTCCTATAGTCTTGCCTCTTCCTGAGTCTTGTCCTTATAGTCTTGACTCTGTAAATGGAGTCATACAGTGTGAAACTTTTGAGTCTGGCTTTTTTCACTTAGCATAATGCTTCTGAGATTCATCTGCATGTTGCATTTTTTTAGTAGTTCATTTATTTTCATTGCTGAGCAGAATTTCAGTGTATGGATGTACCACAATTTTATTCATTTACCAGCGGAAGGACCTTTGGATTGTTTCCAGTTCTTGGTGATTATGAATAAAGCTCTTATAAACATTTAGAGCATTTTCCTTTTAAGTAAAATGTATAGGAAAGTAAATAACTTTGCTTCACAGGAAACTAGAACTGTAGGAGCAGGAATGATCCTAGAGGTGGGAGTTGTTTTCTTTTTCATTAGCTGACAGATATGGTTATTTTATACTTTTGCATAGCAATTTATAGTCTATTCAAAGCACTTGCACACACCTTACTTCCCATAATTATCATTATAGTAACCCTGAGAAGTAGGCTAGGAATCTTGCTTCATTTTACAGGTGGAAGCTAGGAAATCTCCTATAATCCGGACTTCCTAATCCTTATTTGCTGTCCTTCCTTCCAAACGTTTTCTCAACATCCTGTCTGTGCAGAACATTCTGCTAGGTTCTTTTGGGGTACCCACAAAAATTTTTTTCCCATCAAGACGGAGCAGTCTTACATGGAATCAAACTGAATCCCCTGACCCAGGCGTGAGAGGAATACAAAACTGAGCCACTTAACACAGCCGCAAGAAGCAAACAGTCTATAAGCTACCAGAAGCAGGCAGGACGTAAATTTTAAGAAAGAAATCTTGAAGTTGGTGGGAGTCAGAAGAGAATGGATTGACAGTCCCTAGATGATCAGAAAGAAGGGGAATTCCCCAGACAATACTGTTCCAGGACAAGGAAGAAACTGATTTCTAGGATAATGGAAAACTTCCCGCCTTGGCTTCCAGGTTGGGGAAAACAGTTACCAGGCAAGATTTTCTTTGAACTCAGTCAAAGTTTAACTGGGATAATGACTGGAATTAAGTACTGGATAATCAAAGTGGAAAATGCTTTCAGAGGCCTGAAATTGCTAGACTTGTTTTGTGTGGTAGAGATGGAGGCCAGGATTTCTTAGGGGCTGTAGAAAAAAAAAATGTGTCAATGAGATTCTATTCTTTAAGAATCCAACTTTCTTGGTGCTGCTTTTGGTGGCATTTGCCTGTCAGACCTCCCACAAGTTGGCCTCTTTATCCTTTATATTCTGATAAGATGGCTGATGACCAGCTGTCAGTCCAAGCCAGAAACCACACGGGCTCCTTGTAAAATCTGCCAGCAGCAGTTAGGAGGGAAAGCCTGGGCTTTTGTGCCTCATCCATATGTGCCTTCTCTGCCAGATACAGTGGGTGCCCTTTGCCAGGCCCATTATGAGGGCAGGAACGTTTACCCAGCCGAGATCACCAACCAGGAAACCTACCAGGACAGTCTCTGTGAAAAAATGCCTGATCTGTCCTTTGGTTGGATCACTAAATGCCAGGCCAGGCCAGAGCCTCTTTCTGCAGCAGCTAATCTGTGGGACCATTAGAGGCCCAAGCACATGAAAGAACGTACAAAGGTCTGATTTTTTTACTTTCATTTATAAAGGGGAAAAAAAGGAGAACAGGGATTATTATTTTTAAATGTTTAAATAAATGGGCCGGGCGGGGTGGCTCAAGCCTGTAATCCCAGCACTTTGGGAGGCCGAGACGGGCGGATCACGAGGTCAGGAGATCGAGACCATCCTGGCTAACCCGGTGAAACCCCGTCTCTAGTAAAAAATACAAAAAAATAGCCGGGCGAGGTGGCGGGTGCCTGTAGTCCCAGCTACTCGGGAGGCTGAGGCAGGAGAATGGTGTAAACCCGGGAGGCGGAGCTTGCAGTGAGCCGAGATCCGGCCACTGCACTCCAGTCTCGGCGACAGAGCAAGACTCCGTCTCAAAAAAAAAAATAAATAAATAAATAAATAAATAAATGACCTGCATCATGTAATATTTAGGAGTTCAGACATTAGGAAAAAATTTTGTGCTTGGGTTCAAATCCTGGCTCTGCCACTCTACAGCTGTGGGACTTTGGGCAAGTCATTTAACCTCCCCTTGTCTCAATTTCCTCAGCTGTAAAATGGGAATAAAGTAGTCGCTCTCTTTTAGGGTTACTATGAGGATTAAATGAGTTAATGTTTGTAAAGGACTGAGAACAATGCATAGAACATAATAATCCATATGTGTGATAATGTTTGTTAAATAAAAATAATGGAGCTTTTCTTACCTCCTCCCACCCAGTTTTCCCCCGCACCCCCCAGCCAAATCAAGCTGAAAGTACATACCTTTCAGTTTGATCTTTTCCTTCTTTCTTCTAATTTCCATCATTAACATCTGTCATGCTACTCCCCAACTCCAAAATTAGATTCCTAGGGCTGCCATAACAAATTACCGCAAACTATGCAGCTGAAAACAACAGAAACTTATTCTGTCACAGTTCTGGAGGCTAGAAGTCCATCAAGGTGTCAGCAATGTTGGTTTCTACTGGAGGTTCTGAGGGAGAGTCTGTTCCAGTCTCCTGTTGGTTCCTGGCAATCTTTGGCCTTCCTTGGTTTGTAGACCCATCACTCCACTCTCAGTTTCCATTGTCATATGCCTTCTCCCTGAGTCTCTCTGTATCTTCACATGGCCTGTTTGTAAGGACTTCAGTCATTGGCTTCAGGACCCACCTTCATCCAACATGACCTCGTTTTTAATTAACTACATCTGCAAACACCCTGTTTCCAAGTAAGGTCACATTCTGAGGTTCTGAATAGACATGCATTGTGGGATATCACTAGTCAAACTGATACACCCCCTTTAAAAGTTGCGGGTGCTTTCATATCTTTAATCTCTTTTTACTCTTACTTTCTGCATTAGAATGCGAGCTCCTTGGAGGAAGGGCCTGTGTCTCTTTAAATTTACTTTGAGACAGCTAGAAATGTTTACTTGGCCACTTGAAAGGAATGGAGAGACAAGGGTGATAGCAAGCTGGGTGTGGAAAGGTGATGCCCAAGATGGAGGAGTCAACCAGGAGGAGGGAGAATGACAGGATTTAAAAAAATCGCATCTGAGCAAATAATAAAGGAGAAAGGTCAGAGATACCAAATATTCTAATGTGGAAGTACATTTGGAAGCACTGCTGCCAGAAATAGAAATAGCCAAAGCCAGAAGGAAGGTGCAGGAAGTGAGAACAAGGTCTAGATAAGAGGCCAGGAAAAAAGGAGATGTGGACAGAGTTAGGGTTGACTGCCTCGGGGCGGGACCAGAAAAAATCTCCTCCATGAGGAGGGGGAGTCCTGCTGCCAGTGTAGTTTCTGTCTAAAGTCGGGAGATCCAATGGAAAGAACCTGCCTTCTCCAGATATCTGAGGTAAAAGATGTTGGAACATCTTCAGCCCCTCGTGACCTTGAGGTCATGGAGAATGGAAGAAGAGATGTGACAGCTGCGAAAATCCCTAGTGGAGCCATGATTTTGGGGAATCCAGCAGGAAGTAAGCTGACTGGACAATGAGAAGCTGCCATGTGATATTCCTCAAGTGAATATAGCGTGTAGTCTATCTTCTCCCTGACAGCATAACAAAGATCTGTGATCAGGGCTGCAAGATAATAGGAAGAGAAGGGCATTTCCAAGAGGCAGAGATGTGAAGGAGAAAAAGGAGCAGCTTCTGGGAGAGAGCTCACCCTTTGGTTTACTTCCCTGGTAGTGGCAACTGAAAGACAGCAGGAAAGCTATCCAGTGACCAAACCAAGAGTCCTAGCCTGGTGCACTCATGACCCCTGTTTGTCACTGAGTTTCCCTATTTGACTAATGTGATCAGTGACACGGTTTCCCCAAATTACCCAATGTCATTCAGCTAGTAGAAAATCTAGCCAGAACAATTATTAATTCTCCTGTTTCCTACTATTGTGCCCTTTCTCAACTAGACTGTATTAAATCTTAAAAATAAGCGCCAAGTCCATAGGTGAGATTAGTCACCTTGGTGCCTTGAACCATAAGAAAAGTGTGGATTTTCCTGGCCAACTTGTATCACCCAGTTTGGTAATTCGTCTAGGTGTGGGAGCATAACCTTGAGAAAGTCCTTTTGTTTCATTCCACAGGGGACGCTTCAAACCAAAGCAGTGGGACACATTCCCCCATCGCAGCGGGTACCAGGGGAAGTGCCAAGGTTCAAGACTGCAGCGAGCCTGGTGACCATAAAGGTGGAGTTTTTCGAGGTTTGGAATGGGTGTTCTAAACTCAGGGGTGTTCCAGAGAAGGTTCCAAAGCTGGAAGTGATCGCCTTTTATATAAGAACCTTCTGTCCACCACTCCTTTTTTCTATAGGTGACAGCCGATTAAATTTAAGACCTTGCAGAGGACTCTGAAAGGTGATTTCATAGAAGGGAACAGAATAGACAGGGATAGGCTCAGTTCCTCACAGCTGCCTCTCCACCTCCTTCCATATTGCCTGGGACACTGGTCTAGTTGCAGCTCTCCTTACCAATGGCTTCTCCTTAACTCGTCTTCTTGAGGCAGACTCTGACATGTTTGTATCAGATTTACCTTAAGACTGAGGAAAGTTTTGTGTCTTGGGAAGATCTGTGATCCAGAACCTGGTATATAAATCTCAGACTGATAGAGAACATTCATGGAAGGAAGGGGTACTGTGGACAAGAAGTGGAAACGTGGGTTTCTGGTCTCAGTCCTCCACCAGTTAATATCCCTAAGCTCCAGTCATGGTAACATGAGAGAATTGGACTAAATCATGGTTTTCAAACATTTTAAAAATATTGCAGTCTCACCCTTTTGAATTTTGAAGGTCCCTGGACTTCTGCTTGAGAGGCTGTGATTTTTGAAGTACAGGCTTTAATACCAGCACCTGCATTTGATGGAAAGTGAGGACTTTGTGGTAGAATTTACAGTTACAGTTTATCTGCCAACCCCAGTGCCACTGCCCAGTATGTAGGCAGAGAGGCTCTGGGTACTTCAGACTCCTTTAGTATCTGTCACTCAGTCTGTTTCAAGGAAATATAGAACTGGAGGTTTACCTTGGGGCAAGGAGGTTAGGGAATAGGAGAAAAAGAGAGGTAGCAGGATCCAGGAGAACATCAGTGTTTCTTGAACTTGAGGAGACTTGGGGATGGAGACAATCGGAGAGTTCATTTTCAAAAGAAGCGTGGCTGGCTGTTACTGACTGAGGCTGCGGACCACTGTTTCCCCCTAGAAGTCACAAATAGGAGATCCTCCAGTATAGGAAGTCACAAATAGGAGATCCTCCAAAGATGTGTTGTGTTTGGCCAGGCACAGTGCTTTTTAAAAAACTTTGAACCTGAATGTCTTTAAGTGGGGTGTGAATTATCTGGTTCATCACAAAGCTCGCGATTCCCCATCCTCTTTGCCTGATACTTCACACATTTATATTTCTTCCTAAGTGGCCCCAAAGGCATTTGCAGCACCTCCTAATGGTGTTCTTGGTGTTTTTGTTGTTGTTGTTGTTGTTGTTGTTGTTTTATTTCCTGACAGTCAAATGCTTTTCCATCTTACTTCAAAACAGTCTGGTAAAGACTTGACACTTGACTAATTTTTCTCCTTGAAAAATATGAATGGCTCATAGAGCTCAATCAGAGTTTGGAAGGATTCAGTTCCTCCAGAACTCCACTCCAAGTATTGCTTTACTTCATTAAACAAGAAACACTTAGGAACCCTCCCTGATGAAAGGTGACCCATCTCTAGAGAAGCTTCTATTGTCACACCTGCACATTCCCCAAGTTTGGCATTTTATGAATATTTAAGTTCATAATTTTACTTTTCAGCCACGTCACTGGTCTAATTTTATATTTTATGTTATTTTTTGAGATGGAGTCTTGCTCTGTGGCCCAGGCTGGAGAGCAGTGGAGCAATCTCGGCTCACTGCAAGCTCCACCTCCCGGGTTCACGCCATTCTCCTGCCTCAGCCTCCCGAGTAGCTGGGACTACAGGCACCAGCCACCATGCCTGACTAACTTTTTTGTATTTTTAATAGAGACGGAGTTTCACCATGTTAGCCAGGATGGTCTCGATCTCCTGACCTCGTGATCTGCCCGTCTCAGCCTCCCAAAGTGCTGGGATTACAGGTGTGAGCCACCGTGCCTAGCCTGGTCTAATTTTTTTTAACTCAACCTGTTCATACACTTAAAATGAGTCACCTTCTCTCTCTTCTTTTTCCTTCATATCTCCATTTCTCCAATTTCCTTGTTCAGAAATTCGTTTGCCAGAGAGAAGCCAGGTGATTCCAACTGTCACCAGATCATACTGAAAACTGACAATTTTGGATGCTGCTTTGAATTCAATGGTTTGATAATCTTATTTATCTCTTTAGTTTGACCCAAATCCTTCTCCCTGTTCTTCAGCAAAGCTGGGGGATGGAGGAGCAGATTCCCTCTAAGCTTTATTCAGAATATTCTGTAAGTTTCTGGTTTTATGCTTCAAATAACTCTTAAAAATCAATATTTTGATGACTGAAGTGTAAATTAATAAGAAACATGGAATAAGTTTTCCTTTCAATTACATGAACAGAAATTCTGTGGAAACCCCAGCAAAGTAGCTGGGCGCATTTGCTGAAACAGGTAAAGATGTTGCTTCCTCTCATTCTGGTCTTGGACATGGCAGAGAGTCCCAAACGAAAAGAGATTTTACAGTTTTTTTTCTAGATCTCTTTGTGCTTTTTTCTTCTTTGGATGGCTATTGCTCCTTATAATTATTTTTTTTTTTAACTGAGGATCTCAAAATAGGTGCAGACAAAAGCTTGCAATCTTAGCTTTCCACAAGGGCAATATCATTTGGACTTTGATCACTGGTAGCTCTTAGTGCTGCTGAGTTGGGCCAGAGAACAAGATTAAAAATTATTTGTGGTGATTTTTCCTTCTTCACAGGGAAACAGAAAGATATTTGTATCCCTAAAGTGGGTTCCCCTCTTTTGTTTTTATTTCGGTTCTTGCTTTTATATTGCTTATCACAGCATTGCAAGTGAGTGCGGGCCAAACAGTGGTTTAGAATCTCCCAGAGGGGGAAATCCTGCCTGGTGCTCTAACTGGAGGATTTTATCAATGGAGAAAAGGCAATGGGGGAGAGGAAGGGAATTAGTTAATGAAATTCTAACAGGCTGTGGCTATTTTTCTTGATTTCTATTTTTTCCTTCTTTCAATATTGTTGCTTCACTGTTTGGCCATAATGTTTTGTCTCTCTCTGTGTGTGTGTGTAATAATAAAAATGTATTAATGTCTCACTTAAATTTTTCTCTTTATCCTTTTGGTGTTTGCAGCAATAATAATAATAACAACAACAACAAGTCTTTTTATCCATCACCTTAGCTCAAAAACTGCATTTATTCCACACAAGAAATATTTATGCTAAGGAGCCAAACTAACAATTTAAAATCAGCACATGTTCTTTCCAGAACAGTCAACACAAAAACAACTGATTTCTGCACATGTTCTTTCCAGAAGAGTCAACACAAAAACAACTGATTTCTATACTTTTTATTTATTTTTCTACACTCCGTTTCTATCATGTATTCTGTAATCCTAACGTCAACCATTTCTGCATCTTCCACAGTAAGTCACAATTCCCAAATGTATAGATTATCTTTGTTGGTTATATTTCAGTTTGGATGGTTCTAGGTTATCTAAAATAAGGACGGCAAATGGGTGTGCAGTCTCCTTCCAACACTGATTGATTGGTAGTGACTACTTGGAACAGCGGTTCTCAGCCCTGGCCACATATTAAAATTGTCTAGGGAGCTCTTTTAATAATTGATGGCAGCTCCCATCCCAGATCAATGTCAGAATCTCTAGGGGCTGGTCCTAGGCATGTTTAAAATCTTCCTGGGTGTTTCTAATGTATAGCCAGGAGTAAGACTCACTGATCTGGAAGTAGTGTCTCTCAAAATTTAACATGGATCAAGGTCACCTGGAGAGCTTGATAAAAACACAGATTGCCAGACTCTACCTGCAGAGTCTCTGATTCACAAAGTCTAAAGTTGGGCCCAAGAACGTTCATTTCTAATAAGTTTCCAGGTGATGTTGATGCTACTTGTTGGGGGTCCACACTTTGACAACCACTGATGCGAAGTGTTAAGAAGGAACTTGAGGTTGAATTAAAGTTCAGTAGAAAAGAAGGCCATGATTGATTAGCCACGGTCACTGGAAGAAAGAATTGTATTTGTTACCCTCATTCTTGAGAAACTCATCAATAAACTGTCCTCAATCAAAATGTTGAAATAGGTTACTCCTGGGATGATTTTCTCTTTACAGTTAATCCTAACCACATCATCACATTTTGTTCCTTGACCTGTCCACATCAGCAGGCAGCCTAGCCAGCCTAGAAGCTGATCTGCTGACTTTAGCACAGTGTTGTTCCAGCTATTGTATACTGCTTCTACTGGGACCCAAATCACTTGGGGCTTCTAATCTGTTCACTCTTTATATCTATTGCCAAAGAGAGGTCGCTTGTTTTCCTTTAAGCATGAAAACAGTTTGCTGACTGGGACCAAGCATGGAACAAGACCTGGAATGGAGAAGAGCTCAATTTTAATGACATATCCTAGAAAAAAGCTATAGAAAGTCAGGGAGTGTGATGAGGGCAGGGAGAGAAGGGCTGCAGAGAGTGTAGATGGGCACCAAAACCTAACCCTACCTACTTCTGAACATATTCTTAGCCCTCCTTTCTTTTCTCTCAGTTTTCAGGGGCTCTGTAGATCATAGAAGCCATTCACAAGCAGAATCCAACAATGGTCACGCACAGACTTCAAGCAACTCTCGTGCTGTCACAGAGAAAAATGGGTGAGTGTAAGAGTTCCCTGTTGTAAACTCAGGTGCTCCATTCTAATGGATAATGAAACAGAAGTATTTCTACCACTATGGTATTTTGGTGAACTGGAGAGAGTGGAACCAAAAAATGTTTCCAGGGCTGGGCGTGGTGGCTCATGCCTGTAATCCCAGCACTTTGGGGGGCTGAGGTGGGTGGATCAGCTGAGGTGAGGAGTTCGAGACTAGCCTGGCCCACATGGCAAAACCCCATCTCCACTAAAAATACAAAAATTAGCCAGCCATGGTGGCGTGCATCTGTAATCCCAGCTATTCAGGAGGCTGAGGCAGGAGAATCGCTTGAACCAGAGAGGCGGAGGTTACAGTGAGCCAAGATCGTGCCACTGCACTTCAGCCTGGGTGACAGAGCAAGACTCCGTCTCAAAAAAAAGTGTTTCCATCAGATTCTCCCATGTAATGGGCAAAGTCTTTATTCTACAGAGCAACCTGAACACAACCCTACTTTTTGAGTTCTATTCATGGTTAAATCTATACTTAGCTTCATTAGGTTAAACATCCTTCCCCTGGATATTTAGCAATGTCTGGAGACATTCTTGGTTGTCACAACTTTGGAGGGAAGGGTTGTACAGCTGGCATCTAACGGGCAGAAGCCCGTGACGCTGCTAAACCTCCTACAATGTATGACAAACCCTCCCCGCAGCAAAGAATTGTCCAGCCTCAAATGTCAATAGTCCCACAGTTGAGAAACCTACAGCCAGGCATGGTGGTATGTGCCTGTAGACCCAGGTAATTGGGAGGCTGAGGTGGGAGTATCACTTCAGCCCAGGAATTTGAGTTCAGCCTAGGAAATATAGTTAGACCCTGTCTCTATATTTAAAAAAAAAAAAAAAAAAAAAAAAGGTAGAGAAACCCTAGATTTAAGCTAAAGCAAAAAGGGAGTATCATTTCCTGTTTAGCCACAGGTTTGAGTTAAATATAATCAGAGCTTGCCTTTCAGTGACCTCTGAGCTGCTCAAGCTGCAGGGCCCGATACGCTGGCTAAATGTAGGCTCAAGACACTTTAAGTCCAGCCAGGCCAGATATGACACCAAGAGCTAGAGACGCAAACAACTCCTAGGCCTGTTCTTCAGGGAAGCCTTTATAATCTGCCTTCTCTCAGATAAGGTTTCCAGAACCCATCACATATGTCACCAGGAGGAGGACACAGCTACAGGAAGGAGTGGACCATGGCAAAGGGAAGGCCTAAATAGAATGAAACTCGCCTTTCTTATTTTCTTCCACAATGATTATGGGGAACTTCCTTAAAAGTTTTAGTCAAAGATTTCAAGAAAGAAGCAGGTCATTTGAAAGTTCTTGGCCAGGCGCGGTGGCTCAAGCCTGTAATCCCAGCATTTTGGGAGGCCGAGACGGGCGGATCACTAGGTCAGGAGATCGAGACCATCCTGGCGAACACGGTGAAACCCCGTCTCTACTAAAAAATACAAAAAACTAGCCGGGCGAGGCGGCGGGCGCCTGTAGTCCCAGCTACTCGGGAGGCTGAGGCAGGAGAATGGCGTAAACCCGGGGGGCGGAGCTTGCAGTGAGCTGAGATCCGGCCACTGCACTCCAGCCCGGGCGACAGAGCCAGACTCCGTCTCAAAAAAAAAAAAAAAAAAAAAAAAAGAAAGTTCTTTGCATCTTTTCACCTGGAAAAGAGAAAGTCTTAATTTACAATTTTAAACATAATTCTTAAATTATTTTTTATTTCATTTTTTGAGATCTCTTAGGATTTTTGAGACTTGATAAATTAAATTCTTAATACTCCCCCAGCAGTCTCAAATTGTCATTGGGCTGCCTTTAAAGTAAAGTACTTTAGGCTACTTGCCTAAAAAGTCAGAATAGCTCATTTAAGGGCACTTTAGGAAAAGACCTAATATCTCATATTAGAATTACGAAGTTTTCTAATTTCTAATGTGGTAGAAAGATCACTGAGCTTGGGTGGAAGACTTAGTTTCTGATCCTAGCTAACATTTTCCAACTGTTTGACCTTGGGCAAGTCAGTGAACCAGTTTGGAAAATGAGTTCAACCCCAGTGTGACTTCCTCAACCTCAACTGATGTCTGACTTTACTGAGAACATCAGGACAGCACTCTGAGCTCTTCTACTGCCCTTCTCTTCACCTTAGAATCTCTCCTTATCTTCAGCTGTCCTTCCTTCCTTTGCTCCCATCTCACAGACCCCAGATCCTCTTCCTTGTGCTGTGTTCCTGCCATCCAGGCCCCACCACTATCAGTTAGCACCTCTCCTGCTTTCCCATCTTTTACACTCCGCTATCACTTTCCATTTTGCTTATCCCTCCCCGCATCCTAACAGGCCCGTGGCCTGTCCTTCCCTCTTTTTACTTTTACCACCAGACTTCCTCCAACTGCTATCCAGGTTCACTGCCTCATTTCTTCACTAAACCAACCCCTTTCTCCTTAGTCCTGAAATCTGATTTGTGTCCCTACAATGTCCTTAAAACTATCCTTGGGAAGCACAGCTCCCAGTTGCTAGAGCTTTATGTTCATCAGACTCTTTGTGGCATTTAGTTCCATGGGCCATGTGTGCTTTCCTTGAAGAGCCCTCTTCCAAGGGTATCTGTAGTATTGCCTTCTTCAGGTGCTTCCTCAGAGATATTCTCAGTCTTTGTTTTCTCTGGCTCCATCCTTCTTCTCTTCCACTCACCATTAAAATAAAGGCAATTCACAAAGTCTTAGATTATCTCCTTTCTCTCCTTCTCCCCTGGATGATACCATCTCTCGCCAGTGTGTTCTGGTATCAAGTCTCAGCTATGTGAGCACGAGTCCCAAGTCTCTGTTCTGAGCTCCACACTCCTACACCCAACTCACAGTGGACATATATTCCTGATTCACACACCAAGACTTCAACAGAAAAGCCCCTCCTAAAGCACCTCCTCCACTTGCCCTTCCCACTTGTATGATTGACATAAACACTGTCTTGTGACCTGGCCTTCAAACTTGGCACAGTGGCTCTTGACTCCTACCTCTCACTTAACCTCACTTCCAGTCATTTTCCAAGTACTCTTTCCTGGTCCAGGACTGCCATTATCTCTTTTCCTTTCTCCTTCTGTCTTTACAGACCCGCTTTCATTTCTCACACTTGATCAATTGTCTTTTTTTTTTTTTTTTTTTGAGACGGAGTCTCGCTCTGTCTCCCAGGCTGGAGCACAGTGGCGCGATCTCGGCTCACTGCAAGCTCCGCCTCCCGGGTTCACGCCATTCTCCTGCCTCAGCCTCCCGAGTAGCTGGGACTACAGGCGCCCACAACCGCGCCCGGCTAATTTTTTGTATTTTTAGTAGAGACGGGGTTTCACCGTGGTCTCGATCTCCTGACCTTGTAATCCGCCCGCCTCGGCCTCCCAAAGCGCTGGGATTACAGACGTGAGCCACCGCGCCCGGCCTTGATCAATTGTCTTACAACATATCCTGACTTGTTCAAAGAACTTTAATGGCTTCCTATTTTAGACCAAAAGAAGTTCCGACTTCTCAGACTGCTGTTCCACGCCTCTCTCTAGCTCATTTCAGTTTGTCCTCCAAGCTCACCTCCACTTTGTCCCTAATACACCTCATGGCTAACCAGAATCAGACTTCTTATTGTGCTACCAGCGCACCTACCTCTCTTCTCTCTGTCCATTCCTTTCTGTTCAACTCTTACCTTTTGGTCGAGATACACTGTCATAACAGCTATGTGAGCACGAGTCCCAAGTCTCTGTTCTGAGCTCCACACTCCTACACCCAACTCACAGTGGACATATATTGAAGTTGCTAGAACTTTATGTTCATCAGACATAATGAACCTAAATCTTTTTAGGTTCCCTAAAAAGTTGCTTCCCTCTTCCTTTCTTCTTTGCCTAATCTCTCAACCTCCTTTGCAGCTCTCCTGCAGAACCACCGTTGGAAATTCTGGCCAATCATATGCAAGAGAAGTCTCCTGGGTGACTTCATGAAGACCTGATTCTTTTTAATGCTCCTTGAGCTGTAACTCTTTTGTAATAGTACTACTCAAAGTGCTGTTTCACAACAGGTTAATGGATTTGTGCCCAAATGTAAATCAACTCACTGCTTTCTTCATTAAGAAAGTCTTGTTACTAAAAAAAATCAGCTGAACTAAACACTGTTCTTGGTGATGAATTGATTTACATTCTGGCACTAACTCCTTATGTCATTGTGAGTAGTAACAGTTCACAGACTGGGTCCTCACACCACACTTTGGTGTATCAGTCTCTCTGGTGCTCTTTATATTTTGCCTGGTGTTATGGTTGACCTTGTGCTAGCAAGTTAGCTTCTCAACAGTGAGGACTGAGTCTTACTCTTTCTTGTATCCAGCATACACAATAGCTACTCAATAAGTTTACAGAGCTAACTTTCAAAGCCACTTCTCAGCACTCAGATTTTTATGAGGGAAGTGTTTTTCCTGGGAGTCTTTGGGTGGTGGCAACAATAAGAGGATCCCAAATAACTTACCAAACAGTGGGCCAGGGTATCCCTGATACAGGGGCTGGGATTCTGTTTGCCCCCTTATGTTTGTCAACTCAGTGTTCTGTGAATCAACAAGGACTGATAGGAAGGAGTTCTTGGGCAGAGGGTGGGGTGGGAGTAAGGAAGGGTTTGGGGTGGGCAGAGTAAGAAGAGAGCTGGATTGTGTCACTTGTGATGTTCTCGGTGGGAGTAACAGACCTTCAACCCATAGATTCAAGGATCCCTCGAGACAAAACATCCAAAGACAGAAGTTCCAGGGCTGGGTCAACCATTCAGGAATGTCAAGACACAGGCCCCTTGCATCTCTTTTCTTTGCTGTTCTCGGCATGTCAGTGAGGCCCCCACTTAAGGCCATGAGGTGGCTGGAGCAACACTGAGCATCACTTCCTCACATGGCAGTGTCTGGAGCAGGAAGAAGGAAGCAGATGGAAAGGGGATTCTTCTCAGGAGTCTCTCTCCATTTGCTAGGAGGGAAATCTTTCCCAGAAGTCACCCAGGAGACTTCTCTTGCATATGATTGGCCAGAATTTGCAGTGGTGGTTCTGCAGGAAAGCTGCAAAGGAGGTTGAGAGATTAGGCAAGAAGAAAGGAAGAGGGAAGCAACCAGCAAAGTCTGCCTCAAGAGTCCTGGAGAAACAGTATGGGAGCAGACAGGTACCAGGGAAAGATGAAGGGAAGGCAAAATCAGAGGGAAGAGTTCATAAGGAAGATCCATACATGTCAAGAAATATTGCTGCAAATAAGAACTGCAGGGAAGTGTTGAGATCATTCAGATTTATTGTTAGCACTTATTGCTATGCCAGTTTTTTTTTTCCTCCACATTTTATCTCATGTAATTCTCACACTGGCCTTCTGGGTTGGTGTTACTCACTCTATATTACAGATAAACCGAACCTGGGGAAAGCTAAGGCAAATAGCTCATAAACATTATCTCAGAGACCAGTGCTGGATTGGTTTCAGATCTACCTGCACCTGCCCCCCATCAGCGAGTCAGGGAATCACAGGGTTATGCAGGGTCACACAGAGAATAAATGGTGGGTCTGGGCTTTGAATTCAGATCTTCTATCTCCAACAATAATAACCGCTAACATTTGGTATTCATTAGCAACTTCCTGGGCACTGTGCGAAGTGGTTTTGTTTTTGTTTTTTGAGATGGAGTTTCACTCTGTTGCCCAGGCTGGAATGCAATAGCGTGAGCTCAGCTCACTGCAACCTCCACCCTCTGGGTTCAAGTGATTCTCCTGCCTCAGCCTCCCTAGCAGCTGGGATTACAGGTGTGTGCCACAACACCTGGCTAATTTTTGTGTTTTCAGTGGAGATGGGGTTTCACCATGTTGGCTAGGCTGATCTCGAACTCCTGACATCTAGCAATCCATCCCCCTCAGCCTCCCAAAGTGCTGGGATTATAGGCGTGAGCCACAGTGCCTGGCCTGTGCTAAGTGTTTTACACGTATTATCCTACTCAACTTTATGTCAAAGGTACAGATTTTATAATCTGTGACATTGAGAGATTACGAGTAATTTGCCAATGTTACTTAATCAGTAAAGTGACAGAATCAGGATTTGAACATGGGCCTTCTGACCAGAGCACTCATTTTTTAACTGGTACATTCTACTGCCTCTCATGGCTCCAGGCTCCAAATAATTAGTCCAGGACATTTTCTCTCTACCCACATTGTCTCCATACCTGTCATTGTTTAAATCTGAAATCACCACCCACTGAGAAATACACCCTGATTGTTTTAACTGTCACCCTGTGATTGATGAAGAAAATTCCAGCACCCAGGTCTTGGGAGAAAGCCTCATGGGAAAGGTGCTCCCATCTGTGCATGATGGGACAGGGTTAACTTGGTTGGAGAGAAGGAAACCTCAGGTTGAAAGTAGAAGTGAGTGGTTGGGGTGATGCTTCTCTGCTTCACTTCCTATGTGAGCCTGTAACTGTGTACAGTGAGTGACAGAATGGAAATAGTCTTTTATGTTGTGGGGCTTTGTTCCCATGATGGTAATCCCCCATTTTAATGCTGATAAATACAATGGTGAGGATCATGCCCCTTAATTTAATTTGGCCTGCATATGGCAAAGCTCTCACAAGGCTTTTATGTGACATTCTTTAGCACAGCTAGCCTGTTGTTGTGTAAAAGGAACCCATATGAAGGAGGCAGGAGATTGATAATGCTGGTGCAAGTGTTTTCACAAGATGGCTTGAACACACCCCCAGTGAAGCTGCTTCGTTGTGGGCCCTTAAATGAGGATTCAGACTCAGAGGGATGGGAACTTCCGTGACTCAGGCAGCTCGAGGAGAACTGGCAGCTCGAGGAGAACTGGCAGCTCACAAGGGGAAAACGAGTGCATATTTCTCCTGTGTGTCATCCTTGCGGCTCTGAGGCTTGGAGCCAATTGGGCTGACCTCAGAATCGATGAGCCAGAGAAACAGCCTCCCAGTCAGCAGGGCTGACTGTGGGCCAGATTTTCATGTGGGCTGTGAAGTAGAGATTGCCACTTATCTTGACAAACATTGTGTGTGAGGGGTCATTGCAGAAATACATGGCAGTTCTAAGACTGTTGAACAGAACAAATCCTCCAGCAAATTTCCTTCCTCTGTGGTCAAGTTAGTGCACTAACACATTGGAGGACCCCATATGAAACCAGAGGGAAAATGGCAGCATGATGTGGGAGTGGTGGTAGGAATAGTAGCCTTCTTTGATCAAGTGCTTAAGATGTGGAGATACTGTATGTATTATCTCATTTGAGTAGAAAAATGATGAGCTTTGGTGACAGACCTGGGTTTGAATCCTAGTTCAACTACTTACAAGCTATGAGACATTGGACAAATTCCTTCCTCTCTCTGAACCTCAGTATCCTAGACTGCAAAAAGGGAATAATTGGGAGGACTGGAGATCATCAAAGCAAAGGAACTAGCACAGTTCTAGACATGTCATGAATACTCAATAAGGGATTATGGCAAGCTGTTGTTGGTCGTGGTGATAGAAGTAGTAGCAGTAATAGTAGTAATATTAGTATGGAAAAGTTTTCCATAAAGTTAAACTCATATGAAGGGTCAAGACTTTGACTTAGCTCTAGAATCGTAGACTAAAATAAACATTGAGGTTTCCATCACCTTAGAAACTGAACAATGCTCACTCTCTGCTTTAACTTTAGAGACAAATTTTGTTTTCTTGTATTCCTGGCTCTTATCTCAGGTGTGAAACTGAGGTTGACTTTGGGTTCAGAAGTCACCCTTACCAACATTGCCAGCATGACATTATCATACCCTCAAATAATAACTTTCAGAGCTTAGTTGATGCTAGGGCTTCTTTAGACTTTCTAGATTTTTAAAATATTAATTGGTCACATGTATTTTCAAAACCTTTTTGAAGGCAGAAACCTTATAACCAGCTGAACAAAGCTTCAAGGAAAAATCTGTTTTGAGTTATATTTTTCCTTGGGGACTTGCTTATGGCCATATATAAATATTTATGTGAACTATTTCAACAAACCCTAAATCATCAGTGATCCTTATGCAAAGAATCCTTTTAGAAGATTTCTGTATGTCAAGAATGCCAGCAGTCTCTTTCTAAGAACAGATTCCGAGGACCAGAGGCCTCTTTTAAAATAGTTGGAACTGTTTGGTGGTTTTCAACATGTCCTGCTTTCATATTCTGTATACCTGTTCATGCTATTCCATCTGAACAGAATTCCCTTGCCAGTCCTGTCTTTACCTGTTGATGTTTTACTCATCCTTCAAGGTCTCATTCATGTGGCAAGCAGACAAGGGCAAGAGAAGAGCATCCCAGGCAGGAGAAACAGAGTGTGTCATAGCCAGAGGCAGGATATGCAGGAGCCACTCTTGGGAAAGTGAAAGGTCCAGTAAGAAGAAGGCAAAGGGTGGGACGGGGGTGGTATGAGGCAGGAAGAACTATTACAGGGAATAAGGCACCAAGATATGGGAGGTCTTCAAAAGTACACAAAATGTTTTGTTGTTCTATAGGTCAAAAGATGTAAACCCATAGTGTTTGGGGAGAATATAGTCTACAGACATGTTTTGTTTGGCCTGAGTGTTTTTAAATTTTTAAAATTAGATTCTAACACATAAAAATTGAAAGATTTTGTGTAATTTGAACTTCTGATAGCTCTTAAAAAACCTGAATATCTGGCAGCAATCTGCTGGAAGTGAGCAGGAGCTGTCTTTTACAGATCCCTACTCACCCGCCTGCGTAATTCATGACTTCGCCTGCCAGCATCTGAGTTTGATTCCTGCCCTCTGTGTGCAGGGCACCATATAGGTAGAGGAAACGATTCAGCTACAGACGCTGGCGCCGAACTGCTTCTGTTCTGGACCAGGTTTGTGTCCAACTACCTCAATGACCTTGGGCAAGTGTGTTTCTAATAATGGTACTTACCTCATGTGGCCATTGTGAGAATAAACCATAGAAAACGTTTAGATGACTACCTAGTATGTAGTTAAGTGGACAAAACTGTTAGCTCTTATTACTGTATCCCACATGAGATAATAAACGTTAGGGCTGAAACTGTTGCTCATTTCTGTAGCACCCACAGAATCTAGAATTTAGAATCTTTGGCCATAACTGGCATAAGATGAAATAATTGATGAATGGATAAATGAATATGTGCTCCTTGAGTTTTTATTTCTGTGAGGTCCAAAGCTAAATTTAATTACTTTGTTCTCTAGAAATGCTTCCTATTTACCTTGAGTTTGATTGGAGCATCCTAGTTAGTTGTTGATAAAGGAGCTAGCTTTCCCAAAAAGTCAAAAATGCTAATTAAACAAGTGAAGGGAGATTCCATTAACACTGTGTCATTTGTCGGTGATGCATCTACCTTCCTCACTCAAAAATAAACTCCAAGTTTGGGAAGATGTTTATGTGTTCTCTTTGGGAAGCTCACTTATTGGCTGGTAGCTGTCTGTGGTTAATATCGCAAATTGAAGGTCAGTTGCTAGGAACTAGGACATGGTGAACTTCAGCAGATATGATGTGAGAATGCATGTTTGACTTGGGTTTTCTTATATCCCATGATCCACACTTCAGGGCAATTTTTTTTTTTTTTTTTTTTTTGAGACAGAGTCTCACTTTGTCGCCAGACTGGAGTGCAGTGGCGCCATCTCAGCTCACTGCAACCTCCGCCTCCCAGGTTCAACCAATTCTCCTGCCTCAGCCTCCTGAGTAGCTGGGACTATAGCTGTGCACCACCATGATCAGCTAATTTTTGTATTTTTACTAGAGACGGAGTTTCACCATGTTGGCCAGGATGGTCTCAATCTCTTGACCTCAAGTGATCCACCCGCCTCAGCCTCTCAAAGTGCTGGGATTGTGTGCACAAGCCACTGTGCCCTGCCTCAAGGCAAATATTTTCATGCCCAATGCATCAGATGACGATGGACAGTTTGGCATAGGAACCAATTTTCAGTTTTTTATTATTATTATTATTATTATTTTTTTTTTTTTTTTTTTGAGACGGAGTCTCGCTCTGTCGCCCAGGCTGGAGTGTAGTGGCCGGATCTCAGCTCACTGCAAGCTCCGCCTCCCGGGTTCGGGCCATTCTCCTGTCTCAGCCTCCTGAGTAGCTGGGACTACAGGCGCCCGCCACCTCACCCGGCTAGTTTTTTTTTTTTGTATTTTTTAGTAGAGACGGGGTTTCACCGTGTTAGCCAGGATGGTCTCGATCTCCTGACCTAGTGATCCACCCGTCTCGGCCTCCCAAAGTGCTGGGATTACAGGCTTGAGCCACCGCGCCCGGCCCAATTTTCAGTTTTTTAACACTTCTTCTATATACCTGAAGTCACATTATCATCCCCATCAAGGCCTTCAACGTGATCGCCTGTGGACATGAACTTTTGTGTTTTCATTAACCTATCCCTAAACATACTTGCTGTCAACAATGTTGCTATACAAAGTTGACTAGCAAGGTTGGGCTCACGTGCTCTCTGGAAAACTTGAACATTTTCAAACCCATTTTAATTTAGTTTGAATAAACTTCATCTAAAACTGAATCATATATTCAAGTTTCCAAAAAATTGCTGTTGAAGTTCTCCTAATAGCTCTCTTCTTTCTAATAAAAAGTCAAATTTTTAGTATGATATTTTTAGTATGATAATGCCTCTACTTTTTCTAAAGAAATCTCAATCTCTCACACATGGACACAAAGAGGGGAGCAACAGACACTGGAACCTACTTGAGGGTGGAGGTCGGGAGGAGGGGGAGGAGCAGAGAAAATGATTATTGGGTATTAAGCTTAGTACCTGGGTGATAGAATAATCTGTACAACAAACCCCCATGACACAAGTTTACCTATATAACAAACTGGAGCTTGTACTACTGGACCTAAAATAAGAGTTAAAAAAAAGAGAAGAAATTTCAGTCCCCTTAGATCTCTCCTTTCCTTCTTTCCCTTTTGTCCTTCTTCTCTCCCTCCCTCCCCTCCTTCTTCCTTTTCTTTCTTTCTTCTTTGTTTCTCTCCTTATACTACTTATATCTACATCTCTAAAGTTCTGGTTTCTAATCCAAAAGACAATTTCAAATAATGAGAAAATCTGATAAGATCCCTAACCATTTCTGCATCCCTTGTCCCTTCCTGTATTACCCATAGAAATTCAGCACATTGCTGCTACCTACATTGTATCCTCATCAAGACCTTTATTAGGCCAGGCGCGGTGGCTCAAGCCTGTAATCCCAGCACTTTGGGAGGCCGAGACGGGCGGATCATGAGGTCAGGAGATCGAGACCATCCTGGCTAACACAGTGAAACCCCGTCTCTACTAAAAAATACAAAAAAATAGCCGGGCGAGGTGGCGGGCGCCTGTAGTCCCAGCTATAGGGAGGCTGAGGCAGGAGAATGCCGCAAACCCGGGAGGCGGAGCTTGCAGTGAGCTGAGATCCGGCCACTGCACTCCAGCCTGGGCGACAGTGCGAGACTCCCTCTCAAAAAAAAAAAAAAAAAAAAGACCTTTATTATATTCAGGCTCAGAATGAGTTTCTGCCCAAAAGACCTTTTACGTATTAGGCCTATTTTGAAAAGTTTGAGAAAAGAAAATGGACTCAAGTGGAAAATGTTGCAGGAAGCAAAATTTTGTAAAAATGAAATTTATATGAGTGCTTCATTATCAACACATAAAGAAACCTAGATTATAATCCTGCAGGTTGAAAGAAGAGTAACTTTGTACATTTTCACAATTTTATTAACTTCACTTTCTTCACTGGATTACAAGGAAAACATAGTAGTGTTTCAGTTCCCAGTATATTTTGTGAATTAAATAGCAGCTTGTTCCTCACTATAAAACACAAATATGCCAATATATTTTCCACTAGCATTGCCCTGGTCACCTTAAATTAAGAAGAAACGAGTAAGTATTTGCCATTAAAAGCTGGTAACGGTAGTAATGCCACAACATCTCTGTGTGCATCTTAGTAACTTCTCAGACTTATCTCCTTGATGAGTAGACAAAACAGGAGGAGGGTTGAATTTGTTCTTTTTATCTGAATGGTGTAGGTGGGGAAGACAGAGAGCAATAGAGAGCTCTTATGAAACAGAGCTCTAGCAACTGCTGTGCTTAGGAAATTAGATAATAAACAGTCCTGATACCAAAATTCTAATGGCCTAAGATCAACACAGTCTGGAGACGCAGGTGGGAGTGGCCTTCCTCGCTCTGATCCAGACCCTCCCCGGAGAGCTCTTTGTGTCAACAAGAACAGCCAGCGCTCCTGGCCAGCTCCCAGGACTCAGAGTGGGGCTATCATTTTTGTTTGCTTTGCAAATATCTTAATGGGAAGTGGTTCAACACCACCTATGGGTTAATCTGAGGGGTTCTGCTTGGCAGCTGTTAGCTCTGAGAACCACATGGCCGCTCTCGGGTGCAGGGAGTCAGGCTAGCTGTTAACTACCCAGCGCCAGGTTGAGGCATCATCTTTGCTTATTGGATTTACTGACTGGCAGGAAGCACCTTGTTGACTTTTATTTTTAGTTTGTTCCTCCTGGGAGAGCAAGGATGTTATTCTCAGATCCAACTGTGCTTTTCTCTCCAAGGGAGGGCAGTTGTTTAAATTATTTTACTAGCATGAAGCATCCTTTCACCTAAGCTCATTTTCAGAATCTGAAACTTCAATTTTGAAAGTGGTGGTCTGGTGAAGGTGGAAGGGGCATTGTTGCCAGAAGAAAGATTTAGTATATTAGCCTGAAGGGAGGGCAAACAGTGGAAGCCACAGCCTTGTCTTCACCTGGGTTCTTTTTTTTTTTTTTTTTTTTTTTTTTTTGCGGCGGAGTCTTCACTCTGTCGCCCAGGCTGGAGTGCAGTGGCACCATCTCGGGTCACTGCAAGCTCCGCCTCCCAGGTTCGCGCCATTCTCCTGCCTCAGCCTCCCGAGTAGCTGGGACTACAGACGCCCGCCACCGCGCCCGGCTAATTTTTTGTATTTTAGTAGAGACGGGGTTTCACCGTGTTAGCCAGGATGGTCTCGATCTCCTGACCTCGTGATCCGCCCGCCTCAGCCTCCCAAAGTGCAGGGATTACAGGCGTGAGCCACCGCGCCCGGCCCCCTTCACCTGGGTTCTAAAGAATTGGATAAATAGTGAATTTCTCTGCTCTAATGTTCCCTTAGTCCTCTCCCCCTCCCTCTCCTCCACCCCAACATGGCTTTCATTGTCTTCTCTTGACCCACAGGCATGTTTCCCTAAGCGTCACAAGCAAGTCATGCCTTTCTGGATCTGTGTCTGCTGACATTGACTCAGATGATCTCTTTCTTTATGCTTTCCTTACTGGATTGCAGGCAGAGTAGGATGGTTTCCACAAAGCAGGTTAGGGAAGTACCTGAAGTGATGACAGACATGTAGACAGTTTCCAAATGCCCCATTTGTAAAAATGCAAGAAGTTCAGATTTCTCTGTAGGTCCTAGAAGAAGTGTCTAGCTACCCTCAGGAATAGTGTAACCCTGCTTTTAAAGTCTTATTCTTTCCTGGGGGTTTCCCACACCTACTTGTAGGATTGTCTTGTGGTTGACAACAAGGGCCCTACAGTCCACTAGACCTGCTACTACAGGGTTAGAACTTTATAAACCCACTTATTTTCTCAAGGCTTCAGTCTCCTCATCTTTAAATGGAAGATCAAATAGCACAATATGTACCTCACCAAGCCATGAAAGTTAAATGAGGTAGCATATACAAAGTATGTAGTATCTCATCTGATGTATAAAAAGCACTCCCAAAGCGTCGTGATTAGAGGAGTCGTTGTTATCTCTGAGGCATCCACTTTAAGTCATCCTTAGTATTATGCGTTTTTTTCTAAAGTGCTCATTTTGAAGTCTGTTACTCCCAACCCTTTAAAATCATCCAGTGCCAAACTATATGACTATATGAGTATCAAAGTAAATAATGACTAAAGAGTATAATCCATTGAATAAAATAAGGTATCATGAGTCCACATGGATGGATGGATGGATGGATGGATGGATGGATGGATGGATGGATGGATAAATGGATGGAGGGAAGGAAGGAAGGAAGGGAAGAGGCTGAGCTCTTCCTTACAATAAAATATGAAATAATAAAGGTAGATGAAATTAAGAAAACAGAAAATCATCATTTGGCAACTACAAAAATAATAATTGTTTCAGGCAATAATTACGAATGGATGCCAACACTACTATGTGAAAGTTTGAGGAGTAATAAGCTATTTGCATAGTCTCAGAGTAAATCCCCATAAGAAACTTATTAATTACAAAAGGACAGTGAAGAAATCTGACAGAAACTACCTTAACCAAGTGATGAAAGTTAGCATCACCAGTAACTGAACAAACTGACAGCATGTGCTTCCTGATATGATACATTGAGAAGAAGACAACATCACTGTTGTGAATTTCTTGCCAAATGTGGATAACCTGAATTTAATCATGAGGAAACAGCAGACAAGTCCAAACGAAGGGAGCCTTTACAAAATGACCGGCCTACCAGCCTGTAGGTTCCAAAATGAAACATGACAGAAGACTAAGAAACTATTCCAGATGAAAGGGGACTAAAAGAATGTTACCTCTGAATGCAACAGATGATCTAGGAATTTCTTTTGCTATAGAAGACACCATTGAAACATTTGGAAAACTGAATACAATCTGTAGATTGGAAAATAGTGTCATATTAATATTAAATTCCTGATTTTGACCATTGTATTCTGATCATATAAGAATATGCCCTTCCTTTTAAAAACACACACACTGAATTATTTAGGGATAAAAGAGTATCAGGTAGGCTGAGCGCAGTGGCTCATGCCTGTAATCCCAGCACTTTGGGAGGCCAAGGTGGGCGGATCACCTGGGGTCGGGAGTTCGAGACCAGCCTGACCAACATGGTGAAACCCCATTTCTACTAAAACTACAAAAAAATTAGTTGGGCATCGTGGCAGGTGCCTGTAATCCCAGCTACTTGGGAGGCTGAGGCAGAAGAATTGCTCGAACCTGGGAGGTGGAGGTTGTGGTAAACCAAGATTGCGCCATTGCACTCCAGCATGGGCAACAAGAGTGAAACTCTGTTTCAAAAAAAGAAAAAAAAAGGATCAGGTTTGCAACTGACTCTCAAATGGTTCAGAAAAAAATTATGCATGTTTGTGTGTGTATGTATCAGTACAGAGAGAGAGGACAAAGCAAATATGTAAGTCTGTTGAGGAATATATAGGATTCCTTATACTATTCTTGCATCTTTTATATTAATATGATTAAATCAGAATAAAAAGTTGCAATAAAAAAACAAGTCAATGCCACTTCTTGCCCTTTAGACAGGGCAGTTCATCAGCCACTTTCTCTTTAGACTCTTGATCCCTCTCCATTCACACCTAAAAGTCTATTCCACGTCACCATTGCCCTGCTTGGTGATGGTCCTCAAGCTTCTCTGCTGTGACATTGCTGACTAGTCACCACCCCCTGCACACAATCTTGTTTAGGCTTTTCGTTTGTAAAAGTTTCTGAAAATGTCCTTCCCTTCTCTCACGCCCCCTCCCTCACTTGTCCTTGGACCCCATCATTTAGTGTCATGTGCGTCATGCACTTCATTTCAGCACTTCTTACTTCTCCTTCCCTGAACTAAGTACTGCTTTCAGAATTAACAGAGGAAAACTGGGTTAAATATTATCTTTTGTGGGGGTTGGGGGGGGGTAGGGCAGTGGTGAAAAGAACATCCCCCAGTTACAGCATGAAAAGGGTATAATAAATGTCTCTGAAGTTTCCTTTCTCTCCACAAGTCTATGCCTTGGCCTAATTCAGTCTTAAAATGCTAGAACTGTAACTCAAAAGTAGCTTAACCCACAAGTTACCTTAAGACTCCACCCAAAGGAAAAGCACAGATTCTAGAAAGGCAGCCACACAGATACCTCATCATTATTATTCTCCCTTGAAGTTTCCATGTTTACGGATTTGTCTTTCAGACGTGCAAAATCATAAACAATAAGTAACCACATTATTAAGTATATATTTTATTTCTAACTTCTGACTATATATGCATCTCTAATTATTTTAAAATCTTGTCTTGTGTTTTTATTTTGTTCTGCCCAGGAGAACAAATGTAATCATTTTTTCCTTAGCTCAGGCAAGAGTTTTTATTTATATTTTGCTGATGAAGAAGTGGAGAGGTGATTTGCCCAAGTTAGAGTTGCCATATTTGGCAAATAAAAATGCAAGATACCCACTTAGATTTGAATTTTCTAGAAACAACAAATAATCTTTTTTGTATAAGTATGTCCAAATAAGTATTTGAACATACTTATACTAAATCGTTACAAACATACCTTGCTTTATTCCCTTTTGCTTCATTACACTTCACAGATACTGTGTTTTTTATGAACTGAAGGTTTGTCACACGCTGTGTTAAGCAAGTCTATTTGTGCCATTTTTCCACCAGCATGTGCTTACTTCATGTCTCTGTGTCAGAATTTTTTAGTCATATTTTGAAATTAAGGTATGTACATCTTTTAGACATAAGGCTATTGCACACTTAATAGATAATAGTGTAAAAATAACTTTATATGCACTGGGAAACCAAAAAATGTGTGTGACTCACTTTATTGTGATATTTGCTTTATTGAGGAAGTCTAGAACAAAACCCACAGTATCTCTGAGATGTGTTTGTTGTTAGTCTGGAGTTCACATTCAACTGGGTGTCCTGTTTTTTGTTTGTTTGTTTGTTTGTTTGTTTTTTTGTTGAGACAGGGCCTCACTCTGTCACCCAGGCTGGAGTGCAATGGCCTAATCTTGGCTTACTGTAACCTCAACCTTCTGGGCTTAAGTGATCCTGCCATTTCAGCCACCTACGTAGCTGGGACTACAGATGTGCGCCACCATGCCTGAATAAATTTTTTTGTAGAAACAAGGTCTCACTATGTTGCCCAGGCTGGCCTTAAACTTTTGAGCATAAGCAGTCCTCTCATCGTGGCCTCCCAAAGTGCTAGGAGTGCAGGCATGAGCCACCACACCCAGCTAGGTGTCCTGTATTTTATCTGGCAACTCCAGTTCAAGTATGTTAGAACTAATGTATCATGAATATGTATGCATATAGCCTGGCTGTATATCATGAAATATATTGCTAAATCTACCAAGTGTTTCTAGCATTCCTCTGACCTCTACATGCCATAACATAGTGTTTTTTGCCCTTTAAGGGCTTTTGAAACCATATTCAGGGATATCAGTTCCTACTTATTTATTAAGGTCTTTATTCAAATGTCACTTTCCATAGCCGTTCAATCTAAAATTGCAGACCCTGCCTCCAATACCTTCTATCCCCCTTCCCTGCTTTAATTTTCCTCTTTGGCACTTAGTTGTATTTAATATGCTACATAGTTACTTTTTTGTTTCAATTTGTGTCTGTCACTTGAATGTAGGTTCATGAGCAGAGGACTATTGGATCTCCTCTGCTGTATCCCCAATACTTAAACAATAGTAGGAGACAAATTTAAAGGTGTTCAGTAAAGACTTGGGAGCTGAATGACTGATGTCTGGGAGCCTATAGAAGACCTTATATTGCACATGTCATACACATTGTTCTTATACAAAATCTCAAGGAGACTTGCCACCAGATGAGAGCCTTCAGTGCGGTAAGATGTGTATAATCTTAGTAAAAGTCCATAGATGCAAGATAAATAGAAGGTCAGGCCAGGGGGTTATACCTCCAGATATCATTGGGCTTCATTTAATCTGCCTCCTAGCAAATTGTCTAGAACTGAATGTTAGTAGCCCCAGGAATCATTCATTAAGATCCTTACTAGAATTGTGTGACTATCTGGAAGAGTCCAGTAACAAAATGCTGCTGAGGCTGAGAGGATGGGCTCTGGTTCAGCCAGATCAGGATTTGTATCTGGTTATGACCTAGGTTACTCAAATAGCCCAAGTGTGAGTTTCCTGGTCTGCGAATTGGGAACACTGGGGGACTTATGCTGCTAGCACTGGCATGGGTTGAAATGGATAGTCCAGCCAAGTCCTCAGCACAGTGCCTGACAGAAAGGAAGCTGCTTCCATCACCATCACCCAGGCCACACCACAAATTCCACCTGAGCCCACATAAAGCTCAGCTGCTCTAGCCATGCTGTGGCCCTCGGCCCATGGCTCTGCATCCCTTCAGATCACAGTGCCCTTCTTCACTACTGCATCTTTTGTTTTATCCCCGAACTTCCTCTCAGCTCCCTTGGTTGCTGACAAAGAACTGAAATAAGCTTTATGGGCAGCTCTCAGTTGAGTGTTCTTTTTTCCAATAAAGCAAGCATTCTCAGCAGAATGAAGAAAAGCCTTCTGCTCCTACCTTAGACTTTTACACAGTGACAGCTGCCTGCAGTAAAGTAGTGAAGGAGGGAAAAGAAAATAAATGAGAATGCAAGGACTGGCAAATTAAGACTGTATGGGCTCACGGTTGGGGAAAAGCAATGAGGCAAACAAATATGATCACATTTAAAGGGCTCAGTGGGATTTGAGAAATTAGCATAAGTGCATAAATCTAACTACTGCTAACTTAGAGCAATGGCATTATGAGACAGTCATCAGCCTTTTTGAGCCCTTCTGATGAATTTGTCCTTGAGCCATGTTCTAAAACTTAAAATAATTGTGTGTTTTAGAGCAAACAAATATCCATATATTTAGATGTAACTTGCATATTCAACTCATTCAGTAATGATTGGGGTGGGATGCAGTGCATGCATTCAGAATTGTTCTAAAAGTTACTGGGTATCCAAACCTAATGAGAAAAAAATAATACAAAACCTGTGAAGCTTATTCCTTCTTGTTTCCCTTATTTTCCTGCAATAATGGTGATCTTATTTTGTACTGTTACTGTTTCTCCTTTCCTATGCTCTTTGTATTTCCTTCATACCACACATTAAAGCCCAGGAATAATGTTTTTCCTCTTTAGAAATCAAGAAATACCAATTAAAATAATAATGAGGCATACTTTGCAGAGATAAGCAAAGATTTAAAAGACAGATTATTCCCAGCACTGGCAATGTGACAGGAAATGGGCCCTTTCATACTTTTTGTGGATATGAGTGTTAATTTTTGTTGCTTTTTAGAGAACTTGATGACATAATTTCAAAACTTTAAAATAGAAAAAAAGTTTCTCACCCTTTGACCTGACAGCTTTATGTATAAGATTTATCCTAGGGGGATAACTGGATAAGCACTCCTAACTCTGGCACCAAATATTTAATGATCCATTGCTTATAATGTGAAAAATTTATAAACAACTTAAATATCCAAACATAAGAGATTAGTTAAATCTTGATAATCACCCAATAGAAGACTATATAGCTATAAATATGATATACATGTCCCTGTGCATGTATGTGTGTTATATACAAATATGTGGAAAGATGCTCAAAATGATAAAAGGTAGGTTAAAATGACAAATATGATGAGTTATTATTATTTTTTGAGACGGAGTCTCGCTCTGTCGCCCAGGCCGGAGTGCAGTGGCCGGATCTCGGCTCACTGCAAGCTCCGCCTCCTGGGTTTACACCATTCTCCTGCCTCAGCCTCCCAAGTAGCTGGGACTACAGGCGCCGCTACCTCGCCCGGCTAGTTTTTTTGTATTTTTTAGTAGAGATGGGGTTTCACCGTGTTAGCCAGGATCGTCTCGATCTCCTGACCTTGTGATCCGCCTGTCTCAGCCTCCCAAAGTGCTGGGATTACAGGCTTGAGCCACCGCGCCTGGCCTATTATTTTTAAAAATATATTTTATGTGCATAGAAAAGTATCTGAAAAGATATATGCAAGAAACTAATTATATCTGGATATGGACATTTTCCCTAGTCTTTATTTTCTTCTCATAGAATATCTGTATTTTATACAGTACAACAATAAATATGTATTATTTTTAATCATACAAAATAATTTTTGATCAGAAAAACGGGAAAAAGAGCAACATTTTTGCCATCAGTTCTTTTAGTCATTTACTTTGGGTGAAAGGCAGATATTACTACATTTTCATTGGTTAGTGACTGGTGAATATTCAGACAACTTGGGAATTTGGAGCATTTTCATCAGCTAAAAAATAAAATACAAAACTAATGAGCACAGCAATACCTAGAGCTCTGATATCTCAAAAGCCAAGTGGTTTGTGGTACTTGCTCTGGTTTGCTGTCCTCCCTTGGAAAATTTTATACAGGATGCTTTCAGTAGATGATTTGCAGACACTTTTAGATGGTCAGAAAGTAGCACTAGACAAATCAGTTGCAAATCGATTTTCAGTGTGGTTATGCTCAATATATTCTGTAAATACAGCAGGCAGCCTCCAATTCTTCCTAGAGTGGAAGTAAATGGGGGAGTTGATGCAGAAAAGGCTTTTCAGAGGAGCTGACACCTGTGCTAAAGGGTAAGAATGCAATGACCAGGTGAACAAGAGAAGAGGGAACATTCAAAAGCATGAAAATCAGAATACAGCCCTTGGAGATTTTGTAGGTACTTGACAAAAGCTTATTTGTGGTGGTGGTGCTGGCAGTGAATAGGAAACAAAAGTGTTCTATAAATCCTAGCTTTCCGGTTTTTGTAATAAAACGTGCATTAATTTACACATTTTGGGGTGCCTTTTAACTTAACCCACAATGACACATAATAACACAATAGATAGTTTGTATTTTTCTTAAGACATTTGTTACCTTCCAATCCTCTGTGTCTTCAAAGCTATTTAAATAACTACATAAAGTAAGAAAAAAATCCAATAATACCCAACTGATGCAAATCAGTTGATACATAATGACAATGTTGGGGGATTCATATCTGGGTGTTCTTCCGCATTTATACCCTTAGTCTTTGGAATGTTCAAATTCCATATAAAAACTAAATAAGAATGCTTGAGTTGCCAGTTGGGGTTCAAGACTATGCCAAGTTCATATGAAAATCCTGTTGGCACTTAAGTCAGCACTACATCATTAATAATGGACAGTGTCCTCTTCTCTGATGTCATTCCTTAAATGTATACCTTCATAATTTGAATTTACTAAAACCATTTCTGAAGATGTGTATGCTTTCTATTATCTCTTATGGTAATAACTTCCATAAAGGAAGTTATATGAATTGTTTATCTGAAACCTGCCTCCCTCAAGATTCTTGGGGGCCCTACTATTTAAAAGTGTCCTGGGCTCAGCCAGGCGCAGTGGCTCACGCCTGTAATCCCAGCACTTTGGGAGGCTGAGGTGGGTGGATCACAAGGTCAGGCGTTAGAGACCAGCCTGGCCAACATAGTGAAACCCCGTCTCTACTAAAAATACAAAAAATTAGCCAGGCATGATGGTGGGCGCTTGTAATCCCAGCTACTTGGGAGACTGAGGCAGGAGAATTGCTTGAACCTGGAGGGCGGATGTTGCAGTGAGCGGGATGACAGTGTGATACTCTGTCTGGAAAAAAAAAAAGAAAGAAAGAAAAAGTATCCTGGTCTCAGGAGGCTGAGATATGAGGATCACCTGAGCCTGAGAGGTTGAGGCTGCAGTGAGCCATGATCTCACCACTGTGCTCCATCCTGGGTGACAGAGTTAGACCCTGTCTCAAAAATAGGAATAATTCTGGTCTGATCATATCTTCTGCAGAGTGGTTTTACTGCTGCTTCTTGGGAATAAGAAATTGGCCTTCTCTTATTAGGAGCTCTTTGATTTTTTTTTTTTTTTTTTTTTTTTTTTTTGGTGGGGAAGCTGGAGTGCAATGGCACAATCACAGCTCACTGCAGCCTCGACCTCCCAGACCCAGGTGATCCTCCCACCCCACCCCAGCTTCTGGAGTAGCTGGGACTACAAGGGCATGCCACCCTGTCTGGCTAGTTTTTGTATTTTTCGTAGAGACAGGGTTTCACCATCTTCCCCAAGCTAATCTCTCACTCTTGGATTCAAGGAATCTTCCCGCCTCAGCCTCCCAAAGTGTTGGGATTATAGGCTTGAGTCACCACGCCCAGCCAAGAGCTCTTTGGTTTTCGTTCAAAGTTATCAAAAAAGTAGAAACAAATTACTTGGTTATGCTGATTAGCCTTTCTTTTGGGGCTACCAAATGAGACATAAATTTACTAGGAGAAATTCTCCGACATTTAGAGACAATGGGAAGCTAACAAAAATCAACCAACGTTGAATTTGCTATTTTGAAATTGGAGTATGCTTTCAAGTGTGAACAAATAAATGGATTTCTCAGTTTGTCTCCAAGCCATTCTAACTTAAAATTGATAAAAAATAATCTTGAAAACTTTATCAAAATTAATAAAAAGTACACAAAGAAACTAAGTAAAGTTTAGAAAATGGAGAATCTGAGGGGAGCCAGTGTGTCTCAACATCTATCCAACCAAAAAGGTACTGATTCTAACCCTAAAATAGAAAAAGGACAGTTACTAGACAAGCTTGACTGATCAGATACATCCTCAAAGAGGCCGGGCGCGGTGGCTCACGCCTGTAATCCCAGCACTTTGGGAGGCCGAGGCGGGCGGATCACAAGGTCAGGAGATCGAGACCACGGTGAAACCCCGTCTCTACTAAAAATACAAAAAATTAGCCGGGCGCGGTTGTGGGCACCTGTAGTCCCAGCTACTCGGGAGGCTGAGGCAGGAGAATGGCGTGAACCCGGGAGGCGGAGCTTGCAGTGAGCCAAGATCGCGCCACTGCACTCCAGCCTGGGCGACAGAGCGAGACTCCGTCTCAAAAAAAAAAAAAAAAAAAAAAAAAAGATACATCCTCAAAGACCACCCTGCTTCTTTTGCTTTAATTCTAACGTGTAATTTAGTCTCCAGAGTGTATCAGCCAACCAGTGAGAGGAAAAGTATAGTCTGGATCATACCGTTCATTGTAAAATCACACTGGTATATTCTACATTTCAAATATGACTCTTTTGAGGTTGGTTATTGCAACTCAGCTCTCCCCAAAATCATCATCCCTCAATGAACTGACAAATTGAATTTTGGAGCCTGTGAAGCTGAGGCCCAGTCCCTGGACCACGGTGACTTCACCTAGTGCCACCAGCACAGCGTGACCGAGCCAGCTGGCCGCATGGATCTCTGCTGCAGAAGAAGGGAGATGCTGAGTATTCTCAGCAGCCCGCTACTCAGGAGCCAGCCTTCACCTTGCCCCTCATCCGCTCACACTGGGATGCGGGTTTAAGAGAGGGAATTAGATGTGAGTTTTGTCTGGGGGCCTTTTCAGGACAGATGCCCAGCAGAAGGGTTCTCAACGGTGACTGAGAGTTTCCGTCTCCCCTAGAACCCACAGTTCAGTGAACTGACTTCAGTGGAGCGGTTGAGCCCCGGAGGCAATCTGTTTGAGACTTCAGTTATGCTTCCAAGAGGCCAACGGAGCCCTAGAAATATGAGATGAATTATACAAAGAGGGACAACTGCTTTCTATTCACCACACTTTGATAGCCATATTCACTGCTTCTGCCCAGATTACCAACAGAGGTCGAGGACAGTGTTATTTGTTAAAAAAAATTTCCTAGGGATTCAAAAAACAGTATCACACTTCATAAATGAATTAATTCCTTAATATCATCTGATACCAATACATAGTCAAATTTTCCCAATTATTCTAAGAATGTCCTTTGCACATGTTTATCCAGGCCAGGATCCAATCTAGAATGTTACAGTGCATCGAGTCGTTATTTCACCTAAATCTCTTTTGATATAGAGTAGTCACTTTTTTCATAACACCGACTTTTCCAGAGGATCGAGCCATAAAATGGGATTATCTCATAAAATAGCTCACCTTCTGTATTTAGCTGCTTGCTTCCTGTGGTCTCATCCAGCTTGTCCCCCATGCCCTGTGTTTTATGTAGACTGTAAGTTAGATCCAAGGACTTAATCCGATTTAAGTTAAATGTTTTTGACCAAAAGGAAAAAATACATCATGGGCGATATCACATACGTCATGTTGCTTCACATTATAAGACAATGTTGTCGTGGCATTAGTGGTGTTAAAATTGAGCACTGCATTAAAATAGTGACCTTCTGATTTCTCCAGTGTACATTGCTCCTCTTGTGAAATGAAAGAAAGTGGTAAATCACTGGTATGGTGGTACTTTGGCGCCATATGAATGTCCTGTTCCCTATTAATTGTTTGTCTAATGATTTATCAGCAATTAATGTTTTTTTGTTTGTTTGTTTGAGATAGAGTCTTACTCCGGCTGCCCAGGCTGGATGGAGTGCAGTGGTGTGATCTTGGCTCAGTGCAGCCTCGACCTCCAGGGCTCAGGCGATGCTTCCACCTCAGCCTCCTGAGTAGCTGGGACTACAGGTGCACATCACTATGGCCCAGCTAATTTTTTGTATTTTTAGTAGAGATAGGGTTTCGCCATGTTGCCCAGGCTAGTCTCCAACTCCTGTACTCAAACAATCCACCTGCCTCGACCTCCCAAAGTGCTAGGATGCCAGGTGTGAGCCACCACACCCAGCAACAATTGATAATTTTGGCCTGATAATTTCTCTCTGGCATCGCCTTTTCCATAGTCAGTATACCGTAGTCTTATGGTATACTGCTTACCTGTTATGATTTGAAGCGAATCACTGGCTTCTTGATGCTTAACTCCTTTATCTGTAAAAATAGGTTGTTTTAGGAAGCAGAGGCAGGAGGATCGCTTGAGGCCAGGGGTTCGAGACCAGCCTGGGCAACATAGTGAGACCTCATCTCTCCAAATAATAAAAAATTAGCCAGGTGTGGTGGTAGCACATGCCTGTAGTCCCATCTACTTTGAAGTCTGCGGTGGGAGGATCACTTGAGCCCAGGAGTTGGAGGCTGCAATGAGCCATGATCATGTTACTACACTCTAACCTGGGCAACAGAATGTGATTCTACCTCAAAAAACAAACAAACAAACAAACAAAAACCAAAAAGAACCAATCCAAGTTGCTGTCAGCAGTATGTAACATGCTTTGCTTGGTGCCTGGTGGTCTGTATCCATGCAATAAGCATTGGCTTTTTTTTTTTTCTTTCTTTTTAAAAAATATTTTAAAAATTCAATTAAATAGAGACAGGGTCTTGCTATATAGCCCAGGCTAATCTTGAACTCCTATGCTCAAGCAGTTCTCCCACCTCCACCTCCCCAGTAGCTGGGATTGTAAGCTTGAGTCATGGCTTTTTGTTATTATTGTGCTTTTCCTTATTTTGGTAATGATGGATTACAGAGCAGTATCCAGTCTCATATCCCTGAGGCAAAAAAAAAAAAAAAAAAAAAAAAACTCTAGAAAGGAGTTGAGGAAGTTAGATTTTTTTTTTTTTTGAGTTTTTTTTTTTTTTTTTTTTTAATTATACTTTAAGTTCTAGGGTACATGTGGATAACGTGCAGGTTTGTTACATACATATACCTGTGCCATGTTGGTGTGCTGCACCCATCAACTCGTCAGCACCCATCAACTCGTCATTTACATCAGGTATAACTCCCAATGCAATCCCTCCCCGTTCCCCCCTCCCCTTGATAGGCCCCGGTGTGTGATGTTCCCCTTCCTGAGTCCAAGTGATCTCATTGTTCAGTTCCCACCTATGAGTGAGAACATGCGGTGTTTGGTTTTCTGTTCTTGTGATAGTTTGCTGAGAATGATGGTTTCCAGCTGCAAGTTAGATTTTTTAAGAAAACTGACTTGTACCATTTTCTTAAAAGCAAGATGTGTTCTAAGAATCAGTAGTGCCTCAACATGCTACAAAGGAGAAGGGTCCATTGTTAAAATAATGTCTAGGAAATGTCTCCCATTCTTTTCCTTTCTTGAAGTCTCGTTGAACATATGATTAAACTAAAGTTTCCAGAAAGCCTCTCAGGAAAGAAACCTAGGCTAATCTTATAGGCTAATCTAGTATTTTCTAATTTATTTGCCTGTAGACACTACTCCCTGACCTCTGCCACTGACTTTTCTTAAACGCACACAAACATTACATTGAGCTGCCTTGGATTCTTCCAAAGGCTTGAATGAAGAGGGAATCAGAGAAGCCGACTCCCTGTGGAGAGTTGGGAGGTGTCTACCAATGACTTTGGATTCTGAAAAGCCACACAAGCTAGAGGAGTTGTCAAGAGGTTCAGTTTTTGAGGGGTCAGGAAAGGCATAAATTGGAGGCCTGGCAGTAATTCAACAGCTAAACTCTCTTAATTAGACTTTCTCCTAGAGGATCTTAGACTCCACCCATCCTATAGGTGTGTTACAGCTACTGGGACTTGCCTAGGCCAGACAGAAGTGAGTACTTTGGGCCAATGCTTAGATACTGAAGGGTATAGAATATATTATGGTTCAGAGGAAGAGCAGAGGATTTGGAGTCAGACAAACATGGGTAAATGCCTTTGTTCTACCAGGTATTTACCATGATACCTGGGAAAAATCTCTTAACCTCTCTGAACCTCTTTCTTCATCTATATAATATATACAATTAAAGTACTTAGACCAAATGGTTGTGAAGCTTTCTTAAATACTTAAAAGCATTTTTTAAAATGAAGTAGTATATAAATGATAGTTAATTTAATTTTAATAGAGTATTCTTACTACATGACCCCACATTTTGTGGATTGACTAATCATTGTTTTATTTATTCAAATGGTTAATATTTATTGAGCATTTACTATGTACCAGGCACTGGGTAGGTACTTACATAGAGCGTGAACTAGAGCAGATCCAGTCCCTGACTTCATGTAGCTTACATTCCATTGTGGGAGACATATGATAAGCAAATATACACACAAATAAACATAGAATTATAGTCCCCTCCTTCCAGGTACTGATATGGTAATTTTTAAATGGGAATATTGCTTATAATATATATTTTGAAGGTAATGTCCACAAATAAATATATGGAAATGAATTTGTCAACTTAAGTAAAGAATAAGATTAATAATAAAAAATTGTTAGAGACCTTAGGAATAATTTATCTCAATCTCCTCATTTTATAGATGAGGAAAACTAGGACCAGGAATACTATAGAAACTTACCCAAAGTCACATGTTTGTTGTGTCATGCATGTCACATGTGTGCATGTGTGTGAGGCAGGGGTCAGAACACAGATTTCCCTTCTTTACTCAGTGCTTTCCATCTGCTGGTTCTGTCTGAAAGGCATTATGAGTGGCTCCTGTTTTATCTGTGTGTTATAAGCGCACTCTTATACAACATGTTCTGATTATAAAAAGTTGAGGACCCAGACCAATTGATTTTTCCAAACTTTGTTCCATGAAGGATTACAATTTTACTAGATGTTAATAGGTTATCACTTTAAGCTTCTTGGTCAAATTACTTTTGGACACCCTGCATCCCCCCTGGATCTTTACTATAGAGATCCATAAATGTATATTGTAATTTTAAAAGATTATTCCTGCAGTAAGGAAACCTTTTAAACTATGCCCAACCTAACATTCCCCAAACTTACTTGATTACAGAATCCATTTTAAATTCTGTAGCCATGAATGTGATTCATGTGCTGTGCAGGAAGTGTAGCCTTAGCATCCATTTAGTTGGCTCCTTGGTAAAGGTTGTGGAAGCCCATTAGAGCTCACTAAACCAAAGCCAATCACACAACTTTAAAAGGAGCAGTTCCTTGGATCTTAGGAATTCAGGCAGACTGTGGATGTGTGTAACATGTAGGAGCAACACCTAGTAGGATTCATTTTCTTAAGGTGACCATGTCCTTTTAACCCAGGACTGAAATGGGAAACCATGGAAGCATAAAGAGTATGTTTTGATACATCTTTGACACAATCCTCTTTAAGTTTTGCTATTATTATTTTCAAGTCTTTTGAAATTATTATTATTGTTATCTTTTCAGGCATTCACAAGCCCGGAGTTCTCCAAAAGGGTGCGATATCTTCACAGGACATGCAAACAAGGTAGCTGGATATTGTGATTCCAAAGTAACTGTGTGTCATTCCTTCAGACTCATCCAAGTTCATAGGCATGAAGCTTGTCTGTGACTGCTTGGTTGGGCCATCCAAATTTGAAACTGTTAGTGATATTTTGAAGTCTTTGAGACAAAAGCCCAGCTTGCTAAAGAACTTTGGTTCAGTAGAGAGACAGGGAGGTACAGTGGAGAGAGAATCAAAAGCCTGGAAATTTGCTGCTGAGAATAAATGTTAGCTGCTCCCTGAGGTGATTTGTCTGTGCACTCCACTCTCTACAGATGTTAGAGCCTCTTTTTGAGTAAGGACCCGAGGTTCTTTGGTAGCACTTTGATATCCTGCTCGAATTCAATATGTGAAATGGAGGCGTCTCTCTGTGACTTGGAGCCCACAGCAGGCTTTGAAGTCTCATCCAATTTTTGCTGCCTACTATTTGATGTTGAAAGGATGAAATGAAGAAAATGTACAGTTTTTGCCAGTAACTCTGCTGAGCATATGTAAGATTAAAAAAACAAAATCCTTTGGATGATGTACTTAGAAATGTTAAGCAGATTAATACCTTCCTATAGGTTTTCTTTTTTCTTTCTTAGAGATAAAAAATAAGTATAGGTGAAAATCAGCACATAGCTGTTTTATATTCTGGACTATAATTAATTTAACAGGAAGCTAGGTTGACTCGTTCTGAAGAAGAAATAAATGAATGAAGCAAAAGATGTTGAGACTTGGCTTCTAATTGCCCCAAGGAGAGGACCTCCATTCAAGTCTACGCAAGACGGGAGCAACTTACAAATGACTCCAATATACATAGCCTCTTGCTTTTAGTCAGGGTTAAGTGCCCCTTCGTTAAATAGAAGCCATGTCCTTAAGGCTGTTTCATCAGAGGATAATAATAATATTTCTCTTACTGGGTTTTTCTGAAGCACTCAATTTCTGGGACTGATTTGCTGTCTTCTCGGATATGCTATCCTGCTCCAGATCACCAAGGACTGAGTCTCTGGGGAGCCCCTCAAAAACCTGGTAAGAAGAACATTTTGAATTGCATGCTGCTTCTACCATTTGCTTGTTTGCGTACTTTGGGCAGGACTCAATTAGATAGTAATATGACCAAATGTTGGCAAAAACTTTTGGGAAGCCATACATGCTGGATGTAAAACTTGTATTAAAGGTAGTTTTACCATGTACCCATGTCATTTAAGATAATGAACATCAAAGTCCATGCTTTTCCATTTACTTAACCTTAAACTAGGAAACTGTTCTAAAATTTCATTTTATTAAAGGGAAGATAAACAGCTGACCAGCTTTTAGTGGAGCAGATCATGCAGGGTCGAAATCTAGGAGTTGATAAAGAATATGGATTTAGAAAGTAGTTCTGCCCTTTTGGCAACATGGCCATTCTTTGAGCAAGAAGACAGACATGCCTTTGGGAAACAACTGTTTCTGGCTCATTTTCTAAATTTCTTGCTACAGAATATAGTAAAAGTCAGTTTCAGTTTTGCATGCAGCTATAACCAGTGCTTCTGGAAGATAAAATAGAAACATAATTGTAAGAAATATTTACAAGCTAGAAGATATTAAGGACTACGTGAACCTTTCCAAGAAAAGAAATGCTCCTGATGTTACACTTAATGTCAACCTCATCTGTTTTTCTGAAATATAAAGTAATTTCTCAGATCTCTTCAGTTGTCTTCTTAGCTTGTTTATCAGTGACAAAGTAGCACAGTATGAAGTGGGAAATGCATAATAAATGTGTTATGACTTCAGTCAGTCTATATGGATCTTAAACTCTTGGAGAGAGACAAGAGGATGAGTCCATTATAGCAGAACCTTTTAAATGGACGTGTAGTAAATGATAAACCTGACAAAGGAAATATTTTCCTCATAGCCAGACAGTATTCAGGAATAAGGTCACAATGAAGTGGGGGTAAAAGTAGTACAAAAAAAGAGGAGAGAATTTAGGGGAAAAACAGTACAATGGAGCAAAATTCATTATGCAAGAGTTTGGTTGGTGCTTTTCTCTATCCAAACAGATAGTCTCTATATTTTAATTGGAGTGTTTAGAGCATTTATATTTAATGTGATTATTGATATGTTTTGGTTTAAATCTATCATCTTGCTATTTATTTTCCATTTGTCCTATCTAGTTTTTGTTCTCTCTTGGTATTCTATTTTTAAATAGATGTAATTCCTAAAAAGAAAAATTTTAAGTATGGTTGAATAGCTAAACCATACTGGCAGGTTCTGGCATCAGACCTGCCTGGATTCAAATCTCTGGTTTCGTGTGTGTGTGTGTGTGTGTGTGTGTGTGTGTGTGTGTGTGTGTGTTTTCTCTTTTTTTTTTTGAGATGGAGTCCTGGCTCTGTCGCCCAGGCTGGAGTGCAGTAGCGCAATCTCTGCTCAGTGCAAGCTCCGCCTCCCAGGTTCACACCATTCTGCCTCAGCCTCCCGAGTAGCTGGGACTACAGGCGCCCGCCACTATGCCTGGCTAATTTTTTATATTTTTAGTAGAGACGGGGTTTCACCGTGTTAGCCAGGATGGTCTCGATCTCCTGACCTCGTGATCCACCCGCCTCAGCCTCCCAAAGTGCTGGGATTACAGGTGTGAGCCACCGCGCCTGGCTGGGTCTCCTGTGTTAATCAAGCTATGTAGCAACTCCTTACCTTAGTACCTATTCATGTAAAGTGAGGGAAATAGTAATGCATATCTGAGAGGTTTCACTTAGGATTAAATGAGCTAGTGTAAGTAAAGGGCATAGCATAGTGTCTGGCTCATAGTAAGGGTTTAGTAAATGTCAGATGCTGTTATGGTAATTATTGTTATTGATATTATATAAATACAGAGTTAATCTATGAACATGAATACTAGGTAGAGAAATAAAGTTCTTTTGGTAAGACATCAAGTTTTGGTGTGATAGTTTGGGGAAGTAAAAATACATTACATTTTGAATTTATTAAAAAGAAAAGAGACTTGTTGGATTACAATAATCTTTCCCATTCTTTAGGAAAGTGTCTTAAAAAGTCAAATGTATTAATAAGTAACACATCTGATTTGCTATAAATGGCTTATATGCACGTTCTTTCTAGAGTTGTCTCTCCCTTTCAGTCTAAATGATTTTCTATTGGGTCTGCCACCATCAACATTATTGCCCCTTACACTCTTATAAACAGCATCCTAAGTAGTCTTCCTGCCTCCATTCTCCTTTAGTTTATCTTATGCCAACAGAAACCTAAGATTTCTAAAGCAAAATCCTAATCGTGATCTTCTCTCCCTCCACACTTTTCAGTGACTCCCTAGTATCCCAGCATGACCTTCAAGGCTTTCTCTGTTCTGGTCCTAATCTTTTCTAGCTCTAACTTCTACTGCTCTCTCTTTTTCATTCTGTGCTTCAGAATCTCCAAACTATTCTGTTTTCTCTGAACATGCCTGGTATGTTCTTTCCCTCCTCTGTGACTGTTCATGCTGCCTCTTCTACTCCACATATCCTTCTTCCTCATTTACTTTTCAAAATCCTCTCCATTCTTCAAGGTCCACAATGGCTCCCTACTCTTTTACTCTTTCTTTTTTTTTTGAGACGGAGTCTCGCTTTGTAGCCCAGGCTGGAGTGCAGTGGCCGGATCTCAGCTCACTGCAAGCTCCGCCTCCCGGGTTCACACCATTCTCCAGCCTCAGCCTCCCGAGTAGCTGGGACTACAGGCGCTGCCACCTCGCCCGGCTATTTTTTGTATTTCTTAGTAGAGACGGGGTTTCACCGTGTTAGCCAGGATGGTCTCGATCTCCTGACCTCGTGATCCGCCCGTCTCGGCCTCCCAAAGTGCTGGGATTACAGGCTTGAGCCACCGCACCCGGCCTACTCTTTCTTATAATACTTATCACATCCTGCTTTGTTTTATAGTTACTTTAATGCATCTACTAGATTTAAAACTCTCTAGAATCATGTCTTCCCATTTATGAGTTCTCTCCTCACAACCTAGCCTAGGTCTCGAATTGAATTCTTGAGCATCCAAAGTGGTGATGAAACATAATGGAAGCAAGAATGAAATGAAACTTTACCTAAGTAAGGAATCAGAGAAGAGTTTTACAATGTATTTCTAACAATCCTAGAACAAAGTAAATGTTTCTGAGACAACCTCCAAATAGATATAGTGTACTAGTGGAAGAAATTAAAATAATCCAAGCTATTTCATTTTGTTACTATTGTTACTATTGCTGTTTTGGGCAGGAGAAGCAAAGAAAGTTTAGACATGAAGGCATGAGAAAACATATGTAAATCGAATTCCCCTTGATCTTAGAAAACAACCAAGATGAAGAACAAAATTTTTTTTCTGTTTCATTTATATTATCAGTTGTAGAAACAAGAATATATTATTTAAGCAACACTTTTAGCAAATTATACCTTTGTGTTTAATTCTGTGCTTTAAATGACCCATTATTTTAACCCATGTTTTTGTGAAAGGTTGAATGAGAATATTGTGACCTTTTCGGTTTAAAAAAACACTAATATCCAGAAGGTTTGCCTTCTAACTTGCAGTGAGGCCTAACTTCATTATTCTAAGAAGGGGTCGGTGAGGTGAGAATGAGAGGCGGGGAATAAATCTAAAGTTACTCCATCTCAAGCTCAGCTTAGAGCAGCCATGCAAAGAAGTCTGTAAATATGGGCCTTAAATGTCTTCAGAGTATAACAAGTGTCCCTAACTGGCCCATGTGGGCCGACTCATTGCTCACATTAAGAGAAAAGCACAATATACCCGGGAAGTGCATAATTCTAGTCACTTGGTCACTAATCCAAGCAGTGAAACTATTTAATAGGACTGACAACAATATATACAGACCTTATCTGGTTTTACTGTGTAAATGGTTATACTTCAGGCATTCGTTCTTCTAGTTATTTATTTATTTATTTATTTATTCAAAAAATAATTATTAACTCTATGTGCCAGGAACTGACAAGTATTTCTCAAAACTTTTATAAAAGACTAATTTTTGGTTGGTTGGTTTCCATTTTACCACAGTCTGATAATTTTGTGGAATACAATAAAAATGAATTACGAAGAAAATAATCATGGACTTGGATGTTGTGTCAATATCAAAACCCTGTCCACATGATGCTACACTGTAGCAGAGGGAGACAGACAATAAACAATAAGCAGACGAATAAGTCAATTATGTGGGATGTTAGAGGGGTGAAGAGTTACGGGGAGAAAATACAACTGCAAGGGTGATAAGGAGTAGCCCAAGTGTAGAGGGTGAGTTTGGGTGGTTGTATGTATATATGTGTGTGTGTGTGTGTATATATATATGTTTGTTTGTTTTTATTTGAGATGGAGTCTAGCTTTGTCACCAGGCTGGAGTGCAGTGACATGATCTCAGCTCACTGCAACCTCCGCCTCCCAGCTTCACACCATTCTCCTGTCTCAGCCTCCTGAGTAGCTGGGATTACAGGCATGCGCTACCACGCCCAGCTAACTTTTGTATTTTTTTTTTTTTCTTAGTAGAGACAGGATTTCACTATGTTACCCAGGATGGTCTCGATCTCCTGACCTCGTGATCCACCCACCTCGGCCTCCCAAAGTGCTGGGATTACAGGCGTGAGCCACCGCGCCCCTGGCCTGGATGGTTGTATTTTTAAACAGTGTGGCTTCATTAAGAATGTGAGGTTTGAGTAGAGGCTTGAGGGTGGTGAGCCAGTTCACCATGTAAATAAGAGAAGAGCGTTCCTGGCAGAAGACCACGATAAAGGCCTGGAGGAAAGAACGTGAATGGATATGAAGAGTAGAAGTCCCTGTATTGGAGCTGAGAGACCAAAAAGTAGAGTCATAGGAAATGAAGAGCCAGATAGTGCAGGTTCGTACTGTTTAATGTCCTAACAAACATCCTAGGGATCTAGATACATGAGGATTCTCATTCAGCAGGTCTGAGTGGCTCTGAGATTCTGCAGCACTAATGAGCTTGCGGGGGTTTCTGATATTGTCGGTCTGAGGTTCACTTTGTGAGTAGTGAGGGTTTAGTCTCAGTGAAATGGGAGGCCAGTGAGTGGGAGAGTGGCATGATCTGGGTTATGATTTTAACAATAACTCCAGCTTTGGAGTTGAGAACCAACTAGACATCATCAAGAAATGAAATCGTCTAAGTACATTTTCCATACAGCTGAAACTCTCTCAAACCTAAAATTACCTTTCATATTGAGTGCACAAACACAATTCTCCTTATTCTTTGTATCTAGGGGCATGATTATTAACAGCAGTTATCACATTGGGCTGTAATGCAGAGCAATCCTCAGAGACTGTTGTGAAATAGGGCCACCTACCCTTGCAGTAAATGACCCTTGACCATTATGATTTTTAGTTAATGTGCCAGATTCTCTGTTTAATTTCTCCTCTCTCAACACAAAGCTGATGTTTCTTGCTGTTGTTAATGAGCTGACTTTTTGTAACATACTTTTCTTCTCCTTCTTCCTTTTTCGTCTTTGCTATGGTCTAAAAAACAGGTTTTAAGCATTTTTTTTAAGGCAGTAAAAGAAGTGGGTTTGAGAGGGAGATCTGAGAAAATCCCCTATGAATAAAAGAACAGGAACTCTAATGTATGTAGTACATTAGTACCTATATTAGGTACCATGCCAGGCCCTTTACTTATATTTTCTTAATGTAAAGTACACAAGCTTTAGTTTAACCTTGTGACCTGTGCTTGTTAACGAACCCTCACTACCTGCCCTTGGGTTTTCTGTTATACCTCACCTAAGAGTTACCTCTGTCCTGGGTTTTCTTCCCATCTACAGTGAGTATACCTTAATCATATTTCTTTTTGAAGGTCAAAAGTAGCAAGCAGTATTCTACTGGCCTCCTGGGGGGAGGGTCATAGTTGGCAAAACACACTGTTGGGATGTGGTAGAGCCACCAGACAGCATATGGAACCTGGCATCGGGCATTAGTGATTGATTTCAGATCTTTCATGGCCTGTCTAGCCACGGCTCCTGAGCAAATCACACCATTTTCTTTCACTTAGCAGCTTCTTTAATGCCATCTACTTCATTATTTTCCTTTACCTTTCCAGTTGCTCTCATTACTAAATTTTATTGGTTTTGGCAGCAATTCAGCTGTCAGAAAGCAAACTCAGGCTGTATTTTATTCTTAAAAACGTTAATCCTTAAAGTGACCAAACATCTCAACTTTCCTGTGACAGAAATGTTTTCCAAAATGTGGGATTTTCAGTGCTTATACCAGGACAGTCCCAGGCAAACAGATGAGTTGGTCACCCTGTAATGATACACGAAATTGAGCTTGTTTGGGGCAAGATCACTGTAACAGGCAAGACTATACCTCAGATCCATGCAACAGAATCACTTCACACGGGCCGCCTGTGTTTGGAAGGGAGTGCAAGCAGCTCGCCAGACAGCAATGCTATGATCATAAAGGGGTAAGATGTCTCCCATTTGACAGGGAGAGCATGTTCCTACAACAGAGTCTCAAGGGCCGCATAATCTCCCTCAGAAAGGCACGTGGAAATCAGACACTGAACAAAGGCAAGGCTACTGGGCCTCTCTGTCCCTTATCCAAATTCGTGACTGAATGTCACACACAAGACTGTATTCATTTATGGGTAGTCTCTGAGGTTCTGAATCCCTGCTCATTTTGGCTCCCTTAGGCTAAAAACATCTTTTCTTCTTGTCTGGATGCCATTGAATTCACCTTAAACTCTCATCAGCAAGACTTGGTAAAGTCTTATCTGAGGACTTTTCTCAGTGAAATGGCAAAGGAATTACAGGTATAGAATTGTTATTGGTTAGAATACACCTCATATTAAGGGATCTTTTTAGACAGATTGCTCTCAAACTTCACTGGGCTCTCCAGAATCACCCAGAATGCTGGTTAAGACAGACTGCTGAACCCATTGCATAGTTTCCAATTCTGTGTGGGATGGAGAGGGGGATTCGTAGTGTTATCAGGTTTCCAGAGGATGAGATGCTGCTGGTCTGGGGACTTCCCTTTGAAAACCACTGCTCTGGACATTCCCTATCTCTATGACACAATATTGAATCCGAGAAAGTGGACTTTATATATGTGGCTTTCTCCTCATTTATTCAACAAACATTTATTGAACACCTACTATATGTCAACCACAGGGCCAGGAAATGAAATAAGACACTTAAGAGACTAGTACGATTATAATATCTTGGTCTTTGCAGCTGTTGTTTTCCAAAGCTAGTCTGGTGACATGTTGAGTGTCCTCATGGATCTCAAGTGATGTCATTAAATTATCGGGAAGTTGTCAAAAACAAAGTTACATTTACTTTTAGCTTTGCTGTGCAGGAAGAGGGTGGGAGTGTTCCAGACTTCTAAACAATCTATAAAGTTTCATTTTCTAAAATTATTAGGAATTACTGCCTTTATTGTTTGTTTGTTTTTGTGAGACAGAGTCTTGTTCTGTTGCCCAGACTGGAGTGCAGTGGCACAATCTCGTCTCACTGCAACCTCTGCCTCCTGGGTTCAAGCTTTTCTCATGCTTCAGCCTCCTGAATAACTGGGATTACAGGCCTGAGCCACCACACTTGGCGAATTTTTGTATTTTTTGTAGAGACAGGATTTCACTATGCTGCCCAGCCTGGTGTTGAACTCCTGGACTCAAGTGATCCACCCACCTCAGCCTCCCAGAGTGCTGGGATTACAGGCATGAGCCACCACACTCAGCCAGAAATTGTTGCTTTTAAAGGTTATTTCCAGATTATAAACTATACTACTTCTGCTAGCCTGGCTGTAGTATATTCATTCTCCCACATGGCAAAATTACTCTAAGCCCCACCAGATCTGAATGTTTTCATATATATATGAAACATTTTGCATATATATATGAAATGTTTCTCTCATATATATAATTTTATGTATTTAATTCTATTTATTTATTTTTAGATGGAGTCTTACTCTGCCACCTAGGCTGGAGTGCAGTGGTGTGGTCTCGGCTCACTGCAGCCTCCACCTCCTGGCTTCATATGATTCGTTCTTACATATTTCTAATATATATGTCATTGCCATAATGTTTGTTCCCTGACTTTCTGAAAAAAAAAAAAAAAAAATCTAGGCAAGGCCAACATAAGGAAGTGTACAGTTTGAGGCTTGTGGGCATGAGGACAAAGGGATGGAAGGAGACAGAAGACAGATTATAGTTGTCTTAATCCCCAATCCAATTTCTAATTTAGCTTCATTTATATTAATCATACACTTTCTCTGTTTTGCTTAAGAGACTGATATGGTTTAGCTTTGTGTCCCCACCCAAATCTCATATTGAATTGTAATCCTCAGTGTTGGGGGAGGGACCTGGTGGGAGGTGATTGGATCATTGTGGGGGGGATTTCCCCCTTGCTGTTCTCATGATCATGAATGAGTTCTTGTGATATCTGGTTGTTTAAAAGTGTGTAGCACTTACCCCTTCTCTTTCCTGCTGCCATGTGAAGATGTGCTTTCTTCCCCTTCTCCCTTCTGCCATGATTTTAAAGGTTCCTTAAGCCTCTCCAGTTATGCCTCCTGTACACCCTGTGGAACTGTGAGCCCATTAAACCTCTTTCCTTTATAAGTTACCCAATCTCACAGTCTCAGGTAGTTTGTTTGTTTGTTTGTTTGTTTGTTTTTGAGGTGGAGTCTCACTCTGTTGCCAGGCTGGAGTGCAGTGGCGTGATCTCGGCTCACTGCAACCTCTGCCTCCTGGGTTCAAGCGATTCTCCTGCCTCAGCCTCCCAAGTAGCTGGATTACAGGCACACGCCACCACGCCTGGCTGATTTTTGTATTTTTAGTAGAGATGGGGTTTCACCATGTTGGCCAAGCTGGTCTTGAACTCCTGACCTCGTGATCTGCTTGCCTTGGCCTCCCAAAGTGTTGGGATTACAGGTATAAGCCACCATGCCCGGCCAGTCTCAGGTAGTTTTTTATAGCAGCGTGAGAATGGACTAATTCAGAAAATTGGTACCAGGAGTGGGGTATTGCTATAAAGGTATTACTATAAGATAACTGAAAATGTAGAAGCAACATTGGAACTGGGTAATGGGCAGAGGTAGGAACAGTTTGGAGGGATCAGAAGACAGAAAGATGAAGCAAAGTTTAGAACTTCCTAGAGACTTGTTGAAGGGTTGTGACCAAAATGCTGATAGTGATATGGACAGTGAAGTCCAGGGTGAGGTGGCTTCAGATGGAGATGAGAAACTTACTGGGAACTGCAGTAAAGGTCACTCTTGCTATACTTATCAAAGAGACTGGTGGCATTGTGTCTCTGGAGACCTGTGGAACTTTGAACTTGAGAGAGATGATTTAGGATATCTGGTAGAAGAAATTTCTAAGCAGCAAAGCATTCAAGAGGAGTCCTGGCTGCTTCCAAAAGTCTACAATCATTTACATAAACAAAGAAATGACCTGAAACTAGAACGTTTATTTAAAAGGGAAGCAGAGCATAAAAGTTTGGAAAAATTGCAGCCCAATCATGTGGTTGTAAAGAAAAACACATTTTCTGTGGAAGAATTCAAGGCTGCAGAAATTTGCATGAGTAAAGAGGAGCTGAATGTTCATAGCCAAAACAATGGAAAAAATGCCTCCAGGGCATTTCAGAGACCTTCATGGCAGCCCCTCCCATCATAGGCCTGCAGGCTTAGGAGGGAAAAATGGTTTCCTGGGCTGAGCCCAGGGTCCCACTGCTCTGTGCAGCCTCAGGACATGGTGCCCTGCATCCCAGCCATTCCAGCTTCAGCTGTGGCTAAAAGGGGCCAAGGTACAGCTCAAGCCATTGCTTCAAGTCCCAAGCCTTGGTGGCTTCCACATGGTGTTGGGCCTGTAGGTGCACAAAAACAAGAGTTGAGACTTAGAAGCCTCTGCCTCGATTTCGGAGGATGTATGGAAACACCTGGATGTCCAAGCAGAAGTCTGCTGCAATTGCAGAGCCTCATGGAGAACCTCTAATAGGGCAGTGCAGAGGAGAAATCTAGGATTGGAGCCCCCACACACAGAGTCCCCACTGGAGTACTGCCTAGTGGATCTTTGAGAAGAGGACTGCTGACCTCCAGACCCCAAATGGTGGATCTACCAACAGCTTGCACTGTGTGCCTAGAAAAGCTGCAGGCACTCAATGCCAGGCTGTAAAAGCAGCCAAACTTGCAGAACCAAAACACCAAGCTGCCTAAGGCCTTGGGAGCCCGGATATGTGTGTGGCCCTTGCATCAGTGTGGCCTGGATATGAGACATGGAGTCAAAGGATATTATTTTGGACCTTTAAGATTTAATGACTACCCTACTGGGTTTCAGACTTGCATGGGGCCTATGGCCCCTTTCTTTTGTCCAATTTCTCCCTTTTGGAATGGGAGAATTTACCCAATGCCTGTACCGCCATTGTATCTTGGAAGTAACTAACTTGTTTTTGGTTTTACAGGCTTATGGGTGGAAGGGACTTGCCTTGCCTCAGATGAGACTTTGGACTTGGACTTTTGGGTTAATACTAGAATGAGTTAAGACTTTGGGGCACTCTAGGGAAGGCATGATTGATTTTGAAATGTGAGAAGGGCATGAGATTTGGGAGGGGTTGGGGCAGAATAATATGGTTTAGCTCTGCATCACCACTCAAATCTTATGTTGAATTGTAATCCCCAGTGTTGGGAGAGAGACCTGGTGGGAGGTGATTGGATCATGGGGGTGGATTTCCCCCTTGCTTTTCTCATGATAGTGAGTGAGTTCTTAAAATATCTGACTGTTTAAAAGTATGTAGCACTTCCCCCTTCCCTTTTTCCTGCTGCCATGTGAAAATGTGCTTGCTTGCTGTTTACCTTCTGCCATGACTGTAAGTTTTCTGAGGCCTCCCCAATCATGCCTCCTGTACCGACTGTGAAACTGTGAGTCAGTTACACCTCTTTTCTTTATAAACTACCTACTCTCGGTAGTTCTTGATAGCAATGTGAGAACGGACAAATACAGAGACTTTTCTCGTTTTTACTAGATCTGGGTTTTTGGTTTCCTTGTTTTTGTTTTGCTTTATTTTGTAATTTTGAATAATAGAAACAGGGTGCTTTGGACATCAATTATAGTCCTGGTAGTTTACCTCAACTGAGGGCTCTGTTCAAAACTGGGGATCTCTGATGGAACTCTGTAGATACCTACCAAGATTGAGCATAGTGCCTCATTTCCCTTGAAATTTGAGAATCAAGATGATAAGGAAGAACAAGGGATGTACTCCACAAAGATCAGTGCTTTTCTCCACCCTCAGCCAACTGAATCAATAGCAAGATTCTGACTCTATTGGAGGAGCTGAGACTAGAGGAGTCTAGAGGAGGCTGGAGGGGAAAGTGGCCACAGCCGTGAGAGTAGCAGATACAAGCCATGGAGGTCACGTGCCAGGCCACCATGCCTGAGGCCGCATACCTCAGAAAAAACCTTTCACAGCCTGTTCTCATTCCTGCAACTCGTTAAAGCACATTACAGAATTGAACAGTTTTTGACATTATTTCTTCTTAGATTGTTGCTACAACGTATCTGTGAAAAGTTCTTGCTAAACTTTTCCGGTGCTTTCCTGAGTTCATTAGGTCATGATGCACTTTTTGCCAATGCCAAGTTAGGGTTTGGCATTGGCCCGGGACATCAGGACTGCAGATGCCAAACAACACAAGGCGGGTGGTGTGTGAGCCAAGTTAGGGCATTTGACTTCCCAGATTGGATGTTGATGGCATGGCTGTAAAATGTGCCTAGAGAAAATTTATTTTTAAATTCCTCTCTTATTTGATGTAATTGAAACAACACACACTCTCTAGACTGCCCTGTTAACCACAGCTGCCTAGTTTATTTCATTTTAAAGGATTCTTTCAACTTTCAAATCAAACATACAATTGTTTAATGCTAGGGGTTTAGTGATCTTTCTTTGTTTTATGTTTGTTTGTTTTCTAAGATTGAGACTAATACTTTTTTTGAGTTTTAAAAATTTAATAGACTATTTATTTGAGTAATTTTTGGCTTACAGAAATATTGAGCTGAAAGTACAAAATTCTTACATACCCTTTTCCCTCTCCTTTTCTCCCTGTTTCCTCTATAATTGACATCTTGTATTAGCATGGTTCCCTTATTACAATTGATAAGCCCATATTGATACACTATTATTACATTAGAGTTCACTCTTTGTGCTGTATATTCTGTGAGCTTTGACAAATGCATAATGACTTGTATTCATCATGACAGTATCATACAGAATAATTTCACTGACCTAAAAATCCCATCTCTACTTCTTTATTCCTCCCTCCCCCCCCCCCCCCCCCCCCCCCCCCCCCCCCCCCCCCCCCCACCAGCCCTTGGCAACCAGTTTATTTATTTACTTATTTATTTTAGTGCCTCTGTAGTTTTGCCTTTTTCAGAATGTCATATAGTTGGAATAATATAGTATATAGCCATTTCTGATTGACTTCTTTCACTTTAGCAATATGCACTTAAGAGGCCAGGTGTGGTGGTTTACACCTGTAATCCCAGCACTTTGGGAGGCTGAGGTGGGAGGATTGTCTGAAGCCAAGAGTTCAAGACCAGCCTGGACTAACACAGCAAGACCCTGTCTCTACAAAAAATTTAAAAATTAGCCAAGTGATGTGGTGCCTGTCTATATTCCTAGCTACATGGGAGGCTGAGGTGGAAAGATCACTTGAGCCCAGGAGGTCAAGGGTGCAGTGAGCTATGATGACACTACTGCACTCCAGCTTAGGCAGCAGAGCAAGATCCTATCTCTAAAATAATAATAATAATATGCATTTAAGATTCTTCCATGTCAGCCGGGTGTGGTGGCTCATACTTGTAACCCCAGCACTTTGGGAGGCCAAGGCAGGTGGATCACTTGAGGTCAGGAGTTCGAGACCAGCCTGACCAACATGACGAAACACTGTCTCTACTAAAAATACAAAAACTAGCTGGACGTGCATGGTAGCACATGCCTGTAATTCCAGCTACTCAGCAGGCTGAGGCAGGAGAATCACTTGAACCTGGGAGGCAGAGGTTGTAGTGAGCCGAGATCACGCCACTGCACTCCAGCCTGGACAACAGATCAAGACTTTGTCTAGAAAAAAAAAAAAAAAAAAACCAAACCTCCATGTCTTGTGATGGCTTGATAGCTTGATATCTTGGTTGTTTGGACAATTATGAGTGAACCCACCATAAACATTTGTGTTCAGGTTTTGGTGTGGATGTAACTTTTTAATTCATTTGAGTTAATACCTGGGAGCATGATTACTGGATTGTGTAGTAAGAGTATGTTTAGCTTTGCAAGAAACTGCCAAACGGTCTTCCAAACTGGCTGTACCATTTTGCATTTCCTTCAGCAATGAATGAGAGTTCCTGTTGCTCTGCATCCTTGTCAGCCTTTGGGGTCGTCAGTATCTGGGATTTTTACTTTTTTTTTTTTTTTTTTTTGAGACAGAGTTTCGCTCTTGTTACCCAAGCTGGAGTGCAATGGCACGATCTTGGCTCACTGCAACCTCCACCTTCCGGGTTCAAGTGATTGTCCTGCCTCAGTTTCCCAAGTAGCTGGGATTACAGGCACGTGCCACCACAGCTGGCTAATTTTTTGTATTTTCAGTAGAAATGGGGTTTTACCATGTTAGCCAGGGTGGTCTCAAACTACTGACCGCAGGTACTCCACCCGCCTTGGCCTCCCAAAGTGCTGGGATTACAGGCGTGAGCCACCGTGCCCAGACGGATTTTGATGTTTTAATAGTTGTATAGTAACATCTCATTATTTTAATTTGCAATTCACTGATAACATATGATGTTAAGCATCTTTTTACATGCTTATTTCTTTCACATGCTTATTTGACATCTGTGTATCTTACTTGGTGAGGTATCTATTCAGATTTTTTGACCATTTTAAAATTGCATTGTTTGTTTTCCTATTCTTGAGTTTTAAGAGTTCTTTGTATATTTTGGATACAGTCCTACATTAGATATGTGTTTTTTTTTGTTTTTCGTTCCAACTTTTAGGTTCAAAAGGTACATGTACAGGTTTGTCACACACAATTGTAAATTGCAGGTCGCAAAGGTTTGGTGTAAAGATAATTTTGTCACCTTAATAATCAGCATAATACCTAATAAATCAGGTTTTTTTTGTTTCTTTTTTTTGAGATGGAGTCTCACTGTGTCGCCCAGGCTGGAGTGCAGTGGCGCAATCTCGGCTCACTACAAACTCTGCCTCCTGGATTCACACTGTTCTCCTGCCTCAGCCTCCCGAGTAGCTGGGACTACAGGCGCCCGCCACCGTGCCTGGCTAATTTTTTGTATTTTTAGTGGAGACGGGGTTTCACCGTGTTAGCCAGGATGGTCTCGATCTCCTGACCTCATGATCCGCCCGTCTCAGCTTCCCAAAGTGCTGGGATTACAGGCATGAGCCACCGCGCCCGGCTCAATAAATAGTTTTTTAATCCTCACTCTCCAACCACCCTGCACCCTCAAATAGGCCTCAGTGTCTGTTGTTCCCTTCTTTGTGTCCATGTGTACCCAATGTTTAGCTCCCACTTATAAATGAGAAAATGCAGTATTTGGCTTTCTGCTCTTGGATTGATTCACTTAGGATAATGGCCTCCAGCTCCATCCATGTTGCTACAAAGGCCATGATCTCGTTTTTCTTTTATGGGTATGTAGTATTCCATGGTGTATCTGTACCACATTTTCATTATCCAGTCTACCGTTGATGGGCATCTAGATTGACTCCATGTTTTTGCTATTGTGAATAGTGCTGCAATGAATACACACGTGCAGGTGTCAACTATGTGTTTTGCAAATACTTTTTTCCCAGTTTGTGGCTTATCTTTATTTCTCTTAACAGTGTCTTTTGCAGAAAAAATAATCAGGGAGAAAAACGTTTTTAAATAAGCCACTTTGTCTTGATACCCACTATACCTACCTAAGAAAATAAGAACAGCTTGAGAGGAACAAGGTAATTGGCAGTACAGAAGTTGAATACATAAGAACCATGGTGTGAGTGTGATCCCTAAATTCAATGTCATCAATTTTTAGTGCTATAGGGTGGCAAGAGAGATGTAGTACCAAATTATATAAGGAGAAAAAAGAAACTGGGTTATATGCATATAGAGATTTTCTCTCAGTTTTCATTTCTATTTTCCTCTCTTGGTTTCCTCACTATTTATGTTTGTTAAATAACTAAAACTCCTGGAAAAACTAGAAAAACTCAGGTTGTCTGCTAAAACAGTATTTAGGAAGAGATCAATTTGTTGGTTTAAATTTCAGAGGGGGCTGGGAGAGAATAAAATATACCTTTATTACTCATTCTTTAGGATATTTGTCCAGCGGATGTTACTTGAGCACCCACTAAATGGGATCAAGATCCAGGCTTGCTCTTGTGAAATTTATATCCCGAGAGAGATGGACAAATAAATTTGAAAACAAGTCGCCTTTGACTAGGGTGTTGATAGGGGTGAGCACAGGAGCTGTGGGAGCTACAATGGTGGTATTTGGTCTCCAGGCAAGGTTCAGACAAGCTTACTCCAAAACTCAGACCTGCAGCGAAGAGTGAGAAAAGATGTTTCCAGCCCTCTGCCCATTCTTTTTCCACACCGGGAAAAGCTCACACGTGAGAGATACAAGATCAATGTGGTTGTTTATTTTTGTTTTGCACCCCCAACACCTATCCTTGGTTACTTTTGGTTTTGCCTTTTAAAAAATTCTGAAATGTAACATGTTTACAGAAAAAAAAATGCTTAAAACAGAGGCCGGGCACGGTGGCTCACGCCTGTAATCCCAGCACTTTGGGAGGCCGAAGCAGGTGGATCACGAGGTCAGGAGATCGAGACCATCCTGGCTACAGTGAAACCCCATACCTACTAAAGATACAAAAAATTAGCTGGGCGTGGTGGCGGGCACCTGTAGTCCCCGGTACTTGTGAGGCTGAGGCAGGAGAATGGTGTGAACCTGGGAGGCGGAGCTTGCGGTGAGCTGAGATCGTGCCATTGTACTCCAGCCTGTTTGACAGAGCAAGACTCCGTCTCAAAAAAAAAAAAAAAAAAAAAAAAAAAAGCTTAAAACAAAAATGGACAGTGTAATAAATTATTGTAATGCAAGCACTATATAAGCACAACTGAGATCAAAAAGCAGACCTTGCCAGTGCCACAGAAGCTGTCAGCATGCCCTTTCAGGATTATGACTCTCTTTCTGCACCCTACAGGTAACCAACTAAGTATGCATCCCTAAATATTATAGCTTAATTTTGCCTGTTTAAGGCAAATTTAACTTTGCCTTAAATTTGCCTGTTTAACTTTGCATAACTGGAACCACATAGCATATATTCTTTGACTTCTAGCTTTTTCTCTTTTTCCCCTTAACATTATATTTTAAAGATTCACTTGTGTATTTTCATGCTGTATGGTATCCCGTTTTAAGATTAGAGCACACTTTATGAATTCATGTTTCTGTTGATGGGCATCTGGGTTGTTTCTAGTTTGGAACCCTTACAAAGAAGAGATGTCCATGGATGATGGTCCCATACCCTTGGCAGGGTGGCAAAGCTGGCTTTGGAGTCAGTCAGACTTAAATTTACATCCCAGCTATGCCACTCTAATAGCTTTGTGACTTTGGTCAAGTTAACTTTATCTCCCTATACCCCTCTTTCCTCATCTCCAAAATAGGAATAATAACAGTACCTACATCATAGGGCATAGATGTAAAGTGCTTAACACATTACTTCACATGTAGTAAGCATTCAACAAAAGTTTGGTGCTGCATGGAGTTATTCTTGTTGCTCATAGGAATATTTCATTTTTCTTTGAGGGAGTTTTCTACAGAGTTAATATGGCTTAACCCATCCAGATTTAAGATTGTAGAAGCCTTTGCGGTCCTTTTGTTCAACTCTCATTTTATAGATTAAAAAACTGCATATTTGTTGGTCAACCCAGAGCTAGAACCCAACCCAAAAATGGGCTCTAAGGAGACATAGAGTCAGTAGTACCTCTGGATCAGCTCTCTGGCCCAGGCTATTCTTTAGGGCTCATTGGATGGCCATTTAAGCTTATTAAATGTCTTTTCCTCTTTGTTCTATAAATGAACAGGGGAAAATAGAAGCCTTAAGGTGTTGACCAGTTAGCTCTATATTTGGCTGTAGACTGTAAAGTCTATTACATTATATCCAAGTTGTTTGATTATTTATTCATTGGTCAGAATTTAGGGTTTCAAGGGCTCTCTCCTAATTAGGTCCAAAGATGAGAGAGCAAAATAAAGGACATAAAGCCATGCCTGGGGGATTATTGGCATTAGGTAGAGGTGTTTTGTTTAGTTTGGACTGCTGCTGAATTTGGATTAACAATGCTTGCAATTTTTAAAGAAGAACAGATATCTCTCTTATTAAACAAGCTATAAATATAGTTTAGATAATGACAGGAGGGAGAAATTCAACATAAACTGGATATTGAATGAGTCTGTAATTTTTCTCCCAACCAAACAATTCACAATGACTTCCTGACCTCCCACTTTCAAATCATGCACCCTATCCTAGACTAGAGCTTTGAGCACTGCCCACCACCATCACCCCCACACTCACTCCTCCAGTCCCACATTGTCCCCTCTTTCCAGTGTTTTGCTGATATTTAAGATTTTTATTACACTAAAATTCCCTGTTCTGTGATCTGTGTTCCTAGGTTCCTAAGAATGTGTGTGTGTTTATCTGTGTGTGTGTGTGTGTGACATGCTCTGGAAGCTTTGAGAGGATTCTGGGTCAGGACTTATCCATAAATAAGACTCCAGATTATTAGCTTACTACATGTAGAATAATGCCTGGTACATGGTAAGCATCTAATAAAGTTTAGCTGCTAATACTGCTATTTCTCACTCTTCCAATGAGAATCACTTTTGAAAGTACCTAATTTCCAAGTTAGCAACTCCTTTCTTCTTTCCATTCAAATTATCAAGTCTTCTGGAGTGTGCTACGATTTCTAAAAAACTGCACTTAGTTTTCCCTTGATACCACCACAAGCCTCAAGAGTATATCACCTTGAGTCTTTACTGCATTTGAGTGGGACTGATTTGTTGGTATTTTCTGTGTCTGGCAGTTTGTGTAATGGAAGGGAGTTTTGTTTCATTAATCCACCTAAATGGTTTCAGGAATATTTATAGCTCCCACAGACTCAGATCCCCAAGTCACCATCCAGAAAGGTATGTTTGGCTGCTTAGCAGTGAGCAATTAGAACAGCCAGTCTACCCAGACACCAGGCTGGTTTGTCTCACCTAATATACATGAAGACTCAGTGTTCCCAGAGGGATTTCTTCCTTTTTAGAGGAAGAAATTAATGATATCCCTTTTTGTTAAGTTGGTGCCAGTATTTTCCCTAAGCAGCCCATTTAAAAGAGCAAATTCAAACAGGGTCCAAGAAACAATTGCAAGAGATCTACAAAGCTCTTAGGGGATGAGTTTACACACTATCCTAATTTCAAAGGAGCCATTTTTATGCCAGGACACAATGGCTGGGTTCTCCCAATGGATACACACCCACTTTAAATGGCAAACTCTGCATTTGTGCAGAAATCAGATAAATGGGAAAAGCTCTAGGTTTGTTTCTGCTCTTAACTGATTTGTCCTCCAAAGCACAGTTTCCATGCTAACTCATTAGCATGGGTGAATGTTTGGGTTACCAGTGGGGGACAGAACATCCAAGGATCCATTCTATATCTGCGAGGGTCAGATTACAAAGTGTTCATTCCTTTTTTGCCCTTCACTGCTATATTTACCCATGTCTAGAGCAGTTCAGCTCACAACACACTTATACTCTGCCTTCTGAGTTTCAACTTGGATTGCCATTAAGAAAGCAAGGACCTCCCTTCTCTTGTGCGCTGCTTATTCTTTGTCCTAGACCCCCATCCTCATATTCAGTCCATTCATGGAACCCCCATTCATGTCATGTAGCAATTTCTGTTTAACACTGGGAGGGCACTGGGAAACAGTCCATCATGTTATCTCTCCCCTTAAAAGAAGAGTTAGAATGGATACCTCCCTCTAATCTACCACCCTGAGCAAATTAACCCGTATGAGAAGGGACAACCTGTGAATAACCACTGAATGATTAGAGGATTGAACATACACTGCATAAGGGTTTTACTTACTAGTTATCTGTACCCCGAGGATTCTAAACATTGCCCTTAGCATGACGATCTTGTCTTCAGCAGTCTAACAAATGGTCGTCCATGCTAATTTCCCGCATTCTTTTGCAGATCTTTTTACATCACAAGCCCCTCTGGGAAGCTAATGGAATCCATGCACCCCAACTCTAGAAAAATGCACAAATGTACACCTGCAACATTTTGCACATAATATCCTCAGTACCTTCATGTTCCCATCAGGGTCTTAGATTAAGACCAGGTTAAGAGTTCTTGTACTAATGAGAGGAATTGACTGATTTTAAAGACTATCAATTTTATGTTCGGGAAGGTTGATCGAAGGACTTTTCTTCCCACTTCCCAATAAAGGAACAAGAAAAATGGCTATTTTTTCCTAGTGGTAGTTCTTCAAGTATTTGTAGATTGCTCTTTTTTGGTTAGATGTCTCTTTGGGGGATATATCTCTATAAATCATTAGATGACCCTCAAAAGTTATCTAAGAAAATTTTGTGCTAGGATTAAAGTCTTTGGGTTAGAAGATGTACATGCAATACATAAAAAGAATAGACCTGTGGCTTCTCAAAAATGCCAAGGTAGGTTGCTGTAGTCTTTTCCTTCTTCATTAAACAACAACAACAAAAAAGTTGATTCCTTTAAAAAAAAAAAAACCTCTCAGAATTCTTGAAAAAAATAAAACCATTGAATCCTGTGTTTATTGCTCCATCATCTTAATTTGTTTTTGATTTAAAAAATTATTTGGCCATTGCTCAATTTTTCATATCTACTAGAAACAGAAGGAGAATTATTAGTGGAATTCTAAAGTTAGAACATAAAGATTGGGATAATATTTCACATTTTACTTTTAGCTCTCTGCAAAGTGGTGGTAATGTTTTCTGAGTCACTGTTATATTCTCAGATAATTTATGCACAACATAAATTAGTGTTATTGCTATCCTTGAAAGCAGTTTTTTCCTGGTTCTCATTCATATCAGTATAAACTTAGATGTTAACCCTATTTTGACTTTTTAGACCACTGATTTTAAAAGAGTAATGATAGTTCCAGAGCTCTCAGATATTTTGTTTTGGAGTTTTTACATTGTCTTTAGTTTTTCTTTCATTAAAGGCTGAACTGTAATTTGGTAGAATTTAGAGAAGAATTATGATATAGAAAAATAACCCCAAAAGCCAACAAAACCCAAAAATAACAACAATCAAAACTTAACTGAAAATCTAGAGATAATGTATTTATACTTCGTTCTGGGCAGTCAATTAGCCCTCACTAAAAATGAGTAAGTTGAGTCAGATCATGCTTGAATTTCCTAAAGTCACATGGTTCTGTAATGTGAAGATATTAAAGATCAGTAATGAGGCTCTGTGCATTGACAGATATTTGAGTCATCCCTTCTGCCTCCTGTAAAATGACTGCAGTTTCTGCATTTAAGAAAGTATTTTTCAAACATTGATTGTGATCCCTGTTTTAACAATTTACATCCTTCCTTTATATAGTTATTTCAGCAATTTCTATAGCCATGAAGTGGTGCTTTGAGTCTACCCGCTAAAAGTGTTTTCCTGCCTGTCATGTCAGTTAACTCTCTTCACTTTTAAAGGGAAAACTATGTGAGATGCTTGCTGGTATGGGCCTATGGCCTTTCCTCAAATCCTTCTAATAATTTTAGCTTCTTTACTTCTCCATGCAGATAAACAGAAATTGACTCAACACTACAAAGTTGTAAAACATGCACACACACACACACACTACACACACATTCTCTCTCTCTCTCATACACGCACACACACCCCAAGAAATGTATCATACAGAATCTCAGCAGGAAACAGATTGCACACTCAAATTAGGATAATTTGAGTATTGTTTAATAAAGGAATTATTTTTGAAGGTTGGGGCAAGATATAGGGAAACCATAAAGGATAGTGTAGTTCTCCAAGGACCAACAAGAGTAAAGCCATTACCACATACATGTAAAGGAGCAAGGAGAGAGCATGGCAAAAGAGAGAATGCAAAAGGAGAGAGTCATATGGATACAGGAGTCTTTTTTTTTTTTTGTGAGACAGAGTCTCGCTCTGCCGCCCAGGCTGGAGTGCAGTGGCGTGATCTTGGCTCACTGCAAGCTCCGCCTCCCGGGTTCACGCCATTCTCCTGCCTCAGCCTCCCGAGTAGCTGGGACTACAGGCGCCTGCCACCTCACCCGGCTAGTTTTTTTTTGTATTTTTTAGTAGAGACGGGGTTTCACTGTGTCAGCCAAGATGGTCTCGATCTCCTGACCTCGTGATCCGCCCGTCTCGGCCTCCCAAAGTGCTGGGATTACAGGCTTGAGCCACCGCGCCCGGCCGGATACAGGAGTCTTGAAAAGAGAGATGACCTTCAGTTAAGGACACAGTCAACAACAAGACAACCCCATAGGAAGGGAGCTGGGGAATAAAAGAGAATCTTCTTTGTCCCTTTCTTCCATCTGATTTCCTGATAGGGCTCTCTATTGGTCAAACCACTGAGAAGCCAGACTAGTCTATACAGGTCAGTAAAATTGTGCTTCAGTTAGGAATTAGTCTCTGCTTTCAGAAATACATACTGAAATAGGGTGACTTAAACAGATAACTATTTTCCTCATGTCACCAGAAGTCCAGGGGTAGGCAATTTCTGGTGTTGGTTCAGAAGATCAAGAATGACAAGACCAAGTCTCTGCAATTCTCTTCGCTTTTCCTTCACAGTTCCAAGAACATGAAAGATGGCTACTGCTGGAGCTCCAGCCATCATGGCTATAAAAACGATTTTCCTAGAAGCTCTATACAGTGATCTGTTTACATCTAATGGGCCTCCTTTATCACAAGAGAAGCTTGTGAAGCGTATTTGAGTTGATTACATTGCTGTTGCATGTGATTTAAGGATTCTGTTAGGAAGGAAGCAGGGAAGAATGGATGTTGAGTAGACAAGGAGTAGCATCTACCCAAGATGATGCTAATCATCTGAGGCACATGTGCCCAGAGCATTGTTTCATGCTCACTTCTGAACTTGAGAATTTTCAAATCATATGAATGATCACATTTCACCTTGGGTCCTTCTTCACGAGATATCAAGACCTGCAGGCAAGAGAAAGACCACATAGATGAAATGGCTATAAAATTCTAAGGCAGCCAGGTGTGGTGGCTCATGCCTGTAATCCAGCACTTTGGGAGGCCAAGGTTGGTGGATCACTTAAGGTCTGGAGTTCGAGACCAGCCTGGCCAACATGGTAAAACCCCGTCTCTACTAAAAAATACAAAAATTAGCCAGGTGTGATGGTGCATGCCTGTAATCCCAGCTACTTGAGAGGCTGAGGCAGGAGAAGCACTTGAACCCAGGAGATGGAAGGTGCTGTAGGCTGAGATGGCACCACTACGCTCTAGCCTGGGTGACTGAACAAGACTCCGTCTCAAAAAATAAATAAGTTTATTCTAAGGCAAATATTTACATGTGTCTTGTGGAAACAGTTTGTGCAAATAAAATGAAGCTATTTCTGGTAGTCTAGAAATAAGAGAAATGGAAAAGACATATTTTGTTAGCATGCTGATAGAAGTATAAAGGATACAATTTTTTGTACAAAAATATTTGCAATATTTATTGAGAGCATTGAAAAAATGTTTGGACCCTTTTTTCCAAAAATTTGCTCAGAATGTTTTTTTTAAGTCCAGAAAAAGTTTAGAGAACAAGTAAATAAATTTGGTACAATCACACTGTAGAATAATATGTAACTGTTAAAGATTACATTTACAAAGTATTTAATGTATGGGAGACTTTTTTTATTATCGTAATAACCTAAGGTTCTGCTGCAGTTTTGCCTGGAGTATTCTCTAATTCTCTAAGGTCTCTCTTTTAATATCCAATTAAAATTGCTTGATTTCCCATCCCACTTAATAGTAAAATTTATATTCTCTATTCTTTTGCTGCCTGTCACAACTCAAACTGCAGGGGGAAAAATAATCCTTTAGAAAGAAATTGACAAAGGACTTTAAAGGGCAGTTCATAAAAGGAGAAAGTGCAAGTGACCCATTACTCCATGCAAAAATGTTCAACCTCGAAATTTAACGAGAAATAAAAATGTCTTTTTTTGCATATCAAACAGACTAGGATTGAACAAAAAAGATAGTACACGGGCTGTCAAGAATACAAGTAAACAAGAGCATTCATAGCATTGTGGCAGGAAACAGCCTTTTTGTAGAGCAGTCTGCCAATATATCATTTGACCCAGCAATACCTGCTTTATAAACTTATCCTTTGTATATAATTGGATTAAGCTATGCATAATATTTTTGTGACGGTTGCACTGAAACATAGGAAGAACTCAATGACGTTCATTTTGGGTCACCCTGAGAATGGTGGTAGATGAACAGAGGAACAGGAAACCTCTCAACATGGTACCTAGCACACAGTAAGTGCCTAATAAGTGTTTGCCGAATGATGAATTAATTCAGATGGGTGGTCTCTGAGGGAGAAATTGGTTTTGTTTCAAACAGCATCTTGCATCTTGCATTTTAGTCACATGTTGTAGATATTTCTTGTCAACAGTTGTAGCCATAGGACTGGAGCTCAGGAGATGGGCACAGCCATCTGCCTAGAACAGTGGGGGACTATAAGGAATGACATTTCTTTCTCTTTTTCTTTTTTTTTATATAGTCAAATTCATTATGAAAATGAAGTCTCCAAGTAAGAGTAGAGAAAGAGATTAGAAGTAGGCCTTAAAAAGTTTGCAGGGGGCCAAGGTAGACCAAGTGAGGTTACTCTGTGGTTTATGTAATTATATACAATACTTGCGATGAGAGAAAAATTAACTGGGTTATCTGATTGATAAGCATAATCATTTTAGATCAATTTGCATAGTCTATAGAGATGGTCTTAGGCCCTACTGAGAGAGGAAGGTGTAGCTTGCTTTAAAGTCTTTTCTCCTCCTCTGCTCAAATACTTTTCCCATAACACACCTCGAAAATCCCCAAACCTTTGTTGCAAAAGTCTGACTATAATAATCAGTGAAAACAACTTGAAATATTAGTCTTCATATCAGTAGGTTACAGTACATTAAAATGTACTTGGATTTTAATGATGAATATATGCTGAATTAGAAACTTCTGCAAGTTTCATTATTTTCTCAGTCATTCCCAACAGATTGTACTCAAATCATTTAATGTAAGAAAGTGTCTAAAATGGGAGATTAAGGAATTTATTCTAAACTGTTTATGTTACAAAAGGATGAAGTCATGCTGCTCAGTTAGAAGGATTATTTCGGGTTAAAAGTGCAGTGTAAGTACATGGTGACAAAAATTATGAGTTCTAAAATATGGCATTGCATTATTATTTTGTTGATTGTAATGCTTGAGTGTTTTTACCATGTGAACCATGTAGGCGATAATATTAAAATAGTTTGAAGTTGAGTCTGTTTTTGAATATGCATTAGAGCTGGAATTCTGCCACCTGCATTTTTCTGGGTTCTGCTTACCCGTGTAACTAAGTATTATTGATCTTGTAGAGGGAGTTATGAGTAGCCAGTGAGAAAATTCTAACATTTTTCACTGATCAACTTATTACTGATATCCCCACTAAGTTTATTAAAATATTGAAATCTCTGGAGTTACTACATCACACAGGTAGAAGAAAGCTCAAATTTTTAAAAATCATGCACCAAGTGTGAATGGATTTAGGATTTTGAAGAGGGTCTCATTCTCAGTAAATAAATCTTCTCTGTATAAATCTGGAATTCAAGTGGTTCTGATTAGAGCCCTGCTGTCTTATTGGTACCTCCTGGAAAGCAATTATATTAGTGGAGTGCATGAATCCTTTATATCTTGTCATGATTGAGTCCAGGATTGAAAGCAGGGCAGTAACCCTGATGAAGAACCACATCATTCTATGCCTGAGTCACAGACTCAGACTTTAACATGGCTGTTTGTCAACCATCTAATCTTTAATATTGCCATATTTTAAAATGAGGCACTTAGCAAAGTGGCATATGAAAAAGAGGTGTTAGAATCTTTGCAGGCAACCTTCTGCTGAAACAACACTTTGAGCTGTATTTATTGCATACATTGTTATGAAGAGGATGTCTTCTTGTCTTTCCAGAGCCTATTTCCTAAGAGCAAAAATTAAATAATGCAGTAGAGGAAGAAGAGGAACTGATTTAGTTCTAAACTTAATGCCAGTTATAATAATGTATTCTACTGAAATTGTCATTCTGATACCAAAACCATGACTAGATGAGTATTAATGAAGTGAATAAGGATTTCAATAAGATCTTTGTGAATTCCATCAAGGTTCTCAACTAACCATATACATTTTTTCCTGTAACCACACCTTTTAGTTGATGCTAGTGAAGGGTATGGGAGATCCAAAGCAAAGGATTAATAGAAATGTTTGAAGCCCTCTTTGGACTGGAAAGTATGACATTCCTTTGTTTTTATTGTTTTTAATCACATAATGAAATGTTTATGAAAGCTAACAGGATACAAAACTCCAATCAGAGCAGCAAAGAACAAATCATTGCGCTTTGCTTCTGTCAGCAGAAAATGTTTTGTTTCAGTCTTTGGCTGAAGTTGGAAGGGGAATGACCTTCTGAACAGCTCTTCTGGTAATGCTGAGAGACCTCCAGGCAGAAAGTCCAGTGCAAAAAGTACAACACAGCAAGAGCGACAAACTGAGTATCACTGAGAAAAGCAGACATGTCTCCAGGTATTTGGAGAGTGGCATCTTAAGTAGTCTTGACACAGACCCAAATTCTGAAAAGTTTGATGAAATTTAGACGCGGGATGGTGAAGAGCCATGCACAGTTTTATGTGCTTTTAAGTAAACTTTCATATTCCATGTAACAACTTTTTAAAGAAGTAGTAGTATAACATCATGTAGAAAATGAATACATTTTATAATGGAACTTCAAGCAAGGTGCCAAGGTGCATTGATGGATCATGGATGTATTATGGTTGTGCCAAAATATTGATACCCTCAGCTTTCAAAGCAGCCAGGCAGTCCTGGGCAACTGGAGGCACCTCTGTCTACCTGATCTCTGTTTACCAGACCAGGCTACGTAAATATTATCATTTTCTATGTGTGCCATGACATGGCAAAGCCTGAAAAACTCTGCTTTGCAGACATACTTCGCAAAACCTCTGAATTCCAATAAGAAGGGGTATGTAAAGTTATCTTATATCTAAATAAACAGAGGCAGAAAGAGTGTAGTATATATCCCCAGATAGTATGCATAATGCATTTGGTAATAACAGGGGCAGAGTATGGAAGAAGGCCAGTGAAGGAAGGCCAGGGACTTCCCGTCTGAGCTTTTCTGCTTCTTTTGCCTGACTGCACTGACTCTCTAACAATAAATATTCAGAAATTTTCTAGCAAATGCTCGGGAGTGAGGGCATATGGAGTGTTTGATTTTGTTTGTGTTTAAAATATTGTTTCCGCACAGATGGCATTGGTTTAGCTATTGTGTGGCTTTGTTTGGATCTTCTTTTGCCCAATTAAGAGATGAGAACCATAGCTCTTTGAAACTCAAGCTACCAGGTTTGTATTCTGCAGTTTGCCCCACCACATTCTGCAGAGGCTCTTGTCCCATTTTGTCCACAAAGATACCTTTGCGTATCAATGAGAATACAGTGACTTTCAACAACGATTTCAATTGGCTCTTGAAATATAAGGATTAAGACATGAAAGGAGACCATGAAAATTGCATGAACCGTGGGTTTAGATGTTTAGATCTTTAGATTCCAGAGTGCAGTGACTGTAGCAGCAATCTGGCCATGATACTAGGGCTGACAAAGTCAACTCACTGTTTCTTTAAAGGTTGGACAATCTTCTTAAAAGATGTTTCGGGACAAGGTCTACAAAAGATGAACTTGGTGACATGTGTGTCCTATTATATAAGTTTCTGTTTTGTATCTAAAGATATTTTTAGACATTCAGTCTGCTATTTTTTTTGCTTCTAGCCTTGTTAGTGCTGGTGGGTAGGAGGAGAGAAAAACAAACAAACAAATAGAAATAATACCTTAAAATACAAAAATTCATAAAATTGCGAACGTTTTTCTTTTGTTTATTAACCATCATGACTACGCTTTCCTATTGCCAAGGGCCTCAGTACCACTCCAGGGAACAAGAGAGTGCCTACTTTGTTTCCTCCCCTCTGTATTTAGCTTTCCTTAGGTGAACTCTTCACCCATTCTTCCGAAAGTTGGCTAAAGTCGGAGTCCCACTTTTGCATCTCCCCAGAGCTAGGCAAAAAAAAGTCTACTTCCAGCAATACTCAAATATATGTTCTTCGCTTCACAATAATGTTGTATCTTACATAATGACTGTATAATAAGATACCCACTTAGTCACTAGCAGCCTCTAAAGGCTGTTCTTCTGGAATCTGTGGACCTGAACTTGAATCGTGTGCTAATTCATAAGCAGAAGAGCCATTTCCTTCCTCGAACCTTGTGAGAGAGGGAGAGACAGAATCTATAAAACTGGGCTGAGTTATTTTTTTTTAATGCTTTACTTTTTGAATTATGATCCCTAGGAAACCAAGAGTTGGCCAGGTGAGGTGGCTCACGCCTGTAATCCCAGCACTTTGGGAGGCCGAGTGGGCAGATCACTTGAGGTCAGGAGTTCAAGACCAGCCTGGCCAACATGGTGAAACCCCATTTCTACTAAAAATAAAATAATTAGCCAGCCGTGGTGGCATGCATCTGTAATCCCAGCTACTCGGGAGGCTGAGGCAGGAGAATCACTTGAACCTTGGGGCAGAGGTTGCAGTGAGCCGAGATTGCAACACAGCACTCCAGCCTGAGTGACAGAGTAAGGCTCCATCTCGGGGACAAAAAAAAAAAAAATGAAAGAAAACTGAGAGTCATGGAAACGTTTTGCTCTTCTATTCCCTAAATCCTAGAATTCAGACTGTTTTGCCAGGTATTTCTATAGGACCTGGCTCTTCTAAAAAGCTCCTCATTTTAAGACAACATGAATTATTTGAACATGAGCGTATTTCACCTACCTAAACCCAATTTAACTAGAAGAGGGTTAAGAAGACTCAGACACTGGTGTGATTCTGAAGGAAGATCCAAGATTAATATACTGAGATGCCAGAACTATTGTTTCAAATGTTGCAGAATCAGATTTAGATCTTGTATGGCTGAAGAAAAAGAGTTTTCCAATTTAGAGAGAAAACCAACTTCGCCCAGCTGCTGTAACAGGAGTAAGTGAGGAAATGATGTTTAGAGGGAAACGAGACCTGAAAGTAAAACATCAGTTTGAAGGTTGGAGTTGAGTTGGTTTGTCTCTCTTCCTTTTTATTTAGCTCCTTCTTTTATGCTAGGAGACATTATATTATGAGATACATAATTAATCTTTTTTTATGTTAGATCTCTGCGAACCAAATAAAATAATATTTCCATCTCACAGGTGAGGGAACTGCTGCTTATAAAGGTTGGGTGCTTTGGCCACACTCATTCAGGCAGAAAGTGTTGGAGCCAAGATGCAACCCAGGCTCTTTTCACTCCAGCGCCTGGGCTCTAGCAGACCTTGGTATGTCTTCCAAAGCAAACACATGTTACTCTACTCAATGTTGTAAGACATGTAACTGTGCTTTCTGGCGGTTTTCCTTGATCATTATTGTAAGGCCAGCAGGGCTGATTTTATTTAGCAAATGACCATTTTGATTATTTGTCCTTGAAGAAACAGTCATTTGCACATTATTCTGGCCTTGTTTTTGGATTCTTTATTTGATTTTTTTTTAGTGGTTTTTCAGATTTCCAGGCGGTTCTCAATTGTTGCAAAAATATCAAAATGCCCTACAAATTAGCATTATCCCAGCAACCCTCTTTGAGTCTCTTGCTCTCATTGCTCTCTGTTTGGTGCTAGGAATGTAGATGGGACTCAATCTCTGTGAAATGAATGAGGCTATCCCATCATCCTAAAAGGATCACCAATAACATATCTTTTGCTGAGGTAGGATTACCTCCAAAAAGCATATTTTTAATATAACTTTATGTTTCTCAAGATAGGTGACATGTATGTAGATTTAATTTGTCAGACTAGCTGACTTTCACCAAGCAATGACTAATTTCTGAAGGAACAGGAGATGTTAGTGGATGTTTTTGAACAAGAGCAACTAAAGGATTTATTCATTCCTGAATATACATTCATTTGTTATTTGCTGTGATCCATGCCACAGAAATAGAAATATGAATGATTCTGTACCTGCCCTCAGGTGGATAATATTGTTATGTTGTTATGTACAAGATGAAATGGGAGCCCTGTGGAAGGGCATTTAACAGGGACCTAGAAGTCAGGGAAGGCTTCTAGGAGAAGATGAGCCTGAGGTGTTTCTTATGGGGCTAGGAAGGCTAGTAGTTTGCTGTGTTAGAGTGTAGGCTGAGTTCTGAGGGATGGCAGGAGGTGAGCTGGAGAGGTAAGTAGGTGTCAGATTAGGAAGGGCTTTGTGTGCTGAAGAGTGCCATTTTTGTTCTGAATTGTTGTGGAGAACCACTAAAGATATTAAGCAAAGGCATGACATGTTCATTTAGAAGATTATACTGTCTACCATGTGGAGGATAGACAGGATGGGGCAAAACTAGAGATGAGACTAGCAGAGAGGCTGTCACTGTGGTCCAAGCAAGAACTGATGAGAGCCTGAGTGAAAGCAGTGAGATAGATGGAATGATTCATGTAGGGAGGATAAAAGTAGAGTATATAGGGCTTGGTGACTGATGTAATAGAGGGAGGAATCAGGAATGATGAGGAATCTGGAATGTTTCTGATGTGTTCTTTCTGAACATATTGCAGAAAAGTGATGCCTTTTCAACAACTTTTTAAGAAGTAAATCTCAATGACAGCTGCTAACATTATGACGAAATGATACTAGAAAACTAAGCATGTAAACAAGGGCCCATCTTTCAATATACCATTGAAGCATCAGTGGTCAGATGGTAGCGAGGTGGAGGAAGCATTCAAAGGTTAACACCTCAACCAGGAGCAGTGGCTCACTCCTGTAATCCCAGCACTTTGGGAGGCCGAGGTGGGTGGATCATGAGGTCAGGAGTCCAAGACCAGGCTGACCAACATGGTGAAACCCCATCTCTACTAAAAATACAAAAATTAGCTGGGCATAGTGGCAGGCGCCTGTAATCCCAGCTACTCAGGAGGCTAAGGCAGGAGAATTGCTTGAACCCGGGAGGTGGAGGTTGCAGTGAGCCAAGATCGCGCCACTGCACTCCAGCCTGGGCAACAGAGTGAGACTCTGTCTCAAAAAAAAAAAAAAAAACTCTACAAAAAATACAAAAATTAGCTGAGTGTGGTGGTGCGCTCCTGAAGTCCCAACTACTTCAGTAGGAAGTGGAACTGAGATGGGAGGATTGCTTGAGAATGGGAGCTTCAGGCTGCAGTGAGCCATGTTTGCACCATTGCACGCCAGCCTGGGCAATGACCCTATATCAAAAAAAAAAAAAAAAAAAAAGGGTAAGAACCTCCTCCTCCTCCCACCAATAGCATATGCCCTATGCTCAAGGCCAAAGTTAGCACCTTTTGATGTGATGCACCCCTTGTACAACATGGGAGATGTTCCACTGGATAATCCTCTTTTTGAAATAATTTTAACAAACATAAATATCTACAAATATGTTTGCTTAGTTTAAGAATCAAATGCACAATGTAACATATGTTGTGAATCTCTACCTGGTTTCTCAATTATTCCAGACCAAAATATTATGAGAAATAATTAATGACTGGTTTTTCCCTAGTTATTCCTTAGTCTCTTATCCCTTCAGTAATTCATTGTATAAACTCTAATCTCCCATGCTTAGTGTTTTGGCTTTGCCTTCTAGTTGGTCTTTGTGTTTTAGTGATCAGAGATAGGACTCTGATAAAAGGTATATATTCTTTAGAGGTACCGTATAAATCTCTAAGGCAGAACCACTCTCTCTTCTAGAAAGAGTCTTTAGAAGAATTCTGTTATTCTAGAAATTGAACTGCTTCTAGAGGATACTATATATATACACACACCTAGTATACATATATATGTAGTAAACATATGTAATAAACATATATGTATACTAGGTGTGTATATATATGTATATTATGTTGTACTACCAAAGTTTAACTGAATATAGAATCAAACTGAATTATCTAATAACTAGTAGGATGTAGGATGCTTATGAATCAAAGTACAAGAAGACTATAGAGTGGAAACCTGTATGATTAATTAAAAATTAATTCTTCCAAAAAGAGCTGCATATAGGCCTAAGAACATAACTCTCCTGTGGTTCAAAGGGGCTGTCAATTCCATTGTAAGTCTAGGTAACTATTTATTTTCCAAAGTAAAATGAACAGCTGGCAAAAGGCAATTAACCTTATAAATAATCAGGAATAATGTGTGCTATGTAGTGGCATGCAAATGCCACTTTAGTTGGCCTTTCATTGATATAAAATTCTCCTGAAAATATTTTGTACCATTATTAAATAAGCTCTAAGGGGAGGGAATGACTGTCCCAGCACACACTGGAAGAATATTTCAAGGTAAGAAGTGAAAAGACAATGCTAATATATATTTTATTTTTTTAAGAAAAAAGAGACTTGTTAAAACACTAGATGTGGTCATACATAGGACATATAAGTGATCCTGCTTAAGATGAATTTCTATCAATCAACCGTAGTTGCCCTTTTCCCTCCCTAGTCATTCTCAAGTTAATTATTAGCTATAATCTCAGTTAAGTTTAAAGTTCCTTTAAATTGTGTTCAATGACTGCCTTGTTATTATTTCTTACTAGTGCTAGAGTTGGAATATGCCTTAGAATTCACCATTAGAAAACACCCTGTTTTATAATATAGGAAACTGAGGGCCAAGAAAGCAAAATGACTTGCAGCAGCTCAAAGCAAACAAAGAAGAACCCCGACCCCACACTGCTTCAGAGCCCTGAGCACTTAATAGAATGTGCGTATTCATTAATCCGAAACACTTCGCTGTGTTCTAGTTACTAAAGATAAGTAAGCCACAAAGCCTTCCCTAGTTTTGCCCTGAAATGTGACCATCTTGGTGATATGCATGCATGGTAGGTTCTCATTAACCTTTGTCAGATTTAAGTATACTGAATTCTAATTGGCTTTATTTTCAGTTGGCTGTTATTTGATTTATTGAGATTGACTAATGTAATATATAGTTTTTAGGATTTCAACACAATTTGGGGATTTTTTTTTTTTTTTTTGCAGTGCAGATATTTTCCTTTTGCCCAAGGTAATAATAGACAGGAATGAAAACACTACTTTAAAGAGGGTGTCTGCTCATTTACATATTTTAAAAGTATTAAGATCAAAGGTAATGAGAATTTAATCCATATGGCATGCAGAAGATAAATAAGAATATTAATACTGTATCAAATACTAATTAAAAGAAACACATGAATCTAATTTTAAGAATGTAACGCAAGGATGAAATACTCTTTGTAAAGTTAAAACACGATTCTCTTGTAAAAAGGACAGTTATGGTGAGTTGTTTTCCCCCCCGAGGGTGAAAACTGGCTGGTTCATATATACAGCTTTCTTAGAATCAGAGTAATAATTATGAGCACAGTGATTGTGCCTTAACAGTTAACAAAGTGCTTTCACATCTTTTTTGATCCTCAAAGAAAATCTTTTAGTTCCTGGAACTCTTACCCCTGTTTCACTGAAGAGGAAATATGCTCATAGAGGCAAATGAATTTGGACCTAATACATCACTCTCAGTCTTGATCTCCTTCTCCCTCTCCCTCTTCTCTTTCCCCTTTCGCTTACTGTCCCTACTCCCTTTAATAATAATTACTCAGAAGAGTGCAGGGAGATGAGCACTCTCATTCACTGGGAAGAAGGTGTATAAACTGGTCTTGAGAGTACCTATAACTTATAAAATAATCAAAGATGTCATGAAATATTTATGCCTATGAATGTTTGTGGCATTTCTAAGTGAAAAATTTTAATAAACCAAGTGTCCAACAAAAGAATATTTGGATTATATTATATCTTAAATGATATAATATTAGGACACTATTAAAATCATGTTTACAAAGAATACTTACAGTTTACCAGCAAGTGTTTGTATTTAAATGTTAGGAAAAAAATAGAAAATAAAGTATATAATTTTCATATATGTATTTATGTAAACCCATATGTTTATATATTTTTTTCTCTATATCAGGGGTCAGCAAATATTTCATGAAAGAAACCAGAGAGTCAATAGTTCAGGCTTTTCGGGTCTTAAGGTCACTGTTGCAGTTATTCAATTCTGCCGTTGTAGGGTAAAACAATCATAGACAGTACATAAATAAACATGAATGTGGTTCCAATAAAACTTTATGTGCACTGAAATTTGAACTTCATATAATTTTTATGTCCCACAAAATATTATTAGTGTTTTGGGCTGTTTTTCTAACCATTTAAAAATGTAAAAACCATCCTTAGCTCATGGGCTATCCCTAAACAGATATGGGCCAACGGTCATATCAACCTGATTGATATTATGGACAAACATACCCTAAAATAGTCAGTTACCTCTGGGTAACAAGATTATAGGCAGTCCTTACTTTCTTCCTTAATACTTACCTGTAATTCTAATATTTCCTCTAATACATATTCTATAGTTTAAAAATACAAAGAAAAAGCATTTTTTAAAAGAAAGAGTTTGTCCACGCTTAACAAATTGTAACTGGCAGGGACAGGTTTTGAATAGAAAACCCCTTTCTCCCATTTTTATTGCCTCCTAGCCTCTCATAGCTGAAAGGGTTCTTTAGAGATTTATGAACAATCTAATCCTTTATTTCACAAAAGAAATGAAGACTCCAAAAATTTAAACAGCTTACCCAAGATCATAAGGCAATTAGTGGCAGAGTCCCAGCTAGCCAAAGTCCCCAGACTCCCTATCCAGTGCTGTTTCTTTAAAGAATTTAACAATTCATCTTTTTTTAAGTTGTTAACCAATACTAGAGAACTGAAAAGACAAAAAGGAGATGCAACAGTATCCCAGAGATAATAATTTTAGGAAGCAGCTACCATTCCTAAAGCCTGAGGAACAGAGAGAAGATGTGATTGTTGGAACTTAGACTTGGATGAGGGGCCTTAAATAGTTGAAACTCAGACCTCTGTGTAGGGTTACTGTCGGGCTGGTGCTGGTCTCTGAAGGGATTGCTGAGGCTAGTTCTGGGAGTATGGGGACCCTGCAAACTGGAACGACTGCTACAGCTGAAATCAAGCATTGCTGCCACAATGAAGCTCTGTTGCTGTGGCGACAGTGGTAGAAACAAGAAGCAAACTGGAAGAAGCAAGTCCCTCTTCTCCCTCATGCCTTGTAGTTTCCCTCTAGCATCCCCTGTTGGGAATCTAACAGGGAGTCATGTGGCAAAGGAGAAGTATGATTTGTAGAGTCCCATTCCACCATCACACAGAGCATGGGGCTATGAGTGATATTATTAGGACAAGAAAGAAAGAGAAAAGAAATTAATGTTCTTGTGTGTACATACTTGCACATTAAAACAAGCAAGAAGAAAATGTATATAACTGCTATAGTCCTTGTTACTATAAGTGAAATGGTCACAAAGCAATAGTTGATGCTTATAATTTCCTTATTCCTTACTCCATGATCTCTTAGCCAGGACCTCAGCTTGTTGAGATTCTTTGCCTGGCAAGGTGAGCCTAGGCGCATTCCTGAAGGGTCTGAATCACCAGTGGTTCTGCAGATTTATGCTTGCTGTAGTTTTCTGTAAACCTTTCCTATTAGACATGCAAGTACTAAGAGGTAATCGGAGAATGTCCTGGGCTCCAGACATAGTCCTCTTTGCCCCCATTGTATAGCCCCAATCCTAGCTAATCAGGATCAATACATCCAACAGAGTAATTTCTTTGCCTATTGGTTCAGTTGCGTAAAGAAGCCAAATGCCAAGTGGCAGTGTCAACTTCTAATTTAGTGGAACCATTGTTGCATCCCTTGGTAGAAGCATTCCCTTCTTAAGTACCAAGACCTTAGAACCAGTAGAACTCAAAGTTGTGAGGACAAGGAGTAAAAAATTCTGTGTGAAACTATTTTAATTATTTAAAAAGTAATTTTAAAAATCCAGAGTGGACTGATTATCTCTGATATATCATTTCCCTGAAAATACATTTTAACCTCTGACTTTAATCTCCTTGAGGACGAAATCTGTAGCTGGTTCATGTTCACATATCCAGTGGGCCTTATTGTAATACCTGTTACCTGGCAGGCAGTCAATAAACCCTGGTTGAATGGATAGGTTGATAGGCAGCTATAAACCAGCTCATATAGACTAACTGGCTAAAATTAGAAGACTAACAATTTTAAATTTTCCTCTGCTACCTTGCACGTGAAAGCTGTTTCTTCCATCTCTGGACTTATGAATAAACTCTAGTAATTTGTGACTCAGCAATTCCATTCATCAGTATTAGGTTGTTGATTACAAGTATATGAATTCCGTAGGGGAGACAGTGGGTCTCCACTCCCCATCAGAGAATCGTAGCTTTGGGTAGTGTTAATATTACTGAGCACTTTAAAATGAAATATCTTAAATTTTAGAAGATTCATTTTCCTGTGAGTGACTTTAAGCAGAGAAGCATTTCATTAGCTCCTTTTCCCAAGTCCTGAGGAACTTCTGAAATGTGAACCAAAGCAGTCTTCCACTGCCCGGAGCTTCTTCACAACATCAAACACTTAATAAAAATGTTTTCCTTAAACCTCAAGCATTTCCAAATATTAAATGTGAAGAGGAAAGATTTGCTCAAACTGCAAAGTGTTCTAGAACTGCAGGGTATGTGAGAATACGTGTGTACTGTATGGGTGTGTGCACGTTTACATGCACACACAAGTATGTTTTTCCTGTTTAATATTTTGGAAATTGATTTAATATTAGGCCCAAACCCTCTCTAAACAAGGTTGCATAAACAAACATACCTGCTTATGTTTGGCTGGTCCCCAGTGTTAACGTCAAGGGTTCATTAGGAAGAGGTAGAAGGGACATACGCTCTCCCTACAACACAGACAAGCTGTTAGCCTGAGAGAAAAAGTGGGTTTTCACAGACAGGTCGCGGCCTGTGGGCTCTTGGAGTTGTGAGATCTGGAGACTTAGAGCTTAAAACCTAAGGGCCGTTGTTTGTGGGGAGGAGGAAGGTGGGGCCAAACGGGTGACAATTCAGATTAATTTGGATTGAATCTTACTGAAGCATACTTTTAAGGGACGGCCTGGACTTTTAAAATAGAACAGCTGTTTTGTATTTGAAGTTTCACTCTCTCCTGAGTTTCTACGAAGTACTTTGTTTTAAACAAACCATATCAAAAGTAGTTCCCAATGAGTGGTATTGAAACTTAGTGCACATTTTCTGTTGAAGTATTTTGAAAGCATCGAAGGTAAACAAGTGAAGGCTATTAATTACTACTAAAATTTACATTTTACATAATCTGTGCTTTGTTAAAAATTTATTCAACATCCTAGGGTGTTAATGTATTCACTGCATTATCCACAGTTTGTACTCATTTCTCTAAACTAACTGCTAAAAAAAAAATTTCCAATGTTCACTTGTGAAACTTGCTTTAACAGGTAGATATTGTGGTCTAAGTGAACGGACCTCCAGTGCCCCGCTGAGAGGAATTGTGCTGTCCTCAGCCTGTTGTGGCATTATGCAGAGGGCCTTGAAAGCCTACCCAAGGCTTGGCTTTTTAGCAGTAGCTCTGAAATGCTTAGCGCTTTCTTAGAAGAATGACTCGGTATTGAAATTTTATATAGTCTGGGGAACAGCAAGTTGTTGCACTCAATTAGTCTGTAAATCCTGGGCAAACTAAAAGTTATGGATTGAATATAATTACTCAGTATGTTTGCAGAGCATATCACCATAGAAACAACTATTCATATAAAGCAATAGAAGTATAATTCTTGGTTGTGTAACTAGTTATGTGGAAAATCTATGACTAGCAAAGAACTGGAGAATCTGGATCATCAAATGTAAAGATTTGCATTCTGTAAACAATATGCTTTCTTTGCATGAGACCATTTCAAGCAATTTGAGCACAGTGGGACACTACTAGTTACAACCCAAAGTCCTTTGATTTTTAAAAATATAATTATGAAGTATATTATAAACAAAATATAATTATTATATTATAAATAAAATATAATTATATTTCAAACACCCAGAAGAGAGAGAAAATACCTAAAACTACCCACATAATAGGTTTTAACATTTTACCATATTTGCTTCAAGTGTTGTTAAATTGAAATTCTGTTGAAATCCCCACCATTCCTCTGTCCCAATTCTATCCTTCTTCTCTTATCTCCATGGTAATCACTTTCCTGAATTTTTATTTTATTCCCTACCATATTTTTATATTTTTGCTAAATGTATAAATTGGCAAAAGCAAATTTATCCTGAAGCAAGGAAATACGGGGCCTCTGCTCCAGTCACTCCTACCACTTCCTCCAAGGCCCAGAAGTTGTTAGGGCCATTGTCAGGGAAGCAGACACAGCCACAGGCTGGAAACCTGGAGCACCACCACAGCCTGGGGGGCAATGCCAAGTCTGGAGTGGGTGGTCTTGGAGCTATTGGCACTACCTCCAGAGCCTCCCAGCTCCCAAGGAAAACCTGCTCCTGGTGGATCCCCCAGTTTCTCTGATGACCATATCTTATCCTGTGTGAAGGATCTGCTCCTTGTTCAGCGGCCATAGCCCAGGCTGCCCTGGGAGCCCTGCCCAGAGAGGCCAAACAGCTACTCTGCTTTCCAAGAACAGAAGTTATAGAGTTGTGATGCCATTTTTCTTCCTTAAATTTGTTGATCAACCATGCTAGAGAAAAAAATGGCATTATCTTTTTACTCTTTACAGAAAAATGTATTACCATATTAGAGTTAAAAAGAATACAACTAATAAATGTAAGAAAAACAATATCAAGGTATGTCTAATAGTAATCATAAAGGTATGTCTAATAGTTAATAATATCACATTGTTTTTCTGGACTTTATTATTTAGGGTATTTGCCAGCTTTTACAAGTTGATAACTTAGTATGATTTTTTCTTATTCAAATTTGATATTCAATTTTTTACCTAATTTTATATTTATAATTTTATATTCCTTTTCTTAAAAGCAGGCACTCAGGCCAGGCACAGTGGCTTATGCCTGTAATCCCAACACTTGAGGAGGCTGAGGTGAGCAGATCGCCCAAGGTCAGGAGTTCAAGACCAGCCTGGCCAACATGGCAAAACCCCGTCTCTACTAAAAATACAAAAATTACCCGGATGTGATGGCACATGCCTGTAATCCCAGCTACTTGGGAGACTGAGGCAGGAGAATTGCTTGAACCTGGGAGGCGGAGGTTGCAGTGAGCTGAGATTGCGCCACTGCACTCCAGCCAGGGTGACAGAGCAAGATCCGTCTCAAAAACAAACAAACAAACAAACAAACAAACAAACAAAAACCACTCCTCAAATTGTATAAGCTTCAGTTCCCACAAAACCATATATATATATATATTAAAAAAAATATGTTTTTAAACTTTGTATAAATGCAGAATGTATTTCTCACTCTGCAGGGTTTTTTTTTTTTTCCTTGAAATGTTTCCAATATTTATCATGTTGATACATATAGAACTCTTGTTAATTTCATGACTACAACACAATATTCTCTTTTTTATTGACATTTTGGTTGTTCGTGATTTTTCACTATTATAAATGATGCTGTGATGGATGTTCTTGTATATATCTCTTTATGTAGAAGCACAAGAAAATTTCTGGGGTATATATCTCCCTAGAAAGGAGTTGCTAAGCCACACAGGATACACATCTACCATTCAGAATATTGCCAACTTGCTCTCCATTTAGTACAAATTTGCACTCACACCAACAGACTGATGAGCCTTCCTTTTCTCCATATTCTCACCAACTCTTTGAATTTCCAGATTAAAAAAATAAATTTCCGAGTCAGAAACACAAATGAAATAGCACTTTCTTTGCTTGTCTCTGATTAATAATAAAGATAGTCACTTTCTCATGTGTTACTTTTTGGTAAAAATGTCCTTTGTCCATTTTTTATTTCTTTGGTAAGAATTATTTCTATATTGTGGCTATTAATTATTTGCAGATTATATGCATTGCAAATATATTCTCCTAGCTTGTTCCTTGCCTTCTGTATGTATATGCAGCATCCTTGACTGAACAGATGATTTTAATTTTAACAGTTTTATTAGTTTTTTTTCAACGCCTTACGTGCCTTGTTTAAGAAGCCTTTCCTCCACAAACTGATAAAGATATTAAGCCTCATATCTTTTTAAAGTTTTAATATTTTGTTTTTCACACATAGGTAATCACTCCACCTCAAATTTATTTTTATATGTGATATATGGGATGAACTTAATTTTCTTTTTTTCTGTATGGATAATTAATAGGTCCCACTCCATTTATTGAATAGTGCATCCTTCCCCTGTTAGATCTTGCTCAACCCTCACAATTTTAACTAAACAACCTAACCTCTGATTTATTATAAAAGCTAACATTTACTGTCTATACAATAATAACATCACGCTTTTGATGATGATGGTATATGTTAATAAGCTATCTTCTCAGGCAAGATTTTTTTATAGCAAGTTTACCAAAGCTGTAAAAAATGTGCAATGGAAAGGAGACAAAAGATGTGTGTCATTATTAACAGGTAAAAACCCCAAAAGTTGAGGATCACCTTAATGTAATGTGGGATATACACCAAGACTGGACAGGCCAACAGTTGTAAGGCGGCCTATTGATTTATAAATTACCTTCTATCCACTTTTGGGGAAGAAAAAAAATATCTGCAAGGGCAAAGGTTCTTCCATGCGACATAACTTTGTGAAGAAGTAGTTTTAGGACTATAATCAGATTAAAGTTCATGATGGCTGCAGAGTCACTACCGGTAGGTCTGTAGAATTCCCAGGAAGCAAAGTTCATGATGGCTGCAGAGTCACTACCGGTAGGTCTGTAGAATTCCCAGGAAGCAAAGTTCATGATGGCTGCAGAGTCACTACCGGTAGGTCTGTAGAATTCCCAGGAAGCAAAGGGACAGGAGCTTCTGGGGTTTGATGTCATTCAGAGAAGCAATTGAAGTTAGTGTAACAAGTGTTGCTTCCCTACTTCTACTCTGGAAAGGAAACAGGACAATAAGGGGTTTGGGGCAGATGTGCGTGGGGTGGAGTCAAGCTTTAGGGGAGCAGCACTGTTTGCAGGGAAGACGACCTCACTGCCCTCCTCTTCAGTTCTGCTATCATTTTTGGGCGAGCTGAATCCAACCACACATCTCTGGTGAGGGGTGCTCTAAATGGCTGCCAAGATGGCCCCTCCAATGGGCAGCACTGATTTACAGGTGCTCAGCAAGGCCTTGCTCTCCTCCGAAGCAGGAAGAAATCCCATTTCCTTCAGTGGCTTGCTTTTTCTTCCACCTTCCTTTCCCCCACTGTGCCGCCCTACCCTTCCTCTACTTCTTTCTTCCTTTCTCAACTTTTTATTTAAAAAAAAAAAAAAAAAAAAAAAAATCCCAGCAGGAGGTGTTGCTCCTAGTTCCCCTGGAAAAGCAAAATAAGTACTCAGCAACAGGCGTTAAATATTCAGACCTTTTGTTAGGAAAAACAATTGTCATTGTGGCTTTTCTTTCTTGAGGCCCAGGGGAGAGAAACAATGGGATTTTCTCTTTCCCTCTTCCACAGAATTCCCTCCTGAGCTTATTCTCTGGAGGTCAACAGATCCTTTTCAGCCACAGCTCACTTCAAAGGGTATAAAAGCAGCAGCTTGCCTAGGAGACACAGCCCGCTAGCCACAGAAACTAGCCTTGGACTCTGGCTGCTCCTGACAGCTCCCCCTGCCCCTGGACTGCTGCCAAACTGCAGAGTCCACCCCCCAACACCGCCCGACACCCCGCACCCCCCTACCGCACCCCCTCCACCCCCTCTCCCTTGACTGAGCTCTGATGATTATTTGAGTGTATTTATGTGTGTAACTACCCCTTGCCTCCCTTACCAGACTGATGGATGTTTTAGAGCAGGGACAAAGTCTAGCTCAATATAATCCACATCTGATCCCTACCTAGGGGTGATCACAGAGAAAGTGGTGAGGGGAGAGATCTCAGCCTGCCTCACCTGCTGACATGAGGCAGAGGCTCTCAGCGGTTGGGTCCTTTCTCGCTGAGCCTTGCCTGCAGGCCTCCAAGAATATAGCATCATTTCCAAATTTGCCTCCACCGTTCCCCTGGCCACATCAAAATCTCTAGAAGAAATGGGAATGACAGGTCAAGGCTAGAAGCATAGTTTTTTGGTTTTTTTTTTTTTTTTTTTTTGAATTTCTATTTTACTTAGGGCCACTGGTCTGTATTCATATATCAACCCAAGCCTTTGCTCTGAGGGCTCCATTTCTATAATAATTGCATTTCTCTGTAGAAAAATTAAGATGGGTACTAGGATTGTCTATGCATAGTAAATAACAACAACCAATATTTCTTGAGCATTTTATTCTGTGCATGCGACTGGGTTAAGTGTTTTTCCCACAGTGTTGTATTTAATCCTGACAATACCTTTTTAAGTAGGCTAGTATCTAAAAGATACACTTCCCTGATGAGCAAACAGTTTGAGAGAAGTTTATTTAGCTCCTTGCCCAAGGTCACACAGCTGGCAAATAGCACATTCTGACCTCAGACTCAGGTCTCATGGTAAGGAAAAAATATTTTCCATCTTGAAGATGTCATTTTCCATATGTAACAGTAAACTTAAAGAAAAAAATAAACCTCAGAAAGCAAGCTAACTTACAAAAGACTTTTTTGTTTTCAAGATAACCTGGCAAAGAGCTGTGTATTTGTCCTCTCCTGTCCCTGTCTTGCTTTCTTTCCTTCTGTCTATAGTTACATTTACACAATGCCAAACTAGTGGATCAAAACAAAAATATAGTGACACCCAGATGTAGAATGTCTTATGTGCATGCCACTCGTCTTCTGGCTAATTAAATGAATCTGAATTTTTTATTGGATTTTAAGCTTTTCATCCAGGACTGTGGTCCCGCTATGGGGCTCTAATTCTGTGGTATATCTCCCTCCAACAAACTGGAAAACATTATGACATTGAAGAGGGTCAGGTGTGGGTATTTATATCCAAGCTATGGATAAAGTTTTTAAATTTTTTTTTTCTTTTTAAGAGTAAAACAGGATCTGTACACCCATCACCATTTTTGTAAAGTATTTATTTACCAATTAGTCTGCACTGTGAACTGGTTGATTTAATGATCTCTCGTACGATTTATGCATAACTTTTATTAATTGAGTCTGTGGAGATGAAGGGCAGATATAAATTAGTGTGGAAAATGTATCACTTGTCATTCCTTTAAGGAAATACAGTTCTCTTCAACTATCTTTGCTGTTTGTGTTTTTTCCCCCATTAAGTGTTTCTTGGATTTTAGGTAAAGAATTGCGTAAGTGCCAGAGAATACTCACAGGGATTAGGTGTTGGATTGGACCTTTCGCACTTGTTAACATGATTAATAAGACCTTTTATTGATCTGTAACTTGATTCTTAATAGTTACATTATTTCAAAGGGAGAAGGCAATAAGCGTAAGTTAAAAGGCAACTTAGAATTTCCAACATTGCCATCAGCCACGCAAGCTGCTAATGAGTTATTTTTAGGCTGTCTGCCTTTGATTCTAACCCATAGGAGAAAAATTGAAAGAAGTTTTCAGCAGACAGTAGGTAGTTATCTGGAAATCTGGGATGCTTTTAAGAAGTCAGCTTAACTGAGAACCCTTCCACCTTTGTATTCTCAGCTCGTGAAATGCAGGTTCATGCTACCGACTGTTATTCCTCTCACGCAACAGTTGTCAACCTTGGCTACACACTGAGATCACCAGGGGAGCTTTAAAGAATATTGATTTGCTGAAGTCCCACCCCCAGAGATTCTGATGTAATTGTTCTGGGGTGTGGTCTGCCCATTGGGATGATTTTAAAGTTCCCCAGATGACTCTAATGTGCAGCCAAGGTTGAAAATGACTGCTCTAGGGACAGGCACAGAAAGGAAACCTGATAAATAAGTCTTACACATAAATTCCAGCATGTCCTCAGGTTTCTACTAGCCTAAATAATGCATCCCAGGTGAATAATGTAGTACTCATAGTAATTCTTTGTGTCCTGAGCCAATAAGAGTTTCAGGAGTCACTTGAGCATGTCTTCATTTTATGGAGTGGGGGAGGACCCAAAAAAGTACCAGTTCTTATACCCAGCTCCCCTTGGAAAGCTTCAGATGGAAAAAAAGTCACATGGATGTGCTGTCTGCTCACCTCCTCCTCCTGCCTGCATTGTAGAGCCTTGAGTTCTTACAGAACCATCCTCAATTTTTCATACCTTTTTGAGGTTTTCCAGGAGTGGACACAATAGGCACAGGTACTCTCTTGGTCTGGCCCCCTTGTGAGATTTGTGAGATGACCAACTAGCATTAGCGGTAGCATTTGCGGGCAGTGCAACAGTCCAAGTGATCAGGACACCTATAGCTCTGGCCTTACCAGCAACAGGCTCTAATAAGCAATAAGTAAGGAAATCGAGTCACAGTTCTTGGAGTTGGAAATCACTTCAAGAAATCACACAGTGGCCAGGTGTGGTGGCTCACACCTGTAATCCCAGCACTTTGGGAGGCCGAGGCGGGTGGATCACTTGAGGTCAGGAGTTCAAGACTGACCTGGCCAACATGGTGATACCCTGTCTCTACTAAAAATATTAATATAAAAGTTAGCCAGGCATGGTGGCGTGTGCCTGTAGTCCCAGCTACTTGGGAGGCTGAGGCAGGAGAGGGGGAGGGTGCATTCCAGCCTGGACAACAGAGGAGACTTGAAAGAAAGAAAGAAAGGGAGGGGAGGGGAGGGGAGGGGAGGAGAGGAGAGGAAAGGAAAGAAATCACACAGTGTTTGTTCAGGGAGAGAAGGTTTTCTTGTCCTCACTTAGGAAAGCAGCAGCTTTGGCGGAGTGAATTTACTAAGCAGTGGAGTGAAAACTGGAAACTAGAATGCAGATCTTTTTCTAGTAAACGCTATATTATAATCCAAAAGTATACCTCTAGATTGCTTTGGGTTTGGTCTTCGACTTTGTGGGATGTAGCCATTTGTTTTGGTTGCCTTTACTCTGTGACCTAAAGTTCACAGGCCCAGTCATTTTGCAGTTCCTCTGCACTAGACTCAACAGAAACACAAGGCTGAGAGCAGTAATTTTCACAGCAGCCTGGGCCTCACCAACATGATTTATGTGTTTTTACTTGGAGAATATACTTTAATGCTGAGATTTTTCTGATTATCTTTTTGTGTGCACCCGCTCACCACATGGGCTCTTAATTTAGAAAATATTTAGCAATTACATGTGGAATTGATACTTTACATAAAAGCAAAAATGGTGCCTGTTATGTATGTTACTAAAAATTTTGATGTCTTTTATTTTTCTGGCTACAGAGATGCATGACCCAAAGAAATGGCTCATTATTTTTCATTTTCGGTGAGATGAAAAGTTCTTAATTTAAAAGTGGATCTTCCCCTGGAATAAAGGTCACATGGTAGAAGTTTTAGTTTAGTGGTCCTGAAGCCTTTGCCAGGCACCAGAGATACTGCTGTGTACTCATAAATTTTAATTGCTGATGGCTGGGAGCCAAATCTAAATTTGATTTGAACTAAGTCTAAAATTTTGTGAAATTAATTTTGATGTCAAAATCAGACACCTTGGCAGCTTTTTAGAACATAATTCTTCCATAACTTCTACTTTGACAATTGATTATCCAAATATTTAAGAGTCTGTATAAACAACACTCAAGTAAAAGCTTTGGAACTCAATTCATGTGGATTTTCTTCTTTTAATGAATGAATATGTTGGTTTTCTGTCTTGCTAAGTCTACCCAATGCCAACAAAGCAAGAATTTCAGGATTTTTGCTGAAGGGTCACTTTGTGATAAGAGAAAAATTACATAAACATCTGTGCTACCAGTTGTGTAAAAGTATAGCACATATACTTACATATAGTACATAATTTTAGATAATGATAATACTGACTGACTTAGGTATTTACTATACTGTACTTTTTATTATTATGTTAGGGTATAAGCCTTCTACTTATAAAACAATGTGTGCTGTAAAACAGTATGCCATGTTATGCCAGCAGCAGCCTCATACATCTCGTGTTTACCACATCTCTTGATTGCATCATTTTCTCTTGTGCTTGATTTAATCTCATGTTGTTTTGTTCATCATGGCCCCTAACTGTACAAAACTCATGGCTAATGCTGCCAGTAAGAGGCCACATTGAGTGACTGACTTCAAAACAAAAGTGATTAAGAACCACTTAACTACAAATGTAGAAAGTCAGTGATGGTTATTGCTCACCAGTCAGGTATGTCCTATTCCACCGTAGCTACGATCTAGAAGAACAAGAGCAAAGTGATGGAAGTTGTTAAGAGATTGGCTTTATTGAAAATAATGAGACTCACAAAAATTCACGAAGGGTCTATATCATGTATAGAGAAACTTTTAATGACCTGGACTGATGGCCAATCACAGAAGCACATTCTTCTCAGTACCATAATGATCACAGCCCAAGCAGAAGGTTTGTTTGCAATGTAAAAGAAAGGCCAGACCTAACTACAGTGTTGAATTTACTGTTAGCTCTGGGTGATTTAAACAACTCAAGACTTGTTATTCACTACATAAAGTAAAAGTGAGCACTGAATCTGAGTGCTGGTGTGAAAGCAGCTGAAGAATTTTTGGAAACTCTAGATAAGCTGATTATGGAGGAAAATTACTTGTCAGAGCAAATTTTCAATATGGATGAAAGCTCCCTATTCTAGAAATAGATTTCTAAATGGACTTATACATATGGATACCAAGTCAATGTCAGGTTTCAAGGCTTTTAAGAATAGGATAGGCTGGGCGCAGTGGCTCACGCCTGTAATCCCAGCAGTTTGGGAGGCCGAGGTGGGTGGATCACCTGAGGTCGGGAGTTCGAGACCAGCCTGACCAACATGGAGAAACCCCGTCTCTACTAAAAATACAAAATTAGCTGGGCCTGGTGGCACATGCCTATAATCCCAGCTACTAGGGAGGCTGAGGCAGGAGAATTGCTTGAACCTGGGAGGCGGAGGTTGCGGTGAGCCGAGATCGTGCCATTGCACTCCAGCCTGGGCAACAAGAGTGAAACTCCGCCTCAAAAAAAAAAAAAAAAATAGGATAACAGTCTTGGTTGGGGGGAATGTTGCAGCCTACAAATTAAAACCCTTTGTGATCTGGCACTATGAGAGACTCAGGGTCTTCAAGCATATCAACAAACACACACAAGCCAGGCTTGGTGACTCTCTTCTGTAATCCTAGCCCTTTGGGAGGCTGAGGAGGGTGGATCCATTCAGGCCAAGAACTTCAAGACAGCCTTGGCAACACAGTGAGACTTCATCTCTATACAAAATTAAAAAAAAAAAAAAATTAGCCAGGTGTGGTGGAACATGCCTGTAGTCCTAGCTACTTGCGAGGCTGAGGCAGGGGGATTGCTTAAGCCCAGGATTTTGAGGTTGTAGTAAGCAATGATCTTGCCATTGTACTCCAGCCTGGGTGACAGAGCAAGACCCTGGCTCAAGAAAAGGGAGAGGGCACACAGTGCCAGTGTACTACAGGAGCAATAAGAAGCATGGTTGACTCAACTCCTCTTTCAGGATGCCCTATTGAATTGCTATACCAGTGAAATGAAGTACTGTTTGGAGAACACCTTCCAAAATTTTGCATATTGTTGATAATGCTCCCACACAGTCTTCTTTTATTGACGATCTTTATCCCAACATCAAAGTGGCATTTCTCCTTCCAAATATCACCTCTGATCCAACCAATGGATCAAGGAGTTATAGCAGTTTTTAAGGTCTACTTCCTGAAGAGGACCTTTGTTCAGGCTATTGCTGCAGCTGAGGAAGACACTGAGAAAACACTGATGCAATTCTGGGAGGATTATAACATCTATGACTGCATCGGGAACCTTGCTTGGGCATAGGGTAATGTCACCAAAGAATCTATGAATGTCATCTGGAAGATGACACTGAAGAGGTTCATCCATGACTTTAAAGAATTTGCCAACGTTGCAAAAATCAACAAGGCTGTGGTTGAGATAGCCAACAACTTTAACCTGGGTGTGAATAAGAATGAGATTAGGAGCATCCAGAAGTGATTCCTGAGGAATTAACTAATAATTAGTTATTGGAACTGGAACAAGAACATGCAGCTGAAGAAGAGGCAAGAGAAAACGAAACTGCAGGAGAAGATGAAAAAAAGAAGAACTGCCAAGAAAATTGAGGCTTTAGCAGAAGTTTTGCAGACCTCAACAAGCTCCATAAAAAGTTTGATATCATGGACTCCAGCACTGAAAGGTTTTCAATAATACAGAGGAATGTTCATGGTATATTTGCTTACAAGAAAATCTATAATGAAAAAAAGAAACAAACCAAGTAAACCACTATGGACGTATTTCTGAAAAGAGTGACACCACTTCCTCAAGAAGAGCTCCAGGCAGGCCATTTAGGAGGTGTTTCAGCAGGCATTGTTATCGTAGGAGATGATAGATCCGTGCATGTTCTTGCCTCTGAAGACCTTCCAGTGGGACAAGATATGGATGTAGAAGACAGTGATATTGATGATCCTGACCCTATGTAGGCCTAGGTTAATGTCTATGTTTGTGTGTTAGTTTTTTAACAAAAAAAGTTTCAAAAGTTAAAAAAAAAAAGATTTTTAAAATAGAAAAAAGCTTATAGAATAAAGATATAAAGAAAATGTTTTTGTACAGCTGTACACTGTGTTTATGTTTTGAGCTAAGTGTTATTATGAGTCAAAACATTTAGAAAATTTAAGTTTATAAGGTTAAAAAGTTACAGTAAGCTAAGGTTAATTTATTATTGAAGAAAGAAAAAAATTTTCAATAAATTTAGTGTAGTCTAAGTGTACAGGGTTTATAAACTCTGGCAAAGTAATGTCCTTCACATTCAGTCACCACTCACTCACTGACTCACCCAGTGCAACTTCCAGTCCTGTAAGCTTCATTTATGTCAAGTACCCTATACAGATGTACCATTTTTTATCTTTCATATCATATTTTTACTGTACCTTTTCTAAGTTTAGATACATAATGCCATCATATTGTAATTGCCTATTGTATTCAGTACAATAATACGATGTACAGGTTTGTAGCCTAGGAGCAAAGGCTGTACTGTGTTAACCTAGGTATGTAGTAGGCTGTACTGTCTAGGTTTGTGTAAGTTCTCTATGAAGTTTACACAATAACAAAATCGCCTAACAACACATTTCTCAGAACATTATCCCCATCATGAAGTGACATATGCCTGTATGTGAGTGATATGGGAAGTTATTTTCCAGGACAAAAGTCTTGTTACAGTTACTTTCTTTAAACAGAACCAAAAGGGATAGGAGAGTAAATGTTTTCTATGAGTAAAGATAAAGATTTTTTTAAATGAGGGGTTTCTTTTTTTTTTTTTTTTTTTTTTTAGACAGAGTCTTACTCTGTCCCCCAGGCTGGAGTGCAGTGGCACGATCTCGGCTCACTGCAAGCTCCACCTCCCAGGTTCACGCCATTCTCCTGCCTCAGCCTCCCAAGTAGCTGGGACTACAGGCACCCACCACCACGCCCAGCTAATTTTTTGTATTTTTAGTAGAGATGGGGTTTCACTGTGTTAGCCCGGATAGTCTCGATCTCCTGACCTTGTGATCCACCCACCTCGGCTTCCCAAGGTGCTGGGATTACAGGCGTGAGCCACTTAGCCCGGCCAAAATGAGGGATTTCTGTCTCAAAAGTTCTACCTTAACTTTTCTTCTTATAGTACAAGAGTAGACACCTAAGGTGGTTGGAAAAAATGGAAATACTCGTTCATATTTTGGTTTTACATCCAGCGAAATTTCTCATTATATCCCTACCCCACCCTCACACCCCTATATTAACATATTTTTTTAAGCTGCCTGTAATGAGGCAGCCAGACTGGGAACCCACCAAATGCACTCTCCTCACACCAGCTGAGGCTACTTTCTTCATACTTTTTTCAAACATTTCCCTGCCCACCCATTACCAGAAGTAGTATACTATATATGATTGATTGATTTTTTTTTTTTTTTTTTTGCCTCAAAACTCTCTGAATCTACAAAATTCAGTACCTGAAAGATCTTCCTCTTTGTATTTTCCTGCATAGACAGGGGCATGGAACTGAGCTAAGAAAAATCTGGCTGAATTTGGAGAAGAAAAAGTGGTCTGCTGCAGAGAAACCCAAGAGGGGAGAGTCGGTGGTGTGGTGCTACACTTGGACACCAGATTTAGAATTGCCTGGACCATGGGTTGTAGTGTTCACAGTGGCTTCTCTCCCTCAGGTCCTCTAGGGTGCTATGGGGAGAAACGCTTGGCCACGATACTCTCTACACTCACAGTCTCTCAGATTTTGGCTTGATAGTGGGATCTTAGAGTCAATTACCTTGAGAGAATATGTCTCAATATTCAGAGACCACAGACTCCTGCTAAAATGGGCTGGAGAAGAAAAAGGACATAATAGCAGATTTGCTCTCAACTTAAATTGCTCTCAATTTAAAAGTGAACATTATCAAAGTGGGCCTTTGGATGCTTGATTACTTCTCTCTCCCAACTTGGAGCTTTGTTTTTTCCAATTGCCTCAGGTGTAGATAATTTTTTCTTTAGGAAAATCTATTGACATAATTATAAATTTAGGTTTTTGATTGCTCTCCTTTGAGCATCAGCGGATTCCTGTGGACTTAAGAGATTGTACAGTATCAATATGTGCCTGCAATTTCAGACCTTCACAAAGGCTCATCTCATTTCCAGGAAGCCTAAAACTCTTGGGTATCTGTATTAAAGGTACATAGACCCTCTAGTATTTCTCATGATCATGCTAAATGAGTTCAAACTACTTTCTCTGAGATCAAAAATTAAAAATCAAAGAGATGCCAGGGTTGTAAACCATACTTTTTCACATTCAATATACAAAAGAGATTTTCTGTGAAAGTGTCAGGTTAATGACAAAGAGGTTAGTGACAGCAAAGGGTGGCTAACACAGTCATTGGTTGGCAGGCCTAGTGTGGAAAGGGAGGGTGCAGCAGAGCAGCACAAAGCCTTTTTTTTTTTTTTCTTTTCTGGAAAATTCTCTCACAGATTTTCAGCCCTGCAATCCTAGAACTTTAGAATTAAAAAGGATTTTAGTAATCTTCTGTTCCAGCCCTCTTGATTCAGGGGTGAGGAACTGAAGCCCAGAGCATGTGATTGGCCCAAGGCCACTACATTTCCTGGTTAACTTGCTTAAGGTCTCTTCCCCTGTACTTCTGCCAAAAGAATAATGTATATGCAGAACACACCAGTATTATGTATTGAGCTTAAAAACACATTAAGCTTGGTAGTAGAAATCTAGAACCAGCTGCAAATGTTTACTTCCAGAAGTTCAACCATTTTGCAATAAACATGCAGTTGCTTCTCAACTCAAGGCAGTATATTCCATTATTAAACACATACTCCATATCAAGCATTATCTTATACACATTATCTTATTCAATTCCCACAATAATCCTGTTGAAGTTTATTTTTTAATTCCCACCTACAATGTGGAAAGTGAGGTATGAAGAGTTAAATCATTTGCCCAAAATCCCATACCCAGTGCTGGAATTCCAACCAGATCTACCTGAGCCAAAGCCCTCACCATAACCATATCACTAAAATTGTTCTCATATGTGCCATTCTGTTGATAGAGGTGCTTTTTGAGGATGTTTCGGGCATGGCAGGGTAGAAATATCCCTAAAAAGCTTTATATTATGGTGAAGTTGGTGGTAAAGGGCCAACCTGGCAATACTAATGAGGCTGTCCTTCAAAGACATAGGATTCAAGTGAAAGTTTCTCTTTAATAAGCCCATTCTGTACACCCTGGGTGAAGAGGAAAGGGAACCAAAGATTTGCAGAATTTTGGGGCAAGAAGAGAGATTAGAAACCCTCCCCAAACACCTCAATAAACCCATGAGAAAACCAGAGCTCAGAGAAATTAAGAGCCTTGCCAACATTTCTAGGTTAAAACAAAATGAGTGAATGGATTGGCAGGCAAAGAGAAAAGAAGGCAATTCACATTTATTGAGCACTTACTGTGTACTAGGCCGTGTCCCTGGGTGCTGTTTGAATTTCCTTTCTTTTCATCTGTCTCCTTCACTGACCATAAGGTTCATGAGGGCAGGGCAGGGATCATGTCCATTCTGTTTAGTGAAGTATCCTTGGTGCCCATCACATGGCCATGGTAGATGCTCAATAAATATTTCTGACTGTTGGAATACATTAATGAATGAATCACTCACCAACTCTAAGGAGTCTTATCATCTCTTACATATCTCTCTCTCTATCTATATAGATAGATATATCTATCGATACATATACATATGTAGATATATAGACAGATATATCTATATCTGTTTTATGAGATAGCTCTCATATCTAGATATCTAGATCTATATATAGATATATATAGATAAATATAGAGAGATTATATACCTAAATAGATAGATAGATGGATACATAGATCTCTAAATCTATTTACATCTCTTTCTATACATAGATCTATCTGTCTATAGCGAGAGGAGGAGATAGATTTCTAGAAAGAGAGACAGTGAGCCAGCCTTGCCCTGTTGCCCAAGGTGGAGTGTAGTGGCATGATCATAGATCATTGCAACCTCAAATTCTTAAACTCAAGCGATCCTCCCACCTCAGCATCCCAAGTGACTGGACTACAGGAACTTGCCACCACACTTGGCTAATTTTTTAAAATTATTTTTTGTAGAGACAAGGTCTCACTATGTTGCCCAGGCTGGTCTTGAACTCCTGGGCTCACGCGATCCTCCCACCTTGGCTTTCCAAAGTGCTGGGGTTACAGGCATGAGCCACCATGCCTGGCCCCATCTCCATTTTATAAATAAGAAAACCAAGGTGCAGTGACCCAAAGCAATTTACCCAGGTTCATAGAGTTTACCTAAGTCAGTTGATTGCAAGGTGCGTAACCCCTTGTATACAACAGCACAGAAAAGCTACATCACCAGGCTGATAAGCGGATCTGAATATTAGCTAACACTGGCTCTCTCCTGCCTCTTAGCAAGAGCTGGAGAACAAAGACCCAAGTGAGGTCTGTTAGTCCTAAGATGTTGTTATTATCACAATACATACTGAGATCTACTTATAGTATGCTGTGAGACATCATAAGGAATTAAATGAGAACTGCACATCTTAAAATAAATGAGCTCTATACACTTGAACATGATGCAGCCTTGGCCTTCCACTGTTTTGTTTCCAGCTCTAATGTTCACCTTAGTAGTCTTTAGGAGCATCTGCAAGATTTTCCTGTGTCATGAAACATCCGAACATTTTTCCTAGAGAATCTATGTTATTTCTTGGAGCTCACTGATATTATATATTCTGATATTCATAAAGACACTGTCACCAACTGTGAGTGGTGTCAGCCCAGCATTCCTTCTCTTCCACTTTGATCATGTTACCTTCCTTCTTATGGAAAATTATACCCTAACATACACACTGTGGTTCTGATGGGGCTGTCAGGCATATTACACTAAACCCTGGCCAGAACTTTGGGTATGTGACCCAAGCTCATCTATCCAAATCAACTATCTCCCTGATCACTGTAATTGGTCCAGAGTAGGACAAATGCCTCAAGTTAGGCCTCTCTGAGACTTTATATGTGGCTACCCCTTGACCTCCAAATCCCATCCTCCTGCCCTGTCATTTCTACCACCACCACCATGGCCAACTAGAGGAAGGCTGTATGAAGTTAAAAAAAGGTATGGTCAGTGCATGGCGAAGTTGGGGAGAAGACAGCAGAGATGAGAGATGAGGAGAGGAGAGACTCTAGGCTTACAGGGGACAGCAGAGAGAGAAGATGCAGGTTATATGATTTTAGTCCCTGGAATACCTGAAGCCAGCTCTTCTAGTAAGCCAGTGTTTCCTATGTTGGGTAAACACATTTGCAGTGGTTTCTGTCATTTGCAACTAACGGACATCTAACAGTTTTTCTAATAGCAAATAGGAATTTTACCAGAGGTTTCAGGGGGGACAGGAACATGATGGCTAACTTTGTGCTGTGAATTCATTGCCTGAGGCTGGCGGGGCCTGAACATCCCACCCAGTAGCAGATGTGTTGAGGTAAACTGTGCCACAAGCTAAGACTTACCCTTTGTGTGCGAATCCCAATCCCATCTGTATTTCAGTCGCCACCTCCTCCTTGCAGCCTTTCCTACCTTGCTTTTCTCTGGTTGTTCCAATCTGCCCAATGAGCGTGCACTCTTTCCCAGCACAGAAACACACCCTTGTTGCTGTCACTTTCCTCTCTACTTTCCTGAAGGCAGCAACTACCAAGTACAGCAAGTAATCATTAAATCCTCACTGGCTGCTCTTGACCCAGCTGAATTTGTGGTGTGAAGAGGACCTAAGGACCGTGTCGTGCCCCAGGCTTCTGAGAAAGAACCTGTGCAGGAGAGGGATATAGACATGGGCTCCGGAGCCTGATGATCACATCTGGCTCTGACATTGATGAGCCATGGAATCTCAGGTAAGGAAGTTACTTACCCTCCCCAAACCTGAGTTTTGATTTCTGTAAAATAGGAACAGTAACCATCATTTTGCAGGGTTGTGGTGAGGAGTAAAGATAGTACATGCCAATCACACCAGGTAGGGGGTGCTCCAAAAATGATAGTTCTTGCACTACTGCCTTAACTAAAGACAGCCAGATGATTGATGGGAATCTTGTGGCCACTGGAGACATGAGTTGTCTGGTGCAGCCTTAGGTGAGGAAGACCGAATTATGAGGTAGAAGCCATTATTAGCCTTATGTCTCTGCTGCATCTTAATTTTGCCCCTCTTCTCCTTGTTTACTGTTATTCTCTAAGTGCTTGTTTTTGTTTTTGTTTTATGAGACACGGTCTCACTCTGTTACTCAGGCTGGACTGCAGCGGCATGAACATGGCTCACTGCAGCCTGGAACCCCCAGATGCAAGCAATCCTCCCACTTCAGCCTCCTGAGTAGCTAGGAGCAGGCACACGCACTGCCACGACTGGCTCATTTTTGTATTTTTTGTAGAAATGGGGTCTTGTCATGTTGCCCAGGCTAGTCTTGAACACCTGGGCTCAAGCAGTCATCCTGCTTTGGCCTCCCAAGGTGCTGGGATTATAGGTGTGAGCCACCATGCCTGGCTTCTGAGTGCTTTAAGGGTATTCCCAGCTGTCCAAGGTCCCCCAGCTCCAAAGAGCATGCCATCTGTGCCTTCGTAGGCTTCCCTTCTCACTGTTATTCCAACCAACCTTTCCCCTTGCTCAGCTAGCCTAATGAATGAATGAGGCTTCTGTGGTTGCGGTTGCTAAGGAATCCACCCTCCCAAATGTGGCTGCATCTTAGTGAGGACCTTTTAAAGTCAAAATACCTGAATCCAGGTGTTTCCAACATTTTCGCCATCTATTACACCTTTTATTATTCTCTCTCTTGTTAATGCTATGTTTCGGAATGGATGTCTTCTCCCAAGGGTAGGATTTGTTTAATAAAATTAATTTTCCCACTTTATTAATTATAGGAATGGTTGCCATTAGGGCTTGCCCAAGAGCATGATACAGTCAGTGTTACCACACAGAGTAAGTTAATTTTTGGCCAAAAGGAAAAAAAATTTTGAAGTACTCATTAACCTGTTTGTGATTCTGGCTGGGTTTGTTGTAATACTGCAAATAATTCAAGTCCCATTACAACCTTTCTGAGGGGCACCCCTACCTGAACTCCCCCTAAAGCTGTCACTTCAGGTAGAGGCCCTGGAGAGGACTGGCCCATGAGCCCCTTACCTGGTAGGTGGTCCCTCTTTGACTGTTACCATTTCCAGCCCCTCTGCTTTCTCCTCACCAGAGCTGGCTTTTACCTGAGTTCATCTGGGCCTCAGAGTACAACGTAAATTGTGCAGAACAATGTTTCTAACTGTTCCACATACCTATGCATTACCATGCGGTCATAATTGGACTTGATTTGGCCATGAAATTCCTTAATTCTGACTACATGTTTTCTCCCACTCGTAAGGTTTATAGGGGGAAGAACAACTCATTTAAATAGGCATATCTTCCTCTGTTCTTTTTCCATCCTCTGCCCCCAAAGCACCACTACCCTACAAACCTCCCGCTGCCCCCCAGGGCCTAGAGAAGGCACTTTAAGGGGATAAGAAAGGATGCATTTTGTAGGAAGCAACCTCCAAGATGAGTTAGGTGAAAGAAGCCATTGTTCTTAACACACATAGTCACCAGCCACAGGCCTGTAAAATAAGCTTAGATTCCTTCAGAAAGGGAGTCTCTTTGAGCAGCCTAGCCCCTTCTAACTAGGTGTACTATCTTCACCTCTTCTTGACCCTCATGAAGTTGGTTTTCTGTCTACACATTTCTCTGCTTAGGCAAGAAAATATGGCTGGGGTGGGGAATCTCTATTCCAGGAGTGTAGTGCTAGAATCCTGGGCTGTCCAACGTTTACCTTGCCTTACTCTCAGCGTCCCTGTCTTCCTTGGGAAATCTCACCGTCTAGGTGGGAAGTAGGTTCCATGTTGTCTCTCTCTCACTACAGAGCCACCATGGAACAAAACCTTGAAAGAGGCCCTGCCTCGAGAACAGCCTGGCCAACATGGTGAAACCTCAGCTCTACTAAAATACAAATAAAATTAGCCGGGCATAGTGGCTCACCTGTAATCCCAGCTACTCAGGAGGCCGAGGCAGGAGAATCGTTTAAGCCTGGGAGGCAGAGGTTGCAGTGAGCCGAGATTGTGCCACTGCCCTCCAGCTTGGGCAACAGAGCGAGACTCTGTCTCAAAAGAAAAAAAAAAAGAGGCCCTGCCAAGCTGGTGCTCCTGCCAGACTCTTCAGCCAACCAAGCAAGGAGATGTGGAGGTTGGAGAACAACAGCCACAAGGCCTGTTTCTATTGCCTGGCCCTCCAGAGTGTCCCTGGATCCTGCCTATTGTCCACACTGGGTTCTCTACCCTCCCATCAATTCTATGAGTCCCTGACTTCCAATAATTTCCTTTTTGCATAAGATGGTCTCAGTTGTTCTCACCCTGTCTAGTGGCTAGGGAAAAAAAGAAAAGACGGTCTCAGTTTCTGATGACTACAATCATGAACCCTAACGGATTGTGGTATTATCCTCAAGGTGAATGAATCTTCTGGACAAGCAGATATAATAATATCATCTATTATTTGTGTCTCTGTTGCCAACATTTCTGACTCTGTGTTTTGCTGTTTATTGCTCACTTAACTAAAAAGCTTCACATTCTAATACAATGAATTGGAATAAGATGGCTAGAGAAAGATCAGGACAATATCAGAGTAGGGAACAAACAATTCTAAAAGAGTCTAGTTGTGCAACCTATTGCTCAAGATAGCACCTAAACATCATAATTATAGCATTTGGGGACAACTAAAATGATTGATTTTCCAGAAAATATCTGTTGTTTAATTACAGGATCATATGGGTCTTTTGGCAACCAACAGATGCCAAAACAGACTTTAAGCACCATCTTGAGAAACTTGTGATTTGCTTAGTGTGCTTTTAATTTAAAGCATATGGTTTCACATTCAACTGCAGTGTCCAAAATGAAGACATTAGCAATGAATCACTCTATTGGAGAAAATGCAGTGCTCCCGGACCAGGTCTTTTGGTCTGTGTACTCAAATGGTTCTGTTTAGAGGCATAAACACAAAGCAGCTCTGCCTGCTTCAGCCGGCTGTTCCTGGGATTCATGAGACATCAAAGGGCCTCACGAACGAATTCCCCTGCAATGCACAGTGCTTGGCACCGTGGTCTGCCTCCATCTGAATAAACAGAGTGCAGTTTGGTCACTGGAAACTAGGATTAGAATGATCAGAAGGCCAAAAAATCATTTATTTTGTGGCAACTTTTCCTTTTTGAATCTCTCAGCCTTCTAGCTTAGTCTGACACTTCATGGCCCTTGGGGAATCCAACTATCCTGTGTGGAAATTCAGAACTGCAGCCTTTATACTAAGAACCACGCTATGGCTACAGGCCACAGACCTGAGTCCATTGGGACCACATGTGGTCTACCTGCTGGTGAGGGATGGCAGTAAGGACACAGTGTAGTTGTAAGGATGTGGGCTCTGGACTTACATGGCCCAAATTTGTATCAACAAGCCATTTCCAAGTTATGTGAACTTGGGTAAAGGGGTCCTGGGCTTCAGTTTCAGAATCTATAAAATGGTAATAACAGTACAAATCTTTCAGAGTTGTTACGGGAATTAAATGAAATTACTCATGTCCAGAGCTAAGCTAAGAATCTAGTACATAAAAAGCTATAAAAATATAGTTAACCATTATTGTCATTATTATTACAATTATTATTAGAAATGGGTCCTGCCTCTTTGCTTCAAGTCCTTTCATGCCTCTGCTTAAATTCAATGCATATTTAATGAAGTGCCTACTGCAGGTCAGATCTGGTGTGTTAGATGCTTTTACGTACTTCTCAGAGCGCTGCATGGCTTGAAAAATCGCTTTTGTATTTCTCTGTTCATTTTCCTCAGTGCTTCCACCCATCCTGTCTTCATTTCACCCTACAGGACATTCTCCCTCACTCCTCATTGTGTTCTTAGTCATTCTCTATCTCTGCAGCACACAGTAGTAAGGACTACATCAAGCTAAAGCATAGAATACTGTTAGCATAGAATACCCATTTGACTATACTCCAGGCAGTTACATCAAAGGAGAGGCATTTCAGAAGGTGAATCCAATTTGTTTTATTTTCCAAAGTGAGCTCTGGGTAGAAAATCTATTACTCCCAAAGATTTGCAGTAACTCTTTACATGTTAGGCACAGTAATCTGTTGTCAAATATAGCTGTTCCAAGTATCTTTTTTCCATTTGTTATTGCTTGTTTGTTTTTACTGTTAAAAGGGTTTTTGTTTTTGTTTTTGGTTTTGGTTTTTTGCCTGTAATCCCATAATCCCAGCACTTTGGGAGGCTGAGGCAGGCGGATCATTTGAGGTCAGGAGTTTGCGACCAGCCTGGTCAACATCGTGAAACCCCGTCTCTACTAAAAATACAAAAAATTAGCCGGGCATGGTGGCGGGCACCTGTAATCCCAGCTACTTGGGAGGCAGAGGCAGGAGAATTGCTTGAACCTGGGAGGCGGAGGTTGCAGGGAGCCGAGATTGTGCCACTGCACTCCAACCTTGACGACAGAGTGAAACTCCAGCCCAGACCAAAAAAAAAAAAGGTTTTTTTGATGTACTCAGCTCAATACTTTAGAGTGCTCACCCTTAGCCTCATGCTTAGAAAAATCTTTCCCACCCTGCGATTACATATTCACCCATATTTGCTTTTATCACTTTTCAAGTTTTTTAATATTTAGATTTAATACAAATATCCTTAAAATGTTTATCTTTAAACTGTCTAGGATTTATCTAGCAAAAATTATTAACTTCATAAGTCAGCCATGATTGTTGATTATTTTCCCCCCCTGGAGATCTTGCCTTGCTTCTTATGGCAGTGATGGCTCTGGGAAGGCAGTAATGAAGGAATGCAGAAATGGTCCACTGGATGTAAACAGCAGAGAACTCTGAAGATAAGCCCTTCCTTGTTTTTTTTTTTTTAATTATTATTATTAGTTTATTAGTATCATCTAGGACTCAGATGTTCGTATTCCTCCTGAAATTACATAAACAAATGCAAATGGAAATAATCCAAGTCAAAATTATACAACAAAACAACACTCCATCACAAAAGCATGTAAAATTATAAGAACGCAGCCAGGCGTGGTGGCTCACGCCTGTAATCCCAGCACTTGGGGAGGCCGAGGCGGGCGGATCACCAGGTCAGGAGATCGAGACCATCCTGGCTAACACGGGTGAAACCCCATCTCTACTAAAAAAATACAAAAAATTAACTGGGCGTGGTGGCAGGCGCCTGTAGTCCCAGCTGCTCGGGAGGCTGAGGCAGGAGAATGGTGTGAACCCAGGAGGCAGAGCTTGCAGTGAGCCGAGATCGTGCCACTGCACTCCAGCCTGGGTGACAGAGTGACACTCCATCTCAAAAAAAAAAAAAAAAATTATAAGAACACTTTTAAAATACTGGCACTTTAAGAAAATGATAATCTCGAAAACCACAAAATTGCCAAATTGTTCCCTAAACTGCTAAGCAGATAAACATGACTAATGAATGAGTTTGGGTTTTGTAAACAAAAATCATTCAAATAAATTGAACAATTCATACTGAAATGCAAAGTTTAAGTGCCTTCCTCCTATCTACTTGGATTTATAAAGGGGCAAACCGTAATATAGGAAATGTATACCCTATTTTAAAAGCTGGCCCAATTAATTAAAAATACTTTTAATGGAAAGTCTCATTTCTTGAGCAGTCCATATTTAGATAAATGGGAAAAGACATCTATAGCCAGCATTTTCATAGTCTTCACTGAGACTAATGTCAACAAAAAATTTAATTTGGCAGACTTGTATTTTAAGCTCACGCTTTTGGGGATACATTCTCAGGTCTTCTTTAACATGAGAACTGCAAAATATCACTGCCATTACATGGTAATGGGAGTTAAAGAACAGAGTCCTCATGTAAAGGATAGAGCATCCTTTTCTGTTAGTCCTTCAAGGACAGACTTTCAAAATGTTTGCTTCTAATAATCCCATGCTGTGAGTAGATTGATTACTCTTCAGTTTGTAAATATAAGTGGGCTATGTGAAATTTCTTAACTGATCAAGATTTTGGATTTTCAGTTATGGATGAAAACTATCTCAACTTAACTTTACCCCTGTTATGATATGCAGGGTATGTAGACAAAAGCTTGTTACTAGCTAACTATATGAAAGAATAAACATGGTAATAATTCATGTGATTCAAAATGGGCAAAAGCAAAAGACTAGCTTCCCCTCAAGAAGAAAAATTTCAGACCTATGAAAAGGACAATACTAATAAAAAAAAAACTGTATTTACTTGGAAGCATTCAGAATGTCAACAAAACAGCTGTAACTTTTTTTTTTTTCTTTTTTTTGCAATTACAAAGTGGTATTCAGTTAACAGAACAACAATTATTTCATATAAGCTGGATCAGAGACAACTAAAGATAAAAAACTGTCATCCCCATAGATAACTAATTTGTGCTGTGCACCAAGAAGAACCTGCTTGAGATTTCCACTCCAGTTTACAACCCCCATACTGTACCAGGCAAGGTTAGTGGCTATTGAAAATACCACCAGGACAGGGCTCTCTAAAGACACATTTGGTAGTGTGTTAACTATACAAGAAAAGACACTGTACAGTGTAAAAACAAATCTTACACAGGCTTACATTTTAATTGTTTTTTCTTTAAAAGGAGTGAGTTGTGTACAGGGGGGTTAAATGCTTTATAGACAGGGAAGAAAACTATGCTAGAACCAACTTATTCATCCATCATCTTCTTCATCTTCCTCCTCCTCATCATCTTCCTCATCTTCCTCCTCTTCCTTCTTTTTCTTGCTTTTTTCAGCCTTGACAACTCCCTCTTTTGCTGTATCAGGCTTTCCTTTAGCTCGATATGCAGCAGTATCCTTTTCGTGTTTTTGCTTCAGCTTGGCAGGCTACTTCTCACAAGGCTGCTTGTCATTTGCAGCAGTGTTATTCCACATCTCTCCCAGTGTCTTCGCAACATCGCCAATGGACAGGCCAGGATATTCTCCTTTGATTTTTGGGTGATAGAGCAGAACAGGAAAAAGGCCAAAGGAGGCCTCTTGGGTGCATTGGGATCCTCTAACTTCTTTTTTGTCTCCCCTTTAGGAGGGATAGAGGTTTTCATTTCTCTTTCATAATGGGCCTTGTCCACCTTTGCGATATCTTCAAATTTTCCTTTCTCTTTAGCAGATGTAGTCTTCCACCTCTCTGAGCACTTCTTAGAAAACTCTGAGAAGTTGACTGAGGCATCTGGGTGCTTCTTCTTATGCTCCTCCCGACAAGTTTGCACAAGAAAATGTATATGATGACATTTTGCCTCTCTGCTTGTTAGGGTCTCCTTTGCCCATGTTATTTTTCCTCAGCAAGGCATAGAGTCGCCCAGTGCCCATCTGGCTCTCACTTGCCCTGGCACTGTCTCTATGGAGCTCAATGTACTGCAGTGGCTGTGAGAGTGGGAGCCAGGCATAGCCTCCTCACCCTCTCCGCTCTGTAACATTACCCTTCCTTGTTTTTATATAGTTTAAAGATTTATAGCGATATACTGTAATAACAGCCTTTTAATTTGGGTTTTCTGCTGCACTTATAACAATGTTTTGAATACAGAGTGCATCACTGTTTATTAATAGGATTTATCTTCTCAAGTGTGCTAGGGCAGGAAAAACAGTTAAATTCACTCTTAGGTCCTTTTCACTTTTTGCTTCTGCTGTTCCCACTCCAGCCAAGGCTTTCATCACCTCGGTTGGACTATTATAATGTCTTTTTTGATTCTCTTCTTTCTCTCTCTCCTCTAAATTATTCTGCATGCCACTGCCAATTACTATATGTCATCCTCCTAATCAGAAGCTCCAATGTCTCCCCAGAGCCCATGGGATAAAAGACAAAATCTTTAAGAATGACTTCCGCCAGGCGCAGTGGCTCACGCCTGTAATCCCAACACTTTAGGAGGCCGAGGAGGGCGGATCACCTGAGGTCGGGAGTTCGACACCAGCCTGACCAACATGGAGAAACCCCGTCTCTACTACAAATACAAAACTAGCCAGGTGTGGTGGCACGTGCCTGTAATCCCAGCTACTTAGGAAGGCTGAGGCAGGAGAATCACTTGAACCCGGGAGGCGGAGGTTGCGGTGAGCCGAGATCATGCCATTGCATTCCAGCCTGGGCAACAAGAGTGAAACTCCATCTCAAAAAAAAAAAAAAAGAAAAAGAAAAGGAAAATACAAAATACTATGCATTTGCTATATAAGCAATTTGATAGCCCATAGAATATTTATTTTATTCTAAAAGATTGTTTCTCTAAACATCTTAAAACTTTCATGTTTTTTCTCTTCTCATTATTCCGATGGCATAGATTAGTGTCGCTGATATCCCCAGATTTCATAGATGAAAGAGTCACACAAACATCAGCCACCTTTTCTTACCACAAAATAGGAAAACAGTAGTTATTCCCAATCCAATTGTCTTTGGGATTTAGGATGACAGTTGTCTACTTCATATTGGGTAAAGGTTTTGTGTGCTTTTAGGCAAAGGTTTTGTTTAATCATTCAAGAAAATTTTTGGTTTCGTTTTTAAAATGCTTAGAAAAACATAAATATTCATCAATAGAAACTTGTTAACATAATGGTACATCCATAAAATGGAATACTATGGAACCATGAATAAGAATGACATAGCTATATCATCATGGACCACATAACAATGTTGTGATCAATAATGAACCACATATAGGATGGTGGCCCCATAAGATTATAATACCATATTTTTGCTGTACCTTTTCTAAGTTTACATATGTTTAGATACACAATTTTTTACCACTGTGTTATAATTGCCTACAGTATTGAGTATGGGAACATGCTATACAGGTTTTTAGCCTAAGAGCAACAGGTTATACCATATAGCTTAGGTATCTAATAGACTATACCGTCTATGTTTGTGTAAGTACACTATAGGTTATTCCAACGAAGACAAAATTGTCTAATGGCACACTTCTCAGAACATATCCTCATTGTTAAGCGATGCTTGACTTTATGCAAAAGCCTCCATGTTATATTGAAATATGAAAAAAGCAAGGCACAGAGTGTGTAAATATGCTCACATTTGAGGGTTTTGTTTTTATTTTTATTTTTGTTTTACAGGCAGGAGATGTAGCCTTAGAATTTTATGTATATAGAACAGTTCACACAAGACAGCAATGGCAACAGTTTCCTCTGGAGCAAGGGCTAGGGTTCCGGGGAGGACCTACTTATTCATCATCTTTTGTGCTATTTAACTTTTTTTCTATACCTAAAGTGTGTGAATTTTTTCAATTAAAACTGTTAATTAAACGTTTTAAAAATAAAACGTTTTAAAAATGAAATTTTACCCTCATTTAATGACCCTTAAGCGAAGAGGGAAGTGAACTATATCAACAGATACAGAAACCAGCTAGGTCAGCACTTTTGAGTTAGAGAGGAACAATAACTCTTTCTGAAACAGAAGAACATTCTTCAGTGACTGCATATCATTCAGAACTTAAGCAACAAAAAAAGACAAAGCAGGGATAGAAAAGCTGTAATAATTAAAGCAACCCAAACAATTTCCTTCCAGATATGTGAGAAAAGAAAGTAGAAGAGAAGGTGACCATTAAGGAACATGGTATTCCAGAAAGAGGCCACACAGTGCAGTTGCGCACATGTATAGCAAGTTAACTAGTTCTCAAGTCTCCATTTTTGCTGATGGTAGAAAACAATCTGGTAGCTTCCAGGTAAACTCAATCACTTATAGGATTTTTCATACTCTCTCTTTAATATAAATACTCAGTTAATTTAGGCTTCTCCTCCCTCACCTTTCTTCTTTTATCCCCTTCTTAGCCAAATTTTAAAACATTTTTTACTATATCTGTTATCTGTATTTCCCCCTAGAGAACTCTTTGGGTCCTATCCCTGTCCTGAAACACATTATCAGGGTTGCCAAAGACCTCCAGGTTGCCAGATCCAGAGGGTCTTCTCTGTCGTTTTCTCATTCTGCCTCTCAGCAGGATTTGACCAGGCTGACCCATGGTTTTCTTAAACCACTCTCTTCTCAGCTTCTGTGAAGACTCACCCTTCTGGCTTTCCCCCAGCCTCATGGCTGCTCTTTGTTTCCTCTCAAACCTCTAAATGCCAGAGTTCCTCAGGCATCAGAGAACCTTTTCTCTTCTCCCTTTATATTTATTCTCCAAGCCTGAAATTCCACTGATATGTTGACGATGCCCCAGTTCATATGTCCAGCCCAGATTGTTTCTCTGGATTTCAGACACAAACAGAGCTTCCTACTTGATATCTCCACTCAAATGTTTCCAGGGTATCCCATGCTTAGCGTGTCCAGAACGGAACTCTTGATCCCCTCATGTCTTGAAAACTTAATCCTCCCTTGGTATTTCCTGTTTTAATAAGTGGCATCATGTTTGGCTGGGTGCGGTGGCTCATGCCTGCAATCCCAGCACTTTGGGAGGCAAAGGGGGCGGATCACCTGAGGTCAGGAGTTCAAAACCAGCCTGGACAACATGAGAAAACCCCATCTCTACTAAAAATACAAAAAAAAAAGAATAGTCAGGTGTGGTGGTGGGCACCTGTAATCCCAGCTACTCAGGAGGCTGAGGCAGGAGAATCACTCGAACCCGGGAGGCAGAGGTTGTAGCGAGCTAAGATCATGCTACTGCACTCTAGCCTGGGCGACAGAGTGAGACTCCGTCTAAAAAAAGAAGGAGTGGCACCAATGTCCACCCAAGGATCCAAGCCAGAAGCCTGGGAGCCATTCTTGATGGTCTCTCCTTTCCCTCATTTTCCACATCTAGTGCATCAGCAAATTCTGTTTTGACCTTCTGCATACATCTTGATTTTGTCCGTTTCTCTTCCTCTTCACTGCCACAATCCTGGTCCAGATAACCATCACCTCTGACCTGTAGTAGCCTCCTCACTGGTCCCCTCACTTCGCCTCTGGTGTCATTACATATATGGGACCCCCACCAGAGACGGCGATCAGTGTTGAAGAAATAAACTGCTTCATGTTTTCTTTCTTCACATTTTCCTTCCATAGCTTCCCACTGACTTTAAGAAAAATTCAAACTCCCTCCCTGGCCATCAAAGCTCTGTATGACCTGTCCATACTCCATTTCTTCAGCTTTACCTCACATCACGATCCCCTTCCTCACTACAGTCCAGCTGCACTGGGCAGATCTGATCTGCCTCCGGGACGTGGAGATGGCATCTGCATTATGCTGTCCCCTCAGCCTGGAACACTCTTCTCATTCTTCAGACCTCAACCATCAACTCCTCAGAGAGGCCATCACCCACCACCATATCCTTGAGTTCCTTTTCCCCTGTAATTTTGACTTAAAACAACCTATTTGTTTCCTCGCCTGCAATTATTGTTTATAGTGAAACTTCATCACTAGAATGAATGAAAATCTCCATGAAGGTATCAGTCATGTCTGTCTTGCCCACCTAATACATTCCTAGAAAGTGACACATGGAGGATGTTCAATCAGTGATGAGTATTGTTGTGGCTTTAGGAATGCGTAAATATTTGCAACATTTTCTCTAACTCTGCTATGATGTTCCTTATAAAAATAAAACACAGGCCGGGCGCAGTAATCCCAGCACTTTGGGACGCCAAAGTGGGTGGATCACCTGAGGTCAGGAGTTCGAGACCAGCCTGACCAACATGGAGAAACCCTGTCTCTACTGAAAATACAAAATTAGCTGGGCGTGGTGGTGCACGCCTGTAATTCCAGCTACTTGGGAGGCTGAGGCAGGAGAATCACTTGAGCCCGGGAGGTGGAGGTTGCTGTGAGCCCAGATCACGCCATTGCACTCCAGCCTGGGCAAAAAGAGCAAAACTCCGTCTCAAAAAATAAAACAAAATAAAATACAAGCAATAAACATGCTCTTCTCTTAATAATTATAGTCTTGGAGGAAAAGCATTCATAAGTAGAAATTTGTATTCCTATTTTTCCCAGTTATAATAAGTCAAATTGTATGAGATTATTGCTTTTAGAGAGTTTGTTACTACCAAACAACAATTTGAAAAGGTACAAACTCACATATTTAGTTTAAGCTATTGTATCAGTTGGGATAGACTAGATTATGATGCAGAAATAAAGAATCCTCACAACTTAGTGGCTTACAACCACAAAGGTTTCTTTCGCACTTGTGCTATGCTACGTGGGTCGGCTGCGGCTCTGCTCTGTGTCCTCTTCACTCCAGAACCCAGGCTGATACAGCAGTTTTCATCTCGATCATCCTGGGGGTTATGGCAGAGACTTGGCAAACCACACTCTAGTTTCTATCTACAAATACACATACCCTTTTAGCCCACATTTCACTGGCCAAAGGAAGTGACACCACCATTCCTGAATTCAGCAGGGTAGAGAAGTGAATCTTTCTGCTGGGAGAGGCACTTCAGGGGTCGGAACACAGATATTTAGTGTAAAAGTAATACAGACTATCCCAGTTAGCCTGAGCAGCTAATGTTTTCACCTGGTAGTAGCTAGCTACATTTTAGTTATTAATATACATCCTAGCAGTAAATAGGACTAAGCTTATGCCATTTAGCCTATTCATAAATGCAATATTATATGGTAAAAATACCTACATTAGTGTTCTGACCTGTGCTTAACATTTCATAATAATGTAGGTTTCTTGTATTTAGTAGAAGCTCTAGGTAAAGGAACAAAGCTTGTAGAAATCAGGAATTCTAAAGAATAACAGAAATCCCTCTGCTTTGCTTGTTGATTTGAAAGATATGTTTTGTAAAGGAGAAGTAATATAATTAGGGGTCACTGACTTTTGATGTTCTGTTTTAAACTTGTATACATTTAAGGATACCTATAGACAAAATCCAGAAATGCTTATGAAGTTGCCTGAAATTTGGGGACAGGTACACTTCTGGAGGTTTCCTATTCTAAGTTAATGCCATGATGTAAAGAATAGTTACAGGCGAGGCAGAGGTTGCAGTGAGCTGAGATTGGGCCACTGCACTCCAGCCTGGATGACAGGGTGAGACTCCATCTCAAAAAACAAAAAAGAAAAAGAAAAAAGAAGAGTTACAGACATCAGAATGGTTTGGGAGCATATGGATTCTGGGGTAATTTTATTACTTACTTGCTACGTACCTTCTCTTTCTACAAGATACAGATATTTATAATATGTAAGTGCCACAGACTTCTGAGTACAGTTCATGGGCAACGAAAGAACTGATAATCAATTAATAGACATTAAAAGGATGTAAGTACTTTGTAAGCATTACTTTGACTTCCCAGTGGAATTATACAAGACTGAAAGATCCAAAAGTCAACCACGAGAAGTTCCCATTAATGATGAACAGCATTTCTCTTATCCTCTCCTTTGCTTCTCCAGAGGTGGTACAGATTCTTATTACCGTTTAAATGTCCTTTGCGTAGATGCGCTCAGAAAGACATCACCCAATAGGAAAAAAACCTTTTAACTTTGCTTATGGTCCCAGTATGCTTCAACTGGCTTATTCAAGCCCAAAGAGAGAGAGCGAGCAAGAGAGAGAGAGAGAAAGAGTATATGTGTGTGTGTGTGTGTGTGTGTGTGTGTGTGTGTGTGTGTGTGTGTGTGTGTGTGTGTGTTTCAGCACTTCCAGCCTCTCATGAAATTAACCATTGATCTAAAAGTCAGAGATGCAAATCCAGAGAAAACTGGAAGCATTCCAGGGCCCACAATATAAAGTTAATTACCTAAGGAAAACTACAAGAAAGACTTTTGTTTTCCACCAAAATCTCCTCCCCAGGCTGTTAGCTATGTCGTACATGGGCCCAATCGATATATTAGCGCTTGAGAACCAAAGTCCCTTGGAATAAATTAATCTGTCAGGGAAAGCAATAAACAAAGAACAAATTAACATGTTTTAAGACATTGCTTAAATTTTCATAAATATAGACCTTGAGACGGGATGATGAGTTCCCAGGAGCCAAAGCTAATATTTGGTTGTAATTAAGAGTTGCTCTTTCATGTTTCTTCTGATGTAGATGGGAAATCACCCACGTGCTTGCTGAGTTCCTTGCCCATACTTCTTCACAAATGCCACTGTTTACTTCATTAATGAGCAGTGGGTGCCTCACACATTATACTGGCATACTTAGCTTGTTTCACCTCTAGCTAACATTAACATAATGGAAAACTATACACAAATATACACACACACACACATACATACCACACACACACACACGTCATACAAGCAGGTATTCCTTCAGGAATCTCCATATATTTTTAGTGGCTCAAAAGGACTTAATGGCCTAATACATGATATACTAGACCCATCCAAGAGGCTGATGTTCATACCTCAGACCTCTGTTGCTAACAACCCCTACGTGCCCTTCACTGTGTGCAGGTGTGGAGCGAAATTGCTGACGATTAGCAGGGAGAGAGACAACTGTGTAAGTTACTTATTTGTAAGGACTCATTTAAATACAAGCACCAGAAAAAATCTATCTCAAACCAGCGTAGACCAAAAGACAATTTATTGGGGTCCAATGATGTCATTAGGCTGCTGTTTCTTTCTCCCTGTGGTTCAGTGCTGCTTATTCTCAGGAGGTGACATTATCAGTGCTGGTAAAGTGGCCACTGCCAGCCCTGAGCCTGCATCCATGAAGTAGAACTCAAGATCCCAAAAGACAAAGGGCTGTCCCTCTTCCAGTGTCCGTATCTCAGATCTCCTAGAGGAACTTCAGCCCTGCCTGGGTCCTGTGCCCACTCCTGAACTAATTAATCACTCTGGGTGTGGAAAGGTGGGCCAGGCCCAGGACATGTGTTCAAATTGATTTGGAAAGAGGCAGACCGGGGAGATCAGCCACATCCAAACACCTGCAAAGGAAAGAGGAGACTCTACCACAGCAGAGGGCTAGAGATGTTAGGTCAAACAACCAATGTCCACCTCAAGAATTTTATTTCCAAGGCCGGGCGCGATGGCTCACGCCTGTAATCCCAGCACTTTGGGAGGCCGAGGCAGGCAGATCACAAGGTCAAGAGATCGAGACCATCCTGGCTAACCCAGTGAAACCCCATCTCTACTAAAAATACAAAAACAAAATTAGATGGGCGTAGTGGTGGCCACCTGTCGTCCCAGCTACTCAGGAGGCTGAGGCGGGAGAATGGTGTGAACCCAGGAGGTGGAGCTTGCAGTGAGCCGAGATCATGCCACTGCACTCCAGCCTGGGCGACAGAGCGAGACTTTGTCTCAAAAAAAAAAAAAAAAAAAAAAAAAGGACTTTTACTTCCAGTGTATTCACCATGTCCAATTGCTGAATGAGCTGATTTACAGAAGAGGCCAAGATAGAGATCCTTGTGTTTATATAGCAAGTCCGAGCTCTGTTAACAAAACTGAATACCCTCTATCAGGTGGTCAAGTAACTCTCTATCAAGTTCTAAACAAAAACTCACTATAGGTCTTTAAAAACTAAAATGAGGACTGGGCGCGGTGGCTCAAGCCTGTAATCCCAGCACTTTGGGAGGCCGAGACGGGCGGATCACAAGGTCAGGAGATCGAGACCATCCTGGCTAACACGGTGAAACCCCGTTTCTACTAAAAAATACAAAAAAACCTAGCTGGGCGAGGTGGCGGGCGTCTGTAGTCCCAGCTACTAGGGAGGCTGAGGCAGGAGAATGGCGTGAACCCGGGAGGCGGAGCTTGCAGTGAGCTGAGATCCGGCCACTGCACTCCAGTCTGGGCGACAAAGCGAGACTCTGTCTCAACAACAACAAAAAAAAAAACAAAAAAAAAAAACTAAAATGAGGTACCTACATATGTTTCTTTTCCCAGTTGTGGTAGCTCTCTCAAATGAATTTAAATAGCTTCCTACTTCCCACTACATCTTACTTGATGGAATGTATCTGTGCTAATTATCTTATTACTTACTGTTACTAAAGCATACCCAGGAAAAACCAACAGCATACAGTACTTTTTATCAGTTGACAACTTTTAAAATGCTAATTTCTGTGTTTGCATAATTTCATAACTCAGCACACTTGAGGATTTTGCATTTGGGTAGTAGACGAAATTTGAATTGCTTATTTTGATGTGAGATGCTTGTTCTAATTATTGAGCAATTTATATATTGTGAAGCTAGTTTATATAATTCTCAATACATGTACACAGAGCTGGAAATATGTTAATATTCTCCAAAGCTATACTATCAGGGAAAAGAGAATAGTCTCCGAACCAAGTAGTTGCAGATCCATGAAGCCAGAGGAGTCGCTGAGTCTGTTCTTTTTGGGAAGCAAGATAAGCATGGCTGGTGCTTTATTAACCTATATGTAGGACTCAGATTTACCCCAGTGAAAGGCATGGCAAATTCATCAGGACTACAGACAAACCATGTTCTGAGATGGATGGGATTAGCAGGTCAGTCCCCTCGGCAACTGGAGGGGCACCACCTAGATCCTTATGAAGCGGAGATTTGGCTGATTAAAAACACTCTGCCTCAAAATTACTTACATAACATCCATCATGTAGAAGCAGTATGTTTAACCCATGATTGGAGGAACATTTTTAAGTAAATATTCTATCGACAATGATTGGGCTCTTTTTGTTTGTTTGTTTTTTTAAAGGGCAAGGGCCAGACTCATTCTGGCAAAATAGAATCCCCAAAGACCAGCCCCTGGAATAACACTTACTGCAGCAAAGCTTCATGTAAAATGTGTAAAATGTGTGTGAAAAAAAAAATTTGCACAAAATGCAGATGTTGAGGACAGTGGGGACAGTGGGAATTCTACAGATTGGAAATGAAATCAGGAGTAGTTCAGTGTTTTCTCCTTGAAAGTTATATTCCTGGGGATGGGAGAGGACCAGGCAGGAGAATTCAAAAGCCTCCTAGTACTGCATTCAATAAAATAAAAAGAAGACAGTATGCTAAAGAGACTAGCAATAACATTTCATAAATCTTTGAAAATAGCAACCATGGGTATAGCACAATTAATTTCTATACGCTATCTCTTGTTCACAGGGAACTTGTCAGTTTCTCCCTCCCTATAGCTTCAGTGAGGAGTTATGGATTTATTTTGCTCTGCTACAAGTGAATAGACTGAAGCAGGGTTTTTCCTCCTATGTGGACCTACATCCAAACATAGAAACTTCACAGATCAATTTTTGAATTCCATTTCCTCCTTGGCCCAAAAATGCTTCTCAAAAAATAGAAAAATATGTTGTCTTTAGCATCGTAATGGATCTCCAGGCCAGTTCTCAGGGACACTGAGTCCTACTCACAGAGCAGCAGTGGACTGTCTGACCACACCTTCCCTTGATACCTGGGCAGGATAGGATAGCCTGGACTCAGCCATCCCTTCCCTAAAAATCTGCACTCCCACCAGTTACCATAAACTAATGCATTGTCTTGTCTGTCACCTGTTCTACTCTTTGGTCCAGCTCCCATGAACCCAAACATTTTACAGGAAAGAGCATGACAGGGCAGGCCAACCCTGGTGGCGCAAGGGCCACCCTTAGTGTGTGTTTGCATCAAGGGGTTTGTGTGAGGTGTCATCAGATCTTGGGAAAGGAAGCTTGGCAGTGCCAGTACTCAGGGCCTTAGGGACAGCAGGGCTAGTCATTGTGCCCTGACCTACAATTCCTTTTTTGTGTAAATATCTCTATCACTTTCTAACATTCTATATACCACACTTATTTATTACCCCTATTGTTTATTGTGTCTGCCCCTCATTAACTGCTAAACTCCATAAGGGCAGACATCTTTGTTCACTACCACATCCCCAGCATGTAGAACAAAGCCAGGCACAGAGTAGGCACTGAATAAAATCAAATGAGCAATAAGGAACAGATATCACCATCAGGAAGAAAAGGAGTCTGACACACTGACCCACAGGTAGCAGTGGAGGCAGGAGTTAGAGGGAGCGATGATTCTGGGTTCAACACGACAATTGATATTTGAGCTCATCTTACCTCACCTAACCTGGTGCAGGTATTGCATGGAGGAAGAGACCATGCTTGTGAACAAGTGAGAGGCCTTGTCAAATTCCCTAATACTTCAAGACAAGCAACCTTACTGTGCAGCTTTCTTAGCAGAGCATGACCCAAGGAAGATGTCTCCTCTCTCACTTTAGAAAGACTCAGGCACTGTCTTTTTGAGGACTAGAAGCTCTCACAGGCTGCGTGCATCAGAAGCGATTTGTCCTTGGTAAGCAGGGAGGCCGATGCAAAGCACTGTGACCAGGGGCAACACTCAGCTTAGGGTGTGGACTGGCCATCCTGAGCAGGCAACTCCGGTAATGCGGAAAGCAGGGCCATACTCCAGCCTCTCTCACCACCCACCTGGAGCTCTTTAGGAACTTCCCAGCTACCCTCCAGCTTTCACAAACTATTCTGTGTACCAACAACAGATCATCTCTATTAATCTCACTCACTCTCTGCAATTACTTTTCAGAAGCATGAAAACAACCTTCCGTTAACTTTTGGTTTGGAGTGCTGAACACAATCCAGACTGCCAGCTCTTAGTTCCCACCACTACCTGCAATCCAAGTTCACACTGGCACTGATGGGACTTCACAGAAGAGGTTGTTCCATTTGATATCTGAAGTCTATGTTGAACTCTGACACACACCTCAGTCCTTCCACCCTCTACCTAGAGCATCCAAGTTCCACATTAATCCTTCCTTCTCTGCTACCACACCTGAGATTCTAAGCACTATTGCTGAAAAGCATATTAATGCAGATTGATGCCACTCACAAAATCATCATCTCCAATCCTAGCTGGGCCTTTAACACTCTCCCAAGTCTGAGTCCTGTGATGGTTAATACTGAGTGTCAACGTAATTGGATTGAAGGATGCAAAGTATTGATCCTGGATGTGTCTGTGAGGGTGTTGCCAAAGGAAATTAACATTTGAGTCAGTGGGCTGGGAAAGGCAGACCCACCCTTAATGTGGATGGGCACCATCTAATCAGCTGCCAGTTTGGCTAGAATATAAAGCAGGCAGAAAAATGTGAAAGGACGAGACGAGCCTCCCAGCCCACATCTTTCACCCATGCTGGATGCTGCCTGTCCTCGAACATGGGACTCCAAGTTCCTCAGTTTTGGGACTCAACTGACTCTCCTTGCTTCCCAGCCTGTAGATGGCCTATTGTGGGACCTTGTAATCATGCAAGTTAATACTTAATAAACTCCCCTTAATATATATATCCTATTAGTTCCATCCCTCTAGAGAACCCTGATTAATACAAAAGTCCCGAACAAGCTCCCACTCCCATCCCCTTCTGCATTCTATTTCAAGATTCCATCCCTCTCTTCAATCCTCGTGCTCTCTCTCCCACCTCCCCTACCACTAGGGTGTAGCAGCAGCAATGGGGCATAACAAAGGGGGCATGGACTTTGGTGAAAAATGAATCCTGGGTTGACTCTCTGCTTCTTAGTTGGATAAACCTAGTGATTTATCTTTTTCTGCAAAATGAGGACAATAATTCTCACCTTGTAAGGTTGCTAGAGTATTAAATGAGATAATTTATATAAGGCATCGAGAACACCACCTGACACAAAGCACACCACTCAACACACAGTAGCTATTATGATGGGGATCATCATTGTCAGCTGACTATCTGGATTCCTGGGCTCTCTTTGGAGTAAAGAGAGGCCACAAGGTAGGAATTCCCTTTACTTCCGGCTGGAATTTCCAAAGGTTTTTTGTTTTGTTTTGTTTTTTGTTTTTTGTTTTTTGTTGTTGTTGTTTTGAGATGGAGTCTCGCTCTGTCGCCCAGGCTAGAGTGCAGTGGCCGGATCTCAGCTCACTGCAAGCTCCGCCTCCCGGGTTTACGCCATTCTCCTGCCTCAGCCTCCCAAGTAGCTGGGACTACAGGCGCCCACCACCTCGCCCAGCTAGTTTTTTGTATTTTTTAGTAGAGACGGCATTTCACCTTGTTAGCCAGGATGGTCTCAATCTCGTGACCTCATGATCTGCCCGTCTCGGCCTCCCAAAGTGCTGGGATTACAGGCTTGAGCCACCGCACCCGGCCGGAATTTCCAAATGTTAAATCCACCTGAATCCATCATGAGCTGACCCTGCCATTTCCACAAACAAGTTGCTCTTCCTGCTCCTTACTCCTCTTCACTGTGCTCTTAACCAGAGTTTCTCAAATTTAATGTCCTCACAGATCATCTGGAACCTTAATGTCGAATTCTGCTTCAGTAGGTCTGGAACAGGTCGAGATCCCATAGTTCTAACAATCTCCCAGGTGATGTTGATGCTGCTGGTCCAAAGTCCAGCATCTATAGCAAAAGGTTTTCTGTCCCATTCTGTCCTGCTGCACCAAGGCCACAACTCCCCTCAGTCCTGACTCTCAGAATTCACAGGCTCTCTCTCTTCTGTCTTTAGAAAGTTCCCTCCCAGCATAAGCCCTCCACCCGTTGCTCTCTTCTCCACTCTTCACAGCCTCATTCCTTGGAAGGTAACTCTTACTACTGGCTCTTCTTCACCTCCATCTCCTTCCCTTGCTCACTAATCTAGCCTTTGCTTCCAACACAGTCTTGAAACTGATGTTATTTAATGTCACAGTCACTTTCTGTTTCTTATATTAAATGACCTCCCTGCCTCTCTGTAGCATTCACTACTGTGGAGTCCCTCTCCCTGTGTTTCGGTATCACACTTCCCCCTATTTTGCCCCCTGCTCTCTGATCCTGCCTTCACATGTGACAACACTTGAAAATCCCACAGGTACCTAAAACCCAACATATCTAGCTCTAGACGTATCTTTCTCCCTCACTTCACCACACGTTTACTCGATACCAACCCATGTACCAAGCCCACTTCTAGGCACTGAAGGAAAAGCTGTGAACCAAACAGGCAAAAATCCCTGGCCCCATGGAGCCGACAGTGGGAAAGTCAGACAAGAAAGAAAATCACTTGTATAGAAGGTGGCACCTATAAGTCAGGAAGGAGGGATAGGGTGTGCTAGAGGCACAAAGCTGTCTGAGAAAAGAGCTTTCTAAAGATGGAATGGCCAGTGCCAAGGTCCTGAAGTAGGAGCAAAGCTGGTATGTTCCAGAAACAGCAAGGAAGTCAGTGTAGACAGAGGGAAGTGGGTGAGGGGAGGAGTAGTGTATTCATTATCTGTTGCTTCTTACAAATTACACCAAAACTTAGTGGTTTAAAATGGCAAACATTTGTTATATCACAGTTTCTGTGGGTCAGCAATGTGGACACAGCTTAGCCGGGTGCTTGTGGCTCAAAGTCTGTTGTGAGGTTGCAGTGAAGCTGTTGGCCAGAGCTGCAGTCTCATCTGAAGTCTCAGTTTGGGGACGAGGGTTGGGGATCCACTTCCAAGCTCACTCCCAACCACCTCTCTCACCACATGGGACTCTTCACAGGACTGTGTTACCACATGGCAGCTGTCTTCCTCTGGAGAGAGTGAGAAAAAGCACACAAGATAGAAACCAGTCTTTTTGAAACTTCATCTTTAAAGTGATGGCCCATCACTGCTGCCATATGCTTTTGTTTTTGTTTTTGTTTTTGTTTTTGAGACAGAGTCTCGCTCTGTTGCCTAGGCTGGAGTGCATTGGAGAGATCTCAGCTCACTGCAACCTCCACCTCCCAAGTTCAAATGATTCTCCTGCCTCAGCCTCCTGAGTAGCTGGGATTACAGGCATGCACTACCATGCCCGGCTAATTTTTGTATTTTTAGTAGAGACAGGGTTTCACCATGTTGGCCAGGCTGGCTTGCTGCCATATTCTGTTTATTAGAAGCAAGTCACTAAGCCCAAAGAGAGGGAATTATACAGAACGTGAATACCAAGAAGTGGGGATCATTAAAGGGCCACCTTAAAGGCTGTCCACCATAATATGAGGTAAGGCTTTTACTCCAAGTGAGATGATAAATCTTTGGAGGGTTTCAGACAAAGAAACAACATGATTTATTGGCTTTTTCCAAACCAAAAAACACTTCTCCATTAAGAATTTCGTACAAATACCTCAGTCTAACATTCAAGGCAAAACTCCACTTTGCTTTTACAGACTGTACTTCCATGACACATCACAGGCTGAGGCCAATTAATAAGAGTTTCTGTACTGGTGAAGAGTTCAATTCTAGAGACAGAGTGCCTGAGCTGGAATGTCAGCTCCTCTTCCATTTATTAGCTATATTAGGCAAGTCATCAAATCTCTCTGCCTCTTTCTCTATAGCTAGTGACAATAATTGTACTTTTGTCAAGAACTGTAAAGGGTCTGAGATTTTACCCGGCTTGTAAGCTAACGAGTTAGCCTGCCCCATTTTCATAGAAACTAGCAGAAGGCACGAGATTCCTATGTCAGAGACAAAAGACTTTATTATTCACAAGACAGTAGGCAGCATGAGCTTCACGTTCCCATTGGTTTCCCTTGTCCCCAAATTCCATGGGGTAGATGGAAAATGGCCCAGGTAGATCTGTGTACACAGTGGGTTTGTGTCACAGTTGAAGAACCCTGAGCTTAGGAACCTTCAGTCTCATAACAGGCTGCAGCAAATCTGCCCACCCTTTGGCCTAGAGGGAGACATTTTCTTTATTATCCTAGTCAGGAAGCGACTCTGTCCTCTGCACTGGAGGAAGACACAATCTTTAGCCTTTTACGGTGTTTGCATACAAATATTTTTGAAAAGATAGTCCAGGACAACAGTTGTCACATATGTATAGAAACACTTGGAGAACTGCTCCCTCAGGGGGTTACTTCATAGGTTTATGTTATGTTTCATTCAGTGAGTTAATTCATGAGTTAGTATCTGGTACATAGTAAGGGCTCAATAAATTATTATGACACCTCTTCTAATATAACACCTTTCTTCAGGCAACTTACAAGATGCTCTTCTTTCCCACCTTTCACACATATTTTAAGATCCATATTAAATACTACCACTTATATGAAGCCTTTTCTTATTACCAACTGGAAATGATTTTTATTATTTATTTATTTATTTATTTTTTTTTTGGAGAAAGAGTCTCAGTCTGTGTCCAGGCTGGAGTGCAGTGGCATGATCTTGGCTCAGTGCAACCTCTGCCTTCCAGGTTCAAGTGATTCTGCCTCAGCCTCCCAGGTCGCTGGGACTACAGACACGCGCCACCACACCCAGCTAATTTTTTCTTATCTTTAGTAGAGACAGTGTTTCGCCATGTTGGTCAGGCAGGTCTCAAACTCCTGACCTCAAATGATCCACCTGCCTCGGCCTCCCAAAGTGCTGGGGTCACTGTGAGCCACCAGGTGTGAGCCACTGTGCCCAGCTAGAAATGACCTTTATAATCTGAATTGTGTACCTGTTTTGGAGCACATGTCACATTCTGCCATGTATTACAATTTACCTATTTTTCCCACCCATCCCCTAGATTTTTTTGAACCTTTGATGTGGCAGATGATCTTACCCTCGTATTTGCTTTGCATACAACTGACCCTCAGGAAGTAATCTTGCAACTTGGTGTCCGTGTGAAGAGACCACCAAACAGGCTTTGTGTGAGCAATAAAGCTTTTTAATCACCTGGGTGCAGGCGGGCTGAGTCCGAAAAGAGAGTCAGCTAAGGGAGATAAGGGTGGGGCTGTTTTATAGGATTTGGGTAGGTAAAGGAAAATTACAGTCAAAGAGGGGTTGTTCTCTGGCGGGCAGGAGTGGGGGTTACAAGGTGCTCAGTGGGGGAGCTTTTTGAGCCAGGATGAGCCAGGAAAAGGAATTTCACAAAGTAATGTCATCGCTTAAGGCAAAGACTGGCCATTTTCACTTCTTTTGTGGTGGAATGTCATCTGTTAAGGCGAGGCAGGGCATTTGCACTTCTTTTGTGATTCTTCAGTTACTTCAGGCCATCTGGGCATATACGTGCAAGTCACAGGGGATGTGATGGCTTGGCTTGGGCTCAGAGGCCTGACATTCCTGCCTTCTTATATTAATAAGAAAAATAAAATAGTGTTGATGTGTTGGGGTGGCAAAAGTTTTTTGGGGGGTGGTATGGAGAGAGAATGGGCGATGTTTCTCCGGGCTGATTCAAGCGGGATTAGGGGCGGCAGGGGAACCTAGAGTGGGAGAGATTAAGCTGAAGGAAGATCTTGTGGTAAAGGGCTATATTGTGGGGTTGTTAGAAGGAGCATTTGTCACATAGAATGATTGGTGATGGCCTGGATGCAGTTTTGTATGAATTGAAAAACTAAATGGAAGACACAAGGTCTGTATAAGAGAAGTAGAAAAAACAGGTATTAAAGGACTAAGAATTGGGAGGACCTAGGACGTCTAATTAGAGAGTGCTTAAGGAGGCTCAGCATAGCCTTGCTAGCAACGATTATTTATTTACTTTAAGAGGGAATTTAGAGTGGCGGTTTGGGATAGCACTAGGAGATATCAGCTGTGATGGCTTGGAGAAACAGTGTAAACCGGCAGTGTAAACACGAGCAGGGCATGTATGAGTATTTGAGAATGGTGAATAGGAGTATGACTAGACAGAAGACAGTAGAGATGACAAGTTTTTTGGGGTGCAGTCCAAGTTGGTCTGGTATCTGGAATGAGACTGGGACCTAATAAAAAGGAGTGTCCACACAGAAGCTCAAATGGGCTGGAACCTGTAGCATTCCGAGGACAGGCCTGAATTCTGAGAAAGGAAAGTGGTAAAAGTATTGTCTAGTTCTTTTTAAGCTGGTGACTGAGCTTGGTGAGGTGTGTTTTTAAAAGACCATTAGTCCATTCTGCCTTTCCTGAAGATTGAGGACAGTAAAGGATATAAAGGTTTCACTGAATACCAAGAGCCTGAAAAACTGCTTGGGTGATTTGACTAATAATGGCTGGTCTGTTATCAGACTGTATAGAGGTGGGAAGGCCAAACTGAGGAATTATGTCTGACAGAAGGGAAGAAATGACCACGGTGGCCTTCTCAGACCCCGTGGGAAAGGCCTCTCTACCTATCCAGTGAAAGTGTCTACCCAGACTAAGAGATATTTTAGTTTCCTGACTGGAGGCTTGTGAGTGAAGTCAATTTGACTGTCCTGGGTAGGGGCAAAACCTCCAGCTTGATGTGTAGGGAAGGGAGGGGGCCTGAGAAATCCCTGAGGGGTAGGAGAATAGCAGATGGAACACTGAGAAGTGATCTCCTTGAGGATAGATTTCTATGATGGAAAGGAAAGGAGAGGTTCTAAGAGGTAGGCTAGCAGCTTGTAACCTACATGGAAGAGGTTATGAAATGATGACAGAATAGAATGGGCCTGTGAGGCTGGAAGGAGATATTTTCCTTGGTACAGGTAACAGATGAGGAAGAAATTTGGGCTTGACTGAAGTAATGGGGGCTGTCTGTGAAGCCTTGTAGCAGTACAGCCTAGGTAACCTGCTGAGCCTGATGGGTGTCAGGGTCAGTCTAAGTGAAAGCGAAGAGAGGCTGGGATGAAGGGTGTAAAGGAATAGTAACGAAAGTATGTTTGAGATCCAGAACAGAATACTGGGTTGTGGAGGGAGGTATTGAGGATAGGAGAGTATATGGGTTTGGTGCTATGGGGTGGACAGGCAAGACAATTTGATTGATAAGGTGCAGATCTTGAACTAACCTGTAAGCCTTGTCTGGTTTTAGGACAGGTAAAATGGGGGAATTGTAAGGGGAGTTTACAGGCTTTAAAAGGCCATGCTGTAGCAGGCGAGTGATAACAGGCTTTAATCCTTTTAAAGCATGCTGTGGGATGGGATATTGGCGTTGAGTGGGGTAAGGGTGATTAGGTTTTAATGAGATGTTAAGGGGTGTATGATCAGTCGCCAAGGAGGGAGTAGAGGTATTTTATACTTAGGGGTTAAGGTGGGGGATACAAGAGGAGGATGCGAAGGAGGCTTTGAACTGGAGAAAAGGTGGCAATGAGGTGTGGCTGTAGCCTAGGAATAGTCGGGGAAGTAGATAATTTAGTTAAAATGTCTTGGCCTAATAAGGGAACTCGGCAGGTGGGGATAACTAAAAAGGAGTACATAAAAGAATGTTGTCCAAGTTGGCACCAGAGTTGGGGAGTTTTAAGAGGTTTAGAAGCCTGGCCATGAATACCCACAACAGTTACGGAGGCAAGGGAAACAGGCCCTTGAAAAGAAGGTAATGTGGCGTGAGTAGCCTCCGTATTGATTAAGAAGGGGACGGACTTACCTTCCACTGTAAGGGTTACCCAAAACATCTGTAATGGTCCAGGAGGCTTCCGAGGTGATGGGGCAGCGTCAGTCTTCAGCCGCTAAGCTGAGAAGGTCTGGGAAGGAGTCAGTCAGACAGCCTTGGGCCAGAGCTCCAGGGGCTCTGGGAGTGGCTGCCAGGCGTGTTGGACAGTCCGATTTCCAGTGGGGTCCCGCACAGATGGGACACAGCTTAGGAGGAATCCCGGGCTGCAGGCATTCCGTGGCCGAGTGGCCAGATTTCCAGCACTTGTAGCAAGCTCCTGGGGGAGGAGGTTCTGGAGGAACCTCTGGCAGCTGCGGTTCAGGCGTTTGGAGTTGTGTGCTGGCGATGTGGCTGGGGTTTGTCTCAGTGGAGGCAAGGAATTGCAACCCAGAAATAAGTTGCTACTTGGCTGCCTCTACTCTATTATTGTACACCTTGAAGGCGAGGTTCATTAAGTCCTGTTGTGGGGTTTGAGGGCTGGAATTTAATTTTGGGGGTTTTATTTAATGGCAGGAGCAGATTGGGTAATAAAATAAAATGCATATTAAGAATAAGACAGTCTTCTGACCTTTCAGGGTCTAGGGCTGAAAAGCGTCTCAGCGTTGCTGCGGAACAGGCCATGAACTGGGCTAAGTTTTTCATATTTGATGAAAAAGAACCTAAACGCTAACCGATTTAGGAGGGTCGGATAAAGAAAAAGGAACATTAACCTTGACTATGCCTTTAGCTCTAGCCACTTTTTAAGAGGAAATTGCTGGGCAGGTGGGGGAGGGCTAGTCATGGAACGAAACTGTAAGCCAGACCCACTGTAAGCCAGACCCGGTGTGAGGAGAGGAGGTGATAAAAGGATTATATGGTTGGGGAGTGGAGGCTGAGGAAAAACTGGGACCTAGCTCGGCCTGGTGAGGAGGGAAGAGGTTGGATGGGTCTGTAGAAAAGGAAGATTAGAAAGACTCAGTGACGCCTGGGGTTGGGACTGAGGGGACAGGCGGGAGGGAAAAAAGGAAGATTTGGGATGAGGTGCACTGGGAACAGAGACTAGGGAGGGACCGATGTGTAAAAGAATGCCTGGACATCAGGCATCTCAGACCATTTGCCCATTTTACGACATGAATTATTTAGATCTTGTAGGATGGAAAAATCGAAAGTGCTGTTTTCTGGCTATTTGGAACTGCTGTTGAGTTTGTATTGGGGCCAAGCGGAATTGTGGAGGAAAATAAGGCATTTGGGTTTTAGGTCAGGTGTGAGTTGAAGAGGTTTTAAGTTCTTGAGAACACAGGCTAAGGGAGGAGGAGGAGGAATGGAGGGTGGAAGGTTGCCTATAGTGAAGGAGGCGAGCCCAGAGAAAAGAGAGTAGAAACACAGAGGGAAGGAGTTCGGGGGTTCTTACTCTCCAGAAAAGCAGGAAATGGGTCGAGGAGCAGAAATAAGGGACTGGGGTGCAAAAATAAGAGGTCAGAGCGCAAAAATAAGAGGTTGGGGTGCAAAAATAAGAGGTCGAGGTTCTTGCCCCTCCCCCAGAAAAGCAGAGAAGGGGTAGAGACAGGGAGAGAAGGGGTCGGGGTGCTTGCCCTTCCCTCAGAAAAGCAAGACTTGCCGCTAAAGGTGAAGGACCAAGACAGGCATCCCTGTAGCGTGGTCAGACACCTCTGAAACGTGGGTGAGTAATCAGAGAGGAGTCCCCACAATGATTAAACACCAAGGGAAGGCTGCCTTCCTGAGTCCATGACCGGCACCGGAGTTTTGGGTCTATGGATAAAACGTGTCTCCTTTGTCTCTACCAGAAAATGACAGGAATTGAAATTAAGAGAAGGGAGAGATTGAAGAGTGGCACCAAGATTGAAGGGAGAAAGAGGTTGTGGGATAGTGAGAGAGGTTGGAGAAGAGAGTTAAAAAGGGGCCGCTTACCTGATTTAAAATTGCTAAGATGTTCCTTGGGCTGGTGGGTCTGAGGACCCGAGGTCGTAGGTGGATCTTTCTCATTGAGCAAAGAGCAGAAGGACAGGGGATTGATCTCCCAAGGGGGAGGTTCCCCGATCCGAGTCATGGCACCAAAATGTCATGCGCGTCCATGTGAAGAGACGACCAAACAGGCTTTGCGTGAGCAATAAAGCTTTTTAATCACCTGGGTGCAGGCGGGCTGAGTCCGAAAAGAGAGTCAGCTAAGGGAGATAAGGGTGGGGCTGTTTTATAGGATTTGGGTAGGTAAAGGAAAATTACAGTCAAAGGGGGGTTGTTCTCTGGCGGGCAGGAGTGGGGGTTACAAGGTACTCAGTGGGGGAGCTTTTTGAGCCAGGATGAGCCAGGAAAAGGAATTTCACAAGGTAATGTCATCGCTTAAGGCAAGGACTGGCCATTTTCACTTCTTTTGTGGTGGAGTGTCATCCGTTAAGGTGGGCAGGGCCTTTTCACTTCTTTTGTGATTCTTCAGTTACTTCAGGCCATCTGGGCATATAAGTGCAAGTCAGAGGGGATGCAATGGCTTGGCTTGGGCTCAGAGGCCTGACAGTGGCTATACTTGACCTTCATTTCAAAAGCCAAAAGCCAACTATTTCTACCTTTAAATTGGCTCCACCCTTCTAAATACTGAGAATCTAAATCTTACATCCTTTACTTATATAGTTCTCAAAAGAAAAATACTGAAGTTTCAACTTTCATGTAAGAAAGCCTGAACTACTTAATGTTCACAAAATCAGTAATTTCCAGTGTTGCAGTGTGGTTAATTGTTAAGGTTCCTAACCCTAGCCTAGTCTACAGTCTTGAAGCTAGAAATTATGCCTTAGTCCTTGCACAATGTCTTGCTTTAAAATGTCCTCAATCAATGTTTATTTGAATTAGAAAGGAATCAAAATGATTTTCTGCCCTGAGAAGAGGAACTTTTAAATATCATATAAAATAATACATGCACATGCTTAAAAAGCAAGTAAAAACTTCAAACAATACAAAAGAAAGAGAAAACTACTTTCCTCCCACAAGTCTTATCCCAAGTCCTTGTTAAGTTTCTTATGCCATTAATATGCAAGGAAATAAATATGCACATTCTTATATTCTTATAAATCAAACTCTGAGATTATAAAACCTACACCCACTAAAGGCATCAAAACCCCCAGGAGTTCACTTTACCAACAACGGTCCATACAGCATCTTTTGTGAAGCTTTAGTATAGGATTGGACAGTAGGCTTCACGTTTGGATATTTTTGCCAAACAATTTTTTTCAAAGAATCTTCCCATAGTCTTTCCTAGGAACCCTATAACTCTGATCAGGTCTGTGTTTTCATTACTCAAGTGTCATGTTTATGTAGGCACACTTATATCCTAAGAAAACCAAAAGTCTCCGTGAGAACAGTGAGAAAGGTCAAAATCAGAGTGAGCCCAACTAAAGAACGTTAAGGACAGGATTCATCCATTCCCACAGTGTTCTGTCTCTGGGACTTGCTTGTCTGTTTTTAAACAAGCTCTGTTCTGTGTAATTGGACCTCCAATTAATAAACTGTCTTGGCCAGGTTGGCCAGTTATGGGCATAAACTGTCAAAAGTTTAGGATTTGTTGATTTAAAATGATCCAGGTTCAATCCCAGAATCTTGCATTTCTTCTGGGCTGCCAGCTACCTCGATTACCCCTCCAAATGATGCCTACTTCCTGGATCAGCAGCCAGTATCACCTGACTCACCCTCTGCTGAGGCTGTATCTGAAGCTACAGAGTCTTAGATCTTCCCTGTTATTTTTTCCCCATCCCAGGCATCTATAAACTGGCCAAAAGCTTCATGAGGGTAATTTTAGCAGAGGGTAAAATTATCAGAAAAGTACCATCACCATCTAAAAACAAATATACCCTGAATCCTTTTTCTTGTACTAGCTTTTTTATATCAGAACTAAGGGCATACTGAAGACTAATGTTAAAAGCCACAGAAGGGGCCAGGCGCAGTGGCTCCTGCCTGTCATCCTAACACTTTGGGAGGCTGAGGCAGGTGGATTGCCTGAGCTTAGGAGTTCAAGACCAGCCTGGGCAACATGGTGAAATTCCATCTCTACTAAAATACAAAAAATTAACTGGGCATGGTGGCGCACACCTATAATCCCAATTACTCAGGAGGCTGAGACAGGAGAATTGCTTGAACCTGGGAGGCAGAGACTGCAGTTAGCCAAGATCATGCCACTGCACTCCAGCCTGGGCAACAGAGAGAGACTCCATCTTACAAAAAAAAGAAAAAAAAAAAAAAAGAAAAAGCACCCACACAAGAATGAACTGGAATGTAATTCCTCTAATGAACTCAACTATAATATTAATGATCCAGTTTCCGTTCCAAGATGTCCAAATAGGAACAGCTCCTGTCTACACCTCCCAGCGTGATCGACGCAGAAGACAGGTGATTTCTGCATTTCCAACTGAGGTAGCTGGTTCATCTCATTGGGATTGGTCGGAAAGTGGGTACAGCTCACAGAGGGTGGGCAGAAGCAGGGCGGGGCATCACCTCACCTGAGAAGCGCAAGGGGTAGGGGGATTTCCCTTTCCTAGCTAAGGGAAGCCATGACCGACTGTATCAGGAAAATCGGGACACTGCCACCTAAACACCATGCTTTTCCAAAGGTCTTAGCATACAGCACACCAGGAGATTATATTCCACGCCTGGCTCAGCAGGTCCCATGCCCACGGAGCCTTGCTTACTGCTAGTCCAAGATCAAACTGTGAAGCGGCAAGCCTGACTGGGAGAGGGGAGTCCACCATTGCTGAGGCTTGAGTAGGTCAACAAAGCTGCCAGGAAGCTCAAACTGGGTGGAGCCCACGGCAGCTCAAAGAGGCCCGACTGCCTCTGTAGACTCCACCTCTGGGGGCAGGGCATAGCTGAACAAAAGGCAGCAGAAACTTCTGCAGACTTAAACATCCCTGTCTGACAGCTCTGAAGAGAGCAGTGGTTCTCCCAGCATGGTGTTTGAGCTCTGAGAACGGACAGACTGCCCCCTTAAATGGGTCCCTGACCCCCGTGTAGCCTATCTGAGAGACACCTCCCAGTAGGGGCCGACTGACACCTCATATAGCCAGGTGCCCCTCTGAGACGAAGCTCCAGAGGAAGGATCAGGCAGCAATATTTGCTGTTCTGCAACCCCCAATAGTGATACCCAGGCAAACAGGGTCTGGAGTGGACCTCCAGCAAACTCCAACAGACCTGCAGCTGAGGGACCTGACTGTTAGAAGGAAAACTAACAAACAGAAAGGAATGGCATCAACATCAACAGAAAGGACATCCACACCAAAACCCCATCTGTAGGTCACCATCATCAAAGACCAAAGGTAGATAAAACCACAAAGATGGGGAGAAACCAAAGCAGAAAAGCTGAAAATTCTAAAACCCAGAGCACCTCTTCTCCTCCAAAGGATCGCAGGTCCTCACCAACAATGGTACAAAGCAGGACAGAGAATGACTTGTCATGACGAGTTGACAGAAGTAGGCTTCAGAAGGTCAGTAATAACAAACTTCTCCAAGCTAAGGAGGATGTTTGAACCCATTGCAAGGAAGTTAAACCTTGAAAAAAGATTAGACAAATGAGTAATTAGAATAAACAGTGTAGAAAAGACCTTAAATGACCTGATGGAACTGAAAACCATGGCACAAGAACTACGAGATGCATGAACAAGCTTCAGTAGCCGATTTGATCAAGTGGAATAAAGGGTATCAGTGATTGAAGATTAAATTAATGAAATGAAGCAAGAAGAGAAATTTAGAGAAAAAAGAGTAAAAAGAAATGAACAAAGCCTCCAAGAATATGGGACTATGTGAAAAGACCAAATCTACATTTGATTGGTGTACCTGAAAGTGATGGGGAGAATGAAACCAAGCTGGAAAACACTCTTCAGGATATTCTCCAGGAGAACTTCCCCAACTTAGCAAGGCAGGCCAACATTCAAATTCAGGAAATACAGAGACCACCACAAAGATACTCCTTGAGAACAACAACCCCAAGACACATAATTATCAAATTCACTAATGCTGAAATGAAGGAAAAAATGTTAAGGGCATCCAGAGAGAAAGTTCGGGTTACATACAAAGGGAAGCCCATCTGACTAACAGCAGATCTCTCGGCAGAAACTCTACAAGCCAGAAGAGAGTGGGGGCCAATATTCAACATCCTTAAAAGAATTTTCAACTCAGAATTTCATATCCAGCCAAACTAAGCTTCATATGAGATGAAGAAATAAAATCCTTTACAGACAAGCAAATGCTGAGAGATTTTGTCACCACCAGACCTGCCTTACAAGAGATCCTGAATGAAGCACTAAACATGGAAAAGAACAATCAGTACGAGCCACTGCAAAAACATGCCAAATTGTAAAGACCATCAATGCTAGGAAGAAACTACATCAACTAACAGGCAAAATAACCAGCTAACATCATAATGACAGGATCAAATTCACACATAACAATATTGACCTTTAATGTAAATGGGCTAAATACCCCAATTAAAAGACACAGACTGGCAAATTGGATAAAGAGTCAAGACCCATCAGTGTGCTGTATTCAGGACACCCATCTCATGTGCAGACTCACACATAGGCTCAAAATAAAGGGATGGAGGAAATCTACCAAAAAAATGGAAGGCAAAAAAAAAAAGTAGGGGTTGCAATCCTAGTCTCTGATAAAACAGACTTTAAACCAACAAAGATCAAAGGAGACAAGGCCATTACATAATGGTAAAGGGATCAATTCAAGAAGAAGAACTAACTATCCTAAATATATATATACACCCAATACAGGAGCACCTAGATTCATAAAGCAAGTCCTTAGAGACCTACAAAGAGACTTAGACTCCCACACAATAATAATGGGAGACTTTAGCACCCCACTGTCAACATTAGACAGATCAACGAGACAGAGGGTTAACAAGGTTATCCAGGACTTGAACTCAGCTCTGCACCAAGCAGACCTAATAGACATCTACAGAACTCTCCACCCCAAATCAACAGAATATACATTCTTCTCAGCACCATGTAGCACTTATTCCAAAATTGACCACATAGTTGGAAGTAAAGCACTCCTCGGCAAATGTAAAACAAAAGAAATCATAACAAACTGTCTCTCAGACCACAGTGCAATCAAACTAGAACTCAGGATTAAGAAACTCACTCAAAACCGCACAACTACATGGAAACTGAACAACCGGCTCCTGAATGACTACTGGGTACATAACTAAATGAAGGCAGAAATAAAGATGTTCTTTGAAACCAATGAGAATGAAGAGACAATGTACCAGAATCTCTGGGACACATTTAAAGCAGTGTTTGGAAGGAAACTTATAGCACTAAATGCCCACAAGAAAAAGCAGGAAAGATCTAAAATCAACACCCTAACATCACAATTAAAAGAACTAGAGAAGCAAGAGCAAACAAATACAAAAGCTAGCAGAAGGCAAGAAATAACTAAGATCAGAGCAGAACTGAAGGAGATAGAGACACAGAAAACCCTTCAAAAAAATCAATGAATCCAGGAGCTGGTTTTTTGAAAAGATCAACAAAATTGAAAGACTGCCAGCAAGACTAATAAAGAAGAAAAGAGAGAAGAATCAAATAGATGTAATAAAAAATGATAAAGGGGATATCACCACCGATCTCACAGAAATACAAACTACCATCAGAGAATACTATAAACAACTCTACGCAAATAAACTAGAAAATCTAGAAGAAATGGATAAATTCCTGGACACATACACCCTCCCAAGACTAAACCAGGAAGAAGTTGAATTGCTGAATAGACCAATAACAGGCTCTGAAATTGAGGCAATAATTAATAGCCTACCAACCAAAAAAAGTCCAGGACCAGATGGATTCACAGCTGAATTCTACCAGAGGTACAAAGAGGAACTGGTACCATTCCTTCTGAAACTATTCCAATCAATAGAAAAAGAGGGAATCCTCCCTAATTCATTTTATGAAGCCAACATCATCCTGATACCAAAGCCTGGCAGAGACACAACAAAAAAGAGAATTTTAGACCAATATCCCTGATGAACATCGATGCAAAAATCCTCAATAAAATACTGGCAAACCGAATCCAGCAGCACATCAAAAGGCTTATCCACCAAAATCAAGTTGGCTTCGTACCTGGGATTCAAGGCTGGTTCAACATACGCAAATCAATAAATGTAATCCATCACATAAACAGAACCAAAGACAAAAACCACATGATTATCTCAACAGATGCAGAAAAGGCCTTGGATAAAATTCAACAGCCCTTCATGCTAAAAACTCTCAATGAACTAGGTATTGATGGAATGTATCTCAAAATAATAAGAGCTATTTATGACAAACCCACAGCCAGTATCATGCTGAATGGGCAAAAACTGGAAGCATTCCCTTTGAAAATTGGAACAGGGATGCCCTCTCTCACCACTCCTATTCAATATAGTGTTGGAAGTTCTGGCTAGGGCAATCAGGCAAGAGAAAGACATAAAGGGTATTCAATTAGGAAAAGAGGAAGTCAAATTGTCCCAGTTTGCAGATGACATGATTGTATATTTAGAAAACCCCATCCTGTCAGCCCAAAATCTCCTTAAGCTGATAAGCAACTTCAGCAAAGTCTCAGGATACAAAATCAATGTGAAAAAATCACAAGCATTCTTATACAACAATAACAGACAGAGAGCCAGATCATGAGTGAACTCCCATTCACAACTGCTACAAAGAGAATGAAATATCTAGGAATCCAACTTACAAGGGATGTGAAGAACCTCTTCAAGGAGAACTACAAATCACTGCTCAACGAAAGAGGACACAAATGGAAGAACATTCCATGCTCATGGATAGGAAGAATCGATATTGTGAAAATGGCCATACTGCCCAAGGTAATTTATAGATTCAGTGTCATCCCTATCAAGCTACCAATGACTTTCTTCATAGAATTAGAAAAAACTACTTTAAAGTTCATATGGAACCAAAAAAGAGCCCACATTGCCAAGATAAGCCTAAACAAAAAGAACAAAGCTGGAGGCATGATGCTACCTGACTTCAAACTATACTACAAGTCTACATTAACCAAAATAGCATGGTACTGGTACCAAAACAGAGATATAGACCAATGGAACAGAATAGAGGCCTCAGAAATAGCACCATACATCTACAACCATCTGATCTTTGACAAATCTGACAAAAACAAGCAATGGGGAAAGGATTCCCTATTTAATAAATGGTACTGGGAAAACTGGCTAGCCATATGTAGAAAGCTAAAACTGGATCCCTTCCTTACACCTTATACAAAAATTAATTCAAGATTGATTAAAGACTTAAATGTTAGACCTAAAACCATAAAAACCCTAGAAGAAAACCTAGGCAATACCATTCAGGACATAGGCATGGGCAAGAACTTCATGTCTAAAACACCAAAAGCAATGGCAACAAAAGCCAAAATAGAAAATGGGATCTACTTAAACTAAAGAGCTTCTGCACAGCAAAAGAAACTACCATCAGAGTAAATAGGCAACCTACAGAATGGGAGAAAATTTTTGCAATTTACCCATCTGACAAAGGGCTAATACCCAGAATCTACAAAGAACTTAAACAAATTTACAAGAAAAAATCAACCCCATCAAAAAGTGGGCAAAGGAGATGGACACTTTTCAAAAGAAGACATTTATGCAGCCAACAGACACATGAAAAAGTGCTTATCATCACTGGTCATCAGACAAATGCAAATCAAAACCACAATGAGATACCATCTCACACCAGTTAGAATGGCGATCATTAAAAAGTCAGGAAACAACAAGTGTTGGAGAGGATGTGGAGAAATAGGAACACTTTTACACTGTTGGTGGGACTGTAAACTAGTCCAGCCATTGTGGAAGATAGTGTGCCGATTCCTCAAGGATCTAGAACTGGAAATACCATTTGACACAGTGATCCCATTACTGGGTATATACCTAAAGGATTATAAATCATGCTACTATAAAGGCACATGCACATGTATGTTTATTGTGGCAATATTCACAATAGCAAAGACTTGGAACCAACCCAAGTGTCTATCAATGATAGACTGGATTAAGAAAAGATGGCACATATACACCATGGAATACTATGCAGCCATAAAAAAGGATAAGTTCATGTCCTTTGTAGGGACATGAATGTGTAGCTGGAAACCATAATTCTGAGCAAACTATGGCAAGGACAGAAAACCAAACGCCGCATGTTCTCACTCACAGGTGGGAACTGAACAATGAGAACACTTGGACACAGGGTGGGGAACATCATACCCTGGGGTCTGTCATGGCGTGGGGGGATAGGGGAGGGATAGCATTAGGAGAAATACCTAATGTAAATGATGAGTTAATGGGTGCAGCAAATCAACACGACACATGTACTCATATGTGACAAACCTGCACGTTGTGCACATGTACCCTAGAGCTTAAAGTATTTATATATATATATATATATATATATATATATATATATATATATATGATCCTCACAATGAGATTAGAAGCTTTGTAATATCTCTTAAAGATCAATTTATAGGGCATCTCTGTTCTGTAAGTCTAATCTGTGATCAAAAGAAATACTGTATTTTAAACATGTTTTCTTTCTTACATATTTATAGATAAGGGGAAGGAGAAGGAGATATCCAAATGTCTGAAAAAGAGAGAAAATGAATTTAATCAGTAATGTAAACCAAGTTGGTAACCACGTATATGCAATATGCAACACCTCTGACTGTCATTTCCTTGTACAAATTACCTTAGAAAGTGAGCCCAGGCTTGTTTTAAAATTTTTTAAGTTGTGTCAAAAATCACAACTTAGATGATCAGCTTGAACACAGGTTAAGCAAAGCTGTCTGTTTTTTCCTTTTTAGTCGCAGATCATATTGTAGTGTGTGGAATATGATTAATGCATTATTGGATATGAGCCATGCCCCATACTTTAGATCTGACATATTCCAGTTACCTTATTATGAAACATGTGTTATGATCTCTCGCCACTATCAAAGTATAAGAGTTTGTTGACCATACACTTGGTCTTGGGCTGGTCCCAACCCAGTTGCCAATAACTGGTTCATCGTGGCCAGAAACAGGCCTGGAAATGTGAGTGCCTGGCCCCACTCTCAGAAACAGACCACTTTGAAAATAATCTAACTTCCAGGGAAGGAACCGCATTGGAAATAACATAACCACTTGTGTTATGTTATTGAAAAGAAAAGATCTCCATGAAGTTCTTTTTTTTTTTTTCAATCCAGCTTTGACAGCCTCTTTCCTTCCAGATGGTGCCTGGAGCCAGGCCTGTCAGAGACCCTTAGTCTCCTGCTGCCTTTTAATGCTGGTCCTTGATTGCTAATGACCCCTGGCTGGACTGGCTTCTCAACCCATTTAACCCCTCTCTGCTGGGTCCCCATCTCATGCAGGATGAGAGGCCGTGAGAGCTGGAAGTGGGATGGTGCCAAGTCAGCCAGAGCCTCCCACGCTTTCAGAGCTAGTGGCGCGTTTCCCGGTGCCATCACGGATGTCCAAGATCATTCCAGTGGAGAGCTCATGTTCATATGATTTTCTCAATATTGTCAGATAAATGCTGCCGGATTTCTGATTGTTAATATTTCATTTGACTAAACCAAGACAACCAAGTCCCTGAAAGAATGTTCCTTCAGGGGTCAAGAGCTGAGGACCACTGATATGAGCTTCCTGGAATATGTTCATTTAGAAACTTAAAATTACATTGCACTGGAACTATCTTTTAGTTTGGTCAAACTTCATGGCCAGAGCATTTGCTTTTGTGTGTGTGTGTGTGTGTGTGTAGGCAATAATTTCCTTGTGAAGACCAAAATATCACTTGCATAACACAGGAGACACCCATTTTTCAGCTATGTTAGCAACAGCTGTAACCATTTACTTTGGTTAAGCTTGGTTTGTTTTTTATGACATATAGGAAGGTCCTTATAGCTATACTGATCAGGTAGGTCACTCAGAGTGTAGGGTTTTTCGTGTGTGTGGGTTTTTTTGTTTTGTTTTGTTTTGTTTTGTTTTGAGATGGAGTATCACTCTGCCGCCCAGGCTGGAGTGCAGTGGCCTGATCTTGGCTCACTGCAACCTCTGCCTCGCGGATTCAAGCAATTCTCCTGCCTCACCCTCCCGAGTAGCTGGGATTACAGGCATATGCCACGAGGCCTGGCTAATTTTTTGTATTTTTAGTAGAGACAGGGTTTCGCTATGTTGGACAGGCTGGTCTCAAACTCCTGGCCTCAAGTGATCCACCCGCCTCGGCCTCCCAAAGTGCTAGGATTACAGGTGTGAGCCACCGCACCCTGCCTGAGTATAGGGATATTTAAAAGGGAAGGGAAAAAGCTGCTGATGCTAATTTGTTGAGAAATCTTGAGTCAAGTGGAGAAATTCAGATCTCTTGCAACCTCCTTAGGTCAGGGAGGGCATGAGAAGTCATCATTTTATGCATTGTTTCCATAACAAATTTTTTACTAATCTCATATTGGATTGTACAATAAGGCAAAGAAATTTAGTAGTTCTCTGTGACCCTGAAGAACTGAAATTTAAATTCTTGATTGGAGCAGAGAACTGAAAGCTTTGTGCTGCCCTACTTGTATAAATGTCTTAATGTTTGCTGGATAGTTGGACCAAATTGATTTTATAATGGACTTCAGAAATTTGTTCCAAAATTCAGCAGAAATTAGTGAAATAACCAAAACATACCTTTCTATTTAACCTTTGCTTCTCTCAGATACTTACTATTTTCTTGGCTTTTTTGAAGATGAAGACTGAAAGAATAACAACTGAATTTCTCACCACTAATACTTCATTGATTTCATTTTTACATCTTATTAATTAAATGCAAGATAAAAATTACATTTGTGATTTTATTTTGGTCTACTACCCACATTCTTTTCTATTTCTGCTCAATCTCTCTCTCTCTCTCTCTGTCACACACACACACACACACACACACACACACACACACACACACACCTGGCAGACATTTGTAGATGTAACCTCCCCCAAATCATGTCACTCATACTAATGACTGCCCTCTCTATGTGTAAAAATATTTTATAATTTATGGACCTGGGTGGGTATTTGTACAGCTGTGCAATATTAATCTATACTCTGCAGGTTTTGCTCACAGCTGGGCAAAGGCTGAGTAGGTGAGAGGTTTTAATGATGTCTTTTAGCCCATCAGTAACCAAAGGACCCGGAAAGTGGTTCAGAGGAACCTACCTTGTGTAGCTTTGCTCTTTGGATGAATGAATCGTGTTAGAATGAAATTCTGGTGTATTTATGGAGAACTTTTTCCTTTGAAGCCTAAATGCATTTTGATTGGTTGCCTTTAAAATTCCAACAAGCTGAAAAGCAAAAGTATTTATGTCAGTTTCACAGATGAGGCTCCAAGAGGTTAAGTGGCGATTACTCTGGAGTTATAGCATCTTAAAGTTGGAAGGGACTTTAAAGGGCCTCTGGGCTAATGGTTCTTACCCTTTTCCTGCCTTCACGCTGGCTTCAGGCAACAGATCCCCATGAGGCATGTCCCTCACTGCACACAGATGTTCACACACTGGGAAAGAATGTGACTCCAAGGAGAGCAGCTCAGAATCTTCAGGCCAGAAGTGTAATCTGCCACACCAGTGTCCTCCATTAAAAATTACTACCTGAGTCCAACCCTCTCTTTATCATTTTACACAGAAAACATGGCAGCAGAGGGGTAAGGGATTCACTTAAGGACATATACCAATATGTGTCAGAACTTGAACTATGTATGCCCGGGTCTTCTGATTCCCCCATGTCCAGTGCTGGTTTTGCTACAGCTGACCAGCCCCTTGCACACTCACAGTAGAACTGGAACCAGCTCCTCGAAGAGTGAGGCAGAGCTGGAGACAAGTGCCCCGGGGTCCCCTGCTGCAGGGAATCAAAGACCCCGTCACAATTAGTTTAGTAAAACCAGCACTATCTGGTGTCCCATATCCGCAAGCACTTAAAATGTCATTCCAATCTTCAAAGAAATTCTTTCATTCCATTTTTATCTGCTTTTACCCAGGACATTGTTTCCCAGCTCCCCAGTAGTTCACCAGGTGATTTGCATCTCATTAGAAGCTCCAGAAATGACATCTCCCAGACTGCTGCCTGGCATTGTGGGTCCACTAAGCATCAGATCTAGGTCTTGGATTTTTCAGGTTGACACTTTTTTAAAAGCTGAGTTAATGCTGTTTTCCCACTGGGTGCAGTTTCAGTGGCCATTTTTGCCTTAATTCCTGCTCCCGTGCTGGGTTGAGGTTAGGGAACTGCCATTGTCAAAGATGAAGTCAGTCATCTCCACGTGAAAGCACGTGGTGGATGAGAATATTCTTGGGCCTCAGAATAAAGGAGTTTAAAGACTCCTAAAAATAGAAAGATGCTACATGATGCAGATATTCCAGGCATTACACAAAGCAAAACAAAAAAGCAAGCCAATAGCAAACCATTGCTGAAGCTGTATAATTCATTCTAAATGTTTGCCTTTTAAACATTTTCCCCTGGATCCAACCTCCCGGGGACCACAGAGTTTTTGCCCTACATTTATATTTCGCTTTAAAGAGAGTCTCCCTAGGTCAGAATGGCTTTTTGGCTTTGTCATTTCTTCATACCACAACTTCCAGAAGAGCACTGAAGAGCACTGTACCTCTGGAAACCAGAGATAGTATTTCCATGGTCAGCAAAATTATTCTCTTGGAATAAGAGAAATATGATTTTCCCAGTGTACAGGGAAATAAGGAGCCCTTATGTCTGCTTTGGGCTCAAGCCATTTGATGCAGCTTCCAGTGCAAAGCAAATACCTGATGGTGCCCAGAGCTTCCCCCATCCAGAATTCCTTTTGTCCAGTGAATACTTCCCTGAGCCTATGCCAGCTTTTCAAAATGGCACATAGCTAATCTGCAGAATTGATCTAAGCTCTTAGGAACGGGTTAAATCCATGGTTTTTCCAACCCTGGCTACAAATTAAAATCACTGGGAAGGAGGAGGAACTTTGTTTTAAACAACTAACAATACCAGAACCCTACCCCTGACCAATTAAATTAGGATCTCCAGGGGTGAGGTCATGGTATCTGTATTTTTAAAAAACCCTTCAGATGATTCTAATATGCATCCAGGGTGGAGAACCACTCCAGTATAACAAGAAATACAGCAGCCCCTTCGCAGCACCTGCTAATGCCTCTGGCACCGTGTTTTACCTTTTCATATATTATCTGTCATTCTCACTACAACCCTACAAGGAAGGGGTCATCATTCCCAGGTGAAGGCCTCTAATAACTGCTGAGGTGGTTATCATACTCCAGTTTTTCTGACTTCAGATTCCCACCCCAACACACGTTTCTCAAAGTGTGGGACATGGGCCACTGGTGGCCACCAAGTTGACTTTTGATGATGTGTTGATGTGACATTAAATAACATAATTCTTTTACATAATTTCTTATGTAAAAGAAAGTTACTCTTTTTTCAATTCTCAGTTTAAATTCTCCAGATTACTGTAAGGAGAAAGTCTTAGTGGTGCTAGTATGTCTTAAATTCCTCTCACATTTACTCATCTCTCTTTTTAACAAACCTTTTAAGAAACCCAGAACCTTCTATAGGAAATGGAATCTAGCACAAGTGTGATGATACTGTTTCATTTTCATTGTATTTACTATATAGTTCGCTTCTATTTATGGCAAACGACATGTTTTCCATTTACAGTGGTGAATGAAGTTCCAGTTTTAAAGAAATGTATTTAAGCAAAAAAAATCAGTTGAATTTTTAAAATATTAAAGAATAAATAGTACAGGTGAATATAGTGAAAAATGCCTAATAGGTAGATATGTGACAAAAGCTTGAGAAATATTCCCCTACAACATGCTAATTTTTTAAATAGGCATATGCACACCTGTTAGCCAAGGGGACTGCTCATCTACCATCCTACTCCAACAGACTGACAACAACCTGTTCCATCCACTTTATATCCACCCAGGACCTATGAACTTTGCTGCTATATCCAACTGAAGAGGAATCCTGAAACACAAATGGCTAACAAACTGGGAGGGTAGGGAACATTCACCCTTTTCAAATAATCAATGACATGCAAATAGAAACACAAATGAGATGTTATTTTTGCACCTATTATATTGTCAGACTTTTTCTTTTCTTTTTTTTTTTTTTTTTTTTTTTTTTTTGAGACGGAGTCTCGCTCTGTAGCCCAGGCTGGAGTGCAGTGGCCGGATCTCAGCTCACTGCAAGCTCCGCCTCCCGGGTTCACGCCATTCTCCGGCCTCAGCCTCCAGAGTAGCTGGGACTACAGGCGCCCGCCACCTCGCCCGGCTAGTTTTTTGTATTTCTTTAGTAGAGACGGGGTTTCACCGTGTTCGCCAGGATGGTCTCGATCTCCTGACCTCGTGATCCGCCCGTCTCGGCCTCCCAAAGTGCTGGGATTACAGGCTTGAGCCACCGCGCCCGGCCCAGACTTTTTCTTAAGAGCCATCTCATGCTGGTGAAGGCCTGCTGAAGTGGGTAATATAGGTGCGGGCGGTAGAAGTGTATTTTGCTGCACGCTTTCTGGATGGCAATTGAAAAAGAAAAATCGTGAGTTTTTAAAATATGCATACCTTTGGCCAGTAATTCTTCTTTTAGAAATGTATCCTAAGGAATAATGAGCATTTGTCAAAGACCAAACTATATGTTCCTCAAAGCACTGTTATTATAGAAAAACATTGGAAACAACTTCTATACCCAAAATAGGAAATTATATAAATCAATCATGATTCATCCATAAAATGAAATGCCACGCAACCATGAGAAATGATGCCATTTAAACTATCTCTGGAAGAAGATATCTCTGGAAACTTGTCTCAGCAGTTACTACTCTTGTGGGAATGAGATTGGGTGTGGAAAAAAGACAAACTTTTCACTGCTTAACTTATTTGAACGTTAGGTTCATTTATTACCTTTTCAAAAAGTAACTCTAAAAGAAACACACTATTTCAAAAGTTGCCTAATAGAATGGAAAAATATTTATGACTTTATTGTTAAGGGGGGGAAGCTATAACCCAAATTAAATGAATGAATGAATTTTTTTAATTAAAAAAATACATATTCCTATAAAGATATTGAAAGGACAATAGTAAAAATACTAAGGAACTTTGCTTTTAGAGACTGATTTCGTCTACCTCTTTGAAACATCTCTGGACAGTTTCCCCAGAGGTATCCCAGGATAGGAAAGACCCTCTTCCTATTGGAAGCCTGGACAAAAACATCCCAATTAACAGTCAGAACCAAAGAATAGGCAACATAGATGGAAGAGCTCTTAATGAGAATGGTGAATAGTCAGTATTCATTCATTCATTCTTCATTCATTCATCATTTGTTGAGAGTGTGCCGGGCCCTGAGCTATTGGTTTCAGGGGAAGTTATTGCCACCTCCTTAACTAATAAGTAGAAAATTCCACACAGACAATTTATAACTCCAGCGTCTTCCACAGGCACTAACTTAACTCAGGGATGTCTTCTTTGTAGCAGTTTTGCAATTTTGAAGAAGATTGTTCATGACATAACATGGCAAGTGGGAAAATTTGTAGCTTTCCTTTCATCTTAAAAAGCAGGATCTGAATTACATGCACCCCAGGAGAAAATCTCTCTTTCTGGTTGTGTGTGTATGTGTTTTACAAAAGCCCACTGAATTCCTTAGTTCCTCCTGAAGTTAGACTTGGTGAAGTGAAAACTTACGAAAACATCTCAGCAAAAGTACAAGCATCATAACAGAGGCCATGGCCTAGGCCCTGGGATTTTGAATCAAGAATCCTGAGTTACTATAGCTTAGGGGCCTAAGCTCCTTGGGCCTCAGACCTCTCAGATATAAAAGCAAGGAGCCAGACCACAGAGAATTATCCTCCGTGACATGACTTAAATTTGGAAATCTGAGCCACCAGGGCATAATTCCCCGTCTCCAATAACCTGAGGATCTGTTAGGCTCTGAGCATCCCTGAAATAGTCCATGCCTCAAGGCATATGAGGGGCAAGGGGATTACAATTCATTTCTTCATTTCTAAGGTGATGTAGATTATTGGTAGACTTTCTGGTGATATGGTTCTTATTGGGAAGGAAAGATTTAATATGGTCAAGCACAGTGGTTCTTAACGCTGACTACACATTAGAACCACCTAAAGAGATTAAAAAAAAAAAAATTGATGTCCAGGCCTTGACCTGGGCATTAGTATTTTAAAAGTTGAACAACTGGTATCATGTAAAAAAAAAATACTCAGTTGGATTTGAAAAACCTGAACTCTCATTTGGGCTTTGCCTCTAACTGTATAATCGCTTAGTCTCACTATGCCTCTGTTATCTGTTTAGAGTTATTCGGCCTTCCTAAAATGAGATGAAGTAAATAAAAAGTACTTTGCAAAACAAGAGTTGCTATGTAAAAATGAAATGGTTAGCGGAAGAGACACAGAACCAGAAAAGACAGGTCATGTCTTCAGAAGCTATTTCATGGGAGTATCCACTGGAGTACCATGCGCATGGTCAACCCTCATTGAAGAGAAAGACTGTCGAGCTGACAGCTGGGTTACTGTCACCTCCAAATACCCTGAGAACCTTGGTCGGAGGAGTGACGCACCTCCCTTTATGCACAGAGTTGGCAGAGCCCTGTAAATTAATTGCACAACTCTAATCCTATTTAAATGCCCCAGGGGTATAGCTTATAACCTCATATAGGATTTGCCATCTGTAAATCTAGAACACTGAACACTCTGTTTGCTTAAAGGGGATGTTTCATTTGGCAAATGAACCTGAGAACGCCTCATCCACAAAATGGCAATCAGATCAGCAATCACACTGCTCAGAAAGTATCTATGCCTGATGAGGGACCACAGAAGGGTGCCAGGGACTATGGCTCTCCCAGGATATTCTCTCCCTTTCTTCCTAGGACCCCTGTGCATTGCCTGCCCATTCCTCAGGAGCCGAGAACCCATTCTGCCCCACCAAGCTGGGGAATACATGGGCTGCATGCCCAATCCTGCCCTTCCTTGAAGTTGTCCTTCCCTTCCTTCAATCTTGCTAGGAAACTTACCAGAACTGGCACATCTGTAGCAGGTGATGAAAACTGAAACATTAAGTTTTAGAGGACAGTGTAGGAGGCGGCATTTGTAGCCAAAATAGCTGCAACTCAGCAAGTTAAATGGAGTAGAAGAAGACATTTTCTTCATCTCTGAAACCTTGGAAGAAGACAAAAGCCTCATTTGTGACTTACAACTCTGCATGAATTAGGGTTGCCAGATTTAACAAATAAAAATGCAGCACACTCAGCTAGATTTGAATCTCAGATAAATAACCAATCATTTTTTAACATAAATATGTCAAATATTTCATGGATGTAATAAAGAATTATTGGTTGTTTATCTGAAATTCAATCTAACTGTGTGTCCTTTTTTTTTTTTTTTTTTTTTTCTGGAGACAAAGTCTCACTCTTGTCGCCCAGGCTGGAGTGCAATGGCGCGATCTCGGCTCACTGCAACCTCTGCCTCCCGGGTTCAAGTGATTCTCCTTCCTCAGCCTCCCAAGTAGCTGGGATTACAGGTGCATACCACCATACCCAGCTAATTTTTGTATCTTAAGTAGAGACAGGGGTTCACCATTTTGGTCAGGCTGGTCTCGAACTCCTGACCTCAGGCCATCCGCCCGTCTAAGCCTCCCAAAGTGCTGGGATTACAGGCATGAGCCACTGCACCTGGCTGAGCCATTGCACCCGGCCATGTCCTCCATTTTATCTGGCAACTTTAGCTTGAATATACCTGCATGTTCAATAAAGAGAAAAGAAAAATTAAATTTACAAACCAATTGTTTGAAGTTATGTGGCAGATCGACTGAATTCAGCTATTTATCTCTCACCAAGAGCATGGGCATGTGTGCAGCCCAGTGTGCCGGTTTGGGATTAGGAAGTAAGGAGTATGCATTTGCCAGCGCTCCTGAAATGCTATCCAGATGTCTTCCATTTTCTGACAGATTTAGCTCCAGTTTATTATAAAATTCTATAACAATTCAGAAGAGAAAGATGTGTTAAAGATCTAAAATATGAAATCAGAAGGTGCAGGGCAGGGGGCTGGGGGGATGTGCAAAGATTCTTGAAAAGGAAAGAGACCTATTTTAAATGCAAACTGGTGTTCTTAACATAATATACCTTTAAAAGCACAGTAAGGAGGTAGTCGCCAATGTACCACAAAGTGGAGAGTTTGGTTTGTCTCACGGGCATCTATGCAAGGTAGTAACAAGCCACTTTCAGAATATGAGCATTATGGTCCTCAAAGTAAAAACTCACATTTAATGTGAATATTCAGGCCGGGCGCAGTGGCTCATGCCTGTAATCCCAGCACTTTAGGAAGCCAAGGCAGGTGGGTTGCTTGAAGTCAGGAGTTCGAGAGCAGCCTGGCCAAAATGGTGAAATCCCATCTCTACTCAAAATACAAAAAATTAGCCAGGCACAGTGGTGGGCGCCTGCAATCCCAGCTACTCAAGAGACTGAGGGAGGAGAATTGCTTGAACCCTGGTGGTGGAGGTTGCAGTGAGCCAAGATCGTGGCACTGCACTCCAGCTTGGGCAACAGAGCAAGACTCTGTCTCAAAAAAAAAAAAAGTGAGTGTTCAAACTTGATTTGCCCAGTTTCTCTACATAAACTAATCAAATGAACTAGGTAACTATCCAATAACCATATTGTTTTATATCTTAATGCAAACTGGCCCAAAAGTCAAAAGACAGGGTTCAAGTTTTCACTCTGCCACTTACGAATTTAGCCTTTTTTTGGTTATACTTTCTTCATATATGCAAAGAACTAACAATTTTGGTACTATGTGCCTTATTGATTTTTTAATATTTAAATTTTCAAGGGAAAAATTATGATAAAGTTCTCAATGCATGTACATGCATAGATTTAGTCAATGTGCTGTATGTTATTTTGTATTTTACTTCTTTTTCCAAGTTTTGAATTTTCTTCTGTCAACATCATACACATTTATCACTGCTTTGTCAGTGACTCAACAGTTTTTATATCTGAGTTAATGTCTTCTCAATTATTAAATATGTATCATGTTTCTAGCTTTTTTCTGCTATAAAAATTGTTATTATGTCTGTCTTCATACAAATTGTTTCTTTTTCTTTTGGTTTACTTCATTGCAACATGTTCCTTGGAAAAAGTTGCTTAGTTCTGGGGGTTTTTTGTTTTGTTTTAGTTTTAGTTTTTTTTTTTTTTTTTTGGAGACCAAGTGTCACTCTATTACCCAGGCTGGAGTGCAGAGGCACAGTCTCGGCTCACTGCAACCCCCCTCTCCTGAACTCAAGGGATCCTCCTTTCTCAGCCTCCGGAGTAGTTGGGACCACAGGTGCATTCCAATATGCCTGGCTAATTTTTTGTATTTTTTGTAGAGATGGGACTTTGCCATGTTGCCTGGGCTGCTCTCGAACTCCTGAGCTCAAGTAATCCGCCCACCTAGGCCTCCCAAAGTGTTGGGATTACAGGTGTGAGCCACCGCGCCCGGCCAGCTCTGTTTATTGCCAAGTTGCACTTCAGGAGGCGGGGAACCTATGGATTCTGCTGTTTCTCTGGGGCCCCTCCCACATTGTCTTTTAACCTTTTGGTGTACGAATTAATAGAGAAGCAGCAGTAATTGTTAAATTGAAGCTGTTTGTCAGGATAGTTCAACATTTTTCAGTATCTCGTTTCCTAACTATATTTCTCTGTCTCTTGCCTCAGCCTTTCCACATTATGGATGTAACTTTTATGGGTATATATCTTTTAATTGTTTTTATCTTTCTGTTGTACTTCCTTTCATCTTAGTTTTGTTACTGTCCATCATATGGAACACTTTAATATAATTAAACCCATGCGTGTCACTAGCATCTTCTTATACAGCTGAGAGAGTCTATTTCATTTCTTTCTAAAGTTTTTTGGAGATGTTTAAAATTCTCAACTATATAACTCATCTAGAATTTATTGTGGCCTGTGAGAATCAATAAATATATTGAGAAAAGTAAAGGATTTAGAATTTTAAAAACTAAACAATTTGAGTCCAACAGCACTAGCTTAAACAGCTTTAAAGAAATCACTAATCACTTAACATCTTAAGACAGCATCCTCTACTAGATTGAAAACAGGGACTTTGTCTTATTTCTCTTTGAATTTTCTACAAAATCCAGCAAAGTACCCTGTATATAGGATAAATGTTAATATGTCTGTATTTAAGTTATATTTTTGCATATTGCTATTAAATTGTTCCAATAGCATTTATTAAACAACGATCTACTTCCCAATTATTTATTTGGTTGCTTACAATGGATCATTATATCAGTGACACTCAGATTTCTTGTAATGGTAAAGCACCTGGAAGTTACAGCATTCTTTTCTGAACATTGTGAAACATGGAAAAATTAAACTTAAAATAATGAAAATTACAATTTGATGCTAAATCAAATAAATAGCTTATACCAGATTCTAGTATAGTGTAGAAACCGTAAGATTAGACACCAACAGTTGTTTTTAAGTAATGGGAGAAATATTAAAATTAAGAACATTCTATCCAATAACTTAATTCCTTATAAGAATCAGGAAAAAAAAAAGCCAATGAAACAGCAAGTTCGTCAAGAACAAAAGTTGAAAATCATAATGTATATAAAGCATTACCAGTTGAGACAATATAAATAAAAACCTCTGATAAAATGTAAACACTATATAAACATGAAGTCCAGCTGAACTAGGCTGAACTCTAGCTGAACCCAAAAACTTCTTAAGATCAGTCTTTTGAGTTACCATGGATGGAATTCCTGCCATATTAGAAAGTGTAAGGGAGAGTGGATGTCAGACCTCCAGAGCATGCTTCACACCAGCAGCCTGACCTAAGGACACTTCTCTCCATTGATCTATAAATCAGAAAGGATATGACACAAAAAGGACTCACAGCTTCACATTCTACCATATTGCAGAGTATGGACTTCACAAAGCAAACAAGGAGGAGGTGTGTTGGAACCATCAGAAATAACTGCTGTGTTCTTTGTGTTCTGAGAACCTTGCCAGCACGACAGGCTAGATTCCTGTGCTCTGCACAGTAATCATGAAGAGGTGGATGAGAATGTCTGTTAAGGCTGTTGGAACCCTCTGCAAGAAACATTGTTTTGCTATGCTAATTAATATTTTTCATTGAGGCCGGACATGGTGGCTCACACCTGTAATCTCAGTACTTTGGGAGGCCGAGGTGGGCAGATCACTTGAGGTCAGGAGTTCGAGACCAGGTTGGGCAACATGACGAAACCCCATCTCTATTAAAAATACAAAAAATTAGCTGGGCATGGGGGTGTCTGCCTGTAAGCTACTTGGGAGGCTAAGGAAGGAGCATCACTTGAAGCTGGGAGGCGGAGGCTACAGTGAGCTGAGATCGTGCCACTGCACTCTAGACTGGGCGACAGAGTGAGACTGTCTCAAAAAATTTATATAATATATAGTACATATAGTATATAGTATATTTTATGTACTATATAGTATATTATATATATCTTGTATATAATATATAGCATATTATAGATAATATATAGTATATTATATATAGCATTTTATAGGTAATATAGTATATAATATATGGCATGTTATATATGATATATAGTATATTATATATGTTGTATATAATATATAGCATATTATAGATAATATATAGTATATAATATATAGCATTTTATAGGTAAAACAGTATATAATATATACCATGTTACATATGATATATAGTATATTGTATATATTGTATATAACAGCATATTATAGATAATATATGGTATATAATATATAGCATATTATAGATACTATGTAGTATATAATATATAGCATTTTATAGATAATATATAGTATATATCACATTTTATAGATATATGGTGTATAATATATATCATATATGATATATAGTATATTATATATAGCATATACTATATATAGTATATCATATAATATATATTTTTTTAACTGAGCTTACTTTTACTTAGACCTTTGACTTTAAAAAATGTTTCTCCTTAAGAAAGACAATATCCTATAAGCTGGGTGCAATGGCTCACGCCTGTAATCCCACCACTTTAGGAGGCCGAGGACGGCAGATCACTTGAGGCTAGGAGTTCGAGACCAGCCTGGCCAACATGATGAAACCCTATCTCTACAAAAAATACAAAAATTTGCTGGGCATAGTGGTGCACACCTGTACTTGGGAGGCTGAAGCAGGAGAATAGCTTGAACCTGGGAGGCAGAAGTTGCAGTGAGTAGAGATCGCACCACTGCGCTCTAGCCTGGACAACAGTGAGACTATCTCAAAAACAAAAAAGGATCATATGCTATAGTGTAAAAAAAAATTTACAAAAAAAAAAAAACTATTGGAACACGAAGTAAGAAATCTAGGGTTGGGTACTACCTGGCCACTTGATCTGAGATGAGCCATTCAATTTTATGGGCCTCAGTTCCTTTTCTGGAAAAAAAAAACAAAATGGGTATTTAGAATGGATGGATCTGATATTTTTTTTTTTTTTTTTTTTTTTTTTTTTGAGACAGTCTCTCACTCTGTCACCCAGGCTGGAGTGCAGTGGTGCAATCTCAGCTCACTGCAACATCTGCCTCCCGGGTTCAAGCAAGTCTCCTGCCTCAGCCTCTCGAGCAGCTAGGACTACAGGCACCTGCTGCCACGCCTAGCTAATTTTTGTATTTTTAGTAGAGATGGGGTTTCACCATGTTGGCCAGGCTGGGTTCTGATAGTCTTGTCCAAATATAGCTATGTCCCAATTCAAGAAAAATCAAGATACAAAACTTTATACTTAGGGAACAGATATTTTGCTGTTAATAATGGACCTTGCTAAGTCACTCTCTACTTTTAAAATTCCCCCAGAATTTTTTTAAATTGTGGAAATCTCTGGTGAAGTTAAAATATGATTCCAAGTAAAATCCCCAACTCTTTTTAATGAAGAGTTTATAATAAACACTCTGTCCTCCAAGATAGTGATGCTTTTCTCTAAACGACAATATTCATGGACAATATTCTACGACAGGGGTGTGTGTGTGTGTGTGTGTGTGTGTGTGTGTGTGTGTGTGTTGCCAGGAAATCAGAACTGCTGAGTCCTGATTCAGATATAGAGCCGAAAGGACAGTAGATCCGTAAAATCATTTGCTTGGAAGGGAGATGAATTGTGACTTCTTCTGACTCATGGTTTCTTAATCTCCAATGTGCTCTTGGTCCAGGGTTCTGAAATCAGGACAAACAGGGAGAGACTGCTCCATGTAATCATGCAATCATCCTTTCTCCTTCTCTTTTACACTGCCTCCAGAAACTGCATGCATCAGTGCTATTGTTCAAAGCCTTTCAGTAAATTTTAGCTCAAGCCATTTTCTCCCCCAAAATGTATCCCACCAAAAGGTTTGCTTCTCATCTCCCCAAGAGTATGTGTGCTCCAGATGTTTTTGAACTCTCACTGCAGGATGTGGTGCAAACCATCCCTGATTGCTTTGGTTGTCCTAACACAGTCATCCCACTAAGGGCACCCTACTCTATAAAGGCTGACCACCAACTTATACTTCACCCATGTGGAAGCACCAGCTTGCTTTCTGTCACCCCGGACCGCTGATTCAGATCAGAAAGCTGAATGCGAAGTTACGGACAGTGGCCCTTGTTTACACTTAGCAATCTGTGTGTATTTTTTAGGACGGCATTTCTCCTAACATTAGCAAAGCTTTTAATATGCCCACTAAAATAGGACACAGTTTCTACTAAGTGCGTTTATGTGAAGAGCCATTTTTCACTTAATTTTCCCAACACCTGGGACAGTTTACAGCAAAGTTTTGCTATCTTTTTTCAGGTTCAGAAAATGGTCTCGCACAGAAGCAACGAACACCTCGCCGACGATGTCAGCAGCCCAAAATGCTGAGTAGCCCTGAGGACACTATGTACTATAACCAGTTAAATGTGAGTTCAAAGTGGCCATAAAGCTGTTTCACTGGCTTTGTTTCCAGTTAATAATTCTGTTATTACTACCTGTTCCAGCCCCTGCAGCCCCACCCCCACCCTCATGCTCTCGTCTTGAACATGTGCTTAGGCTCTTTATCTGTTGCTTTCATGTCAGGATGTCTGCCTTCACGGTGAATAATTGATGTGGTTTATCAAAGACGAGCAAGATGCATGCTTCATCAGGCTCACTTGAGCCCTTTGATCAAAAAAATTATGCTGTGACTTCTGATATTATCAGCATCTGCTTGCATTCAACACAAAATCACTTTGAATTAAAAATTAACGACTTGCTGCTTTGCTTTGACTGTGTGTTCTTGGCCCTCTCCACAGGGAACTCTAGAATATCAAGGGAGCAAGAGGAAGCCAAGAAAACTTGGGTAAATATCTGTCTTCTTAGTTCTAAGCAACTGTAAACAGAAGGGGTCCTTTGTGATATTACAGAAAATGCAAAACTTTCCAGAGAGGCTTCTAAAAATATGCAATCCAGATATTGCCACTCTTATAGACATTGGAAATTACTTTTCACAGTAGCAAGTATACAAAACTTGAATCTATTCTGTCCAAAAAGGTTGAAATTGTCACCTAAGGGCAAATGTTATTTCTCATAATTATTCCTGGGAATTGTACTTTCTTCATAATTAGAGACATGTAGTGGGTGATATAAAACTCTCCTTCCACAAATAAGAGCACTCTACGAAATACAAATAGGCCACTTCCTCCACATTATCCTACCCCTGGGCCTTAAAACATGCACAAAGAGAAACATGCCCCACTGGTTAGACAGAGGATAGTAAGGAATTTGTCATTCGTTTGATTGTAAGCATCGCAACTGAGAATAGCAATGAAGTATATAACGGTAATAATTAGAGAATTGGAGGAGGTCAGGAGGAAAACTTTCTCATCTAGAGGGAACCAGATGGAGACAGAGAGTTCAATCCCATAAATCAAGTTGCAATATGACCACAACTTCCAGACACCGCAAAACTAGACCCATTATCAGTGCGTGACCCCAAGGTGAAGGGCTTCGTAGATCAGACCCTGGTACCTCTGTACTGGGAGACCCTGAACCACTTAAGCTGTCTGTCCCCTTCAGTGTTGGAACCCAACCCTGTTCCAGCTACTCACATGACTTTAGCTGCCCCAGTGATGATTGTAACATTTGTTTTCTTTTTTTGTTGAAAATCCTGTTGTTTTCTTTGTTGCAGCCAAATCAAAGTACTTGATGGGGAAGATGAATATTACAAATCTCTGTCACCAGTGGACTGCATCCCTGAGGAGAACAACTCAGCCCACCCTTCCTTTTTTTCTTCATCCTCAAAAGGAGACTCTTTTACTCAACATTGAATTGTACTTCCTAACCCCAAATCTGTCCAGAGTAGTAACATTCATGGTAATCAACTGTCTTTGCATTAGTAAGCACTGACATGGGGTCAGCTTCTTTGGCCATATGGTCCATGCCTGAGCCTTACTGAACAACTTGCAGATTCCAAAACATCTTATCCTATCTCTACCACTCTCCCACATCTGTTGTGCAGCCTGAGCTGGGCGCTCCCTTCCTTTCCCATCCCATGAGTCCCTGTGGGTCACTGAGAACACCTTTACAACAGTATAAACAGCCATTCATGCCCCCAGTGTCTAGGAAGATAACAGACAGTCTCACCACAGTCTAATCATGGACACTGATAATATTTCTTGATTTTTCCTATCAAGTTACTTTTCAATCCATTCAGAATCTGCCCCAGTGGAGACCCAGGAGTCCCTTTCCTGCACTCTTCTCCACTCTCCCACCTTTGCTGGGCTTTTCTATCACTCCCACCTCCCCCAGAGTCAGGGCTCCATTGCTGAGTGCCCCATCCTGGAGGACTGGCCCCAAGATCTCCTAGGACAGGATAATTGCCTGTGTTTAGGCAGAGAGGCCTAAATCTTTCAGCTTTCTTAACCCCTCTCTTGTTAATTATTATGCTGAGAAAGCCTTTGCCTCTTTATTTCACCTTGCCAAGACACCCACACTACTTTGGTAGTGAAAAGGAGTGAGAGAGAAAGTTTGGACCTGTCACTTTGGTGACACGGAAAGTCCAGGTCACTTTATTCTGTAACTCTCCATTCACTGGTCAAATAACTCCATGAGGCTCTCAGTGGCTACAGTAGAAGGACCTGATATTGTCCATCTTTGTGTGCACAGAGCCTAGCACAGGGCCTCGCAGAGGGGATACCTAGTGAATGTAGACTATGTGGAAAGACTTAACTAAGTTACACAAGCATATCTGACAGGAACGTTACTTTCAATTCGTACACTATAATCTCTGATTTTTCACTACGTTTTGGATAATTCTATTGTAATGATGTTAGATAATATAATACTCAATATGATTCAATATGACAAACTTTTTTGAGCACCTGCTTTACATAAAACATGACAAAATTGCTGTGTGATGTAATCAAAAACAAAGAAGCCCTATAAGACCCTTTCTCTAGAACAGATGTTCTTAATATTTTTCTTACTCAAAAATATGTGGTAGATAGTATGCAAGAAAAGCTGGGTGCAGTGGCTCAGGCCTGTAATCCCAGCACTTTGGGAGGCCAAGATGGGCGGATCCTGAGGTCAGGAGTTCGAGACCAGCCTGACCAACATGGTGAAACCCCATCTCTACTAAAAAAAAAAAAAAAAATACAAAAATTAGCCCATAGTGGTGGCGTGTGCCTGTAATCCCAGCTACTCAGGAGGCTGAGGCAGGACAATAGTTTGAACCCAGGAGGTGGAGGTTGTAGTCAGCTGAGAGCACGCCACTGCGTTCCAGCCTGGGCGACAGGGCAAGACTCTGTCTCAAAAAAAAAAAAAAAAAAAAAGATAGTATGTAAGAAAATACCTAAATTTTGAGAGAAATAACCTTGAAGAAAATCTCTTCAGAGTTTTGAAAGGGAACACATTAATAGGCCTTTTATGGAGATAAATAATGAAATGAGGCATTTAAAGATCTCAGAAATTGTAATTTTACAAGAAAATGAAATAAATATAGCCAATTTTTCAATAGCTGAACTTCACCCAAAAGGTAATGTTTATAAGATAAGTAAGTAGAGCAGGAAAAATGCGGATACATTTTATTTTATTGTTTAAAACATAATGCATAGAATATATAAATTTTTCATGTTACTATTAATATATGAGTGCTTTTGGAAGTTTCACTTTTATCATTGATTGTCTACTTTTGGTTTGATAATATTGCTGCTTTTCAAATTATTGAATGGAAATGTTCATAACTCCCTGCTTGTCCATGCACAATGTAATTCTAAACCTGGCTTGTTTCTCATTTAAATATATCTATAAATAAATTTAAAAAGAAAACAGAAGTAACTGTGGAATCATAATCCAGAAGCTCTGCATAGTTAAGTCGTTAATACAGCTGTACTCCTAAGAGTACTCTAGAAATGATGTTCACTTTCAGTCACAGTATAGAGAAAACAGACAGACTGTAGACATTATTCTTGGGCTAGTCACAGTGCCACAAACTCAAAAAGCTATTTTTTTTTTTTTTTTTTTTTTTTTTGAGATAGATTTTTGCTCTTGTTTCCCAGGCTGGAGTGCAACGGCGCGATCTTGGCTCACTGCAACCTCCACCTCCTGGATTCTCCTGCCTCAGCCTCCCTAGTAGCTGGGATTACAGGCATGTGTCACTACACCCAGCTAATTTTGCATTTTTAGTAGAGACAGGCGTTCTCCATGTTGACCAAGCTGGTCTCGAACTCCCGACCTCAGGCGATCCGCCCACCTCAGCCTCCAAAAGTGCTGGGATTACAGGCATGAGCCACCGCACCCTGCCTCAAAAAGCAATTCTTAAACCTAGTAGATGAGAATGATGCAACCTGGAATCTTGTAACTTTCATTAGATTTATCAAAGTAATATGCACATGACAAAAATCAAATAGTCCAGAGGGTTTATAGTGGAGAGCAGTTGTCTTCTCCATGTGCGTCTCTCCAGGAAGCAATCATTGTTTAAAATTATTTCTAATTCCTCTAATGGTTGCTAGCGTGCCTCTGAATAATTTGCTTCTATCTTCTTGTCATTTTAGACAATATTTAATCTCCCCCCTTATGAAAAATGTAGATTTGGCCTGGCACAGTGGCTCAGGCCTGTAATCCCAGCACTTTGGGAGGCCAAGGCAGGCAGATCACCCAAGGTCGGGAGTTCGAGACCAGCCTGACCAACATGGAGAAACCCCGTTTCTACTAAAAATACAAAATTAGCCAGGCATGGTGGCACATGTCTGTAATCCCAGCTACTCGGGAGGCTGAGGCAGGAGAATCGCTTGAACCCAGGAGGTGGAGGTTGCAGCGAGACAAGATCGCGCCACTGTACTCCAGCCTGGCGACAGAGCGAGACTCCATGTCCAAAAAAAATAAAAATAAATAAAATAAGAAAACCAGCAGACTGAGCAATAATGTCAAGGCAAACATAAATGATTCTGGGAGTAGAACATTTTTTAAAAGTTCCACTGCAGACATTTAGTGTTCATATTCTGAGTTGCTGCTTCTTCCATTTTGATCATTTGCAGATATTATGCCTTCATCCACTTTTTTTAAAACTTTTTCTTTTTTTTTTTTTTTGAGACAGAGTCTTGCTCTGTCACTCCAACTGCAGTGCAGTGGTACAATCACAGCTCACTGCAACCTCTGCCTCCCGGGGTTCAAGCAATTCTTGTGCCTCAGCCTCCTGAGTAGCTGGGATTACAGCCATATACCACCACACCCAGCTAGTTTTTCTATTTTTAGTAGAGATGGGTTTTTGCCATGTTGCCCAGGCTGGTCTCAAACTCCTGACCTCAAGCGATCCACCTACCTTAGCTTCCCAAAGTGCTGGAATTACAGGTGTGAGCCGCTGCACCTGGTCCAAACTTTCTTTTCAAATATAATACATATCCAGAAAAGGGCACAAATCAGAAGATTCAGCTCAATAAATTATCAGAAAGTCAACGCCCATGTAACCATCCTCCCATCTAGAACAGAGCATTGTTAGCACCTAACAGGAAGCCTCTCTCCAGGTTCTTCCCAATTACCACTCCTGTCTGTGCCTCCCCAAAAATAAACATTCTCATGACTTTACTGGTAAACACTTCCTTGATTTTCTTTATAGTTTTATACTTACATGCATTCCAAAACGGTATAGTTAGGTTTTGCCTCATAATTAGGTTTGGAGAACTTTATATAAATGGAATGCTACAGTAAAAAAAATTTTTAGGTCTTGTTTCATTCAATGTTGTATTTGCAAGGTTCATCTATGTCATGGAATGTAAATGTAGCTTGCTCATTTTCATGTCTTTGTAGTATTCTAATAGAAGAATATGACATAATTGATGTAGTCATTCTACCTTTTTTTTGTGGGTGTGAGACCGAGTCTCACTCTGTCACCTTGGCTGGAGCGCAGTGGTATGATCTCGGCTGACTGCAACCTCCGCCTCCTGGGTTCAAGCGATTCTCCTGCCTCGGCCTCCCAAGTAGCTGGGATTACAGTCGCCTGCCACCACACCTGGCTAATTTTTGTATTTTTAGTAGAGATCGAGTTTCACCATGTTGGCCAGGCTGGTCTCGAACTCCTGACCTCAGGTGATCCGCCAGCCTCAGCCTCCCAAAGTGCTGGAATTACAGGTGTGAGCCACTGCGCCCAGCCAGTCATTCTTTTAATGGACAAATATGAATTATTTCCAATTTGGGGCTATTTTAGAAATTGCTGCTATGAACATTATTGTATCTATCTCTTGCTGTCTATTTTTGCATACTTTTCTGTTGGCTGTATACCTAAGACAAGAGTTGCAGAGTCATAAGGTATACATATCTTTACTTCAGTACAGAATGCCAAACTGTTTTCCAAAGTAGTCATACCAATTTACAATCCTATTAGTGGTATAAAAGAGCTCCCATCGTTCTGCATTCTCACCAACTTTTGCCAACTCTTCGCCTGTCATCTGGGGACTCTGATGGGGTGCTGAATCCCAGAATCTCACTGTGATTATAGCTTATATATCCCTCATTAATGATACTGGGCACATTTTATGTATTTTGTGCCCAACTTAGATAACTTTTATAACATGACCATTTTGAATTAGTTTAACCTTTTTTTTCTTTTAATGTGAAGAAACATATTATATGTCAGTTATATGTGTTGCAAATATTTTCTCCACTAGGCAGCTTACCCTTTCATTCTTTTAAAGTGCCTTTGATGAGAAAAAAGTATGTAGTTTTAATGTGGTATAATTTATCAATCTTTTCCTTTTTTTTAACTTTTATTTTACGTTCTGGGATACACGAGCAGGTTTGTAACATAGGTAAACTCATGTCATGGGGGCTTGTTGTACAGATTATTTTGTCACCCAGCTTTTCCTTTTTGATTAGTGTGTTTTTATGGTCTGTTAAGAAATCTGGTGGCTCATGCCTATAATCCCAGCACTTCAAGAGGCCAAGGTGGGCAGATTGCTTAAGCTCAGGAGCTCGAGACCAGACCGGGTAACGTGGCAAAACCCAGTCTCCACCAAAACTACAAAAATTAGCTCGGTGTGGTGGCATGTACCTGTAGCCCCAGCTAATCGGGAGGCTGAGGTGGGAGGACTGCTTGAGCCCCAGGAGGTCAAGGCTGCAATGAACTGTGATTGTACCACTGCACTCCAGCCTGGGTGACAGAGAACAAACAAACAAATAAAAAACAACAAAAAACTTTTCCTACCCCAAGGCCACAGAAATATTTGCTTTTAGAATCTCCTGGAAGTATTATTGTTTTGCCTTTCACATTTAGCTCCTCAACCCACCCAGAACTGCTTTTGTAAATAATGTGCAGTGAAGATTGATTTTCATGTTTTCTGTAGGGTTATTCAATTGTCTCAGCCCCATTTAATAAAAAGGCCATTATTTTCGTACTGCTCTAAAACACTACCATTTATGTAAGTCAAGTGTTCATGGGTCTGTTTCCAGATTCTCTATTCTGTTAATTATTTGTTTTTCCTTGTCTTCAATACTATACCTTTATAATAGGCTTCAGTATATGGCAACAGATGGCCTCCAACATTGTTTTTCTTCTCCAAGAGAAGCTTCCCGTTAGTCTCGGCCCTGTGTACATGATGGTATCAGTCAACCTCGGAAAAACAAAAGCTGTTGGAGGGCCAGGCATGGTGGCTCATGCCTGTAATCTCAGCACTTAGGGAGGCCAAGGCAGGAGGATCTCTTCAGGCCAGGAGTTGGAGACTACCCTGGGCAACATAGTGAGACCCCCATCTCTACAAAAATAAATTTTTTTAATTAGCCAGACATAGTATGGATCCCTTCAGGCCAGGAGTTGTAGACCACCATGGGCAACACAGTAAGACCCCATCTCTACAAAAAAAGAAAAAAAAAATAGTGTCTTTTTTTTTTTTTTTTTTTGAGACAGAGTCTTGCTCTGTTACCCAGGCTGGAGTACAGTAGCACAGTCTCAGCCCACTGCAACCTCCGCCTCCCAGGTTCGAGCAATTCTCCTGCCTTAGCCTCCCGAGTAGCTGGGATTACAGATGCCCACCAGCACAGATGGCTAATTTTTGCATTTTTAGTAGAGATGGGGTTTCACCATGTTGGCCAGGCTGGTCTCGAACTCCTGACCTCGTGATCCTCCCACATCGGCCTCCCAAAGTGCTGGGATTACAGGTGTGAGCCACTGCACCCAGCCAGAAAAAATTGTTTCAATTAGCCAGGCATGGTAGTGTGCACCTGTAGTCCTAGCTACTTGGGAGGCTGAGGTGGGAGGATCATTTGAACCCAGGAAGTCAAGTCTGCAGTGAGCTCTAGGTTGTACACTACACTCCAGCCTGAGTGAAAGAATGAGACTGTGTCTCTAAATAATACTAATAATGTTAAAACTATTGGGATTTCTTTCGAATTATCTTGAATTTATAAGGGAATTTGAAAGGAATCATCATGTTTACAATATTGACTTTTTCAATCCATAAATGTGGCATATTCTTCCATTTATTTAGTTATTTATTCCTTTCGGTCTCTAATGATTTATACTTTTTTTTTTTTTTTTTTGGAGACAGAGTCTCGCTCTGTCACCTAGGCTGGAGTGCGTTGGCATGATCTCAGCTCACTGCAACCTCTGCCTCCTGGGTTCAAGCTATTCTCCTACCTCAGCCTCCTGAGTAACTGGGATTACAGGCATGCGCCACTAGGCCTGGCTAATTTTTTGTGTTTTCAGTAGAGACAGGGTTTTGCCACATTGCCCAGGCTGGTCTTAAACTGCTAAACTCAAGCAATCCACCCGCCTCTGCCTCCCAAAGTGCTGGGATTACAGGCATGAGCCACTATATCCAGCCAATGATTTATAATTCTACATGAGAATTTTGGCACAGCTTTTATTAGTTTTATTTCTATGTGCCACATATGATTTGATGTTATTTGAAAGGTTTTTTAGTTATTTTCTATTTGTTCCTGTTATATGGAAATGCAGTTGATTTTTAGCATTTGAGATCCACAACTTTGCTAAATTTACTCATTAATTCCAATAATCTATCTATGGATACCTTTGGATTTTCTGTCTATACAATTTTACTATCTGCAAATAACTATAGATTTTTTTTTCTTTTCAATCTTTATACATTTTTCTTGACTTACTGCCTGTATCATTTAGCTATCACTACATTACCCAAAACAACTACATATTTCTCACAAGTCTAGGGGTTGGCTGAGTATTTCTACTGATTTGAGCTAGTCTTGCTGTGTCACTTGTGCATCTGCAATTAGCTACAAATGAGCTAAGCAGCTTTGTTGCTTTTGGCTGAGTTTCTCACATACTTGGGACCACAGCAGAGACAGCTGGGCTAACTTAGTTCTTTTCTACAGGGTCTCAAGCTCCAAGTTGCTATTATTCTCAGTGGCAGTGGCAGAGCCTCCAAGAAGGGAGGGGAGAGAGAGAGGTCTCTTGAATCTCAGAAGTACTACATTGACAATTCCACCACATTCTTTTAATCAAACCAAATCACAGGGCTAGATATTTTTAATATTGTACAACCTATTATAAGATCTTCTTTATCATTTGTGATGTTGATTGTCACTTATTTTTTGTTATTGAGTTCTAGTTACTCATATTATGAACAGAGAACAATTCAATAATGATTTCAAGTCTGAAATTTGTTGAGACTTTATAGCTGGAGTGCAGTGGTGCAATCATAGCTCACTGCAGCCTCAAACTCTTGGGCTCAGAGATCCTCCTGCCTCAGCCTCCTAAGTAGGTGGGACTATAGGCACATGCCACTGCACCAGCTAATTGTGTGCATACATGCACGTGTGTGTGTCTGTGTGTGTGTAGAGACAGGACTCTCACTTTGTTGCCCAGGCTGGTCTTGAACTCCTGGCTCAAATAATCCTTCTCCTTTCATTCTCTCAAAGTGCTGGGATTACATGGGTTTACAGGGATAAGCCACAGTGCCCAGCCAATTTTTGTCAAAATTTTAATACATTTTAAAGCTAGAATACATATAAAACTATAATACATTTAAAAATATAATATGGGTGCATACAAACTCTTTTATCATTCTCTTGTGGCTACCCAAGAAATTACAGTATGCATCCTTAACTTATCCAATAATAGTAATCCAATAATAGTCATCTAATATTTGTATTTTTACTCTCTACCTAGACAATTCCAGGATTCAAGGACCTCAAAACACTGTGTGTGTTCATATATATATATATACACACACACACAATATAATGTATATATTCCTTCTTATTTTGCCCCTATTGTGGTATATTTAATTTTGTAGCTATTGCAAGTCACATAAGACATTATTATTATTGTTTACATTACTCTTCATTTCTTCTCACATCTCTGACCTGCTATTCTGGGATTGATTTTCTTCTGCCTAAAGAACCCTCTTCAGTGTTTCCTTTAGTGTGAATCTGCTGCTGTGAGTTTTCATTTAACAGAAAATGTCTTTATTTCCCTGTCATTTTTGAAAGACGAGTTTGGTGGGTACAGAATTCTATGTTGGTGGTGATTTTCTCCTAGCACCTTAAAGGTGGTACTTCATTATCTTCTAGTTCTCGTTGTTTCTGCTGAAAGGTCAGCTGTGAGTCAAGTTGTTGTTCCTTTGAAGATAATCAGTCTTCTTCCCTGCTTTTAAGGTTTTCTCTTCCTTTGGTTTTTGGCATTTTTACGATAATGTGGTTCTTATTCATGTTTTCTTACTTTCTTGGTTATTTGTTTATTGCATGCTGGAAATTGCATTTGCAAAATTATTGTAAAGATAATTTGAAGCCCAGGATAATATTTCCTTCCTCCATAAAATAGTAATATAGTCATATTTCCTGGGGGCATGAGTAAGTCAGGATCACTTTAATCCAACTTCAGAGCTGTAATGATTTGAAACTGGCCTACAGTTCCTCTAAGAGCAGTTCACTCTCTGGTTCACTATCTCCTACAGTGCAGCTCTTTGTGATCCTAAGTCAAAGTGCAAGTGTGTTGAGGGCTAGATGTTTAAGACTTCAACTTCTGTCCCGTTGGCCCCACACTGCTCAGCCTCACAGCTTCTTAGTTACCTCTTCTGGAAGGGGCAAATGCCTCCCAGAACTCTCCTCTTAGAATTTTGTCTTCTGGCTGGGTGCGGTGGCTCACGCCTGTAATCCCAGCACTTTGGGAGGCAGAGGCAGGTAGATCATGAGGTCAGGAGTTCGAGACCAGCCTGGCCAACATGGTGAAACCCTGTCTCTACTAAAAATACAAAAATTAGCCAGGCATGGTAGCATGCACCCGTAATCCCAACTACTTGAGAGGCTGAGGCAGGAGAATTGCTTGAAACTGGGAGGTGAAGGTTGCAGTGAGCCGAGATTGTGCCACTGTACTCCAGCCTGGGCGACAGAGCAAGACTCCGTCTCAGAAAAAAGAAAAAAAGAATTTTGTCTTCTACTAGACCTTGGTTCAGTATTTCCCTACTCTCTTGCTAGCCTCCAATGCCTTCAATAAGGTATATTTTTTATTTTGTCCTAATTTTCAAGAGGAGGCCAATTTGAGTCACCTATTTCTTTATTACTAAAAGCAAGTATCTTCTTCTATCCATTTGCCATCTTCCAGAAATACGTTGAAATCTGCCTTCTCTTGATCAGTCCCTCTTCCAGTTTTATCACTATTTTGAGCTTATTCTCTTTAGTTTTTATTTATTGTTATTTAAATTATAGGCATGTACCATCAAAGCAGCCAATTTTTAAATTTTTGTAGAAACAGAATCCCACTATGTTGCCCAAGCTGGTCTCAAACCTCTGGGCTCAAGCGATTCTCCTACCTCAGCCTCCCAAAGTATTGGGATTAAAGATGCAACTGAGAAGAAAAATCCGGAGAAATTGAGGAGATAAATGTGTACATGCTATATCTGCCATGTTGTACCAGGTCCTGCTAAAAATTATTTGTAAGTAACTTAAAATCACTTGTTAATATTAGGATTCAGGTTGGGTATGGTGGCTCATGCCTGTAATCCCGGCACTTTGGTAGGCTGAGGCAGAAGGATCTCTTGAGCCCAGGGGCTCAAGACCATCCTAGGCAACATAGTGGGATTCTGTCTTTACAAAAATTTTAAAATTATCAGGTATGGTGGCACACGCCTGTAATCCCAGCTACTCAGGAGACTGAGGTGGAAGGATTGCTTGAGTCCAAGAGGCCAAGGCTGCAGGGAGCCATAATCACACCACTGCACTTCAGCCTGGGAGACAGAATGAGACCCTGTCTCAAAAAAATAAACAGAAAAATAAACATTAGGATTTGAACTATTATTTTTATAACAACTGTTTTGAAATATAATTCGCATACCATATAATTCCCCCTTTTAAAGTAAAGTCAGTGTACTTTGAACTGTTATTAAGAATAAATTATTTGTGCCATGCCTTATGACAATTCTTCAGATACTACTGGGGGTTTCTGTTTGTTTGTTTTTGAGACAGGGTCTCACTCTGTCACCCAGGCTGGAGTGCAATGGTGCAATCTCAGCTCACTGCAACCTCTACCTCGTGGGCTCAAACGATCCTCCCACCTCAGCCTCCCTAGTAGGTGGGACTACAGGTGCCCACTACCATGCCCAGATAATTTTTTGTATTTTTTGTAGAGATGGGGTTTCACCATGTTGCCCAGGCTGGTCTTGAACCTCTCTGCTCAAATGATCCGCCTGCCTCAGCCTCCCAAAGTACTGGGATTATGGGCATGAGCCACTGCGCCCAGCCAGATACTACTCTTTTAAGACACTGTTGTGGAGCTGCTCCAGGAGCTTACAACATAGAAGGGGAGATGGGACACATGCATAGACATTTACAATAGGAAATGGCAAAGTAAGTAAGATGAGATGAGAGGAGGCCACATTAAGCAGTGTTTCATGAAGGAATTAGTATTTAAATTGAATCTTGAATGGTCGGTAGAGCAGAAATGGCCAGAGGTAGGATAAACTGACATCCCATCAAGTGGGTCACCAGGACTACTGGGCTGGCCCCTGCTGAGGTTTAGAGAAAGCCTTTCTGCCCCCACATTGTAAGAAGCCTTGTGCAACTGGAACAACTAAGTGTCCTGGAAGAGCCCAATCAGAGGAAATAGGAAACTTCTGGCCCTGTTGTTTTGTTTTGTTGTTGTTGTTTGTTTTTGAGATGGAGTCTCACTCTGTCAACTAGGCTGGAGTGCAGTGGTGCAATCTCAGCTCACTGCAAACTCTGCCTCCCAGGTTCAAGTGGTTCTCCTGCCTCAGCCTCCTGAGTAGCTGGGACTACAGGCATCTGCCACCACGCCCAGCTAATTTTTTATTTTTAGTAGAGACGGGGTTTCACCATATTGGCCAGGCTGGTCTTGAACTCTTGATCTCAGGTGATCCACCTGCCTCGGCCTCCCAAAGTGCTGGGATTACAGGTGTGAGCCACCATGCCCAGCTCCCTGCTGTCGTTTTGAATAGAACATAGTCAAACTAAAAATAAAAGGTAAAACTGGAGAAGTAGACTGGGGGTTGGGGGGACTTTGAACGCTATAGTAAGGAGTTTGGACTCTATTTAGTAAGCAATGAGAAGCCGTGGGGGATTTATTCAGAGGAATGCCATAAACAGAGCTGAAATTTGAAGAGGGCTTGTTGGCAGTTATGTAAAGGAGAGAAGCAAGAGACAAGGAGATCAATTGGAAGATGCATGAAGTAGTTCAGCAAAAGGTAAGGAACATCTAAGCTAGAGTAATGATAGGAGAATAGAGAGGAGCTTGAGACCAACACATCCTGCAAAAACATCACTTTACATACTGGAGGGCATGGGCTACAGAAGGAAGGGGTGGAGGAAGGACACAAAGATGATGCCAGCCGGGCGCGGTGGCTCACGCCTGTAATCCCAGCACTTTGGGAGGCCGAGGCGGGCGGATCACAAGGTCAGGAGATCGAGACCATGGTGAAACCCCGTCTCTACTAAAAATAGAAAAAATTAGCCGGGCACAGTGGCGGGCGCCTGTAGTCCCAGCTAATCGGGAGGCTGAGGCCGGAGAATGGCGTGAACCCGGGAGTCGGAGCTTGCAGTGAGCCGAGATTGTGCCACTGCACTCTAGCCTGGGCGACAGAGCGAGACTCCGTCTCAAAAAAAATAAAAAATAAAAAAAATAAAGATGATGCCATGCAGAAGAAATGGGTTAAGATCTGGCTCCACAGTGTTTTAACTGCGTGACTAGGACAAGTCACTTTAGTTTCCTGTGGCCTCAGACAACTCCAGAAACTTGGTGGCAGAAGGAAGGAAAGAAATGGAAAGGTAATTAAAGGGGTGTGGGATTGGCCAGATTTTTAGGCTGGAAATGATCAGAAACTGAAGAGGAGGATTAGGATTAAGGTTTAGATTGAAGATGGGAGGGATTAAATATTTTCTATGTTCATGAACTAGATGAAGTTCAAGAGTGAAAAATCAGTATATTAATTGGACTTCACATTCTTACTAATCATTATAGTAGTCATCGAAACGTAGTTTGCTGAGGGCTGTGTTTGCTAATGTTGACTTATGGGATTTCATAATGTATTTATTACCAGTTCCTTGGTGACCATTAACGTCACCTCCAACAGGAAGGGCCAGTTATAACACATATACCATTTTATAGATATTTCAAAGTTCAGAGACTATCCCTAAAGTAAATGTTTGGGTATTGCTTTTTTTTTAATTGCATATGGTGCCGCTTTTCTATGTAGCTTTGACAGAATTACAGTAATTTTTATCCTAAATCAAATTTGTGTGAAATGGACATTTTAAAGACATACTGAGATATTTTCACTTAAATGCTTATTTGTATCCATAACTAACTCATAATCTCATATTTAATTATATGTGGTGATCTGAATTATTTGATCCATGGAGGACCTCTAATAAAGTCACTAACTGGTTATTGATCAAGTTAATTAGTTAAATGACTGAACAGGTCATCAATTCAGATTGTGTCTCTGTCTAAAAACCAGTCTGACTGCTTTTACTGAAGTGTCCAGCCAAATCAGACTTTGTTGTTGTTGTTGTTGTTGTTTGAGACGGAGTCTCACTTTGTTGCCCAGGCTGGAGTGCAGTGGAGTGATCTCAGCTCACTGCAACCTCCACATCCCAGGTTCAAGAGCTTCTCCTGCTTCAGCCTCCCAAGTAGCTGAGACTACAGCCCGCCACTACGCCTGGCTAATGTTTTGTATTTTTAGTAGAGACGGGGTTTCACCATGTTGGCCAGGCTGGTCTCGAACTCCTGACCTTGTGATTTGCCTGCCTCAGCCTCCCAAAGTGCTGGGATTACAGGCATGAGCCACCACACCCAGCTTCAAAGCTGGTTTTCATTATACTCACATTAAATGTAGAGAAGGATTTTGTGCATTTACACATGACACACACGAACCATGGACAACCTGTGAACACAGTGGGTGGTTGGGGCGGACACTATACTTGTTTAGTTGGGTAGTGCTTCCCACTTCCGTGAACCTCTGGTATTTACTGTTCTCCAAACCAGCTCCTTGGTCGGCTGACAGTAAAAAATGCTGGTTTTTGAGTCACGCAGAATGTTTTCTTCATTTGTATACTATTAATATGTTACTGGGCCACATATCATTCAAAATAAAAGAAGGGGGACAAAAATAAAACCACAAAGACAAAACCCTTATTGCCATTCACCCTGCAATGTTAAAAGCAAAGAAACTACTCCTACCAACTAACATTTCCTTGACAACACTACACGGTTGGATGCCTCTTGCCTCTACTGCACAGTGTAGAGACATAAGTAATGCCATATCACTGCCCTCTACACACAAAGGCTATATTTTAGAACAGTAAGAATTCTTAGAAAATACATAGGCCAATCCACTCTTTACAGGACAAGACAGAGATCCAGTGAGTCACTAACAGAGTCAAGAATCTAGGTTGATTTTTTCTGCATTCTGTGCTCGTTGGACCAAACTGCCAATGATATACTATCCAAGAACAGCCTTGTCAGCACACAGAACAGACGGCTTGCTTAGAATGAAGAGGTTTTGCCAGGTGCAGTGGCTCGTGCCTGTAATCCCAACACTTTGGGAGGCCGAGGTAGGCGGATCCCCTGAAGTCAGGAGTTCGAGACCAGCCTGGCCAACACGATGAAACCCCATCTCTACTAAAAATAGAAAATTAGCTAGGCATGGTGGTATATGCCTGTAATCCCAGCTACTTGGGAGGATGAGGCAGGAGAATCACTTGAACCGGGGAGGCAGAGATTGCAGTGAGTCAAGATCGCACCATTGCACTCCACCCTGGGTGACAAAGCAAGACTGTCTCAAAAAAAAAAAAAAAAAAAAAAAAAAAAAAAAAAAAAGCTGATGTTTTTATCTCATTTCTATCTGAGAATAACAATAACTGACATGTATTGAATGCTTGTGTACCAAGCCCTGGCTTTACCCCTATTGCTTCATTTAATCTTCACAAGTAACCTATTAGATAAATGTTTTCATCATTGTTAGTAACATTTTTTACAAGAAACTGAGGTGTAGAGCAATTTAGTGACTCACCAAAGACCTCACGGTTTGCAGCAGGGATTTAAACCTGGGCAGCCACTCCAGAGTCCTTAATTACTACTTTACATTGCCATGTAGACAACTCCAGCCTCCATAAGAAGCTTCACAGAAGGGGCCTGGTGGTGGGTCCATGAAGAAAGTTGTGGAGACTCCAGATTGCCAAAGGTGCAGTGGAGGCAGAGGTAGAAAGAAGTCTGAATCTTTGAGACAACTATTATTAATAGTTTACACAATTATCAAAGGTCTTGAGGCAGCGTGGACTAGCCTTTACAGAGCCTTGCAGAGAAATTCCCGATCTCTTGATGACAATTAATAAGGCAATTGGGGAAATGATGTGAGTCTTCTCTTTGGAGACCACCCTGAGCCATCTTTTTTCCCATAGAAGAGTGCCTAAAATTATTCTTACAATCTATGCTTCGGTTGTAATTAGTTCCTCAGATGAGTTATCTTTTGAGAGCTGGTCCTGAGACAATGAATTGGGATAAGCAAGTTTGTTGGAGATCTGCGGGCAATAAGAAGTGTGGGGCAAGTACTGCAAAGGCAGATGGAGACACAAAGCAGGAAGAACACTAACAAGCAAAGAAAACCTGCAGGGATAAAGGAAGGCAGGAAAAATGGAAGACAACTTCTCTATCAGTTCTCGCTGTAGTTCTGATATTCAGAAACTAAACTGAAGAACTCAGCCAGTTACCCAACTATTGTGCAAGTATAACTCTAAATTAACAGTCTTTATTTTCAAAAGTCCTGAATTAGAAATAGTATGCTATTCCTATGCCACGTGATTTTTGGTTAGCGATCATTTCTGCTTTCATTCAAAGAACATTCAGACCAAAAATTCAAGCATATAACTCATTGGGCTTCTCCCCAGCAACCCAATAGTAAATTTATCCAGGGAGTAAAATAAATATTATAAACTTTTCTTTTTTTTTTTTGAGACAGAGTTTTGCTTTTGTTGCCCAGGCTGGAGCACAATGGTGTGATCATGGCTCACTGCAACCTCCGCCTCCCAGGTTCAAGCGATTCTCCTGCCTCAGCCTCCCGAGTAGCTGTGATTACAGGCATGCACCACCACACCCGGTTAATTTTGTATTTTTAGTAGAGACGGGGTTTCACCATGTTGGCCAGGCTGATCTTGAACTCCCGACCTCAGGTGATCCACCCACCTTGGCCTCCCAAAGTGCTGGGATTACAGGCATGAGCCACCATGCCCCGCCTCAACTTCCTTAATTACTTACGTGCAAAATTTGCTCCTCATCTTGGCCATTCAGAGAAGTGGCATTTCTCAATGGTATGTGTTGACAAACTACCACCTGTAAGGGCCAAAGCTCCTAACCCACAGTGTTTTTGGTTTTGTATTGTTTTGTTTTTGGCGATGGAGTTTTGCTCTTGTTGCCCAGGCGGGAGAACAATGGCATGATCCGGGCTCACCGCAACCTCTACCTCCTAGGTTTAAGTGATTCTCCTGCCTCAGCCTCCCAAGTAGCTTGGATTACAGGCATGCACCACCATGCCTGGCTAATTTTGTATTTTTAGTAGAGACATGGTTTCTCCATGTTGGTCAGGCTGGTCTCGAACTCCTGACCTCAGGTGATCCGCCCGCTTCAGCCTCCCAAAGTGCTGAGATTACAAGCGTGAGCCACCGTGCCCAGCATGGTTTTTTTGTTTACTAGAGATGAAGGTCTCACTGTGTTGCCCAGGCTGGCCTCAAACTCCTAGGTTCAAGCTATCCTCCTGCCTCAGCCACCCAGTTAGCTAGGACTATATTGATTGTCCTGTACCCAGCTCCAAGGTGTCTTTTTATAGATAAAGTTTTATTGGCACACCGTCACACCCATTCATTTACATATTGTCCATAGCTGCTTTCACACTACAACAGTAGCGTTGAATAGTTATGACAAAAACCTTATGGCCTACAAAGGCTAAAATATTTACTATTGGCCCTTTACAGAAAAAGTTTGCCAACCCCTAGTCTAGACTACTAATGAGAGAAATGGAGGAAAAACTTTTTTTCTAACAATTTTGGGGGGAACACCATATAAATTTGGCTTAGTAAAAGACTCTTGGACCGCCTCCAGAAAATTGTGCCAAAGAGTTTAGAAAAATAAATATACAATAAAAGTAAACACACACATACACACAAAACAGCGAACTTCAGGTAACTATAGGATGGGGGAAACGGGGCGGGAGGCTGGTCACAGAAACCTGATTGTCCCTCTCAGCTTTGGAGGGCAGAGAGAAGTACTGGGGGCAGGAGCCACCTTTTCTTCTTCAGAAATAGGAGAGAGATGAGAGGAGATTCTTGGGACCTGACCCAGGGCAGGAGGGGTAAAAATAGCGATTGCTAAGCCGGTGTTTCTTCAAGAGCCTCCCAGCCCAGTAATTCAGAGTTGCCTGCAGTGCTCAGTACAGTAGACCTTTCTCTGGGCCCACCCAGACCTGCAGAATCAGGGCCTCTGGAGTGGGGTGAGGGAAAGTCTAGACGCCAAAGTGATTTCCATGCACAAAAAAATATGAGAACCTCTGTTGAAATATTTATGAATTAATTTATAGGCCTTTAGCTTTAAATGAACTAAAACATTGATTTAAACAAGTTCGGCTAATATTATAATGGAGTTTATTAAAACTCAAGCCCTTAATGTGCCATGATAGTGACAGAAATTTACCTTGGAGTGGGACCTTCTTCCCACCCTCTTCTCTCCAGCTTCCCTGTCTCTCCCAAACCCTTTCTCCCTTTCATCATATGGGAAGGGCTGTAGGGCTAAAAACCAAACAATAAAAGCAGCAGCAGCAGCAACAACAAAGACTAAAGACCAGATGCAGGGCAGGACTAGGCATTAGATCATGGCTAAGAAAGGTCGCTGAAAAAAGCAGAGAAGGCAAAACATTTACATTTCTGTTGTAGACATTTCCATATATACATATCACATTCGATCTGTAAAGATTAACAAAACTGGCAGAATTTATCCCTGAAATAGGAATCTCCTTCCAAATTATCCCTGAAGCTAAACTTCTTAATAATGATTACAGATGATATATGCGAGTATCCCTATTGCAAGAAGTTTTCCTCAATCTCTCTATCCTGTTCTTGTGCTGCCTAAACATACTGACACCTAGGGGTCCCTTTCTTCCTCCTCCTGCTGCTCTCAGAAGCCTTTTGCTCCACTGACCACTCTTCTATCCTTGGCCAGGTTCTCTCTCCATCTTCTTAACTTACCTTTGTCCCCACACTCCTACGTATTCTGTGATGCTTTAGACAGAAAGATGAAATAAATATCCTTGCCCTCCAGTCTCATGCCATCTACATGAGACAGCTATCAAATAAACCCAAATCAGATGTTCAGTTCAACACAGCTAGCTCTTCCTGGCCACTCCTCAGCTCCTTCTCTTGCTCCTCTTTCTGCTCACCCTTTAAGTTTGCAACTCTTCTCCTATGCCCTTTGCTTTTCTCTAAACATTATCTTTCTCACACATCATTGAAAACATTTTGCTAATGAGAAATACTTCCTTTGCTACGTTAAACAAAAGGCATTTGATGATGAAATCATTTTAAAATCTTAAATCATTTTTTAAGGTAAGTACAAGTACCACCTGGGCTTTCAAGAAAGAAAATAGTTGACTTCAATAGTTGTTTTATTTTATGGGATAACCAAAACGGCTTTTAAATTGCACCAAAATAAAGGGGAGCAATGAATGAAAGAGCAATATGAAAATACATGTTTAAGCCAGGTGTGGTAGTGTATGTCCATAGTCCCAGCTACTCAGGAGGTGGAGGTAGGAGGATTGCTTGAGCTCCAGGAGCTCCAGACTGCAGTGAGCCATGATGGTAACACTGCACCCTAGCCTAGGTGACAGAGCAAGACCCTGTTTAAAAAATATATATATATATATGTATGTGTGTGTGTGTGTGTATTCCTATCTATCTTCTTGGGCAGCCAAACAGCTGAAGCACAGTCTTTCCTATTTCTCTCCTGATTATACTGGAAAAATATGTATTGTGTCAAGACAGATACAGACAGATAGATAGATAGATGGATGGATGAATGGATGGATGGATGGATGGATGGATGGATGGATAGATAGATAGATAGATAGATAGATAGATAGATAGATAGATAGATAGGATAGATGGCAAAGTGAGAAAATTAAGTGGAGACTATGCAGGAACTAATTCATCTAGAGTTGTTGGTTAATACCTAATGGGGAAAAACACCAAGAAGAACATGAAATCACACTGTGTGAGAAGACTGTCTGTACATTAATATTTTAATTCATGCCAAAAACAAAACTACATGAGAAAATGTTAAAATGCATAGAATTGCCGGGCACGGTGGCTCAAGCCTGTAATCCCAGCACTTTGGGAGGCCAAGACGGGCGAATCACAAGGTCAGGAGATCGAGACCATCCTGGCTAACACGGTGAAACCCCGTCTTTACTAAAAAATACAAAAAAAACTAGCCGGGTGAGTTGGCGGGCGCCTGTAGTCCCAGCTACTCGGGAAGCTGAGGCAGGAGAATGGCGTGAACCCGAGAGGTGGAGCTTGTAGCAAGCTGAGATCCGGCCACTGCACTCCAACCTGGGCGACAGAGCGAGACTCCGTCTCAAAAAAAAAAAAAAAGAAAAATGCAGAGAATTTCTCCTTAAAAGTGAAAATAGGGCCAGGCATGGTGGTTCACACCTGTAATCCCAAAACTTTGGGAGGCCAAGGTAGAGGGATTGCCTGAAGCCAGGAGTTGGAGACCAGCCTGGGCAACATAGTGAGATCCCCATCTCTACAAAAAAATTTAAAAATTAGCTGGGCATCTTGGTGCATGCCTGTAGTTCCAGCTACTAAAGGAGGCTGAGGCAGAAGGATCCTTTGAGCCCAGGAGTTCAAGGCTGCAGTAAGCTTTGATTGCACTGCGGCACTCTAGCCCAGGCAACAGAGCAAGACTGTCTCTAAACAAACAAACAAACAAAAAAAGTGAAAATAGCTCACCAAGTGGGCAGAAAGGGGATAGAGAACACTTAAACATGTTATGTTACTATACAATAAATCAATCCTCATTTAACCATCCTAATGAAGTAAAATAGCAGCCCATCAGTCCAGGATGGCCAACCAAAAATAGCATTACTATTAGACTTTAAATATATTTGAGTTATTCATTTTAACAGGGATGGGATTCTGTTCTGAGAATTCATCAGATCTCAAACCAATTAACCAGGAATTATTTAGCGTGCTCTTATTATGTGCAGAACACTCAACACAATGTCTTGAGAGTGGCAAAGACTTGGCACCATATAGGACAGTTTAGAACATTCCTTCACATTTACATAGCATCTTTTCCAAAATGAATTTTTTTATCATTCATTCATTCATATAGTCATTCATTCAATGAATCTCTGACTTATTATGTTCCAAGCACTGCTCTGGCCCTTGGAATACATCAGTAAATAAACAGATAAAAAGCTCTGTGCCCTCACTCCTGTGGAGCTTCAATTTAGGTTGGGGGATGGCCGGTAAGCATAATGAAAAAATCAGCTACATGGTGTATCTAAAGGTGCCCGACATCCTGGTTTGCTTCAGATAGACTCAGATTGTAGACATTGCCCTGGCTCCCCTCAGTCCAGTTGATGACCCCTTTCACTCTCAGAAGGGTCATATTTGATCAATAAATTGTACAGTCACTCTAAGTATGTTTGAAGTTAATAAGGATCATGGAAAGAAGGGAGAACAGAGAGTGGATTGCAATTTTAACAGGGTGGTCCGGGTGGGTCTGATCAGAGCAAGAGACATTCGAGCTAAGATTTGAAGGAGATGAGAGAATTGGCCAGAAGAATATGATTTTAAAAGTCTGCATCCTTATTACAAAACATGGAAATAATACCAAAGTGTAAAAAGTTGCCTCTCTTTCTTCCCTACTTAATTCTACTGTTAAACAGTTTCTTTTGCACTTTGGGAGGCCAAGGCAGGCGGATCACGAGGTCAGGAAATTGAGACCATCCTGGCTAAAACAGTGAAACCCCATCTCTGCTAAAAATACAAAAAAAATTAGCTGGGCGTGATAGCACGTGCCTGTAGTCCCAGCTACTCAGGAGGCTGAAACAGGAGAATCACTTGAACCTGCGAGGTGGAGGCTGCAGTGAACCGAGGTCGCACCACTGCATTCTAGCCTGGGCGAAACAGCGAGACTCCATCTCAAAAAAAAAAAAAAAAAAAAAGTTTCTTTGTCAGGCATATATAAGCCTTTAAAACATAAGTTGTATCATATTGCATACCATATGGCATTTTAGAAGTAACAACTTGTTATGAAAACATCACATTCTACATCTTAAATATATACAATTTAATTTTAAAATAAAATAAAATGATATTTTAAAAAATTATTACTTCTCCATCTAAATCAAATGGGCTCTAGTGAAAGAAGGGAGTGAGGCATTTGGGGGAAAGCTTGGGGATAAGGGAGAAAAGGCTTAAACTTTTCTTGGTAATGGAGTTTATGCTAAGACTCAATGCATCTTGCAGTCTACAGCAAGTTTCTATAAAATATACAGCAATAGGCCAGTCGCAGTGGCTCACGCCTGTAATCCCAGCACTTTGGGAGGATGAGGCGGGTGGATCACAAGGTCAGGAGTTCAAGACCAGCCTGGCAACATGGGTGAAACCCCATCTCTACCAAAAATACAAAAATTAGCCAAGTGTGGCGGTGGGCGCCTGTAGTCCCAGCTACTTGGGAGACTGAGGCAGGAGAATCCCTTAAAACCGGGAGGCAGAGGGTGCAGTGAGCCAAGATCATACCACTGCACTCCAGCTTGGGTGACAGAGCGAGACTCCATCTCAAACAAAAACAAAAAGCATACAGAGATAGGCCGGGCGCGATGGCTCACACTTGTAATCCTAACACGTCAGGAGGATGAGGCGGGCAGATCACAAGGTCAGGAGTTGGAGACCAGCCTGACCAACATGGTGAAACCCCATCTCTACTAAAAATACAAAAATATTTGCCGGTCGTGGTGGCATACACCTGTAATCCCAGCTACCCAGGAGGCTGAGGCAGGAGAATGGCATGAATCCAGGAGGCAGAGCTTGCAGTGAGCCGAGATCGCGCCATTGCACTCCAGCCTGGGTGACAGGGCGAGATTTCGTCTCAAAAAAAAAAAAAAAAAAAAAAAAATACAGAGATAGTGAGGATGATCACAAAGAATGCTTTAAGAATAATATCTCTCTGTGCAGAAGTTGAAGAATTTGATAATCTCAGTAGCAGTGAAATCAGCAAAGAAGTATTTGAAAGATTTCACTAACACCATGAACGCATTGGATTCATTTCTTTTCTTCACTGGGGTTCCCTTCTTTCTTTCCCCTACAAACAGGGAAGAGGGTGGGTGTCATTGACATTATGGATGAGTTTTTATTTTGTTTCTCCTCCTTCCTGACTCCTCCTCCACCCCATCTGAAGAGTGGGGCCATCATGATGTCACATTAAGCTAAGGGTATCCGTAAGGATAAAAGGCTGGGTACAAGATCATGATTTATAATAGAAACACTTCTCCATGACCAGCATATTGTAAGCTCCACTTGATCAAGTTAATGTCATGGCAAGTTAAGTGTGTAATTTATTTCTTTGGGTGAAACTAGTTCTACAATAACGGTACGTTTTATGTACAATCTGTCAGCAGGCACTGGGTTAATAAAAAGACCATATCACCAAGACATTTATAGAAGCAGATTCAGTACATCTTAGTAATTGATTCTTCCTTTGGTGATTTATTATTATTGTGAAGGCATATGGACTGATACTGGGTGTTCAGGACTTCAAATATATCAGAATGAAAAGTAAAAAGATTCAATCTAGCATCTGGACATTATGGCCTACCATGCACCAGGCATTACTGGCTTTTTCTAAATAGTATCAGCATGTTCCCAAGTCTCTGGAGGACAAAACACCCCGGCTGAAACCATCACTTGTCAGTCCTGAATTTAGGGTATGTAGACATAGCTTAATACCATAACTCAGAAAGAAGTGGGGAAGCCATTAGCAAATAGGATAAATCCTTGTTAAGTTAGAGCTAATTAGACAGCGTATATAAGACTTTCAGTGGTTTAAATTGAATTCCCTCTGAATTGTGAGGATCTTAGTCATGAATAAGAGTCTGATTAGCTTTAGTAGCTTTTCCAAAGTATGTGTTCAGGAAAACAAGACCTTCCCTCAGAGGCTGAGTCTAGCAACTCAGTCTCATAAAGCGATATGTTTATTAGTTTGTAATGTAAGTCTATAAACTATAGTGGATTTTTTGTTTTTGAAACAGGGTCTCACTCTATCGCCCAGGTTGGAGTGTGGTAGTGCAATCACAGCTCACTGCAGCCTCGACCTCCTGGGCTCAGGTAATCCTCCTACCCAGCCTCCTGAGTAGCTGGGATTACAGGCACATGCCACCACGTCTGTCTAATTTTTTTTTATTTTTAGTACAGATGGGGTTTCGCCATGTTGCCCAGGCTGGTCTCAAACTCCTGGGCTCAAGTGATCTGCTTGCCTAGGCCTCCCGAAGTGCTGGCATTTCAGGTGTGAGCCAGCACTCTTGAACTACAATGTTTTTATTAGTGACTTAATTTTTCTTACAAGAGTCCATTTTATATCAGATGATAATATTTTATATGGAATAAAATATCCTTTTCTTTTTTAAAAATTGTATCATTTAGGCCTTCCACAAAGTCAGACTACCCATCCACAGCACACACACACTCATTCTCAAGTAATGCAATTGAACTGCCCTATCATCATTATGCAAAGCTATGTAAAATAACATAAGTGCGTTAGAATGTATTTCACCCAGCTTTTGTCTATAGGAAAATCAGAGAAAAAATGAAATGGGTGTCTATCCCTAATTCCTAACAGTAAATGTCCTTGCCTTTGGACCTTTCTGTGTTCTTGGACAGAAAGAGAGAGATCAAGGTGAAAAATATCAAGGAGTAAGAACAGACAGGGCTAAGATGAAAGAAGTTTGCCAACCACCTGCTAGATGGGAAAATCCTTACAGTTCATGAGCATCTGAATTGCGCAAGATTTTCTTATAGACATAAGTTATACATAGAAGATGAATTGCCTGAGCCTCTGATTCACAAAGTCTCTAAGACCGCCTAATGTTATTTTTAAAAATGTATGAATACATACATCTTCATTTTTACTTTATAATCTGAGCTAGGGAAAATTTACTACAGCATTATCATCCAGGCCTCATTACCTCTTGGTTAATTAGCTAACATTTGTAAAGTGCTTTGAAGATGAAAAGCGTCATATAAATACTAAGAATTATTAAATAATATGCGGGAGAAATCATAAAATAGCTACATTGTTAACATTAATTTGTATTTTATCTGATTATCTTCTCCCTAGCATTTGACATTTAGGGCTGGACTATATATAAAGGCCGAGGAAGTTACCATGTCTATTACAGCTGTACTCAGGATTTTAACTAGCTCCAAATTGATACTTGCCAAAAAACAAGTTTCAAGCAGAAACAAATCAACTGTCCAGAGATCACCACTTACTGATTAAAGTGTTAACTAGTTAAGCAAACAATTTGCACCCCCCACCCACAGTTAAAAGGAAAGGTATATTAATCCAGAGACTATTAATAAACATTTCTACTTCAAAAAAACACAAAATATAGTCATGAATAGTGAGCTCAGCCAGACCATTTTGGTGTGAAACATGTGATTCCACTTTGCACCCACTGTACATTTGCAGATCCTGCTGCTGAGTAGCTCAGGGCGGTATATTATGCAGTGTTGACTGTTCCCAACATTTTGCTGTCATCAAAGTGAGTTAAACAAACTTTTCTGAAGCTGCAGTTCCACTCCCTGTCATCTCACCTCTCCCTTCCCCTAATCCCAAATGGACAGAAGGACAGGCAAACCTGCCTTAGAAAGTCTTTGGCAGCCTGCCAGGGACTGACACAAGGGGGGAAAAAGCTATAGTAAAATATTATTTAAATATATGTATCATGAAAGCTTTCAATAAAACAGGAAATAATAGATCAAGTACATTCAAAGTATTTGCAAACTGCTTAATTGAGTAAGGGCAAGTCAAACTCTTCTGATCACAGCAACTTCCTTATTGTAAAGCCCACTTCAGTGATACTGAAGTTAATCCCAAGTCCTGTTACAGGAAACGCATCCTTATTAAAGTAACATTAAGTGCTCCTTTTTTATTGATCTTTCCCTTCAGCTTAATGATAGAAACTTACTGATGTTTTAATAATAACCTCACAAGTTTTATCTCATTTTACTTTGCCTTGGTACTAAAAGATGCAGTGGAAACTAACTTAGCATAAACATTTTGCAGATGTCTTTAAAGGCCAGAGGGAGGTGAAAAAAAAAAGATTCAATTGAGCTGTGTGTTAACAAAGATGGCTGAAAAACTAAAAGATAAAAGGGAGGCTCCAGTGTGAACATCAAAGAATTGTTAATGACAAGAAATACCATTAGGGTTAGCATCTCTTTTGTTTCAACCCTTTCACACCTGCAGTGTGTGGTGAGCTAAACCTTTGTTCCAAAATCTGAATTACCTCCATTAGCATTTATAGAAAAATGGTTGCAAAACAACAGAAATGTACTTTTGGTTCTCCCCCTTTGCTTGAAAAGTCAGAAATTAGCTAGGTATATGTGGGTTTCCTCGTAGTTACTGGGTGTAACTACAGAGACTATAGAGGTGGAAGGTAATAGGTTGCAAATGAGTTTGGTTGAAATGCGAGAATAGCTTTGTAACCGAAAAGGAGAGGTAATACAAGCAATGTGGAGAAGCTCACATAAGAAGCTCAGACATTAGCAATAGCAAAATCAGAGCGTGAAATTCAGATTAGCCCTCCCCAGGCTGTGAGAGGAAGGGGGTATTGCAAGACTTGGCATGGCTAAAGGTGTAACCTGTTTTATTTGGCCCCTGAAAAATTTTAACAGATGGTGGGACCAGCTGTCTTTTTCAGCCATTTAATAAACTCTTCGGTGGTAACAGTTTGGAAAGTGGGGGTTTTTCGTTTTAGGCCAGAGGAGAAAATAAAGAAATCTGTCCCAAATTGTCTTTGCCAAGTAGTAAAGCCTGGAAACATTTTGAAAAGTTAAAGGCAAAAGAAATCTAACAGACTATACAGTTGTCATCATATTTTTTAAGAGAGCAGCAAGAAAAACAAATCTGCCAAATAAGATGACTAACTACCGGCCAAATGCATTTTGTATCAGTCTTCTAATCTGGGTTTTAAATTTTGGTCTTCTAAAAAGAGATGCCTGGTTATCCTGTTTAAGGCTTATTGGCAAATTAACAGCACTGTAAGGCAACTATCCGCAGCATTGCACAAAAAGAAGCAAACTAAACATTTATTAGAAGTTAGTACTCATAAGATAAATACTTATTCATAATGAAGGGGTGAATTCCCTCCAATTTACATAATTAGTCTAAAATGGCATAGAACCCTCCTAATCATGTCATGTAAATTACAGAATCCAGGCCAGACCTCAGGGAATGTGGAAAATGCTCATGTCAACTTATTTTCAGAACACGATCTAAGAGATTTTGCAATTTTGTAAAATTGGGCATTTTTTCCCCACCAATAAAATGGCAACTGTCAATTATGAGAGAAAGAGTTTACTTACAAAGATTCTCTCCAATGGCTACAAACACAACTCCTCTTTTTGCAAATGTTCATCATTCCTGGCTGAGCAACAGCTACTTCCATGTGACAAAGCTTTGTTCTGCCCACAGGCCTATTATGGATACCAGATCTATGTTGTCCCAAGTAAATTGCAACAGTAAAATGCAAACTCTTTTTAGGAGAGATTCAGACACCTTTTCAGACACTTCAGCCATTTGCAGCTTTCAATATGTGTAGTAAATCTCTTTTACTTAGATTCCAGCTTGCTTCCTTTCTGGACTGCTAGTGATGCTTGCTTCTTAAACAATTAGTAAAGTGTAGCTGGTTGAGAAAAGCATAGTGAATAATCCTACCTGGAATAAGTTATACAGTCATCAAGCTAGTTACCAGAATTCACAGAATGCCATAAAATTCCCCGATTGCCATGATTTGTGAAATGTCTTAGACAAATTGCAGTTCTTTTAGGAACACTTTCTCTAGTCTGTAACACCAGCTATCATTCATTCAACACATTCTTACTGAGCACTTACCATATTTTGAGCACTGGGTCAGCAGCTGAAATATCACGGTGACCAAGAAACAAGATCCCTGCTCTCTTAGAGCTTACACGGCCTCACATCTTCACTGGATAAGGAATGAGAGCAAAGAGAAAGGCCATAAACATAAAGCACTTCACAGCACAATGTTTAGGATCAAATCTATGCAACTTCAAAACTATCTAAATGACACAGATGAGTTTGACAACTAAATGTGGGGGAAGGGGACTTGTCCTCCACTTTAGGAGCAATGGAAGCGATTGCAAGTTCATCTTAGCAACCCTTAGCAAAGCACCTGGCTTTTTCATTGTAACATTTTTGTTTTCCAGTCACTGGTTTCAAATAGACATCACAAGCCTCTCACTAGAAAGTATGATCATCTAGAAATTATATAAATCTAGAATTTGTATGTATTTCCTTACATATTACAAAGTGCTTTACTAAATTTTGGGAATAGTTTCAAGTGGGAAAAATAAAGACATGGAGCCTTACTTTATAGAAATAGAAGCATTAGCCAGGCATGGTGGTGTGTGCCTATAATCCCAGCCACCAGGGAGGCTGAGACAGAAGGATCACTTGAACCTGGAAGCGGAGGTTGCAGTGAGCCAAGATCGTGCCACGGCACTCCAGCCTGGACAACAGAGCGAGACTTCATCTAAAAAAAAAGAGAGAAAGAAAGAAAGAGAAGCATTAACACTAAATGAAAACCATGTTGATCTTGTGGCTAGAAGGCAGATACTTGCAACTATTTCTAGTCCCGACCTCCAAAACTTCAACACCTTTATGTCTGTATGAACCACTGCAAGTACAAAGTCCTTTAAAGACTGACAGCATAGTGGCCGGGTGCAGTGGCTCACGCCTGTAATCCCAACACTTTGGGAGGCTGAGGCAGGCAGATCATGAGGTCAGGAGATCGAGACCATCCTGGCTAACACGGTGAAACCCCGTCTCTACTAAAAATACAAAAAATTAGCCGGACATGGTGGCAGGCACCTGTAGTCCCAGCTACTCAGGAGGCTGAGGCAGGAGAATGGCGTGAACCTGAGAAGCGGAACTTGCAGTGAGCCGAGATCGGGCCACTGCACTCCAGCCTAGGTGACAGAGTGAGACTCTGTCTCAAAAAAAAAAAAAAAAAAATACTGACAGTATGGCCAGGTGTGGTGGCTTATGTCTGTACTCCCAACACTTTGGGAGGCTGAGGTGGGCAGATCACTTGAGGTCAGGAGTTCAAGACCAGCCTGGGCAAAATCGTGAAACCCCATCTCTACTAAAAACACAAAAATTAGCCAGGCATAGTGGTGTGCGCCTGTAATCCCAGCTACTCGGGAGGCTGAGGCAGGAGAATCGCTTGAACCCAGCAGGTGGAGGTTGCAGTGAGCTGAGATCACACCACTGCACCACAGCCTGGGTAACAGAGTGAAACTCCATATATATATATATAAAATAAATAAATACTGACAGCAATTCCACCAGATTTTCCAGAATGTAGAAATGTAGTTCACCCCGAACACAAGAGAAAAATTAGGAAATTCATGTGAACTCAACTAAACGTGTGCTGGAAATTTTATTTGTTTCCCTGTAGGGTATTATACTTTTATTTTTCTTTCAATATCGTCAATCAACAGGTCATCTGGGCTTAGTGAACATGGGGTTTAGGACTAGTTGCCAGCATTGATGTTTTCAGGTCAACAAAGTTAGGATCCCAGTCTGTCTGCAAGGCAAGTGCTCCAGAAGTTGCTGCCTTGGCCAAGGGTTTAGATACCCATGCATGGGACACTGTCTGCTGTGACTAGCCATGTCACCTTCACAGTGCCAGGCAGGTCACCAGCAGTGGTCATGGCCCAAGCAGTGACTAGTAGAGTAGCCCATAGAAAAGCAGCAACCCCTGGCCAGGCACGGTGGCTCACGCCTGTAATCCCAGCACTTTGGGAGTCAAAGACAGGTACATCACCTGAGGTCGGGAGTTCAAGACCAGCCTGGCCAACATGGAGAAACCCCATACCTACTGAAAATACAAAATTAGCCTGGTGTGGTGGCAAATGCCTGTAATCCCAGCTACTTGGGAGGCTGAGGCAGGAGAATCACTTGAACCCTGGAGAAGGCAAAGGTTGCAGTGAGCCAAGACCGCGCCATTGCACTCCAACCTGGGCAATGAGAGCAAAACTCTGTCTCAAAAAAAAAAAAAAAAGAAAGAAAGAAAGAAAAGAAAACAAAAGCAGCAACCCCTAAGAATAATCTCAGTGACACCTAAGTAGCAATCTGATAACAGACTAAGTTCAAATATTTATCCTGTCCCTAATGTCTCGCATAAATAAATGCTTTCTTTTACATCAATTTTTTTTTTACTAAAAGTCTCTTCTGAGATGGTAAACTGTAACATTCCTAGCAAAGACAAAAGCAATATTTTACTCTAATGGAAAGCAGGAATGACGAAATAATAAAGCCCATTAAAAGATGGTAAATGAATATTGGCCTATAGGCCGGGCGCGGTGGCTCAAGCCTGTAATCCCAGCACTTTGGGAGGCCGAGGCGGGCGGATCACAAGGTCAGGAGATCGAGACCACAGTGAAACCCCGTCTCTACTAAAAATACAAAAAATTAGCCGGGCGCGGTGGCGGGCGCCTGTAGTCCCAGCTACTCAGGAGGCTGAGGCAGGAGAATGGCGGGAACCCGGGAGGCGGAGCTTGCGGTGAGCCGAGATCGCGCCACTGCACTCCAGCCTGGGCAACAGCGTGAGACTCTGTCTCAAAAAAAAAAAAAAAAAAAAGAATATTGGCCTATAAACTTCCTTAGGATTGTTGAAAAATATCATTAATTTCAGAGCTCTCTAAATATCCAGGAAACTGAAATTTAGAAAATAGTGCATGAACCCTTTATATTTATATTAGGCATTTTGTAATAGGTTAAATTCTTTTCTTAAATTGTATAATCAGTAACAGTTAAATTCTTAACATTTAAAGGAACGGTTTAATAAATTAGTAGCACATGTGAAAGTTAAATTGTTTCCAGTTTCATTGCTATAATTACAAAAATTCAAAAGGGATTGAGTACTTGACAAAATAACTCTTAATTTCACTAACATTGTTCAAAACACATTTATTGAATATTTGCTGTGTGCCAGATACCATTTATTTGGTACAAAGAGCCCAGAAAATACTAAAGGCGACAGGGAAGGAAAAAAGAAAAAAGGAGGGGGGAAAATCAAGAAAGAAAGAGGATATTTACTACTCAGTGTTAAAATATACTATAAAATTACAAAAATAAGAGCATTTTGCTGGCACCAGAATAGACAGAGAAATAGAACAGCGAAGATAAGAAATAAACACAAGTATATCTACATATTTCTTATGATACAAGTGACATTTCAAATCAGTCCAGAAATAATTCAATACACAGCATTGAAAAAATTAAACTTTGAAAAAAAATACAGTTCAGTCCTTGACAAAAACTGTGAGGGCCTCGGGCTTTTTACCTACTTGCAAACTACCAAGTTAGCCTGCTGTGGTTTCACAGGTATTGGCAGAAGGTACAAGACTTTTGGGTCAGAGACAAAATGACAGTAGCAGCAGCCTGGAGGTCAACTTTTGCACCGGCTCCCTGAGCCCCCATTTCCCACAGGGTGATGTGAAGAGGGCCAGATGCTGCCTGCAGGCAGCGGGGTGGATTACCGGAGAGGAATCCCAAGCTGAAGGAGCTGTGCTCTTTTGTAATGGGCCGTATGCCTGCTTGATCTTTGTCCCTGATCTTTATTACATGCATAAGCCACCAACCTGCTCTCTGCTCCTAAGAGGACACCATCTCTGTTTTCCAAGGCTGTTCACTATACACACTCTGAAAAGGTAGTTGAGGACAAAGCAGTGCCTTTGCTCAGAAAACATGCAGCAACACGAGAGACGTGGAGAATTGTCCCCCACAATGGCCATTAACTAGTGCTTTTTATAAAAGAATTCTAGATAAAGAAAGAGTTGAATATAAAAAGAACAGGGTGCATGGGCCTGTAATCCCAAATATTTAGGAGGCTGAGACAGGAGGATTGCTAGAGTTCAAGAATTCAAGACCAGCCTGGGCAACATAGTGAAACCCTGAGAAAGAAAAGAAAAGAAAAGAGAAGAAAAGAAAAAGAAAAGAAAAGAAAAGAAAAGAAGAGAAAAGAGAGAAGAGAGAAGAGAGAAGAGAGAAGAGAGGGGAGGGGAGGGGAGGGGAGGGGGGCAATAGAAAACCTAGGAGAAAATATATGTGAACATATCCATGCTTCTCAGGCAAGGAGACCTTTCTAAGCATAACATCAAAGACAACTTAAAGGAAAAATCATAATGTATTTTACTACATAAAAATTTAAAACCTCCTCATGTCAAATACACCATAAAATAAATTGCACTGAGGGAATGGAGTTATTGTTTAATGTGTACTGAGTTTCAGTTTGGAAAGATGAAACAGTTTTAGAAATGGGTATCAGTGATGATTTCCCGACAATGTTAATATATTTAATGTCACTGAATTGTACACTTAAAAATATTTAAAATGATAAATGTTATATATATTTTACAATAAAAATGTTTTAAAATATTAAATTGCACCAATAAGTTGGAAAGAAAATTTGTTGCATATACGATAAAGACTAATATCCTTCCTATTTTTTTATTCAATGAATATGTATTGACTGCTATGATGCATTAAGAATATGATGGAAATCAAGACACCATGGTCTTGCCTTCAAGGACAATAATGAGCTTCTACAAACTATTAAGAACAAGAAAAACATCCCAATAAAAAAATAAAGAAGAGAGGCATACACAAGTAGTTCACAAAATAATACAAATGGATACATATGAAAAAGTGTTCAGGCCAGGCACGGTGGCTCACACCTGTAATCCCAGCTACTTGGGAGGCTGAGTGAGGCAGGAGAATCGCTTGAGCCTGGGAGATGGAGGTTGCAGTGAGCCAAGATGGCGCCACTGCACTCCCGCCTGAGCAACAGGAGTAAAACCCTGTCTCAAAAAAAAGGAAGAGCCAGGCACAGTGGCTCATGCCTGTAATCCAAGCACTTTGGGAGGCTGAGGCGGGTGGATCACAAGGTCAGGAGTTCAAGACCAGCCTGGACAATATGATGAAACCCCACCTCCACTAAAAATACAAAAATTAGCCAGGCGTGGTGGCAGGTGCCTGTAGTCCCAGCTGCTTGGGAGGCTGAGACAGAAGAATCGCTTGAACCCGGGAGGCGGAGGTTGCAGTAAGCCGAGATCGCAACACTACCTCCAGCCTGGGTGATAGAGTAAGACTCCATCTCAAAAAAAAAAACAAAGAAAAGAGAAACTGTTCAACCTCACTAGTAATAAAAAAGAAATTACGAACAAAATACCATTTTGCTTTCAGAATAGCAGTTTTTTCCTTAAAGTGCTCAGTGTTGGTGAGGATACTGGGAAATGGGTACTACCACAGGTCAGCTGAAGTTCATGAATAAGCATGAACTTCCTGGCCTGTACCCAGAGCGAATACATCAGAAACATGAAAACCATGCTTACTTCTTGCCCAGCTATTCTCCTGATAGGAAGGCATCCTGGGAGAATGGTCTGAGAATACATACAAAATGTTCTTTGCAGCACTGTATATAATAGAAAAAAAAAAAAAAACACTGGAAACAATTTAAATATTCAAAAGTAGGGCATTAATTAGGTAATTATGTTGCCACCATTCAATGGAATAATACTCTTTAAAATGGCTCAAAAAGGTAGAAAAAGAAGCCTGGCTATTAAAAAATATGAAACGACACTTTTTATTTTTCAAATAAGCCTAAGTAGCCATGAAAATATTAGAGACTTATACTAGAAAGTTAGCAATGTTTGTCTTTGTGCATTGAACATTTAATAGCTGTTGTAAGGAAAGCAATGTAAGGGAAGAAAGTAGCTGGCTCTTTTTACTTCATTCTATTTGTATTATTTGTGTTTGAAGAAATCTAATTAGAATTCAATTCATTCTCTAATGCAAAATACTTTTCTGAGTAATTTTTTTTAACACTGTCCAATCTTGTTTTAAATCTTTCTATTTCCTGTTAAAATGTTCTAGGAATGGACTTTCTTTTCTTTTTTCGAGTCCCTTTTTTAGAGACTGGCTCTGTCACCGAGGCTGAAGTGCAGTGGTGCAGTCATAGCTCACTGCAGCCTGGAACTCCTGGGCTCAAGTGATCCTTCTGCCTCAGCCTCCAGAGTAGCAGGACTGCAGGTGTGTGCCACCACACCCAGCTAATTTTGGGGACTTTTTTGTTTTGTTTGTAGAGACAGGGTCTCACTATGTTGCCCAGGCTGGTCTCGAGCTCCTGGGCTCAGGCAATCCTCCCACCTCAGCCTGTCAAAGGGCTGGGAGTACCAGCATGAGCCACTGTGCCTGGACTAGGAATGCACTTTCCATCAGTCATCTAGAAGAAAGACCTTATAAACTGCATAATTAAGATAATGAATAAATTATTGCATATCAATATAGTAGATTATTGTACAACTATTAGATATTACTTTTTTGTTAATTATGTAGAAATATAGGAAAATATTTATGGTGAAATTAAGCAAAAGATGTCAAGGATATGTATGTAATGAACATTATCATTCCAACAGTAAAGTAATACTTATAGAAGCCCCAGAGGTAACAGATACAGATGATTAGAGATGTGCTAGGAGATAGGATGATGGATAGTCAGACTGAACTTTACTTTTATGTTTTCATTTGAACTTCCGATAAATACAAAAAAGAGGGGCAGCATGAGACTCCGAAGTGGGTTAACACTGTGAGCTAGATGACTTAGACCAGCACACTCTGGGGCCTGCCTGCACCTTTATGGGGTTACCACTTATCAAGGGGCACAGCGTCAGCCTTGCAAGCTCAAGAACTGAGTTTAATCTGTCTATCAAAGGGGTTCTGGCTCTGAGGACTGATAAATATAATGTAATAGTCTTCAGAACGTTTTAAGTGAAAAGCGTTTTCTTCTCCTTAAGTCTCACAAAAGTCCATTAAACACAGACCAAAAGCCAGGTGCGGTGGCTCACTGCTGTAATCCCAGCACTTTGGGAGGCCAAGGCGGGCGGATCACGAGGTTGAGAGATGGAGACCATCCTGGCCAACATGGTGAAACCCTGTCTCTACCAAAAATACAAAAATTAGCTGGGCATGGTAGCACGTGGCTGTAGTCCCAGCTACTTAAGAGGCAGAGGCAGGAGACTCGCTTGAACCCAGGAGGCGGAAGTTGCAGTGAGCCAAGACCATGTGACTGCACTCCAGCCTGGGCAACAGAGTGAACCTGTGTCTTTAAAAAAAAAAAAAAAAAAAAAAATGCACAGAATAAGCTGTTCTAGTTTCAGAGAAGGCAGGGCCGGCCCAAGCTCCTCTCCTTCAGGCTCCCTCACCCCCAATACCCCAAGGCACCTCTGCTGAACCCTAAGCCTTTAAGCAAGTTAAAACCTCCACCTAATCTTCCAGAAGACAGATTTATAAAACAGAATAGCAGTTTATTTTCAGTAGGAAAATCTAAGCAAACTCTAAGAAGATCAAGCTAAGATGACTGGGGAGGTCGCCAGGTGTTGTGGCTCATGCCTGTAATCCCAGCACTTTGGGAGGCTGAGGCAGGCGGATCACCTGAGGTCGGGAGTTCGAGACCAGCCTGACCAACATGGAGAAACCCCGTCTCTACTAAAAATACAAAATTAGCCAGGCGTGGTGGCACATGTCTGTAATCCCAGCTACTCGGGAAGGTGAGGCAGGAGAATCGCTTGAACCCAGGAGGCGGAAGTTGCATTGAGCCAAGATCACATTATTGCACTTCAGCCTGGGCAACAAGAGCGAAACTCCATCTCCATTAAAAAAAAAAAAAAAAAAAAAAAAAAGATGACTGGGAAGGATGAGGTCACTAGAGAAGCTGTAGGCACATTTCTCAAAGTGCTGGGTGAGAACCCCTGCATGACAACCACACAAGCCAAGTCAAGTGCCTGCAGAGCCCCAGGCTCACTGATCAGAGTCTCCAAGGTAATGCCCAGGAGTCTGCATGGAGACACTCTCCAAGGAGGGGGCTGTCGAAAGGGAGAGAGTGTGGAGTGATGAAGTCCTCATGTATCAGCTCCATCACCTGCTCTCCTACAAGGCAGGACAGGTTGTGTCAGGCCAGCTGAGCACCCTTTTCTCATGACTGACAAATGCTTCTTCATTCAAGATTGTTTCCGATATTTTACCTTCATCACCATGATCCTCTGACCTTACAACATTGTTTCAGGGCAGAGGAAACACCAATAATTAAAAAACTGCTAATCCCGAGTGAGTCACCTGTTTAGCTGAGAGTTGGGAGAAACATCAGTCCTGTCAGTCACATTTGCAAATCATTTATGAGAGTAGTTGGAGAGATTTCCAAAGATGCAACATTCATACATGCAAAACTTCATCCATACTTATGTTATTTCCAATTCAGAGAGAGAGCTATTTCCTTCTTATGCTCCTCATTTTGGAGATACGCTCTACTTGGGGTCTGAAAATCTCCATACATTAATAAAAATCAACACTTTAAATCTGAACTCCTCATAGAAAACAAGAAGAAGATAATTTAAAAATCCTTTCTTGGCTGGGTGCGGTGGCTCATGCCTGTACTCCCAGCACTTTGGGAGGCCAAGCCAGGCAGATCACCTGAGGTCAGGAGTTTGAGACCAGCCGGGCCAACATGGCAAAACTTCATCTCTACTAAAAATACGAAAATTAGCCGGGCATGGTAGCAGGCACCTGTAATCCCAGTTACTAAGGCTGGAGAATCGTTTGAACCCAGGAGGCAGAGGTTGCAGTAAGCCAAAATCACGCCACTGCACTCTAACCTGGGCAACAGGAGCGAAACTGCATCTCAAAAAAAAAAAAAAAAAAAAGGTAAAAATAAATCCTTTCTTTACCAGCACTCTTTGGCTAAAATAAAAACTTCTAAAGAAAAGGTTATGTCCATGGCACTGATTTATTTAATTTCTGACGGCAGAATTCAGGGCCTAAAACTTTGCATTAATTACATTATTCTTTTTTTTTTTTTTTTTTTTTTTTTGAGACGGAGTCTCGCTCTGTCGCCCAGGCTGGAGTGCAGTGGCGCGATCTCGGCTCACTGCAAGCTCCGCCTCCCAGGTTCATGCCATTCTCCTGCCTCAGCCTCCTGAGTAGCTGGGACTACAGGCGCCCGCCACCGCGCCCGGCTAATTTTTTGTATTTTTAGTAGAGACGGGGTTTCACTGTGGTCTCGATCTCCTGACCTTGTGATCCTCCCGCCTCGGCCTCCCAAAGTGCTGGGATTACAGGCGTGAGCCACCGCGCCCGGCCTACATTATTCTTTTGATAATACAAGCGATGCATCTGATTCTTTGAAACAGTTGTGGCCAGATAGATGTATTGTGTGAATATGACAGCAGCTATGAAAGTTGTTGGGTTGACTGCTCTGGGGACCAGAACTTGAGATTTCTCTGCAAAACAGAGCATAAGCAAAAGTGAAGGTTTTAACTCTAGGTGCCCACTCTCTGTCACTGAGCCTCAGCCCTGTCCTGCTGAGGCTACCAGCTCCAGGTGGAAGAGCAATTTGGTCTCCTCTCCGCTTAATCCTCTCCTGTCTGTGGAGGCCTCACCAAGGGTGCCAATTCTAAGGATGGCACTGAGTTTCAAACACCTGTCCACTAGGAACTGGACTCATACCCCCAACTTCCTTTCATGTAGCCACAAGACACACATCAGATGGTGGCAACTTCTGGTCCCGCCTGAGCAGATCGGTTACACACTGTCCAACAGCTCCCTGCTACAGCATCACTATTTTCCGGATATTTATCTGGCTGTGGAATTTTAAATGTAGACAAAAATAGCAAGCAAAATCTTCAGGGAGCCTTGCCAGAATTGTAGGCAACATGACTCTGCTTTCCTCGTATTTGATTCCCACAGCATTCCTTATGCTCATTGTATGTTTTGTGCATTTTAAAATGTAATTGACATTAATTTTGTGCATTAATTTTGTGTAAAGGACCTAGAGGTCCTTTACATTTAGGAACTGTTTTAATCCTCATAACCCTATAGGGTAGATACTGTGATTATTCCTATTTTGTAGATGAGAAAATGAGGCACAGAGAGAGGTTAAGTGTCCAAAGTCACGAAGTAGGGAGTGCAGGGGCTGGGATTCACCCCCAGGCAGTCTGCCTCCAGAACCTGTGCCTAAGGTCTACACCAGCTGTCTACATTTTGAGTATCACTAAAGCCAGGTGCAGAGAGGTTATGGCACTCACACCGCTTGACCTTACCTCTGTCAACAGAATTTCCGACTTGCTCTGCTCCCACCACCTTAGTGAGGCCTGTGGTGGTAGCCTTGTGTGCGTCCTCCCAGGCTGTGGTGTGTTTACCTTCTGGGAACCTGACAGCTGGAAACCCCCAGCAGGAGAAGTCAGTGACCACTCAAGGCTCTGCCTTCTGCTCAGGCTTCCTTAGCCTCCACCGCCCTGAGTAAGGAGCAAACCAGGACCTCCTCAGGGAACTCACTGGGGGCTAAATCCTCTCCTGCCACACACACTAACGGGACCCTGGGGTCATTCATTTGTTCATCCATTCAACATCTGTTTAATGAGGACCTACTAAAAAGCACTATGCTAAGTACCAGATAAAATGTGAGCAAGACACATGTCCCTGCCCTCAAGGAGCCCACAGTGCACATATAGATGGAGACAGACACAAAAAGAGGCAACTTCAATATCCAGGAGGAAGTGTCAGAAAAGGAACAGCCACGCTAGGGTGTTGTGGAGCACAGCAAAGGAGCTAAAACCAACAGAAGTTTCTCGGGAGGAAGTGGTGCTCACCCTCAGACTTCAGCCCCCTCAAAGTTTCATGATATACGAGCTAATGAAAGTTTGCACATAGGATCCCAGGTGATTATTGCAATAGCCACTGAGGAGTTTTAGGCCAGGAATCGACAAGACTTAAGTTCAGTTTCCAACACAATAATAAGCACTAACACTTACCGAGCTGTGTTCTAAGTATCTGTGTGCGTTATATTCATTGCATGCTCACAACAATACAATGAGCTGCCGGGTGCGGTGGTTCATGCCTGTAATCCCAGCACTTTGGGAGGCCGAGGTGGGCAGATCACCTGAGGTCAGGAGTTCAAGACCAGCCTTGCCAACGTGGTGAAACCCCATCTCTACAAAAATACAAAAAAAAAAAAAATTAGGCAGGCATGATGGCGGGTGCCTGTAATCCCAGCTACTCGGGAGGCTGAGGCAGGAGAATCGCTTGAACCCAGGAGGTGGAGGTTGCAGTGAGCCGAGATCACACCATTGCACTCCAGCCTTGGGGACAAAGCGAGACTCCATCTCAAAAAAAAAAAAAAAATACAATGAGGTTGTTGGTGTTGCTGCCCACTTTATCGACGAGTGGCAGCGCACAGTCTCTTATTTACTCTGATACACTCCCTGCCACACAGCACAAGCTCACACAAGGGATTTAAGAAATGTTTGGGCCAGGCGCGGTGGCTCATGCTTGTAATCCCAGCACTTTGGGAGGCCAAGGCTAGTGGATCATCTGAGGTCAGGAGTTCAAGACCAGCCTGACCAACATGGAGAAACCCCATCTCCACTAAAAATACAAAATTGGCCGGGCATGGTGGTGCACGCCTGTAATCCCAGCTACTCAAGAGGCTGAGGCAGGAGAATCACTTGTACCTGGGAGGGGGAGGTTGCAGTGAGCCAAGATCGCACCATTGTACTCTAGCCTGGGTGACAAGAACGAAACTCTGTCTCAAAAAAAAAAAAGAAAAAAGAAAAGAAAAAAGAAATGTTTGGAACATTTGGTATTCAAATATCTACGTTTTCACTTCCCCACTTAGTCCAAGGATTTTTGGCCCTGCTTTTCATTGGAATCACCGGAGAAGTTTAAAAAAAAAAAAAATGCAACAGGTGCAGTGGCTCACACCTATAATCCCAGCACTTTGGGAGGCCAAAGCAGGTGGATCACAAGGTCAGGAAATCAAGACCATCCTGGCTAACATGGTGAAACCCCGTCTCTACTAAAAATACAAAAAGTTAGCCAGGCGTGGCAGCCTGTAGTCCCAGCTACTCGGGAGGCTGAAGGGGGAGAATCACTTGAACCTGGAAGGTGGGGTTGCAGTGAGCCAAGATGGTGCCACTGCACTCCAGCCTGGGCAACAGAGCGAGACTCCGTCTCAAAAAAAAAAAAAAAAGGAAAAAAGAAACAAAGAAAATGTGCATGAATGTTTATAGCAGCTTTATTTGTAATAGCCCCAAACTGGAAACATGGGGACATTTGGTATTCAAATATCTACGTTTTCACTTCCTCACCTAGTCCAACGTTGTCCCAATATGCCCTTCAGTAGGTGAATGGGTAAACTGTAGCAGCTCTGTACAATGGAATACTATGCAGCCATAGCAAGGCCCAAAGCACAGATGCACACAACAACTTTGAACAGCTCGCACGGAATTATATTCAATGAAAACAGCCAGTCTCAGAAGGTCACATGCTGGAAAATCCCATTTGTATGACATCCTCAAAATGATAATATTAGAGAGATGAAGAACAGATTAGCATTGCCAGGGGTTAGGGATGGTGGAACACGGAGAGTGGGTATGAGTATAGAGGATAATGGAGCAGCAGGAAGGAGTCTTGCAAGGATGGAATAATCGGTCCTGACTGCGGTGATGGTTACACAACACAACAACAAAACTGCGCGTGTCACAAAATGGCAGGAACTGTACACAGTGCACCCACACCGATGTTGTGTTTTTTGTTTTGGTTTGTTTTTGAGACAGAGTCTTGCTCTATCTCCCAGGCTAGAGTGCCGTGGTGCAATCTTGGCTCAGCACAACCTCTGCCTCCCAGGTTCAAGCAATTGTCCTGCCTCAGCCTCCTGGGTAGCTGGGATTACAAGCACCTGCCACCACACCTGGGTAATTTTTGTATTTTTTAACAGAGACAGGGTTTTGCAATATTGGTCAAGCTGGTCTGGAACTCCTGACCTCAAGCAATCTGCCCATCTCAGCCTCCCAAAGTGCTGGGATTATAGGCATAAGCCACTGCACCCGGCGACGTCCTGGTTTTAATATTGTACTATAGAGACAGCAGACGTAATCACTGGGGGAGCCTGAATGAAGGATACACAGGACATCTCTATTTTTGCAACTTCCTACAAATCTGTAATTATTTCAAAATAAAAATATATTTTAAAAAGCCCATGCCTGCGCCTCAAAGATTCTGATTTAATTAGTGTGGGTGGGGCCTGGGTGGCATTAAGTTTGAAAAGCTCCCCAAATGATTCTCGCCTGCAGCCCGAGTTAAGCACCTCCGTGGGAATCCCTAAAGATAGAGACACTCTTTTGAGTTGAGATGTTGTCTTCAAAAGCCTCTGATAGAATGCAAGAGGACGTTTATGAGGTTCCTAGCTGTTGCCTGGCAGAGGACAGACCACTGAGATGCCAGGACCCCAGATATATCCGCATTACTTACGGGTTGGGGACGGTGGGAGGTGTCCTACAGCAGGATGCGTGATCAGCAATCAGCAGCGTCAATCCCCAATGTGCTGGTTTGGCTGGGCTCCTTGCTGGTGTTGCCTGAGGAAGTCTGAGCCCAGATGCCCACAAAGGAATCCCAGCTCCTGCATTAAGACCTTTTTCCTGCCGGATACAGTGGTTCACGCCTGTAATCCCAACACTTTGGGAGACTAAGGTGGGCTGATCACTTGAGGTCGGGAGTTGGAGACCAGCCTGACCAACATGGAGAAACCCCGTCTCTACTAAAAATACAAAATTAGCTGGGCGTGGTGGCACATGCCTGTAATCCCAGCTACTCAGGAGGCTGAGGCAGGAGAGTCACTTGAACCCAAGAGGCAGAGGTTGCAGTGAGCTGAGATGGCACCATTGCACTCCAGCCTGGACAACAAGGGCAAAACTCCGTCTCAAAAAAACAAAACAAAAAAACCTTTTTCCCTTCCTGGAAGCCCTAGTCACCAGGTCCAGTTTCAGGGCCTTTTCTATTTAATCTCTTACCATGGCCTCATAGAAAGGGTCGCTGAGTCCCAGATAGCCAACACTGATTTGCTGGGTGATAAGCCGTCTCCAGAACAGTCTAATACACAAAGGTACCACCTTGTACCCCGTGTATGTGAACGTTTTCAAAGGGCTTATTCAATCGGCATTGATTAAGAGCAGGTCAAGAAATCCACCGCTGATGCTTGGCAGCCAGCAGCTCAGGTTTCTGCTGGAAGTCTCCAAGAGCTCCAAAAGGGTCTCAACTCAAGGAGGGAAATAGACATTGGGTGTCTGAAGCCCCCAGCTTCCCTGAGACTGCTCATGAGATGGGAGCCACGTGTGCTCCCACGTTAGCAGAGTGGCCACCCACGGAGCCGTCTGGGCAGCTGCAGAGTGAGCCCTGGAATGCACGTTCTGGTCGTTGCATCTGGGTGAGTGGCAGACTTCCTGGCCGCCTCTTTTTCTTTTTTTTTTATAGCCTCTTGGCTTCCAGTGTGCAGAGATGTTCTGGCAGCTGGGAACCTGCCTTGGGGCGGACTTGGGGTCAGGGTCCTGATGAGTGGCTTTGTTCTCTTAAATACTATTATCATCTGACTCACCTATTACTATGAATAATTTGCTAATTTTGGCCCAAAAAAACCAAGTTCTTAAACAATCTGCAGTAATGTGTCTTTTTATGTCAGTCAGGGGAGTATTTTCCTGCTTCTTCTTTGATATGGAAATGAGCCTGATAGGTTCATAGGCAGCCAGGAATTGAAGAGAGAAAAAGAAAATTGTGTCCACTGTAAAGGTGGCTTCTGATCTCTTCTGCAAGTCTCTGAAGAATTTGTTCTCAGAAAACAACGTCTCTCAAAATAAATGAACTTCCAATTAGGGTTTCCATGGGTGTGCGTGAGTACATTCTGGGTGTCTATAAAACATACATATTATGTAATGTGTTGCCTTGAATCATCTGAGACAAAGCTTCCTTGTTAAAGAAACTGGGTTAAGAAAATGAAATCATCATAAATCATGCAAATCTAATCTATGAGTTCACAGTCATATTGTCTGGCCACAGCAGGTCTGCCACCCAGGCCTACCACCACTGCAAACAAGTGAGGCTGAGATCAAGCCACAGTGCAGGTGTCTTTGATTTGGCTTCCCCCGTGGTTCCCTCCTGCATGAATACAGTAGCTCCCTTTTTAGCAATCCAGCAACCCACCTGTTCCACTCACTCTCCTTCCCAGAAGTTTCTGATAAAATCACTTGCACTTGTTGAAGGTTGGTTGATTATATTCTAAAGGGCCAGAGTGCCAATTAATCTGTTACCTCAGCGAGGTATTTGCAATTTAAGACTTCTCTCCACTGCCTGAAAGCCACTGTCCTACTTTCAGGTATTTCAAGCATCAGTGGACAAGTAGGAGTAGGGGACACTAGAGCAAGCCATGCTTTTTCACTAAACTTAGCTTATTGAAGGAGGGGGGCCTGAAGTAAATAGGATTTACTCTTGCTATAGGGCAAGAATAATTTTTATTCACTAGCACTTAAAAAGATTTTTTTTAATTTTTGGAGATAAGGTTGCTCTGTCCCCTAGAGGGCATGATTATAGCTCACTGTGCTCTCCAACTCCTGGGCTCAAGGATCCTCCCATCTCAGCCTTCGTAGTAGCTGGGACTACAGGCATGTGCCACCACGCCCAGCTAACTTTTTAAATTTTTGTTGAGACAGAGTCTTATTATATTGTCCAAGCTGTTCTCAGGCTCCTGACCTCAAGTGATCCTCCTGCCTGGGTCTCCCAAAGTGCTAGGATTATAGGCATGAGCCACTAGCACCTTTATAAAGCCTGGCTCTTCCACCATCACTAAGTTTCCATCCTTCCCTCTCCTTCCCTCCTCTCTTGATTTTCTCTCCCTTTAACTTCTCCCTTCGCCATATCCTTTTCTCTTCCCCCACCCCCTCCTCATGTTCTAACCCCTCCCCTGGCTCTCTGCCCCACATCCCCAGGTGCATATTTTGTTGTCCAGCACAACCAAGGCTATTTCCCTTCTCCCTAATGCTATTTTAAACCCTGTAAACTTTCTTTTTGGATTACCTGTACTGCAGCCCCTCATCTCCTCATGTGGTAGAAAAGGTACTTGCTCTGAATGTCCTCAGACCCTGACTTCTGACCCAGGCGTCTACACGAACCTGCAGGGTGGCTTTCTATGAGTAACTTCTCTGGCCCTCAATTGGATTTCCAGGCCTATCTCTAACCTAAAATATTATAATCTTATCTACCTTCAGGGGCAAGGTTTCTTGAAAAACAAAAAACAAACAAAAAAAAAACACTGCTGTCTTGACTTTAAAAAGGAAGGAAACCCTGGCCAGGCACGGTGGCTCATGCCTGTAATCCCAGCACTTTGGGAGGCTGAGGTGGGCAGATCACCTGAGGTCAGGAGTTCGAGACCAGCCTGGCAAACATGGTGAAACCCCGTTTCTACTAAAAATACAAAAATTAGCCAGGCATGGTGGCAGGCGCCTGTAATTTCAGCTACTCGGGAGGCTAAGGCAGGAGAATCACTTGAACCTGGGAGGCGGAGGTTGCAGTGAGCCGATATCACTCTATTGCACTCCAGCCTGAGGGACAAGAGTGAGACTTCATCTTAAAAAAAAAAAAAAAAAAAAAAAAACAACGGAAGGACATCCTGATGCGCAATACAACCTAGAGGAACCTTGAGGACATGATGCTAAGTGAAATCAGCCAGACGCAAGGGACGAATACTGTATGATTCCCCTTATATGAAGTGTCTGGAGTGTCAAATTCATAGGAACAGGAAGTAAAATGGTGGTTGCCAAGGGCTGGGGGTAAGAGGAGAAAGAGGGAGTTATTGTTTAACAAGTACAGAGTTCTCATTTTGCCAGATGAAAAAATTCTAGAGATTACTTACATAACAATGTGAATATACTTAACACTACTGAAATGGTTAAGACATGATTAAGATGGTCAATTTTTTGTGGGGTTTGTTTTTTTTTTTTTTATAACCACAATTAACAACATTTTCTAAAGGGAAAAAAAACTGGCTGGTGGCTCACGCCTATAATCCCAGCACTTTGGGAGGCCAAGGCAGGTGGATCACAAAGTCAAGAGATCAAGACCATCCTGGACAACATGGTGAAACCCCGTCTCTACTAAAAATACAAAAATTAGCTAGGTGTGGTGGCACATGCCTGTAGTCCCAGCTACTCGGGAGTCCGAGGCAGGAGAATCGCTTGAACCAGGGTAGGCAGAGGTTGTAGTGAGCTGACATTGTGCCAGTGCACTCCAGCCTGGCAACAGAGTGAGACTCCATCTCAAAAAAAAAGGAAAAAAACCTTCTCAAACTTCACAGATAAGGGAAAATAATGTTATTACTGTATTGTTGGAATCCAGAAAGAAAAGCAGGCAGAAAGGAAATTTGTCCCTTACTTCAGGTGGCGAAAATGCATAGTCAAGAGCCTTGCTAGGGTCACACATCTCTGCCTGGGGGCTCACAAAGAGCGCTGAACTTCTTACTAGTTTGTCATCAAAAACAGGAAAGTTAAAGCCTCAGTGGTTTCTTGTACAGCTTTTAGAAGAAAACAATGTTAACTCTTCATGCTATGCCAAGAGTGCACAGCAATATACATGTTTGTCAATTATTAATTAGGTTAGTAGAAAATAAAATACACAGGTGTTTTATGTGGTTCTCCTTTTAGATCTAAATGTAAGCCATCATATTCTTAAGTTGTTGAGGTCTGAAGAGTGATATTGCTATTGTGGCTAATTATGCGGAAAGTTATTAACACCCCCTCCTGGTCCTGGGATGTGTGTCCAGGGCAACACTCACTTGGCAGAGACTCCCTGGTAAAGAAAGAGATGGTGGCCTCACCCTTGACAAGCACTGGGGATCGGGGGAGGCTGACTGACCTGCTGCAGGCCACATTGAGATGCCCCTGCTGGAGTTCTGCTTTGCCCCAGCCTCAAAGGCACTTATGTTTTTGTTCGTTTGTTTGTTTATTTATTTAAGATGGAGTTTTGCTCTTGCTGCCCAGGATGGAGTGCAGTGGTGCCATCTCAGCTCACTGCAACCTCTGCTTCTCGAATTCAAGCGATTCTTCTGCCTCAGCCTCCCGAGTAGCTGGGATTACAGGTGCCTGCCACCACGCTCGGTTAATTTTTGTATTTTTAGTAGAGACGGGGTTTCACCATGTTCACCAGGCTGGTCTCAAACTCCTGACCTCAGGTGATCCACCCACCTCGGCCTCCCAAAGTACTGGGATTACAGGTGCCAGCCACTGCGCCTGGCTTGCTTTCTGCATCTTAAAAACACATCCTAATAAAATGAGCACAAGATGTTGTCATTGTGGCTGAAATAATACTTATTCTCGGCCAGGTGGAGTGGCTCACACCTGTAATCCCAGCACTTTGGGAGGCCGAGGAGGGTGGATTGCTTGAACCCGGGAGGCAGAGGTTGCAGTGAGCTGAGATCGCGCCATGGCACTCCAGCCTGGGTGACAGAGTGAGATTCTGTCTCAAAAAAATTATTCTAAAGTGACAGCTAAGTTTTAGGAGAGAGGCCCAAAGGTATCCAAAAGTCAAGAAATCCAAAACCAAAGAGCAGTGCCCTGATTTTCAGCATCTATTCCAGATAAATTCCCATATATTACTGTTAGATAAAAGTAGGGTTACTGAGTAACTGAAAAGGGGCTTCTGTTACAGAGGCCAGGTTTTTATATTTAAAATAGAATTTTAAGCCAGGTGTGGTGGCTCACGCCTGTAATCCCAGCACTTTGGGAGGAGGCCAAGGTGGGTGGATCACTTGAGGCCAGGAGTTTGAGACCAGCCTGGCCAACATGGCAAAACCTTGTCTCTACTAAAAACATAAAATTAGCCAGGCATGGTGGTGGGCATCTGTACTCCCAGCTACTCGGGAGGCTGAGGCACAAGAATTGCTTGAGCCCAGGAGGTGGAGGTTGCAGTGAGCCAAGATTGCACCACTGCACTCCAGCCTGGGTGACAGAGCAAGACTCTTGTCTCAAAAACTAATGATAAAATAATAAAATAGAATGTTTAGATTAAGTAAATATTAACCTCAACCTCAAAAATGTCCCAGGTTTAAGAGGAGCTCACTCTCGGGCTATGAGTGAAGGGAAATGAAAATAGTAAATAATGTTAACATGAACACATCATGTGATGTATGAACACCATCAAGGGCTGTCTCTACAGGGCTTGTGAAAGGTCACATTAATGAACACAGTGCATCTATCACATGCCTAATAACTGCTTTCTTGTACAGGTAAAATGTAGATGGTTAACTTGAAAATAATTACACATACACACACACAATGAAGTAGTCTTGTCATGTAGCATATAACATTAGAATTCAATTTTTGTGCTTTATTAGTATGAATTTATTTTTTCTTTTTTTTTGTCTCATTTGTTTTTGTTTTTGTTTTTTTATTTTTTATTATTATTATACTTTAAGTTCTAGGGTACATGTGCATAACGTGCAGGTTTGTTACATATGTATACTTGTGCCATGTTGCTGTGCTGCACCCATCAACTCATCAGCACCCATCAACTCGTCATTTACATCAGGTATAACTCCCAATGCAATCCCTCCCCCCTCCCCCCATGAATTTAATAATTTAGAGATTGTTGATAATCTTTTCTGAAACTGGAAGGAATTTCATCAGTCTGGTGATTGGTTGTGCTTATGTCTTCCTTGGTCAGAGAAGCAACGGTGAGAAGGAAATTCTTCCTTGGCTTGATGGCATGTAGCGTTGGCAGATAGATTAAGACGTCAGGAGGACTACGCAAAAAATTGGCATACGTTGAGACAAAACACATGCAAGCACACACTCTAAAATAATTAAATACCTAAAATAGCTGCTGGAGAGAACAGAAACGGCTATACCAGAATGCTCCTCTCAAGAGACCTTCCTCCCAAATCATCTGTGATTTGAAAAATAGCTTTCCTGGTAGATTATACATTGTTGAAGATAACAGACTTGTGTTGTTTGTTGAAGAACATTTTACCGGAAAAGATCGTAAGAGGTCATTTCACCCAGACCCCTTAGTATAGTATAGAGATTAACCACCGCTTCCTCCCAACTCAGTTAATATTTGAGCCACCTCCCATTTACAGAGTAGAGGACTAGAATGGTAGAAAGCCAAGGTGTATCTGTAATTTTATGGATTTGGATTATATAACCCTCAAAAATATTCAGGTCAAAATTGCTAAAAATGCAGTTTTAAGGTCATATGGGAGTAGGAGAGATTAGTTGAGAAAGGAAAAGCTAACATGACAGTGCTGTTCATTGGGATGTGGCCTCTGAGCACTGAAAGTGGCCAGTCAGACTAAGGAACTAATCTTTATATTTTAATCAGTGCTTTTTAAAATGTAAATAGCCACATGTGGCTACTGGCTACCACGTTGGGCAGCACAGTCTTACAGGATGTGAGATTTGCACTGAGCTTAAAGGAAGGATAGCTAGGAATTTGGTAAATATAGAAAATGACAATTCCAAGCAAAAGGCCAGTGCTGGTGAAAGGGTATGGAGATAGGAAAGTATCAGTTGTGGCCCAGTGAAGATCTGATATATGGCACAAGTGGATTGAAAGTGAGTAGCAGGTTAAAGTGAAAGATAAGGTGGTAAGATTCAGAACTGAGCAGGATCTTGAATGCAAGCCTAAAGAATATATAATTAATTCCATAGTCAATGGGGGAACGAGTTAAGGTTTTTCAAGCAAGATAAAAATATGAGCTGCTTGGTGTCAGTGAAAGATAACCATCAGATAATATGCAACATGAATGTGAGGGGTGTTTTGATTCCTTATTGCTATATAGCAAACCACCCTATACTTAGTGGAGTAAAACAACAGCCATTTCATTGTGCTCATGGATTTTCTGGGTCAAGAATTTGGGCTGTGCACAGAGAGGATGGCTCATCTCTGCTCCATGATGTCTGGCATCTCAGCTATGGTGGCTCCAATAATTGGAGGCTGGATCACCTGTAGGCTTCTTCCCTCACATGTTGGCTCCTGGGCTATGCATTGGTTTGACCTAAAAAGGTGGAACATCTCAAACGGGGCCCACGGGTCTTAGGTAAATTCGAAGATTTTCTGATTTGCAATTGGTTGAGGAGGTGAAGCTTCATCTAAAAATTTGGAATCAGCAGTAAGAATGTTAGCTCTGGCTTCTGGGTATGACCTCCTCCAGGCCCCTCAGGAAGAAATCTGAAACAAGGAACAGTGGTCAGAGTTCAGTCCTCAGTTCCCCCTTATCTGACTGAGGTCTGCATGCCAGGGGATCCATTTTGTGGGGTTCCAGGTTTCTAAAAAACAACTCAAGGACATTTATTAAGAATTGATTTTTGCCGGGTGCGATGGCTCACGCCTGTAATCCCAGCACTTTGGGAGGCTGAGGCAGAAGGATCTTGAGGTCAGGAGTTCAAGACCAGCCTGGCCAACACGGTGAAACCTCGTCTCTACTAAAAATGCGAAAATTAGCCGGGTATGTTGACAGGTGCCTGTAATCCCAGCTACTCAGGAGGCTGAGGCAGGAGAATTGCTTGAACCCAGGAGGCGGAAATTGCAGTGAGCCGAGATGGCACCATTGTACTTCAGTCTGGGGGACAGAGCAAGACTCCATCTAAAAAAAAAAAAAAAAAAAAAAAGGTTATTTTTAGTTTCTACAGGGAACCAAACGTTCTTATGACTCTAACTTCCTTGGCTATTATTTTAAGCAACAATTACATTCTCGCTTATCCAATTGCTCATTTACTTCTGAGTTCTCACCAGGTGCCTGGAATTACCCTTAAAGGAACTCAAGGTTTTCCTTTATTTCCATGCTTGGGGGTTCCTGCTCCATCTCACTACCATGATATGTGTCTTATCTTTTGACAACTATGAATATAGGGCTGGGACTTAGGACCTGTTACATCTGTCATAGAAAAAACAAAAGTACCACCACTGTGCTTACTAGTAGGAACAACCAGAGCACAGTTCTTGCCTTACAACTGTTTACTTCTGCTTTCCAAATTTGGTATGCTGCATCTGATGGGTATGATCTAAATATTATATACGGGGAACCCTAGCTGCAAGGGAATCTGGAAAATATAGTTTTTTGTTTTCTGTCTTAGAAAGAGATTGGAATAGCGGAAATGAACCAATCCAAATATCTGCTATATTTGCTAATTATGCAGTTACTTCAGGTTAATTCCTCGTCTCCATTCCTGGACCCTCACTTCTCCTTTATGGCCAAAAGCCAATGTGCTCTTTCTGCTCACTACAAATATTAATTATGGTTTAGCCAGTCTGGTCCCAGCTGTTCAGGGATTATGTCATTCAACCAGCATTTATTGAGTTCCTACAGTGTGCACTCCCTTGACTACCTCTCTCTCACATGACTCCCAAATCTGTCTCCAGCTTCATCTTTATCTAGAGTTCCAGCTCTGAATTACTATCTCCTTGATATCTCCTCAGGAACGTCCCACTAGATCTTCAAAATAAATACATGCCCAGGAAACACCTCCCCTCTTCCCACTTTCCAAACCAATTTGTCTTCCCAAGATTTCTGATTGGTGTTTTCAAATTGGTTCAAGTTCAAACTCAGGTCTTGGCAGAACTGTGAATCAAACCTATTTTCTTCATAAATTACCCAGTCTCAGGTAGTTCTTTATAGCAGTGTGAGAACTGATTTATAACTTTACCTGTGTGTTAGCCTATTCTCACACTGCTATAAAGAACTACCTGAAGGGGCTGGGCGTGGTGGCTCACACCTGTAATCCCAGCACTTTGGGAGGCTGAGGTGGGTAGATCACGAGGTCAGGAGTTCGAGACCAGCCTGATCAACACCGTGAAAACCTGTCTCTACTAAAACTACAGAAATTAGCGAAGCATGGTGGCGCGTGCATGTAATCCCAGCTACTCAGGAGGCTGAGGCAGTTGAATTGCTTGAAACAGGGAGGTGGAGGTTGCAGTGAGCCAAGATTGTGCCACTGCACTCCAGCCTGGGCAACAGAGCGAGACACCTGAGACTGGGTAATTTATGAAGAAAAGAGGTTTAATTGATTCACAGTTCTGCAGGCAAGACAGGAAGTATGGCAGGAAGGTCTCAAGAAACTTACAATCATGGCAGAAGGCAAAGGGGAAGCAAGCATTCCTTACCATGGTAAAGCAGGTGAGAGAGAGCAAAGGGGGAAGTGCTACACACATTTAAACAACCAGATCTCTTGAGAACTCACTATCATGAGAATAGCAAGGGGGAAGTCCACCCCCATGATCCAATCACCTCCCAGCAGGTTCCTCCCACAACATTAGTAATTACAGTTCAACATGAGATTTGGGTGGGGACACAGAGCCAAACCATATCAGCCTATAACATCTGCCTCCCTGCCTTTAAAAATCCTTAACTGCAAACTATCTGAGAGTTCAGGTCATAAGCTTTAGCTGCCCAGTCCTTCTTGCTTGTCATCCTGTAATAAATGCCTCACTTCTCTTGCTGCAATCCCAGTGTCAAGGTTTGGCTTTGCTGCGCTAGGTGGGCAGACCCAAGTTCAGTGTGATAACAGTAGAGGTGGCATGAGTCTGAAGATGGGCAGCTGTCATGATGGCTTCCCAGGAGACAGGCAGCTTTCTGATTTCACAATCTCCTGATCCTGGCAGGAGCAGCAGCTCCCTTGTCAACCTAAGTCTGTGATGTGGCATTGGGAATCATGCCTGAAAGCTCAGTAGCAATTCTGTTTCTTCTGCCCTCCAGTCATTCTGTAAAACATTAAATATCTTTTTGTTTGGTTGGTTTTGTTTTTGTTTTTGAGACGGAATCTCACTCTGTGGCCCAGGCTGGAGTGCAGTGGTGCGATCTCGGCTCACTACAAGCTCTGCCTCCCAGGTTCACGCCATTCTCCTGCCTCAGCCTCCCGAGTAGCTGGGACTACAGGCACCCGCCACCATGCCCAGCTACTTTTTTGTATTTTTTAGTAGAGACGGGGTTTCACCGTGTTAGCCAGGATGGTCTCGATCTCCTGACCTCCGCCCACCTCAGCCTCCTAAAGTGCTGAGATTACAGGTGTAAGCCACCGTGCCCGGCCTTTTTTTTTTTTTTTTTTTTTTTTTTTTTGAGACAGAGTCTCACTGTCACGCAGGCTGGAGTGCAGTGGCGCAATCTTGGCTCACTGCAATCTCTGCCTCCCAGGTTAAAGTGGTTCTCCTGCTTCAGCTTCCCAAATAGCTGGGACTATAGGTGTGCACCACCACGCTCAGCTAGTTTTTGTATTTTCAGTAGAGAGGGGGTTTCACTATGTTGGCCAGGCTGGTCTCAAACTCCTGACTTCAGGTGATCCGCCCACCTTGGTCTCCCAAAGTGCTGGAATTTAAGCATGAGCTACTGAGCCCCGCCTAGACATTAAATATCTTACAATAAGTCCGTTTCTGCTTAAACCAGGTAGAATGGGTTCTGTTCACTGTGAATGAGCCCCAGTGACATAGTAAATAAGAGACAAGCAGGGATTCTGATGCAGGTTTAGAGCCTCTTGTAACAGTCACCTAGGAGAACCTTTAAAAAATAACAAATGAGAAAGGCATCAGGGAGCAGCCATGAATAAAGCCTAGAAAAAGAGAAGAGAACAAAGGCAAAGGGGGATTGGTGCTGGTGTCCTGAAGGGAGGATCTATATCTCTGTGATTCTGCAGGGGAAGGTGCAGAGGAAGGAGGACAAATCCAACTTGAAACTACACCATGACACTGAAACCCAAATAAAAAGGGTATTGCTTCCTGAAGACCAAAAGGTCCACGGGTGAGACACTTGTCAGACCTAAAGGAAATAGAGATGATCTTTTAAATGGAAATGGGGATGGACACCTGATATTAGTGTTAGTCTGTTCCCAGTTGTACCTCTAAAGATATTGGACTGATATTTATCTATATCCTTAAAATTGGTGCCTTAAATTTTCCAAGGTAAATAGCCAATTCTGTGTGCCCCCTGGTGGCTTGGGGCAGGGGATGGGAGAAGAAAAGAGTACTCTAGAAGTGAAAGAAAAAGTCGTCATGGATCTGAACTATAATCCTTGAGGTCAAGACCCATATTTCTCTTGGATAAAACCAGATGACAAACATCTCATGTGGGACCGACATTTTCACAAAAGACCACTACCAACAAACCAGAGCAAACCCATGACCTCACCAGCATGCCTCTCTCCAGCCTAAGTTAGCCAACCCCTGCCTCCATCTAGGGATGCTAGACTTAGAGGGGTAGAATGGGGGGTTCAGACTTTATTTGCATTCCTTTATATATGACAACGTTTTTCATTAAATCTTTGTTGGGTTTGTATACAAAGTAATTCATATATATATATAGAGAGAGAGAGAGAGAGAGAGAGGGAGACGGAGTCTCGCTCTGTAGCCCAGACTGGAGTGCAGTGGCTGGATCTGAGCTCACTGCAAGCTCCGCCTCCCGGGTTCATGCCATTCTCCTGCCTCAGCCTCTGGAGTAGCTGGGACTACAGGCGCCTGCCACCTCGCCCGGCTAATTTTTTTTGTATTTTTTAGTAGAGACGGGGTTTCACCGTGTTAGCCGGATGGTCTCGATCTCCTGACCTCGTGATCCGCCCGTCTCAGCCTCCCAAAGTGCTGGGATTACAGGCTTGAGCCACCACGCCTGGCTCTCGTATATATTAATGCATGTTTTATTTTATTGCTATAATCCAGATCAAATTTCAATAATTTTATATGTGAAACATTATTGCTTAGCCTAAAAGAAAGATTTATCACACTCATTTCTTTTCAGGAAATAAATGCCACCACAGATGGGTAACAGTACATGGAGAATCTTTTCTTTCAATCCTCACGTTCCCTAGAAAAATGTTCACTGGAAAAATGATGAGGCTGGGTGTGGTGGCTCACATCCGTAATCTCAACATTTTGGGAAGCCAAGGCGGGAGAATCACTTGAGCCCAGGAGTTTAAGACCAGCCTGAGCAACACAGGGAGACCCTGTCTCCACAAGGAAATAAAAAACAAATTAGCCGGATGTGCTGGCACATGCCTGTGGTCCTAGCTACTAGGGAGGCTGAGGTAGGAGGATTGCTTGAGCCCAAAAGGTGGAGGTTGCAGTGAGCCGAGATTGTACCACTGCACCCCAAGCTGGGTGACAGAGAGAGAACCTGTCTCAAATAATGTATGTGAGACTCAGTTCTTTCACTCTGTGATCTCAAGGAGCCACCTTACTTCACTGGGCCCGTTTCTTCATGAGTCATACATAGTTGCCAGGCCCTTGCAGCCGACAGTATTCTTCCCATGATTGTGAGATACACCTGTGCTTCCCATGACCTCTCTTTTCCTCAGTGCTGGATTCTAAACTCACTGAGGGCACAGTGACTCTTTGTCTCGGGTCCTCTGCAGCACCTGGCACTGTGCCTGTGCTCACCTGGGCATCCTTCCACCGCACTCAGTAAAGATTTGGTTTCTTGTGCCTAGGAAGAAAGATGGATGACAGAGCCACAGAGTACAAAGCCACAGTACTGTGAGCTTCTGTAGGCTCCTGCGATGACCTTAAGTTCACGGATTTATCCATGCCTTGATTCCTTCTCATATCAAGTGGTACTTGCTACAGGGTCATTTTGAAACATGAGTATTAATGACTAAATAGGAAAATATATACTTAATAAAGGAATTTTGGCAGTACATTTTCCTAACATATGTCTTTTGTAAGGAGGCCTTGTCTGTAAAGATCATCCATGTTCATGGCAGTACTGTTGAAAGCAACTGTGCATGTCTAAGAAAAGCAGGTTTACCGGAGGACCTCCCTGCCATGGGAGGCAAGTGGCAGCCAGGACTTCTCCCCTTGCTCCAGCTCATGGCACCCCCTCTACTTACTTTTTTTTTTTTTTTTTTTTGAGATGTAGTCTCATTCTGTCGCCCAGGCTGAAGTGCAGTGGCATGATCTCGGCTCACCGCAACCACCACCTCCTGGATTCAAACGGTTCTCCTGCCTGAGCCTCCCAAGTAGCTGGGATTATAGGCACCCCCACCATGCCTGGCTAATTTTTTTGTATTTTTAGTAGAGACAGGATTTCACCATGTTGGCCAGGCTGGTCTCGAACTCCTGACCTCAAGTGATCCGCCCACTTCCACCTCGCAAAGTGCTGGGATTACAGGCGTGAGCCACTGCACCCGGCCCCTTCTCCTTACCTTCTTATCTGAGGGAATCCAAACGGCAGCAGAGTGGAAGAGAAGGCGGGATTTAAACGTGTGAGGCTTCAATGTGATCAAGCAAAACACAGCACAAGCAAATGTACTCAGCTGACCTGCCACCAGTTTCCTACTACCTTTTGAATGTGTGACCACCCCTTTCACTCCCAGCAACGACTGTGCCCTTACCCTTTCAAATCAATAAAGCAGCAGCTTCTCCTTGAGTTTGTTTCACTCCCCCCCAGGTCAGAAGTTATGTCCTGGGGCTATACTTGCTTCACCCCAAGCTGGGAAAAAGAAGTTCCTCTCCTCATTAATGGAAACACCCACACGCCATTGCAAACCGCCATTTTGTAGGCTCTCTACCTACCACTTCCCCGTTTTCACCAGGTCCTAAAACACAAACACAACTTTTTCTTGCCCTGCTATCTGTTCTAACTGCTTCTTAAATTCGACTCTTTTCCCCTTCTGTCCTCACCTAGGCTCTTTGAATGGACCCTCAAGGTTTCCTCTCCAGTGAATAGACTCTTCCTGTTGCTCACCACGCAGCCCTCTCCACTGCCTTCCCCAGCCTGGACAGACACATTGGTCTTGCTCATCCCCCCACCCCTACTCTCTGTGTTTTCTCCTGCCTCTCTCATCCTTTTTTCTTGGGTTACTTTGATGGCTTCTCTTCATCTGCTCATCTTATATTTGTGCATTATCTCCAAATCCTGTTGTAGCCTTTCTATACCTGTTTGATCTCCACTCTTAGGAGCTCACTTTTTCAGCCCTCCCTACTTACCAAAAGTTCATGAGTCTTCTCCTTAGCCCTATTCATCACACTCACTGCCACTCCCGGCATTAACAGCTTTCTGCAGGCATTTCTTCATGAGCAGCCAGCCAAAATCTTAGATTCAACAGCCCACCTTGAATCAGTCCTTCTGCTTAACTCCCAACTGTCTCTTTTCCTTGTTCTCCTGCTTTTGTTAGCAACTGAGCTATTCCTCCTGCCGCACAGGCTAAAACCTTGGGGTCCTTTTGATGTTATTTTTAAACAGCTTTATTGAGATAGAATTACCTATCACATTGTATCATATAACTCATTAATTTAAACTGTACAATTTTTTTAAGTATATTCACAGAGTTGTACAACCATCACCACAATGGATTTGAGGCTATTTTTACCCCCACCAAAAAGCCTTACCCATTGGCAGTCATTCCTTTTTCCCCCAACCCCAAGTCCCTGGCAGCCACTAATGTGCTTTCCATCTCTGGATTTTTCCATTCTAGACATTTCATATACATGCAGACGTACAATAAGTGACTTTTGTGACTGGCTTCCTTTAGCATGTTTTCAAGGTTCATCCATATTGTAACATGTATCAGTACTTCATCCCTTTTTATAGCTGAATAATATTCCTTTACATAGATGTATCACATATTATCCATTTTTCAGGGGATGGACATTTAGGTTTCCAACTTTTTGCCTATTATGAATAATGCTGCTATGAACATTCATGTACAAGTCTTTATGTGAATGTACATTTTCCATTTTATTTGTATCTACCTAGCAGAATTATAATTCTATGTTTAACATTTTGAGGAATTGCCACATTTTCAATTGTTTTCTGTACCATTTTGCATTCCTGTTAGCAAGTATGAGGGGTCCAGTTCTGCACATCCTTACCAACACTTACTATCTTTTCTATAATCTAGTCATCCTAGTAGATGTGAAAGGGTTTCTCTCACTGTGGTTTTTATTTGCTTTTCAGTGATGGCTAATGATGTTGGGTTTCTTTTCATGTGTTTATTGGCCATTTGTATATCTTCCTTTGGGGAAATGTTTATTCAAATCCTTTATCCAGTTTTAAATTGGGTTGTCTTTTTATTGTTGAGTTGCAAGGGTTCCTTTATTAGATATATAATTTGCAAAGGATTTCTCCAATTCTGTGGGTTGTCTTCACTTTCTTGATGGTGTTCATTAAAGCACAAAAGTTTTAAATGTGGTGAAGTTCAATTTAACTATTTTTTCTTTTGTCATTTGTGCTTTTGGTGTCACATCTAAGAAGGTTTTGCCTAACTAACGTCATGAGGATTTACTCCTTTATTTTATTTTATTTTATTTTATTTTTTGGTTGTTGTTGTTGTTGTTGTTGAGATGGAGTCTTACTCTCTCACTCAGGCTATAGTGTAGTGGCATGATCTTGGCTTACAGCAACCTCCGCCTCCCAGGTTCAAGCGATTATCCTGCCTCAGCCTCCTGAGTAGCTGGTATTACAGGCACCTGCCACTATGCCCAACTAATTTTTTGTATTTTTAATAGAGACAAGGTTTCACCATGTTGGCCAGGCTGGTCTCGAACTCCTGACCTTGTGATTTGGCCTCCCAAAGTGCTGGGATTACAGGCATGAACCACCATGCCCAGCCTCCTTTGTTTTCTTCTAAGAGCTTTAGAGTTTAATTCTTACATTTAAGTCTATGATTACGGTCAATTTGTGTGTACGTTATTGTTTTACATGTAGATATGCAGTTGTCCCAGCACCATTTGCTCAAAAGAGGAGTCCTTTTGAGTGTCCCCTTTATTTAATGTCTTATTCCAATCTGTCACCAAATTTTGCTCTTTTTCCCCTTTAAAATGTTGAGTCATCCTTTCACTACTACCACCAGTTCCCAATCTAAATTTTCACCATCTCACACCTAGGTAACTGCATTTGCATCTATCCTTCCAGACTCTGCAAGCCAACCCTTCTAGGGGAGAAGCTTTCAGAAATGGAATTGAACTCACATTCAATTGTGAGTTCAGGAGGAGTTCCTACTATAATGTATACAGCATGAGGGCAAACTCCTGGTTCTGACTTCTCTAATCTGACCCCACCATGTCCACATCAACAGATCAAAGGCCCAAAACTTCATCATAGTTCAACTTCTCACTGAAGTGGAATTCTCTTTCTGCTATCCCTTTCCCTTCACCTTCTTCCTTTCTTTGCACTAAAATTAACTAAAATTAAAATTTAGTTAAAATTCTGTGGGTCCTGAAAGTCTCCTCCAAACCCCAGCTCCTTGCTAAAGCCTCCCTTGACCACTCCAGCCCTCACCAATCCTCTCTGACTTCCTACTACATTTGTGTGCTCTGCGGCACCAGTCATTACACAGATGACGTTGGTACACACAATTCCACTCTACCACCCAATATCAATGAGCATTTATCGAGCATCAACTGAAGATCACAGCATTGTGCAGGCAGGATACGTATCATACAAATGCTGTTTCCTCCTCCCATCAAATGAGGGAGAATTAGATTTTTAAAAATTCTTCCTAGCTCTACAACCTGTATTGTATACTGATTCAATTTAGAAGTTTAAGTTTAAAATTAATTCAAGGATTCCAGTTGAGAAAATGGTCCCATTTCCTTGGAAAGTAAACTAGCTCGGTCACCAGGCTAGGTTACCCACATTATAATTGCTTGTGACTTACTACTCCACCCTATTAATGATGACGTGCCCCCGACTTGAGATGCAGGCATTAGGGTATCTGTTATTTGATCTGCAGCTTAAACTGGGAGACCACTCCAAATCCTCAAAGTTAACTTAGAGTATCAGATTGCAATCCTTCCCCCCACCACCATAAAAAAAAAAACAAAAACAAAAAAAAACTTTCAAATTGAAGAGGCAAAGTTTGATCCTTTCCTTGTTGAGAGATGAGAACAATAGCAGCTTTCTGCTCTAGCACAGCTTCAAAAGGCTGCCGAGGGACTGCTCTGAGAATTCTTGGTTGTAGATAACTGAAGAAATGCATGTGCAGCCTCCTGCGATTCAGTGCCGCATTAGCACGGGGGAAATAATTCTGCCCCACCCTCCCAGAACCTTTAGTATAGCAACGATTTAACTAGGCAGATATAGGCAATTGCAAAGTTGAGTCTCCTTGGCAAGGAAGGGGGAGATCCAGCCAGTTAAGAAACATCTTACTGTGAAAGTCCAAAGAATTAAGAATTTGCTGAAATGATCTAAATAATATCTAGATTTTTAAAAAATCAGCTGGAGAGGGGTGACTGTCTAGTTGGATTTATGCCAGAGCCGTGCATCCCTTCTTGCTTCAAGAAAATGCCCGAGGCGAGGTACCAAGCTTGGGCTCGAAGTGGCAACCCCAGAGTTAATCCCAGAGAGCGCAGAGCTGGTCCGTCCCCTGAGCAAGTGTCGCTGCGGGTTCACCTATCCGCCTCTTCCTCTCTCAGGTGGCAAGCAGTTGGCGCTCGCCACCCGCCCGCGAAGAAACTGCAATGCAAACTTCCCAGCCTCGGAACCCCGCTGCTTGGAGAGCAGCTCCGCTGTGCCAGCCGCAGCCAGGAGACTGGTATTCAACCTCCCCGCCCCCCGCCACGGTTAAAGTTTGCTCCACATTCGCAGCTCCCACCCCACCCCCATCTCCGCCCCGAGGCAGGAGGACCACATAGGAGTTCCTGGGTCCACGGTGCGCAAACACACCCACCAACAAAAGAAAGCCCATTAAATCTTCCCTCCTGTGAACTCGCGCCCCAGCGGATACCTCTTTGAACTGACCCCCGCCCCCGCAGCCCCCGCGCTGTCTGGGGCGCGCCTGGCCCTCCCGGGCATGCTCCCTCCCCCCGGCTGCGCACTTTTGCAGCGCGCTCGGTCTTTGATGTCTCTTTACATTATGGCAGAGCAGCCACACGCTCTTCCCGGGCGCAGGGCTTTGTGTAATGGAACTGACATTTGGCCTTGATACCTGTATCTCTTGGTGATTGCAACAAATTTCTAAAATAAATATTGTACTTTGATCTCCCAGCATTGCATTTTTAATGGACGCTCTCAACATTACTTCATTAAGAACTTTTTTCAGGAGCTCCGAGGGCCAAGGGGGTTGGGGGAGACTAAACAGCTATTCCGCAAAGTCTCTCTCCAAACTTCAGCTGGGGCCTGGGAGGACCGGACTCTGGGCGGGTTTTCACAAATGGAGATGAGGCCGAGAGCAGCCGACTGCGACCACTCAAGAGAGGGCCTTCTGTACGCTCAGCACAGTCCTAAAGACCTTGCATATATTAACTCTTAAACCTACAGCCACTCTACAAGGGGTGCACTATTGTAACTCCCATTTTACAAACCGCAAAACTGAGGTACACAGAGGCTGAGTACCTTGCTTGCCAAGGTCACCAACTAGAAAGTGTCAAGGCGGGAAAAATGTCTTCAGAGAGCTCGGACTCCGAGCTCTTAACCACCAAGCCACTAACTTTCACCCTGTTGCCCACTGATGGTGGTTTAACTGACTAGTGGGGGCATCTTGGAGAAAAAGCTAACTCCTATAACTATGGAGATGTGAAACGGCTCTTCTGGCCTTTTTGGGAAAGTAGCTATCAGATTCAACAAAAAGGGCTGCCTTCCATCCTGCTTAGCCAGGCCCTGCCAGCCTTCCTGGGAAAGGAGACTTCGAAGAGCTCAAGGGAGCTAGAAAGGAAACAAGCGCTAAGGCACCAGATCGCTTCGACGGTGCGGGCATGTGCAGGCGCGAGTGCGTGCCAAGGGACTCTCTGGCCTCTGACTTGCATCCGGGAAAGGGCTCCCTCGGGTCCCACGCTTCTCCAAGACTCAAACCCTGGACCGGACCGTGGTAAGGAGCAGGTCGGCCACGCCTCCGATGAAACCACTAAGGTCTCTCCCCTTCTCCGCTCCCAGAGCAGCTGATCTCATCTTCAGAAGCCAGATCGGGTTGGCCAAGCTCTGTGGTCGCCGCTTGCGTTCTAGAGGGGGACAGCTCGTTGCGGGAGAAGGGCGCGGTGCGAGTGCAGGATGTGCGAGGGACCCATTGTTTTTGGGTCGCAAGCAGCCCACCCGTCTTCAGTACGATATTCTCTCCCGCAGTCTCGCCCGTGGGAGAAGGTGGGCCCGGAGGCATCGCGTCCCCGACCCCTGATGGAAGTGCGGAGGGCATCCTTATACGGCCCAGACTCCGAGTCAGCTGTAGTTAGGCTAACCTCTGACGCTGCACTGGGAGATAGGTCATCCCGTCCGTCGTCTCCTGTCCGTCCCCGGTCGCGGTGCGGTTCCGTGAGGAAGACGGGCAGAGAGGCCGGGCGCGAGCTGATTAGGGGCTCCCCCACGGTCGGCGGCCTGGAGAGTGGAGACGGTGTCCGCCAGGAGGTGGGTGGGGGAAAGGAGTAGGCCGAGCTCTGCAGTGCGGTCTCGCGAGCCGGGGCCGCTAGGCCTCCAACACGGTTCCGCGCCCCTAATGCCCCAGGGCGGTGAGGACCCCTCGGCGCCCCGCCCATCTCTTCCTCCTTCCCGGCCCGCGCGCCCTGGGGAAGCGATCCCGGGGGAAGTGATCCCGGGGTCTGCAGTACTGGGGCAGGACGCGCCTTGCGCCCTGGGCCTGGAGGAGGCAGACGGCCCTCCTCGGCAGGAAGTGAGCGGCCAGGGAGGGATGGGGATCACCCAAGCCCCGGAAAGCGCGACCCTGCCCATGGCAAAGCACGCCCCGCGCCTGGTGAGGAACTTTTTGTTTCCAAAGGTGACAGGAACAAATTTGTACTGACTTTTCTCCCCCCTTCGGGGTTCTCTCTGATATGATTTGTGGTTTGTGGAACCACAACAACCAGGCTTCCTAGACCGCGCCTCACTTTTTTCGAGTAGTTCTTGGTCTGTCAGGCTTGCGAGAGCGCGCGCTGCCTTGGCGGGGCTCCGAGCGAGAAATCACCAGCGGTACTGGGGCTTTCGGCCCCCCACAGCCCGGCCCGGGCCTCCTGGGGGTCCAGGGTGGCCTAGGGAGAAGGGGGCGGAACAGCACAGCTTCTCCCCCTCAGATGGGCATGACGGGTCGCCTTGGGTGTCCTGCCAAGCTCAGCTTTGAGGGTATGCGCGGCGCGGGTGTTTTTCCCAGGTCCACACTTTGCAAAAGTTGTGGCCTGAGGAAAACTTCCAGGTCGCCAGCAGGAACGTCACAGGAGAGCCCCGGTAGCTCGTCAGGCGGGTGGCCCTGGAGCGTGCGCGCCACCCAACGCCGCGCTGGGCGGCCGCCCGGCCCCGCCCCAGGCCGGGCGCGGTCGGTCCCACGCCCCACCGGGGGCCTCGCTTGGGTCCGCTGTGTGCGCGGGCGGGTGAGTGTGCGGCGAGGGTGCAGGGTGTGCAAATAAATACAGGGGAGAGTTACTCTCCTTCCTGTCTCAAAGTCCGGCGCCTGGAAGCCGAAGGCAGATTTTTCTAGAGATAACAAAGACACTTTGTCACTTTGGGCGCTGCCTCGGTGCAAATCTTTAATTGCAAGTGTGTGTGGGGGGGGGGTTGGGAGAGCGGGAAGAGTGTCTCGAGCAACCCAAGCGCGGGTCTCCAGGCGGCAAGGCCCCCTTTGATCAGGAAAATCCAATTATTTGTGTATATACATTTCCCACATAGTGATTACTTCATTAATTGTCCCGCCTTTATCTCCTCCCTTCCCATCCCCCCTAATAATCAGTTCTTTTATCCAGACCAACAAACACACCATAGGAGCTTTGTGGATTCAAAGGATTTGCTTTCGCTTCTGAAAGAGCCTCTATTCTTTGATGATTGGGTAGCGGCAAACTTCAAAGCCATAAATCTTCCCTCTGACTGGCTGGCGGCCCAGCAAAGTCCTTATCAAATTCTTGGAGGTGATCCTGAAGCGCTCAGACCGCGCGCGGGGCTAGCGAGCGGGGCGCGGCGAGGGGCGAGGGCGGGGAGGGCCCCGGCGCGCAGAGCAGGCGCCGGGGAGGCAGGCTGGGCGGTCGTTCGTCCTCGCCTTCGGATGTCCATGCCTCGGTGGCGGCGCCCCGCTCCGCAGCCAGCGGCCTGCAAGCCGTAACCATGGCCGCGGTGGCCGTCCTCCGGAACGACTCGCTGCAGGCCTTTCTCCAGGTTAGGGCCGAGCCCGGAGGGGGCGGGAGAAAGGTGGAAAAGGCCACGTCCGGATCTCTCCTGGTACTCCGTGCACCTTGAACCTCAAAGGGAACCCAACCGATGGGTGCAGCTGGAGCCTGGCCTAGGGGTACCCACGCCAACTTCACACCTAATCCGGTGTGGCCTTTGCGGGAGGGACGCGTGGATCCGGGATTGTTCGGAGGTGCCCGGCTGGCCGAGAACAGGACGGGAGCTCACCCTGCTGGGCCCTCCTGCTGACTTCAGCCTGGGGCGGGCCGGGGAGGAGCGCGAGGGCAGTGAGGACAAGAGAGCTTAAAAGATGGGAGGGAGGGTGGCCGGGCGGCGGGGTTGTGGGTGTTTCCCGACTCTTAATGACCACCGAGCCGGGAGCGGCCAGTCGGACGCCTCCCCCTCCCACTTTGCGCCTGCTTCCTCTAAGGCTGGACGGCGTCTCAGTGCACCAAGTAGTTTAGCAAGAAGCGCTCGCGTGCCCCGCGTTCAGGTAGTGCAAGCACCAAAAGTTTCCCGCGGCCGGTGGGTGCGTGCGTGGAGTGCGGTGGCGGGGGACGGATGGCCGGGACGGAAGAGTGGCGGCAGTATAATAGTGGGCGTGGGGTCGGCGGGCTGGCCCGGAGTCCGCGCTTGGAGCTAACCTTTTGTCTCTTCTCCTCCCTCCCTCGCCGCCTATGCAGGACCGCACCCCCAGCGCCTCCCCGGACCTGGGCAAGCACTCGCCCCTGGCACTGCTGGCCGCCACCTGTAGCCGCATCGGCCAGCCTGGCGCGACGGCGCCCCCGGACTTCCTGCAGGTGCCCTACGACCCCGCGCTGGGCTCACCCTCCAGGCTCTTCCACCCGTGGACCGCCGACATGCCGGCGCACTCGCCAGGCGCACTGCCGCCCCCGCACCCCAGCCTGGGGCTGACGCCGCAGAAGACGCACCTGCAGCCGTCCTTCGGGGCTGCGCACGAGCTTCCCCTCACACCCCCCGCCGACCCCTCGTACCCCTACGAGTTCTCGCCGGTCAAGATGCTGCCCTCGAGCATGGCGGCTCTGCCCGCCAGCTGCGCGCCCGCCTACGTGCCCTACGCGGCGCAGGCCGCGCTGCCGCCCGGCTACTCCAACCTGCTGCCCCCGCCGCCGCCGCCGCCCCCGCCGCCCACCTGCCGCCAGTTGTCACCCAACCCGGCCCCCGACGACCTCCCGTGGTGGAGCATCCCGCAGGCGGGGGCCGGACCGGGGGCCTCCGGGGTTCCGGGAAGCAGCCTCTCCGGAGCCTGTGCCGGGGCTCCCCACGCGCCCCGCTTCCCCGCCTCTGCGGCCGCTGCTGCTGCGGCCGCCGCCGCCCTGCAAAGAGGCTTGGTGTTGGGCCCGTCGGACTTTGCGCAGTACCAGAGCCAGATCGCCGCGCTGCTGCAGACCAAGGCCCCCCTGGCGGCCACGGCCAGGAGGTGCCGCCGCTGCCGCTGCCCCAACTGCCAGGCGGCGGGCGGCGCCCCCGAGGCGGAGCCGGGCAAGAAGAAGCAGCACGTGTGCCACGTGCCGGGCTGCGGCAAGGTGTACGGGAAGACGTCGCACCTGAAGGCGCACCTGCGCTGGCACACGGGCGAGCGGCCCTTCGTGTGCAACTGGCTCTTCTGCGGGAAGAGCTTCACGCGCTCGGACGAGCTGCAGCGGCACCTGCGGACTCACACGGGCGAGAAGCGCTTCGCCTGTCCCGAGTGCGGCAAGCGCTTCATGCGCAGCGACCACCTCGCCAAGCACGTGAAGACGCACCAGAATAAGAAGCTCAAAGTCGCTGAGGCCGGGGTTAAGCGGGAGGACCCGCGGGACCTGTGAGCCCTCCCGGAAGTGGACCCCCTTCCCAGCACCTCTGCGGGAGATCCGGGGACCTGTGGGCAGCTGGCGGAGGGGAGACTCAGCAGACGGACCCTCCCTGTTGCCTGCCTCCCAAAATGGAGCCAGGCTCCCAGCTTCCCCTACCCTCGGACACAGGGACCTAGTTCCCAGGAGCGGGGAGGTAGGGTTGGTGCTGGGGCATTTGGGTTATAATTGGGAGCTCTGCCTTACCCCAGGGCGGTTCCAAACTCTAAACCGTTCCCGCCGCCTGGGAGACCTACAGTTTTGGGGGACCACCCTGGGCTGGCCTTGTATATAGGAAATGCTGCTGAAATGAAGCGAAAGGAACTTGGGAGATTTGAAATAGTGCTCGGGTTTTCGCTAGGACCGGTTTGGGCTTTGTACAGGTTATTTAATAGCTTTGTTAAAAATAATTATAATAATTATAACATTAATAAAAATGTTGCTTTTGTCTTCAGCTCCATGCAGAGCTACAGCATGATATGTCTCTGTAAAGTGATCAGCAGTTGCACCGTGAAAATAAATACGTTAACTCAGGGGTCACTACAGGAAGACCCCGCTGAGCCGGTCTCATTTGATCTTTTCTTCTTCTGGGAGGCTGTACTAAGGGGTAGGGTTTCACCGGGAATTTGATGGTTCCTATAGTCTGCCTATGTCGGAGGTTTCTTTGGTTTGGAAGAATCTGGGCAAATGTGTTGGGTTCAGGAATGGAAAAAGGCAGGCAATTCCGTTTTGTGGTAAAGAGGTAGGGCAAGATTTTTCAATCACAACTTGAGTTTCTCTTGCGGCCTTAGGACTTCACCCGAGACTGTTTCTCTTTCAAGTTTGCTTTTACCTCACGAATTCCTTGTGGCTTTCCATTTGTTGGTACTCTCGGGACAGGTTACAACTATGCTGGTGTTAAGAGAGGTATTAGAGGCGCGAGGGTCTGTTCACAGGTGAGACTTTGGGGAGAGGTACAGAGAAAAGGGACCCTTGTTCACCTGGGAAAAAACCAAGAAGATAGTTTGCCAGACGTTACTCCTGTATTTCAGTCCCGTCACGATACCCAGCGTTGTCTTGCTTGTTTTCTTCTTAATCTTGCTGTGGAAATCTTAACAAGTCTTATTTCACAGTAACAACCCAGGGATTTCTGGTTAGGCCAGGACGTTTAGTTCCATTTTGTATCTAAATTTTATTATGTTTTAAATCATTGAAGTAGTCTAAGATTTTCTCAGGGAAGAACCAGGAATACTCACAGTTTGGAAATGTGGAAATAGGGTATTTTTTTGTGTAGGTGCCTCGCCTTTCTCTAAAAGTTGAAGTTTTGAAGTTTACAAATGTTTTATCAAGTGTCTAACTCCTTGATATTTTCTAATATTTGAGTTTTTAAACCTGTAACTGCACGTTTAATCAGCAGTTAAATCTTCTGATTTAAGATTAGCAAAGAATAGAAAATGTTCTAAATTTTATTAACATGTTAAGCTAGCATCATTAATGCCGAATTTTAATAGAGCCGAATAATCTTTTCATGATAGTAGAAGTGTCTACAAATTGATAGGATTTCACAGTTTACAAACTGCTTTTACCTTGCCTTTTGTTTGAAGTCAAACTGAAGGATCAGTTCTTAAAAGCTTTGAGGATTGTTCTTGAATTCTTATATGAAGTAAAACACAAACATCAACATAATTCGGGTGAAAATTACTTTTATACTCCTAAGAAATAGCATTTTTTTATTCTGTAACTTGGGACAAGGTAGTAAATGAGTATTAGATTCATAGTGGCAATATGCCATAGAATAACGGATACTGGAACTATTTAATGACTAATTAGAATGTGAGTCTTCATGGTTCTTCACCTGGTAAGAGGAGTTTGGGTTAAATTTTCAAGCGTGTGGCAGTTTTGCAAGCAATAGTGATGAAGTTGCTAGGCAGTAACATTAATATACACCTAAATATGTAATCTTAATCAAAATCATTAGATCTAAGTCATTATATTAAGATTACACATTTTGATGTATAAATCAATGTGAAAAGTTACAGAAACTCTCACCTTTCCCTAAAAAGTTACAGAAACTCCCATCTGAACCATACCCCAGGATTAACTATAGATTCAGAAAAGGATTTTTGAAAAGTTTTGGGAAAGAGGAATCCTTGTTAGGGAGTGAAAAGACCAAGGGCTTTGGTCTTTTTGAAATGATTTGAAATGATTCTTTCATCTAAAAGAATGACCTTGGTAGAGAAAGAAAAATAGCAATTTAAAAATGAGTCTACTAGCTATTATTGACAGAGCCAATCATTTATTTAGTATCCAAACAGAAGAAGTGTTGAAGATAAAGTTTTCTTATAATTTTTTTGGTTAAGCATATGGAATTTAATATCTAAAGAAATGAGATATTGGAGATAGATAACTCTGTGGTTATTAAGAGGAAAAACTAGATAAACTATATACAATTTTTTAAAGCAGAACAAAGTTATATGACAAAATAACTTTCTTATGGTTTTACTTAATTGCACCTGCAAATTGAAAAAGTATGGTCTTTAACTTGGTACAACTGAAAGGCTTGCTGATTGTACACTGCAAATCTGATAGAATTTGTAACATTTAAAAAGTAGGCAGCATTTAAAAAGTAAGTTTAATCCACCAACTTTATTCAAGGTTTCACTTAAAGATCCCAGCACACAATTCAATTAAGTTTAAAAAACTAATTGAAGAAAATATGTTAATGATTGCCTCAAATGTCAGTAGACATTGTAGATTTTAAAGCAACTGTTTTGTTAGCATGCAAATATAATGTAGAGTGTTACATTCTTTAAAAATACTAAAATTCGTGTGATGTTACTTTAATTTTAACAGTTTTTGGACCATTTTGAGCAAGAGCATGGAAACATGGAGAAATTGAAATATCAGTAAATTAGAAATTAGTAAATTGAAATATCAGTTAATTTAGAATTGTACATTTCTGAATTTATTAACACTGTAGTTTTCTGCTTTTCTCAAGAAAAAATTGTGTAGTAATACCCTTAACTGATCACTAGTTTTAAATAGTTCTGATAATGAATGAAAGTAAATAATGTTAAAGAAAATACAACTGTAATCTCCATGTTATTTTCTAGTTTCAACTAGTGTTTAAATCTTGTGACTATATTATATTTTCTTTTTTTTTTGAAATGGAGTCTTGCTCTGTCGCCAGGCTACAGTGCAGTGGCACCATCTCAACTAACTGCAACCTCTGCCTCCCGGGTTCAAGCAGTTCTCCTGCCTCAGCCTCCTAAGTACCTGGGACTACAGGTGCGTGCCACCACACCTGGCTAATTTTTGTATGTTTAGTAGAGACGGGGTTTTACCATGTTGGCCAGGATGGTCTCGATCTCCTGACCTTATGATCTGCCCACCTTGGCCTCCCAAAGTGCTGGGATTACAGGCGTGAGCCACTGTGCCCTGCCTTATATTGTATATTCTTTTAAATTATTTTACCTTAATCAAACAAGACATGCCAATTAAAAAATGAATCTTGCCAAGAATGCCTCTTGCAGAAACCTATTTGAAACAATGACATTTGTAGAAAAGTCAGGTTTTTTTTACCCCAAGATGTACTATTTTCTATTCTAATATTGTGGTGTTTTAAGTATTAGTTTAAAGCAACATCGTCAGTGTTTTCTATTTATTTCATTTCTGCTATGACTGTTTCACAGAATGTTTTTATAGCTGTAGCTATGACTTCAAATTCATGTAAACATCTAGTAAGTTGTTTGGGACTCTAAAATTGCAAGCCACTTTACTTGCATTAGCTCATCACATTAAATAATGACAAGTCAAAGTAAGTTGACCATTCTCACTGGGAAATAGCCTGTGTTATAGAATCAGATTCAAACCTTAAGCTTTGTGTTACAGTAAGTGCAATTATAGTTTGCTAATGTCCCAAATTGAGGGCCACTCAAAACAAGTGATATTAATTTTCTGTTAAATATCATGACCTTCTTCTGGTTTGCATGATAGAGAGAACTTTAAAAGAGTAAGAGACCCAGGGCAGTTTTGAAATGTTATGCACCAACATAGTTCAATAGAGTAGGAAAAAATAAGGAAAATAGATAAGATGTATGTTGGTAATGAGATATATGTTTAGATTAATACAACAAAAGAACATGTTTCATTATTGGACCACTATAATGGTAACCTGATTAGTGTGGCATGTGATTTATTTAATATAGACAGTAAATTTTTCTCTGATGTTGTTCAGACTCAACACATTTTTATATAAAGATCTTGATGTCCGTTGCTCCTTCCTTGATTATTTTTAAAGAATCTGATATGTTGCCAGAGACAGCAGTGTTTCAGATTAATTTATGGACATTGTAGAATAATTTAATGTTCCTGACTATAATGAACAAGTGGTATTTGTTCAACAAAGATGTAATCAAACAGCTATGGACTGATAGTTTCTCAGTTGTTTTGCTATTACAACTTATTACCAATTGAAGATTTGTACATGAAGATTGATATAGTTTCATGCTGACATTTTGATGACTTCCCTTTCTAGACCTCATGCACTTTTCTTTCCGTGTCTTCAGCAATTATCTAAAGTATAATCCTCCACTGGATATTTGAGACTTAATTCATAAATCAACCCATGCATATGAACTATAGTAGTATCTGCACAACACATAATAACCCACATTAACTAATATATTTTGGTTGTCTACCTAATACCAAAATTTAATTCAGGGTAAATAAACCCAGCTCTCAGTTTGATACCACCGGGAAAATCTGCAGCTTTCCCTTTTTAAAAAGTTGTTTCGGCAGTATGAAGATTCATTATGCCTATTTTGAAATGGAAGTTTGTTTAACAGTAAAACTATTCATCTAATATTTTCATTACTTGTCAAAATTCTGACATCAAAATACACTAAAATTTTCTAAAGTCTAAGGCAGTGTCTTCATGTCATCTGATTTTTTCATATAGTTAAACCAGTCATATATGGGTGCTTTCTAATCATTTTATGTTTAGCATAATCTAAAACACAGATGGAAAACATCTGGCCCTCAGCTTAATTTTACCCAATTCATGAGGCAAATATCAAGGCTAACTCATTTATGCTTATGGTTGGGAAAATGTGTCCTAATTTTAAAAATATTTGGTGGCAACTTCCTAAAAGTCTACATCAGATACCATGAAAGCTCATTTCTCTTATCTCTATGTGAGTTTTATTCTTATAAATTCTATGTCTTGCTTTCTTTTCCATTCTGACTTGTGGATGTCACATGTCTTCTATATATTCATGTCCATCTCTAGCATGGAAACTTTCATTTTGTGTCGTGTCTCTCTTGCTTTTCTCAAAGTATTTATGTCCATGATTTTATTTTGCTCCCAATAATGCAGAACTCAACAGGATTCTAAACTGTAGTAGTTTAAATCTATTGTTTCGGTTTTTTATTGTTGTTGTTGTTTGAAACAGAGTCTCACCCTGTCACCCAGGCTGGAGTGCAGTGGCACGATCTTGGCTCACTGCAACTTCTGCCTCCTGGATTCAAGTGATTCTCCTGCCTCAGCTTCCCAAGTAGTGGGATTACAGGTGCCCGGCATCACACCCAGCTAATTTTTTTTTTTTTTTTTTTTTTTTTTTTTTTTTTTTTTTTTTTTTGAGACAGAGTCTCGCTCTGCCACCCAGGCTGAAGTGCAGTGGTGCTGTGTCCGCTCACCGCAAGCTCCACCTCCCGGGTTCACGCCATTCTCCTGCCTCAGCCTCCCGAGTAGCTGGGACTACAGGCGCCCGCCACCACACCGGACTAATTTTTTGTATTTTTAGTAGAGACAGGGTTTCACTGTCTTAGCCAGTATGGTCTCGATTTCCTGACCTTGTGATCTGCCCACCTCGGCCTCCCAAAGTGCTGGGATTACAGGTGTGAGCCACCACGCCCAGCCCTAATTTTTGTATTTTAGTAGAGATGGAGTTTCACCACATTGGCCAGGCTGGTCTCGAACTCCTGACCTCAGATGATTCACCCACCTCAGCCTCCCAAAGTGCCGGGATTACAGGTGTGAGCCACCATGCTTGACTGTATTTTTAATAGACATTTGTATTCTTTGGTGTAAATTTTACAAGTGCATGAATTAAATTTATAGTTCTATTTGTTGATTCAATTCATATTTTATTTAGTACATTGCTGATGTTTCCTGTGAATTTGTGAACATCAGTAGGAAAAATACATGGCAATTGAAAGTAAAATTATAAAATATAATGGTTTGAGGTAATACTTGTTTGATTTTAGTAAGTAAAAAATATACAAATGAAGTATATTTATATACCTAAGTCATTAAACATAGCCCTTTATTTCTTGAGCTATAATTTTAATAAGGGGGAATGTGAACTAAGACCTATAAGCACATAGCTATGTATATTTCTCATTGTGGTTATTACCTTTGATGGAGACTTGTTTTTCTTTTAAGCCTTTTTCTCCCCTTTTTGATCGTTGAAGTCCATGTTGTCTCTTGATAGTACTGCAGACAACTGCCAGGAAAGTCATCATGGTAAGAAATTCTGTAGTGAGCCTGGGTTTGAAGTAGAAAGTTGCCAAATTGTTTTCTAGAGAGAAAGCACTCCCTTCGTCAGTCATGATTCAGACTTGTCAATAGCAAGCCTGTGTGCCCTGAGCAGCCAGCAGCTAGAGGCTGTGGGGCTGTGGCTGCCCCCTTGCTTCTGGAGCAGGGAGATCTAGGAATAAGGACAGGGGAACCAAATGGGGAATAACAGACGTGGGGAATATCCTATCTAAACAGGATATCAAAAGGGGTTGAAGTAGGGTCATTGAGTAGAAGTAGAAAGGCAAGGTTCGAGCACCTTCTCAAATTTGGAATGGACCCCAGGAAGGAAGGTGCCTCCCTCACTCCAGGTTTTTGGAATTTTGTGTTTTGTGTTTTTCGTTTTTTTTTAACTAAAGGTGAGTATGAGTAGGCTGTAGAGGAGATGTGGTGGACTTTAAGGACCTTTGGACTTGAATTATCCTTATGGTCTGTTCCAAAGCTGAAATGCCTCAGATCTAACATCTGTAAGCCAAAAAGTCTGAATAAATCTTATTTTAGCTGGGCACAGTGGTACATGCCTATAATCCCAGCTACTTGGGAGGCTGAGGCAGGAGAATCGCTTGAACCCAGGAGGCGGAGGTTGCAGTGAGTGGAGACCACGCCACTGCACTCCAGCCTGGGTGGCAGAGTGAGATTCTGTCTCAAAAAAAAAAAAAAAAAAAAAAACCCGAATATATGAGCTGCATACTTAACTTGATGTTTGTTATTTATAATTATTACATGTAGGAAACTAGGCACAAAACATGTATACATAACTAAATTCAATTTGCCAAACAATGATTTGAAGTCTACAAGATGTAAGGTACAATGAGGATTTAAAGATGAACACAGTCCTTCAAAGAGCTCACAGTCACAAAGGAGATAAAACATAGGCACAAATGAATGTAATACAAGGCCTAATGCCTGATAAAAGCGACCAACAAAACTCCTCTAAAAACACAAAGGAAAGAGAAATTACTTCAGGTAATAACAATGATAAACTGTTTTATTCCACAAATGGATATTCTGCTTTGAAAAACAATCTCCAAACTGCATCTATGGCATTCAGAATCCAATCAGAATCCAATTCAGAGGTGTTAGTTCAAGACAGTGTGGTCCCCAGACCTGCAGCATCAGCATCACTTGGGATCACTGGTTAGAAATGCAGATTCTCGGGTCCAACCACCAGACTTACTAAATCAGAAACCCTGGGAATCTGTGTTTTAACCAGCCCTCCAGGTGATTCTAATGCATGCTGATGTTCGAGAACCACTGGTTTAGGAAACCGCACATTTTAACCATGTGCAAGATGGAAAATATGTAAGCAAATTCTAGCCTAAGACATTTCTCACAAGTTACTTTGGGAAAATAGAAAATGGATAGACTGGCTGGGCACAGTGGCTCACGCCTGTAATCCCAGCACTTTGGGAGGCCAAGGCAGGCAGATCACCTCAGGTCAGGAGTTCAACACCAGCCTAGCCAACATGGTGAAACCCCACCTCTACTAAAAATACAAAAATCAGTCGGGTATGGTGGCACGCGCCTGTAATTCCAGGTATTCCGGAGGCTGAGACAGGAGAATTGCTTGAACCCAGGAGGCGGAGGTTGCAGTGAGCCAAGATCGCACCATTGCACTCCAGCCTGGGTGACAAAGCAAGATCCGTCTCAAAAAGAAAAAAAAGAAAATGGATAGACCATTTGGCTGAAATTCTCACCCAATTGAGAATATTGGGCTCTAACTCTCAATGAGAATACAGTAATGGTCTTAATTAAATATTGATCCTTACATGCATGTTATGTAATTATGTAGACAATTGTCCTTTTTATAGTATGTAATACCAATAGAGGATTTACATTTTGAATTATAAATCATACATTTTATATGTTAGTGGAACTTTCCCCATTAAGTCGAACAGTGACTTTAGCAATATCTGGTTTCCTAAAGGGAATACTCAGCTAACTAAGCAGTATTTAGTGTCATTAGATGATTAATAACCAAACATCATGAGTCATATATAAACTCCACCACTAAGAGTAAAAATCACATATCTATTCTGTGCTGCAGAAATGCAATGATGGCTCTTCTAAAAGATAAGCATAGTCACCACCAGCCTCTGTTTTGCTACAATAGCTTTTTGAAACTACCCACAGGGAAGTGTAGAAGCCTGGAGCTTCTCTGTAGTACACATGAAAAACTTAGAACATTGTGGATATTTAAACCAAGAATGTTCACTTTCCTCTGGTTCTACCCATTCCTCATTGGTCCACCTTTTTTCTCCTCTACAAAGTCTTTCTTGCTCAAAGTGCATTTCAGGGCTGTATCCCAGACCAGAACATGATTTAGTAAAAATTTTTTGGCAGTTTATTTCTGACCTTTGGGATTATAGAAAGCTGCTGGGAATTACCAGTACCAGGGAAGCCTGTAACATAAATGAAAATACCTCTATGATTCTATGATTTTTTTTTTCAGAGAATGGGCTCCTCACTCTGCCCCCAAGTCTAAATTATCCAATCATCATTGTTTGGGGTCCTTTAGGAGGCCCCCAGTGAACAATAACAAGAAGCTAGGATGATGCTGACTGTAGCATATTCCCAAGGTGTCCCCACTCCCTGAGAGATCAAGGGAGCTCTCAACGATGAGATAAATCTTCCCAGCCACAACTTACAGAATTTAGCATGTTGGGTTGGAGACTTAAAAATCACTGACTCTGAGGCTGGGCACAGTGGCTCACACCTGTAATCCTAGCACTTTGGGAGGCTGAGGTGGGTAGATCACCTGAGGTCAGGAGTTCAAGACAAGCCTGGCCAACCATGGCCAACATGGTGAAACCCCATCTTTACTAAAAATACAAAAATTAGCTGGGCGTGGTGGCAGGCGCCTATAATCTCAGCTAATCGGGAGGCAGGAGAATCACTTGAACTGGGGAGGCAGAGGTTGCAGTGAGCCAAGATCAGGCCACTGCACCCCAGACTGGGTGACAGAGGGAGACTCTGTCTAAAAAAACAAAAATCAGCAACTCTGACCCTCTCATTTAACAGAGGAGAAAACAGACAGCATGCCAGATCCAATGAAACCATCATTATCCATGTGCATTAACAAGTAAGCACATTCGGCCAGGCGCGGTGGCTCAAGCCTGTAATCCCAGCACTTTGGGAGGCCAAGACGGGCGGATCATGAGGTCAGGAGATCGAGACCATCCTGGCTAACACGGTGAAACCCCGTCTCTACTAAAAAAAATACAAAAAACTAGCCGGGCGTGGTGGCGGGCGCCTGTAGTCCCAGCTACTCGGGAGGCTGAGCCAGGAGAATGGCGTAAACCCGGGAGGCAGAGCTTGCAGTGAGCTGAGATCCGGCCACTGCACTCCGGCCTGGGCAACAGAGCGAGACTCCGTCTCAAAAAAAAAAAAAAAAAGAAAAGAAAACAAGTAAGCACATTCAATAGGAATCCAGCAGCCTAGCAAAGGGAGAGACGGTTGAGGAGCATAGAGACTGAGAGAAGACTCAGAGAAGAAGTATGGAGAGAAGCTTTGGTCTGAAGTTGCCAAAGAAATAGGAATGGTGGCTTTCAGATTTTTACATGCATGAAAATTACTTTAGATGCTTATTTAAATGGAGGATCCTGAGCTACATCCCTAGAACTGCTAATTCGTTTGGTCTAGGGGTGAGGAAGCTGGTTTCATTATAACCATCACCCCAGTGACTCTAAGACAGGTGGGTGGAAGATCACCATTAGAGAAATGCTTCCTTACAAGAGAAAACTAGTGAATGGGGTAACATCTACACATTTTGACAATGGCAAATGCTCAGGTAATAAATCCATATCTAATTTTCCTTTTTAAAAAGTCCACAGCTGATTGTTGAGGTCTGACACAATATATTCCATGATTCGAAGAGGAGAAGTGACTTAGAAGCTTTATCTTATTTACCTGGGTCTGTGCCAAATGCTGTAGTAGATGTCATGATCCTTTCCCTGTCAAAATATAAGAATAAAGACACTAAATGATCGCTTGGGTTTGCTAAATTCCCAACTAAAATTAATTAAATTCTGAACCGAAGTCACAAAAATTGAGTTTATATGTTCTAGATATCTTATTCTAGGCTCATATCTTTCTGTGACAGTTCAGAATCAAAGAGTCATTGAGGTTTATAACCAAAATGATTTCAGAGTTCACCAAATCAAACCTCTTTATTGTACAGATGAAGCAACCAATACTTATCAAAGTCCAGCCCTCGTAGAGTTTGCATTCTAGTAAAGTCACCGTGTTGTAAAATCGTACTCCCTCACCTGATGTCTTACCTCTTTATCATTCCACTCACTTTTGGATTCGTGTATTCCACAAGTATTTGTTAAATATTTACAGCTGGCACAGATGAACATCCATCATGAAAAAGTCATACAAAGTTCTTGTCCTCATGGAGCCAGCAGTCTAGTAAGAAATACAGAAAGTTGGCAGGGAATATTTAGGAACACCAGGAGAGCAGAGGCTATTCACTACCACATACCAGAGCCTAATATAGTGCCTGGTACATACTATATACTCAATAAGTATTTTGTTGTGAATATAAGGTACTACAAGTATGGTCAGTATAGTAAACAAGGCATAGTTTTAACTGGTAGTGTCTCTTCCCATTGGCATCTATAAGAGGTGGGTTCAGATTAAAGACCAGAATGCCTTTCTTCCTTGAGCTGTTTGAGTGGGGATATGGTGGTGGTTCTAGGAAGCTGCTAACTGTCTCTCTCTATCTCTCCCAGAATCCTGGGTCTGATGGCTTCTCTGAGGCAATCTCAACTTCCCAATGCCTAACAGTCATTCCTTTGCATTCCCCAAGTCTCATTTCTCCAGGTTTTAAAGACATTCCCCTACCACTACCTTCCTGGCTATTATCATAATCTAAACTAACTTAGAAGAGTATGTTGAGTGACCATTCAAAGGCCAAAAAAAAAAAAAAAAAAGCAAAAACCACAAGGCAGGAGGTGGAAGAAGCCACAGCTGAAGAGAGAAGGAGAGTGGCTCAGATGGAGAAGAGGTGGTAGTGGTGTGGGTGTATGTTGTGTGGAAGACTGATGGATCTGGAGATGTGGAAGGGCCATGCCTCAGAAGGAACAGGTATGGTGCTCCTAAGACAGTTAGACCCAGAGCAGCAGTCTTAATAAAGACCCCTATGTATTAGTTATTTTTTGTTGCAACAAATTACCACCAACTTAGAGGCTTCAAACAACATACATTTATTATCTCGCAAGTTCTGTGCATCAGAAGTCCAGGCACAGTTTAGTTGCTTTATCTGCTTCAGGGTCTTTCATAAGGCTACACTGAAGGTGTCAACCAAGGCTGGGGTCTAATTTGAAGCCTCAATTGGTAAGGGATCCATTTCCAAACTCAAGTGGTTATTGGTAGGATTCAGTTCTTTGTAGGTTATTGGACTGAGGACTTCAGTTCTTTTCTGGCTATTATCTGGAGACTGACTTTGGTTTCTTGCCATATGGGCCTCCCCAACATGGCTGCTTCATCAAAGCTTGCAAGCTGCAAAGGCAATAAAGTCTGCTAGGAAAATGGAGGTACATCTTTAATAATCTAATCGTAGAAGTGGCAGCCTATCAACATTCTATTAACTTGAAGGAAGTCATTCAAGAAAAAGGGATTACACCAGGGCTCGAGTACCAGGAGACAGGAATCATTTGGGGCCATTTTAGAAGCCACCTACCACACCCTGTGATGCACATTGTCAGTAATATGGAGTTACATATATAGGCCATAAAGACTTGGGCAAAGAGTTTCTCAGCATCAGTCATGATGCTTTCCTACTGATGAGAGACTGTCAATCCCCACCCATTCATATTTTCTTTCTTCCTTTTGGTAATAGTAACCCCCAAGTTTTTGGGAGGTACATGACTGTCCATCTAGAGATGACATATCCCAGCCTCACTTGCAACTAGCAGTGGCCATATGACTAAGTTCCCACCAGTGGCACATGTGAGCCTAAGTGATGTATATCACTTCTAGGTCACATCCTTAAAAGAAAGTTGCATGCTTTCCCTTTCTTCTTTTCTCTTTCTTGAGGCTGCAATGCAGACATGATGGTGGGCATTCAACTCAATCATGTGGATAGGACAACACCCCGGAGGATGGCAAAGCAACAAAACAGAAGGCATAAGGGTCCTCAGACCATCACATGAAGCAGAGCAGCCCACCTTTCCTGGGCTGCCTACCAGCTGGACTTTTATTTGAAAGACAGACCATCTTGTTTAACCCATTGTTACTTGGTGCCTGTTAGAGCAACTAAACAAATATCCTAAATGATAGATCACAAAATGCTTCTAAGGCAGTTATTAACAGTGTTCCTGGTGAGTCTTCCTGGGACAGCTATGAATTACATCCTTTTAAAAGAGTACCTGAGAAAGCAAGCCCAGGTGATATCACCTTTTAAACTCCTCTTAAGCTGTGTTTGCTGATGTCCTCAAAATGAGTTCTCACCCACTCAAGGGTGTCTTCTTAGGATGCTGCTATGGAAAACTCCATCACTGTTTTCCAGTTTCGCCCATACTCAGGTACCCAGAGGACTTCACTCATGTGATTCTTCATTTATTTCACTTTTTTTTTTTTTTTTTTTTTTTTTTTTTTGAGACGGAGTCTCGCTCTGTCGCCCAGGCTGGAGTGCAGTGGCGGGATCTCGGCTCACTGCAAGCTCCGCCTCCCGGGTTCACGCCATTCTTCTGCCTCAGCCTCCTGAGTAGCTGGGACTATAGGCGCCACCACCACGCCCGGCTCATTTTTTTTGTATTTTTTAGTAGAGACGGGGTTTCACTGTGTTAGCCAGGATGGTCTCGATCTCCTGACCTCGTGATCCGCCCGTCTCTTGTCTCTTAACTGCCTCCGACTGAAGGAGACGCATTATTTCCACAAACATTCCATTGGTGAGAATTAGTCCCATGAACACACCTAGAAGCATAGAGGATGGGAAACATAGAGAAGCACATGGATATTTGTTGAACACTAACTGTGATCTGCCAACATGCTCATCATAAAAACTCAAGTAGGTCCGGGCACGGTGGGGCATGCCTGTAATCCCAGCACTTCGGGAGGCTGAGGCAGGGGGATCACCTGAGGTCTGGAGTTCAAGACCAGCCTGGTCAATGTGGTGAAACCCCATCTCTACTAAAATTACAAAAATCAGCCAGGCATGGTGGTGGGCACCTGTAATCCCACCTACTTGGGAGGCTGAGGCAGGAGAGCCAAGATCATGCCATTGCACTTGCAGTGAGCCAAGATCATGCCATTGCATTCCAGGCTGGGCAAAAGGAGCAAAACTCGTCTCAAAAAAAAAAAAAAAATTCAAGAGGCTGGGCACAGGGGCTCACACCTGTAATCCCAGCACTTTGGGAGGCTGAGGAGAGTGGATCACTTGAGATTAGGAGTTTGAGACCAACCTGGCCATCATGGCGAAACCCTGTCTCTACTAAAATTACAAAAATTAGCCAGGCATGGTGGTGTGCACCTGTAGTCCCAGCTACTTGGGAGGCTGACACAGGAGAATCGCTTGAACCCAGGAGATGGAGGTCACAGTGAGCTGAGATGGTGCCACCGCACTCCAGCCTGGGCGACAGAGTGCAACTCCATCTAAAAAAAAACAAAAAAAATTAAGTAGAAAACGCAAGTAGACAATAAAAGGGTTGCCTTATCCTCTACCTCTCATTGAAAAAAAAAAAAACTACTGTTAACATTTGGCTCATTCATTAAATCAACACATCTTTATGTATCACCTTCAGAGTCTCCCTTGCCCTGTCCCAGATGCTGGATATGATTCCTAACCTCGTGGCTTCCAGTTTGAGTGTGTGTGTGTGTGTGTGTTTGTGTGTGTGTGTGTCATTTCCTCATTTGCAAACTGGTTATAATAATAGTGTCTAACTTATAGGGTTGTTGTGGGGATTAAGTTATACAGATTAATGTGGAATACTACTCAGCCACAAAAGGGAATGAAATAATGGCATTTGCAGCAACCTGTATAGAGTTGAAGACTATTTTTCTAAGTGAATAGAATAACTAAGTGAATTGAATAACTCAAGAATGGAAAACCAAACATTGTATATTCTCCTTTATAAGTAGGAGCTAAGCTATGGGGACACAAAGGCATAAGAATGATATAATGGACTCTGGGGACTCAGGGGTAAGGGTAGGAGGGGAGTGAGTGATAAAAGACTACACAGTGGGTACAGTGTACGCTGCTCAGGAGATGGGTACACCAAAATCTCAGAAATCACCGCTAAAGAACATTTCCGTGCAACCAAACACCACCTGTTCCCCCCAAATTATTGAAATTTAAAAAAGAAAAAAATTCATTCATTAAAAAATACAATATATAGATTAAATAACTTAGAAAAATGGTACCTAACAGTACTCAATAAAATTTTCTTTGCTATATATGCACAATATAAATATTTACTTTAATAAAAATAGTATTATACTACTTATATGTTCCTACTCTATGGTCTACTCCTTAAACCCTTTCAGTAATGGGGCTGAATTTCTACTTCAAAACATAGAAGATGGAGTTCATCATTTTAACCACTTTATCCATTGTCTAGATTTATCCTATATTTAGCCCAGAGGTTCACAGATGTGGGATTCATGAATGGGCATTCTATGCTGTTATAGATGGAATGTTTCTGTCCCCTCAAAATTCATATGTTGAAATCCTAACCCCCCATGTGATGGTACTAGGAGGTGGAGCCTTTGGAAGGTCATTAGGTCATGAGGGTGAGCCCTCATAAATGGGATTACTGCCCTTATAAAAGAGACCCCAAGGAACTCCCTAGTCCTCTTTCTGCCATGTGAGGATGCAATGAGAAGTTGGCTGTCTGAAACCTGAAGAGGGCCCTCACCAGAACCCAACCATGCTGTTACTCTTATCTTGGGCTCCCAGCCTCCAGAACTATGAGAAATAAATTTTTGTTGTTTATAGGCTACCAGGTTTATGGAACTCTGTTATAGTAGCCAGAACTGACTAAGACATATGCAAATTTTTTAATGTCCAAATTTTTCTGGAGAGTGGATCCAAACTTTAGTTGAATCCTGAAAGAATTCATAATCCAAAAACAGTTGAGAACTGTGATTTAAATGGACGAATCCTTGACCTTGATCAAGTATGTTTACCTTTTTGTGCACCAGTCTCTACATCTGTGTGTTTAGTTAAATCATTCATCTTTCTGAACTGGGCATGGTGGCTCACGCCTGTAATCCCAGCACTTTGGGAGGCCAAGGCGGAAAGATCGCTCGAGCTTAGGAGTTCGACATCAGCCTGGGCAACATGGCGAAACCCATCTCTACTATAAATACAAACAAACAAACAAACAAAAAAGTTTAGCAGAGGATGGTGGCACGTGCCTATAGTCTCAGCTACTTGGGAGGCTGAGGCCGGAGGATTGCTTGAATCCAGGAGGCAAAGGTTGCAGTAAGCTGAGATGGCGCCACTGCCCTCCAGCCTAGGTGACAGAGCAAGACCTTGTGTTAAAACTAAATATATAAAAATCATTTCTCTTTCTTTTCTGGAAATGTGAAAGCTTTCTAGAAAATAGATAAAAACAGGAACATAGAACCCAAACCAACAATTTTACTAGGTTTAAACTTAAAGATTCCATTATATTTCCAGCTCCTCAGTGGGACAGAATGAATTGTCAACCTCTTAGATATACTTGAGTTTAGTTAAACAACCCTTAAATATCTTCCCAGACCGGGCTTTAGAAATCTGATTTTCTGTTTTCTTTCTTCATAAGGCTTTTTTCCTCTGAAGAATATGGCCTCGTTTAGAATTTTCCCTCTTTATATTCACGCTAAAGCACCACTCTTGAGAAGATACACATGTTCCATTAAACACTTGAAAAGCACCCTTTTAATGTGTTCCCAGTGCTAGAACTTAATGCTGCTATCTATAGAGTCTAAATTTGTGATGTTGAAAATGTACCTTTGAATATCAGTGATTTTAATATTAAACTGCCACAAATAAAATCTTTAAAGGAGAAAAATGCATTTTGATGCTTTGGGATTTCCAAAGAGGCACAAAGACTATGCATGATCTAGGAAAATCATTTCACTTCTCTGAGATCAGTTTCCTCATCTATAAATGGAAGAGAGATTAAAGAGTTTCCAAATGTGATTCCTTAGGATGCTGGTGACTGATGAGATATGTCAGGAGTCTCCTTGTAGATGGGGTGCTCTACTTCTGTCTGTTTCATATCTTGAGCTCCTCTGGTAACTACCAACAGCTGGGTGATCCCTTTCACTTCTGTTATGAGTCTTACCTCATAATTTTAAGCATACTCTATGCCCTTGAAGGCCGTTGGTTGATACATAGTATTTCAATACCCAGTGTTGAAAAAGGGAAAGAGAAGAAAATAGTGGAGTGGCAGAAACCACAAGGAAGAGGCGGAGAAAGACCAAGGAAGATTGAGAAAAGGAAGAATCAAGTTGGCCAGCCTAGTAAAGTGAGGGATGACTCTGATAGACCCCACAGGGAGCTTCAGTTTAAAGACTTACCCAAAGTCAGGGCCTTCTCCCTCCAGAGAGCTGGAACTTTAGAGAAGAACCTGTCCCTGGCAGAACAGCTGCTGTAGTTCCAGTTGATAGGAGTTTGCAGGGCATGATGAGCATGTCTTTATTGTAATGGGAAAGGACTTCAGACTCTTGGTCTGCCAGCTAATTGCATGACTTCAGGCAAGTCATGTAACTCTGATTCCTTATCTGAAAACTGAGGGAGGAGGACTGGATGATCTCTTGAGGTCTTTTCCTGCTTGAAAATGACATGATTCTTATGAATGCTTGTGTATATAACCAAGTGTTCTGGCTTACCTGTTGCTAAGTAGAACCACCCCAATACTTAATGGCATAAAATAGTAACCATTGTGCTATGCTCATGTACTCTGCAGGACAGGAAGTCACAAAGGGCACAGTGAGAGTGGGCTGTGTCCTACAGTGTCTGGAGCCTCCTTTGGGAATGACTCCACTGGGGGTGACTTGAACACCTGGGAGCTAGAATCATCTAGAGACTGCTTTGCTGACATACGTGGTGCCTGAGCTAGCATGAATTAAAGTCTGAGCTCAGTTGAGTCTGTCAACCAGAGCACCTATTTGTGGCCTCCACACATGGCTTGTGTTTCACACAACATGGCAGCTGGGTTCCAAGAGGGAGTGTCTTTTTAATGATAATTCTGTCACATTTTATTGGTTACAAGCAAATCACTCAGGTTAGCCTAGATTCAAGGGAATCTAGTTCTGGAGTAGACTCCAGACCTTGAAGGGGGAGTGGCCAATTCACATTGCAAAGGAGACATCTTTGTTGCCATTGTAAACCAACAATAAAATTCTTAGCCCCCCAGCCAACTGAATGGACTCCTCCTCTTGGCCAAGGGCATTCCAAAGTAAACCTGAAAAACTAGTTCAAGCCATGACTATGATGATGACAGGAAGGGAGGGTTGGACATGCCTCACTATGCCCTCCTCCCCTTGAAATTCAGGCACAACTGACCAGCATTAGCATTGAAACAGAGATCTTAAGACTGACAAAAGAGCTGGCATGGTGGCTCATGCCTGTAATCCCAGCACTTTGGGAGGCCAAGGTGGGTGGATCACCCGAGGTCAGGAGTTCAAGACCAGCCTGGCCAACATGGTAAAACCCTCTCTTTACTAAAAATACAAAAATTAGCCAAGCATGGTGGTGCACACTTGTAATCCCAGCTACTCGGGAGGCTGAGGCAGGAGAATCACTTGAACTTGGGTGGCGGAGGTTGCAGTGAGCTGAGATTGTGCCACTGCACTCCAGCCTGGATGACAAAGAGAGACCCTGTCTTAAAAAATATATATATATATATACACACACATATATATATGAGACTGTTTGTAACAATAAGACACCAAATTCCAGCCTGACTGTAGTATAGCATCACATGACAAATAGCAGGCCCTGAAAGTAATCAAAGTATTTTACCCCTAAATATGTTTCTTTGACATATTTTGCAATGACCCTGAAAAACTATCTCTGTTGGAGAAAAATCTCCATTCTATAGAAAATCCCCTTCTCTTTCCAGGTCTTTTCCTGATCCAGGAGAGATTAAACTAAGAATCCAGCACCCTTTAGGTTCTGATAAGAGACATTTACCATCTAGTCTCTCTGAATCCTGCCAGCTGGAGGTTTCATCTACATAATAAAAACTTTGGTGTCCACAACCCCTTATCTTAACCCAGTCACTCCTTTCGATTGATTCCAAATCTTTTTGTTTTTGAGACAAAGTCTCCCTCTGTCGCCCAGGCTGGAGTGCAGTGGCGTGATCTCAGCTCACTGCAACCTCCGCCTGCCGGGTTCAAATGATTCTCCTGCCTCAGTCTCACGAGTAGCTGGGATTACAGGCATGTGCCACCATGCCCAGCTAATTTTTATATTTTTAGTAGAGACAGGGTTTCACCATGTTTGCCATGCTAGTCTTGAACTCTTGACCTCAAGTGATCTACCTGCCTCAGCCTCCCAAAGTGCTGGGATTACAGGCATGAGCCACCCCACCCAGTTGATTCCAAGTCTTTAGATAATAACTTAGCTCTTTCCAGCCAGGTGCAGTGGCTCACACCTGTAATCCCAGCACTTTGGGAGGCCGAGGCAGGCAGATCACAAGGCCAGGAGATCGGGACCATCCTGGCTAACACGGTGGAACCCCGTCTCTACTAAAAATACAAAAATTAGCTGGGTGTGGCGGCGTGTGCCTGTAGTCCCAGCTGCTGGGGAGGTTGAGGCAGGAGAATGGCATGAACCCAGGAGGCGGAGCTTACAGTGAGCTGAGATTACATCACTGCACTCCAGCCTGGGCGACAGAGTGAGACTCCATCTCAAAAAAGATAACTAAATAAAAATAAAATAAAATAACTTAGCTCTTTCCAGCAATTGCCAATCATAAAATTGTTGAATCCATCTGTGAGCTGGAAGCCCCTGCTCTGAGTTTCTCACCTTTCTGGACCAAACCAATATACACCTCACATGTATTGATTGATGTCTGCCTGTAACTTCTGTCCCCCTAAAATATATAAAATCAAGCTGTAACCCAGCCACATTGGGCACATGTTCTCAGGACCTCTTGAGACTGTGTCTCGGGCCTTGGTCACTCATATTTGGCTCAGAATAAACCTCTTTAACTATTTTACAGAGTTTGACTCTTTTCATCAATACCATCATCTTTGGAAAAGTGCCATCTGTCATAGTCCACACTCTGGCAATAGCAGCTCATATCTCTCCCACATACAAAAGATGCAGCCAACGATGTGACTCTAAATACTTTTATAAGACCTCAGAAAGATTTCAGATGGTACCTCATGAACACTTTCAGACAGAAGTTGGCCTTTCAAGGATCTTAAGACACCACTTGTGCCTTTGGCCCACAGGTCTTCCAGGTTTCGAGAAACCATCCTAAAGGGGCTGTACCTGAGAAACCTCATCAGCACTGGCACCTGATTTGATAGCAAAATCTTGAACTTTGAGCTGATGCAGTAATAGGATGAGACTCTGGAGACCTTGAGGAAAGGGAGAGTGCATTTCGTATGTGGGAGGGATGCAAGCTGCTATTGAGACTGAATTTAGTCTTAGACTGTGCCCCTAATTCAGCCATTGCACTGAGGACCCTTCTTTGAGAATGCTTTGCTAACTGGAAAGACTGATTTCAGCCCTCCATACTTCCTCTAAAGTGTGCTGGAAAACTGAACAGTTCCTCTTTCTCCAGCCATATTTCATCATAAGTAGAAACCAACTGACACTTTAAATTGTCTGCCAGGAAATATCCTTGGCCAAACCCACTGGTTCATTAGGTATATTTTCTATTTTCAGTGTTATTGTAGGTGACAATGTTGCTAAACCTTTTGTTACACTTAGCAAGGTCACTTTTCTTCCACCCTCCAGTCATAACTTCCTCCCCATCTTTCCAGCCTTCACTGACAGTCTTCTCAAGGTCAGCCCAGCTTTCAGCAACAAACTTCTCAAGGCCACTTAAGCCAGGAAGACTGAATATACATACAGACAATGACCAGACAATATATAAAAACAGGACTCTGACCCACAATCTGCAGCAACCAACCTAGAAAACCAGCCCATGATTTACAGAAACCAGCCCAAGAAGCAAGCCTACTAGAAATCAGACTGCTATCTCTAGCAACAATCCAGGAAACCAAACAATAGCCTCTGGAACAACTGGTGCCAAATGACCAAGACTTGATTAATAACTGACAGCTTCCCTAATTTTTTTATTTTTGTCTCCACTTCCAAATTAGGGCCAACCAGGGAAAGCCAAATGTGCAGCCTAACGAGTCAAAGAGGATGCTCCACTTCTAGTTAGCCTGCCTAAAGCTTCCCAATGCCAGCAGCCTCCAATAGGGCATACCCAAAGCCTTCCCTTTTTTCTACTAAAAGCTTTTCCACTCCTCTCCCTGCCTTTGAGTGTCTTCCAAAATGCAAGTAATGGCAGCTGGCTCCCTTGCTACAGCAAGCTCTAAATAAATAGCCTTTGGTTGTTCTCATGTGGTTGATCTTCCTTTATTTCCACAAGCTTCTTTCTGCTGCCTAGTCAAAAGCTGATTGCTTTCACTTATGTTTTGGGTTTTTGTTATGGGAGAATCCCACTTTCAGCTACCAAATTCTGTTCTGATTATCTATTACTCCACAACAAACCACCCCTAAAACTTAGTGGCATAGACAATAGTTATCGTATTGTGCTCACAGGTTCTGTGGGTCAGGAATTCAGACACAGTAGAACAAGGATTGTCTATTTTTGCTCCACAATATCTGGGTGTCAGTTGGGAAAATTGGAATGACGAGGGGCAGGAATCACCTAGTGGCTGCCCCACTCACATGTCTGTTGCCTGGGCTGGGGTGGCTTGAAGACTGGGTTCAGCTGGGGCTGGCAACCAGAAAACCTGCCATATGGCTTTTCCATGTGACTTGGCTCTTTACAGCATGGTGGCTGGGCCCTGTGAGGGAGTGTCCTGAGAGGCACAGCCAGGCTGTGAATGTTCTAAGAGAGAAAGGTGGAAGCTGATTGACTTTTCTGATTAGCTTTAGAAGTGACATTTGTTGGTTCAAGTGAGTCACTTAGACTAATATATATTCACCGGGCGCGGTGGCTCACGCCTGTAATCCCAGCACTTTGGGAGGCCGAGGCGGGCAGATCACAAGGTCAGGAGATCGAGACCACGGTGAAACCCCGTCTCTACTAAAAATACAAAAAATTAGCCGGGCGCGATTGTGGGCGCCTGTAGTCCCAGCTACTCGGGAGGCTGAGGCAGGAGAATGGCGTGAACCCAGGAGGCGGAGCTTGCAGTGAGCCGAGATCGCGCCACTGCACTCCAGCCTGGGCGACAGAGCGAGACTCCGTCTCAAAAAAAAAAAAAAAAAAAAAAAAAGACTAATATATATTCAAAAAGAGGGAATTAGATTCTGCCTTTTTTTTCTTTTTTAATTAATTTATTTTTGAGACAGAGTCTCACTCCATCACCCAGGCTGGAATGCAGTGGTACAATCTCAGCTCACTGCAATCTCCGCTTCCCGGGTTCAAGCGATTCTTGTGCCTCAGCCTCTTGAGTAGCTGGGCTTACAGGCATGTGCCACCACACCCAGCTAATTTTTGCATTTTTGGTAGAGACGGGGTTTCACCCAGGCTGGAGTGCAGTGGTACAATCTCAGCTCACTGCAATCTCCGCTTCCCGGGTTCAATCGATTCTTGTGCCTCAGCCTCTTGAGTAGCTGGGCTTACAGGCATGTGCCACCACACCCAGCTAATTTTTTCATTTTTGGTAGAGACGGGGTTTCACCCAGGCTGGAGTGCAGTGGTACAATCTCAGCTCACTGCAATCTCCGCTTCCCGGGTTCAAGCGATTCTTGTGCCTCAGCCTCTTGAGTAGCTGGGCTTACAGGCATGTGCCACCACACCCAGCTAATTTTTGCATTTTTGGTAGAGACGGAGTTTCACCATGTTGGCCAGGCTGGTCCCGAACTCCTGACCTCAAGTGATCCGCCTGCTTCAGCCTCCCAAAGTGCTGGAATTACAGGCATGAGCACCATGCGCTGCCAGATTCTGTCTCTTGATGTGGGAGTGACAAAGTCCCTCTGCAGAACATGTGGAATGGAAGAGACTGTTGCAGTCATTTTGGTAACTATGATTTGCCACTCCAGGCCACCCTCTTCTTGAAATCCATCTATTCATTTATTCATACATTACTTATATTTACCCTGCTTTCTTTCAAAAATAATTTGAGAGCTGAGTACAGTGATGCAAATATGTAGTCCCAGCTATGCAGGAGGCTGAGGCAGGAGGATTGCTTGAGCCCAGGAGTTCAAGACCAGCCTGGGCAATATAGTGTAGAGATGGGATCTTGCCATATTGACCAGGCTGGTCTGGGACTCCTGGGCTACAAAAGTTTTTCAAAACATTAGTGGTCCATGGTGATATGTGCCTGTAGTTCTAGCTACTTAGGAGGCTGAGGCGGGAGGATCACTGGAGCCCAGGAATTGGAGGTTACATTGAGTTATGATTGAGCCACTGCACTCCAGCCTGGGTGACAGACTGAAAGACCCTGTCTCCAAAAAAAAGAAGAAGAATTTGGGGAAACTTCATTGTAGTTAGAAGATGGATTGGTGGGCATGCAAGCAAAACAAAGGAAGTTGGTTGCTCTCAGGTGATAATTTCATACAGGTATTCATTTATTCATTCCATAGGTATTTTTTAAGCATTAACAATAAGCTCATGCTGTGGTCAGCACAGATGTGAGGGGAGCAAAATTAATACAGATCCTGTTCTCATGAAACTTAAGTCCAGTTGGCGAGGCAAACACTCTAAAATAATCACACAAATATGTAACTATGAGTGCTGCATAGCTCACAAATGTTATGCAGTCATGGTCTAGGAATGTGCAGTACAGGAGCTTGGTCTAGTCCAAGCAGTTAGAGAAGACTTCCCTAAAACAAAGCAATATTTAAGCTAATAAATAACTCAACAATGAGTAAAAGGTAATTAAACTAGGATGTTACAAAGTATGTTACAGAAACTACTAGTGGTACACAGATATATTATTATTGTCATTATTCTGTATTTTATAGTTTTGCGTGATTTGTGACCAGTGAAATTGGCTCTCCATTTACATTGGCATATAAAATTTCCTTGTAAAATAAATGTATTTAAATTTTAAAAGCTGTAAATATAAAGATCGTAAGAAAAATAATAGAGTAGGCATTACACAGAAAGGGCAAACATGAAGGTGTTAGGTGTAAACCCGAAGCTTAGTAAATACTGGACTAGGTGTGCTGGAGAGTGGGTTGAGGAGGGGAGTCGTGGGCAAAAGCCTGAAGTGGAAGAAAGACTCAGGGGTCCAACAAGCAGAAAGGAACCAATATGGCTGGAGCAGAAAGAAAGAGGAAGTCACTCACTGTGAGCCAGGAGAGGCCAGCAGGACCTCGATATTCAGGGACTTTCATTCAGAACTGAAACAAAATGAGCAGCTGTACTTTTTTTCCCTTAAATATTGTACTTGTGGAAGTTTACTACAAAATCACTGAACTTCACTGAGTGTTTGAATAGTGATTGATTTATATTTTTGAGACACAGTCTTGCTCTGTTGCCCAGGTTGGAGTGCAATAGTGCAATCACAGCTCACTGCAACCTCAACCTCCTAAGCGCAAGCGATCCTCCCACCTCAGTCTCCCAAGTAGCAGGGACCACAGGCATCTGCCACCATGCCCAGCTAATTAAAAAAAAAAATTTGTAGAGATGGATTCTTGCCATGTTGACCAGGCCTATTCTGGAACTCCTGGGCTCAAGTGATCCACCCACCCTGGCCTCCCAAAGTGCTAGGATTACAGGCAAGAGCCACCGCACCCAGCCTGAATAGTAAATTTTTAATAGAACAAACTTAGTCTATATAGATAACAACAATATTAACTTGCAGTGTCTAAGAGCTAGTATTCCCACAGAAAATAGTGTTGTTCAATCTGTTTTAATTATTCTAAAAGCAATGGGACACCATTGAAGAATTTGGGAAAGGGGAGTGATAAAACCTAGTTTGTGAGTTTTTAAAAAGTGATTTCTATCAATGTATCCATGCATTTAAAAAACTGTACAGGAATGCTAATAATAATAAGATGCAACATTCTGCTCTCCAACCTCTTTCCCACCTCCAGAGACAACCACCTTACCTTTTTTCTGTTTGTATTCTCCTGGTGGTTTCCTCCTTCTCTCCAGAAAAAAATATGCTTTCTTGCTTTTTCACATTTAGACACTGCAGTGCATACATCACAGGTGCTTGCTTAGCTATCATAGGCTCAGCAGTCTCCCAGCCACTCAGCCTGCCCTGACCAGGCCATCCCAGTGGTGACTGACCGAGTGTGTGCATGTGGTTCCACCGCAGCAGCCATCAGGCCACGTGCCCAGATCTGGCTTCCCCAGTGGCTACCAAAGGGGCCAGGTGACACAACCTGGATGTGTGTGGGCATTAACTGCTCCAGCCAGCACATTTTGACCAGCAGAAGATAGAAGGCAAAGTGAGCTTGCAGATGCATTTTCTCTCCCTCCTGCCTTTGAGAGACTGTCCCAGGCACAGTATTTCCATAAAGCCTGCCCAAAGAGGTCCTTTGTGACTGAGCAGCCAGCCATCTGCTGAGAAACCAGCTCTGTTTATTCATGGCTCTTCATGAAGCAATGGCCAGTGCAGTCATTCATCACCTTGTACTTGCTGCCATTCCTTCCCTGCCTCTCTTCCTTTTCCCCTGGCTCTCGCAGAGCTGGGTCTGTACCTCCCGAAAAAGTATAAGCACTTAAGCTTTGCCTCGGGCTCTGTGTTCTAGGGAAATCAGACAAAGACAGACATTGCCAATATTATTGATGAACTCAGTTATGATTTATATCACCCCTTCCATCTCTCTCCCATGTTAACTCATTGTTTCTAGTTCTATCAGTTATGCTTACAAGCATAAGTTACAACTTTCAATTTTGTGCTTATAACTTTACTTCATTTTCCAATCATCAGAGCCAGTCTCTTGTTTCTGATACTTTGCAAGATGAAGACATTGGTGTCCTTTCCCTTCTTTTCACCTCTCCTTCCCTGATCACTTCCAAACCTCTGTCATCATACTGTCCCATCCTTAAGGTTGAAAGCATTTACATACTGTTCTATAATCCCTCTTCTGCTATTTTCCTAAGTGCTGATTCTAAATTTGAAAATCAATATGCAGTGTCAATCACTATGATGACTATCCATTGAACAGTGAATGTTTATTAAGAGTTTGCTATGTTTTAGGCACAGTTCTCTAGGCTCTAGGGATAGAACAGGGAAGAAAATGGACAGAAATCCTTGCCTTCACAGAGCTTTCATTTCAGTAAGACAAAAAACAAGACAGATACGTAAACTATAGAGCATGCTGGGTAATGGAAAGTACTAAGAGGAGAATCAGGCAAGGAAGAATAAGAGTCGGTCAAAGGAGCTGAAATTTTAGGTAGGCTGGGCAGGGAAGACTGCTCTGAGAAAGTAACTTAAGGAAGTGAGGGATCGAGCCAAGCAGTTATCTGCTGGAACAGCATTCCAAGCAAAGGGAACAGCAAGTACAATGGTCCTAAGACAGGAGTGTGCTTATTGTATTCAAGCAACAGCAAGCAAGCTCATGTGGCTGAAGAAGATTGACCAAGGGGGAGAGTAGAGGGGAATAAAGACAGAAGTCATGGGGAGCAGATCACGGAGGGCCTTAGAAGCCAAAGCAAGGACTTTGGCTTTTACTATAGCAGAGGCAGATAGCCTTTGAAAGGGTTTGAGCAGTGGACAGACAGGATCTAACGTACATGCGAACAAGACCACTCTGGATATCATGATAAGAAGAGACTGAAGGGGGTGAGGAGGAAGCAGGAAAAGTAGTTGGGAGACTCGAAACAATCTAAGGAAAGGATGATGGTGGCCTGAAGTAGGGTAACAGTAGTGAAAGAGATGAGAAGAGGTCAGAATCTCGATCTATTTTGAAGGTAGAGCCAATATGATTGGTGAGTGATTGGATGTGGCAGAAAATGCAGTCAAGAATGACTCTAGAGTTTTACCTGAGCACCTGGAAGAACGGAGTTGTCACATAAGGAGATGGGGACGACTGTAGAGAGAACAGAGCTTAAAAGAAAAGATACAGGCTCTGCTGTAGCCAGTTTGAGTTGCTGTTTTTTGTTTTGTTTTGTTTTGTTTCGAGACAGAGTCTCATTCTGTCGCGCAGGTTGGAGGGCAATGGTGCGATCTCAGCTCACTGCAACCTCCACTTCTCGGGTTCAAGTGATTCTCCTGCCTCAGCCTCCTGAGTAGCTGGGATTAGAGGCACCTGCCACTATGCCCAGCTAATTTTTGTATTTTTAGTAGACACGGGGTTTCACCATGCTGGCCAGGCTGGTCTTGAACTCCTGACCTCGTGATCTGCCCACGTTGGCCTCCCAAAATGCTGGGATTACAAGCATGAGCCACCGCGCCTGGCCTCGTTGCTGTTTTAATTATCTATATTGCATAACCAATCACCCCAAAAACTCAGCTGCTCAGAACAGCAATTTACTGTCATCACTCATAGTTTCTGTAGGTAAGGAATTTGGATAGGATTCAGCTGAGCAGTTCTTGCTCGAGGTCTCTCACTGAAACTGCCCCAGTTTTAGCTCTGAAAGCCCTGTGTCCTGGCAAATCTCTCCCAAGGATATGAAAAGTTCTGGTTGTCAGTGATGGGGGCAGAAGTTGGAGAGAAAATATAACACTATACAGTGACCCTAAAAACTAGAGACTGAAAGCCGTGCTATTTATAGTGTTAAATGGATACAGCATTGACTCTCTGCCTTTGGGAGTCACTATCACTGATTTTTCCTGACCACTGAGGTTGGCCACAGTGGTTTGTGGTTGACATAATGGATCACCCATTCTGGCATCACTTCAAGTAATATGAATTAAGTATGCAACTTGAGTTGCAATCGTGGGTGTTAACAGTCTGTTTGACTTCACCTATAGATTAACCATTGTGCTTTTTTTTGGAGGCAGGATCTTGCTCTGTCGCTCAGATTGGAGGGCAGTGGCACAATCATGGCTCACTGCAGCCTTAACTTCGCAGGCTCAAGCGATCCTCCCACCTTAGCCTCCTGAGTAGCTGGGACCACAGGCACGTGTCACCACACCTAGCTTTTTTTTTTTTTTTTTTTTTTTTTTTTTTTTTTTGTAGAGACAGGGTCTCCCTGTGTTGCCCAGGCTGATCTCAAACTCCTGGGCTCAAGTGATCCTCCCACCTGGGCCTCCCAAAGAGCTGGAATTACAGGTGTGAGCCATTGCACCCCACCAAATGTCTGAGGATTAGTGTGACCACTCTGGAGAACTAGGATAAGCCCCACCCAAAGTTCAGTTCAGATGTTAAGACTCCTAATGCCAAGTACACCTCAAGAGATAATGGAAAGGTTGATTACTTACATAATTGAGGTCTCTGGGGAAAGCAGAGCGGACCTTTCTGTAAGTCCAGAATGGCTTGAGAGAGCAGGGAACAGAGACTGGTTGAGTTTTATTGTGGTTGGGGTGGGGGCGGGGTGAGGGCTGCCCCCTGTTGGGAGGAGCTTATGTAGTTTGAGTCTCTCCACAGCACAGAGAGAACACCCAGCCTTTCTTATCAGCTTGCCCAGATGTGGGGCAGACGGAGAGACAGAGAGGTGGGGCTCAATGCTGTTGCTAGCCAAACGCCAAAGAGTGGAGCCAGACTCCTTATTCCAGAGAGTGCTAGTTTAATTTTTAACATGGTAAATATTGTGGCAATATTTTCTAAAAGTTCAGATTGTGAAAAAGAGAACAACTACAATACCACCAGCACGACCCAGATCTCGCTGAAAAGGAAGGCTAAATGACTGTGTTCTCTTAAGGACAGAAGGAAGGACACATACAACTGGATTAGGGAGGTAAGTCACCAAAATGGCGCACACTGCACAATATGCAGAAAGCAGCTTTGGCCTGGGCATTGCAGAAAAGGTGATTGCGAAAACACACGTGGACGCTGGATTTCACAATTCTGGGATTAGACAAGGAAGAATTTCTAAATCAGAAGAGTTTTTTTGTTTTTGTTTTTGTTTTTGTCTCCCAAAGACACCTATGCTCAGTTAAAAACAGTGACCACTGAATTGGTATGGGCATACCACATGAACAAACACACAGTATTTTATCATTCTCTTGATGGCACTATGGAAATGAGTGAAGTTACATTTCCTGATTCACAAGCTGAAGCTATAATGTCCTGTGGGCAAACAAAAGGGGGAAATTTGAGAACTGACATGTTGGGCCCTGTAATAGGTTGCTAGGGCTGCCAAAACCAAGTACCACAAAACAGGTGGCTTGACACAACAAATTTACCCTCTCATAGTTCTGGAGGCGGAAAGTCTGCAATCAAGGTGTCAGCAGGACTGTGCTCCCTCCGAGGTTCTAGGGAGGAACCTGTTGCACGCCTCCATCCTAGCTTCGGGTGATCCTGGCAGTCCTTGGCATGCCTTCGCCTGAAGCTACAGCACTCCAATTTCTCCTTCCAGCCTCACTTGGAATCACACATCTTCCGTGTGTGTGTGTGTGTGTGTGTGTGTGTGTGTGTGTGTCTGTCTGTCTGAATTTCCCTCTTCTTTAAGGACAGCAGTTATATTGGATTTATGGCCCACCCTAATCTAGTATGACTTCATCTTAACTTGATTACTTCTACAAAGACCCTTATTTCCAAATAAGGTCACATTCACAGGTTGCAGGTGGACATGAATTTTAATGTTGGGGGTGATACTGTTCAACACAGTACCGCCCTTTGGAACTCTTCTCATCAGATTGTACCTATGATCATGCCTCCTATAATACATCAAGAAATGAATCGAATTATAGCAACAACAAAATGTTCTCCTGCTCTTACTTTAATTTGAAAAATGGAGTTTCAAACAATTGTCTTATTTCTATGAAGATTTTAGTGAAACTACAGAAAGCACAAAACAAAAAATTGTTGATATTTTGTTTAAAAAAAAACCTAGACTTTCCTCATCTATCTGCATATTCAGCAGAAAGTGCTGCTAGGAAAATCCTGGGAAATTTTATTGTTTATAAACTTCTATAATATGGACTTGATTATGGCAGAGCTGCAAGTCAAAATGAATTTACATTTGACTGTATTCACTTTTACCACTGCATAAAAGGAAGGAAGGATGTCCTAAAAGCTGCAGGCAGTTCAGAGAAATATTATTGGAAAAGGCGGCTGGGCATGGTGTCTCACGCCTGTAATCCCAGCACTTTGGAAGGCCAAGGCGGGTGGATCACCTGAGGTCAGGAGTTCGAGACCAGCCTGACTAACATGGTGAAATCCCGTCTCTACTAAAAATACAAAATTGGCCAGGCGTGGTGGTGCGTGCCTGTAATCCCAGCTACTCAGGAGGCTGAAGCAGGAGAATTGCTTGAACGATCATGCCATTGCACTCCAGCCTGGGCAACAAGAGAGAAACTCCATCTCAAAAACTAAATAAATAAAATAAACAAGAAAAAGGCAACCGAAGGTTTAAAAAAACCTACCACATCACAGGGCAGAAGGAAACATGTCATTGCAATTTTTTATTAAATATAGGTAATATTTGGTTAATAATACTATTTATGTTCTTCTTTTAAAATATCTTATGTATATTTTCTTAAGAATATATAATAATAGAACCTGCAAAATTTAAATACCTAATATAGAGTTAAAAAAAAGATAAAACAAATTGCTATATCAAAGGACAAGAAGAAAGTTATTAAAATATTGTCGGCCGGGCGTGGTGGCTCACGCCTGTAATCCCAGCACTTTGGGAGGCCGAGGCGGGCGGATCACAAGGTCAGGAGATCGAGACCACGGTGAAACCCCGTCTCTACTAAAAATACAAAAAATTAGCCGGGCGCGGTTGTGGGTGCCTGTAGTCCCAGCTACTCGGGAGGCTGAGGCAGGAGAATGGCGTGAACCTGGGAGGCGGAGCTTGCAGTGAGCCGAGATCGCGCCACTGCACTCCAGCCTGGGCGACAGAGCGAGACTCCCTCTCAAAAAAAATAAAAAATAAAAAATAATAAAATAAAATATTGTCATATTTCACTCACACATATTATGTGTTTAGTTAGTCCTATTGTTAATTACTTCTAATTGCATTATTTATTAGTCCCATTGTTTATTTACAAATTTTTAAGTAATTTAAATAGTTAATTTAAATTTATGTTTGTGTGCATATGAGATCTCTGATAGTCTACTTTTGAGAATAATTTAGTAAAGCTTTTAAATAAAAATCAGAAGTAACTCCATTAATTGCATCATATGTCATAATTACATTTTTCTGTTTATTTAATGAAATAAAACTTTATAGCTGACTAAAAAAAATTCTTTTTTTTTTAGACAGAATCTCGCTCTGTCACCCAGGCTGGAGTGCAGTGGCATGATCTCATCTCACTGCAACCTCTGCTCTGCCTCCCAGGTTCAAGCTACTCTCATGCCTCAGACTCCTGAGTATCTGGGGCTACAGGCATGCGCCACCACATCCAGCTAATTTTTTGTATGTTTAGTAGAGATGGGGTTTCATCATGTTGGCCAGGCTGGTCTTGAATTCCTGAGCTCAAGTGATCCACCTGCCTCGGCCTCCCAAAATTCTAGGATTACAGGCGTGAGCCACTGCACCCGGCCACTAGCAACCTTTTTTGAATAGGAAGTAGATAATATTTAACACTTTATGAGAGTTGATTGTAAGTGAAATATTTCATGATATAATTTAATAAAATAGGTACTAACTATATTATTTAATATGGTGCACCCAATCTGAAAGAAATCACATACAAGTTTTATCTATAGCTTTTATTTAATATATCGTTTTAAAACTAGTAGTCTCAGAAATCATTCCAGTTACAGTGGAAGAATTGTTGTTATTAACTTACACTGATTTGATATTCAAAAAGTTTTTTCTTCCTAGCTAATAACATAGACCTAAGGATGAGAATAGTGAAAAAGGTTTTCTAATGGTTAAATACATTTAAAAAGTCTTTTTTTTTTTTTTTTTTTTTTTTTTGGCCAGGTGTAGTGGCTCATGCCTGTAATCCTAGCACTTTGGGAGACCAACGAGGGAGGATCTCTTGAGCCTAAGAGTTCGAGACCAGACTGGGCAAAATAGTAAGACTCGGTCTCAATTTTTTTTAATTGACTCTAAAAAAATAATTTTTTTCTCATTAATAGTCAATAATTTACCAATCAATATCCTTACCAATATTTCTCACTAATCATCTCTTTGTTCTCCTGGACTCTCACCTAAGAATGATGTACTCTTGATAAAAAAAAGTCTGGGTCTTTCAATGAAAATTGTCAATGATCTACCACCCTACTCTACAATGTATAGGAACTGAAAACGCTTCAATGTAGGTCAAATGCTGACTTTCCTTGAATGGAAATATACACAGAGAAATGTTAAATGTTTCTGTGTCTTGATCAGAGGTGATGGAACTGCCCTGTGGCTTATCCCCGGAGGTATTGACCCCTGAGATTGGAGGAGGTGAGAGATTGCCTGTGTTTTGTACAGTGAGAGAAGAAATTTTGTGATGTGAATTTTAGGAAACTCCATGTAGATGTTGAGGATCTGGTAGCTAATTCCCTTCAACTCTTTTCTCCTTGGAAAGCCATCACAGTTTGAAAACCACTGGTACAGGGGAGAGGGAGAGCAGACAGACTGAGCACATGTGGTATGAGGGAGGGCTGCACTGAGGGCCTCCTGAGATTAACCAGGAAGAATCTGAAGTGAAACTGGTCATGTGTTTCCATCAGCCGCAGTCTGCTGCGCTGATACAGGCATGAAGGAGTTAGAGATCTGGATTTAACCAGGGTTGTAGATTTAACCAAGCAAGTAGTTTTGAGAATTTAAAGATGTGATACAGGCCAACAATGAACAATAGGGAAGGAAAAAAAAAAAAAAAAGACCATACAAGAAAGGAAACATAATCACAGTACACAACTAGATTGTGCAGCAACACATGTTTGTATAGACTTTAGCTCCTGACTCATCATACTCTCTCAGATCAGCCTGTCGTGTTCCTGATAAGTCCATTACCCATGCAGAAGCATAAAGGATTTACAGATATATGCCAGGGAGTGATTAAAATGATTGTGTCCAGATGTGGTGGCTCACACCTGTAATCCCAGTACTTTGGGAGGCCAAAGCAGGCAGATTGCTTGAGCCTAAGCATTTAAGTCCAGCCAGGGCAACATAATAAGACCCCATCTCAAAAAAAAAAGAAAAGAAAAAAGAAAAAAAAGCCAGATGTGGTGGCATGCATCTGTAGTCCCCGCTACTTAGGTGGCTGAGGTGGAAGAATCACCTGAGCCCTGGAGTTTAAGGCTGCATGAGCTGTGATGGCAGCACTGCACTTGAGCGTGGGTGACAGAGTGAGACCTTGTCTCAAAAAAAAAAAAAATGTTTTTTAAATGATTGAACATGGTACTTTAGCTAGGTAGGAAAGACTGTGAGGACCCTAGGGAAGGGAAGAAGGTTCAGTGAAAAGGTGATAGCATCAGTGAATTAAAAGTTTAGTGGGAAGGAAACGTTATTAGAGGTGGAGTCCCATAGGAAGTAAGCCAAGAAAGTAGTGTTCAGTAACAGGGCGATTAAAACGGAGATTCAGGAGGATTTTCTGTGTTGATAATAAAATCTAGGGCACTGCTAATAGAAGTATAAAGTGAGTAACATATGTAATTTAAAATATTCTACCAGCCACATGTAAAAAGTAAAATGAAACAAGTGAATTTCTTTTGATAACATTTCACTTAACAAATACATGTGAAGTATTATCATAATATGTAATCAATATAAAAAATATTCATTCGATATTTCATATTCTTTACTTTATGAAACTACATCTTCAAAATTCAGTGTATATTTTACACTTGGGTACATCTCATTTTGACCTAGCCACATTTCAGGTGCTTAAAGCTAAAAGTGGCTAGTGGCTACAGTAATTGGAAAACTCAGATCCAGGGGCTGACCAAGGTCATGGATGGTAGAAGTAGGCAGAGGACACATTCATTGTAAAAGAGATCAAGGGGGCCGGGCGCAGTGGCTCACGCCTGTAATCGCAGCACTTTGGGAGGCTAAGGCAGGAGAATCACTTGAACCTGGGAGGCAGAAGTTGCAGTGAGCTGAGATCGTGCCATTGCACTCCAGCCAGGGCAACATGAGCAAAACTCCATCTCAAAAAAAAAAAAAAAAATCAAGGAGTCGGAAATATTATCTCCCTGGATATTGAAATCACCAAGAATAATGACGAGATGGTGTCAGAAACCATGGTAAGCCACAAGCTAAAATCTTTGTAAATATTTTTGTGCTGTGGTGGTTATATTTCCTTTCTTGTCCCTTTTTTTTTTTTTTCATTGTCTGCCAGGTTGGAGTGTAGTGGTGCTGTCTCGGCTCACTGCAACCTCCACCTCCCGTGTTCAAGTGATTCTCCTGCCTCAGCTTCCCGAGTAGCTGGGATTACAGGCACGTGCCACTACGCCCAGCTAATTTTTTGTATTTTTAGTACAGATGGCGTTTCTCCATGTTGGTCAGGCTGGTCTCAAACTCCCGACCTCAGGTGGTCCGCCCACCTTGGCCTTCCAAAGTGCTGGGATTACAGGCGCGAGCCACTGTGCCCAGCCCGTTTCCTTAAGTTCTAAGGGTCCTCTCAGAACTCTTTTCTCAAGTATTCTCAGGAGCCCTCTCTAGGCTTGCTGCAAAGCTGTCATCTTTAGACTTCGTGTATAGTCATATATCCTGCATATCTGAAAAATGTCTTTATCCTATTGTCACACTTAATAATTTGACTTGGTATAGAATTCTCAGGACCTTGAAAGAATTATTGACTACTTTCTAGAATTAAACACTGCTGATGAGAAGTCTGATATCAGTCTGAGTCTAACTCTTTTGTAGGTGACTTTTTAAAAAAAAACTAAAGATGCTTCTTGTTTCTTTAACTTCTTGCCACTCTGAAATTTCACAATAATGTGGCATTAGGATTATCAGGAGACAGAAACCATAATAGTAACATAATCAGAGAAAATGTAATATGAAGAATTATTAGTTAGTAAAAGGGGATTGTCTAGTAAAAAGGATAAAGAATGCAGAAATATCAGATGTAAAGAGCAGCCACCACCTCTAGGACTGAAAAGAATACCCAGGAAGGAATGAATACGGAAGAGGACCTTCAATCAAGGCTGACATTCGAAGTCATTGGAAAAGATACATCATTGAAAGGGTATACTGGAAATTTGCTAAAACGCCATGGGCTCAAGCTGCAGGAAGTTACCCACTGGGATACTAGCAAAATTCCTGGGAAGCTACCCTCCAGGGTGTTGTTCAAATTTGCTGGCAGTTATGCACCATTAGCTACCTTGACAGCACTCTGAAAGAAGCTGCCTGCTGGCACCACAGAAGCAAGAAAAATGATCACTGGAACCAGGAAGGGGAGCCGCTTCCCCTTGCAGTGTCCTTCCAGTATCCTCTACTGACAAGGCCTAATCTTACGTCACCTGGGAAAGGAGAAATATTTACAGGACCCACCTCCAGTAATCCAAAGTAGGGAAAGAAGGGTGGATATGGGGCACAGAGGAGATATATTGATGACTGGGACACATGTGCTTAGTGTAGTATTTTGTATTTTATCTTTTTTCTTTAGGTGCATATCTTGGTATGTTTTGTATTTTATTGACATTTATGGGCTAGGCACTTCTTGGGCCTTTTAAATCTGAAGATTTCTGATTTAGTTCAGCTCTTGGAAGTTAGCTTTTATGATTTTCTTTATAATACTCCTCCCTCCATTTTCTCTGTTCTCCTTTTCTAGGTTACACCACTTGTAGGTTACACCTTCTGGATTGATCTTGTAAATCTCTCCTCTTTTCTCCCAATTTTCTTTTCTTCTCCAATCCAGGAGATGTCCTAAATTCTATTATCCAATCTTTTTTAAAAAATAGCTTCCCAGCCAGGTGCAGATGGCTCATGCCTATAATCCCAGCACTTCTGGAGGCCAAAGGGGGTGGATCACGAGGTCCAGAGATCGCGACCATCCTGGCTAACACGGTGAAACCCCATCTCTGCTAAAAACACAAAAAATTAGCCGGGCTTGGTGGCGTGTGCCTGTAGTCCCAGCTACTCAGGAGGCTGAGGCAGGGGAATCGGTTGAACCTGGGAGGTGAAGGTTGCAGTGAGCTGAGATGGTGCCACTGCACTCTAGCCTGGCAACACAGCAAGACTCAGTCTCAAAAAAAAAAGAAAAGAAAAACAACTTTCCATTTCCCCTCTCCCCAGCCCCTGGTAATCACCACTCCAGTCTTTGATTTTATGAACTTGACTCCTTTAGATACCTCAAATGAGTGAAATCATGCAGTATTTGTCTTTCTATGTCTGAGTTATTTCACTTAGCACAATGTTCTGAAGATCCATTTATGTTGTTGAAAATTGCAGATTTCCTTCTTTTTAAGGCAGAATAGTATTCCATAATATGTATATGCCACATTTTCTTTATCCATTCATCTGTCAATGGATGATTAGGTTGTTTCCATATCTTGGTGATTGTTTGTGAACGATGTTGCAGTAAACATGGCAGTGCTTATATCCCTTCAAGATCCTGATTTTCAATTTTTTTGGGTACATACCCAGAAGTGGGATTGCTGGATCATATGGTAATTCTATCTTTATTGATTATATATACATGTATACATTTATTTATTATACATATATAATACATGTGTAAATATATAAATATATGCATTTAAATACATTATATATTGAATATTTACATATGCATTTATATATTAATATATAATTAATATATGCATATGTATATATTACTGTATATGTATAATATATACATATAATAAAAATAGAATTATTTTATATATTTATCATTATGTATAATAAATCTATACATATAGCATCTACATTTTTTTCTTTCTCTCTTTCTTTTGAGACAGAGTCTCACTCTATGGCCTGAGCTGGAGTGCAGTGGCATGATCACGGTTCACTGCAGCCTGGATCTTCTGGGCTCAGGTGATCCTCGCACCTCAGCCTCCCAAGTAGCTGGGACTACAGACACACACCATCATAGCCAACTAATGTATTTTTTGTAGAGATGAGGGTTTGCCATGTTGCCCAGCCTGGTCTTGAACTCCTGGGCTCAAGCAATCCATCAGCATCAGCCTCCCAAAGTGCTGGACTTACAGGCATGAGCCACTGTGCCCAGTCAATTCTATCTTTAACTCTTTGGGAATCTCCATACTGTTTTTCACAGCAACTGCATCATTTTGCAGTCCCACCAATACTGTGAAAGAGTTCCAGTTTCTCCACGTTCTTACCAACATTTGTTATCTTTTTTTTTCATAGCCATCCTGACTGTGAAGTATAAAGTGTTATCTCATTGTGGTTTTGATTTGCATTTCCCTAATAATTAGTAATGATAAGCATTTTTTCATACATCTGTTGGCCATTTGTATGTGTCCAACCTTTTTAATTAAAAATGTTTAATAAATAACCATTTGCAATTTTTAAAGAGCTATTTCTTCTTCTTAGATTGATTTTGTTATGGCATCCTATTTGTCTTTTATGGATGCAATATAGTATTTTCCCAAATTTCTCTGAGGATGGTTTCTAGTATAGTATTTTATGTGTTCTTCTGTTCCCTTAATTACTGATGTCCTCTGGCATCATTTATTTTCTGATAGTTTATCAAGCTGTTTTTATTGCATGTTTTTGGCTTTTCTCTAATGTCTGGTAATCCTTGGTTGCGTGATTATATCTAAGAGGAAGGCAATAGGAATTCTGCTTCTGGCCAAGATGGAGTAATGGGAAGGGCTTTACCCTCTAACTTGAAAAAACTCCAAAAAAATATTTTTTTAGTTAATCAACAGGTTTCAAGACATTAGACATCTGGCAACAAAAGAAGTGATCCCTAAAACCACAAACAGAAAAGGTAAGCCCTATGGTTATATTGGCTTCTGCCTGGAGAAATTTTTCAGGCTATAGCACAGCAAGGGAAACCTAGGCAGACCTGAGCAGTCCACCTACATCAAACAGACACTATAGTTCACAGGAAAAAGTATCAGAGAGGAGAAAGCTGTACAGAGAAAAGACTCCAGAGATCTGCAAGGATCATCTTGAATATTCATCTGAGTAATGAGTAGTGCACACATTTGAGAAAAGTTACCAGAGGCCAAGGAAAGGATCCCATGCCAGGATTACAGCTAACAGTATACAAGGCTGTGAAGAGTGCCTATTCCCACCAGCCAAGGTGGAAAACCTTAGAACTTACAGGGCACAGAGTAGAGAGAGCACTCAGACGGGTTTTGCCTCTGTAGTGGGGAAAAGAAAAATAGCTTCAGGCTTAATGCTGTTCTGGCCTTCCCTATCAAAGCTTAAAAGCAAGACCTAAAAGGATCAAACTGCACCAGAGAACAAAGCTCAAGTATATTTATAGGAAAACAAAAATACCCAGTACCCAAAAAGTAAAATTCGTAATGTTTGACATCTATCCAAAAATTTCCAGAAGAAACAAAAAATTACTATCCACAATAAAAGGTACAATAGGCTGGGCAAGGTGGCTCATGCCCATAGTGCTAGCTACTGGGGAGGCTGAGTGGGGAGGACCACTTCAGCCCAGGAGTTCAAGGCCGCAGTGAGCTATGATCACATTGCTGCACTGAAGCGTGGGCAACAGAGCAAGACCCTGTCTCTAAAAAAGAAGCAAAAAACAGGGGGAGGGGTGTATGTATGATTAGTCACTTGAAACTAACCTAGATTTGATACAAATGGTAGACTTCGTGGACAAGGATATTAATGCAGCCATTATTATAATTATCATCAAGAAGCTAGAGAAAAGGTTGAGTATGTAATTGAAGACATGGAAGTTATAAAAAAGATCCATATCAAACTTTTAGAGATGAAAACTAAAATGTCTAATATAAAAAACACACAGGATGGGATTAACGTCAGATTGGACATTGCAGAAGAAATGATTAGTGAATTTAAAACATTTTCATAGAAACTATCCAAAATGAAACACACAGAGAAAAAAATATTAAAAAAAGAAATGAACAGAATATCAGCAAGCTGTGGGACAAGGGGCCTAATGCATGTGTAACTAAAGTTCCCACAGAAAAAAAACGAGGTGATAGAGAATAATATGTCAAGTAGTCATGGATGAAATTTTCCAAATTTGATAAAATTATAAACCAATAAATTCACAATGCTCACTGTATTAGTCCATTCTCAAGCTGCTATAAACTGCCCCAGACTGGGCAATTTAGAAGGAAAGAAGTTTAATTGACTCACAGTTCCACACTGCTGAGGAAGCCTCAGGAAACTTACAATCATGGGGGAAGGCAAAGGCGAAGCAGGTACTTTCTTTACGGGGCAGCAGGCGGAGTGAATACAAGCAGGGGAAATGCTGGATATTTATAAAACCATCAGATCTTGTGAGACTCACTCACTATCATGAGAACATGATGGGGGAAACCACCTCATGATCCGATGACTCCACCTGGTCCCACCCTTGACACGTGGGGATTATGGGGATTACAATTCAAGATGAAATTTTGGGTGGGGACACAGAAACCATATCACTCACCAAACCTCAAGCATAAGAAACTTGGAAGAAACTACATCAAGGCTCATAGTAATAAAATTGCTTAAAAACAGTAATAAAGAGAGAATCATAAAAGCAGACAGAGGCAAAACGATATCACATGCCAAAGAACAAAGAACAGTATGACAGATTTCTTTTTAGAAACAATGCAAGTGTAGCATGGCAAGATAAAGGTGCAAGACAATGGAGCAACATTTTTTAATGTCCTGAAGGGAGGGAAGGAGAGGGAATCACTGGCAACACAAAATCCTTTACCCAGCCAAAATCTGTGTCAAAAAATGGAAGGCAAAACAAGGACCCTTTTTAGACGTACAAAAGCCAAAATAATTTATCATCACCAGACCAGCACTACAAGAAATGTTAACAGTAATCCTCCAAGCAGAAGGAAATGGTACCAGATATAAATCTGCATCTACATAAAGGAGTGAAGTATACTGGAGATGGTAACTATGTGGGTAAATATAAAGTTTTTTCTTATTATTTAAATCTCTTTAAAAGATAACCAATTCTTTAAAGCAAAAAATAAGAAAATGTATTATCTATTTGGAAACTAAATGTAAATATAACACATATAGAAATGTAATATATGACAACAAAAGCACAAAGGACAAGAGGGGAGAAAAGGAAGCATGTTTTACATTTCTTATATTCTATGTGCAGTGGTATAATATTACTCAAAGATAGATTGTGATAAGTTAAAGATGTATACTCTATGCCTTAGCGATCACTGAAATAATACAGCAAAGAGTTATACTAATAAACCAGCAAAGGAGATACAATTTAATCATAAACATAATTTAATCCAAGACAATGAAGAAAAATAGGAAAAAGGGAATAAAGAACAGGTAGGATGAATAGAAAACAAATAATATATAATCCCAATATCAACATAATATTAAATTTAAATGGTCTAAATACTTCAATTAAAAGGCAGAGATGTGAGATTGGTTAAAAAGGCAAGATGCAAATCTATTCAAACTACTGGGGACCAACTTTATATATAAGGACACAAATAGGTAAAAATAATGGGATAAAAAATAGATATATCATGGTAACACAAATCAAAAACAGTCTGGGGAATGTATTAATATCAGACAAAATAGATTACAGAGCAAAGAATATTACCAGGGATAAAAAGTGTCATTTAATTTTGATAAAATGATCAATTTATCAAGAGGCTATAACAATCGTAAATGTATTTATGTCCCTACTAACAGAGCTTGCAAACACATGTAGAGAAGCTGATAGAATTGCAAGGAGAAATAAATAAGTATACAATTATAGTTGGAGATTTTGACACCCTTCTCTCAATAATTGGTAGGATAAGCGGACCAAAAATCAGTAAGATATAGAAGATTCAAACAAAACTATCAACCAACTTGACCTAATTGACATTTATAGAACACCCCATGTAACAACAGCTGAATACATATTCTTTTCATATGCACATAAAACATTTACCAGGATAGACCATAGTCTGGGTCATTATAAAGTACAGATATGTTTAATAGAATTCAAGTCATACAAAGTATATTCTCTGATCAATGGAATTGAATTAGAAATCAACAACAGAAAGATCTCTGCAAAATCCACAATTATTTGAAAACTAAGCTATACACTTCTAAATACTTCACATGTCAAAGAATAAATGAAAAGGGAACTTAGGAACTATTTAGAACTAAATGAACATGAAAAACACCACATTCAAAATTTGTGGAATGCAACTAAAGTTGAACTTAGGAAGAAATTTATAGCACTGAACATTCATATTTGAAAAAAAGAAAGCCTTCAATCATTGACCTGAGAGCTCTCATCTTAAGAAGAAACTTGAAAAGGAAGGCCAAATGAAACTCTAAAGTAAGTAGAAGAAAGGAAATATCAAAAATCAGAGTAAGCCAGACATGGTGGTGCACGCCCATCATCCTAGCTGCTCAGGAGGCTGAGACAAGAAGAACACTTGTGCCAAGGAGTTTGAAGTTGCACTGAGCTATGATTGTGCCACTGCACTCCAGCCTGGGTGACACAGGGAGACCCTGTCTCAAAATAATAATAATAATAATAATAATAATAATAATAATAATAATAGAATCAGAGTAGCTATCAGTGACAGAAAAAAAAAGAAAACAATACAGACGATTGATGAAACCAAAAGTTGGCTTGAGAAAACAAATAGAATTATGAAACCTCTAACTATACTGATAAGGAAAAAAGAGAGAAGACCCAAATTATCAGTATCAGGAATGAGAAGAGTGGCATCAATACATATTTTATAGGTAGTAAAAGGACAGTAAGGACTGCTATGAACATCTTTATGCCAATAATTCAACTTATACAAAATGGACAAATTCCTTGGAAGACATAAACTGCCAAAGCTCACTTAAGAAAAAATAGGTAACCAGAATAGCTCTATATCTACGAAAGAAAGTGAATTTGTAGTTTTAAAAACTTTCCAGCCGGGCGCGGTGGCTCATGCCTATAATCCCTGCACTTTGGGAAGCCGAGGCGGGTGGATCACGAGGTCAGGAGATCGAGACCATCCTGGCTAACACGGTGAAACCCCGTCTCTACTATAAATACAAAAATTAGCCAGGTGTGGTGGCTGGCACCTGTAGTCCCAGCTACTCGGGAGCCTGAGGCAGGAGAATGGCGTGAACACGGGAGGCGGAGCTTGCAGTGAGCCGAGATCTTGCCACTGCTCTCCAGCCTGGGTGACAGAGCGAGACTCTGTCTCAAAAAACAAAAACAAAAACAAAAAAAACTTTCCAACAAAGAAACTCCATGTCTAGACGGCTTCACTTGGGAATTCTACCAAACATTTAAGAGAGAAATTCTATACAAATTCTCCCAGAAAATTGAAGAGAAATAATACTTTCCAACTCATTCTAGAAGGTCAGTATTACTCTGATACCAAAACTAGACAGACTTTACAAAGAAAGAAAAGTAGTGACTAATGTTATTATGAATGTATATATAAAAATTCTTAATAAAATTTTAGCAGATTGAATCTGGCAATATTTTTAAAAGATAATATATCACGGCCAAGTTAGTTTATCCCAAGAATTTGTTAGGTTTACTAGTAGAAAAATCAATGCAATTCAACATAATAGTAAACTTTTTTTTTTATGAGACAGAGTCTCGCTCTGTCACCCAGGCTGGAGTGCAGTGGCACAATCTCGGCTCACTGCAAGCTCCGCCTCCCGGGTTCACGCCATTCTCCTGCCTCAGCCTCCTGAGTAGCTGGGACTACAGGCGCCCGCCACCTTGCCCGGCTAGTTTGTTGTATTTTTAGTAGAGATGGGGTTTCACTATGTTAGCCAGGATGGTCTCGAACTCCTGACCTCGTGATCCGCCCGCCCCGGCCTCCCAAAGTGCTGGGATTACAGACGTGAGCCACTGCGCCCAGCCAACATAATAGTAAACTTAAGAAGAAAAACCATATGATCATCTCAGTAGGTACAGAAAAAACATTTGGCAAAATTGAATGTTTATTCCTGACAAAAATTCTCAGGAATAGATGGAAACTTAAAATCTTGTGAAGGGTATTCATTAAAAAAAAAAAATACCAAAAGCCTAATACTTAATGTTGAATGACTGACTGCTTTCCCCCTCTCTGATAAAAAATAAAGCAAAGATGTCTACTCTCACCACTTCTATACAGCATTATACCGGAGGCTCTAAACAGTGCAACAAGACAAAAAAAGAAATAATGGGCTCCTAGAATGAAAGAAAATGATAAACTGTCTTTATTCACCGATGACATGATCTTCTATATATAAATTCAGTGGAATTCACAGAACAACTACTAGAAATAAGCAAATTTAGCAAAGTCTCAGGATACCAAATCAAAATACAGAAATTACTAGTATTTGGCTGGGCTCAGTGGCTCACACCTGTAATCTCAGTACTTTGGGAGGCCGAGGCAGGTAGATTGCTTGAGCCCATGAGTTCAAGACCAGCCTGGGCAACATGGCGAAATCCCATCCAGTCTGGGTGAAAGAGGGATACCCCGTCTCCAAAAAAAAAAAAAAAAAAAAAAAAAATTAATTGGCCAGGCACAGTGGTTCACACCTGTAATCCCAGCACTTTGGGAGGCCAAGGCAGGTGGATCACGAGGTTAGGAGTTCAAGACCAGCCTGGCCAAGATGGTGAAACCCTGTCTCTACTAAAAATAAAAAATTAGCGGGGTGTGGTGGTGGGCTCCTGTAATCCCAGCTGCTCAGAAGGCTGAGGCAGAGAATTGCTTGAACCCAGGAGGCAGAGGGTGCAGTGTATCGAGATCGCGCCACTGCACTCCAGCCTGGGTGACAGAGCGAGACTCCATCTCAAAAAAAAAATAATAATAATTGTACTTCTATATACTAATGGCAAATAATCAGAAATTGAAATTTAAACACTCTTTACAATAGCATCAAAAACTATTAAATACTTAGGAATAAGTCTGACAAGAGATGTTCAAGACCTGTACACTAGAAACTGCAAAACATGACTGGGCTCTGTGGCTCAAGCCTGTAATCCCAGCACTTTGAGAGGCTGAGGCGGGCAGATTGCTTGAGCCCAGTTTGAGACCAGCCTGGGCAAAATGGCAAAACCATATCTCTACAAAAAAATACAAAAATGGCTGGGCGCAGTGGCTCACGTCTGTAATCCCAGCACTTTGGGAGGCCGAGGTGGGCAGATCACCTGACGTCAAGAGTTCAAAACCAGCCTGACCAACATGAAGAAACCCCACCTCTACTGAAAAAAAATACAAAATTAGCCAGGTGTGGTGGCACATGCCTGTAATCCCAGCTACTTGGGAGGCTGAGGAATCACTTCAACCCAGGAGGTGGAGGTTGAGGTGAGCTGAGATCATGCCATTGCACTCCAGCCTGGGCAACAAGAACGAAACTCTGTCTCAAAAAAAAAAAAAATTAAAAGTTAGCCAGGCATGTTGGCAGGCCCCTATAGTCCCAGCTACTTGGGAGTCTGAGGCAGGGGGATCGCTTGAGCCCAGGAAGTCAAGGCTGCAGTGGGCCATGATTGTGCCACTGCGCTCCAGCCTGGGTGACAGAGCAAGACTGTGTCTCAAAGAAGAGGATAAAAGGAAGAAAAAAAAAAAAGAAAAGAAACTACAAAACACTGCAAGAGAAATCATTAAAGGAGATCTAAATAAATGAAGAGATATATAATCTTCATGGGTGAGAAAGCACAATATTGACAAAATGTCAAATCTCTCCCAAATTATAGATTCAATGTAATTGCAATCCAAAGTTCAGCAGGCTCTTCTGTAGAATTTGACAAGCTGATTTTAAACTTTATATGGAAATGCAAGACAAAAAACAACACAAAACACCCAAAAACCTAGACTAGCCAAAACAGCCCTTTTTTTGACACAGAGTCTCATTCTGTTACCCAGGCTGGAGCACAGTGGCACAATCATGCCTCATTGCAGCTTCAAATTTCTGGGCTCAGGGGATTTTCCTGCCTCAGCCTCCTGAGTAGCTGGGACTGCAAGTGCATGCCACCACACCAGGCTAATTTTTTTCAATTTTTTGCAGAGATGGGGTCTCTTTGTGCTGCCCAGGGTGGTCTCAAACTCCGGGGTTCAAGAAATCCTGGCACCTTGGCCTCCCAAAGCACTGAAATTACAAGCCTGAGCCACTGTGCCCAACCAACAACTGACAGAGAAGAACCAAGTTAGAAGACATACATTACCTGAATTCAAGAGTTATTATAAATCTACAGAAATCAAGATATTTTGAAATTGACATTAAGATTGATGAATAAAATACATTAATGTAATATGAGAGAGTCCAGAAACATACTCAGATATATTTGGTCAGTTGATTTTTGGCAAAGGTACAAAGGCAATTCAGAGTAGAAAAAACATTTTTTAATAGTGCTGTCCGGGCACAGTGGCTCACACCTGTAATCCCAACACTTTGCAGGGCCAAGGTAGGCAGATCACCTGAGGTCAGGATTTCAAGACCAGCCTGGCCAACATGATGAAACCCCGTCTCTACTAAAAATAAAAAAAATTAGCTGGGTGTGGTGGTGGGCGCCTGTAATAAATCCCAGCTACTCAGGAAGCTGAGGCAAGAGAATCGCTTGAACCCGGGAGGTGCAGGTTGCAGTGAGCTGAGATTGCACCATTGCACTCCAGCCTGGGCAACAACAGGGAAACTGTCTCCAAAAAAAAAAAAAAAGAAAAAAAAAGAAAGAGAAAAAGTGCTGGAGTAATAGGAAAACCATACGTTTTTAAAAATAGACTTCAGGCTGGGCGAGGTGGCTTATGCCTGTAATCCCAGCACTTTGGGAGGCCAAGGTGGGTGGATCACAAGGTCAGGGGTTCAAGACCAGCCTGGCCAAGATGGTGAAACCCCATCTCTACTAAAAATACAAAAAATTAGCTGGGCATGGTGGCAGGAGCCTGTAATCCCAGCTACTCGGGAGGCTGAGGCAGGGGAATTGCTTGAACCCGGGAGGTGGAGGTTGCAGTGAGTCGAGATCACACAACTGCACTCCAGCCTGGGTGACAGGGCGAGACTCTGTCTCTAAATAAATAAATACATAAATAAAACTAAAAATAGACTTCAATTCATACCTTGTACCATATAGAAAAATTAATGAAGATGGATAGCAGACAAAAATGTAAAACCTAAAAATATGAAACTTCTGGAAGAAAATAAAGGAGAAAATCTTTTTGGTCTAGGATTGGGCCCAAATTTCTTAGATATAAACACACAGGCTGGGTGTGGTGGCTCACACCTGTAATCCCAGCACTTTAAGAGTCCGAGGCGGGTGGATCCCTGAGGTCAGGAGTTTGAGACCAGCCTGGCCAACATGGAGAAACCCCGTCTCTACTAAAAATACAAAAAAAATTTAGCCGGGCATGGTGGCGGGCACCTATAATCCCAACTACTCGAGAAGTTGAGGCAGGAGAACCACTTGAACCTGGGAGGTGGAGGTTGCAGTGAGCCAAGATTGCACCATTGCACTCCAGCCTGAATGACAAGAGCGAAACTCTGTCTCAAAAAAAAAAAAAAAAAAAAAAAAAAACAGCACACACAATAGTGATTTATAAAAGCAAAAATTTGACTTAGACTTCATCAAAATTAAAAGCTTCTGCTTTTGAAAGACACTTTAAGAGAATGAAAAGACAAGACAATATATATGGATTTATTTACTAGTATAAATATATATATTTATACTATATATGTGTGTATACATTTATACTATATATGTGTGTGTATGTATTATATATGTGTATATATACATATATTATATATATATACAGTCCTATGCCACGTAACATTTAAGTCAAGGACAGATTGCAGACAGTCAGTGGTCTCATAAGATTATAGTGTCATATTTTTACTGTACCTTTTCTATGTTTAGATATGTTTGTTTATTTTTGAGACAGAGTCTCACTATGTCACCCAGGCTGGAGTGCAGTGGCACGATCTTGGCTCACTGCAACCTCTACCTTCCAGGTTCAAGTAATTCTTATGCCACAGCCTCCTGAGTAGCTGGGATTACAGGCATGCACCACCATGCCCAGCTAGAGATAGGGTTTCATCATGTTGGTCAGGCTTGTCTCAAACTCCTGGCCTCAAGTGATTTATCTGCCTTAGCCTCCTAAAGTGCTACAATTGCAGATCTGAGCCACGAGCCTGGCCCAGATACGTTTAGATACACAAATACTTATCATTGTGTTATAATTGCCTATGGTATTCAGTACAGTAACATGCTATTGATGTTGGTAGCCTAGAAGCAATAAGCCATACCATACAGCCTAGGTGTATAGCAGGCTACATCATCTAGGTTTATGTAAGTTCACTCTAGGATGTTCCCTCAAGGATGAAATCACATAATGACACATTTCTCAGAAAGTATCCCCACCATTAAGCCATACAAGACTGTATATAAACCCTCCCATCTACATAATTAGAAAGGAAATTTTTAAACAGTCCCAAAATTTGAACAAAGACTTCACCAAAGAAAATATATGGACAGCAAATGAAAAAAGCACTCAAAATCATTAGTCATTGGGGATATTATTATTATTATTATTATTTTTTTTTTTTTGAGGCGGAGTCTCGCTCTGTCGCCCAGGCTGGAGTGCAGTGGCGCGATCTCGGCTCACTGCAAGCTCCGCCTCCCGGGTTCCCGCCATTCTCCTGCCTCAGCCTCCCGAGTAGCTGGGACTACAGGCGCCGCCACCACGCCCGGCTAATTTTTTTGTATTTTTAGTGGAGACAGAGTTTCATTGTGTTAGCCAGGATGGTCTCGATCTCCTGACCTCGTGATCCGCCCGTCTCGGCCTCCCAAAGTGCTGGGATTACAGGCTTGAGCCACCGCGCCCGGCCGGGGATATTAAAATTAAAACTACAATGAGATAATGCAACAGACGTAATAGAATAGCTAAAATTTAAAAGACTGCCTATGGAGAATCGCTTGAACCTGGGAGGCGGAGGTTGCGGTGAGCCGAGATCGCGCCATTGTACTCCAGCCTGGGCAACAAGAGCGAAACTCCATCCCAAAAAAAAAAAAAAAAAAAAAAAAAAAAAAAAAAAAAAAAAAAAAGTCTGCCTATACCTGGACTAGGTGAGGAAGTAGAGGAACTGGAACTTTCATATGCTGCTGTTAAGAACATAAAACATACAATCACATTGCCAGTGTCTTAAAAAGTGAAACATACATATACCAAATTACCCAGCCATTTCACTCCTGTGTGTTTACCCAAGAAAATGAAAGTATATGTCCACAGAAAGACTTTTATTTTATCTATTTTATTTTATTTTATTTATTTTATTTTATTTTAGACAGGGTCTCACTCTGTTGCCCAGGCTGGTCTCAAACTCCTGGGCTCAAGTGATCCTCCCACCTCAGCCTCTTGAGTAACTAGGACTACAGGTACATGCCACCACAACCAGTTAATTTTTTTTTATTTTTGTATTTTTTGTAGAGACAGAGTCTCACTATGTTACCCAGGCTGATCTCAAACACCTGACCTCAAGTGATCCTCCTGCCTTAGCCTCCCAAAGCATTGGGATTACAGGCATGAGCCACTGAACCCAGCCTAAAGTCTTATACGTGAATGTTCATAACAGCTCAATTTGTAACAGCCAGAAACTGAAAACAACGCAAATGTCCATCGACAAGTGAACAAATAGTGGCATACCCATGCAATGGAATACTACTTGGCAATAAAAAGGAATGAACTACTGATTTTACAACATGATTAAATCTAAAATTATGATGCTGAGTTAAAGAAGCTAGACAAAAAAGTATATACTGTATAATTCCATTGACATAAAATGGTAGAAAAATACAGAGATCTATAGTGGTAGAAAGCAGATGAGTAATGGCTTGGGAATGACAGGAGGGACAGAAGATCTTTTTAAAAAGAAGAGGGTTCATTTAATATTTTTGGAGGTACACCTTCTCCTCCTCCTCCTTTTTTGGCCTAAGGTAAGTTAGGGAATACTTGGCTACCAACTGTTCTGTCCTAGAATGAATGAGGAGGATGGTGTTCATTGTAGGCCATCACTTAACCCTCTCTTTTTTCTGTTCCATGTCACATGTCCGCCTTTCATACCTGCAGCCATCTAGTCCAAAATCTCTAGCCTTTTCCAGAAGAATCCCTTTTTGGATCTATTTTCCATGCAACATAGAGGCTTAGACTGCCTCTATCTTGATTCATCAGTCACTATTTCTCCATTGCTTTCTTCCCTCTAAAAACGTTGAACTTAACGACAGTCCCTGCCTCAATTCTCTTTGTTATGGATGTAGGCTTTTCAAAATTTTATATTATTTTAATAAATGTATTGGGAGGAAGAGATGATACGCATAGCTGCTTAGTTTGTCACTTTGAACAAAAAGTTTTCAAATTGCATTTTAAATGACTACTCTGGCTCTTGAATGGAGAATGGATTTGATAGTGGGGACAAGAATGAATGAAGTGATATTAGGAGACAGTTGCAATAATCCAAGTAAAGGGTACTGGTCGCTTGGCCTAAAGTGGTAGAAGTGGAAATGGAGAAAAGTGCGTGGTGTGGAGAGTTATTCAAAATATAAAATTGACACGAGTGGGTTATGAATTGGACATGGGGAAAGAAAAAAAAAAAAAGATGTTTGCCCAGCCTCCTTACTCGCCAGTGGTTATAGTCACTAAGATAGGGACTGAAAGAGGACAAGATTTCTGGTAGAAAATCATTAATATAGTTTTAGAGCTACTGAGCTTGTATCATTGATACATCCAAATGAAGAAGTCAAGAAGGCTCATGCTGCATGAATTCAGAGGTGAGGTCTAAGAAGAAGACATGTATTAGGGAGTTACTGATGGACAATGAGCCAAGCTGAATGGATGAAATCTCTTAGAAAATGATTATGAATAAGAAGAGGAATGGGTTGTAGTATACTGTTAAAAAAAAAAAAAAATAGGCACATATGCCTCTTGCCAAATTTGCATGACTCTGCAATGTGATTTTGTCTCCCACTAAAAGGTGGAGTTTATTTCTCCACCCTTGGAGTCTGAACTGGCCTTGTGTCTTATTCTGACCAATAGAATATGGTGAAAGTGATGAGTGGGAATCTGAGCCTAGAAGTCAAGAGAACTGGCAGCTTCTGCTCTTGCCCTTGAGACCACCATGTTAAGAAACCTAGATTAACCCTGTGAGAAGGTAAACGACAATGAGACAAAGGCTTAGCCAATAGCCACCACCAACACCCATACATGAGACTAAAGTCGTAGATTACTGAGGCCCCAGTCAGCCACCAGACAAGGTCATGAGTGACCACAGATAGGGGCAGCAGAAGCCCTCAGCCAAGCCAACCTCAACTTGCTACCCCATAGAATCATGATCAAATAAAATATTTGCCACTTTATAGACTCTGAGTTTATTTGTTTTTTGTTTTTAGACAGAGTCTTGCTCTGTCACCCAGGCTGGAGTGCAGTGGCACGATCTTGGCTCACTGCAATCTCCACCTCCTGGGTTCTAAACAATTCTGTCTCAGCCTCCCGAGTAGCTGGGATTACAGGTGCATACCATCACACCCGGCTAATTTTTGTATTTTTTAGTAGAGACAGCATTTCACCATGTTGGCCAGGCTGTTCTCGAACTCCTGACCTCATGTGATTTGCCCGCCTTGGCCTCCCAAAATGCTGGGATTACATTTAGCCACTAAGTTTCAAAGTTGTTTGTTATGTAGTGATAGACCACTGATGCAGTAGCTGAGGAGTCTTGAGAAACTCCAATATTTAAATATTCAGTAGAGAAATGTAAATTGACATACACACACAAAAAAAGGTAGTCAGAACCAGGAAGAAAATCAGAAAGGTATAATGTCACAGAAGCAAGATATAGACCCACAGAAACAAAGCAAAGTGTTCACAGAATAAAGGAATGCAATGTGTCAAATATAGCTGAAAGGTCAAATAAGATGAGATAAAAAGGTACTTTTGGATTTAATGACATGAAGGTTGTGGTCACACAGTGACAACTGGGGCAGAGGGAAAACTTACAAGCTCAGCTCTGGATAAATAGAGTTTGAGATGTCTATGGGATATTTAAGTATATTTGTCCAGCATGTAGTTAGATAATATATGACCTGAAGCTCAGTTTAGGGCCAGTAAGCATAAAGGTGGTCGATAAAACTGTTAGTGTAAATGAGATCATCAGGGAGACCATGTCGATGGGTGGGAAGGGATCTTAGTGCACAGCAAGGTTTTACAGTGTGAGCACAGGCAGAAAACACACAAAGAAGCTCATGAAGAGGAGAACTGGGAGAATGAGGTTCATGAAAGACAAAAGTGTTTCAAAAAGAAACAAGAAAGGCCAGGCATGGTGGCTCATGCCTGTAATCCCAACACTTTGGGAGGCCAAGGTAGGAGGATCATTTGAGCCTAGGAGTTCAAGACTAGCCGGGGCAACACAGAAAGGCCTCATCTCTGCAAAAATACAAATAAAAAAATTACCCAGGCATGGTGGCAAACACTGTAGTCCCAGCTATTCCAGTAGCTGAGGCGGGAGGATAGCTTAAGCCTGGGAGGTCGAAACTGCAGTGAGCTGTGATGGTGCCACTGCACTCCAGCCTGGGCCACACAGCAAGACCCTGCTGATGCAGCCTAAGTGAGTCCTAAAGTGGACCTTAGCTCACTGGGTTCTTGGTTTTGCCCAGGAAATAATTTAAGGGCAAGCCAAGGGTGGAAGAAAACAGCTTTGTTGAAGAGGCAGTGTTACAGCTCTGTGACTGCTCCTGCAAAGCAGGGCTACCCATTAGGCAGAGGGTAGCAACTCAGGGCATTTTGCAGTCATAGTTATACTCATTTTTACTTGCATGCAGATTAAGGGATGGTTTATGCAGAAATTTCTAGGGAAGGGGTAGTAACCATTGGGTCATTTCTATGGAAAGGGGTGGTAACTACCAAGTGTTGCCATGGCAATAGTAAATTGACATGGCACACAGTGGGCATATCTGATTGAAAGCTGCTTTTGTCCTGGCCCTGTTTTAGCTAGTTCTCAATCTGGTCCAGTGTCCAAACCCCACGTCTCGTGTCTAGTCCTGACTCCTACCTCACCATCTCAAAAAAAGAAAAGGCGGGGTGCAGTGGCTCATGCCTGTAATCAATCCCAGCACTTTGGGAGGCGGAGGCTGGCGGATCACGAGGTCAGGAGATCGAGACCATCCTGCCTAACACGGTGAAACCCTGTCTCTACTAAAAATACAAAAAAATTAGCCGGACGTGGTGGTGGGCGCCTGTAGTCCCAGCTACTCGGCAGGCTGAGGCAGGAAACCCGGGAGGCGGAGCTTGCAGTAAACCGACATCGCGTCACTGCACTCCGGACTGGGCGACCGAGCAAGACTCCGTCTCAAAAAAAAGGGGGGGGAGGGGGAATGAGAAGTAATTATGTCAAATGCAGTAGAAAAATCTCCTAAGGCAAGAAGCAGAAGGTCCCCTCTCACCGCTCTGAATCTGACACTATTTGCCAGAGCAGTTTCAGCAGTGCGGTGCGAAGCCAGCAAGGGCATGCTGAGCAATGATGAAAATTAGAATATGGATGCCCACATGTAGAGACTCTTGGTGCTGAGGACAGGGCAAAAAAGGGCACTTTTGAGGACCATGTGCTTTGTTTTCTGTTTCATTTTGTTTTGAGACTGACTTAAGTTTATTAAATTGAGGGGAAACACCCCAGTGGAATGTTTTTCCAACATTTGCTTTCCCCAGCTTTTATGAAAAGTCCTTCAACTTGTGTTTAGTTTTAACTATATCACCTTTCATGTCACTATATAACTGGGTACAATCCCCAGGTTTATTTGCTTTTAGGTTAGTTGATTCTCAATTGAGTGGGGGTGGGGCAGGGCCTTTTTCTCACAGCTATCTTCAAGTCACAGTCAGAGGAAGTATCTAGTACTTCAAGAGTTCCCAAACAGCACTAAGAAAAAAAGCCAAATTCCCTGGTCAAATAAATTTGAGAAAGGCTACATTAAAAAAAAAAAAAATCTCCCTCTGAGAAACTGACAAAGTATATTAGCATATTAAAGCCTCTGAGACATTCTACATTAAACAAAAAACTCTGTTTAACAGTTTAACAAACAAACTAACTTCCCCCAGGGGGAATGCTTTTTTCTCTGCATGTTAATAACATACCAGAATTTTCACTTATCACCAGTTTAGGAAACCCTGCTGTAGCTGATTGATTCTACCTACGGATTCCTTTTCGGTTTTACAATAGAGAGATTCTTCTCCATCTTATCTCTAGATTTAGGGATTCCTGTTACCTCAGGGACTTGGAACCCTCCCTAGACTATTTACAGTCAAGAATGGTGATAACATCACCAGTTATTACCTTAAGATCCCCTTTGGAACACCAGGGTCAGCGGGTACTCAACAAAATATTAGGCTGAGGGCAAGGATGATTGAGGAGAGTTCAGCAAGAGACATCTTTAACTAAGGGTAACAAAATTCCCAGTCCGTGAAAGGATTGGAAAGTTATTAAACACTTTCCTAGAAGGATATGAGTTGGTGGCAGGATCCAGGTGCCTCCCTACATGTCTGCAGGAAGCCATCAACTAAACTACAATGACTCTTTAAGATACAAAATTGGGAATGGTAACATATTTTGAAGTTCTGTTGAAATAAAAAATCATGATATTAATGCCCATGGAAATGAAAGGGCGATCAACACTACGGGTTGAAAAGGGGGAAATTGTAGAGCACAGATGTGTTCGTGTGGCAGTGTGCTGTCTCTAGCAATACTCAGAGAAGAGAGAGAACAATGAAATTCTGATTGACCCCAGTGTGAGCCCAGTTGAGGTTCAGCTGCCAACCTTCTCTTTCACATCTTATGAAAGTCATTATTTAAGCTTTAAGCACAGCCAACTTTTTTTTTTTTTTTTTTTTTTTTTTTTGAGACACAGTCTCGCTCTGTCGCCTAGGACAGAGTGCAGTAGTGACATAATCTCAGCTCACTGGAGCCTCCACCTCCAGGCTCAAACGGTTATCCTGCCTCAGCCTTCCGAGTAGCTGGAATTACAGGAGTGGCCCACCATGCCCAGCTAATTTTTGTATTTTTAATAGAGACGGGGTTTCACCATATTGCCCAGGCTGGTCTTGAACTCCTGGCCTCAAGTGATCCACCTGCCTTGGCCTCCCAAAGTGCTGGGATTACAGGCGTCAGCCACAGTGCCCAACCCAATCAACCTTTTTAAAAATAAATATTTAAAAAATTGCTATTTCACATATATGCTGGTATTTACATTTATCCACACATCAAGAATTGGAAGATAATAATCATTTCCACGAAGCCTACAATAACAATATTTTGGCTCCAGGCTCCCTCTACTGTCTTTGAAATAATAAACAAACATTTTATGGCACCATCCTGACTAGATTCCAATATTTATGAAAGTCAAAACAAACACAATCTCATGCAATAATAAAGGATATCCTTAGTATGATAATCAGGAAGTTCAATACTTGAAGAAAGTTGAAAAAATATGAACTACTTAATAAAATATTAATATAAATAAAGCCATATGAAGTTGCCATTATTTGACCATTTTTTATTCACAAATGGTAATTTCATATGGTTTGACCTAATATATGAACGTTTAATTGTCAAAGAATAGTAGGGTATGTGTGTGTTTTGTGTGTGTGTGGGGGGGGGTGTGTTGCAGGAAAGATTGTTGCTTTTAATAAATAAATATCTATTATTAAATTCCCTAAATGCATTGGTTAATTTACATGATGTTTCTTGACAAATATTAACTACAGGATATGTTAAGTCCATGTGTCATAGGAATATATGTATTATAATTTGTGTTTAGAAGAAAAAATCTGCCTTCAGATTAATAAATGTGAAAATACAAAATGTTTCACATGAAAAGGTAAATGAAAGAAATGCAGCAAAGCCATATGCTTACAAGAGGAAAGCTGGAAATAAAATAGTTAACATTTTAACTGTGAGAGAAGGAAGTAGGGCAATTTGCATAGACTTCAAACAATCTCACACTGTTGAGAAAACCAGCAAATCCTGGAAAGAATTAGAGGTAAAAGCCAAAGTCAATATACTTCAAATACCCTGGGTATTTCACAGTAACTAACAAGAAAGCATCTTCTGGGTAAGTTCACACTTTGCACGAAATAAATATTCATTCCGTTGTTGGTAGTTTTCCAGAAAGTTAATATTTTACAGTTCAGAAATTTGGTTTCTTAAATTTGCCTTTGAAGCTCGAAGAATGCCTTTTGAAGTTGTTTTCATAGTCCTAGGAATTGAGTCTAAAAATGAAAGATGCCACCAAAGATTTGTTTGCAAACTTGTTCATCAAAACTGTATTTTTACAGTTACTGTTCACCAATTAAATCTTATGTCTGGCATAGTGCCTGGTATATACTAAGTACTCAACAAATATTTTTGAAACAATGAGTTACATAAGAAAAGTTGAAAATTTTCAAATTGGGGACTGTTTGAATAAATTATGGATAAATATTATACAGCCATTAAAAATGTTTTGAGACTTAAATACATTTGGGAAATGTTTAAGGGGGAAAGTTAAGCAAAAAAGGATGCTAGCATTGTGTACACATCTAATGCAAATTTTATAAAGTATATATATATATATATACATGCACAAAGAGGATAGAAGGAAAAATACAATTATTGATTGAGGTTATTACTCAGTGGTAAAATTCTGGATGGTTTTAATTTTTTCTTTTGTGTTTCTCTATATTCGTTTTATAATCAGAAAAACACCAAAACTGATTTAAACATTTTTAACATAAGGCACTGCTAACATTCAGATTTGTAATAAAAATGAGTCCATTAAAAATCAGGGAGTTAGCCGGGCATGGTAGCTCACGCCATGTAATCCCAGCACCTTGGGAGGCCAAAGTGGGTGAACTGCTTGCACCCAGGAGTTTGAGACCAGACTACACAACACAGCGAGACCTTGTCTCTATAAAAAAAGAAGAAGAAAAAAAAATTAGCCGGGGGCAGTGGCCTGTGCCTGTAGTCCTAGCTACTCAGGAGGCTGAGGGATACAGAGGTTGCAGTGAGCTGAGATAAGGCCACTGCACTCCAGCTTTCCAGCCCGGGCTACAGAGCAACACTCTGTTTAAAAAAAAAATCAGGGAGTTTAATGAAACATAGTTGTGGGATGATTCAATATTTATATAAGACTGGCTCTTCCTCTCCACTTTGTTAGAACAAACTCTCGCTAGACAGACACTTTCGGTAATTTATTCAGTGGTGTAAATATACAGGCCAGGGCTAAACTGTGCTTTATTTTTGAGTATAGCACCAATAATAACTTCTGCACAAAAGTTAGGTGAATTATTTCTCAGGTTATACAAATAAAGATGAAATGTAGTGCTTTTTCATCAGAGAAGCAAAGTAATCATCATGGGTTCAAATAGGCACTGGGCCAGGCACTTTACCTAATGATCTTTAATTCTTACAGCTATCCTGAAAGTAGTTTTATTTATATACAGAATATTATGGTAGAAGTAATAATAATATCTGAGTTGTTGAGGAATTGTCATGTGCCAGGCTCTGTGTCAGGGGCTTTATTTTCTCTCATTCCATGTTCTGAGCTACAGGGGCAGGTAGTGCACGTATTTCCACTTGGCACTTGAAGACCTTGAGGCCCAAGGTGGAAGCCAGATCGCTCTAACCACTCGTCGATGTGGAGAAAATACTTTTATTCTCCAAGATCATAAATCTTGTATATACATACACACACACACACACACACACACACACACACACACAGGGTCTCACTTTGTTGCCCAGATTAGAATGCAGTGGCACAATCAAGACTCACTACAACTTCGAACCCCCCACCCCACCCGACCCGTGCCACCATGCCCAGTTATTATATTTTTTGTGGAGACAGGGTTTCGCCATGTTGCCCAAGCTGGTCTCAAACACCTGAGCTCAAGCGATCCGCACACCTCGGCCTCCCAAAATGCTGGGATTGCCGGATGCGGTGGCTCACGCCTGTAATCCCAGCACTTTGGGAGGCCAAGCTGGGCGAATCACGAGGTCAGGAGATCGAGACCATCCTGGCTAACACGGTGAAACCTCGTCTCCACTAAAAATAAAAAAAAAATTAGCCAGGTGTGGTGGCGGGTGCCTGTTATCCCAGCTATCCGGGAGGCTGAGGCAGGAGAATGGCATAAACCCAGGAGGCGGAGCTTGCAGTGAGCCTTGATGGCGCCACTGCACTCCAGCCTGAGCAACAGAGCGAGACTCTGTCTCAAAACAAAACAAAAAAAAAGTGGTGGGATTACAAGTGTGAGCCACCGTGCCCGGCCCATTAATCCATTTTTGCTCCCTTTCAGGAGCAATAAGTAAACATTAAAAACACTGCATTCTACAAATGAACTTGAGCTTTTCTGTTAGGGGGAAGAAGAGTAGGTAGAGACAGTTTAATCAAATTTGACGTTTTCTTACACTTCCTTGTAGTAGATCAATGGGAATAACCAGTCAGCCATTACCCATTCATCAGTACTAAGCAAATTCAGCAAAACTAATGTTTTCAAAGGTGTTGATCAAGACATACCCTTTGCCTTGTTTAAATGAAAAGTCCTCAATCAAACAAGACATTTTCTAGTAAGGGTGTTCCTGTAATAGAGGAGGCAGTGGTCTGCTATGTCCTTATCAAACTAAGGATGTATTTGTCAATGACTCCACTGGGCTCTTTTCAAAAACTTCCATTCTGGCATTTTTCCTTTGCCTCCTACCTATCATCAAGGGCTCACAGGAGATTTAAAGAATGAACAGATGACTAAGAGAATTAAAAAATAACCATGTCTCTGTATTCTTTTGGTTCCGGAAATGGTTCAGCTGGTTCTATTTTTATTATAATAATAAAATTTGCCATTTACTAAGCATCTTCTACATATCAGAGCTTTACATATTTTTATGTCATTTTAGCTTCACAACCATCTACCAAGGTACATATCCTCAGCGGGTACCAATTCCAGAGATTAAATAGGGAGTACACCTGATATTATGTGTCTACCATGTGAAAGTCGAATCCAGATTTGAGTCCAACAAACAGGCGTCCTTCAAAACACGTTGCCTAGCAACAAATTGATTCTAGTTACTTCCGGCATCCCAAGTGGAGAAAAATAACCAATTCCTTCCTAGAAGCCAAGCTTGAGGGACCTTTAGAATTCTGTAACAGAAAAGCTCCCCACCCTCTTCTGTGACCCAAGCAGTTACTTAAACACTAATACCTCCCATTGGCTGGCGTGGCAGAGCAGCAGCTCCGGCGCTAGAGGGAACCTGGGCTGCTCTCGTTGCGGGAAGAGCTGGGTCTCTGGTTCAAATCACTTGAATCTGACTTCTGGGAAAACTGGCGTCCAGGGACTCCCCCCGGAGACCCATAATCTTCTTGGGGCGACCTCAGGTTGGGGGACTAAGTCCTGCAGGGGACACTTGTTCATCCACAACCAGGGACACCCATCTCTCCCAACTCGAGACTTTTTACTCCCCAAGTTTAAAACTCTGAGGCCACCCCGCCCCCTTCCCTGTCCCTCGCTTAGAATCAGGTATGAACACCGACATTCCAACCCTCTTTCCTTCTTCGGCGCTCTTGAAGGTAACCGGTGCGCGTGCGCACGTCAATCCGAGGGTGTGTGCGCCCAGTTTCCGGCGCCGCGGGACACCCACGACCGCGGGGCTGTCCCTCAGCCCGGCCGCCCGCCCCGCCCCGCCCCCCCGGACCCGCCTCCCAGCCCCGCCCCGGGCCCTCCTCGCCCCGCCCGCTCCGTCCCGCGCCCTCCACCGCCCTCCGGCCTGGGCCCGCCTCCACCCAGCCTCTCCGTGGCTCCCCGGGCTGCCCCCGCCTCCGCCCCCGCCCCCGCCCCCTCCCCCGCCGTCGCCCCATCCCCCCAGCCCCCACCCTCGGCTGCTGCCCGAGCTTCCTCCACACGCCGTGCAGTCTCCACGGCGACGCGGCGTCCCAGACTCCGAGCCCAGAGCCCAGCGCGAGCAGCTAGCCGGGCTGGCTCTCGGTGTCTGCCCTTCGAATGGTCGGCTGGAGAGAGCCGCCAGCTGGTAAGACACTCCGAGGCAAAGACCGGTCTCCCTCTCCCCAGCCCCGTGTGCAGCCCGACCCAGCCCCCACAGCAGACCACCCCCAGACCCGGCGCCCGAGCCTGCGGACTGCTCTACCGCTTCTGGTTCCGGCTCTGGGCCCCGCGGCTGCCAGGCGCCGCCGGGAAGGGAGGATGCGTGCGGCTGGGGTGCGCCTGGCTCGCGGCACCCTCCTCCCTCCATGGTCGGAAGAGGTGAGGAATAGCTGTTCGGGTCTACGCGGGTGTGGAGATAACTGGGCGATTCTGACAGGCTTGTCTACACCACCATGCTTTGACCTGCCGGTTCACACGCACCAACTCCTTCCCGGCAAATAACGAGGATGGCCCAGCTCATCCCAGGGCTTCCCGCCCCCTCCGTCAGTCCTTGCCCTTGCCGGGAATTATTTTACTTATTTTTGGAAAATTAGTGAAGACACCACTACTAGCTAGATGTAACTTGCTAGCCATACAAATTTTGATGTAATTTGGACAAATCATTTATATTCCCGGGACTTGTTCTCATCTTACGCGATGATGAAGTTGACTTGAAACTTCCAAAGTGTTGATATTGTTGTCTTTTGACTACTCAAACTACTCTACACTGAGCCCTTGTAGCATTTAAAGTAACACATGGTATAATGATCAATTTATTGTTTGGCATAGGTGTCTTGGCTGAATCTATTTTTGCCGCAGGAGAACCCCAGGAAGTCGCTTTTTAAAAATCTGAAAAGGACACTGGACATGTCTTTTAATAGGTTTCATTTTTCTAAAAATCAAATGCAATGATCCCCAAATCCAACTTGTTATTTTTAAATTTTTATTTGTTTTTGTGAATTGAAATTGTCTTGGTTTTTGTAATCTCTGGAAAACAACAATAACAACAGCATTTCTCTTTAAGTGTCAAGAGTTTTCCAGAGCTGAATTCCAGCATCTCTGTAGGCATTTCAGTGCACCCACTCCAGAATTCCAGAGCTTTCCACGTACGCTCACCGGTTGAGCCACATCCTCACTGTTTTCTCCCCTCTTTGCCCCATCCAGTTTCAGCATTTAGAACTGGCTTCATTTGTGACAGTTCACCTTCAGGACTGGCCTCCCTCGGCTGTAAATATTAACAATAGTATAGGAGGAGTTATAGTAATTGTAGTTCTAGCAGGAGATGAGTGCTACTATTATTATTTATTAGTAGCTAATTATTTTAATCCTTGCAATTTGACTCTATGAATAGGTGGTATTTTTATCCACACTTTATAGTTGAGGAACGGAATCACAGAGAGGTTAAGGAATTTGCTCAAGGTCACACAATTTGCTGGGATTTAAACATAGACAACCTGACTCCAGAGTCTGGAATCCTAGCACTATATTACGCTGTAAAGGAAATATATAAAATTTATATTTAGTCACTTTAAAGAATGAATGTAAGTGATGGATGATCCTTGACACCATTGGTATACACATTTGAAGCTATGCCATGAAATATTGTTCCTGCATCATGTAATGTTCCCCCACCAAGCTCCCTGAGGATAGAAGATAGTGCTTAATCAGCTCTGTCTCTCCTTACCAGAGTTGCAGGGCCTGAGTGTGTAGCTAGCTAGCTATTCATTCTGTCTTTGCCTATTAGACTACAAGGTAGCTTAGAAAAACCGGTAGCACAAAACAGTAAAATACTTGCATAAGTGGGATGAAGAAAAAACATGTAATGTCTTCCAATATTACAAGATAAATCTAAAATAAAAATTTTTTGAAATCTGAATTTTAAATGTTGGTAGTTCATTTTATAAAAGCTGTGTTTTTTTGTTTGTTTTTTGTTTTGTTTTGTTTTTCCTGAAGTCTGTGAAGTGTGGAGTCCAAATAATACCAATTGGGGAGGTTCAGAATCTTGTGGCCTCTGGTTGTATGACTCCTAAACTACAATTTCTAAATCTTGTGGCTAATCTGTTAATCCTACAAAGGCAGTCTGGTCCCCAGGCAAGAAGAGGGTTTGCTTTGGGAAAGAGTGGTTATCATCTTTGTTTCAGTGTTAACTGTAAACTGATTTCTTCCCAAAGTTAGTTTGGCCTATGCCTGGGAATGAACAAGGGCAGCTAGGAGGTTACAAGCAAGATGGAGTCAGGTCAGATCTCTGTCACTGTCATAATTTTATCACTGTTACAATCTTTGCAAAGGCAATTTCACCTCTGTTCTTCCAGTTCTGCCTCCACTGCCTGCTGACTCTCCTTAGGTATCTCCAGTCCATGAGCCCAAAAGAAAGAATTTAATTGATCCTGGTAATCACTATTCCTCAGTTTGGATAGTATGGGAAATTACACTGTAGTCCCTTAGAGGGAAGCATTTGTTACAGTACTTTGAAGCTTGCTCTGTCACATACATATAAGAAGTTAGTACCCACTTCAACTATTAAGATTCTGAACTTCTCAGAGTATCTTCATCTTTGTGTCCCCAGAGCTTAGCACAGTTATATCTGACATGTAGTAGGTGCTCATCAAATGTCTAGTATTGTATTATTTATTGTCTTTTTTTTTTTAGAGACAGAGTCCCACTCTCTTGCCCAGGCTGGAGGACAGTGGCACAGTCATAGCTCACTGTAACCTCAAGCTCCTGGGCTCAAGCCATCCCCCGACCTCAGCCTCTTGAGTAGCTGGGACTACAGGCACACACCACCATGCCTGGCTAATTAATGTTTTATACAGGCATAGTTTTGCTATGTTGCCCAGGCTGTTGTCGACCTCCTATCTTCAAGCTATCCTCCGGCCTTGACCTCCCAAAGTGTTGGGATTAGAGGTGTGAGCCACGACATCTGACCCAAATACCTGTTTTAAATAGACATTGAATAGTGCATGAAAATTTGGAACTATCATAAACTGTGCTGTTCCCATTGCCACAAAGACTGTTAAAAGATATCAGCTTTATATGTGTTCTAAATTAGTCTGCTTTTTCCCTGGAGTTACTGATCTTTCTAAACAACGGTCAGTACTTATACGGTTTAGGTAGTTTTTGAAATTAATTAAAAGCCCTCAGAGATAATCTGCTTGTCTCAATCACAGTAAAGGCCCATTTTTGCTTCCGTAAGCAATTTTAATCATCCCCATAGGACATCTTTCCAAACTTTTCTTTTAAATAAAACATTGAATTGTTTCAACAGTGTCCTTCCTATATGCCAGGCTCTGCTGAACACTTTACCCAGATTTAATTCCATTTAATCCTTGTAATAATCCACCAAAGGTGGCACCATGGTGATCCCCATTTTTCAGATGGAAGAATGGAAGCTTAAAGAAGTTAAATGACTTGTCCAGGCTCACCTGGGAAGTGACTGGAACTGGGATGTGAATCTAGTCCCTTTCACTCAAGAGCCCCATCTTTTTTTTTTTTTTTGAGATGAAGTCTCACTTTGTCACCCAGGCTGGAGGGCAGTGGCACGATCTCCGCTAATTGCAACCTTCACCTTCACCTCCCAGGTTCAAGCAATTCTGCCTCAGCCTCCCGAGTAGCTGGGACTACAGGTGCGCACCACCACGCCGAACCAAATTTTTTTTTTTTTTGTATTTTTAGTAGAGAGGGGGCTTCATCGTGTTAGCCAGAATGGTCTCCATCTCCTGACCTCGTGATCCGCCTGCCTCAGCCTCCCAAAGTGCTGGGATTACAGGCATGAGCCACCGTGCCCATCCCAAGAGCCCCATCTTTTGAGTATTATTCTGTACTGTCTCCCAAGGAATTCAATGTAATGAAAGGAGATGAAATGGACATTTCCTAGCTAATGATAAAGCCAGACCTAGCAGAGCATGGGTCTCCATCAAGGACTGGGATCTGTCCATCCTACGTTTTCACCAGGTGAAAATGGGAGGAGAATTATATGCACGAATGTTTCATCTAGGTGAAGAGTGGAATGTTGCAATCCCTGAAGATCCTAGAGCTAGAAAGGAAAGGACTGCTCTAAATATAAAGGTGGGCCAGCACGGTGGCTCACGCCTGCAATCCCAGCACTTTGGGAGACCCAGGCAGGAGGATCGCTTAAGGGCCAGGAGTTCGAGACCAGCTTGGCCAACAAAGTGAGACCCTGTCTCTTCAAAAATAAAAAATAAAAAAAATAGCTGGATGTGGTCGTGCACACCTGTGGTCTCAGATACTCAGGAGGCTGAGGTGGGAGGATTGCTTGAGCCCAGGTGATCGAGGCTGCAGTGAGTCATGATCATACCACCACACTCCAGCCTGGGTGACAGAGCAAGACTCTGTCTCAATAATAATATTGTTAATAAATATAAATTTGATGCTCTATGGGACACACAGGTACCCACGGGATTGTGGAACTCTGTGAAGTGAAAGTGTCTCTCAGGGGAGATCGTGTTAGATTTCTTTTGTTAAGGCCTTATTTAGTTCATTATTGCTTTGTTTCCTCTTTGGAGCTTTACTGCCCTAGATAATCAGAGGAAAATCTTTCATTTATCCTAGAGTTTGGTCTTCCACCACTGTGTTTCCCCAAAAGATGCTGTGCTGTTCCGATAGACTTTAGTTCTCTGTGAGCCTCTTGGAGAGCTAATCAAATTAACATATGTAATGTCTGGCTAGGTCAGGGTTTCCCAGAAAGCAAAGCCTGAGGCAAATTTTATATACAGCTGCTTTATTCAGGAGCATAAGTCAATGCAAGGGACTTGGATTTTAAAAAAGTAAAAATTTAATATGAAATAATGACGCTTCCCTTTTATTGTCCAGTCTTGGCCCTGAATTTTATATTCCAGAAATCCCTCAGTAGGTAATAATTATGATAATTTTTAAAGTCTGGTTTGGGCGTGGGAACAGTGTTGGAAGGGTGAACAAGTGAGTTGTTACTTAGGAAAATTTTAAGTGTGGCCACTCCCATACTTGAAAAAAAACCTTGAGTTTATTTTTCTCTTAACTATGAGAATGAAATTTATCCAGATATATAAAAGGCTACCTTATAGGAAAATCAGTCCTATGATCAGGTAACTTAGGTAAAAATTCATAGAAAAAACATTGTACCCTTATATTAATAAACACATGAGAACTTATGAGGTGAGGATTATATTTTAAAATCAAGTCATTTCTATATGTATTTAAATAATACTTTATTAAAAATACCATATTTTGAAATACTGTGGAAGAATTTCTTCTTGTTCTGGTCACATGTACTCTAAAAGGTGTTTTGTTGTTGTTGTTGTTGTTGTTGTTGTTGTTGTTTGAGACAGTCTCGCTCTGTTGCCCAGGCTGGAGTGCAATGGCGCAATCTTGGCTCACTGCAACCTCTGCCTCCCAGGTTCAAGCTATTCTCATGTCTCAGCCTCCCAAGTAGCTGTGATCACAGGCGCGCACCACTGTGCCCAGCTAATTTTTGTATTTTTAGTACAGATGGGGTTTTGCCATGTTGGTCAGGTTGGTCTTGAACTCCTGACCTCAGGTGATCCACCCGCCTCAGCCTCCCAAAGTGCTGGGATTACAGGTTTGAGCCACCGCGCCTGGTCTTAAAAGGTGTTTTTTGTTGTTGTTGTTGTTGTTTTGTGACACCAATAAACTGGAATGTGGCAGATAAGTTACATAAAACCAAAAAGATAACAGAGAATTTCTTTTTTTTTTAACTGTTATTTTAGGTTTGGGGTTATGTGTGAAGGTTGGTTACAAAGGTAAACGTGTCATGAGGGTTTGTTTTACATATTATTTCATCACCCAGGTATTAAGCTCAGTACCCGTTAGTTATCTTTTGTGCTTCTCTCCCTCCCCAGCCCCTCCCCGCAGAAGGCTTAATTTCTCTAGATTTTTTAAACTAAATTTCATAATCCAGAAGAATGAGATTTTACAGTTAGAATGGAAATAATGCTACTAAATACAAAAACAAAATACATACTTAATACCCAACTGACAGATTGTGTTCTGTGTTCTATTTGTATTTTAAATCTATATAAGTGTTTAGAGGCTTATGAAGTAAATATTTTGGTTTTTGCAGGACTTCTGTAGACAAGACAGATACTGTAAAGGTGAGAGTATATAATTTTTTTAGGATGTTTTGGGTCTATTTTACCATCAATTTGTACAGTTTTTAAATAATCAGCTTTAGTATAAAATTGTATTTTATTCTAGATAATAGAAATGTTTACATAAAGGCTATTAGTAAATTATTTCAAATATCTCAAACTAAAATAATAATGCTAGTTTTTATTTCTGCTTCTATTTTAGACAGCAAAGAACAGACAGAATGGCAGATTGCTAATGTCTGATCCAAAGGGTAAATGATTTATTACTTTGAAAGAATATGTTTAGCCACTATTTTGTCCTCAATATTAAGAAGAATATTGGAATGGCGAGTGTCATTGAATGACTTAGCAATTAAATCCTTTATTATTTTGCCTATCCTTTTAAAATTCCTAACTATTTGCCATTTAGAAATGTATGTTAGGGACATCACTGTTAATAAAATACTGAGGGTATTTTTTTCTCTTTCAGAAAAAGTGACAATTGAATCAAATGAAGCAATGTCAGAGTAAGAAAATGTCTTTGATTGTGCAGCTGATTTCTCCCATGCCTTTTAAGCAATTAGAACTAGATAATGCAGCCATTTGTCACCCAATTAAATTTGAAAGGCCAGAAATGCATGGATTAGCAGTTCAGCTTTTGCTTCAGTCAAAGCAGTTGTTACTTAGATAAAAGGACAGTTAAAATGAAAAATGAATTTTGATAAAAATGTAGAAGTGTAGATAATATTCACTTCTACTTTTTAATGCTTAAACACCCTGGATTCTGTATTTTACTTGTATCATAATTTTCATAGCTCATTCCTATTTCCCTTTGATACTTATTTCTTTCAAAATATTTCTTCAAGTGAATATTTACTTTAAAATTAAACCAATTATTTTCTGTAACATGAATTGTTACTACTCAATAAAGAAAATAATCACCTCAACTAGTTGAAGAAACTGGTGTTAAAAAAATTACATCGTTTCCAGCCTTTTGGCTAAGATCAAGTGTAAAAAAAAAATCACAGTACAATATCAATTTAGTAACTAAATGTTAAGTATCTGCCCTGTTCAAGACTCTGATTCTGATAATCTATTAAAGCCCTTCCTGTATTCATCTCTTACTTTCTGAAAAAAAAATCTCTATTTATTCTATGAAAAATTACGGCTCGAAAGTTGATCATATACACATTTGTGAGGATTACTGACAAATTAGTAGATACTGTTCTGGTGGGATTCTTCTATTCAAATTTGTATTGTTTTGGTTTATTCTAAATATTGGCTGGGAAAAATTCTACCTTAGGCAGCATATATTTAAATTTTCATATTGTCAAAACTAAAAATGTCCACCTTGGCTTTTGTTGTAAATTATATATATATTACATATTATGTAATACTTTTTTTATTAAAGAGAAAGTAATGTATAGCAAATCAGTGACAGAGGACCTTATTTATTTTCATTTAAAGTTACAATCAACCAGAAAAAAAGAGCCTTGTTACATACAGTAATCTACATGTAATTTTATACGTATCCTATTACATGGTTGAAACATTTAATAAAATCTAAAAAATGTTTAGCTGTCTTTGAGGGATATTTGAAATACAACTTTCAATAATAGTAATAGAAGTTACTAGATCATAGATGAAAAGAAATTACTGTTGTATCCATGACCCCCAGTGTTCTTTGAGTGATAAGCAGTGTTGGAACTGGAGCAAGGGGTGTTCCACCTCCTGAGGTAGATAAACCCCAGGGATAAATCAGATGCAGCCTAGGCCAAAATAGAAAAGCAGAGTGGCTACTTGTTCTCTTGATCTCAGTCATAATTGCATCTGCCTCTCAAACTGCTTCGTGCAAGGTCAAAATGATCATTTCCCTTCAGTTTGCTTGCAGAGAAGGAGAAGGGTGGACAGTGTAGCCAATAAGCTTCACAAGTGTGTAGTTTTGTCACCTCAGGTACTTCACCCAGAGTTGAAGGTAAACAGGGCTAGTCCTAGAGAAAAATGATCAAGTAGGAAAAAACATCAGGGGGGATCTTTGCACGGGAAGAGTGTGACTGACCTGCAAAGTTGATGAATTTTTTCAGTGTAGCTTCCATTCCACTCTCCAGCCTGCTGCTGGCTTCACAGTCTGATTGGCAAGTGAGATTTGCCAAAAGATTTCATTTAGGTTGGGTTAGGGAAAACTCAAAGTTTTTTCATTGCTTTAGTTTTTGTATTTTTCACTCCAGTCCCAGCCACAAGAAGTATGTGGACTCTATAAACCACGAGTTTCAAACTTCTGGGCGCACAAATCCCACATTTAACATTTTCTTTTTCCTTAGAAATCCTATGTGGGAAAGATTTTGTCTACCCAGCAAAGTGCTTTTAGTTGACAAACTATTTTCAGTAGTAGAAATAAAATATGTATTTAATGCTGGATAAAGTTTTCTAGATTTTGGACCTTACTTGATATTTTGGTCAAGCTTTCAAGCATAAAGATTGAGGGGAAAATGGCTGAAGCAAATCCACAGCACTCAACACTGACTGAGCCTGAAAAAAATTGTATCTCTAGGACTTTTCTTACATAATCACATGTTTTATAACCTTTTCTAAAATGAATAACGAGCTATTTTTTTCTTCCCATTTTTATACCTCAAGTAAATGTCTCTCTGGACACAGACCAAGATTGACAAGCAAACTTAATACCCCACCAACACAGATCTCTCTAAATGTAGCTAAGACATTCTCAGAAAAGTAAGTTTTAATTAATTTTGTTTTTAGGCCCATGTTTGACAAGTATAAATCATTTTATGACAAAGTTTAAAATAGAAATCTCCTGAAAAAATTATTAATTTCAATAGAAGTTTTGGGATACTTCCTAAATATACCCAACACACTGAGGGAAAAATTCTAAAACTTAGGTTATCTGCCCTCTATCATAAATATGTTCCAATGGAGTGTCTAACCTGATTAGCTCTGTAATTTTGTTAAGTACTAAATTAAATACTTTTGCATTTCCAAAGGATATTACTACATGAAGTAAAATTTTAAATCTTTCCTCAGTTGTAATTATAGTTAACAAAAACAGATCTGTTATAGTATACTAATTATCTGTTTTTCTTAAATAGTTAGGGGCCTTATGACCGTAAATAACATCACTTTCTCAAATAGAAGTCAATAGATTTTAGGTGAAGAGGAAATTGACCTTTGGGCCTCTGATTCTTTGAAACTACGCAAGAAAGACCATAGAAAGTGAACAGAAAAGCCTTTTATATCTTAATGTTAAAATCAGGATTTGATTAGCTCTCATACAGGTATTTTTCTGGCATGTTCACTGCTTCCAAATAGTAATATTCCATTTATCTTCAGGTCATTGAGTATATTGGTTGCCTCCATGTGTGTTTCATTAAAATTATTATAGGCATTTCTAGTTATTCAAATACCTAGAACTATACTAGCTAAATTCCTTTTTTTAAGGTATATAACTCAGTGAATATATAAGTGCCATATTTTATTCTAAAGCACACATTTTTTTCATATTTTAACACTTTTTACAATCAATGTCATCTTACACTTGTATTTGGCAATATTTTTTCTTTTTTAGTGTACGTAAAACAATGGTTTGTCTTATAATAAATAGATGGTATCTTAGATTCAATGAAATACTTTAATTCAGGGAAGAAAAAAGACATCAAAACCCTTTTATGTAGATCAGCTATGAGAGCGTATAAATTTTAGTAATCACTAGTGTGGTGACCTTTTACATAATAGGAGTCTCACAATCCTGGAAACTGAATATTTCAATGATTCCACAACTTTTCATATGTAGAGTTTCTTCTTGGATGCTTTCTGTCACAACTAGAAGATCGAGCGGGGCAGAGGCAGAACAAATGTAAATCATCTTTGCTGTGCATTTTTCATTTCCAGAGAAGGGTTTTGCTTTAGCCACATGTACTGGGGGAGTAAAGATTCCATTCCCTCCTATAGTATTAAGAATATAACAACCTGGTCAACCTATTTGTTAAATTAGTGCATAGGACCACTAACTTAACGACTAATGTTCTGGATTCACATTTCCATGAGGGGGAAAAACAGAGCCATTGTAACCTTGGGGAACAAATAATACTTTACATCTTTTTATATATTTCCATACAAACTAGAAGGTGAATTTTTAAAACTTTATGAAGGAGTCAAATTAAAAGATTCTCAAGGCCTCAAAAATAGAGACTTGGGGTTTTTTTCCACAAGTATAGGGTGCCTGTGTTTGTGAACAGAGGGCACCACATTAAGAATTCCTTGTTTCAGTGTGTTATTTAATAACAGGAAGCTTCAAGCTTGAAGTCTAAAAGGGAGAGTTAACCCATTTTTAGTTAAGCTACTTAATGAAAAAGGCTATTTTATATTATGACCAAGGGCTAATATTATGCTATGCATAAGCATAGCATTTAGCAATGGCAAAAATCGATTCATAAACTTAAAAACTCAAGGCTAATTTTCTTAGTTTTATTCCATCATATCACTGTGATATACCAAAGACATTTATATAACTGATTACTTAAATGCTGTGTGTTAAAGAACTCTGAAGAGTCTAGGAATACAATAACAAATGCCAGTCAGCAATAGAATTTTAATCATCGTAAAATAATTTGTAATGCTTTTCCACAAAGAAGATACTACATTTTAGCTATTTAGTTTATTGTTGGCATATTATATTGTATGTTTATATTAAATGTAGTGTGTGTGTTTAAAGCATTAAACAGAATTATGACCTAAGAAAATATTTTTTCACTGTCTAACATAGGAAGGAAGTCCCTTCTAAGAATATTGAAAATAAAGTCTCTTTAAAGAATATTGAAAATAGAGTATCTTCAAGGAGTATCGAAAGTAAAGATATCTTAACAAATCTACAGTCTGACCTACTGTCATCTTCCTGCTTAAAAGAAAGCACAGGTAATAACATTTGTTTCATTGAATTAACTAACTATGGCTTCTAATTGAACCTTCCTTTTCTGCGACCTTGGGGAACTGACAACTTTGTAGATCTGGGGCGGGTAATGAGAATCAGTAGTTCTTCAAAGTCATGTTCTGGGTGATTCTTATATTCAGCCTGATATAAGATCCATGGATATACATTACATAAGATGATAATTACAGAGTCTTAAGTCCTGGAATAAGTTAAAATACTTATGAAAGCATTAACACATTCCATTCATTTAACAACAGTTGAAAGCCAGAGTGCCAGGCACTGGTTTAGAGGCTGTGGATACAACAGTTGGCAAAATAGGGAAAGCCCTTGTCCTTACAAAGTTTACATTCTAGTAGAAGACATACAGCTGACTATTAAAAATAAATAACAGGCCAGGTATAGTGGCTCATGCCTGTAAATCTCAGCACTTTGGGAGACCAAGGCGAGAGGATCAGCCCAGGTTGAGCCCTAGAGTTTGAGACCAGACTGGGCAATATAGCAAGACCCCACCTTTAAAAAAATTTTTAAATTGAAAAAGAAAAATTGCCAAGCATGCTAGTATACACTTGTAGTCCTACCTACTAGGAAGGCTGAGGCAGGAGGATTATTTGAATCCAGGAGTTCAAGGCTGCAGTGAACTATGATCATGTCCCTGCACTGGGTGGGTGACACAGCAAGACCGTGTCTCAAAAAGAAGTCTAAAAGAAATTGAAAATTAAAAATAAAAATAAATAATAGGCTGATGTAAAGATAGTAAATTATCCAAGTTGATTGTTCAGAGCTACAGAATTAACTCCTTGTTTTACTCTTTCTCCCCTTCTCACTACTGCACTTGACTAGTCTAAAAGAAAAAACAATTAAAAACACAAACACTGTAATCTTAGCACTTTGGGAGGCCGAGGTGGGTGATCACTTGAGGCCAGGAGTTCAAGACCAGCCTAGCCAACATGGCGAAACCCAGTCTCTACTAAACATGCAAAAATTAGCCAGGTGTGGTAGGGTGCGCCTGTAGTCACAGCTACTCAGAAGGCTAAGGCACAAGACTCGCTTGAACCTGGGGAGCAGTGGCTGCAGTGAGCCGAGATCACACCACTGAACTCCAGCCTTGGCAACAGAGCAAGACCCTGTCTCCAAAAAAAATAAATAAATAAAAATAAATAAAAACACAAACACATAAGATAATTACAGGTTGTGGTAGATGCTATAATGTAAATAAACAGCTCCTGGGGAGAGGACTGCTTTAAATCTAGGGATCAGGAAACTTATCTCATGCTGCTAAGTGTTTGTGACATGAATGAGATCATTCCTGTGACATCACAAAATGTCCCTAATTCCTCATTATGACCTCCCTTGGTGACATCAGTGCTTTGAGTCGGTCTACATGCTGGGTGCACACTGGACAATCAGGGTGGTTGTGAGCTGATGGAGACTGTAAATGAACCAGAAACAGGTAGATGGATGGCCTGAATAACACAAGCATCATACTCTTGGAAGAACTTGATATTCCTTTTCAGGGCGGTACTTTGGGTTTAGGGTCAGGAGTTTGTTTTAGAGTGATAAGTTTTATCTTTTTTTTTTTTTGGTCTTTGTTTTCTTAACATTGTCTTCTATGAAGCTCTCCTAGATTTCCTCATTTTCTTCTTTCTAACACAAGTGGGTATACACGATTTAGAATAGCTCATGGCCACCTTCCCATCAAAGAAGGCATCTCAAAGACTTCCCAGGCACTCAAATCATACAAGAAGGGGTGGGTGTAACACAAGTTCAATTTCAAACTGTGAAAGACTTCCACAAAGCTGAAGGAGCCAGCAGACTCACTCAGTAGTATTTCCCCAGGAGACAATTTAAACTTACTTTAATAGAAGTATATTTATTTTATTGTGTATTAGTAAAAATAGTACAAGACATAGTTAAGAATATGGACTCAAGGGCCAGACCGACTCAAAGATCTACCACTTAATTAGCTGTGTGAAGTTGGCCAGTATATTTAACCTCTCTGTCCCTGAGTTTCCTCACCTATAAATGGGAATAAAAATAGTACATACCTCATTGATGTTAAGAGATTTAAATGAGTTAAAATATGTAGTGTTTTGAATATGTTTGTTATGATAATTGTTACTTTTATTAATATATCAGTTTAATGAATGGTAATAGGATCTGGCAAAATTTAATTTGCAAACTTTTTGATGTCTATTGATTAATTAGGTATATTCTCTTTTAGGTGAAGTGAGCAAAGATGCAGTCACTGTAAAGCAGGAGAAAAATAATGAATATTGCCTTCAGGATATTGATGATAAGTTGTCAGAATCAGCAGAGGAGGATGATGATGATGATACCAATGATGAAGATAATGATGAAGATAGTAACCCTAAAAAGAATACTCAGGCCCCACTAGAGTTAATGGCAGAAGTAAGTTTTCCTTGTGCATATAATTTAAGAAACTTTAAAATATTGAAATAACTAAAGATTGAAGATTTAAAATCACTACTGTGGGAACTAAAAAAGTGGATATCACGGAGATAGAACATAGAATGGTGGTTACCAGAGGCTGGACGGGAAGAAGGGAGAAAAAGAGAAGTCCGTTAAGCGGCACAACAGTACAGTTAGATGGAAGGAATAAATTCTAGTATACAGTAGTACAGTAGGGAAATTATAGTTAACAGTAGTTTATTACATACTTTAAACCAGAAGAGAAAAATTGTAATATTCCCAAAGAAGAGATAAATGTTTGAGATGATGGTTAATCCAATTGCCTTGATTTGATCATTACACATTGTATACAAGTATCAAACATGTACCCTCAAAATGTGTATAATATTATATATCAATAAAAAATGAACATTTTAAAAAATTAATAAAAAGATCCTTGTCCACACACAGATGCTTACCTGGCTACCCATCTCTCTTACTGCTTTCACCATGTTAGAGGTGAAAGAAGATTCTGGAAGGGACATGCAGTATTTTGGTAAGGCTGAGGCAGGGGTAAGAGAAGTGTTGGTATAAAACTCTTCAAGGACTGATTTAAGGAAAGCTTTCTATACACTGGGCACTATGCTAGATGCTGGGGATATAGAAATAAATAAGACATGTCTTTGCCCTTGATAACAGGCACATATGTAAATAATTACAATAAGATGAAATACATGCTAGTAATAAAAGTATTTATTAAGTTTCTGGGAACAGGGAGGATTAAGGGGCTAACTGAGAAAAGAAGCAGGAGGAGCAAAGAATAAGAGGAGGATTTTTAGAGGAAGAGACACGAATAGAATCTTAGAAACCTGAAGGAAGAGGCAAGTATAGAATTCAACTGTTAAAACAAGAGAAGGCATTACTGGCATCAGAAGAGGCACATATGAAGGCATTGAAGCCTGAAATAACACACTCAGAAATTATACATGAGCATTTACTGACAATTCTATGGAGAACGAAACAATTTTACCTCACTTGTTGTGATATCACAGTCTACCTTTAATTACTATTATACAACCTCATGTATATTGTATAATAGGACACTCATTTCCCTTTCCCATCCTTTGTATTATTTTCTCATACATTTTACTTCTATTAATGCATATAAGCCCCTCGATACATTTTTTTTTAATGGTTAATTCTCTTTTAAAGAGATTTTTAAAATCTCTTTTCAAATGTCCTTTTTATTTACCCACATATATGCATTTTCTGGTGTTCTTCATAGCTTCCTGTAGATCCCAATTTCTACCTGATATCATTTTCCCTTTACCCAAAAAACTTCTTTTAATATTTCTTATAATGCAGTTCTACTGGCAATAAATTCTCTCAGCTTTTTTTTTTTTTTGTCTTGAAAGGTCTTAATTTCACTTTCATTTAAAACAAATATTTAGCTAGAGAATTCTAGATTGCCAAAAAATTTTTTTAATGCTTTGAACTGTTGCTTCATTGTTTCAGAAGAGATATCTGCTGTTCTTCTCTTTATTCATCTGTATATAATATGTCTTATACAAATTTTTTCTTCCATATTATTTCATTTCACAGTTTGATTATAGCGTGCCTAGGTGTGGTTTTCCTCATAGTTCTTTCTGCTCATTAAGATTCTTGGATCTGTGAGTTTGTAGTCTTCCTCAGGTTTGGAAAATGTTCAGTTATTCTTCACATATTTTTTCTGACCTCTGCTCTTCCTCTTTTCATCTAAGGTACAATTGCTAAAACACTGAACCACCCAGTATTGTCCCAGAGGTCGGATATTCCACTTAAATTTTTTCAGTTTTTTTCATATTTTTTTTAGATAATATCTATTGCTATGTCTTCAAGTTTATCATCTTTTCTTTGCAGTTATAATCTGCTGTTAATCTCATCCTGCATTATATTTTTTTTGCATTTCAGATACTGTAGTTATCATCTCTAGAAGTTCTATTTAGATATTTTTATACCTATTATTTCTCTCATCATCACGTTCATATTTACCTCTGTTTTTGAGCATATGGCATATATTTATAATAGCTGTTTTAACATGCCTGCCTGCTAGTCTATCATCTTTGTTAATTCTAGGTCAGTTTCTACTGATTGTTTTCTCCTGCTTATGGGTCTTATTTTTTTCCTTATTTGCATGCCTATATTTTGTTTGTTTGTTTTAATAGATGGGGTCTTGCTTTGCCAGGCTGGAGTGCAGTGACTACTCACAGGCATAATCATGATACACTACACCCTCAAACTCCTGGGCTCAAGCAGTCCTGCCTCAGCCTCCTGAATAGCTGGGACTACAGGTGCACACCACCACACCTGGTACCTGGCAATTATTTACTGAATCCCAAACATTGTAAATTTTATGTTTTTGGGTACAAATGTTTGTTGTTTTTCTGTAAATATTGTTGGACTTCTGTAAATATTTGTTCTGGGGCACAGCTAAGGTGCTTGGAAGCAGGTATCTCTTTGACCCTTGCTTTTAAACTTTGTTAGGGAGCATCCAGGGCAGCCTTTATGTAGCATAGGGACAGTACTAAGGCAGTGCCCTTATGGGGATTCCCCAATGCTCTGCATTTAGGAGGACCTTCCACTCAGGCTGGTAAGAACATGAGCTGCTCTCAACCCTATCTGATAACCAGTGATTATTCCACCTGCTCATTCTAGTGATTCTTCCTCCAGGCTGAGATAGTTTCTTCACACTCACATGCAGATCATTACCAGCCAAAGACTCAAAGAGACACCTCGGCAGATTGCTGGAGCCCTCTGTCTTTGTGAAACTCCCTCCTCTTGAAAATTATAGCCACCTTGGCTGTAATCTCTGCAGTCCAAACTATGTCATTTCAACCCAGAGAAATCACTGGTTTGTGTTTAGATTCGTCTTCCTCATGCTGGCCCCTGGAAACAGCCTACAAGTGGTAAGCTAAGGCAATCATAGGACCCACTTTGTTTCCCTTCTCTCAGAAATGTCACTGTCCTGTGATATCTGTTGTCCAGTGTCTGAAAACTGTTGTTTCATATATTTTTGTCCAATTTTATGGTTGTTTAAGGAAGGACAGTAAGTCTGGTCTCTGTTACTCCATCACGGCCAAAAGCCTCAATTAGATTTTTAGCACAAAATAAAAAATGCTTATGTACTTCTCTTCTTAGATAATTTAATCCAATTGCTAGCCATGGACTCACATAAAGAAATCAGTCATATTATATTTACTATATTTCCTTCCTAGAATAAAGCATATATAGGAAATTTTGAAACCTCCTTAATATTATAAGGTGCTTTTAAGAAGGAAGAAGAAAAATTGATGCCAAATATTAGAAAGACTTCACTTAGTCTTCCTTTTGTCTAGACACCTAAATCATTCTTGAATTACAGAGCATTCAATGACCCTACTTACCATAACCAGACTCTCTGGAGTTGCTTGTTTTCTTTTTTTCTTTCTTTTTCAACATTTAATTATAAAAGTCATCCATTAATTCATTTTCATGTAAAAATTCAGATAATATGAGATTGCTTACTTTCATATCTTGTTTGGTACTGTGGATAAGATTTTTTGTTTTCACAATGCATCCCTTTTTAATTGTCCCAATTTTTTATTTATTTATTTATTTATTTTTTTGAGATGGAGTCTCGCTCTGTCGCCCAGACTGAGTGCAGTGGCGTGATCTCAGCTCACTGCAGCCTCTGCCTCCTGGGTTCAAGCTATTCTTCTCCCTCAGCCTCCTGAGTACCTGGGACTACAGGCACACGCCACCACGCCCAGCTGATTTTGTGTGTGTGTGTGTGTGTGTGTGTGTGTGTGTCTTTTTAGTAGAGACAGGGTTTTACCATGTTGGCCAGGATGGTCTCAATCTCCTGACCTTGTGATTTACCTGCTTTGGCCTCCCAAAGTGCTGGGGTTACAGGTGTAAGCCACCGTGCCTAGCCAATTTTGTAAATTTTAAAACCTATAGAAAAAGGGAAAGAGTAGAACAATGAACACCTGAATACTCCTTACTAGATTCACTACTCATTAACATTGTGCCTCATTTGCTGTATCTTTCTCTTTTAATAGGAGAGGCATAGATATAACCTAGCCATATACTTCTTTTTTTTTTTTTTTTTTTTTTTTTGTTAATTTTTTGAGACAGTCTTGCTCTGTCGCCCAGGCTGGAGTGCAGTGGCACAATCTCACCTCACTGCAACCTCTGCCTCTGGGTTGAAGTGATTCTCATGCCTCAGCCTCCTGAGTAGCTGGGATTACAGGTATGCACCACCATGCCTGGCTAATTTTTTTTTTTTTTTTAAGTAGAGATCAGGTTTCACCATATTGGCCAAGCTGGTCTCGCAGTCATGGCCTCAGGTGATCCGCCCACCTTGGCCTCCCAAAGTGTTGGGATTACAGGCGTGAGCCACTGCGCCCAGCTTAGATATATACTTCTGACTGAAACACTTGAAATTAGTTGTAGACATCATGAAACTTCACCCATAAATACTCAAGCTGGGTCTCCAAAGTTCATTCTTCAGTGTAACACTATATCCTTATCACAACTAAGAAAATTAGTAATAATTCTGTAACATATAATATTTCACCAAATTTAGATTTCTGAAATTATCTTTAAAATAGCTTTTCTAGCTTCTAGCTAGATTTTTTTTCCAGTCAGATTTCATCAGTGTTTATGCTTTTTGTTTAGTTGTTAAGCATGTCTTTATTCTGAATATCACAAATACTTTTGTAAACCTGTCTTCAGCGTAATTTTGGAGTGTTAGATAATTCTCATCGAGGGCTTTGGCAAAACATCCATTGCAAGAATTTCATAATTTTACTGCCTTTTGAACTGTTAAAGGAAATATATTTTATGCTAACAAAAACAACAAATAGGTCAATACAAGGGAATTTGAAATTGATTCCATACTTCTTTTCTTTTTCTGAGGCTATTATTATTAATATAATGCTTCGTTAAATACACTACATATTAGATAATATTAAGAAATTCCTAAATGTTTAGGTATGATAGTAATATTTGGGTTTTATAGTAATGTAAAATGAGATGATATCTGTAAACTGCTTTACAATAATCCAGACAGAGCGGGGGAAAGAGTGTGTGGTGATATTGATAGAACCCAAATTTTGAAGCTGAGAATTGGGAACTTGGATTTCTTTTACTATTCTATTTTTGTGTATATTTAAATTTTTCATAATAGATTTTTAAAATATAAAAATAGCTGCATATTTTATTGATCACATTCTCTGTCCATGATCAATTAAACTAGGCATTAATAACAAAAATAACAATAACAAATTAAAACCACTTAAAACTGAAAAAAATTTTTCTAAATGGCATGAATGTAAAAGAAAAATAAAAAATAAACTTAAGCTAGGTGCAGTGGCTCACGCCTGTAATCCCAGCACTTTGGGAGGCTAAGGCAGGAGAATCACTTGAGGTCAGGAGTTCAAGACCAGCCTGGCCAACATGGTAAAATCCCATCTCTACTAAAAATACAAACAGTTAGCCAGGTGTGGTGGTGCATGCCTGTAATCCCAGCTACTCAGTAGGCTGAGGCAGGAGAAGTGCTTGAACCCAGGAGGCAGAGGTTGCAGTGAGCCAGGATCATACCATGCACTCCAGCCTGGGCAACAGATCAGACTCCATCTCAAAAAAAAAAAAAAAAAAAAAACCTCGAAAACTATTTGGAAAATAGTGATCACCACAACACTAAATATTAAAATGTTGAAAAAAGCTTAAAATTTCAAATGCTTCAATAATGATGATGATGATGATGATTCAAGGAAGAATGACAATAAATGAAGTAAATATTAATGCCAGAAACTAGAAAAATAAACATAAAACAAGAAAAAGAATTAAAGAAACTTTAATTCAAACTAAAAACCAAATTAATGTATCAAGAGCTAGATATTTGAAAAAAGGATGACATAGATATGAACTACCAGATATCATAATTAAAATGGAAGAAAACCACAAATAGGAATGAAAATGAAAATGTCTTAACCTAGACAAGAATAGATTTTGAAAATAAAAGAATTCTATCGCATGAGTTGAACATACCATGTTAATTAGTATGTGAATGAGAATTTTGATGAAATTAATGACTTATAGAAAAATCTCTGGAAGAGTTATATTTACATTAGAAAAAAATTTTTTTAAAGCCATGGGAGAAACTGAGAAAACTGGTAGAGAACTACTTCTGAAAACAGTACCTGGGTATTTATCAAGTATCTGGAAGTGTATGAGAAGGGTCTCTTTTATATTACTATATGCCTCTATCTCTTACAGAATAAAACTCATATACCTGCATGTGGTTCAGAATATGTCACACACAGGCAAGAACAATCATCAAAGTATAGGGGATTTTGTGTGTATGTTTTTTTAATGGAATCAGTCTAAATAGCTGTAATAGAAGATTAGTTTAGTAAATTGTAGCCTAAGTAAGTAAAAAATATGTAAGAATATTTCATGCCATGGGGAGAAAATGATCACAATCTGCGGGTTTTTTTAAGTTACTAAATAATATTAAATGTGGTAAATACATATGTGTTCATTTATGGAAAATAATACTTGAAATAATATATATGAAGATGTTAAAAATAAATATGTTTTTTTTTCCATAGATGGTAGAAATGTAAGTGCTTCTTAACTGGGGACAGAACGTGTTTATTTAGCTTTTAAATTTCCTACATAAAAAGATATTATTTTGTAACAAGAAAAGTATAATAAAAATAATAAAAGCAAAACTGGATGATATAAGAGCAATGCTGGAAAATATCAAATGTACATTTTGTAAGTCTGCATTTTTTTCAACTGTCATATAATTATGGACTAAGTTACAAGTGAAACCTGTATCTGAACCAAAGGAATATTAAAATAAAGTGATTAATGTCTTCACTATCTGCGCCAGTTGAATCAACCTACATATTCTCAAATTGTTCAGTAGTACATACACAGTATGGTTGCAGGAAAGCAGAGGTATCATCCTTACCCCATGTGGCTTTGCCATCAGAGGTCCTTCAATATCCTTGATTAATTGATTGGTTATAGACTGACTCCTGGAAAAACGTGAAAATGTTAAAAGCAAAACAACTAATCATTAACGAAAGATTTTCTAGGGAGTTTGAGTTGACAACATTTAAATTCACTTATCTGAAGAATTTAATGTTTTCCAGTTCCTGAGAGCAGAAATGGCCCGAGAGTACCAGTTGGCAAAAAAATTATGTCAGATGAGTAAGTACAAAATACTTTCATGTTTTCTAATCTTTGTTTTCAAAAATGAATTCGATAATATGATAATCAATCTTGATTATCATAAGTCTAGTGAATTCCCTGATAGTGTCTCAGTGATTCCTTGATAGTAAATTAGGTTGATTGGTATAAGGACTAATTTAGATCTCTAGAGTACATTTTAGTGGAATAAATTAATGTAATTACCATTACTGGAAAATAAATAAAAAATTTTACCCTCATGATGATGGGTTAGTAGCTTTATACCTTTAGTTTCAGAGAAGTGTCAGGTGATATAGCAGTCAAACCCTAACTGAACATGCATTTATCCCACAAACATTGAGTGCCTACATGTGCCAGCCACTGTTCCAGGCACTGGAAATACAATAGTCAGACAGATGACAATCCCACATTTGTGTCTAGTGTTGGAAAGACAATAAACACAGTGTGTCATGAATGTTAGGTGCCATGGTGAGAAATAAAGTAGAGAAGAAGGAATAGAAGGTACTGGAGGAAGGCAAAGCAGTTTTAAATAGGATGGCCCAGGAAGGCCTCACTGAAAGACTTGAGGAAGAGCCACATGAATATCTGGAGGACGAGTGTGCCAGGGAGGGTGAATGGCAAATGTGCTATGACAGGAGTGTGCCTGAAAGGAACAGCGAGGAGGACAGTGTAACTGGAGCAGAATGAGCAGGAGGAAGTGTGATAGGAAATAAAGTCAGAGGCGTCATGGGCAGGGGGTTGTCAGATTGCATAGGATTTTTTCTTGATTTAAAAACCTTCCTGTTTCCCCTGAGGTGGGAAAACCTCTGCAGGCTTTTGAGTAGAGCAATAATATGATCTACCTTATTTTTCTTTCTGTCTTTGGTTTTTAGTGGTTTGACTTGATGTTCAAAATAGTTGTGGGTTTTTTGTCGCAATTGTACTGTTCGGGACATTTGCTGAGTTTCTTACCTCTGTGGGTTGATGTTTCCGTCAGCTTTGAAAATTTCTTGACCATTGCCTTTTCAAATACCACTTCTACCCTATTCTCTCTCTTATTTTCCTGGGTCTCCAATTACATATAAATTTGACTTTTTTTTTCCTGGTGTCCCATGTCTATCTTATATTCAGCTCTGGTGTGTTTTGTTTTCTTTCTTTCTTCTCTTCTCTTCTCTTCTCCTCTCTCTCTTTTATTTTATTTTATTTTTTTTTTGAGACAAGGTCTCGCTCTGTCACCCAGGCTGGAGTATAGTGGTGCAATCTCAGCTCACTGCAACCTCTGCATCCTGAGTTCAAGCAATTCTCGTGCCTCAGCCCCACGAGTAGCTGGGATTACAGGCTTGTGCCCACCATGCCCGGCTAATTTTTGTATTTTTAGTAGAGACAGGGGTTTCACTGTGTTGGCCAGGCTGGTCTTGAACTCTTGGCCTCAAATGAGTCTCCTGCCTCAGCCTCCCAAAGTGCTGGGATTATAGGCTGAGCCACAGTGCCTGGCTCTCTTTCTTTTATTTCTATGTGTCAGTTTTAATATTTTCTATTTACCTGTTTTTGAGTTTCTTTATTCTATCTTCTGCTGTGTCCAGTCTGCTGTTAAAACTATTTAGTGAGTCCAAGATTGTCTTTTCCATTTTAGAATTTCCATTTAGCAATCTGGAAAGATTCTGGTTCTCTGTTGAACTTTATCATCTTTTCAACTATTTTATGCATCTTTTTCTTCTAATATATTAGTCATAATATGTTAAAAAAGAGAAAATAGCAACTCTACAATTAAACTTGTTGATAGCAGGACTCAAAATATTAAGTAGTGTTAAACTTAAATTCATTCTTACAGTAAAGTCCTTAAGTGAAAATGTAGTACAGGGATGGAGGGTCTGCCCTGGCTGGCCTCGCAAGAGTCCCAGTTGTGGAGAGGGTACTTCTAGATCATTGGCTCATTTTACAAATTGGTTTCTTGAATACTTCAACACTTCCTATCTTATGTCTGAGGTAAATAATCCTTTCAAGCACTTTTGACCTTGAGAGCCATTGAATAAAATATTTTAGTCAAAATTATTTTTGGTGACCCACAAATACAGAATTTTTTTTGAGACAGAGTCTTGCTTTGTCACCCAGGCTGGAGTGCAGTGGCACAATGTCAGCTCGCTGCCGTCTCAATCTCCCAGCTCAGGCAATCTGCCCACCTCAGCCTCCCTAGTAGCTGGGACTACAGACGCATACCACCACACCCACTAATTTTTGTATTTTTTGTAGAGACGAGTTTTGCCATCTTCTCCAGGCTGGTCTCAAACTGCCTAGGCTTAAGTGATCTGCCCGCCATGGCCTCCCAAAGCAATGGGATTACAGGCAAGAGTCACTGCATCCAGCCAGAATTTCTAATTAGAAGAAATCCTGATAGAATCATGTTCAATCCTCTATTTTTATAAAAACACTAAAGTATTATTATTACTATTTTTGAAACAGGGTCTCATTCTGTCACCCAGGCTGGAGTGCAGTGGTACGATCACAGCTCACTGCAGCCTTGAACTCCTATGCTCAAGGGATCCTACTACCTCAGCCTCTCAAGTAGCTGGGACTATGGGCACATAACACCATGCCCAGGTAATTTTTGTATTTTTTGTAGAGGCAGGGTTTCACCACATTGCCCAGGCTGGTCTCAAACTCCTGGGCTCAAGCGATCTTCCCACCTCAGCCTCTCAAAGTGTTGGGATTACACACATGAGCCACTGCACCTGGCCCAAAGTGGTTTTTAAATGGAACTGAAAGTCAAGAGTCCAAAGTACTTTACATTGCTCCATTCATCTCATGAGTGACTATGAGATTTGGTGCCAATAAATCTTCCTATTTTTTGGTCACTTCACCTGTAAGTCAAAAACCTGCAGCTCAGTCTCTTTAGGGTGCCACACTTCTGCTCCCAGACAGCCTGAGATTCTCTACATAATACATGGAGGTCCTGGAAGATTTATTTCATAAATTATCAGTTGTAAATGTTAAAGAATAATGGCTCAAAAACCAAAATACTTCATGCCATTATATGTCTAATGCAAATACAGATATACTGTATCTTCCGAAAATTTCGTTCTTACAAAACCTTCTATTTATTTTTGAGTAAAATAACTCACTCTTTCCTATTAGCCTACAGTATACTTTTAAAGAAACTAGTATCTAAGGAAGCAAGCTGGAGAAATCCTCTTCTGGAAAGAAACTTAGCCTCAGAGATTTAGACTATTAATGATAAGCATATTTTAATCCAAGGTAAAATGGGTAAAAAGTTACTTTGCTCAGAAACCTTATGTGTATGTATAATGATACATAAAATACCTATAGGATCCTTAAAAGCAGCTTCTAAGCAAGCACACAGTCATGCTAACCCAGACTGATGACAAATTGTTAGTTAGTAGATTAGGAAGTAAAGTCCCTTCTTTGGTGTATCAAGATAAAAGCCATGGGTCGGGTCCTATGAGCCAAGGGGTCTAGTTGAACCATCTACAATGTCCACAATGGTTCTCTCTCTCTCTCCTTTTTTTTTCTTGGAGACAGAGTCTCCCTCAGTCACTTAGCCTGGGATGCAGTGGCAAAATCTCGACCCACTGCAACCTCCATCTCCTGGGCTCATGTCATCCTCCTGCCTCACCCTCCCAAGGAGCTGGGACTACAAGCACGTGCTACCACGCCCAGCCAATTTTTGTATTTTTTTGTAGAGACAGGGTTTCACCAGGTTTGTGAAGGCTGGTCTTGAACTCCTGAGCTCAAATGATCCACCTGCCTCAGCCTCCCAAAGTGCTGGGATTACAAGTCTGAGCCACTGTACCCAGCCTCACAATTATCTCTTACTTTTAGCCAGATGAAGAGCACTCTTGATGCTTCAGTGCCCCCCTTGGAGGCCACCAAGATACTGAGCAGGAGTCACAATATTAAACAGATGATGCGGAGTTATGAATACTCCTCAAGGCTGGTAGGAAGAAGTAGAGCGAGAATGTGGAGCAAGATCTAAAAAAGTGAATAAAATAGTCTAGACAACTCTGAAACTAAGATTATAAATCTTTCTGGCCTCTAGGATTTCAGTAACATACTAACAAGCCTAAAAAAGTCTATTGGTGTGGTCCAAAAGAAAGGTGACACAGTCACATAAAGGATCAGCAGAAAGGAATAAATAGTGCTGAAAACAATGGGTCCAATGAAGCTGGAGAACGTTGTTAAGCAGGCGACGACCAAAGTGTAGACTATAGTAAAAGTTGTCAAGATGAAGAGAAAGAAGTAACATCAGTTTCCCCTATTGGAAAGATGTAACAAAATGGCATCTCTACTATGGAAGAGGTTGCATTAAAAACAAACAAACAAAAACTTCCTCTGTGTTCCGATGAGACCTTTAGTAAAGGATGTCACATAGATGGGTGGATGACATGAGATGAAGGATTAACAGACCTCTAGGCACACAGTCTTCTCATTAGCAAAGTCTCCATATTTTGCAGGATTTGTACCTTCTTTGAGAAATGATTATGTTCGTGAAACACTCTGGCTACTGGCCTATGAGGGAAGCCATATTGAGGTGATAGAGATTGCGTTCTATGGATAGGAGGTAGAAAATATAATGAGGGCTGTGCGCAGTGGCTCACACCTGTAATCCCAGCACTTTGGGAGGCCGAGGGGGGTGGATCACCTGAGGTCAGGAGTTCAAGACCAGCCTGGGCAACATGGTGAAATCCTGTCTACTAAAAATACAAAAGTTAGCCAGGCGTGGTGGCGCACACCTGTAGTCCCAGCTACTTGGGAAGCTGAGGCATGAGAATCACTTGAACCCGGGAGGCAGGGGCTGCAGTGAGCCAAGATCACGCCACTGCACTCCAGTCTGGGTGACAGAGAGACACCCTGTCTCGGAAAAAAAAAAAAAACCAGAAAATAAAATATAATGAGGATCATTTATCTTCCAAAGCACAAAATATAAGTGCAGCATTTTCTCTGTTTGCACTCAGATATATTATCTGTGGTATAATTGTTAGTGTTTATCACTTTGTGCATTTCACCTGCTCTGAGTGACAGTTCAATTTCATTCTAAGGAGCCTGTTTGCTGAAACACTGAACGTTAATAACACACATTCTGTTGTCCGTTTTCAGTCCTCATCTATGAACCAGAAAATCCTGAGGCCAAGGAGTTTTTCACACTTATTGAAGAAATGTTGCTGATGGGTAATTTTAAAAATTGAAATTCCTTGTTTCTCATAGAACTTATAAGCACTCACTTTTTAAAAACCCATTATCCCGGGAGATTGTCAATACATCTTTAGAAAGTGGTTAAGAAAAGGCTAAATGGCTGTCCTAAATGGTTTAGTGAAACAGCTTGTCCTCTGTGGATGGTCACAATGACCCCCTTCTCTCTGTGGGACAGAACTGCCCAAGCAGAGCAGGCTCCCTGGGGACCAGGCATCAGGTACTGACAAGCAGAACATGCTAACACAGCTGTGTGTTAAAGGAATTACCCACAATTCCAAGGGAAGCCAAACCCTCTAAATTACCATGTCTCACTTCCTTTCAATGGACAATTTTACTACTGTCAATAAAATTCTATGATGGAAATAATTCTATGAAACTATTAAACAGAATTTCATTGACAATAGTAAAATATTTTTGTAGACCTATGTTTTAAATTATCAAAAACACCTGTATGCCAGTAAAAATATGTTTCTTCTTTGTACTACCACTTTGACCCTATGTGCAGTTAGCCAAGTCCAACTCAGTTCTTATGTTGCAAATATATGTATTTCTTGGTAGAGGGAGGGGCAAGGAGAATTATTTCTCAGAGTGAAGTATTAAGAAGCACTTTAAGCAATCCTCTTCCTTTCTGTGGCAGAGAAAACTCAGAATCGTGAGCAAGATGGTGAAGACAGTGATGAAGACAGCAGTGGTGAGAGTAAAGGAGAAAGCGATGAGGAGCTGAGTGACGAGAGCTCTGATGAGGGTGAAGATGGATCATGAGTGTTGCTGCGATACTTAAAGCTTCATGTATTTTCATTAATGTATACCATGCAAATTTAAAGACGAGAGTGGCATTTTAGTCTAATTGCTCCTTATTTGGTACAGTTTCTTTTATCTATATTCTTAGCTTAAGACTCTTCCTAATATTTAGACCTTAGCTCAATATATGAGTTACTCAGAGGGGAAAATAGTTGAAAACACTTACATAGCACTATGTGCCAGGTACTGTTCAAACTGCTGTACACACATTATATAATCCAACAACCCCATTAAGTACTATTATTATGCCATTCTACAGATGAGAAAACTGAGGCACAGAGAGGGTGAATAATTTGTCCAGTGTCATACACCTATTTGTTTGTAGAGCCTGGATTTGTGCATGGATGTTATTGCCCCAGAATTCATACATTTAGTACCCTATAAATTACCACCATTTCAGGCACTTTTATATCATTCATCATTTGTTTATTTGTCTAGATAATGGGATCTTACCACATCAACCAGGCTGGTCTCAAACTCCTGGCCTCAAGCGATTCCCCCCATCTTGCACTCCCAAAGTTCTGGGATTAAAAGCATGAGTCACTGTGCCCAGCCCATTCATTGTGTGTTCTTTACAGCATGTATCACTGTCTGAAATGCTTGTTTAATTGTTCATTTCATCTTCTCCCTACCTGCCAGAGAATGTAACACCCATGAAGTAGGACTTTATCATTTTCCTCATAATATCCCTAGCAACTGGACAAGTACCTGGCAAATAATAGAACATATATACCAAATGAAGTGAAAGTTAATGGAAATATTTATATTATTTCATAAAACATTTACAAGACTTATACTTCTTATTTATCAATCTATTTTATTGTGCTGATTCTGTAGTCCTTGTTGAATCTCTGTCACCTTCAAATTAGGTTGTAAGGTAACTGTCTTAGTCTGTTTTTTGTTACTATAAGAAAATACCTGAGGCTCAGTAATTTATAAAGAAAAGAGGTTTATTTAGCTTATGGTTCTGCAGGCTGGGAAGTTAAAGATTGAGCAGTGCAATCTGGTGAGGACCTCATGCTGTTGCCACTCATGGCAGAAAGTAGAAGGGGAACAGGCATGTGCAAAGAGATCACACAGCAAGAGAGGAAGCAAGCGAAACCAAGGAAGCCAGACTCTTTTAACAACCCACTCTCATGGGAACTAATCAATTCTTATGAGAGTAGGACCTCACTCACCCCTGGCCCCCAAATTAATCTATTCATGAGGGATTCAACTCACCTGCCTGACCCAAACCCCTCCCACCTCCCAACTTCACCACATACTGGGGATCAAATTTCAGCATGAGTTTTATTTTGTTTTGTTTTTGTGTTGTTATTGAGACAGGGTCTTGCTTCATCACCCAGGCTGGAGTGTAGTGGTGTGATCATGGCTCACTGCAGCTTTGAACTCCTGGGCTCAAGTGATCCTCCTGCTTCAGACTTCTGAGTAGCTAGGAATACAGGCACATGCCACCATACCTAGCTAATATTTTTAAAAACAATTTTTGTAGAGACAGGATCTTGCTATGTTGCCCACAGTGGTCTCAAATTCCTGGCCCGAAGTGATTCTTCCACCTCAGCTTCCCAAAATCCTGAGATTATAGGTGTGAGCCACTGCACCTAGCGCAACATGAGTTTTGAAGGGGGCAAACCACATATAGACCAAAGCAGTAACTGAGGTAAAAGAAAACTATTCCTAAGTAATTTGTTTACAAATGTGCCAATCTGATTTGAGGTGAAGCATTTTGAATTTTTATCTTATGTCAGTACAGTGTCACAACATATCCAGAATGCTTGCAGCATTGCTTATTCTTTAGGCATTGCTTATTCTTGTGGCCTGTTAACATTCAGAGTAAGGAAATCTGTGGCACCCATTCATAGGGATGACCAAAAGAAATGAAGATGGATATGTGTAATCCTCTAGTTACCCTTCTTATTCTACAGTAAACTCTCAGGGCTTCATGCATAAATAACCAAATAGCATCAGAGGTCTGCCTGACAGATCTCAGGAATTACCTGTTCTTTTCATTTTCATTTGGGTTTAATATTCATTCCACCATGGGAAAACCGCCATATCTCAATCTGATGATGCTTACCTGATTAAGGAGAACCCTCTATAAGAAGTTCATGGTATACCCTAAAGCTGACATTGAAGACTAAGTAAGTTACAATGAGATTTTAGTTGTCTTTTAAAGGAACAGGGAAGCTTTGAGGAAGAAACTCTCTAAATAAAAAGCCATGATATCACAGGCCATGTTATAGCGAAATCTAAGAATTTATGAGGTTTGTTCATTCAGGATCATCAGTACCCCCTGTACATACTCGTCATCCTACTTGCACTCATTAATCAATGAAATGGTAAGGTATTGGCATGACCTGACAATAGGCATGTGTGTATAATAGGTACGTAGTAATAATAGCTAAAAAATAATCTGCAAATTATTGTTTACATTATTTAACCTACTTGCTTCTCACAGTCATCTGAAGAGCATGCCATTATCCCCATCAATTGCACAAACTGAATTTGACGTAATTGAGGAATCTAAGGTTAAATATTGGCTAGAATGTTGGAATTCAGATGAGGAAACTGAAACTTAGAGATGCTTGGTTATGTCCCAGTATGAAAGATTTTGTGAACCTTGAACCCAGTGTTCTTTGCTACCTCACAAAGAGCTAGCCTCTAGGAACTATTTAATAAGTCTGCCAGTGAGTTATGTCTGTGTAGACAGTTCAGTTCCAGACCTGTGCCTTCTTCAATAACTTTACAACACATTGTCATGATGTTAATGAACCCAAATATCCAATAGTGTGAGAATATATAAGAATGCCTACTCAATAGACTTCAGAGGGGAACCCACTGAAAAAGTTTCATGTATTCAATAAGGATTTTTTGTTTTTGTTTCTTGTGAGACAGAGTTCACTCTTGTTGCCCAGGCTGGAATGCAATGGTGCAATCTTGGCTCACTGCAACCTCCACCTCCTGAGTTCAAATGATTCTCCTGCTTCAGCCTCCCAAGTAGCTGGGATTACAGGTGCGTGCCACCACGCCCGGCTAATTTTTGTATTTTTAGTAAACACGGGGTTTTGCCGTGTTGACCAGGCTGGTCTCGAACTCCTAACTTCAGGTGATTTGCTTGTCTTGGCCTCCCAAAGTGCTGAGATTACAGGCATGAGCCACTGCACCCGGCCTCAATAAGTATTTACTGAAGGCCTTGTAGGTATTCTGTAGGGAACAAAACCCAGTCTCTGCTCTTAAACAGCATTGTTGTTAAATACAGGGTGATAAACTCTGCCATTGTGGGAGTCCTGGGCACTAAGGGAGCATGTGGGAGGGCAGGAGAGACACCTATTCTATTCTAACCCATTCTAGGCATCCAGGAAAAGCACTTAGAGGGAAGTGAAGTCTAAGCTAAGAAGGTAGAGGAAATGGGAATCAACTGTAAGAAAAGGGTGTGTAGAAGATAGTCTGAGTAGGGTAACACAACTTGCAAAGGCACAGAGACACAATCTGAGTTCAGAAGTTAAGCAGGTAAAGTTGGATTATAAAATGAAAATGAACCAGTTAAGAGTGGAGAAAGATGAAGCTACAGTGATAAAAGATCTGGGTGATGGAGGGTCTTAGGAGCCATGTTAGGGTTTGAACTTTATCCTTAGAGTAATGGAGGCATTGAATGACTTTAAGGAAAATAATTGTATTTTAGAAAGAGCATTCTGGTAGCCAGGTAGAAAAGACGTCTTCTTAAACTACACATTATGATCCATTGGTCAGTTATGAAATCATTTCAGTAAATCACAAATACCTAGGGTTTTACAAAATTAAATACATAGAATAGAAAATATCAGCATATAGCCAGGCGTGATGGCTCACGCCTGTAATCCCAGCACTTTGCAAGGCCAAGGCGGTCGGATCACGAAGTCAGGAGATTGAGACCATCCTGGCTAACACGGTGAAACCCCGTCTCTACTAAAAAAAAAAATACAAAAAAACTAGCCGGGCGAGGTGGCGGGTGCCTGTACTCCCAGCTACTCGGGAGGCTGAGGTCGGAAAATGGTGTGAACCCGGGAGGTGGAGCTTGCAGTGAGCCGAGATCGCACCGCTGCACTCCAGCCTGGGCAACAGAGTGAGACTCTGTCTCAAAAAAAACAAAGAAAGAAAGAAAGAAAAAGAAAATATCAGCATATACTGCAAAAGAGTATGGCAAGTATTGTTTTATGAAACTTGTTTCAGGAGTGTGTATTCCCTAGACCTTGATGAGAAATGTATTTCTTCCTATGGATCTCCATGAAAAATAAAATTTTAGAGTACAGAGAACAGACTAGAGTTGAATACAGACTCTAGCAGTTCAAAATTGTAACCTGAAAAGAGGTAGTAGCAGGGAGATGTAATGGAAAGGAGGGGTTACTCTAGAGGTAGAAAGAATTGGAAGGAATTGGTGATAAAGTAAATGTGGTAAAGAGGTAGAGGTCAAGGATGACTGTCAGTGGGAGGATGAGGTATATGGTGATGCCAGCCCCTAAAGACAAGAACACAGGAAAGCAGCTTTGTTGAAGAAGATGGAGGTTCACTTGCACAAGTTGACTATGGGAAATGTATTAGTATCTTATTGTTGCTACAAAAAATTACCACAAACTTTGTGGCTTAAAAACAACATAAGTTTATGATCTTATAGTTCTGGAGGTTCTAAGTCCAAAATGGGTCTCACTGGGCCAAAAGCAAGGTGTCAGCAAAGCTGCATTCCTTCTGGAGGCTCTAGGAGATAATCCATTTCCTTGCCTTTTCCAGCTTCCAGACCCCACCTATATTCCTTGGCTCATGGCCCCATCTCTCCTCCTTCAAAGCCAGGAATGTCTGGCCAAGTCCTTTTCATGCTGCCATCTCTCTATTCTCTCTCCTGACTTTTTCTTCTGCTTTTAAAGATGCTTGTGATCACCTCGGGTCCATCTGGATAATCCAAGATAGTCTCCCTATCTTTTTTTTTTTTTTTTTTGAGACGGAGTCTTTCTCTGTCACCCAGGCTGGAGTGCAGTGGATGGATCTCAGCTCACTGCAAGCTCTGCCTCCCGGGTTTACAACATTCTCTTGCCTCAACCTCCCAAGTAGCTGGGACTATAGGCGTCCACCACCTCGCCTGGCTAGTTTTTTGTTTTGTTTTTGGTTTTTTTTGTTTGTTTTTGTTTTTTTTTTTGTTTTGTTTTTGAGATGGAGTCTCGCTCTGTCGCCCAGGCTGGCTAGTTTTGTGTGTGTTTTTTTTGTTTTTTTTTTTTTTGAGATGGAGTCTCACTCTGTCGCCCAGGCTGGAGTGCAGTGGCCGGATCTCAGCTCACTGCAAGCTCCGCCTCCCGGGTTTACCCCATTCTCCTGCCTCAGCCGCCCGAGTAGCTGGGACTACAGGCGCCCGCCACCTCGCCCGGCTAGTTTTTTGTATTTTTTTTTAGTAGAGACGGGGTTTCACCGTGTTAGCCAGGATGGTCTCGATCTCCTGACCTCGTGATCCGCCCGTCTGGGCCTTCCAAAGTGCTGGGATTACAGGCTTAAGCCGCCGCGCCTGGCCGAGTCTCCCTATCTTAAAGTCAGCTGATCAGCAAGGTTAACTCCATCTGCAACCTCAATGCCCCATTGCTATGTAACCTAACATATTTGCAGTTTCTGGGTACTAAGATGTAGACATCTTGGGAGCAGAGGGGTGCATTATTCTGCCTAACTCAGGAAGTATTGGGTAAGTGTTAACTAGTGTTCATGGTAGGAAGCTTAAAAAAGACACTTGGGCTGGAAATACACCTTTATTAGGAGTCATCAGTTAGAGATAGTAATCAAAAAAACAGAGTGGAGGACCCATGGAGACGGTGTAGTCCAAATAGAAGAGGATCAGGGATAGAATTATAATGACCACCAACATTTAAGTGGCAGTCCATGAAAGAGAAGTGCACATAATAGACTGAGAAAGAACAACCAAGAGGAAAATTGGGAAAGCAAATATAGGGGGCACTGTTGGTTTCCTACTCAGCAACTATCCTTTTCCCTTTCTTTGCAAAGACAGTCCTGATTCTGTTCAGATATTCACTCCCCACATACATAGCCATGAGACCCAGCCAACCAGTGCCTGGCATTTCTCTGGTGACTGTTATTGTTCCCGAGATGGACATGTGACCTACTTGTTCTAAAAAGATCGAGGACTTTATTTCATGATTGGGAGGAGATGTTCCTCCATTCTTCTGGTTAAGAACCAGGAAGCATGCTGCTCTAATTTCTGCTGGCAGTTATCTCATGATCATGAGAGAAGCTAATCTTAGGAAGAAGCTGACGCTGTGGATGGGAGAACAAAAAGAACCTAGGCCCCTGATAATGCTCAGCCACTGAATCGACTGGACTGGGAGCCAGCCCTCTGAGTTTATGTTATGAGATAAGCTTTCTTATTGTTCAAGCCAGTTGGATCAAGGTTTCTTTTACCTGCTGCCAAAAGGCTCCTAACTGATATTGAGCAGCACCACAGAAACCCAAAAAAAGAGTTTCAAGGAGGCTGCAAAAACCTGCTTTGCCCAAAGTCGCAGAGAAGACAAGTAAGATAAGAACTAAAAGGGTAATTGGATAGCAACAAAGAGGCGGTTGGTGATATTAGGGAAAGCTGTGTCAGTTGAGTGTGGATTGGGGGTGCTGTATTTCAGTGAATTTGAGTGCATTGGAGGTAAGGAAAAGGAAAACAAGGAAAGAAAAAAGATGAAGTATCATTGGAAGACATAAGGTAAGTGGAGTATTATTTGTAAAACACTTAAGCATGTTTACCTGGACAACATGGCAAAAACCATCTCTATAAAACATATAAAAATTAGCTGAAAGTGGTGACACATGCCTGTAGTCTCAGCCTGGGAAGCTGAGGCAGGAAGATCACTTGAGCCTGAGAGTTTGAGGCCACGGTGAGCCATGATCTGATTTTGCCACTGCACTCCAGCCTGGGTAACAGGGAGACTCCATCTCAAAACAAGCAAACAAACAAACAAACAAATAAATAAATATTGATGAGCCTGAGCCTGTTTAATAGGATGGATGATAATAACAGCTACTGATAGCCTGTTATGTGTTAGGCACTAAGCATTCAGATGTTAATGTTTTAATCCTCATAACACCTGTATGGAATAGACGTTATTATTCCCAATTTACATAGGAAGAAAGTGAGGTGTAGAGAGGTAGAAAGTAACTTTCTAATGATCACGTACTTGGGAACTGGCAGATTCAAGTCCAGGTCATTTTATTCTAATACCCCGCCCTTCACGCTATGGCTTCCTCCCTAAGAGGCCAGTGGAGAGGAACAGATTGAAAAAAGGGATAACTTACAAGGCATTTATCTAATACTTTAGAAGATCCATGTAAGGGAACCTTAATACATGGCAGTGTTTAGTTGAACCACTGCCCCAGCAGTCCAAGTGTGGAATCAGAGCTGTGTCTCCTCTTCTCCAGTATTGGTCCTTTCATAGCCTTCAATTACCCTACATTATTTTATATACTAAACAAGGTGATAACCTGCCTTTATTTATTTATTAATTGAGATAAGATCTCACTCTGTTGCCTAGGCTGGTGTGCAGTGGTGTAAACACGGCTCACTGCAGCCTCAAACTCCTGGGCTCAAGTGATCTTCCCACCTCAGCCTCCTGAGTAGCTGAGACTACAGGTGCACACCCCCACCCCTGGCTAATTTTTTAATATTTTGTAGAGACTGGGTCTTGCTATGGTGCCTAGGCTGGTCTTCAATTCCTGGCCTCAAGGGATTCCTCCCACCTCAGCCTCCCAAAGTGTTACGATTATAGGTGTAAGTCACCATGCCCAGCCTGCATTTGCTTTAATTACAATGTTTATTTCCCTTTAGCTTGGTCCTGGTGGACATGTAAGATAGACGTAATTGTGGTATTTGCCTGAAATATTGATGTTGGTCACGGGGGAGCACGTGAACAGAGCTCATGGTACCAGATGTGAAGTCAAGCCTATGGCCATTGGAAACATCGTGGAGTTTGGGGCAAAAGTCCTATACCATAAGGTCTTGAGAGTTCACAAGAGGCAAGTAAAATAAGGCCTCCAAGCCCAGACTAAAGAGTATAATGGTCTTTCTGATTGTCTCTCCGAATAAGCCCCCCAGTCTCATAGGATATGAGTTATAATGGAGCAGGGGGAGAGTATAGAGATTGGAGGAGCTTGGAAAGTAAAGTATTGGGAGAAGATATTGGCTTGCATAGCCTGTTCAAAATGTACCTTTCTGAACCAAGAGACAGCTTATGACACATATCATGGTTGGTTCCCCCTATATCCATTCCACCCCAGATGATAAATCTAAGCTAATCATAGTAATCCTATCCCCTTTGCTACTAGTTATTGCTAGGCATGGGCAGAACTACACCAATATCAGCTGATGAAACATCAGCAGGAGTTGGATATTAACAGGAAGCAATGGAGCCCTCCTGGCTGCTGGCGGCCATCTTAGAACCAGGAGTAGGCCTCATGCTGAAGCCAAGGCTAAGGGCAGCAGAGCACAGCGAAAAAGGAACCTGGTCCTTGAAGACATTTTCTCACTATGTAAAACAATACATTTTCTTGCTATTTAAACCATTTTGCTTCAGATTTTCTATCACTAGTAGCTGAGAGTATATCCAATGTATCTGCCACAGCACAATGATAATGCCAATAACATCTCCTAAGACTGTGTAAGTCAAACTGGATGCTTAGGTTGCCCTCAGGTCCCCAAGAGTTCATGGCCACTCAAAGCCAAGGAAGAGGAATTGGTGGGTCCTTCTGTCACTCAGGATAGGCAGAAATGTGAAACTGGTTAAAGTGGTTATCTCTGGGTTGTGCAATTGAGGGGAGATAGGTAAGAAGAGTTTTACTTTTCATTTTACACCTTTTATTTATTCCCTTAAAATTTTAAAATCATGGGCATATATCACTTTTATAACTAAAAACTTTTTTATTGTAAACCATACATAGAATGCAATTTATCATTTTAAGTATTTTCAAGTGTATACTTCAGTGGTATTACGCACATTTACATTGCTGTGCAACCATCACCAGCACCCATCTCAAGAACTGCTTCATTTTCCCAACTGAAACTCCGTCCTCATCAAACAGTAACTCTTCATTTCCCACTCCCACTAGCCACCATTCTACTTTTTGCTTCGATGAATTTGACTACACTAGGTACTGCATATAAAAGGAATCATATATGTCATTTTGTGACTGGTTTATTTCACTTAGCATGTCTTCAAGGTTCATGCATGTCATAGCATATGTCAATACTTTATTCCTTTTACTGCTAAATAATATTCCACTGTATGCATATGCCACATTTTGTTCATCTGTTCATCCACTGATGGACATTTAGGTGGTTTTCACCTTTTGGTTATGGTGAATAATGCTGCTATGAACACAGGTGTACAAATATCTGTTGGAGGCTAAAACCTTTTAAATTAAGCATATACATGGGGTAGGGGAAAATATGGGGGTGAGGGGTTACTGAAAATGCTAACCATGGTTGCGTTTGTGTGATGAGGTTATTTCCTTTTTCATCATTCTAAAGTCATAAGCTTTCTTTAGCAAGCATATATTACTTGAAAGGAAAGAAGATGTACATTTTTTGAAAGAAAAAATCTTTAAAAGAGAATTAAGGTAAAATTGACCTTAGGATCAGAAAAGTTAACGTAAGGAAGGAAATCAACATTCATGGAGTATACAATTATGTGAGGTGTTTTAGCAGGCCTTGGTACTCTTTCTGGTATGATGGAAGCTTTTAATGAGGATAAATACTAATAAATAAGCCAATAAATAGTTCATTAAGTACAGGAGGAAAAAAATCACCTGAGATAGAAATTTGCTTATTTTCATAAAATATTAACCAGTAGTACATTTACAAATTGCCTACCCTGATGATTAATTGGATATTTAAGCAGGATTAATTGCAATCCATCACAAATAGCCCCCAAAGTCCCTGTTTTCTTAGGATTTATGATGTAGTTCCTGTTGCTGCACAACAACATGTATTTTAATACTGAATTTTCATAAGCTCCTCCCCCTGCTTTTTAATACTTCAGCTATTTTGTAACAAGGCTTTTGGTGTCCCATGCTCTCAGGTCCCTAATGTATCTTCATCTCTAATAAAGATTATTCTAAATGTCTTTCCATAAAAAGACTTGCTTGAAAGTAACTATTCTTTTTTTTTTTTTTTTTTTGAGACGGAGTCCCGCTGTGTCGCCCAGGGTGGAGTGCAGTGGCCAGATCTCAGCTCACTGCAAGCTCCGCCTCTCGGGTTTTTACGCCATTCTCCTGCCTCAGCCTCCCGAGTAGCTGGGACTACAGGCGCCCGCCACCTCGCCCGGCTAGTTTTTTGTATTATTTAGTAGAGACAGGGTTTCACCGTGTTAGCCAGGATGGTCTCGAACTCCTGACCTCGTGATCCGCCCGTCTGGGCCTCCCAAAGTGCTGGGATTACAGGCTTGAGCCACCGCGCCCGGCCCGAAAGTAACTATTCTTTAAGATGATAGATTTCACAGTTCCCTGCCTACCACTGGACAATATGTTAAGAGGAAAATCTCTTTCCCATCAAAACAGGCACCAAATTCAGTTTCTTCCAATTGGCATCAGAAGAACCCAACTAAAGGTGGGAGCAGAGTTTTTTTTTTTTTTTTTTGAGATGGCGTCTTGCTGTGTTGCCCAGGCTGGAGTGCAATGGAGTGATCTCAGCTCACTGCAACCTCCACCTCCCAGGTTCAAGCGAGTCTCCTGCCTCAGCCTCCCAAGTAGCTGGGGTTACAAGTGCGTGCCACCACGCCTGGCTAATTTTTGTATTTTTAGTAAAGGCAGGGTTTCACCATTTGGTCAGACTGGTCTCTAACTCCTGACCTCAGATGATCCACCCACCTTGGCCTCTCAAAGTGTTGGGATTACAGGTGTGAGCCACGGCACCTGGTGGGGGGAAAGAGTTTTTTTTTTTTTTTTTTTTTTTTTGAGACGGAGTCTCACGCTGTTGCCCAGGCTGGAGTGCAGTGGCGCGATCTCGGCTCACTGCAAGCTCCGCCTCCCGGGTTCCCGCCATTCTCCTGCCTCAGCCTCCTGAGTAGCTAGGACTACAGGCGCCCGCCACCGCGCCCGGCTAATTTTTTTTTTTGTATTTTTAGTAGAGACGGGGTTTCACTGTGGTCTCGATCTCCTGACCTTGTGATCCGCCCGCCTCGGCCTCCCAAAGTGCTGGGATTACAGGCTTGAGCCACCGCGCCCGGCCGGGAAAGAGTTTTAAATCAGCAGACAACATCCTCATCTAAAGCCACCTTCTCTTAGCTCACAACCTGCCAATGAAAGAAAATAAGAGAAAAAATATTAAAAATCATATGTCACTACACAAAATTAAGGGAATACTTCAAGAAACGTATCTCAAATGAAAACTTGCTAAATTGAGCTTTCTTTGAAAACCTGTCAAAGCAGACTGGGCGCAGTAGCTCACACCTGTAATCCCAGTACCTTGGGAAGCAGAGGTGGGAGGATCACTTGAGCCCAGGAGTTCACGACCAGCCTGGGCAACATAATGAGACCCTGTCTCCATAAAAAAAAAAAAAAAACGAAACCAAAAAATTAGCCAGGTGTAATGATGTGAGCCTATAGTCCCAGCTACTCAGGGGTGGGGATGAGGTGCGAGCATCATGTGAGCCAGGGAGGTCAAGGCTGCAGGCAGGCACGATTGCACCACTGCACTCTAGCCTGAGTGACAGAGTGAGACCCTTGGCCCCACAAAGTGCTGGGATTCTAGGCATGAGCCACAGTGCCCAGCCTGCAATTTTAAATATAAGGATAAAGGAAAACCTCACTGGGAAAAGAACACTTGAACATTCGAGTAAAGACCAGAATGAGAAGGAACAAACCCTACAAATGCCTGGAAGAAGAGCTTTCCAAGCACAGGGTTAGTAATTACAGAGTTCCTGGCCCATTCTAGTTCATGTTTATGAAACAGCAAGGAGGCCATTGTCCCTAGGGTGGAGTGAGGATGGGATAGAGCAGTTCAAGAAGAGCTCAAACAGGTAACAAGGTCAGACCGTGTATGTAGGGCTTTATCGGTATTATAAAGACTTTGTCTTTTCCTTTGACATGTGGAATCATTAGAGGGTTTTGAGTAGAGGAAAGCCATGATATGAGTATGACCTAGTATTTTACATTGTGTGTGTTAGGGAAGGAAATGAGGGATAGTAAGAGCAGAAATAGAGAGTGAAGTTGTTAAAGTTTGAAAGTAGCTCCACCAGAATTTACTGACAGATTGAAAGGAAGAAGTCAGTGATAACTCCAAGGTTTTGGACCAGACCAACTGGAAGGTGGAGTTGCCTCTAGTTATTTACAGAGATGAAGAAAACTGTAGTAGGAGCAGGTTTGGAAAAAAGCATCAGGAATTCAATTTGGGACACCTTAAGTTTCAGATGCCTATTAGAAATCCAAGTGGATGGCCAGGTGTGCTGGTTCATGCTTGTAATCCCAGCACTTTGGGCAGCCGAGGCAGGTGGATTACCTGAAGTCAGGGGTTTGAGACCAGCCTGGCCAACAGGGCAAAACCCCGTCTCTACTAAAAATACAAAAATTAGCTAGGCATGGTAGCACATGCCTGTAATGCCAGCTACTAGAGAGGCTGAGGCAGAATTGCTTGAAACCATGTTGTAGTGAGCTGAGATCACACCACTGCACTCCAGCCTGGGCAACAGAGCGAGACTCCATCTCAAAAAAAAAAAAAATCCAAGTGGAAAATTCAACTGGACATATCAAACTGGAATGTTGGACAGAGGTTCAGGGTACAGATATAAATTTGGGAGTCAACAACATCTAAATTTTTTATTTTAATTTAAATAAAAATTAAGATATTTAAAACTGCCAGATTGGATGAGATTACAGAGGGAGAGAATGAAAGTAGGAAAATAGAAATTATCAAAAGATTGAATCCCAGCAGAAATCCATAATTATGTGTAAATGTCACCTCATCACAAAACTGGCTCCCTCTCTCCCCTTCCTAAGAGAGTCTGAATACTCCATCAGAAAACTTTCTCTACAGATCAAACTATCTTTGTGCACTAATAAAAACCTCTAAGGCACTAAAGAGGAGGGTTTTGAGTCCTATGTCAGGGAATGATCAGTAGCTCTAATAAAAGAAATTGGCAAAATAATACAAATATTATGCTTAGCTTATACATCTCAGGAGAACAAATTTAAATTGATCAAAATCACTGTTGAACTAAGGGGAAGGAGCAGAAGCAGCAATTAACATGTATTGAACACCATTAACTAGGTACAGTTGTGCTTGCTAAAATGGGTTCTCTCTCTCTCTCTCTTTTTTTTTTTTTTTTTTTTTTTTGGAGACTGAGTCTTGCTCTGTTGCCCGGGCTGGAGTGCAGTGGCACAATCTTGACTCACTGCAACCTCTGCCTCCCAGGTTCAAGCGATTCTCCTGCCTCAGCCTCCCAAGTAGCTGGCATTACAGGCGTGTGCAACCATGCCCGGCTAATTTTTGTATTTTTAGTAGAGACGGGGGTTTCACCATGTTGGCCAGGCTGGTCTTGAACTCCTGACCTCAGGTGATTTGCCTGCCTCGGCCTCCCAAAGTGCTGGGATTACAGGCATGAACCACCACGCCCAGCCTAAAATGGGTTCTATGAGCATCAAATAAGATAGCCTACAAGGCTGATATTAACACCCGTTTTACTTAGAAGTAACTTGGAGCAATCATACAATAGCCGGTAAGTAGAATCTAGATTTAAACTCAAGTCAGACTGACTTCAACGTTTTTGCTTTTCTCCCAGCAAAAGCTTCCCTGAGGGCCTCAAGAGGTTCTTGAGTCCATGGTATTTACAACATGAGAAGAGTCGCCAGTGAGAAGAATCACAAAATACCTGTAATAATAAATTGTTTCAGATGAATGAAGCCTCCTCTGGTCTTATCTTGTACCCTAACCCTCCCATTATGGGGGTCTGGAGAGATTCTGTGATTTTTCCAAGGTCTGATGATTATTGTGTGACAGAGCCAGAAGGCTTCACTGAACAAGCATAAGGCGCTGGGACTGAGGGAAGAAGAAAGCATTTCCAGTCCCCTGCACACTAGGAGTATGGTCTGGGAAGTCCTGTAGCCTCTCTGGACTTAAGTTTCCTCATCAAGAAAACAGAAGACTTCAGGTGATAATTAACTGAGAATTCATACAAAAAACACACCACACAATTTCCCTGAGATTTATTTCCTACCTCTATAATATGAGGACAATTATTAGTCATGTTGTTAAAGAGAGAGAGACTGCAAGAGAGACCGAGATACAGAGACAGAGGTCTCTAATGTCCCCCACAGACCCCAGCACCACCACTGTTAGCCAGACTGGGCCCACAGTAAGCAATTCTGGGCAGCCTATGCCAGACTTTCCCCTGAGTTCCACCTTGCTCCTGCCTTGGCTTTTTTTTTGAGACAAGAGTTCCTCTGTTGCTCAGGCTGCAGTGCAGTGGCATGATCTCGTCTCCCTGCAACCTCTGCCTCCTGACTTCACGCGATTCTCTTGCCTCAGCCTCCCAAGTGGCTGGGATTACAGGTCGTGCACCACCATACCCGGCTAATTTTTGTATGTTTAATAGAGATTGGGTTTCTCCATGTTGCCCAGGCTAGTCTCAAACTCCTGGCCTCAAGGGATCTGCCTGCCTCGGCCTCCTATAGTTCAGGGATTACAGGCGTGAACCACTGCGCCCCGTCCCCCTTTGCCCTTCTTGGTATTAGAGAGTGCATTCGTCAGCTATTGTCACAATATTTGATACAGTTTGGATGTTTGTCCCCTCTAAATCTCGTGCCGAAATGTGACCCCCCAATGTTGAAGGTGGGCCCTGATGAGAATGGCAATCAATCATGCACCCCTTCTGTTAAGGTTCTAGTTTCCTCCCCTGAGTAACTGGCCAGGATTAGGGGAAGAAACCTGGCCTGGAATAGAAATTTAAGTTATTAGATTCTCCACAACTAAGTCAGAACTTTCCAGAACCTTTTCACAAGCAACAGTCCCAGATACCTATATTTGAAAATGGGGACTAAATATTTGTTATTTTAAATAGTTCAAGAACTTTTACACTAAAAGAAATGAATAAAATATTACTCTCCTCAGTCTCCCATGAATTCTGTATTTCACTAAAGCATCTCAGGTGGGAAATCCTCCTTTTTGCATCCCACCCTTTTGGGGAAGGACTGCTTTTGCCTTGGTTTCTGTTGAGGTCAGAAAACACAGATATACCTTTAAAGCTCCCCATCAGAATTACAATCCAGAACTATATTTCCTTGGTTTCCAGTTTTGCAGTGAAACAGTTTCTTGCCTAATATTCAAAGGTTCACTACCTTTGGGACACAGCTAGGTGGGAAAAAAACAGATGCCATTCATCCCCTAGTCTTTCACCAAAGGGACACACCACCCTGGGTGTTTCAGGTCACTTCCGGAGCACTTCTGACCATTTGAAAAGGCCATGCTTTGCGAAATACGGCAGGGATGAGTATGAGCCTGCATTCTTCCTTGAAGAACTGTTCCCTTGGGAGGCCTGTTGTTTCTTCTCAGAAATTGTAATCTATTGCCACCTGGTGGTCGTTCTGTGTTCGTGTTTAGAATAGCAAGAAGTGGGCGTTTTAAGATTTGCACAAGGAGATTTGCCCAAACACAAGTCACCCTGTCCTCCTTGATTCATTTCTTTGTATTAGAATATTTTCATCTTCTGACTATCAAGGGGGAAGGACCATTTGCCAATTATCCGAATAATCCAGCTCTCTTCTTTAGAAGTGACTGTAATTCCTAGAGTCCTCCCTCTCCAGCCTTCCAGCATTCTGCTGTTACCCCCTCCCCCCACCCTCTCGCACTCTTTTAACGCTTTCCTACCTCCCAGCTGTGAGTGTTGTGTGGTCTGTTGGGATGGGGGTGTGGATTTAGCCATGGTCCTCCAAAAAAGTCCAGAATAATTCAGGGAACTATCTTTAAAGTACAAAAACAGCAAATGGACCTTAGCTCCAACTTAAGCAGAACGAAAGGTTAAGTAACGCTTCCCCCAGTTCTCGTCTCGGGAGACAGACGTTTAAACGGTGAACACTGCGGTTTTTTTCTTTTTGGTCATAAATTAGACACTTAAAATAGATTTTAAAGAGCCAGCTGAAACAAACCAATACCGTGGCCCTAAATTACGTTTCCTGGAGGCTAAAAATTCTAAGTGCGTCAAAAAAAAATTTGACGTGTCCTGTCTACTCACCTTGACTGACCACGTTTTAGGCATGAAGATCTCCCCGCAGCCCGTTTGGGCGCTCCTTCAACGCCTCACGCTCCTCCCACCCACCCGCTTTTCCCTTTGCAGAAAAGGCTTGGCCCCAAATCCGGTTGGAATATCTTTAAACAATCCCCCACCCACCCACGCCGGGGAAAGGAATAAAGGGCATTGTGGGCGGAGGGTCGTGTTCCCAAGTCCCAGCCGTGGTTGACATAAGGAAAGATTATCCTCGGCAAGACAGGGTAGAGTAGCTGGGACTGCAAGATCGCAAATCCCTAACGCCCGAAAGAGACTGGAGGGGTCGCACATCGCCCCCTCCTTCTTCTGCCTTTGAGCGCCGCGTTCCCATTTCTTCAAAGCGCTTCAACTACAATCGAAACAGCTGGGCGGATACCACTCCCTTCCGGGCCACCCCTCATCACCGGTTCGAGTCCCTGGAGAGGATATCTTTTTTCCACCCCCATTAACCCAAGAATCCTCCCCCAGGAGTAATAAAAGATTAAAGGAAGAGTGAAAGACATAAACAAAAATATAGGTTTCAAATGTTGTTTAGAGCCGAATGACAACCACGGCCACTCTTAGTTCAAATTCCTACCCGAGAGAAGAGCAGTGGGCGAAATACCTCATGCCCCAACTAGGCAAAACAAACACTGCAGTTACTGCCAGGAGTGAAGACTGCTGGGGCAAGCCTGGTGGGTTGGCCCAGAGCTATTGGCGGAAGCGAACGAAACAGAGGCGTGGGGACCAGAAGGGCGGGCGCTGTCCTTCGTGCTGAAAGATCTATGCCCTACCTCAAAACTCAGTATCTGGATGGGGTGGAATTCCAGGCCTTCAATTCCTTACCATTCCTGCTGTGCCCAAAAGTCCGAGTTGGAGGAGATCATTGAAAATTAAATCAAATTCATGAAGTCTATAAGTCCGCTCCCCTCCCTGCCTCACTGGAATGTCCACTCTCGGCGTGCAGGATAATATAAACCGCAGGGACAATGCAAGCTCCAAAAAATAAGTGCTTGGCACACAGTAGGGGATTAATAAATACTCGTTTAATCAGTTATTGCTAATATTCAATTAAACATTCTAAACAAGGACGGGCAAGAGGCTTCCTTCCTCCCCTACTCACCATAAAGGAGAAAGAGAGGGATGTCCTCAAAGCTGGACGGACTCAGCTTCAGCTTGCGATACCTAGCCTTGCAGGAGATTTCTTCTCCAACGAGATTATTTTATTGGCTAAAACGTTAGGGGTGTTTTGAACTCTGGGGTCAAAGGAGGAAATGGTTGTAAATGTCTCAATCTCGTGCCACAGGTGAAATAAACGAATCTTCCTTTCCAGGGAATCACGGGTTTTGGGAAAAGGTTGAGGAGACAGGGCGAGCGGGCGTCTCTGCTGGACAATGAAGACCGAGGGGCGCCGGGGATGTGTTGCCTCCTCCCTCCTGTCTCCTGCCCCGTGGCTCTTGAATGATTTAGCACTGGCACCTGGCTCCCTGATTGGTGCGACCGTCTCGTTTAGGGAAGGCTCTAGGAGGGCTGGTGGATGGAATTCCGAGCTTCACCTGGTTGCGCCGAGCAGCTGCCGGTTGAGTGGTTTCGGGGGGACGTTTCCTACGTGGAGCAGGCACTCCCAGCCTGACCAGGCCCAAGCCTCAGTACCCAGTGCTGCAGTCACCGCGCGCCCCGCCGTTTAGGATGTTTTTGTGTCCTTAAAAAGTGCCCAGGATTTTATTGTCAGGAGAGGACAAGGCGACAAAACAGTAGTTTCTTTAGTACCAAAGGCAACGCGATTATTTCAAACCCAACAGCGAGATCCCTCTTGCTAATCAGACCGTAACTGCCCAGGGCGGACCTTCGAGATCCCTCTTGCTTATCAGGCCATATCTGCCCAGGGCGGACCCTTCGATCTCCCTCATGGAACTCTCTGTGATTTATAACATTTTTTTGTGTTTCCATTGTGTTGTAGTGAAAGGTGATAAGGCATTCAAAGAAAACGGACGGGCCTCGGCTGAACCAGTGAGGCCCCAGACGTGCGCATAAATAACCCCTGCGTGCTGCACCACCGGGGGAGAGGGGGAGGACCACGGTAAATACCTGTAGAGGAATCACTGCCTACACAGTGTTACCCAGACACGCACAGACATCAACCTTTTTGCCCTAAAGAAAAAGAAACGGGGGGAGAAGAAAGGCGAGAATTTAAACTAGTGACAGGGCGGTGAGGCAAGGCATGAAAAGGCAGGCCGGCGCGTAACCGCCTGGCCAGCAGCTCCAGGTGTGGGCTCCTCTCCGGCGCTGGAGGAGAGACCCGGGAGCGCAGGGCCGGTCGGTCTCTGGGCTCTTGGCGCCCTCTGGTGGGAATTTCTCCATCAACGCATTTTTAAGGCGAGGGGCTTTTCCCAACGCAGCGGTTCTTTTAACCGTGCCTAAATATTGCAGTGGGAGAATCCTTAAAGCGCGTGAAATCGAAGGGGAAGTGGGCCAGGGCAAGGGGCATTGGTCCGCCCCTCCCGGGGCACCTCTGTGCACGGGTTCCCCATGCGCGTGCAGCGGCGCTCGTGCGTGTCATCAACCTTCAGACGTGATTAATCAGGAGGCCTTCTTTTCCCATCACCAAGGGGGCCAAAACGAGGAGCGAGCGCATAGCTAAAGGGACGTGGGGTCATTTTCTCTGCCGGTGGCACTGGGTAGCTGTGGCCAGGTGTGGTACTTTGATGAGGCCCAGGGCTGGATGAGGAAACTAATTCCTCGGTGGTCTGAGAGATCTCCCCTCATTTCTGCCTCCTTTGCCGTTACAACAATCCCGGCTCCGTAGAGAGCCAACGAGGACACGACCCAGAGCGCGCTTTCGCTCAAGGAAGCGTCGCAGGGTCACAGATTTGGGGGAACCCCGGGGAAAAGGACTGAGGCAAAGCCGCTGCTGGTCTCCGACAAGATATGGGAGGGGGAGGGGAAATGGGAGAGGGGAAAGGAGGGGAGGGAAGAAGAAACGCTCAGAAAGGCAGAATTCTTCGTAGGAATTATCTTTTCCCTCCTCTCACCCGACAGCCTGACTATTTCCAAAGGAAAAAAAAAAAGCGTGTTGAGTACGTTCTGGATTACTCATAAGACCTTTTTTTCCTTCCGGGCGCAAAACCGTGAGCTGGATTTATAATCACCCTATAAAGCTCCAGAGGCGGTCAGGCACCTGCAGAGGAGCCCCGCCGCTCCACCGACGAGCTGCCCCCGCGAGCAACGGCCTCGTGATTTCCCCGCCGATCCGGTCCCCGCCTCCCCACTCTGCCCCCGCCTACCCCGAAGCCGTGCAGCCGCCTCTTCGAATCTCTCTCTTCTCCTGGCGCTCGCGTGCGAGACGGAACTAGCGAGAACGAGGAAGCAGCTGGAGGTGACGCCGGGCAGATTACGCCTGTCAGTGCCGAGACGAGCCGAGCGGATCGCTGGGCGCTGTGCAGAGGAAAGGCGGGAGTGCCCAGCTCGCTGTGGCCGAGCCGAGGTGGGTAAGCGAGCGACCACCTGGACTTCCCAGCGCCCATCCGTGGCTGTTCAGCCAGGTCCTCTCCGCCCGCGGCTTCTCAACCAACCCCATCCCCGGCGCCGGCCACCCACCCTCCCGAAATGAGCGCTTCCTGCCCGCCCTAGTCCCTGCTCTCCATGGGTGCGCTGCGCAGGGACCCCCACCCTCCACCCCGCCCTCGTCACTCTTCTTATCTCTGCCCGCCGGATTCAAGCCCCGGGGACGCACAGAGGCTGAGGCTCTACTTGAAGTGGGGCAACAGCGATTTTCCCTTGAGCTTCCATGCTGCGAGCGCCTGTCCATCCAAAGGGCGCCTGACCAGCAGCAGCCAAAGGCGCTACTAGGAGCGGTAACCTGTTACTTTCCCAGCGGCCGTGGTCGACCCGCTGCCAGTGTTGCTGTGCGAGTGCTCGCGCGGGGCTAGGTGTGAGGTCGGAGGGAGGGTGTGGAGGCGATAGCCGATGGGTGCTTCTCTGCAGGGTCCTCGATCTACCCAGATTCTCCCGCACTCTCTGTCCCAGGGCCTTCGGGAGCCAACGCGCCAGCGCCGAGAGTCGAGCAGGGGCGCCGCGCAAGATCTTTGTCCCCCGCCTCCTGCGCGCTGCGCGCAAGTTCGTTTCCCCGGTGACGATCCCCATTCTTACCTACCCCACCCTCTCTGGATCTGCACCGCGAGGTCTCTGGGGTCCTCAAGGGGCTAGGTAGAGGAGAAACGCTGAAACCGGACCGAAACCTCGCCCTAGGCTTAGCGATGGCTAAAAGCCGGTAGGGATAAGAGGGAGACAAGCAAGGTTCCGACTCGCTGTTTTCTGGCTGTCTGGAGTGCAAGGTGACTGTGGTTCTTCTCTGGCCGAGTCCGAGGGAGAACATAAAAATATGGGCCTTTTTCCCCCTCTCACCTTGTCTCACCAAAGTCCCTGGTCCCCGGAGCAGTTAGTGCCTTTCTTTCCAGGGAATTAGCCAGACACAACAACGGGAACCAGACACCGAACCAGACATGCCCGCCCCGTGCGCCCTCCCCCCGCTGGCCCGCACGCCGGTGCTGAGTGCCCAGTGGGGCTTGTAGCGGCTCGGCTGGAAAATCGCTCACTGAGCGCTCCCCTGTACTCCTAGCCCAGTCCCCCACACCCCCGCGTCTTGTACTGGCCTTGGACCCCCGCCTCGACCCTGCCTTGTGTCGGCGCTTCACTCCAGGTCGCGCCAATGCACCGCCAGACTCGAGACCGACCCAGGGCTACGCTGCCCGCGCCCCAGTACCGGAGCTAACGTGCACGTCTCCTCCGCTGCCCCCACCCCCGTGCACCCCGACCAGGCAGGCTCGCTGCCCTCCCTTCTTCTTGTCTCTCCAGCGCCGGATCTTCAAGGGGAGTCGTCCGCGCCCCCGGCTGCTCAGTCCCTCCGGTGTGCAGGACCCCGGAAGTCCTCCCCGCACAGCTCTTGCTTCTCTTTGCAGCCTGTTTCTGCGCCGGACCAGTCGAGGACCTCGGACAGTAGAGGCCCCGGGACGACCGAGCTGATGGCGTCTTCGACCCCATCTTCGTCTGCAACCTCCTCGAACGCGGGAGCGGACCCCAATACCACTAACCTGCGCCCCACAAGTAGGTCCCGCCCCAATTTTCTGTCAAATGAACTGCGGGGAAGATGGGGGCGCTGGGACGTCGGGAGGCTGAGCTGGCGGAAAGGAAAGAGGGAGCGCGGAGATAATGGAGGCTGGGAAATAAATGGGGCTCTGACCGGGTCCCTGCCAGAGGTCATTTGGCTGTCAGGGACGCTAGGTGACTCCCAGGGCACCGGAGAGCGAGGACCACACAAGGTCCGAGTGGCGGCGATCGTTGAGGGCTTCGCGGCGGCGGAGGGGCGCGCAGCCAGTGTCGTTTTTATTCTGTTGTGTGTGGTTTCTTTGCTTCGTGGGACGACAGGGGTCAGGGCACGGGGCGGAATGAAGAGCTGGGAGCCCCAGCAGGAATAAGAGTTTTCAGTCCCCGGCTTTCGTTGAGCCAAGATCTAACCTCCTCCTTTCCCCCTGCGCTGTGCTCAAAGTCTGTAATCAGCGGAAATTTGGACGTTAATTGCAGCGTTTAGAAAACTCAGGGTCCCTAATTGCTCCAAATTTGCATCAAGCTATTGACGAGTTAGGGAGAAGCCAGGGGCGGGAAAGGTGCATAAAACTGAGACTGAGCCTTGACATTTCATACAATTAATTACATCTCAGAGACATAAATAAATAAATAAAGCGGGGAACGGGCAGCATTCTGAGTGGCAAGAGATGGGGAACTGGGAGGGGGCAAGAAGATTTATCATAGAGAGGAGAGAGCACCTCTCTCTCCTTACCCCAGGCAAGAGATCTGTCAGGAGGTGACACGTCCCGAAAAGAGAGAAAGAAAAGAGATGCCAGATAAAAGAGGGAGAAGGATTTATGCTTCCCTGTCTTAAGTACTACAGGCTCCTCAACCCGTTTCCAGAATCTATCTTTAATTTTATTTCCTACCTCTGTAAAGGCCTGAGATGAGAAAATTGTTTTTCTTTTTCCTTGTTGGAGTGAAGAAGTGTCTCCTGACCCTACCCCCCTAAAAAAAACTATCAGCTTCAGACTGTAAGGGTTCCCGCTCCCCTCTTTATTTATTTTGTTTCTGAGATGTAATTAATTATATGAATTTCCAGAATTTGTATACAGAAAGGGCTTAAGAAGGACAATGTGGTTACAGGGAGTGCTTATTGATGTGCTTTTATGGCACTTTATATTTGACAAAATAAGTATCCTCATCAACGAGGTGGGGATTATTACCGGAAAGCCCCTTTAGACGCTGGCATTTGTTCCCGGGCAGGAGGTCCTGTGTTAAGTCCTCAGGTCTCATTCCAATTTCCTTTGCAGCTCCCTCTTCCCGCCACCCAGGAGGGATACAATTACCCACACAACAAAGAGGGGCTCGGGAGAGTCGCCAGCCCTGGTAGCATATGAACCAGGCACCGGCGTTGGAGCTGGTCAGGGCAGGGCGGGAGGAATGCGAGGCCTGCGCGCCTTTGTGTGTTGCTTTCGCCTTGATGGATTTCTTTTCTGACGCTTTCCACATTTCCTACCCCCTTTTGCCGCCTGGGGGTGGGAGTGGGGGGTTAGCAGGCAGTTGTGTTAATTTACCCTTCATTCCCGGCGCCCCTACTTCCCGGTGACCGCCAGTCGCCAGTGCAAACGCCCAGTCACAGGTAGGAGACCCAACAGAGGCGATGACCTGAATCCGCACGTGGCCTGGTTTGCCTCGAAGCTACAAAAGAGAGCCGGGGACCCTGCTGTGAAAGAGCAAGCAGCACGTGTCCCAGGCACACTGTTGCGGGCCCTTAGCCTAGCTAAGGCATCCGCACCCCAGGCTTCACAGGAGCGCTGGGCGCTCTATCCACTCTCACCCTCCCTTGCAGATAATACCCTTGCCCACCCAGCTAGCTCCACTTCTCTGCCCCTTTAGAGTATCCTGGGAGGTGGCCTTAGTGCAGGCAACCTTAGGCACTCTCTTGTTCCAGCAACCCTTGGGTGGGACTTGGAGCCCTCCTTGTCCTCAACCGCTAGGTCTTCCCGACCCTTGCTACATCAAAGGGGCTCTCTCGCTTGCTCTCCCCGTCTCCCCTTCCCTTTCATTGCAGACCCCAATTTTGAAAGGCAGTGCAATGTATCTGACCTACAACTTCCCTGCTGAGTGACCTTGGAAAACTCATGTAACCTCTCTGAGCCTCGATGTTTTTTCTTTGTCAAATGACTCTTAGATCAACACTCCTGCCAGTTTCATAGGACTGTTACAAGAATTAGATGAGATGATGTTTAAAGTGAAAGTACTTTATCAGGTCCAAATAGCTCTTTATCCGCCAGGTATTATTAGGGTTTCGCTTTTGCACTGATTTCCTGTCTGTCACTGGAACTCCATCTGTGAGATGTCTCACCGATGTCAGGCTGTTTCTTCTCCCTGCTGGGGCTATGTTGTGCTTCGGGTTTAATTGATGTCACTCTCCTTATCGCCTGCAACACTTGTGTGAAGCTGGAGGCACCAGGAAGGGTAGGGTAAGGGATGGGAGTGCTTGGAGAGCTTTGCTTTGAGAGATTGGAAGGGGATTTCGTGCTGGGCTCACCACACCAGCCTGCCTGGGGGCTTAGCGGGGATGGGGCTGCTTTCCACGCTTCTTGCTGGAAGTTGAGCCCGGAAGGCAGCAGGTATACCTTGAGGGGTTTGAGAACAGCCTGGAAAAGAAGGAAAATCCAGCAGCACCCCCACCCTCAGTTGTGACTCAGAGGAAGGGTGCTTGATTCCATTTACCTGTGCCTGCTCCAGACCCAAGATGTCAGAGGGAAGGGTTAATGAGGGGCAGGTTGGGAAGAGGGGCCAGGGATGAGGAGCCGAGGCGCACTATTGTCTTCCCCACTCCCCGATCTGACTGAAGAGCAGCCATGCGAGCCCGATCATCTAGTCAAATACTATTTTTCACCCAATTAATTCTTGAACTCTTCCGCGACCCCATTTCATGCCAGTTTATTTTAAGCTGCCACTAGGCTGGAGACCCGCCAAGAAATTATGAGACGTTTCGGTCCCAGATGCCTGTGTTCCCTTTCTGGGCTGCTGTGGTCGCCCTTTGAGTCTGCGGGGCCTGGCCAGTGGGTGTTGGGTAGTTTGAGTCTGTGGGGCCTGGCCCTTTCCGTGTGGGTCAGCCTTCACCCAACTCTGACCCCACCTCCGGGGCTGCCGGGTGGGGGTCGCTTGGGGGCCCGGAGGGGTGCTGGGTGCCCCACCTCTCAGAGACACCATTCTATATTTGAAGCCAGGAGTAAGAAAGGAGTAAGATGGGGGCTCAGAGGGTATGCCTGTCGGCTCACAGATTTGGCTCCTAGCTCCTTTCAGGAAGGAGCTTTTAATGAAGAGCTCTGGCAAAGACCTCATCCTTCCCCAAGAAAACCACTGCCCTCCACCCATTTCCCCACGGTCGGACCCTCCCTGACAGCACCTCTCTCCCTCTCTCTCGTCCTAGCGTACGATACCTGGTGCGGCGTGGCCCATGGATGCACCAGAAAACTGGGGCTCAAGATCTGCGGTAAGTGACAGGGCCCGCTGGGGCCCGGCTGGGCGGCAAGGCGCGCAGACCTTTTGGGCTTGGGAGACCGGGACGCAAGCGGAGGGGAATCCCGGCTCTTGGGTCTGATTTTCTAAAGTAATTACAGCCAGCACAGCCAGCGACGACGCTCCCGTACAGGCCCTGACCCTCCTCTGCCCGCCCCAGACCCGGTCCCCAGGGGTCTTTTCCTCTGGAGTCCCCAATCCCCAAGACCCCGTGGAGCGAACGCCGGGTGTCCTGCCTGGGCGCAAAAGCGGGAGGAAAGCGCCCCCGCGCGGCAACACCACTTTCCTAGCCCCGTGCACAAGCAGCTCCCACCCGGTGCTGTGCACTCTGCCCGCGCGTCCCAAAGGTCGCGTAGAAAAGGTGAACTGATCTGGCTTGCTGGAGAGCAGACCAAAGGCGCGGTATCTGCCTAAAGCTGTAGCTGACACGTTTCCCCCGTCCCCTATTTCATCGCCTACCCCTCACTCACACCTCCACCCGCGGTTGGGTAGCGTTGAAAGTGGTCTCTCCACCTGGAGGGGTTTTGCCCTGAGATGTCAGAACGGATTCAAGTTTCTTTCTTTGGGGCTTCGGACGCTAGAGAAAAGGATTGCCTGAAGCCCTCCATGACCTGCCTGAGGGAGGCACGAGGGTTTGCCTGGCGTATCCTTGAAGGCGACGAGGGAAGGGAAAGGGGACGAGCAGAGACAAGGAGTCGCAGGGGGCGAAAGGACCGGGCGGTGCCGGATGAGATTTGCCGGGAAGGAAAAAAATAGATCAGGGAGCTGGAGAGGAGAAAGAACTGCTCTTTGGAGACAGGAGGGTCTGAAATGAAAACGCCCAAGGGATGTAGTTGTTTTTTTTGTTTGTTTGTTTTTTGTGTTTTTTTTTTTTTTTAAGGAAAAAGGGAGATTTGTTCGAAGGGACACAGCTGAGTGACTCCGGCTGAACAATAAGGACTTGCTTTCCTTGCTACATTTCACCGTCTAAAATTCTCTAGCCTTATCGGGCCAGAAAATACGGATGTCCCCGGGCAGAGGTTGGAGAGGCGGGGGAAGATTAACGAGGGGCTTATTAAAGAGCCATCCGTCAGCTGCTGCGCGCGGGAGATAGCGGCAGAGCAGGCGCAGGACACGCCCGCCGGCCCGCCCCAGCCCCGGAGCGCCGAGAGCCGCCCGCCGCCTGGGTGCTCTCTGCACCTGATCTTCCCAGCCTCCCTGGGTCCTGGGGCGAGGGCGGTGACAGTTTGCAGTCAGAGCAGAGTAGCCGCTTTGGGGAATTACTCCCTTCCCTGCTTGGCTGCGCCGCGCCTTCCCTGCGTTTCTGGGGCTCTCTCCTCTAGACCCTGGGACTTGGTGTTTACCGAGGAAGGGGCGCTGGATTCCTAGACCCAGCCATTTTCCACCGAAAGCCCAGCCCTGCCGCCGGGTGGCCTGGGGGTTTGGCCTTCTCCCCAGCATGGGACGCCCGCCCGTGGAGCGAGGCCAGGGCTGCATCCCTGTGCTGGGGCGGCCTCCGACTGGAGCTTTGTTCTATAAATAGCCCCGTCCCACTCCCACCCCCACCTTCACTCCCACCTCCACCCCCACCCTGCCGCCATTCTGGGCTTAATGGCCCGTTTCGCGCCAGGTCCCTTCGGCGGCCGCGGCGCTCGGCTTCTGCAGCCGTCATTGTCATGCAGCCGGGCAGGCAGAACTGAGCGAGCCCCGGGCGCCCGCCGCAGCCGAGGACAGGGTAGGGGCAGGCTCTGGGTGAGGGCTCCTTACCCGCGGCGCCTGACCTGCTGAGGGTGGGGGGCAGCCCTCATTCACTCCCATCTTGCCCCCTACTGTCCCCTGCTCCTCTGGCTGCAGGCGTTCCACTTCCGCGGGAATAAAAGGTCTAAGTGCTTCTTATGGGGACATACCCGACAAGTTCAGAAAGGGTAAAGAGGAGGGACAGAGTGGGGCTTCGCTGGGTCCGGAAATAGGGAACCAACCCGGAGCTGGCCTCAACTCCCCCTCCCCCACTGTCAGCCAAAGCCAGGAGGGAGAGCTCCTGGGGGCTACAGTCCTCAGAGTTTCCTCCCCGTTTCTGCTCCCCACAATCCAAGGTAGTCTGTTGAAGGGAAATTGCCTTGGGCTAAAATGCTCTGCTTTTGGGGCCACAGGTTAGGAGGCTTCCCATTAGGTTTGATTCTGAAAGAAAACAAAACACTAAGAGGATTTATTTTCCATACCTTGAGACAACTTTGGCTTTCCATTTTAAGCTAGTGGAGGCAGAGTGCAGTCTTTCGTGTTGGCCGTAGGTAGGTCCACAGCTCCCTGCCTTCCTACACACACACACACACACACACACACACACACACACCCCTCCCTTCATCCCTGGAGGGATGGACCTGGAGGGTCCCTTCTTGACTTGACACCATCCAGGTTGGTTTGCCCTTTCACATTAAGAGAGCAGAGGAACTCATGGTCCTCTTCCCATTTCCAAACCTATTATCCTGGATGACTCTCAGAAGCACCCTCAGTGCCTTGCCAAAATATTCAACCCCCACCTACTCTCCCCCTGCCCTTCCCCAAAAGCCACGGAATGAAGCTGCAAGGAAGGTCCTGGGCCCCACTAGTGGTAGGTACCCTTAGCTCTGGAGGCAGAATCCCCCAGGGAGAGTAATCAGCTAGAAGAAACCCATGGTCTTGCCAAGAGCTAGAAAGTAGCTGTAGGCATGGTGGCATGACCTAAATACAATGAGTTGCAGGGATCCCTAAGTTCTGGCTCCGGGCTCTGCTAACTTCCCAGGGTGTCCTTGGGCTTCCATCACTTATTTCTTACTGCCAATTACAGCCCCTGAACTGTTTTATTTAGCCTACACTGTGTGTGTGTGTGTGTGTGTGTGTGTGTGTGTAATTTTGTATCAAGTGCCAAACCTTAAAAATAGAAAGATTTCAAGTGTTCTCTTTTTCTGGTTTCTCTTGAAAAAAATGGGGGGTGGGGGAACATGGCAGGTGCTGTTAGCCAATGAAAATCAGAAAAAGAGGTCATGGTGGCTCACATCTATAATCCCAACACTTTGGGAGGCCAAGGTGGTAGGATCATTTGAGGCCAGGAGTTTGAGACTAGCCCGAGCAACATAGGGAGACCCCATCTCTACAAAAACTTTTTAAAAATTAGCCAGGTGTGGTGGCCGCATAGCTGCAGTCCTACTACTCAAGAGGATGAGGCAGGAGGATCACTTGAGCCCAGGAGTTTGAGATTACAATGAGCTATGATGGCGCCACTACACTCCAGTCTGGACAATAGCAATAGAGTATGACCCTGTCTCAAACAAACAAAAAAAAAAAACAGAAACAAAAAATGAAAAAGAGCCCCTCCGTCTATGCATATGCAATTCCATGTCATAGCTTGCTGAACACAGAATATGCTGGGCTTCAGCTCCCACATGCCCTGTTGGCCATAGGTGCTTATGCCATGCACAGCTCAAAGCCCCACTTGGCAACAACTGGCTGGAGCCAGGAGCTTTCTAGCTACACATACGTGTGCACACATGCACACGCACATACACATACACACTCTCTCACTGGGCCCCATAAGCCTTTGAGCTTGGCAGCAGGGGTGAGGAACCCGCAGCAGGAGCTCCCCTCAGCTCAGAGGTGGAGTCATGACTTCTCCCCTTGCAGCCGGCCAGTGTGCTAGCACCCAACCAAACAACTGCAGCTTTGCCTCTCCTCTGCTTTCCTCTTTGCCTCTAAGAATGTAGAGCTCTGTGACCAGTTACTCACAGGCTTAAAGTAAGTCCTCAAAGCTGGAGTGTAGAGCAAGAGGGAGTACATTCAGCTTCATTCTCTGGGGCCCCTTCTTACAGGACCCCTTGCTAGCCAGGGAAATTGTCAAGGCACTGACCTCCATGTCATCCACCACCTCTTCATCCTTGGAGAAGCAGCTCCTTCCAGGGCATCTCAGAGCCAAGGGAAGCCTGGATCACCTACCTGTCTGAGGATCCCAGTATTTTAGAAAACAAACACCTTCCTAAACAAAGTGAAAGACATGACAATGTATATTACATGTTTAGACTAGCAAATTAATTGTTTTTAACATAAATTATAATGCAGTGTAAGTGTGCTATTCATAAAATAATTACAGGATTTAGAGAGGATTCTGATTCCTAGTACATTACTGGAAGTGCAGCCCAAGGAATGGGATGCAGGTTTAAAACTGTGTCATAGGGCCGGGCACGGTGGCTCACACCTGTAATCCCAGCACTTTGGGAGGCCGAGACAGTGGATCACCTGAGGTCAGGAGTTTGAGACCAGCCTGACCAACATGGTAAAACCCCCGTCTCTACTAAAAATACACAAATTAGCAAGGCATGGTGGTGGACGCCTATAATCCCAACTAGTCAGGAGGCTGAGGCATGAGAATCACTTGAACCTGGGAGATGGAGGTTGTGGTGAGCCAAGACCATGCCACTGCACTCCAGCCCAGGCGACAGAGTGAGACTCCGTCTCAAAAAAAAAAAGCTGTAGCATGATGATCATCCGTCAGCCTCATCAGGGCATCTCTGGGAGAGCCTGTGTCAAAACCTCAAGCCGAGTTTCTGCTTCCTGCAGCTGCCCAGAGGGAAGGGGCTTCAAGGTGGGGAGACTCAGGGAGTGAGTCAGAAGCCTAACCAGACATCAGGGACAACAGAGTGGCGGTTCAGCTGGGTAGAACCTCACTGCATGAGGCCACATGGGTTTGATCTTTCAAGTCTGGCAAATTCCACAGCTCAATATTCTGGGACGAGGGGAGCAGTCTCAGAGTTCAGGTGCCATCTGATCCTGCATCCCTCTGGCAAATGAGCGCTGGCTCCCGGCTCTGGACTTTGAAGATTTGGAGGAGGAATTCAGGAAGTAGGCAAAGAGATATGGAAAAGGATACAACCCCATCTTTATACCCAAGTGTAGAGCTCTATTATAGTGTATTTACCCCCCTTCTCATGTCCTTTGGGCTTTAGTGATAAATGTAAAAGGTGCTGGGAACAACAAAAAGCTTAGTGCCTCTGCTTTCCCATTCTTCCCTCCAGAAATAGCCCCTGGCTCCCTTGTGTGGGAGGATTCTAATCACCGCAGCCTTCCCATGCATCCCTCCATCTCCCACCCATCACAGTTGAATTGTGTCCTGGGAAGCAAAGCTGAATTCTCCAGATTAACTTGCCTTTTTGCACCTCTTGGGACTTTCTTCCAAGTCTGCCTTGTGACACATGACTCTCCAAGGATCTTGGTATTTACAGAGACAGCTTTGGGGTCACCAGAAGTTTGGAACATTTTTCTCTTTTCAGTGTATTGCCTTTTGGGATAAGACTAAGGCTGAATTGAAGGAGGAGAAGCCAAGGGAAAGAGCAGGTGTGCGGGCCAGGAGCCCCACAGGGGACGGTGGAGATGTGGAGGGGAGTATGCTCTACACTGGCAGGTTCTCCTGCCCTTTTGGCTCAACTCTCCTTCCCCGTTTGCTGCTGGAGTTTGTCCTGCTGGCCTCAGGCAGAAGAACTTTCCACTCCCTCCGAGGGGTGATGAGGCACTGAGAATCCTGCCCTGGGCTCAGATCCCTCCTGTCATCTCTGTGGAGTTCTTGGATGACTATTTTTATTCCAGCATTGGTCACCATCTGGCAGGCTTGTAGGCTCCTAGAGGGCAGGGGATCTGTCTCACTCAGTTTTATCGGTCCCCCATCCTAGATGCTTAGCAAAGTGCTTTTGTACAACAGGTGCTCAATAAGTACTTGTAGAATTAAATGGCAACACATATAAGATTGAAGCTTTTTTTTTGTCTCGCAATACCTTTATTCGAGGAGAGGGGGTGGTACAAGAAAAGCTGCATTCAGGTTTTCATTCAGAAAAATACCACTTACGTTCAACCCTGTGAGCATTACCTGGTGCTGGAGGAAAGTGTCTGCCCGAATCCTCATTGTTGGACCTCACTCCTTCTCCTTCTGCTGTCCTCACCCCTCCTCCTTCTGCTGTCCTCCCTCTGCAGTCCTCACCCCCCTCCCTCTGCAGTCCTCACCCCCTCCCTCTGCAGTCCTCACCCCCTCCCTCTGCAGTCCTCACCCCCTCCCTCTGCAGTCCTCACCCCCCTCCCTCTGCAGTCCTCACCCCCTCCCTCTGCAGTCCTCACCCCCTCCCTCTGCAGTCCTCACCCCCCTCCCTCTGCAGTCCTCACCCCCTCCCTCTGCAGTCCTCACCCCCTCCCTCTGCAGTCCTCACCCCCCTCCCTCTGCAGTCCTCACCTTCCTCCCTCTGCAGTCCTCACCCCCCTCCCTCTGCTGTCCTCACCCTCCTCCCTCTGCTGTCCTCACCTTCCTCCCTCTGCTGTCCTTACCCCTCTTCTTCCCTCTGTGGTCCTCGCTGTCCTTCTTCTGCTGTCCTCACTCTTCTCCCTCCATTGTCCTCACCCTCCTGCCTCTACTGTCCTCACCCTCCTCCTCTGCTGTCCTCACCCCTCCTCTTTCCTCTGTTGTCCTCATCCTCCTCCCTCTACTGTCCTCACCCTCCTTCTGCTGTCCTCACCCTCTTCCTTCTGCTGTCCTCACCCTCCTCTCTCTGCTGTCCTCACCCCTCCTCCCTCTGCTGTCCTCACCCCTCCTCTTCTCTCTGCCATCCTCACTTCTCCTCTCTCTGCTGTGCTCACCCCTCTTCTTCCCTTTGCCGTCCTCATCTCTCCTCCCTCTGCTGTCCTTGCCCTCCTCCCTGTGCTGTCCTTGCCCTCCTCTGTCTGCTGTCCTCACCCTCTTCCCTCTGCTGTCCTCATCATCTTTCCCCTGCTGTCCTCATCTTCCTGCCTCTGATGTCCTCATCCCCTTCCCTCTGCTGTCCTCACCCTCTTCCCTCTGCTGTCCCCACCCTCCTCCCTCTGCTGTCCTCACCCCTCCTCTTCCCTCCATGGTCCTCACTGTCCTCCCTCTGCTGTCCTCCCTCTCCTCCCTTTGCTGTCCTCACCCTCCTGCCTCTGCTGTCCTCACCCTCCTCCCTCTGCTGTCCTCACTCCTCTTCCCTCTATTGTCCTCACCCTCCTCCCTCTGCTGTCCTCACCCTCCTCTCTCTGCTGTCCTTACCCTCCTCCCTTTGCTGTCCTCACCCTCCTGCCTCTGCTGTCCTCACCCTCCTCCCTATGCTGTCCTCACCCCTCCTCTTCCCTCTATTGTTCTTGCCCTCCTCCCTTTGCTGTCTTCACCTCTGCTGTCCTCTGCTGTCCTCACCTCTGCCATCCTCTGCTGTCCTCACCCTCCTCCTCTGCTGTCCTCACCCTCCTCCTCTGCTGTCCTCACCCTCCTCCTCTGCTGTCCTCACCCTCCTTCTCTGCTGTCCTCACCCTCCTCCCTCTGCTGTCCTCACCCTCCTCCTCTGCTGTCCTCACCCTCCTTCTCTGCTGTCCTCACCCTCCTCCCTCTGCTGTCCTCACCCTCCTCCCTCTGTTGTCCTCACCCTCCTCTTCTTCGGTCCTTGCTCTCCTCCCTCTGTGGTCCTCACCGTCCTTTCTCTGCTGTCCTCACCCCTCCTTGTCCCTCTGCCATCCTCACCTCTCCTTCCTCTGCTATCTTCATCCTCCTCCTTCAGCTGTCCTCACCTCTCCTCCTCCCTCTGCTGTTCTCTCCTCTCCTCCTTCTGCTTATACAGCCCATGAACAGTGCTGGCAGCATCTTCTCTGATTGTGTCCCCTCCTTTAAAGCCCTATCCTGGGGCTGGTCACTGGAGTGGAAGCTGTCCAACTTACTTAATTGTGAGTTCACTGTCACATTCAGAGAGGAGAATGGGCTTCACTTACTGTTTTTCTCTCTTGCATGACTGGGTCTTTGCCACTGATGACACTTGGCACTGCCCCCCCTCCCTGCCTGAAGGTGAGCGGTGCCAGGGCCACTATATTTAAAACGCAGACACTCACTTCTCTTCTCAGAAGAAACAAGAGCCCTGCTTGGAGAGTTAATTCGCTCCGCAGCTGACCCTCAGGGGCTGGGCAGTTTGCAGCACTCTCTCTGAGCAGCTTTTTGTGCCATAGGCTTCTTGCAAAGGACCAACAGCCTGGAAGAGAAGAGTCGCCTTGTGAGTGCCTTCAAGGAGAGGCAGTCCTCCAAGAACCTGCTTTCCTGTGAAAACAGCGACCGGGATGCCCGCTTCCGGCGCACAGAGACGGACTTCTCCAACCTGTTTGCTAGAGGTAGCCCCTGCCCCACTCCTGCCCCATGCTAGCCAGTAGATTTCTTATTTGAGTTTCTTGACTGTTTCCTGCAATTTTACTTCTTTTATCAAGAAATGTCATTATTCTCTCTGAACCCACAAGAAACTGCTTTTCTGACTTTGGGGGAATATAATTGACTCCCTCTCTCCCTGCTGCCCAGGTCTCTATCATTTTGGAAACTGGATGAGGGCAGTCAATAAAAGTCAACTCTAAAGACACTCGAGGGAACAAATATGGATTCATAGACTCAGAGTCGAAGGAACCTTACATATAAGAAAATCTAATGATTTCCTTAATAACATTTATCCTGCAAGACTGGCCACACACATACACACAAAATCACACTGTGGGAAGTTGCATGCTGAGCCTCGTAACCGAGTGTCCTGGAACTTGTTTTCCTTTCGGAGATGTTTCACTAACCCCTGCTGCCTCACAACTCTCGTCTCACGAGGTGCTTTACCAGTCTCTCCCAAACAGCTCACAGGTAGATCCACTGCCATCCCCTTCCATGAACTTCCCACAGGGCCACAGAAGGCAGACCAGAGTGTTAAACAATATGTCCCTAGAACCCTGGAGCTAACCCAGGGAGCCACAGAGAGTATCGTGCACAGTTGCACAGCCTGCCTATGAGCTACAGAATTGGGCCCCTACAGCTTTTTTCCCTGCCTAACCTCTAGCTTGACTACTGCAGAGCCTGAAACCCAAAGTCACCTCTGGATATCTGAAAGTCCAGGCCCAAAAGGATGAGGTCAAGAAAGAGGCAGGGGTTCCCTGTCCCACCTTCTTGAGCCCCATCTTCCAGCTCCAGTTTCCTGTCTAAGGACACCGCCAAGAACCACCCTCTTCAGGGGGGACCTCAGGCTCTACCCAGAGAGGACTTACCCTCTGATGCCAACAAACCAAGCACATCACAACACTAAACCAGATGGACAGGGACACATCTAGTCCCAGGGGAGCACGACAGATGCCCCCTCCATCACACTCCTCACAGATGCCCATTCAACCTGCAGATGACAACCGCAGTTGCAGGTTGTTCAGGACATCTCAGAGCACTTCCTTCCACATCTGAGCAGCCTGTCAGAAAGGCTGTGAACTCCCAGGAAAACATGCCAAACTTATGTGCATGTGCATTTTTCTGGGGTATGTGCATTTTTCTGGGGATGTGGTACATCAGATTCTCAGTGCACATACATATCCCGGAATGAAATCAGGCCTATGCAGATAGCATGATTAATATTAGGGGTCTCTGGGCTGAAGAAATCTAGATATGAGTCAGGTGATAACCCTTCATTGCTCTCCCAAATTCAGATCTGCTTCCGGCTAAGAACGGGGAGGAGCAAACCGTGCAATTCCTCCTGGAAGTGGTGGACATACTCCTCAACTATGTCCGCAAGACATTTGATCGCTCCACCAAGGTGCTGGACTTCCATCACCCACACCAGTTGCTGGAAGGCATGGAGGGCTTCAACTTGGAGCTCTCTGACCACCCCGAGTCCCTGGAGCAGATCCTGGTTGACTGCAGAGACACCTTGAAGTATGGGGTTCGCACAGGTAAGGGGGAGAATCGGGTGGACAGGTAGTGGCAACTCTGCCCTCCATCTCACCCTTGCCAGTTGTAAGGATATCAAACTTGTGTTGGAGGAAAAACACAGCCCTGGTGAGAGAAGGCGGCAAAGCACCCAGTGACCACAAGAACAAGCTTGGGCAGTAACAGTTGGTGGAGGGACCTGACCCAGGCAAAAGTTCATCAGCATATATCATGGTAAAAGTAGATAAAAAAGATAGAAATACTTGGTGCTAGGTCAAGTTCTGTATAAAGAGTTTTCATTCTGGCCAAGCACAATGGCTTATGCCTGTAATCCCAGCACTTTGGGAGGCCAAGGTAGGCAGAACACTTGAGCTCAGGAGTTCGAGACCAGCCTGGGCAACATGGTGAAACCTTGTCTCTACCAAAAAAAAAAAAAAAAAAATATATATATATATATATATATATATACACATACTAAAATTAGCTGGGCATGGTGGCATGCACCTGTAGTCCCAGCTACTCAGGAGGCTGAGGCCAAGAGGCAGAAGCTGCAGTGAGCCAAGATCTTGCCACAGCACTTTAGCCTGGGCAACAGATCGAGATCCTATCTCAAAAAAAGAAGAATTTTCATTCTTGGATTTAGGCTATTCACAACCTAAAGAGAGCAGAATGACCCATCCTCTGCTTCTTTTCTTGCGTCCATTTTCAGGTCTATTTCATTCTGATAAATCGTGCCCTTGCCTGTCCCTGACACTGGGGAGAATTGGGCTATTTCCCCTCCCTTTCTGTATTAGTTTCCTAGGAATGCCTTTATAAATGACCACCCATTGGATGGCTCAAAACAATAGAAATTTGTTCTCTCACAATTCTGGAGGCTGAGTTTAAAATCAAGGTGCTGGCTATGCTCTCTCTGATGGCTCTTGGAGAGGATCCACCCTTGCATCTACCAGGTTCCAGGTGTTGTGGATATTCCTTGGCATTTGTTGGCTTGTAGATGCGTCACTCCAACCTCTGCCTTCACTTCACGTGGCCTTCTTCCTGTGTGTGTGTCCAAATTTCCCTCTCCTCATAAGAATGCCAGTCATTGGATTAAGGCCCACCCCAATCCAGTATGACCTCATCTTAACATGTTTACATCCGCAAAGACCCGATTTCCAAATAAGGTCACATTCACAGGAACCAGGGATTAGGACTTGAACACATCTTTTGGAGGAACACAATTCAACCCATGACACCTTTTACTGGCTAGGCCAAAAAGACACATGCACACGCCTTCTCATTCTACTGCAACTTCTGGAGCTTTGGACACTCTGAGTCACCAAATTCTATTTCCAGTGGGAGTCCTTGAGGATGTCCTCTTGCCTCCTTTTCATGTTCCAGGAGCCCTCTCTAATCAGCAATCCTCATCAAAGCAGTTGCTTTCCAATTACCTCAAGTTCAAGGACTTTGGGGCCTCTGAGATGCTTAGAAACAGCTCAGACTGGACTAAGCCCAGGAGTGACGCAGTGGTTTCTTCTCCCTATAACTCTCTCCACACTACAGTCTGGCTTTCCTGAGCTCTCAGGCAGACAGATCTAGAAGAACTGACCATCCCATCCCTAGCATAGTTGCCACCACAGGGAAAACCCCAAGGTCACAACTGGCAATCCTATGTTCTTTCTTCTTGTCTCTCCTTCTTTATTTTCCCTCTCATTCTTCCTCATCATTTGAAGATAGATTTAAGACTGAGACTAGGAGGCTGGTGGTGATTGAGCTGAGTAAGACTATTGGATGTCAAAAACAAAGTGTTATAATGAAATAATGATGCTGGCCAAAGATGCTTTTTAAAATGAGGAATCCCAGAGAGCTGCTGAGGTCTGCCAACACCACTGGAATAAGTGTAGCTTCATTAAATAACTGCTGGATACACAAGACTCAATTATATGTACAAAGTTTATGTTGTTTGATTTTTAAAGAAAAGCACTCTATCAATTTACAATTAGTTACTTCTCATCTTGGTCAGATGGCTAATCTATTCCTGGTGGAAAACAAATAGTGTTATTTGGCTGCATTTTAAAAAGAGTCAGAATTCCCCAAGTATGTTTAACTTGACTTGCTTTGGTCTGATATTTTGAACTTTGTCAATTTGCTCTACACTTTCTCAGAGAGATGAGAACTACGTCATTTTATTATGAAAGTCCAGAATGGCGTTGTCCCTCAAATACAAATACATGATACATGATTTTGTCATAATATCATCTAATATAATCTACAAAACCAAAGCATCTTGCGGTCAGAGAAAGCACTGACAGGCCTGGCCTGGTGACTCCCACCTGTGATCTCATCACATTGGCAGGCTGGCAGGTGGGTCACGTGAGCTCAGGAGTTCAAAACTAGCCTGGGCAAAACCCCATCTCTACCAAAAATACAAAAATTAGCCGGGCGTACTGGTGTGCACCTCTGATCCCAGCTACTCTGGAGGCTGAAGTGGGAGGATTGCTTGAGCCCGGGAGGCAGAGGTTGCAGTGAGCTGAGATCGCGCCACTGCACCACTCCAGCCTGGGTGACAGCAGGACCTGTTTAAATAATAATAATAAATAAATAAATGAAAGGCCAGGTGCTGTGGCTCACGCCTGTAATCCTAGCACTTTGGGAGGCCGAGGCGGGCGGATCATGAGGCCAGGAGATCGAGACCATCCTGCCTAACACGGTGAAACCCCATCTCTCCTAAAAAATACAAAAAATTAGCCGGGCGCGGTAGCAGGCGCCTGTAGTCCCAGCTACTGGGGAGTCTGAGGCAGGAGAATGGCATGAACCCGGGAGGTGGAGCTTGCAGTGAGCCGAAATTGCACCACTACACTCCAGCCTTGGCGGCAGAGCGAGACTCTGTCTCAAAAAAAAAAGAGAGAGAGAGAGAGAAAGCATTGACTGTTATTAGTCCAGTGTATGAACCCACTTAGGTACTTAGGCTGCAAACATTCATTTTTGTTCCTCAGAGTTGCTTCTTGAAGCAGATATTTGTCTTTACAGAGTTCGCAGTCTTCCAAGCAATGTGAAACCTCCTGCTATATCTCAGGATGCTGGCGCTGATAAAAGCATGCTGTTGCTGCCACGTCAAAACAGCTCCTGGTTGCTGATGTGGAATTTAAGCATAGATAAGGAGCAATAGGGTAAACCCCACAAGTAGCTACAAACAGTAGAAAGTATTTTTTCAAGGATATGAATGCATCAATGGGCTCAGCCAAAATAATGAATTGGGTTTTAATAGTGAAAACATACTGATCTGGGTATAGTCTGTGAAGAGATGATAATGGCATTTAGAAATTTCTCTATAAATTAATAAAAGACTTATTTTAAAAAATGAACCAGCATACAGAGATTTCCCATTAACTAACAGGCACTAGTCAGCCTTCAGCCACAGCAGCTACTTTAAGTGATTTGTAGATATGCTGGACTCCCTTCGTTGTTCTTTTTTAAATGTTTTCTTATGGAAAATTTTAAACTTATACAAAAGTAGAATCCTATAATGAACCCTATATACCTAATGCCCTGCTTTATTATCAGCTTTTACCTGTACCGCCATCCATTCCCCATCACCTACATTACATGAAAGTAAATCCCCAACATAATATTATTGTATCCATAAATATTCATTCATTTTTTTTTCTTTTTGAGTTGGAGTTTCACTCTTGTTGCCCAGACTGTGGTGCAGTGGCGTGATCTCGGCTCACTGCAACCTCTGCCTCCTGGGTTCAAGCAATTCCCCTGCCTCAGCCTCCTGAGAAGCTAGGATTATAGGTGCCCGCCACCATGCCTGGCTAATTTTTGTATTTTTAGTAGAGACGGGGTTTCACCATGTTGGCCAGGCTGGTCTCGAACTACTGACCTCAGATGACCCACCTGCCTTGGCCTCCCAAAGTGCTGGGATTCCAGGCATGAGCCACTGCGCCTGGCCCAATATTCATTCTTAAGAATTTTTTTTTTTAAATCCACAATGTCACTGTCATACCTGGAAAAAAATTTAAAGCTCCTTAATGAAATATTTAGTCAGTTTTCAAATTTCCAGTTGTATCATGAGCATCATAAATGCTTTAATTTTGTCAAACTAATTTGAATCAGGATCCAAATAAGTTTCTTACATGCAATTGTTTGCCATGTCTCCTAATCAAGGGATCTCCCCCTCCAACCCTTCTTTTTTTTTTTCTTGTAGTTTATTTGTAGGAAAGCTTTACTTTAAAAAATAATTCTTTCCTTCTCCCTCTACCTGAATTTAGGCCATGAGCGGCCCAGCACCGTATCTATCATCTGTTATTTTCATCCAACATAGAGAATTGAAATTGAAATTGAAACTTTTTACTTAATAGAAATTCTGGTAGATATAAGATTTGGGGGCTCAAGGTTGTAACCATAAACTAAAAATAAGATTTTGAAGGACTTTGTGTCCTTTATATTTTAATTGACAAAGAGATACTGTTTCACTTTGTGTTAATCTCTCTTTGTCCATCTTTTGTCTCTGCCAAACTGTATGGTTTTGATACATTATCAAATACTGTGACTGCATTTATTTACCATTCAGTCTTGTCTTAAAATGAAGTGTATATTGTTAAAAGTTTTTAAATGGATATTGCATATATATTTTAATGACTTTCAATAAAATGTGTTGTTTAAAAAGACCTCAGATTCTGTTGGCAATGAGCCAAGTCGAGTAACATGGAATCATTTCACTAGGATAGTCCACATGAATATCTAGAATATGGCCCCATACTTAAACTAAGTTTACCAGTTATGCTTCTTTTAGTTTTCTCTAAAAACCAGTATCATTTTGTGAGGGCTCTTAAGATGCAGAGGTTGGTATCTTCTGATATAAGAAGTCATAGTCCAGATGTTCTGAATCACATCTAGGGAAGAATAAAGATTCTCAGAGAGGAGAGTTAGACCAGGAACATTCTAACACTAGCTCTCTGACCGTTTTTGTTTTTGTTTTTTTCAGAAGCAAAGGCAATTTCCACTGGAAACACAGCAGTCAGCATATCTTTCTAACACCAGTTCCCAGCCACACGTCCCTAGATAATCTATTGCGTTGACTCCTTCCTGACAGCTGAGCCAAGCCTGCTGATGTGGAGTTGAGTTTTCCATTGAATGCTAAGTTGGCAAAAACTTGGCAACAATCCTGAATTTGCTGAGAGCAAAGCCTGTTAAAGCATACTGTGGGTTGCACAGGGATTTAGAGTTGTGTAGCAAAAACAATTACCTCACCAACAACTCAATGAGTGAAATAGGCTGTGACTGCCCATTTCACAGAGGAGAGCTAGGTTATCTCAGCCATAAATTTAATCTGAAGGTCACCTGACTATATATATATTGGCAAAACACATCGAAACACAAAACACTGGAAAGCATGATTTGTTTCATGATATTAGATGTTATTCTTTAAAAGCATGATGCTTTAGAAACATAGAAGTTTGGGGGACATCATGAATGTTAATGGTTGGTATGGGGTGGGTCAACTTGCCCTTCCTTCTTCAATATCCTTGAGCAGCCTTATTTGACATATCACTGGGATGCAAGCCCCATCAGTGTGACCCAGTGGGGCAGGCCGTTTGCCTTGAAGATAGGTTGAGAAATCTGCATTTGTCTTGATGCTTTTCTGTTTCCTCTCTAGGTCATCCTCGATTTTTCAACCAGCTCTCCACTGGATTGGATATCATTGGCCTAGCTGGAGAATGGCTGACATCAACAGCCAATACCAATATGTAAGTCCCATACGTTTTCATATAAGCGACCCTGATGTATGACTACGGCTTGTTGCTTTAAATGTTCAATTCCAGTGGTTCTATTTTATTAAAGTTGCCCTGGTCATTTTTTCTCTTAAAATCTTTAGGTTTAATCATAGTTCTGATTTAATGGTAAATACTTGATAAACTATTGTTGAATTTAATAATGGAATTTAAGAAGAACATGGTCATGAGAAATAATAACTCTGACTTCCAAAATGTAGTGTTGAAATTTCATGTTAAAAGATCCATTTCTCTTAATGTGTGTATCTAAAGAGGTTATGTTTTGAGGTATGATCTTGGTTTTACCTTTTTCTACCCAAGCACATTGGTCCTTATCATTTAGATCATATTTCTTCCATAATTAAAGCAGCCATAAACCACAAATCAATTTGATCAACCTACTGCTTAACTAAAAATTCTAAAACAAAATTCAGCCAGTACTGATACAGTATATATTCTTTTCAAAATAAGTGATTGTTTTTCTAAACGTGACATTGTTTTCATACTTGTTTGTATAGGCAAAGCCTTTCTTTGTTTCTAAGTTCTTGAAAATTTACATGAAACTGACTCTAAGGTCCTGTATGGTATGGGCACAAGTTATACCTGGGTAGTCTTATAGCAGTCACCCCAAATTTTTCTCTACATACATGTGCTCTCTTTTAAGAAAATGTCAGATTACAAATCGATGGAGGGTCATCAGAGTACTGCCTTTGCTCTCAACACTACTGACAATGTTTTACCAGTATCTATACATCCAGACAATGGCACCACATTCTATTAAAGTATCCAAAGGAAAACAATAAAACAAATTATCTTATAATAATCTTAAAACAACTACATAAGAATTATATGGGTGTCCGTCACTGTGGAAATATTCAGAAAATAGCCACTCACTTTTTAAGTTCATAGAAAAGTAGATTCCAAGAAATGAATTTAGGTGAAAGGGTAGGATTGCTTAAAATGAGAAATTCCATTTGATATCAAGATAGAATGTAAATTATTGAAGTTTAAGGTATTCTGTTTTTCTTAAACTGCTCTCAGCCAGAAAACCTGAAGGGCATTTAAAATTATATAGTGACCCATGTGTATTCTAAAGCTATTTAATGCTGTGACACAAAATACGTAACTATATTCAGAAAAGTTTCTATTAATTAAGAATTCCTGTTTTCTTGGCTAATTTAAAACAACAGTGACAAATTTTAAAGAGCAAATGTGACAAGTGAAGCCTTTGGTGCTAAAAGGCATAAAAGATTAAACTGATCGAAAAACTAAAATGATTTTCATGCTCCCTCCTTGCAAGTCATGCTTAGCTTCATGGAGTGTCCATGTTGGGTCACTGAGATTTGAAAGGGCCAAGAGGAATACAGGTCAAAGATACAGTTGCTTGGAATTTGAACAAAAAGCTCCATTTAGCAATCTTTACCGTATTGTGATTTTTGAGATAAAAATATACCAGCCAGCACAGACATCATAGTAAAGTTAATTATAGTTTGAGAAAAGACATTAATGCTTAATTGTAGTATCTAGCACTAAGGAACAATTTAAATTAGGAAATATAGTTGTTTTTAACTCAACTATTTGGAAAATAAGTGAGAAAAACAGAGTAAAAAATACATATCTATTAAAATCCAAGTACCCATATTAATATAGGCCCTGAATTTACTCAGCACCTTTAAGTGTGTGTTCTGCAGGGCTCTCAGCTGCTTTTTCCATGTATATATATGTCTTCAGTCTCAAGGTAAATAAGGGACCTCCCCCCTTTCAACCACTTATGACCAGATGTTCCTCAACCAGAAAAATCCCACAAATTCTCCTTTTTTGGCATGTGTTCATAAAACCGAAGTCTTTTACTCTTCTCTTAGCTCAGCCGCAAAACACTAAAATGTGTCCCAGCCATCTGAGGTCAAGGCCAATCCAACTAAATGACATGTAGTAATTGCAGCTGTACTGAATGGGAGATATTTATAAAATATGATCTGATTCCAACAGATCGATAGAGAAAGTTATTTAAAATAGCAAAATAGTTTCTGTCAGTTCTAGAGACAGGCATTGTCTAAAGAAGTAATAACTATTATCTAGAAATTGTTCTAAGCCAGTTCCCCTGGAAGATCATGAAATGTGGCAGCACTGTCAGGAGCTGAGGCAAAATTTGCTCCCTGTGACAATTCCTTCTCCGATTGGGAACAGTGTTCAAAATAAGTCTGGGAAAGAATGGCAAAAGGATCTTTCTATGGCAGTGCAGGATTTATTTAGTGATAATGCCTGGTTTTTGGTCCTGTACTCCCATTGAGTTTAGGTGACAGCTGACATAGAAAATAAGAATTATATTCCTCAGTCATAGCCTCTTTAAATGATCCAATAACCTGACTCAGGTGCAAAGTGCAAGGTGTCTGACTATTAGAATAGAAAGACCATAGGTTGGGCGCGGTGGCTCATGCCTGTAATCTCAGCACTTTGGGAGGCCGAGGTGGTGTGGGTCACCTAAGGTGGGAGTTCGAGGATGGTGAAACTCTGCATTTACTAAAAACACAAACATGAGCTGGGTGTGGTGGTGGGCACCTGTAATCCCAGCTACTCAGGAGGCTGAGGCAGGAGAATCGCTTGAGCCTGGGAGGTAGAGGTTGCAGTGAGCTGAGACTCTGCCACTGCACTCCAGCCTGGGCAACAGAACGAGACTCCATCTCAAAAAAAAAAAAAAAGAACGTCTGTGTCCATGCCTTTATACCTGCTTTTGCACATAGCTTTGCAGTATATTCTTCTTCTAAGCAACAACTCAGTGAAGATCCAAAAAAAACTTCATAAATGTGTAGTTGTCCAAGGCACCTACAGCTCTTTTCTTCCAAAACAGGGCCACCAAGCACAATTGTGCAGGTTGAGCAGGGCCTGAGTAAATAACAGCCTGCCCTCAAACATCTAATGGCAATACATAATCTTAATGGCAAGATCTATCATAACCCTTTGCTACGAGGTTATGATTTCAACCATCTAGCACTTTATTTTCATAGAAAATATCCAGGAGAAATTCTCTATGGGAGTTATTCATCATTTTACACCACTGGGCAGGTCATTAGAGAGGAGCCTGCGGTAAGCAGTTCTCGTTTGTCATGGAAAAGCAGCTGTGACATACGTAGACTTGGAATTCTGATGAAACACACTAACTTGGAGATCTTAAAACAAATCACTGAATTTCTCTGAACCTCAGTTTCCTCATCAGGAAAATGGAGGATAATAGTATCCATCCTACAGAGTGGTTCTGAAGACTAAAAATGGCTCCAGTCCTAAGTGCCTAGTGTATACAAGGTACAGTGTGTGCACCTAGGAAAGGCAACCACCGCACAGTCACTGTTGCTATGTGAGACCCTCCTGACTCTTTTATTTCCGTCTCTCATCATCTGGATAGTAGAGTGTTTCCCTAAGCTCCCCTCAGCTGTGTTACCTTTTAAAGTGAAGATGTGCTACCTGCCACATCTTTTAGGAGAAGAGGTCAAGAGGAGTATCAGGATAGAGTCAGCATGGAAGATTATTTCTCTCATTAAAGAAGTTCCCCATTTGACAGTCACTAGGGATCCAGATTTTGTGTGCCTTTCTAATCCCTATTGTAGCACATGGCTCCCATCCTCAAAGTTGCATTATGGTACAGGCTGGCTGCTGGAGCTCCAGCCACCACTCCTGTGTTCCAGAACTCAGAAAGGAGGGAGGGAGGGAGGGAAGAACGAAGGGAAGGGGAGGGGAGGGGAGAGTAGAGGAGGGGAGGGGAAGGGAGGGGAGAGGAGGGTAGGGGAGGGGAGGGGAGAGGAGGGTAGGGGAGGGAAGGGACAAAAGAGACATACTCCTTTTTGATTTAAAAAAAAAAAAAACCTTCTCAGAAGTCTCATACATTTCCATAAAGCCTCTTTAGCCAGAACTTAGTCCATGACCACACCAAAAAAGGGTAGAAAATATAGTCTTTGATCTGAGTGAACAGCAACCCTAAATAAAATTTAACAAAGCAAGGGAAAATTGATATGGCTAGCAACAAGCAGACTCTGCCACACAAGAACTACAGCTTGTTGACAGTCAATTTGCCTTCGCTCTGAGTGAACCCCTCTGGGAAGGTGAGTTGAACCCCTGAAAAAGGGCTGACTCACTTCCCGACTTGGAATATAGACATGCTCAGAATGCTCCTTTAGTGTCACTCCATAAACGCCACCATCCTACTGTTTTAAATCTTTACTTCCAATCCTATGTTCTTATGCTTCAACCCAGAGCTTCTGGCAGGTTTAGTTTCCAGTTCTGACTCTGAAATGTAATCTTGTACTTTGACTTTAGCATCTAACCAGCTTCTTCTGAATTCATATTTGACCTTTGATCTCTTGACTTCATTTGCTTTCATCAGTCACTTAGGAAAAGGGTACCCAACCAGGAGTCCAGGTTGCAAAAGAAGAATCTCCTATAGTTCTATACAAAAGGATATGCCTATCTTCATTTTTTTACCTGGAGAGAGGGACTACAGATTTCCTAGGATTCCCAAAGGGGTCTGCGATTCCAATTAGGTGAAGAACCACTGGGCACAGTGGCTCACGACTGTAATCTCAGAACTTTGGGAGGTGAAGGCGGGAGGATCACTTGAGGCCAAGAATTGAAGACCAGCCTGGGCAACATAGTGAGACCTCCATCTCTACACAAAATTAAAAAAAAAAAAATTGAAAATAAAAAATTTTTAAAAACTGTTTTAGGTGAACTACAAGGCCTTCTTTAAGGCTGTGGGTGCAACTGCACAGATTGTAAACATGGCCCAGGATGGGGCGGCAGGGTCAGAAGAGGTGTCAGGAATGAAGAACATCATGACAGCCCATTTGTCAGGCCTGGCTGTGGATCAGCAGCCATGGACTGATATGCCAGCTTTCAGGAGAGAGTGTCAAGACTAAGCTCATGAGTCAGGAAAAGAGTGGAAAATTGGTCCTTTGGACTCAGGCGGGAACTATCAAACAGGATGCCGCTAAAGCCAAGAACCAGATGCTAGATTCATCCTAGTAGGTTTCCTCCCCAAGGTTGAGAATGGTGTCTTCTAATATCTTAGTTTCCTTAGTACATAGGATGTCACCTGGTGAGAGAATAGTCATTCAGTAAGTATTTGTTGAATAGAACTGAAAGAAAGTTTAGGAATCAGGTACCTGACATAGATAAGGAACCTGAAATAGATGAGATCATGATAAACTCTCTAGACTCTTCCTCCTAATCCTGAGAGTAATGGCCATGTTCCTGGTCCTTGGGGAGGCTAATTCATGCAAACCTCGGGCCTAATTAGTTTTAAATCTGAAGCATGGAGTGGGACCTATGCCTGATATTCAGTCCCATTCCCTCTCCCGTGTCCATGTGGTTCCTGCCTGGCCAACATTGACTTGACCCTAAGCCAACTTTCATCCAATCTTTGATATGGTTCTGATATTATGGTATGTGATTTCACTTGTTCCTTGCCTTACCCCAGAGAGCTTTCTTATATAGTACTGGAGATTCTAGCACATACACTGCCACCATATCTCCTCGCCATGCAAACACTTTTGTCATGTCAACATTTCCAAAAACCAGTGGAACCATTAATAACACATTTGTTCAAGAATGGTTAAAAGCCCATCATGAGTTTGCCTCTTGGTACACTTGGCAGCACAGGCTAAACCAGGAATCCTTCTCTTCTTCTTCCTTTATCAGGCCATCAGACATGAGGGAGTGTTGGTTGCTACGGTGATGGGGCTCAGAGCAGAACCAAAGCATGATTGTGACCTCCAGAGGTGATGGTAACTGCACACATGGTTTCCAAGGGTCTTCCTCCTAAATTTCCAGGGGCCTCCCAAGGAAAATGGACATATTCTTTTTGGAAATAAAATACTTCCACCAACATATCTGAGGATCCTTCAGGATCTTTTTGTCTTCTTTTACCTCCATGTGATTAATTCGACTGCTTTTTTCATCCACAATTAAAACTTAGTAGCTTCACCTGTGTCTTATGTACAACAATCGTTATCTCATCCTTACAAATAGCCTTTCCTCACATTAAGCAAGCAAGAATTCCCATTAGTCTTCAACATTAGCACTTGGCTCAAACACCCTAACCAGCGATAAAGCTTCCCTATGTCACTTAGCTGAGTCAGTCTAGGCATCTCTTTTCAGTGAGGATGATCTGAGCCCAGCCCACAGACTCTAATGCTAAAGAATGCCAAGCGAAAACAAGAAAGACAAAGAGCCTCAGAGCTTAGTAAATACCTTTTTGTTTTCTGGCTTAATTTTCTGCAGACAGACCTTCCTTGATTTTTTCTTAGGCTCCACGTTTGATCTCACGATCTTGTTTCAATGATTAGTCTACCAGACTATGCCTCTGTGTTGAATTGCTTTGAAAAGAGCATTGCTTGCTACTTTTAAATCAGTTTGTTAGAAGACAAATGTAACCTGCCAAGATATCTGATGCCCACAGCTAGCTGTGTATGCCAGTTCACCGTCTTCTTGTTATTTATAATTTGTAATTAGAAAATCATCACTTAGAATTATTCTTGACAGATATTGACTTCAGAGAATTATAGAAACATAGCTGTCCTTGAGGATTATTAGTAGAAAAACCGTGTAGATAATTATATTGAGATCTTTAAAACCTGGGTCAATATTTCCAATTATCTTCACAGTTAGCTTTCAGATGTTTACATTATTTTTAAAAGATAGACTTTGGCTCTGGCTTTTATATATTCTACAAGTGTGCAACTGGCAGTCAGTTTTTTTTAAAGAACAAATTGTAAACCAATTTTACGTAGAACTTGGAATGCTTTTTTCAATTAACATTTGCATTGTCCTACAATCTTAGAGGTAAAAGGGACTCAGAAAAGTCATTTTCTTTCCTTCTATTCCTCTGGGTGGACCATGCCTAAGACATTTCATTCAGATTAGAATCTATTTTGTTGGTGAAGTATCACAGGGCTGGCACTTCCACCACCTCTCTCAGTAACCCAGGCTGGTTTCTGACATTTTATGATTGGCAACTTAATGCATTTCCAGGAAATGAATCGTGTTAGTGGTTTTGAACAGCATTTTTTTTTTTAAGAACCCAACTACAAATATTAAACCAATCCTCTGTGTTCCTAAAATAAATGGTTTGACTTCTTTATTTTCTTTCATCCTTTTTCTTACCACCTTTCCAGGTTTACATATGAAATTGCGCCAGTGTTTGTCCTCATGGAACAAATAACACTTAAGAAGATGAGAGAGATAGTTGGATGGTCAAGTAAAGATGGTGATGGGATATTTTCTCCTGGTAGGTTTCTCTTCTCTTCCTCTTCTCAAGGTTTGGGATTCTCAAGAATACAAAATATGAAGTAGGTTTGTAGAAGAATAATGCCTTAAAATTTTTTTGGATACTCCGACTTGCTATTTTTTTCAAGATGAAGACTAGCAAAAATGCTACATTCTGTATGAATTAACTAACAAAGCCTATGCATAAATCCATAAAAACTGACAAAGGCTGTGTCTAGATCATGCTAAAGAATCCCCCCCCCCTTTTTTTTTTTTTTTTTTTTTTGAGACAGGATCTCACTCTGTCATCCAGGCTAGAGTGCAGTGGTGTGATCTTAGCTCACTGCAGCCTCGAACTCCTGGGCTCAAGCAATCCTCCTGCTTCAGCTTCTCAAGTAGCTGGGACTATAGGCATGTGCCACCATGCCCAGCTGTTTTAAAATTTCTTTTCTAGAAACAAGGTCTCACTATTAAACAACTCCATTGTGTCAACAGCAGTTCGATTATGCTGGGGATCAGTGAATCAAGATTATTAATTAATTGATTTATTTCAGTCAAAATAGTATATCTACTTTGACTCTCTAGCTTGAAGTAGATAAAATAAGAATTTTTAAAACAAGGATAGGTATTCTGATGGTGTCAGAGACAGTGTGACTGTGTACAAGGGGAAAAGAATACATAAGAATTGCAGTTATCTAGGTAATTCAAGCAGGCCAAAATTTGCCTAAGTTTAATTGTCAGATAATTAATGTAAAACTAACTAGTTTGTGTTGGCCAAACATACATAGTTATGTCAGTTCTCCTTGTGTCTTTATTTAGGTAAACATGAGTTTGTTCTTATTTTAATAAACTTAGAGTTCTCCTAAATGACTCAGTAACAGTTGGGCTGAAGAGAGCACCTAGGCAGGTAACCAAGAAATATCATTGTTTCTTTCTGTAGGCTCCATTACTCTTTCTTTCTCTGTCTTTCTGAACTCAGGGAACAGATTCATCTTTGTTCAGTAAATAGACTGAGCAGAAAGTAAAGCAGGAAGGATATAACTCACCTATCCCTTTGCAGCCACTGATGCAGCTACCTCTTATATTTCTGTCTAGACTTCAGGTGGAAAGGGCACTGAAGTACATGAATCACCTCCAGCCAAACTGCCTAGATAGCTTTGGTAATAAGTGTGACTACTTGTATTCCCAGGGTAAAGGGTCCAGTGGGAAGCCCCAGCAATAGGGAAGCCAGCAAAACCTATCAGGATATTATCCTTCCGCTTCCTGACCTCCCTTGTCTCTTGAGACACCAGCTCAGCGTTCGTTTTTAGAAACAGTAATGAAAGAGCCTCAACACCTCCCAATATGTCCGCTTGCTGACAGGGGGCGCCATATCCAACATGTACAGCATCATGGCTGCTCGCTACAAGTACTTCCCGGAAGTTAAGACAAAGGGCATGGCGGCTGTGCCCAAACTGGTACTCTTCACCTCAGAACACGTGAGTCGGGGATGCTTTCTCATGGATAGAGGTGTTTTTCAGGGGACTCTCCAACTTCTAACCTCGAGCCTCTGTTTGTTGCAGAGTCACTATTCCATAAAGAAAGCTGGGGCTGCACTTGGCTTTGGAACTGACAATGTGATTTTGATAAAGTGCAATGAAAGGTAGGCAGGGAAAGTGAATATTAGGTTCTTGATGTATTAAATGTGTTCATCTGTTAAATTTGTTTTATTGTGCTTAAAGACAGGCTCAGTACAGTGTGCCAAGCTGCTAATGGTCTGTTGAAAATAACCGATTAAATTGCTTTTTGCTGCTGCTAAAGTTTTTTTCATGTGCAATCTCATTGATTCTTCATTTTAATTTCCCTCCTTTTCCAATAATTATAGGGGGAAAATAATTCCAGCTGATTTTGAGGCAAAAATTCTTGAAGCCAAACAGAAGGTATGTACTCTGTGGTGCATCTAAACCCTAGTTTAAAAATACCTTCTTTCTGCTCTAGACAAAAAAGTCCTTGATAATATGAGACAATTTTCTTGTGCTTCTAAAACTCTATTCTTAGATATTTGCTTATTTCCAACTTGTAAAATAATTTGGTTTTAAAACTGTGTCTACACAATATCAGGGATTTTTTAAACAATGAAAAATTCGGTCATTAAACTATTTGTCCTGTCGTCATGGTGCCAACTGATTGGTTTGATGTTCTTCAATAAATCAACTCCCTGAGCATCATGAAGATATAGCCTAATTGAACTTTTTACTTACTACTTGTTGGGTATTATCTCATTTTAACAAATGCCATTTTAGCTTAGGATTCTGTTTAGCAAAGTGCTTCCATGCCCTGGCAGATGGCCCATGGTACTTGGCAAATCCAGCCTCAACAAACTCTATTAAACAAAAAACTCATAGAACAGATGTATCCACAAGTCAGTGCCAGGTAGCTGTCAGGCCACTTACCAACACATGGTTGTTTTGGTTACATTCTTATACCTCCTTCTCTAATTGTAGTTATTTGCTGGGGTCTTGGCACAGGAGGTGGGTCTAAGTGTTGTAAAGACTGAGCAAGGAACAGAGGTGGAGCTGAGCTTCACAAAAGCCTAAGAGGCAGGGCTGGCATAGGGGGTTACGTCTGTAATCCCAGCACTTTGGGAGGCTGAGGCAGGAGTATCCCTTGAGCCTAGTAATTCAAGACCAGCCTGGGCAACATAGGGTGACCCACATCTCTACAAAAAATTTTTAAAAATAGCCAGGTGTGGTGGTCCACGCCTATAGTCCCAGCCACTCAGAAGGGTGAGGTGGGAGGATTGCTTGAGTTGGAGAGGTAGAGGCTAAAGTGAGCTCATGATCGTGCCAGTGCACTCCAGCCTAGGTGACAGAACAAGAACCTGTCTCGGGAACAAAGAAAAGCTTAAGATTCACAGATTTCCCCAAATTTGTCTTAGATCTATTACTCTACTCCTTCATTTATTTTTTATTTATGTCAACATTTCACCATGTCCACTGTTAGTGAGTGTATCAGCTTTCACAGTGTATAGACCTTTTTTTAAACAATCAAACCCCACAATGTTTCAGTATAATTATTATATCAATACACTTAAAACAACATAACCTCTTAAAAGAATGATGCTATTCAGAACTACCTGACCATCATTCCAATATATTCAGAACTACCTGACCATCATTCCAAACACTTACTATTACTCTTTCCTGCCTTATTTTTTGCCATAGAAATTATTGTTACCAAACATATTGTATATTTTGCTTATTTAATTTAGCTTATTATCTGTCACCTGCCACTAAAATGTAAACTCCGCAATGACAGAATTCTTTATCTCTTGTGCTCACTGCAGAGTCCCTAGTATCTGTGGCAGGGCCTGGCACATAAAAGGCACTCAAAAAATATTTGTTGAATAAATGAATGAATGAGTGAATGAGCCAACAAAACACTACTAGACGTAGTATCTGGTAACACATAAGCTTTGCCAATTACTGTTAGAAATAAATGTTATACAATCCTGCTTCCTGTGGAAATCAGCAAATGAGAAAGGTTAAAAACACTAATCAGTCTGTATCTGTCTTACCTTGTAGGGATATGTTCCTTTTTATGTCAATGCAACTGCTGGCACAACTGTTTATGGAGCTTTTGATCCGATACAAGAGATTGCAGATATATGTGAGAAATACAACCTTTGGCTGCATGTAGATGTAAGTGCTATAACTCAGAGAGGCCAGTCCATGTCGGGGATAGAGGCAGCTCTTTTTTATGATTTGCCTCAAGCTTCTCTCCACGCCCCAGCCAGCCCTCTCTCCACACCACATTAGTTCCAGTTCTTGTCTGGACTCTAGCCAGCCATTCACAACTGGTACACACCACAGACATGGAACATCCTCTGGGACTCATCCAGTTCCTTACTAGTCGATTGCTGTCTTCTGTGTTTCATCCTAGAATATGGTCTCATTGCCTTCCCAGGTAGCTTTGTTGGGACAAATGGCTACAAATGATTTCAGAGTGAAAAAATAGAAGATACAACATACAGAAAGTGGCCATGAATGTGAACCCTCAGCTACCTGCCTTCAGTCCAGTCATCTATGACACGTCTCTTAAAAAGAATATATCTGGCCGGGCTCTGTGGCTCACGCCCGTAATGCCAGCACTTTGGGAGGCCGAGGCGGGTGGATCACCTGAGGTCAGGAGTTTGAGACCAGCCTGGCCAACGTGGGTAAAACCTATCTCTACTAAAAATACAAAAATTAGCTGGGTATGGTGGTGGGCGCCTATAATCCCAGCCACTCTGGAGGCTGAGACAGGAGAATCGCTTGAACCTGGGGACGGAGGTTGCAGTGAGCTGGGATCATGCCACATCACTCCAGCCTGGGCAAACGAGCGAAACTGTCCTAAAAGAAAAAAAAAAAAAGAATATCTGCTACATTTCAGAAAAATAAGGCAGTATTTGAAAGGCATTGTCAACTAAGAGACTTAATCCCAAATTTTCCCAGAAACACAAAAGATGCATTTTCTTTTTTTTTTTTTTTATTATTATTATTATACTTTAAGTTCTAGGGTACATGTGCATAACGTGCAGGTTTGTTACATATGTATATTTGTGCCATGTTGGTGTGCTGCACCCATCAACTCGTCAGCACCCATCAACTCGTCATTTACATCAGGTATAACTCCCAATGCAATCCTTCCCCCCTCCCCCCTCCCCATGATAGGCCCCGGTGTGTGATGTTCCCCTTCCCGAGTCCAAGTGATCTCATTGTTCAGTTCCCACCTATGAGTGAGAACATGCGGTGTTTGGTTTTCTGTTCTTGTGATAGTTTGCTAAGAATGATGGTTTCCAGCTGCATCCATGTCCCTACAAAGGACACAAACTCATCCTTTTTTATGGCTGCATAGTATTCCATGGTGTATATGTGCCACATTTTCTTAATCCAGTCTGTCACTGATGGACATTTGGGTTGATTCCAAAAGCAACGGCAGCAAAAGCCAAAATTGACAAATGGGATCTAATTAAACTAAAGAGCTTCTGCACAGCAAAAGAAACTACCATCAGAGTGAACAGGCAACCTACAGAATGGGAGAAAATTTTTGCAATCTACTGATCTGACAAAGGGCTAATATCCAGAACCTACAAAGAACTCAGACAAATTTACAAGAAAAAAACAAACAACCCCATCAAAAAGTGGGCAAAGGATATGAACAGACATTTCTCAAAAGAAGACATTCATACAGCCAACAGACACATGAAAAAACGCTCGTCATCACTGGCCATCAGAGAAATGCAAATCAAAACCACAATGAGATACCGTCTCACACCAGTTAGAATGGCAATCATTAAAAAGTCAGGAAACAACAGGTGCTGGAGAGGATGTGGAGAAATAGGAACACTTTTACACTGTTGGTGGGATTGTAAACTAGTTCAACCATTATGGAAAACAGTATGGCGATTCCTCAAAGATCTAGAACTAGATGTACCATATGACCCAGCCATCCCATTACTGGGTATATACCCAAAGGATTATAAATCATGCTGCTATAAAGACACATGCACACGTATGTTTATTGCGGCACTATTCACAATAGCAAAAGATGCATTTTCACATGTGTGACTGGGTGTATTTTTTTTTTCTTTCTCTGCACATTTTCTTAGGGATTTAACTTCACACAATTGGCTAGTAGGATAATCTGCCTTGCCACTGAACTAATGACTAACAAAGGCTGTGTATCATGTGGCATCCCAATTATTCAGTAAACATGCATCATGGTACCCACAAAAATGTCTTCTTGTTATATAAGCTGTTGTGAGACCTCCAAACCCAGCAGGAACTGCTGCTTTTTGAGTTTTTCAGGAGCTGTTAGTATTCTGCTCTGGGAAGAACCAGACAGCAGGCCTCAGTTTTTTGGGCAGCTTCCAGAGCCACCCGGAGGGGGATTCACTGTGTTGGCTTTCCACAGCACATTGGGCTATTAGGCCATTGGACCTTTGGGTCTTGGCAGAACAGGCACCTCAGGCTCCTCAGGCTCAGACCTCGCCTAGCTGTATCACTTGTGCAGCTACACTCCAGAGGAACTTTGAAAAAGAAATGACAAGCAATGAAGAATCACAACTGACTGAACAATCAGTGTGGGCTGAACTTTTCAGAGAAACTTATGTTCTTCACCTTGTACTTTCTTGCTCATGTTTTACTAGAAGTGAAAAATGACTAGTTTTAGATTCTTAAATGTCACTGCTCCCCTCTTCCTCTCCTTTCTCTGTCCCCACAGGCTGCCTGGGGAGGTGGGCTGCTCATGTCCAGGAAGCACCGCCATAAACTCAATGGCATAGAAAGGTATGGGCCAGAACTCGCCAGGCCTCCTTCCACCCAGCACATCAAACAGACATGCTCTGATGTCAGCCTGCACTGCCTTGCCCTGATCCCCTGCATCGTATTTCGGTCTAAATTCACTTTAGTTCAGCAGGCATTTGTTGAGCATTTATTGGATGATTTATTTCCCAGTCAAAGGAGTCCTGAAGGAATTCACAATTTAGAAAGAGAGAAAGACACGCCAGGTGTGGTGGCTCACGCCTGTAATCCCAACACTTTAGGAGGCTGAAGTGAGAGGACTGTTTAAGCCCAAGAGTTCGAGACCAGCCTGGGCGACATAGTGAGACCCTGTCTCTAATAACAATCAATCAATCAATCAATCAGAAAGACAAGTAAACAAGTAGTTAGAACACAATGTGATAAGTGTAACAGGAGGCAATTGCAGGTACACAGGTAGGAGAAGAGAGAGACTAACCAGTGAGGGGAATTGGAGGCCATCAGAGTTTGCCAAGGGCACACGAAGGGCCACTGGTTCACTTTCCTCTTCTTCCTCATTAAGCTTACTTCCAGAAAGGGCAGGACACTCAGCTCCTAACTTATTTTCTTTTTTAACTGTTCAAATTCAGTGGATGTTCTAGGCCAAATATGATTTTGACCTGACTCCTAAGTGTTGATCCATAACAAAGTCACAATGATTCATTGATTCATTCCGCATATATTTACTGAGCACCCATCATGAGCCAGGTAGGGGTGGATGTGAATATTCAGTTACCTGTCTTCCAGCCACCTATGGTGCTTTTCTAATAAAAATGCATATCTGATAAATGCAGAAAAATAAGGCAGTATATGAAAGGTGTTATCAACTAAGAGATTTGCCCTCCTGAAGTTTACATTCCGGTAGGCTAGATGTTCATAACAAATATTTAATCTGTCTCATAGTAAAGAAAAATAAAACAGGGTTAGGTAACAGTGAGTGACAAGGCATGCTGTTTCAGACAGGGTAGTCAGAGGCCTTTCTGAGGAGGTAACATATCAGCAGATACTGCGATAAAGGGAGACAGGAAACAAGGATATGTGGAAGAGTATTCTAGGCAGTACGAGTGGCAAGTGCAAAGGCCCTGAGGCAGGACTGTTCTTGGCAAGTGGGAGGATCATCAAAGAGGCCAGTGGGGCTGGAGCAAGGTGGGAGAGGCGAACATGGAGCAGGCAGGGAGAGCACGCCCAGGGCTCCTCCCACAGCCAGGACTCTGGCTTTTGTTACCTCTACTGTGCCTCCCCAAACTTTTGTCTCAGTTTTGAAAGACCATTGTCAACATGGGTGAGACCGGCTCTGTCAAGTGGACAACCTCGTAACTCAGAGGATAATGTAAAAAATTTGGGCCAGGTATAGTACCCTGTAATCCCCGCACTTTGGTAGGCCAAGGAGGGCAGATCACTTGAGGTCAGGAGTTCAGGACCAGCCTGGCCAACATGGTGAAATCCTGTCTCTAATAAAAATACAAAAATTAGTAGGCGTGGTGGTACACACCTGTAATTCTAGCTACGCAGGAAGCTGAGGCTGGGGAATCACTAGAACCTGGGAGGCAGAGGTTTCAGTGAACAGAGATCATGCCACTGCACTCCAGCCTGGGCGACAGAACGAGACTCTGTCTCAAAAAAAGAAAAAAAAAAAGAACTCTGGATGAGCCAGGCCAACTTAACTTTAGATTTCCCAGACAATTTTAATTTTCTGTCTTTGAGTCTAGGAAAACTTAAAACATTTCACACTAGACTTTTTCTTTTCTAACATTTTAAATCACATACGTCTTCTAAAGGAAATTGAATTCATATTATGTCTTATTACTTTCCTTTTGTAGCAGCAAAGAATCACTTACTTCAGACCTTTAGGATATGCAGAAAACCATTTAAGACATTTTATGAGACCTAAATATAATTTTTTAACAACTTGGTAAATGATAGCAACGAGAAATTTGACTAAATTCACTACCATTTAAATATGACCTCACACTGATGCTTTTTAGTGAGCTAAGCACTTAGTTAACTTTCCTTGGAATTTTTCACAGGTCTCTTTCACAAAGGTTTTATTATACACTGAAGGGAAAAGATCTTCAGACCTTCCTCTCTTTGCCTTGAAACACAATGCACATATGCACTAAATTATTTTGTTAGGTCCTTTAACTAAAGGACCTAAGCAGGATGAAGAGGTTGAAAGTTCACGGCAAGGGTTTAGCTCTAGGGAGAGCAGAGGCAGGATGATTCTGAGCCAATTGCTCTATCTAGGGGAAAAGATCCTTCACAGGTATTAAAATGCAGCACCTAGCTATGGGCCAGGCCTTTGAGAAGGAGTCTGCAAACCAATCAAGCAAGTTACCCATGTTTTAATCATCATACATTAGACTTAAGTTGTTTCTGTAATGCTCTAGCTAGTGTGTTCCTTAACCATCTAATTATGTCTGACAGAATGATGCAGTTGCTAGGAGACCATGCTTGTTAAGCTATCATTGCAGCCCAAACTGGCAAAATCACTCTCATTTAGCATTTAAATAATGCTGCTAGGCAGTCAGAGTCTAGACTAGTCCAGTCGAGCCTTGCTTTTAGGTACCACTCTTGATACTGCCCGGTAAGTGGGTAGGTCAGCATCACCAGCCTATAAATGAGAAAGGCAGAAAGAAGCCACTGTGTCTCCTAGAGAGAAGCAGTATAGTGGATGGTTATGAACAATGGCTGTGCAGTTAGAGGCCTTGGACTTGAATCCTGGCTCCAACACTTCCCAACTCTGTGACTTTGGGTAATATATTTAACCTTTCTGCATGTTAGCTTCCCCATCTAAAATATATATAATAACTGTACCTACATTATAGGGTTGTGGTGAGAATTATGTGTGCCAGGTACTCTTATAAGCATTTTACATTTTTTAAGTTATTTTGTCCTTTATTCAATTCTGTGAGGTACACACTTCCCATTTAACAGAAACTGAGGCACATAAGAGTTATATGATGTGCCCAAGCTAACAAATGTCAGAGCCAGGACTCAGACTTAGACAGTTTGGCTCCAAAGCCTGAGTTCTTAACCATGATACCATATTGATATAATACCTGAAAGCTCTCAAAACAATAAGACATATAAGTTATTCATAAATGTTAGCTATTGTTAATAGCAGTTACCTCTAAGATGCAGTCCGCAATGTAATGCTTCGAGACTGCCTGCAAAACATTTGTTTACTACTTGATTAGTCAATTCAGGAGGATAGGCATGAATAATATTTACTGACTTGAATTGGGATGGGTGGTGGTTTCCTCAAGAGAACAGTTGCCTCCTTCTGACTCCTGCACCTTCTTGAAGTCTCATGTGCTTCTTTCAGGGCCAACTCAGTCACCTGGAACCCTCACAAGATGATGGGTGTGCTGTTGCAGTGCTCTGCCATTCTCGTCAAAGAAAAGGTCTGTACTCCCTCCAAAACTATGCTGGAGCCCATACATTCTTTAGAAAGCACGAAAAGAGACACACGTGGGGTCTCTTTGCAGTACTTGTTGGCTGACTCATGAGATTGGCAGCCCCATTGAGAGACTGCTGCTGCTGTCCTTTCCTGCCCTTGCAGCTAACCTGGTTTCTTCTCTTGGCTCTTGCTGGCTACTGCACTTCTTCCTTGATCAGTACTCAGGGTCTGTCAGCAACTGAACCTTTAAGGGAATTATTTAATTGAGTATTCCTTCATATTTGTACCAAAAAAGTGAGAGCAGTTAGGTGAGGCATCCAATCAGTTTTGTCCTCAGTGAGGACTAAAAGCACTCACTGGAGCATACTCAGAGTTCTTAGTATGCATGTGTGGTCCCAAGAACTGAAATAAATGAGACAAAACAACAACTACAAATACCAACTTAGGGCCACAAGGAATGTTGCCCCAAAAGCTGCTGTAAATGGTTGAGCCTCATATTCCCTTCTTCACATGCCTAATAATAGGGCCCTGCCCTCCAAGGCATTGTTGCTCCCGTAAAACTTGTGCACACAGAAGAATTCCAAAAAGTCTGCCTCCAGCCTGTAGGAGCCAGAATCTGCACAGCCTCTTTAGTCCACTCATACGCGGAATCCATGTTCATGTCATAGCAGGTCCTGGAAAGGTTGGAAGACTTTTGCCAGAGTGCTTTTGGAGAGAAAAATTCTTCACAGCATGAAACTATCCCACCCACTGAGGAAGTTTCTATCTCTAACCCCGGCCCCCGAATGCCATAGCACTTCCCAATCTTGAAACAATCCCAGACATCCACGCACATTTCCCCTTAGAGGGATGGCATCTGAGATGGAAAAATCACTTTCTAATCAAAGAGTCAGAGAAAAAGGGATGGCAAGTTTTCCAAGAGTGATTTTAGAAAAGGTCATCAGAACAAGCGTAAGACCTCATAAAAACATCAGAAGAAAGATTGCATATGTCCCCAAGCCTCTCCTTCCAAGCCAGCCTGGTTTTAAAGCCACCCACATCTCTGATCTATAAATGCAGATGCACCCATCTTGATTTGCATGATAGGGTATACTCCAAGGATGCAACCAGATGTGTGCAGGATACCTCTTCCAACCAGACAAGCAGTATGATGTCTCCTACGACACCGGGGACAAGGCAATTCAGTGTGGCCGCCACGTGGATATCTTCAAGTTCTGGCTGATGTGGAAAGCAAAGGTATGAAGGGAATAATTCAGAAAATAGAGCAGAAACGTAATTTGCAGAGACTGGCTGGCAAAAGAGGGGCAAAGATATATCACAGATAATTCACTATATGTGGAATCAATATCTAGATAATTGAATTAACTGTGTTTTCTTTGTGAATGAAATTATTCCTTATGTGAAATTCTCTCTCCTTTCGTTCAGTCTCCTCAATTTGAACTATTATGAAGTCTTAGAACAACTAAAACTTATGCCCAAGATAAGGATTTCCACAGCAATCCTTGGGGATGATGGAATTATTTAGTGCAGGCGTAGAGAAAGAGATTAAAAAAATAAAATTACTGCATTATTCTGAGTAGAACCTTGAATTCTTTCTTTCTTTTTTCTTTTTTTTTTTTTTTTTTTTTTTTTTTTTTTTTTTTTTTGAGACAGAGTCTCGCTCTCACCCAGGCTGGAGGGCAGTGGTGTGATCTTGGTTCACTACAAGCTCCGCCTCCCGGGTTCACGCCATTCTCCTGCCTCAGCCTCCCGAGTAGCTGGGACTACAGGCGCCAGCCACCACGCCCGGTTAATTTTTTAAAAAAATATTTTTAGTAGAGATGGGGTTTCACCGTGTTAGCCAGGATGGTCTCGATCTCCTGACCTCATGATCTACCCGCCTCGGCCTCCCAAAGTGTTGGGATTACAGGCGTGAGCCACCACGCCCGACCCCTTGAAGTCTTTTATGAGGCTTCTCATCATGGGATATGTACGACAGTTTTAACTTCTACTTCAATAATACCTTTCCTATTGTTTGTACTTAATACGCTATTCTGGAAAATGTATACGTTATTGTGAAAAATCCTACTGTTAGATGGTAGCATGCTGTGTCTGCATTCATCAACCTTTTGGGTTTCATTTCTGTACCTAAGGAAAAAAGCTAACTATTGGAATTTCTCCCAAAATATGAGTGAGGGCGAGGATTACCATTTGACTATTTGTTTCAAAAGTATTTGTATGCAATCAAGTAAAAGAAATTTTGATTTCATAGTTTTATATTACATACCTTGTTTTTGTTTATTGTAAATTAATTTTAATAATTTCTATGTTTAAGATTGAATCTAACTAACACTCAAACAACAAGATTTTCCAGCAAAATTTCTAGTCAAATATTTCTTCTGTAGGAAAAATTTGGTAGATTATTAGTTTTTCCTCAGTAAGTCATTTTGTCTTTTTTTTTTTGAGACAGAGTTTTGTTCTTGTTGCCCAGGCTAGAGTTCAGAGGCACGATCTCTGCTCCCTGCAGCCTCCATCTCCCAGATTCAAGCAATTCTCCTGCCTCAGCCTTCCAAGTAGCTGAGATTACAGTCATGCGCCACCATGCCTGGCTAATTTTATATTTTTACTAGAGACAGGGCTTCACCATGTTGGCCAGGCTAGACTTGAACTCCTGACCTCAAGTGATCCACCTGCCTCGGCCTCCCAAAGTGCTGGGATTATAGGCGTGAGCCACCACACCCAGCTCTGTTTTGACTTAATATAGAAATAGTCTGAATTTGATTTCTATTACAAAGTAATCATAGGAATTGTGAACATATAAATAGCCATAGGCTGAGCACGGTGGCTCATGCACGTAATCCCAGCACTTTGGGAGACGAAGGCAGGCAAAGATCATTTGAGCTCAGGAGTTCAAGACCCATCTGGACAACAAAGTGAGACCCCATCTCTACAAAAAATACAAAAGTTAGTCAGGTGTGATGGTGCATGCCTGTGGTCCCAGCTACTTAGGAGGCTGAGGTGGGAGGATCACTTGAGCCCAGGAGGCAGAGATTGCAGTAAGCCGAGATCATGTCACTGCACTCCAGCCTGGGCAACAGAGTGAGACCCCATCTCAAAAAAAAAAAAAAAAAAAAACCAAACCAAAAAAAAAAAAAAACCATAAATAGCAACAACAAAAAAAGGAGTCCTGTCATTTTGAAATATAATGATCACATAGCCTGTTTCAGTAATTTGTGTCTTCTTTTTCATTTCTAACAATAACCTCTTGAACCATCTGCTGGAGGTTTTTTCCATAGTGATTGGTTGCTGAAATGGGACCCTGGTGCAGGCTTCATTCCTAAGTGGACTGACTAGGGTGTACGGTCAGCAGTGACACTACCTGGAGAGGCTGATGCTTTGTTAGTGCTGGACTTCGCTCAGGCCCATTAGCAATCCACAGCCAGCCTTGTGCATCTGCTCTCCTTGTTAACACCGACCCACTCAACAACCCTCATACTGCTGTTATTAATCAGCTGTGCTGGCTTTTGAAACTCATGCTCAATCAGTTTGTCAATAGTTGTAACTATTGCAATCTCGGGGCATATACTGAGACCAATGGCTTCCCCATCTGCCTGCCTGCCTGTCACCTAAAAGGTATAACACTGTTATGTGGAAGGTAGCCTGCCTGACAGGGCATGGGACATGTTTCACAAGGACTTACTGCTGGGGAAGATGAGTTCTACAGCAGTATCTTTTGAAGTTTCTATGCTGAAGAACCAGTTTTTTTTTTTTTTTTTTTTCACCTATCATGGACCAGTAAGTACCCTAAAGATGAATTGTTAGAAAAAATGAAGTTTAAAAACATACAAGGAACAAGCCACTATTTTTTATTAGAGTCAATAGACAAAATCCCTTTGTCCAATTGCTATAAAAGTTTCCTGTGCTTAATCTCAATTTCTACACTTATTTGATTGTAGATCGGTTACAGTTGTGGAGTGGCCTCAGTTCATAGATGACACTTTGAGTAGCACCATCCTAAAGCAAACCAGAATCAGGCATAGGTCCAGTTGAGAGTAACTACCCAAAGACCGGAGTGCCTTTCAAAGAGGAAGTGGGCACACATCATTTATTCCATGCACATCTGTGAAAAAACTGTACATATTTGATTAGATTGTTCTTCCTAACCATCTCCAAAAATACTTTTTTGTATATTTCCCACAGACAGGGACGGCCTAGCCTTCTCAAATGCTCATCACAGGGAAACGCAACCACAAACATGACTTTTCTCTTTAAAACAGGGCACAGTGGGATTTGAAAACCAGATCAACAAATGCCTGGAACTGGCTGAATACCTCTATGCCAAGATTAAAAACAGAGAAGAATTTGAGATGGTTTTCGATGGTGAGGTAGGTAGTCATCCTGGACCAGGTACACAGTATTTCCAGAAAAGGTATTGAGGGAAGCTCCTGAAGCTGGATTTTCCCATATTGTCAGAAACTGCTTCAAAATTTTTATTCTTATACACTCTTAATTCCTCTCTTTAATTCCTACCATGTCTGTGAACTTTTCTTCTGGTAGCACTGGGACAACTTTTTCCTTTATGTCGTTTAAAACTGTGTTGTTTTTGGCCAGCTTTGGGCAGACAAGAGGTCTTTCCTTGACAGGTCTGAATCCTTCATCATTCTTGAGTTTGTTTTGTGTTGAACCTTTATGACAAAGTGTTTTTCAGGCTGGGCATGGTGGCTCACACCTGTAATCCCAGCATTTTGGGAGGCCAAGGCAGGAAGATTGCTTGAGTCCAGGAGTTCAAGACCAGCCTGGGCAACATAGCAAGACCCTGTCTCTATAAGAAAAAAATATATAACTTAGAAATTTTAAAAAATGATAAAGTGGTTTTCATTTCCAAGAAGCTTATAGGGTGGGTATATTCTTACCTCCCAAGACTTGTTCTAAAATGAGGTTCTACTTAACATAGATTCATAAGGAGGAGAGCAAGATAAAATGGTCTCTGCCCTGAGTTCATGTGCATACTGCACACAGTAAAGTATCTGTCAGAGTTTACTGAGTATCCACTATGTGCCAGGCCTCCTGCTAGGACCTAGATTCTAGAGTATTGAACAAAACAGATACTTTCTTTGACCCAGTGGAGCTCACACTTGAATAAAGAAAGATGGAATAGGAGCCAGTGTTGAATAAAAGAAAATCCACTTATAAGCCAGTATAATATAACACTGCCTACAGTCAACATTATTCTATTTATCAGGCAACCTAAACTACTAGGAACACATGTGAATCATCAAATGAACAAAAAAGAGCCCCGGGCAGTTTAAAATCAATGACACTGCTCTGATCATTTACATACTACTTTAAACACTCTTAATAGCAGATTAAAAACAACAAATGTGATATCTCAAATCAATTAGAGACAGGCACAGTAATGGCAAACAGCAACTAGGAAGAAAACTTTAAAACTATAGCAAGAAGACACAGAACTCAAAAAGCACGGAATCTTTACAGGAGGGACACTAAACAGTTTGAGGCATCTCAGCAGGCCTTACCTTATGCTGTAGAACCAGTCTTTTGGGTTTTTTTTTTAGGAGCAATTCTATTAATTGATATAACCAGTCTTAATGTTTATTATGATAGTCCTGATTCATCAAGAAAAGATTCAGTATCAATATAATAAACTAAATAAAATATTCAGCATCCATAAACTATGTTTCAAGTATCTTCTATATGACAAGATGGACAGATGGATACCTTTTTTAAAAAATTGCCCAAATGTAATTATTTGTAACATTTTAATGTTTAAAGTTGGTAACCTTAGTTACCTAGAAAATTGGTTGTAGGGAACAGCTCTCTTGCCAGATATGGTTGGATAAATGAGGCATTGTTCTCCCTAGTGTGGAAGTAACATTGCCTTTGAGATGAACACTCAACCTCTTTCTTTGGTCTAAGAGACTTCCACCAAGGATGCATATTGGTTTGGGAACAGTTTTCTCTCAAGTTATCATAATTTTCTTTGTTTGTTTGTCTGTTAAAATCTCTGCAGCCTGAGCACACAAACGTCTGTTTTTGGTATATTCCACAAAGCCTCAGGGGTGTGCCAGACAGCCCTCAACGACGGGAAAAGCTACACAAGGTATAGACTTGCTTTTTGTTTCATCTAATCCTCTGCAATTTCTCTGGCTGGTCAGGACATCCTCATTCCAATGTGCCTTTCTAGTGGGGGAAATATAAAAAATAAAGCCTTGGCATGGGTTTCTAGTAATGGGGTGGTGGAGAGCCATCTTGTTATATTCCTCTTGAGCCTGCATCACCCTCTTACTGTGGTTACCACAGGAACTTTTAAAGGATGCATCTTGTCTCCTTGTCCTTGGTTGATGTTCTTCATTAAAGGAGCCCTACGCAGGATAAGGGAATAATGTGCATATTCCTAGGGACGTTCTAGATTAAACTGTGTCTGTTACAATAACCTTTTAAGTTCAAGCAAACTGTAATGCTGATTCATTCTAGCTGTTTTCTATATCCAGTTTATATCTTATCCAGGGTTCTTAAGATTATATTTAATTTATATAAAATTTAATCCATCCAACCATTTAACAAATATTTGTTAAACACAATCTATGTGCCAGGCAGTATCCTGGGCTCTGAGTTATGCAAAACCCTGAATTTGTGGTGTTGTCTATAAGAGTTTTTTGGTTTTGTCTTCATTTTTTATTTTACTATCATTGTTCCATGACTGACTTTCAAAATTCACTTGCACGGTACTTTCTGAGGGAACCCGTGACCAGGTAGTCATTTGATATTAGCCCCCAAAGATTCCTGGATATGAAATATTTCTTTGCTTTTATGTCATTGTAAACACAAATAGTAAAATGCAAGTTGGGTCCAATTGTTAAAAAGAGAGGGTATTAATATCAATCTTGAGTTTTGTTTTGTGTTTTCCATCACAAGGTGGCTCCAAAAATCAAAGCCCTGATGATGGAGTCAGGCACGACCATGGTTGGCTACCAGCCCCAGGGGGACAAGGCCAACTTCTTCCGGATGGTCATCTCTAACCCAGCCGCTACCCAGTCTGACATTGACTTCCTCATTGAGGAGATAGAAAGACTGGGCCAGGATCTGTAATCACCCTTCGCAGAACATGAGTTTCTGGGAATGCCTTTTCCCTCTGGCACTCCAGAACAAACCTCTTTATGTTGCTGAAACACATAGGCCATTTCATTGAGGGAAAACATAATATCTTGAAGAATATTGTTAAAACATTACTTAAAGCTTGTTTGTTTAGTTAGCAGGAAATAGTGTTCTTTTTCAAAAAGTTGCACATTAGGAACAGTATATATGTACAGTTATACATACCTCTCTCTATATATACATGGATAGTGAGTGTGGCTTAGTAATAGACCACAGCATGTTTCCCGCTCCAAGAGAATTCACCTTACCTTCAGCAGTTACCGAGGAGCTAAACATGCTGCCAACCAGCTTGTCCAATAACTCCAGGAAAGCTGTTTTTCAAAACGCCATGTCCTAGGGGCCAAGGGAAATGCTGTTGGTGAGAATCGACCTCACTGTCAGCGTTTCTCCACCTGAAGTGCTGATGGATGAGAAAAACCACCACCAGATGACAAGTCACACCCTCCCCATTAGCATTCTGTTAAGGGAAAATAGTAGCAGAGTCATTGTTGTACTATGGCTGTATTTTTAGGGATTAATTTGTGTAGATTGTGTAAATTACTGTTGTCTGACCTTGGTGGCGGGAGGGGGAGATTATGTGTCATGATTTCAATGATTGTTTAATTGTAGGTCAATGAAATATTTGCTTATTTATATTCAGAGATGTACCATGTTAAAGAGGTGTCTTGTATTTTCTTCTCATTTGTAATGTATCTTATTTATATATTAATGAAGTAAGTTCTGAAAACGTTTATGGTATTTTCGTGCATTCGTGAGCCAAAGAGAAAAGATTAAAATTAGTGAGACTTGTATTTATATTAGAGTGCCCTTAAAATAATGATTTAAGCATTTTACTGTCTGTAAAAGAATTCTAAGATTGTTCATAGAGTCATATATATGGAAATCCTGTTACTTAAATAGCATCTGCTCTTCTCTTACCCTCTCTGTCTGGCTGTACGTCTGGTGTTCTCAATGCTTTTCTAGTAATTGTTGGATAATAACTAGATCTCCTGTAATTTTGTAGTAGCTGATGACCAATCTCTGTGACTCGCTTAGCTGAAACCTAAGGCAACATTTCCGAAGACCTTCTGAAGATCTCAGATAAAGTGACCAGGCTCACAACTGTTTTTGAAGAAGGGCAATTCACACTGTGCGTTTTAGAGTATGCAAGAAGAACATAAATAAATAAAAATATTCTCCATGGAGAATTTGAACAAAATTTTCTTCTAGTTTGTGTTTCATACAGAGATGTTTCTAATTATAGTTCCTTGGGTTGCCCATAGCCCATTTGCTTTCTATTGGCTGACTTTAGGTGATGCTCAGTACCCTGATTAAGCTGAAGGAAACTCGATCCACTGTCACAGGCTCTGAAGCTCCTCATCTATAAAATCATTATGGTGGTGCACACCTGTAATCCTAGCACTTTGGGAGGCTGAGGCAGGCAGATCACTTGAGCTCAGGAGTTCGAGACCAGCCTGCACAACATGGTGAAATCCTGTCTCTGCAAAAAATATAAAAATTAGCCGGCTGTGGTGATGCACACCTGTAGTCCCAGCTACTTGGGAGCCTGAAGTGCAAGGATCACTTGAGCCTGGGAGATCAAGGCTGCAGTGAGCTGAAATTGTGCCACTGCACTCCAGCCTGGGTGACAGAGTGAGACCCTGTCTCAATCAATCAATAAAATCATTATGATTATAATTAATTCAATGTGCAGTTCAAGCCTTGAGCAAGAAAAGCCATCCCTGTTTCTCCTTTTCCTACTTGCATCTTGGAATTACATCCATTCAGTCATTCAACAAAGGACAAGTATTCCTTCTAGTGGGCACCTTATATCACTAGGTGTCTGTGCTAAGTGAATGCCTCTAAGATCACAGAAGCATAACTTCCTGCTGCTTTATGCTTGTAGAGTGGTCCCAATTCACTTCCTAGGGAAATATATTTTGGTGCTAGATCATTAGGATATGGGACCCATTTTCTACAATATTCTTTGTGTGTGTGTGTGTGTGTGTGTGTGTGTGTGTGTGTGTGTGTGTGTGTATGAGACGGAATCTCACTCTGTCACCAGGCTGGAGTGCAGTGGCGCCATCTTGGCTCACTGCAACCTCCGCCTCCCTGGTTCAAGCGATTCTCCTGCCTCAGTCTACTGAGTAGCTGGGATTACAGGCATGCTCCACCACACCCAGCTAATTTTTATATTTTTAGTAGAGCCAGGGTTTCCCCATGTTGGCCAGGATGGTCTCGATCTCTTGACCTTGTGATCTGCCCACCTCAGCCTCCCAAAGTGCTGAGATTACAGGCGTGAGCCACTGTGCCCGGCCCATTTTCTACAATATTCTATTCAGCTATATTAATACAATCTCACTCATTTGGAATACAAGAAGCTCTCTGTTTAGCACAGGTAGGGATTAGAGAAGAGTCCTTTGTAATTAGCACACTGATTGTATGTAACCATTGTATTAAACGACTCTATAGGGAGTGATCATAAAGCAACTTATTCTTTCTCTCACTGTTTCTTTAAAACCCCTCTGGGAGCTGATTTTTTCCATGCCCCCATTTGAATTTAGGCCAATCCCATAGCTTTTCTGGCCTCTTGGGTACACCAACAGTCTCATTTTTGCAACTGAGGGTCCAGCTTGATGTAATAAGCAAAGTTTCAATTTTTATATGATATAGAGTTTCTCCTCCCTCCCCCCGATCTGGCACTGCTTCAGCTGCAAGCCTACAGTGGCAGAGAGCAAGGCTGATGGTGGGTGAGGTCACCTTTTTTCTTCGTCTTTCTACTTATCTCCCTAGCTCCTGTGCTTCCTCATTCAGGGTCAGGCCTAGCGAGAGAAAGGGTTAAAGTGAAAAAGGTAAAATTTTACATGGCTATGAAATTGTCATCGGGCATCAAGGTCCCCGGAACATGAGTTTTTGTTTTTTGGGTGGTTTTTTTTTTGTTTTGAGAAATTTTCTGGAGTGAATGAGGATTTTTAAAATTAAGGTAAAATTTAGATACAATAAAATTCTTTGTAGTGTACTGTGTATAGTTTTCTGTGGATTTTGACAACCCCATTCAGTCATGTATTTTGATCAAGGTCTACAACAGGTTTATCACTCCAGTGAATTCCCCATCCCCCTTTGTATTGAACATCTCTCCTACTCAGCCCTTGGCAACCTCTGCTTTGTTTTCTGTCCCTAGACTTTTGCCTTTCCCACCATGTAAACGGAATCATATAATATGTAGTCTTTTTTTAATCTGGTTTCTTTTGCTTAACGTAGTGCAGTTGAAATTCATCCATGTTATCTCTATATCAGTGTTCATTCCTTTTTACTACTGCATAGTATTCCATTTGCATAGATGTACCATACTCTGTTTATCCATCCCTTAGTAGAGGGAAATCTCTGTTGTTTCCAGTTTTTTGGCAATTAGAATAAAGCTACTGGAAACATTAGTGTGCAGATTTTTGTGTGAACATAGATTTCATTTAACTTAGGTAAATACCTATGTGTAGGATTGCAAGATAACATTAATAATATGTTTAATTTTATTAGAAACTGCTAAACTATTTTCCAAAGTGGCTGTACCATTTTGCATTCTCACCAGCAATGCACAAATATTCCAGTTGCTCCATATTCTTGCTGACACTTGGTACTGTCATTTTCTCCCCCATGCTGGCCATTCTGAAAGTATTATCTTGTGGTTTTAATTTGCTTTTTCATGAAGCACTTTTGAAGGATCCCTCTGGGGTCCTCCCAGCTCACTGCACAGGAGGCAGTAAAGGTTTATCCTCCTGCAACCACTTAGGACTCAGACCCTCAGGCCTGGACCCCTGGCAGTCTACACTGTCCAGACCTTGTGGTTGGGATCCTTTCTTCTCCAAGTAGTACATTTGGCTGGGATGCCTTTTATTTAAAATCAGTTACTGGCCAGATGCAGTGACTCACATCTGTGATCCCAGCACTTTGGAAGGCCAAAGTGGAAAGACTGCTTGAGTCCAGGAGTTAAAGGCCAGTCTGGGCAACATAGGGAGATCCCACCTCTAAAAAAAATTTAAAAATTAGCTGGGAGTGTGGTGGTGAGCCCCTGTGGTCCCAGCTACTCAGAAGGCTGAGGTAGGAAGATCACTTGAGCCCAAGAGGTCAAGGCTGCAGTGAGCCATGATCATGCCACTGCACCACTGCATTCCAGCCTGAGCAACAGAGTGAGATACCATCTCAAAAAAACAGAAACAAAAACAAAACCCTCCTTAGATAATCTACAATAACTGATTTTTCTTTTTTTTTTGAGACAGGGTCCTGCTTTGTCACCCAGGTTGGAGTACTGTGGCATGATCATAGCTCACTGCAGCCTCCAACTCCTAGGTTTAAGCAATCCTCCCACCTCAGTCTCCCAAATAACTGGGACTGCAGGTGCATGCCACCATGCCCAGCTGATTTTTTAATTTTTTGTAGAGATGGAGTTTTGTTTTGGGGCCCAGGCTAGTCTCAAACTCCTGGACTCAAGTGATCCTTTCACCTCGGCCTCCCAAAGTGCTGGAATTACAGGCATAAGCCACTGTGCCTGGCCAAGAAGGGCTTTATTAGACATACATGCATAGGACAAAGGGTGGTGACATTATATTTGAGTACCCACTACTTAGCCTAAGATATAGAACATTATTATTATCATGACCTTAGCACTCTCCAACCCCGTCATGAACCTTCCCTAATTGGGTGCTCCCCACTCCCTAAGAAGTGATCACTATTCTGAATTTTGTGTTACTCTCTTATTTTTCTATATAGTTTCACCACATACACATGCATCCTTATTGTTTTGTCTTACCTGATTTTGCACTTTATGTAAACAGAATAATACAGAATTTGTATACTTCTGTGACTTGTCTTTCTAGTCAACATTATGATTTTGTTTGTCCAGAGCTAACCTGTAGGGAGACCTTGTGCAGTTTAAAATAAAAAAAAAGAAACCCCTTCCTTGATAGCCAAGCATCCATGTGCCAGTGGAGCTGGAATAGACTTCAGCGCCTACTCAACCCATTGGCACACCCTGCAAACACAGTCTCATGTAGAAGCCTCATGGTTTTGAGAGTCACCTTTGACAACGGCTCCAGCTGTAATTCATTCATTTTTATAACTGCAATGCTATTACAGTGTATGAACATACTCCAGAAGGATTATCCATTCTATTGGGGGTGAATATATGAGTTTTTCCAGTTTTGCCTTTAGAGATAACGTTGCTATGAGCATTCTAGTACTTGTTTTCCGGGGTCCATGTACAAAAGTTTTTCTAAGGTTTAGACCAAGAAGTGAAATTGCTGGGTCACAAGGTATTTATTGAACTTTACTGAGCAGAGCGGTCATACCAAGTTGTACTTCAAGCAGCCATGCACACTGTTCCATAACTTCACCATCAGTTGGCCTAAGATTTTTGCCAGTCTGCCCAGTATGAAATAGTATCTAATTATAAATTTAATTTGTCTCTCCGATTACAAATGAGGTTGAGCATCTTTTCACATTATTATGAATCATTTGCGTTCTGTCTTCTACAAAATGCCTAAATCATGCCTTTTGTCAAATTTTCAATTGTTTGTCTTTTTCTTTTGATTCTTTAGGTATTCTTTATATATTCCAAATCCTAATTCTTTTTAATTATGTTTGGCAAATGTCTTCTTCTAATTTGGGGCTACCCTTTTTACTCAGTTAATGGTCTTTTCTGAAAACATAAGTTCTTAAATTTAATGTGGTAAATTTATCAATTACTTTCATTGTTTCTGCTTTTCTTGTATGTCTTCTTTAAGAAATTCTTCCCTATCCCAAAGTCATAAAGACATTCCCATATATTGGCTTTTAAGTTTTAAGGTTTTATGCCTTTCACATTTAAGTCTTTAATCCACCTTGAATTGATTTTTGTATTTGGTTCTTTTTTGAGACTGAAAGGGCTATTATTAGCCCCTCAATCTTCCATATGAATTTAGATCCAATTCATCAAGTTTCTAAAAAATTCCTATTGACATTTTTATTGAAATTTCATTGAATCTGTGGATCAACTGAAGAACACTAACATCTTTTTAATATTGAATATAGTAGCCATGAGTATAGTATATACTTCCACTTACCTAGGTCATCTTTAATGTAGTTCAATAAAGTTTCACAACAGTCATGGACAACTTTTTTTTTTTTTTTTTATCTTTGAGATGGAGTCTCACTCTGTCACCCAGGCTGGAGTGCAGTGGCATGATCTCAGCTCAATGCAGCCTCGACCTCCTGGGCTCAAGTGATCCTCCCATCACAGCCTCCCAAGTAGCTGGGACTACAGGCACATGCCACCATGCCCAGCTAACGTTTTGTATTTTGGTGGAGATGGTGTTTCGCTATGTCACCCAGGCTAGTCTCGAACTCCTGAGCTCAAGAAATCTGCCTGCCTTAGCCTCCCAAAGTGCTGAGATTACAGGCGTGTGCCACCTCACCCCGTCCATGCAAAACTTTTGATAGATTTATTCCTGGGTGCTTTATATTGTTGTTATTTTTAATGGCATCTCTTAAAAATTACATTTTCTAACTGTTGCTGGTGTATAGAATGTAATTTCCTTCCAATGAGGGTTTTTTTTTAAAAAAAAAAAAAAAGAAGAAGGAAAGCAATTAAAAAGAACAACAACAAAAAACAAATGTAATTGCCTTTCAGTTGATGATTTTATATCCAGAAAACTTGCTGAAACACAAATAATTTGTTTCTTTAATGCTTTCCAAACAGACAAATATACCATCTATGAATAATGGCAATTTTGCTTATTCATTTCTGATTCTTATGTCTTTTATTTTGCTTTTCCCTGATATACTACACAGTCCAGGATATCCAGTACAGCGTTCAAAAGAATTGTTAGTAGCAGGCGTCCTTACCTGATTCCTGATATCAGAGGGAATGCTTTCACACAGTCACCATTTGATTTCACATTTCCTTTAGTTTTTTTTGTAGATGCCTTTTAACATGTTAATGACATTTCTCTTTATTTTTAGTTTCTATAGTAAATAAATGTTTAATTTCATCAACTTTTTCTGCATTGGTTGAGATAATCATGTCTTTCTTCTTCATGTGTTAATGTGGCATTATTCATAAACTAAATTTTCAATGCCTTGAGTCAGTTTTTGCGAGTTGTATTTTTCCAGGAATTTACACATACTTTAAGTTTTCAGATTTATTGGCATAAAGTTGTCTCTAATATTCTCCTATTTTTAAAATCTGTTTTTATCTGTAGTTACATTCCCCATTTTTTCTTAAGTGTTAGTTTCTGTCTTCTTTCATTATTGCTTTATCTTAGCAGACGTTTGTCAGTTTCATTAAACTTTTCAGAAAATGTTTGTCTTTGTCAATACTCTCAATTGTATGATTTTTTTTTACTTCATTCATTTATCTTTCTGTTTTTATTATTTCCTTCCCTCTACTTTTTGGTGTTTTTTTTGTTTTTTTTTTTTTTTAGTTTCGTCTGCTGTTCTTATTTCTTTTCTTTTCTTTTCTTTTTTTTTTTCTGAGACAGAATCTCGCTCTGTTACACAGGCCGGAGCGCAGTGGTGCAATCTCGGCTCACTGCAACCTCCGCCTCCTGGGTTCACGCCATTCTCCTGCCTCAGCCTCCCGAGTAGCTGGGACTACAAGCGCCTGCCACCATGTCCAGCTGAATTTTTTTTTTTTTTTTTTTTTTTTTTTGGTATTTTTAGTAGAGACGGGGTTTCACAGTGTTAGCCAGGATGGTCTCGATCTCCTGACCTTGTGATCCACCCACCTTGGCCTCCCAAAGTGCTGGGATTACAGGCATGGGCCACTGTGCCTGGCCTGCTGTTCCTCTTTCTAACTTCTCAGGTTGTATACATGGATCATTAATTTTGAGCTTTTCTTCTTTTCTAATGGAAGCATTCAGAATATATATTTCCCTACAAGCATCCCTTTAACTACATACTACAAGGCTTGGCACATAATATTTTGTTATCATTTGATTATAAATACAGTGAATTTATCAATTTTCTCTTGTAGTTGGATAATTTTTGCTCTATTATTAGGTACAAACAAGTTTATCATTTTCATATTTTTCTGGTGATTTAAGCTTTTATCACTATGTAGTGACCAGTGTTGGGTGTGGGATTTTTTTGCCTTTTTGTCTAATAGTATATTTTGTCTTATATTAATATAGCTATACTGCATTTCTTTAGAAAAGTCTCTAATTGATATACATTTTCTTTTCTTTTAAGGATATTTCTGTATCCTTACGGTTTAGGTTTGTGTTGTATAAATGGCCTAGAGCTAGATTTTATCATTTCTTTTTTCTTTTTTCTTTTTTTTTTTTTTTTTTTGTTTCTTTTGAGACAGGGTCTTGCTCTGTCATGTGCTGGAGTACAATGCCATTCTCATGGCTCACTGCAGCCTCCAGATCCTGGGTTCAAGCGATCCTCCTGCCTCAGCCTCCCGAGTAGTTGGGACCACAAGCATGTACCACCACACCCAGTTAATTTTTGTATTTTTTGTAGAGGCAGGGTCTCAAACTCCTGAACTCAAGCAATCCACCCACCTCAGCCTCCCAAAGTGCTGGGATTACAGACGTGAGCCACCATGCCTGAACCTTTTTCTGACCCTCTTTGTCTTTTAACTGAAGGATGTCATTCACTTTATTGATTGAGATTACTGCTATATTTTGATTTAATTCTATCATCTTATTTTGTGCTGTTTCACTTTTTCTGTTCTTTTTTCTCTGCTTGTCAAAAAATTCGGATTCATTGAGGTTTGCTTTTTGTTTCTTTTGTTTTTCTGATTTTTCCCCTCTGCTTATAAGTTATACTCTCTATGTCTGTTTTTCATTGGTTACCCTAGACACAATAGCATAAATATTTTACCATTTCAAAAGTTAATAATTTTATCCTCCTTATGAGTCATCTAAGAATCTAAAATACTTTTACTCTGATCCTCTTCCCAATATGTATGCCAATGCTATCCAGTATCCAGTATCCAAAGTCTCTCTTCTTTTAACCCCACAATTTGTACATTATTTATAATTTTGTTCGGTTGATTTTTGCTTGATGTGCCCATATATTTACCACTGCGTTTGTGCATGATTCTCTCTTACATCTCAGACCTTTCATTTGGGTAATTTTCTTTTTTCCTGATCTGCATGTGTTTGAACTTTTCCTTATTGAAGCCTATTAATAGCCCCTCTCTAGAAAGGGCTCTCTACCTTTGTCTGCTTCGTGGGCATCATTTCTAAGGCTGGTTTGAAAGCACAGTGATCCAGGTGATTTGCTGCCTTGAGGATGGCAACAGTAACTCTTAGATAAAACAGACTTTGTGAAACAGGAAATGTTCCAGTCACACCACAGGGCTCTGCCTCTAGGCATTATGAGGCTTCTGTTATCTCTTACACTTAAAGGATACCAGATACATGCATCAAAATGTACCTGCCAGAATCTTAAATCCTTTAATCTGAGCAAATGATATAAAGCAAATTTATAAAGAAAATCTCACTATATTTTGGGCTGAAAAGTGGAATTCTTTATAATAAATGTGGTATGCAAAGTTGCTTTAATATTGCAATAAAACCACTTCAAAATTCCTATTCCTGGTTCCCTTGTTCTCCATAACGGACATTTGTGTTTTATGCCTGCCTGGCATCTATTGTTTCTTCTTCTGGTCATATCACCCTCATTTTTCTTTGAGAAAATATTCTTTCTTCATTCTTTCCCAATGAAAGTAAAGGGATGAGCTCACCCTCTGATTCCAGAGGTGGTCACCCAACTCAAGTGTGGTCAATCAAGGCATTCTAATCCTCTGGGCAAAAGGGATGGACACCTGACCCTAGACAGGCTGATGAGATTCCTGGGGTGAGATCATGAAGCCCCAGACCAGTACTGCAGGCTGTACAAGCTTCCTGAGGCCTCACCAGAAGCAGAGCAGATATTGGCACCATGCTTGTACAGCCTGCAGAATTGTGAGCCAGTTAAACCTTTTTTATTTATAAATTATCCAGTCTCAGGTATTCCTCTGGTGAGCCCTCAAAGCAACTGTGTGTGGGTGATATGGTTTGGATGTTTGTTCCCTGCAAATCTCACGTTGAAATGTAATCCCCAATGATGGAGGTGGGGTCTGGCGGCCTAACACAGTGGGGGGAAAAGAAGAGGGGCATGAGGCATGGCATTCTACTCTGTAGCAGGTTAATGAGTGAGATTTTCTGTTTGCCCCAAAATTGGTGCTTGGACAAAAAGCACCAATTTTGTCCAATGCTGGAGACAAAAAGGCGGTAAGTACCCCACATTCTAAAGAAAGCAGCCAACCACTGGGATGCTCACCACACTCACAGCTTACTGGGCAGGGTGGGGTGGGTATTGAGCTGGCCCTTCTTTTTTTTTTTTTTTTTTTGAGACGGAGTCTCACTCTGTTGCCCAGGCTGGAGTGCAGTGGTGCGATCTCGGGTCACTGCAACCTCTGTCTCCCGGATTCAAGTGACTCTCCTGCCTTAGCCTCCTGAGTAGCTGGGACTGCAGGTGCATGCCACCAAGCCCGGCTAATTTTTGTGTTTTTAGTAGAGATGGGGTTTCACCATGTTGGTCAGGCTGGTCTCGAACTCCTGACCTCAGGTGATTTGCCCGCCTTGATCTCCCAAAGTGCTGGGACTGCAGGTGTGAGCCACCACACCTGGCCAAGCTGGCCCTTCTAACACCAGTCATAGCCTCGAACCAGTCCCCCAACCCCACCACCTTCTCAGAAAGAACAGAAGGGATTTGGTAGGGTTGTGAGTTGGGGCCCAACACCCCACTGCAGCTAGAGCCTGGAGGCTGAAGAGGAGGCAGCATCCCAGAGGTGATACAGCCCTTCCACTCTGAGGGAAGGTGGAAAGGAGAGGACCAGAGCAGTTCATGGCCCTGTCGTGACCACTGCAGTTCCTTTGAGCCACAAGCCTGACAAGATGGGAAAACAGACAGCTTTGAGAAGCTGGAACATCTTTAATAATCAAGGGTGTTCAGGAAGTTATGGAATCCAAGCTGGTGGTGTTGCTAAGGGGTCCACTACCTAATGAGAAAGAGATAATAATTGGGAAAGGAGACAAAGACAAACAAAACCAGTTCATGTTTTACCCCAACCAGTTAGGACTGTACAAAAATGTTTACAACTAATTTACAATAACGGCGGAATAAGCACCAAGGATCTTCTTTGGGGGGGGCGGGGGGACACGGAGTCTTGCTCTGTCGCCCAGGCTGGAGTGCAGTGGCACAATCTCGGCTCACTGCAACTTCTGCCTCCCAGGTTCAAGCGATTCTCCTGCCTCAGCCTCCTGAGCAGTTGGGATTACAGGCATCCACCACCACGCCCGACTAATTTTTGTATTTTTAGTAGAGACAGTGTTTCACTGTGTTGGCCAGGCTGGTCTTGAACTCCCGACCTCAGGTGATTCGCCCGCCTCAGCCTCCCAAACTGCTGGGATTACAGACATGAGCCACCACACGTGGCCGTATCTTTTTTTTTTTTTTTTGGCAGCGCCTCACTCTGTTGCCCAGGCTGGAGTACAGTGGTGCAATTATGGTTCATTGCAGCCTTGGCCTCCCGGGCTCAAGTGATCCTCTCTGCTTAGCCTCCCAAGTAGCTGAGACTACAGGCACACACCACCACACCCAGCTAATTTTTTGTATTGTTTGTAGAGACAGGGTTTCGCTGTGTTGCCCTGACTGGTCTGGAAGTCCTGAGCTCAAGCGATCTTCTCACCTTGGCCTCCCAAAGTGCTGGGATTATAGGCATAGGCCGCCGTGCTGGGCCAGTACCAAGGATCTTATTTTCTCCTGATAGTAGTCAAGCTGCCTTACTCTTTCCTATTAGGGAAAAGCAAGCTGGATTGTGAATATTTTCCCCCAGATAACTTCAGAGAACAAAAACAAAGAAAACGGCCCAGAGCAGACTCAACCATTTTATAAGCAGAGAAGGACAAAGAACTTTGACTAGATTTCTTATGTTCTTACACACTGGAAGGAAGGAGTGAAAGGACATGCCGTGGAGTCCAATCAAGGCAATGACTCCATGATGCCAGGGTATGGCATTAGTGAAGTGAACAATGGAGCATGGCCTGCAGACCTAGAAGAGCACCTCCCATGTTGGGCCCCTGTGCAGCCAGGGGGACCTTGGGCACATCACAGCAAGAGCTGGAGAATGTCTCCCCGCAGGGCTGGAAGAAATGGTGAATTTCTTGTGGTGCCTGAGGGCACGGCATCCCCACCTGGGGCTTTGGTTTCTTTAAGTTTTATTTTCTTTTTAATTGACAAATAATAATTACATATATTTATGGGATATAATGTGATGTTTTGACACATGTGTACATTGTGGAATGATCAAATCAGCGTAATTAACTTATTCAACACTTCAAATACTTTTTGTTTCTTTGTGGTAAAACATTTAAATTCCATTCTTTTAGCTATTTAGAAATATGCAATCCATTATTATTAACTATAGTCACCATGCCATGTAATAGATCACCAGAAAAGCAGGCCTAGAGTTTCCTCAGAGAATGCATATGGGGTAGCCTGAATAAATAGGTTTTTACTATTAATGTGGTAACCCTGTTTTTCCTTTTATGCAGATGTGGCCTGGGGAAAGATGGGAAAAAGGAGACCAGAGACAAAACTCCAATCTCTTTCCTCCCTTCAGGCTGATCTAAAAACTCACTTTTGGTTGTGTGTTGTGGCTCACACCTATAGTCTCAGCACTTTGGGAAACTGGGGCAGGAGGATTGCTTGAAGCCAGGAGTTTGAGACTGGCCTGGGCAATAAAGTGAGACCCTGTCTCTACAAATAAATAAAACTCACTTTTAAAGTACAAACTGCTTTGCATTCCCTGGAAATGGCAATGTGTTTGATAGGCATAGCTTTAGTTTTTATTTTGTCAGAGCAAATCCTTGTAACCTCTCACTTCTTAGGCCACACCATGCCCTCCGCCTGCGTAGACACTCGTGCACTGCATAGGCCGTGTTAAATCCCACTTAATTGATAGCAGAGATTTTCTTCTCCTACTGCTCCTCCTTCCAAAGTAAATTTAAAACGGAGCAAACTTGAAAGAAAAAAGAGAGAGAGAGAGAAAGAAGAAGGAAAGAAAACAAAAACAAATCTATGGCTTAACTTCTTACCTGTGGGTCTTGGAGAAAACCAGCTGAAAGCAAGGGATGGGAGGAGGTGAGACTTACTGGTGCTCAGTGGACTCCAATTACAACCGAATGGCAAACTGGGGAAAGCACAGACTTCTTGTTTTACTCTAGTCAGGGGGGTCTGAGAGAAGCTGCAGTCCCCCTGGGAGGGAGACTTGGAAAGACGCCTTGTTTTAGTGTTACTTTTACACTAGTGGGGGCCGTGATGGTGGTGAATGGAATAAACAGAAAGGAAAAAGAAAAGCAAAACAACATTTCCTTTGTGCGTTTTTAACAAAAAAGTCCTCATTCTCTCCTCAGGCTTCACAGACGCCACCTAGTGGGCAAACAACCAGCTGACACAGCCCGCAGCTGGGGTCGGCCAGGGTTGACGTTTCACGTCCGCCCTTACTTCATCTGCCCAGTGCAGGAGTGTAAACAGCGCTTTAGCTCCTCGAAGGTTGCCTGTCACGTTTAGGGTAGAAGAAGCAGCTGATCAGGACTGACGGAAGGTGGCTCGGGAGAATCAGGGAGCCCCAAGAGGTGGGACAGAGCAAAGGGAAGTCCTAGGGAAGGGAAGTCCGCATGCCAGCCAGCAGTCAGCAACCAGAAAGGCCGAGGACTGGTCAGGGTTCCAGCAACACCAAGGATCTGGAATCTGGGGTATCTGATGAGGCGATTTGGAACTCACTGGTCCTCAGGACAGAGGTCTAATGCTTAGAAGGTCATCACTATTCAAGACAGCAGCATCAGCCTGCAGACATGCAGTGGTGAGGTTCATTCTCGGCAGGAAATAGCTCTCCTCTGATCCACGCTATATTTTATACTACTGTGTGTGCCCTTGTGGGCCTGGAGAAGACTTCTGGGGCCCGAGGAAGTCTGGATATAAGGAATATTGAACATAAGTTTACCAATCAGTTGACCTTCGGATAGGGAGGTTAGCCTGGATCATGCAAGCAGGCCCAGGGTCATCACTTAAGTCCTTAAAGGCAGAAGGACTCAGGCATGGCAGAATGAGAAGTCAGTGCACAGTTGCTGTTTTGCAGACGAAGGGGACCACGTGAAAAGGAATACTGGTGGCCGGGAGCAGTGGCTCACGCCTGTAATCCCAGCACTTTGGGAGACCGAGGTGGGCGGATCATGAGGTCAGGAGATCTCCACCATTCTGGCTAACACAGTGAAACCCCGTCTCTACTAAAAATACAAAAAAGTAGCCGGGAGTGGGATGGCGGGCGCCTGTAGTCCCAGCTACTCGGGAGGCTGAGGCAGGAGAATGGTGTGAACCCGGGAGGCAGAGCTTGCAGTGAACCGAGATCATGCCACTGCACTCCAGCCTGGGTGACAGAGCGAGACTCCGTCTCAAAAAAAAAAAAAAAAAAAAAGGAATACTGGTGGCCTCAAGGAAGCAAGGACTTCAGATCTACAACTACAAGAAACTGGATTAGGCCAGCAACCTGAAAGAGCTTGGAGGCTCCTCTCCCAGAGAAGCCTCGCAATGGGAGCCCGGCCTAGCTGACCTCGGGAGCCTGTGCATCTAGGCAGTGAGTCCAGCCAAGCCCACCCAGATTTCTGACCCACTGAACTGTCAGAGAATAAATGGATGTGCTGTAAATTTCCCAATTTATGGTAGCCTGTCAAGCAGCAAAAGAAAACTAAGACCAACTCTAACTCAATTAGCTGGAATGGAGGGTGACTCAAAAGTTACATGGCATAGCCACTTGAGCAAACACTCTTCCCAGCAGTTGGGAGGCTGAGGTGGGAGGTTCACTTGAGCCGGTGATTTCAAGATCAGCCTGGGCAACATTAGCGATACTCTATCACTACAAAAAAAAAAAATTTTTTTTTTAATTAGCTGGGTCTGGTAGCATGTGCCTGTAATGCCAGCTACTCTAGTGGCTGAGGTGGCAGGATCACTTGAGTCTGGGAGGTGAAGGCTGCAGTGAGCTATTGCACTACTGCAATCCAGCCTGGGTGACAGAGCAAGACCCTGTCTTGGGAAAGTTTTATTTATTTATTTATTTAAACACCTCAACTCAAACAAATTTGAAATGGTTTTCTTTTTCTCTAACCACTGCCTTCAACTGTATGAAGATACATCTTGGCCGGGCGCGGTGGCTCAAGCCTGTAATCCCAGCACTTTGGGAGGCCGAGACAGGCGGATCACGAGGTCAGGAGATCGAGACCATCCTGGCTAACCCGGTGAAACCCCGTCTCTACTAAAAAAATACAAAAAACTAGCCGGGCGAGGTGGCGGGCGCCTGTAGTCCCAGCTACTCGGGAGGCTGAGGCAGGAGAATGGCGTAAACCCGGGAGGCAGAGCTTGCAGTGAGCTGAGATCTGGCCACTGCACTCCAGCCTGGGCGACAGAGAGAGACTCCGTCTCAAAAAAAAAAAAAAAAAAAGATACATCTTACTGCCTACTGGATAACAGGTACTCTAACAATATCTTGGGTGGTTTCTTTAACTTTCTGGTCACTCTTAGTTACTAAAAGTCTATTTAAGGTTCCAACATCATATCTGATTGAAAGCATTCCCTCCCCTCATCTCCTGAGAGCTTGTAACTGCAGGGAACTGAGTACAGGGTGTGACATGAATGACTCTTTTACCCTTCTTCCCCCATCTCTTCTGGCTGGGGTGGCTGCGGCACAGTCTACCCTTGAGACACCATCTCCACAGGACACAAGCTCCTGTGGGCTCTAGTTTCTCTGGGGGGTTGAGTCAGGGGAGGAAGAAGAGAGAAAGGAACAAGTGTCTCCTAATTCAATGGGTGGTGTTGTGGCCTTGTTCCGTGGCTGTCCTGCATCTCTGGCTCTCTTGGGTGCATGAGTTCTTCAGAAGGCTCTTAGCAGGGAGTCTCCCTACTGTACCTTTGCCCATGTAAGAATTCCAGCTCTGGCCCAGCCTCTCTCAATCCCCCTTGGCTCCTGCCAGCCCTCTTGGCCCAACCTCCTTTACCCCTCTCAGGGTCCATTTGACTGATGTGAATATCATACATCCTTGCCACTCCAGCCAGTGGGAGTGAATCCTGCTCCAAATCCATCCTCCTCTCCTGACCCTGCCATTGTTCTTTCATTCTCATTTCCCCTGCTTAGAAAGGCACAGGACAAATTCACATATCTACTCCCTAACCAGACAGACAACAAGAGAATAAAATATCTAAATCTCCCCTTTTCAAGCTTCCCCACATCTATGAGTAAATTGCTTAGAAGTCTTCTCCCATTATTTAGCTTGGAGGGGGAACAGGCATTCCCTCCCCTTCACTAAAGCAATGTTCCTTGCAAAAATCATTGCACGGCTCACAGGGATGAGGGCTTGAATGATGGATGCAAGTAGGAAAACCAATTAAGCCACAGCTTAATACTCCCAAGGGAGGCGCCCAACCCAACAGTTGGTGGCTCTCTTTAGAACATGAGGTATGTAAATCTTTGTCCTCATCTCTGAGCCCCAGACAGCAATTCCTGGGCTCCAGAAACAGTTCTCACTCAACATCCTGTTTCAAAAGTAAGAAATGGTTGGGCTCATGACTGTAATTCCAGCATTTGGGAAGCTGAGGCGGAGGATTCCTTGAGCCTAGGAGTTCAAGATTTCAGTGAGCTATGATTATGCCACTGCACTCCAGCATGGGCAACATAGCGAGACCCTGTCTCAAAAAAAAAAAAAAACCCCAAAAAAAAAATAAATAGAAGAAATGAAAACTATCTCAACACAAATGCAAAAGTCTTCTTCTTTTTTTGCCTAATGACATAATGTTAATAGATTCACAAGACAGATATGTAGATGTGTACAAACATTGAAATACATCAACTATACAACACAGGATAAGCATGATAAGGCTTAAAGTTCAGGTAAAAAGAAAAATAAAAAGAAAGGTTAGGAGATTTTAGTAGATGAGCTTGCAGTGTGACTTGGCCGCTAAAGCACTTAATGAAATCTGTGGCCAGACACCTCAGAGTATATTGTCCAGCACAGAATGACAATAGCCTCATTGCTCTCCACTCTGCTTGGGCTACATCTGGAGGACTGTGTGCAATTCTGGGAACCACCTGGGAAAGAGCAGGTGGTCAAACAATATTGACAGAGCTCAAAAAAAAAGCAACTGGATGAGAAGGTGCTTATAAGATGCCCCACGGGAATATTTGGACACACTAAGGATGTTTCATTTGGACGTGACTTGAGGACAGGGAGGGGAAATGATTGCTCTTTGAAGGGTGTTAGTAGTTCCAGAGAGTAAAGCTAAAGTAAATGAATGTATAAGTTACAGGAAGGAAGACTGCAACTCAATACAAGAAGAAACATCAAACTTTTCTAATCATACTAATAGTTATCACTGAGTGCTCACTGTGAGCCTAGCACTCGACTTGTACGAACTCATGAAATCTCCACAGCAACCTATAAGGCGGGTACTACTGTTCTTCCTCATTTTATGGATGAGGAGACTTAGTGGCATCAAGATAAGTAACTTGTCCAAGGTTGTAAGCTCTTGAGTGTCAGGGTTTATGCAAACCCAGGCAGTCCAGCTCCAGAACCCATAGTTCACCTGCCGCCCTACGCTACCATTCCATGGAGTGGGATGCTCTCCTTCACTCCAAGGGTGCAAGGATTACAGGATTTTCTGCACTGGGTTGGAGGTTTGACTAAGAGTTCTCTGAGGTCCTTCCAAATGCTATAAGAAACTAAATGTGATTGTTTTCCACGAAAATAATTTTTCATTTAAAAGTATTCCTTCTTTCATTTGGCAAATATATGTTCACTTAGTATGGGCCAGGCCCCTGTGAATAATAGTATTCACAGATAAAGTCCTTCAAAAACCAGCTTCTCTTGTGTATTTAAAACACGACTGATAACTCTTTTATTTATCCCAAATTTTCAGAAATCCATCTATGAAGGAAATAAAGTACATGCATGCCTTTCACCTTTGCAGTGCTGATTTAGTTTGTTGTAAGTACCAGCTAAACATTTCATCACAGTAGCACTCCAGAGTCTTTTCAGAAACCAAGTCTATGATGACCTATATCTGTACCAAATATTAGTTCCTGGATTTTTTTTTTTTTTTTTTTTTTTTTTTTTGTCTCTCACCCAGGCTGGAGTGCAGTGGTGATCTCAGCTCACTGCAACCTCCAGGGTTCAAACAATCCTCCTTCCTCAGCCTCCCGAGTAGCTGGGACTACAGGCATGCACCACCATACCCAGCTAATTTTGGTATTTTTTGTAGAGACGGGGTTGTGCCACCTTTCCCAGGCTGGTCTCCAACTCCTGAGCTCAAGCAATCTGCCTGCCTCAGCCTCCCAAAGTGCTGGGGTTATGGGTGTGAGCCACCATGCCCAGCTGGACTTTCCTAAGCAACAGTTTATCAATCAATGTGCAGGGAAAATTTGCCCCATCTCTTTAGAAACTCCACAGTAGCCAGAAATAGAGCTGTTGTTTCTCCCAAGAGAGCTAACATGTTTCTATTACCTCTTCAAGATGTGGAATCCACATAGTGTTCTGTTCTGAAGAGTCAGAGAAGTTTTGAGTCACCTGGAGATCATTCCAGGAGGAATAAAAGACTTCTACATGTAACCAGCTTACATCATATCCAAAATAAACACAAGAAGTATTTAAGCATGACCAAAATGCTGCAATTATTTAATGACAAAACCACATGTAACAGGAGATGGGGACAGTTATTATAAGAACTGGTTGAAGTTTAAGGAAGTTAATTAGTAGAGGAAAACCTGCTCTTTTGTTTTAGAAAAACAGTCCAGTGGATGGATTGGTTATGAACAACTAGCCTCTTTAGGAATTAACCTAGATGGGAAAGAGTTAATTAACAAGAGTTCCATTGCTTTTCACAACAAAATCACAGAAAATTTGAACCTTTCTCTACTGTGCAGGAGACCAAGGTTGTGGAAATACAGGAGAGAAAGTGAAAGAGAAAGCTCCTGGTGGAGGGGGATCTGGGTACGATGGTGTATTCGTTTGCTAGGGCTATGTAACAAAGTATCACAAAGTGGCTTAAATCACAGAAAGGTACTGTCTCACATTTCTAGAGGCTAGAAGTCCAAGATCAAGGTGTTGGCAGAGTTGGTTCCCACTGAGGGAATAATCTGTGCCAGGACTATAGACTTATACATAGCCATCTTGCCCCTCTGTCACTTACTATAATCCCTCTATTTGTGTCTGTCTCTGTGTCCAAATGTCCCCTTCTTTTTTTTTTTTTTTTAATTTTGAGATGGAGTTTTGCTCTTGTTGCCCAGGCTGGAGTGCAGTGGCATAATCTCAGCTCACTGTAACCTCCGCCTCTTGGGTTCAAGTGATTCTCCTGCCTCAGCCTCCTGAGTAGCTGGGATTACAGGCACCTGCCACCAGGCCCGGCTAAGTTTTTGTATTTTTGGTAGAGACAGGGTTTCATCATGTTGGCCAGGCTGGTCTTGAACTCCTGATCTCAGGTGATCCACCCGCCTCAGCCTCCCAAAGTGCAGAAATTACAGGCATGAGCCACCACACCCAGCCAAAATGTCCCCTTCTTGTAAGGATACCAGTCATATTGGATTAGGGCCCACCCTAACAACCTCATTTTAAGTTGATTGTCACTAAAAAGACCTTATCTTCAAATAAGGTCCCATTCTGAGGTACCTGGAGTTAGGACTCCAACATGTCTTTTTCGGATAATACTCAACTCAACCCCATAACAAATGAAGAAAAGGATGGCTGGGATAAATCCCCCAGGGAAGGATGGCAAGGACCTTTAAGAAAAGCAATGTTTAATAGTCAATTTAAATGGTCTCTTATACCTGTAATCCCAGCACCTTGGGAGGATGAAGTGGGAGGATTGCTTGAGCCGAGGGGTTTGAGACCAGCCTGGGCAACATAAGATGACCCCGTCTCTACAAAAAAAATTTTTAAAGTTTAACTGGGCATGATAGTGTGCACCTGTAGTCTAGCTACTGAAGTGGCTGAGGCAGGAGAATCGCTTGATCCTGGAAGGCAGAGGTTGCAGTGAGCCGAGATTGCGCCACTGCACTCCAGCCTAGACAACAGAGCAAGATTCTGTCTCAAAAAAAAAAAAAAAAAAAAGGAAAGAAAAAGAGGCTGGTCATGGCGGCTCACGCTTGTAATCCCAGCACTTTGGGAGGCCGAGGTGAGTGGATCACCTGAGGTCAGGAGTCTGAGACCAGCCTGGCAAACATGGCAAAACCCCGTCTTTACTAAAAATACAAAAATTAGCAGGGCATGGTGGCGGGCACCTGTCCCAGCTACTAGGGAGACTGAGGTAGGAGAATCACTTGAACCCAGGAGGCGGAGGTTGCAGTGAGCTGAGATTGTGCCACTGCACTCCAGTTTGGGTAACAGAGCGAGACCCTGTCTCAAAAAAAAAAGAAAAGAAAAGAAAAGAAAAAGAAAAAGAAAGTTAGAGCCCCAAAACATCCCAGCCATGGGTGGATGAGGTGCAGATTACTCTGAGATGTTTCTCATGGTCTCCAGATTCCCCAGCGGCACCAAGCTCCTGTTGCCCACGGTGGAAATACACACTTCATTCACTTCCTTCCCCTCCTGGTCTCACTTTCCCACTGCCCCATCGGTGCTTCCTGGCTCAGCTCCTACATGAACTACTTGTGATCAAACTCTAGTCTGTGGGTTTGATACTGGATGATCCTAAAGTTGGACAATAACAAAAAATCTGCAAACTAAAATTGGGATCCGAGAGCTTTCTTAGCATGGAAAAAAATTCTAATATTCTTAATTAACGTTTGTTAATGTCTTTGATAACCCCTTGCCCTGGAAAACAATACTATATCAAAGTCTCTTGTTTCCTTCATGGCTTTCAGCATCAAATTGGAAAAGCTGGAAAACAACAAATATTTGTATTTCTGGAGTTCAATTTTACTTTGCTCCCTGCAAGCACCTTAAAACAGATGGCACCCATTCAGATGGAAATGAGGTATAAAAGTGATTTTTATTAAAATTAACATTCAATTTAGATTTTGCTTTATTATGCATACCACAAATAACTGTGTGAGTTCCCTGTAAAGAGGTTGTATATGTGACATAATTCATAGTTATTCATGCTCTACCAATTACATTGAAAAGATGACTGGAGTTGCCACAGAACCTCAATAATCATTACTATGTAATTTGCAGTTTTCTGGATTAGGGAACTCTTTAGAAGCTGCACATCACTAGCCAATTGTTTTTAGAGAGTACAGTAATGACTGTTATTACTGAGGAGTTGAATGAAGCTCCTTTTTATGCCCTGAAGAGTACCTGATGATATCATTTAAAAAAAAAAAAAAAGTAACCAACAGATAAACAGACAGCAAACCAAGTATGTAACAGTCCAATAATGTGGGCCAACACTGTTGGCTGTGAAAATTACCACAATCTTCCATTGATTTTTATTTCTGTAGTGGGAACACCTGCCTATGCAAGCATACTTAATTAGATGGATTGCCTTGGCCCATGAATGGTATTAGAACAGGTGAAAATAAAGGGAAGATTTCTGAGATTTTGTTTGGTATATAAAAGTGCAATAGGCTGCAAAGAAGACTCAAACTAAGGCAGACTCACCTTATTCAAAACAAACCTAACTGTATCCTCCCTTCCAAACTTGTTGAATATCATGCCCAAACCCAGTTCCACTTCCCTTCAGTAACCTGACCCTGGGCTAGAATTCATTACTACAGCTCACTTCTCGGAAAATCTTTATTTTCTATAGATAAAGCTCATTAAAATCTTTCTTACATTTAAGTAGTTGAAAGCAATATTTCCCCTCTGTATTTTTCCCTTTTAAGTTAAACCATAGTAGACTGTATTCAGACATTTTCTGGTGCACAAAAATATTTTTTTCCTCCAGAACAGACCCCAAGCTGAAGTGTTAGGCATTCACCATTTGCTTTCCATCCCACTAACCTCCTTTCTTTTTCCCCACGTCCCTCTTCCTGCAGTCACCTTTAGATGTTCAGTTACACGTCTGAGCAAAGCCTGCTTTTATGACAGTGCCTCATGCCCGCCCATGTGTTACCTTTCCCAGTGATTCCTGCTCTGTAAAATTACCACTAGGCAGTGAATAAGATTTTTGTCCAATCTTAAAGTACCTCAGCCAGTGGGTGGGGGAAGGTATTTGAGGAGGGCCAGGTAGCTTCTGAAGTCTGTGTCCCAGGCTGTACCTTGTCAAGTTATCTTCTCTAACTATGGGTATAGCTGGTGAAACTGCCCACCATCTAGATTTCCCTGCTACAAAAATGGACATCCCTGTCTGAAAACAACCACAATGACAGCACTGGGACTTAGTCTTTGATGCCCTCATTTTCTGCAGCAGTGATTCCAAAATAAAAGCTCCTGCCTTTCACTGGTGAGTTCCCCTAGAAGCCACTGTAATATGTTTATTAAGATCTTTGTGCATGCTCTGTCTCACTATTAGTATTGGGCTCCAGTTTCTAATTTTAGTAAGACTTACACTAGCCAGCTCAGCGAAATAGCCCTCATATTTTTGTTCAACGGTTCAACTCCAACTGTTTTATAACTAAACCATTTTATTTAGTAGTCCCTAAAAGCACCCCATAAAATGCTTCATGAGTGCTTTCTTGGGGCCATTTTAATGAGCAAGACCTACTACATTTTGGAAAGTCCCATAATCAGAATCTCCTTTACTTCTAGAAAACTCCAACTGATGGCAATACAACCTACAGAAAATCTATCACCAGCCAGGTATGGTGGCTCACACCTGTAATCTCAGCACTTTGGGAGGTCAAAGTGGCAGGATTGCTTAAAGCCAAGAGTTCAAGATTAGCCTGGGCAACACAGTGAGATGCCATTTCTACAAAAAATAAATTAGCTGGGTGTAGTGGTGTGTACCTGGAGTCCCAGCTACTTGGGAAGCTGAGGCAGGAAGATTGCTTGAGCCCAGGAGGTTGAGGCTACAGTGAGCCATGATTGTTTCACTGCACTCCAGATGACAGAGCAAGACCTTGTCAAAGAAAGGAAGAAAGAAAAAAAAGAAAGAGAAGAAAGGAAAGAAGGAAGGAAGGAAGGAAGGAAGGAAGGAAGGAAGGAAGGAAGGAAGGAGGGAGGGAGGGAGGGAGGGAGGGGAAGGGGAAGGGGAAGGGGAAGGGGAAGGGGAAGGGAAAGGGAAAGGGAAGGGAAGGGGAAGGGGAAGGGAAGGGAAAGGGAGGGGAGGGAGGGGAGGGGAGGGAGGGGAGGGGAGTAATGAAGGAAGGGAGAAAGGGAGAAAGAAAGAGAGAGAGAGGAAGGAAGGGAAGGGAAGGGAGGAAGGAAGGGGGAAGGAAGGAAGGAAGGAAGTAAAGAAGGAAGGAAGGAGAGAAAGAGAAAAGGAAAGAAAGAAAATCTGTTGCCTATGTGGGATGAAATGACAAATTGACAAGACTGACAGAAAGACTGAAGTAGACACATTTGGGTGCTGTTCAACTCTCCCTCCTCAGGAAACTTCCCTCCTTACCCAGTTCTACAGAGGAGGGCCATCAGCAGCTATGTTTATACTATACATCTCCACTGCCCTGGCCACAGCCAACTGGACCTGAGGGGACCATCTAACCAAAGTTGGGCCAATCCAATTCTTTGTCCCAGGAATTTGGAATTGGGACTGAGAACTCAGTTGGCCCGTATATGTTTTGCAAGCTCAGGAGCAAGGGATGGGGGTGAGGGCTGGATGTCACATGCTGCCAGGTGGGCAGGAGAAGTAAGAAAGCCAATCTGAAGAGAAAGGAGAATGAAGGCAACAGGTAGAGAGGACAAGAGATCAAGGGTGCTGCATTGTTTTTTGGAGGATTTTTTTGCCTTTATTTATTTATTTATTTATTTATTTATTCATTTCTTTATTTCCGTAGGTTTTTGGGGAACAGGGGTATTTGGTTACATGAGTGAATTCTTTAGTGGTGATTTGTGAGATTTTGGTGCACCCATCACTGGAGCAGTGTACACTGAACCAAATTTGTAGTCTTTTATCCCTCTACCCCTTCTGACTCTTTCCCCCCGAATTCCCACAGTCCATTGTATCAGTCTTATGTCTTTAAGGTGCAGTGTTCTGACCATATCCCAGTCCCTGGGTCCAGCCCTTGCTGAAGCTCAGCTTCACTTTGGCTGCCATCAGATTCCATGAGCACCCCCTGTAGCCTTATGACAAAGCCCTCAGTTCTGCTAAAACTGGCCTCTTCTCATGGCCCACGTGATGTCTTTAAAATGTATCCACACATTCTTTGACACTCCTCCCTTCCAATGATGAAGGCTAATTTCTCTCCCTTTGAATGTGGACTAGACTTAGTGACTCACTTCTAAGAACTACACTGGGGTGGAATTGACCATGTGTGACTTCCAAGGTCAAATCATAAAAGGCATTGCCACTCCACCTTGTTCCATTGCACCTCAACTACTCTGGGGCAGTCCAGCAGCCATGCCTTGAGGATACTCAAGCAGCCTGTGGAGAGGCCCAAGTCAAGAGGCAAGGAGGCCCCGCACATCTACCAGCTGTTCTTCCCAGCCATGGCATGATCCACCTTGCAAGTGGGTCCTCCAGTCCCATCATGCCTCTCGATAACTGCAGCCATGGTCAACACTGAGACGAAATCCTCATGAAATTCCAAGCAGCACCATCCAGCTAAGTTGCCTCCAGATTCCTGGCCCACAGAAACTGCAAGGATAATCATTGTTTATTGGGTTTGTTTTGTTTTGTTTTGTTCTGCTGTTGTTTGATACAGAGTCTCGCTCTGTCGCCCAGGCTGGAGTGCAATGGCGCGATCTCAGCTCACTGCAACCTCTGCCTCTCGGGCTCAAGCAATTCTCCTGCTTCAGAGGGATTACAGGCATCCACCACGACACCCAGTTAATTTTTGTATTTTTAGTAGAGACAGGATTTCACAATGTTGGCCAGGCTGGTCTCGAACTCCCAACCTCAGGTGATCCACCCGCCTCGGCCTCCCAAAGTACTGGGATTACAGGCATGAGCCACTGCACCCAGCCTGTTTATTGTTTTAAGCCACTAAGTTTTGGGACAATTTGTTATGCAGCAGCCTTCAAGACCCACATGGTCTGGGCACCCTTTTAGTCATTTCTGGCCCCCACACTCTCTGCTCACTATGTTCTGACCATGTGCCTTGCCCCTCATAGCCTCACACAGGCATCCTCATGACCTGAAACCCTCTTCCCCCAAACAGCACTTTCTCATCTTTTAGCTCTCAGCTTAAATGCCAATGCTTCAGAGAGGTCTTACCTCTAAAGTCCACTCTAAAGCCTGTCCTTCCACCACAACCCCTCTATTCCCTCACAGCATCTTGTTCTTATTCTTCATAGATTTTACTATAACTTATAATTACACATTTCTTTGGTTAGGAGTTTTCTTGTTTTTATCTGTCTTTCCATTCTAAGTTCAGGGCCAAGTATATACAAGACTCTCAATAAATAGTGTATATAAAGTAGTTTCCATTAGTTATGACCAGACTCCTAAATAATGGCCCAACACATAAACACTGGGCCAGGAAACCTAGATTCTATTTCCTCACTTACAGTAAGATGAATGATCTTTTGAGGGTATTATCATCTCTTCAAGGAAATCTGTAGGACAGGTAGATGCTCAACTAATGAGGAAGGCACCTGAGCCCAGGTGGTGAGGCTGTCAGAGGCCAGTGAAAGGACTGTGGATGAGCTGTCCTGCCAGTGGTGGAGAATCACAAGCACCAGCTCTCCCAGGCCATTTCACCACTCTCTGTCCACCCTCAGATTCCACATAACGTGTTTTTCAGCCCGTTTTAGAATGGCAGCATTTACCTTAATCCCAGAACATTAGAAAGATCTCATTATCACTGCATCTGGTGTAGAGTTCCCAATTTCCTTTCTGCAAGTGCTAGAAGCTCTTCACTCTCCTACTTTCTCTCTCATCCTGATTCCATCCTGCCCAACTTCCACAGCTTCCTCATTCATGAAGTCCCCAAGCTCTACTGCATTCTCAGACTGCCTGGCACCAACAGTGCTACCCCCACCCGGCTCCCACCTCAAGTCTGTCATGTACCTTTAAGGAGAGCTTCAGCCTCGGGGACCCCCATCCCTCAGGTGACCCACAGGGAAGGTGACATTTCCTCCCAACTAGCAGGGCTCAAGTCTGCGAATGACACAGATAAGCTCCGGGAGTAGCCAGTTCATGGTCACAGCCCATGGCTTATGTGGCTGAATAGATAGGTAGCCACAGCTCGCTCTTTCTCTCTCTCCTTCCTAACTCCACTTGTCTCGTTCTGTGTCTGTTTCTCTCTGTGCACCCATCACATTCTTTTTTCACTCTCAGCAGCTTCCTTTTTTACTTAAACAAAGCCCACCTTATGCTCCATTTCTGCAGGCCCATGCATCACAGTACCCATAGATCACTGGGGTTTCTCTGTGTCTTTTACTTCTAATTCTCAAAACAGCTTCTGAGAAGTTCAGGTCATCTTTTTAGGCCAACCAATGCCAATCAGAGGGCACTGGCTCACCTCTGCATGGAGGCCCCTGGTCAGTGGCCTAGGGATACAGGGGCTGGGAATGGGGTCCTCAGCAGAAGGGGCAGGGACTCTTCCAGAAGGGTGCAAGGTAGGAAGGCCTCCTATGAAATGCCTCTCCTCTACTAAGACCTGCCATTCTCTTAGGAGGTTAGGTGTGATCTGAGGGTAACCCAACCACCTAAATAGATACTCCATCGAATCTCAAAGTTCAAGAAATTGTCTCCGGAGAAGTCTTGCTACTGGATTATATGTTACACACAAGTGCAACTTGAGAGTCTGACAAAACAGTACGTTAGAGACCATCTAGTCCAGGAAGAGCAAACCTGACTCATCTCATGCCAACTCGGCCTGCCTGCAGCATTGCATTGTAAAGAATGTGCCCTATTCTATCTATTTTTTTTTTTGAGACAGAGTCTCGCTCTGTTGCCCAGGCTGGAGTACAGTGGCGCGATCTCAGCTCACTGCAACCTCCACCTCCCCGGTTCACACCATTCTCCTGCCTCAGCCTCCCAAGTAACTGGGACTACAGGTGCCACCATGCCCAGCCAATTTTTTGTGTGTATTTTTAGTAGAGACGGGGTTTCACCGTGTTAGCCAGGATAGTCTTGACCTCCTGACCTCGTGATCTGCCCACCTCGGCCTCCCAAAGTGTTGGGATTACAGGCATGAGCCACCGCACCCGGCCGAATGTGCCCTATTCTCAAAAGAAGACATACAACTGGCCAAGTATTGTGGAAAAAGGCTCAACATCACTAATCATCAGAGAAATGCAAATCAAAACCACAATGAGATACCATCTCACACCAGTCAGGATGGCTATTATTTAAAAGTCAAAAAATAACAGATGCTGCCAAGTTTCAGAGAAAAGGGAACACTTATATGCTCTTAGTGGAACTGTAAATTAGTTCGGCCCCTGTGGAAAGCAGTTTGGAGATTTCCCAAAGAACTAAGAATAGAATTACCATTCAACCCAGCAATCTCATTACTGGGTATGCACCCAAAGGAAAATAAATCATTCTACCAAAAAGACACCAGCACTCACATGTTCATTGCAGCACTGTTCATAATTACAAAGACATGGAATCAACCCAGGTGCCCATCAACAGTGGACTGGAATAAAAAAAAAGTACACATACACCATGAAATACTATGCAGCCACAAAAAAGAACAAAATCATGCTATTTGCAGCAACGTGGATGTAACTGGAGGCCATTATCCTAAGTGAATTAACATAGAAACAGAAAACCAAATACGGCATATTCTCATTTATAAGTGAGAGATAAACACTGGGTACACATGGACATTAGGATGGCAACAACAGACACTGGGGACTCCAAAAGTGGGAGGGAGGAAGTGGGAGGAGCATGGGTTAAAAAGCTACCCATTGGGTACTATGGTCACTATTTGGGTGATAATCATTCAAAGCCCAGACTCCAACATTATGCAATATATCCATGTAACAAATCTGCACATGCACTTTCTGAGTCTAAAATAGAAAGAAGAAGAAGGAGGAGGAGGAGGAGGAGGACAAGAAGAAGAAGAAGAACAAGAACAAGAACAAGAAGAACGTGCCCTACTCATTTTGTGATGTTTGGGTGTGAGTTATTTGCTGGATATTTGCTTGACACATTGAGTCGTTCACCACTGTTTTCTCAGGGGAACTATCTTTTCCCAACTCAGCGTGGTGGAGTGGAGTGTCTGTGATAGTGTCCTGTCCCTTCCATCCTCAGTGGTTGGCAAATGATCCAGGCTGAACCAATTACAGTACACCATCCCTCTGGCCTCAGTGATGGTGCAGAGAGGATATGTGATCCCTGCAAGACTGGAGTGTTTTCTATGATAGATACTCCTGGTTAAGCTAGCAAGCTGAGGTTGCCCAATGCCCTCTTCCTCATGACATAAGAAGGCCTGAGGCAGCCTGAAGCCAAGGGAAGTCCTGCAGAACAGAGTTGAAGAAAGAAAGAGAGAGAGAAAGCTAAATCATTTTATATCTTTTACAATAAGTTTTCTCTACTAGACCCAACTATGCCCAAAGAAGCCAATACATTCTTTTTTTTCCCCTTAAACTATTCAAGTGTTCTGTTACATGCAACCAACAGAATTCTAACTAATAATTCCATTCATTGTACAGATGAGGGAACTGGGAGTCCAAGAGGTTAACTGATTTGCCTATGACAAACCACTCAGTAAGTTACGTGGCCAATTAGAAAGGAGGTTCTAAAAGAATGTGACATGGATCATCTATTCCTGCTGGCTCAGAGAAAAAAAGTATTTGGATGCTGATGCTGTCATTAATTCTCTTCCAGTTCTATGTCATCTGAAAATTTGATAAGGATATCATGAATGTCAAAGCCACTACTAATATTCTTAGACAAAACAAAACTAAATCCCAAGCATCGAAATCTTTCCCCCAGGGCTGGGAGTGGTGGCTCACACTATAATCCCAGCACTTTGAAAGGCTGAGGTGGGAGGATGGCTTGAAGCCAGGAGTTCAAGACCAGCCTGGGCAGCATAGTGAGACCCACATCTCTTAAAAAAAATTAGCCAGGCACAGTGGTGCTCACTTGCAGTCCTAGCTACTTGGGAGGTTGAGGTGGGAGGATCACTTGAGCCCAGGATTTGGAGGCTGCAGTGAGCTATGACCACACCACTACACTCCGGCTTGGATGACAGAGCAAGACCCCAACTCGAAAGAGAAAGAAAAGGAAATCTTCCAGAATAACACTGATCCATTATCCAGTATTCATTTGCTATCACTGTTCAGTTGCTTACTAACCCCCTCACTGTACTACTGTGCAGTCTACACCCTTGCCACTCAAAGTGTGGCCTGTGAAGCAGCATAATTGGCAGCACCTGGCGGTTTGTTAAAATACACTCACAGGCCCCATCCCAAACTTACAGAACAAGAATCTGTATTTTAACAAGATGCCCAGGGGATTCACTGCACAGTAAAGTTCAGATGCGCTGGTTTTCTTGGTTTTCATTCCTCTCTCTGTGTCTCTATGCCTTCTAAAATGTAATGAACTTACACACACATACCCCTTATCTAAATGTCAGGCAACCCTGTTGAAATAGCCAGTGTAGTCAGTTTGATGTGTCTTTTCCTGCTGAACCTGTGAAAGTTCATATTGATCACTACTGATAAACCATAATTTTAATAAAAGGAAATATTGGCTGGGCTTACTGCCAGAAGTATAGATTAGAGGACCTTCTTCTTCTGACTTTTTGAAAACTGAGATTTTTTTTTGGAAGATTTGCCCATCTCAACTCTTTCTAAAATTACCCCTTATATTCCTCCAACACATTCCTCACAATTCCTTAAAGACAATCAAAGGAGTTCAGTAATTTCATTTGCATGTGTTTTCAATACTCTGGAATTCATCCAGGTCAGATCACTCAAGCTGATTTAGAGCACGTAGGTCAGTGGAATGCAACACCGGCCGCACATTAGAATCACAGGAGACAAATTTAAAACCACCAGAGCCTGGACCTGTCAACAGGACAATTAAATCAACTTCTCTGGGGTGACGCCCCAGCAGGGTATTCCTTTTTTAAGCACCCCAGATAATTCGAATGTCCACCAAGGTGAGAAGCCATTCACAGAGGGTTTGTGTGTATGGTTTTAAAAAATCTAATCTCCAGAGCCCACAGACTTAGAATCTCTGTGGCTGAGGCTGAAGCCTCGATAGTTTTAAGCTCCCAGATGATGTTCAGGTGCAGCAGGATGAAGAACCACTAATCCAGGTGTGCTCAATACACCTTTCCCCTATTTGAGCTCCGGTTCTCTCCTGCCTCATCTTTTCTTTCCTGTCTAAAGGGAATTCTCCTTGACAAAGAAGTTCAAAATGAGGGGGAAAAAATTTTAAATTTTTTTTTAAAAATCGAAAAAGAAAGTAAATTGGGAGGCTGAAGCAGGTGGATCGCTTGAGGTCAGGAGTCTGAGACTAGCCTGGGCAACAGGGTGAAACCCCGTCTCTGCTAAAAATACAAAAATTAGTGCACCTGTAATCCCAACTACTCAGGAGGCTGAGGCAGGAGAATCACTTGAATGTGGGAGGCAGAGGTTGCAGTGAGCCAAGATTGTGCCACTGCACTCCAACCTGGACAACAGAGCGAGACTCTGTCCCCCTCCCCCACAAAAAAGTAAAAACAAAACAAGTTCCTGATGCCTTTCAGAGAAACTAGTTGTACAGGTTTATTTTGGCATTTTTCTCTTTCCCCCTCAGGATACTTTGAAGTCTTCTAGATTTGACCAGCTTGTCCCTAAAAAACACACTTTACATTCCTCATGCAACCTACCCTGTCCCAATCCAAAACCCAAACACCATTCGCAGATATTTATAGTCAGTGGAGTGAGCAGTTTATATCGTCCACCACTTTAAGGCAATATTCCTCCCAGATTATTTTCAAAACGGGAGGTATGACTGACACCATTTTGCAGATTGAGAAACTGAAACTCAGGAAAATTAAGTGACTTACTTAAATCCATACAGCCAGGAAGTGACAGAAGTAGGATTTGAATCCAGGTCTCTTTGCTCTAAAGATCATACCATTTGTTTGTTTGTTTTGCTTCTGGTATCCTGAAAAGAAAAAAAAAAGATCATATCCTTTCACTACAGCATGGTGCATCCTGTGTTGTTTTTTAAAATTCGTTCCCCAGGATTTTTTAAAAAATCAAAATCTTAGGTGTGCAAAGGTTGCTGCAGATATAGGAGAATTCGAATTCTCATCACAGACAAGACTGGTCATAGAACATCTGTCTCAGATTCCCAGATAAGCTGTATTGGGCATAACCTTGAAGCAGGCAGTCTATCCCTGTCTAAATGTCACAACTATAAGGTCAGACCCTGACTTTCACAAATGCTTGCATGAGCTTCTGAGCTATGGGAATACAATGCTTACAGACCACTGTATCTTCAACATGTTCTCTTGCTTGTTAAGCAATATTTTAAAATACTGAAATTCCTTGCAACTCTCTCCTTAAAAGGAAAAATCTAAATAAATCCACCCTACCTACCTGTTAACCAAAGCACTATCTCTTCTTCTGAAAAATAAGTATAAGATGGCTAATTGGTCTCAATTTCCAATGATGATAAAGCATAAAATGGATTTGAGTTATATTTCAGAAATTTAGATTACATAGAGGGAAGTTCTTTATAATGTTAAGTATGGGGACAGGGAAAGTTGCCTCTCCATTTGTAAGAGTCTCTATCAGTAAAGTCAGGGCTTTAAGAAGAGAGAGAAAGAATAACATTCTACTTCTTCAGGAATTTTTTGTTTTGCATTGGCAGTTCTGAGCTGTTTGAGATGCGTTAGGATGAGTTGCAGGAATTCTGGCCTGATACCTGAGAAAGGCAGGTGGGATTCTGAGATAGACCCAATTACAATTACTTAGGGGCCACAATAAGATGCTCTACCAAGAATGGGAAGTGAAGGAAATGTCAACTTTTCAAAGTTTAAAATGCAAGAGAAATACATTCTGGATTAGAGTAGGTAGGGTCAAAGTCACCTGAAGAAGACAGGATGCCTCCCAGGCTAGAAACTCTCCATTACAATCTTTTTTAATGTAATTTCTGCTCTTCCTCCTTCTTGCTGCCAGGAATGTGTTGAGATGGCTGCAGCTCTCCCAGCTACCTTGGATCATGAGATGACCTTGAGAAGAGAAGCCACTTTGCTGAAGACAGCAACTTAAAAGTATAGCAATCTAAGATTTTGTTGACACAGAAAAACTGCTCTAACACCACACCCAGAAGGTCTACTTCCAGATGAGAGACTGTTCTCAATTTAAGACAGATATTATGCATTCTTCTGTTATATGTGGCCTAACCTAATCCAAACGAATGCAACTAGAGTTCATCATTTGGGTAAATCCCCCAAACGTATAATCACTTGGGCATTCCTAGCCTAGGGCCCCTCGAAAGCAAGGAGAAGAGATCAGTTGAAGGAAAAGTAAAAAAACAAAATAAAAAACAGTTTAGAAAAATAATATAGCTATCAGATTAGCTCAATAACTGAGGGTATATTGTTATGGAACTGAAAATATTCCTCTAACCAACCCAAAGATGGTAAGATGACCTTTTGCCAGACCAGAAAAAAAATAATTTTAACTTTTAATTGGGTTTTGGTCCAAGTCACTGGAGGAAGCATAAGGGCAGGTAGGAGTAATAATAAAGGTAGAAGCTGGATGGAGGGAAGGAGAAGGGGCAGCCTAAGGGCTTCACCTGCCCACAGGCTAACAGTCTCCTATGCAGGTGTAAAGATACAGGAATCCATGCAGCATGTCACCCAGACCCCAAAGCTGAACTAGTGAAGCCACTTCTTTGTCACCCCGAACTAACCCCATGGCAAGGGAAGCACATATGAAGAAGAATCTCTACTTTGCCCTTTTACTAATTTCAGCTGATCTATTAATTTAATCCAACCTGCACTGAATGGAGGCTGGCCCAATTTGTCTCCTCCTGGCTGTGGGGCCTGCTTAACTATACTTGGCATCTACTTTATTACCTTAGAGTCTTTCTCATGAAAGATGTCATTGACCCCCTGGAAAAGGAAGTACTTTATAACATACCATTTTCTGGAGAGAACTTCACTTGCCAAATGGGAAAATACAGCTTGTCAGGCAGCTGCGCAAGGCATTCTTCATGCTCTGAGTGTTTTCTTTCAGCTGTTCAGTGGGCTGTGGTCCTGGGCTATTTTCAAGATCTACTGAGAGCCAGTGAACGGCTGTGCCCACACACCAGGCTGCATAAGCCACATAGAACTGCTGGCAACACTTCTGTGGTTAGGCCCCTTTTAGTTCTTCAGAGGTGCCACGTTGCTTTAGAACAAGCAATGAACTGCTGATCTGGGTTCAAATGCTGACTCATCCAATTAAGACATGGCCTGGCAACCTACAGAATGGGAGAAAATTTTTGCAATCTACTCATCTGACAAAGGGCTAATATCCAGAACCTACAAAGAACTCAAACAAATTTACAAGAAAAAAAAAAACCCCATCAAAAAGTGGGCAAAGGAGATGAACAGACACTTCTCAAAAGAAGACATTTATGCAGCCAACAGACACATGAAAAAATGCTCATCATCACTGGCCATCAGAGAAATGCAAATCAAAACCACAATGAGATACCATCTCACACCAGTTAGAATGGCGATCATTAAAAAGCCAGGAAACAACAAGTGCTGGAGGGGATGTGGAGAAATAGGAACACTTCTACACTGTTGGTGGGACTGTAAACTAGTTCAACCATTATGGAAGACAGTGTGGCGATTTCTCAAGGATCTAGAACTAGAAATACCATTTGACCCAGCCATCCCATTACTGGGTATATACCCAAAAGGTTATAAGTCATGCTGCTATAAACACACATGCACACATATGTTTATTGCGGCACTATTCACAATAGCAAAGACTTGAAACCAACCCAAATGTCCATCAATAACAGACCAGATTAAGAAAATGTGGCACACATACACCATGGAATACTATGCAGCCATAAAAAAGGATAAGTTCATGTCCTTTGTAGGGACATGGTTGTAGCTGGAAACCATCATTCTCAGGAAACTATCACAAGAACGAAAACCAAACACTGCATGTTCTTGCTCGTAGGTGGGAATTGAACAATGAGAACACTTGGACACAGGATGGGGAACATCACACACTGGGGCCTGTCGTGGGGTGAGGGGAGGGGGAAGGGATACCATTAGGAGATATACCTAATGTAAATGACGAGTTAATGGGTGCAGCACACCAACATGGCACATGTATACATATGTAACAAACCTGCATGTTGTGCACATGTACCCTAGAACATAAAGTATAATAAAAAATAATAATAATAAAAAGAAAAAAAAAGACACGGCCTGGGGTGACACCTCCAGGCAAGTCATCTAACTTCCCAGGGCTTCAGTACATTTATTTGTAAAATAATGAGTTTAGGGGTCCTTTTAAAAAGCGTTCAACTTTAAAATACTAGAATTTTGTGAGTTTTCTTATTTGGAAAAGAAAAATGAAAACTCATCTATATTTTCGTTGCACGTGACCAATTATTTTTTCCAGTTTTACTGAGGCATAATTGACTAATAAAACTGTATATATTTAAAGTATACCACATGATGATTTACTTTACATATATAGTGAAACGATTACAACAATCAAGTTAGTTAACACATCTGTCACCCCACATAATCAACTTTGTGTGTGTGTATGTGGTGAGAACAGTTAGAACCTACCCTCAGCAAATTTCAAGTATACAATTCAATATTACTGACTATAGCAAATTTGTATTGCTCAAATAGCCCACATTATTTGCCAAAAGTACAAATACATATTCACAGAAAGATGAAAATGTAAACATTCCATAATCTCACCACTGTTAATGTTTTGTGTGTATCCTTCCAGACTTTTATCTAATCATAAACATGCTAAAAATCTTTTTACAAAAAAATCACATCCTGTAAACTGTTCTGTCATTTTTCACTGAACACAATATTCAAAACATTTTTCTGGCCAGGTGTGGTGGTTCATAACTGTAATCCTAGCATTTTGGGAGGCCGAGGTGGGAGGATCACTTGAACGCAGGAATTCGAGACCACCCAGGCAACATAGCAAGACCTCGTCTCTATAAAACATAATAATAATAAATAAAAAAGAAAAAAATTTTCTATGTCATATATATGACAGATATATATATACATGTTTAATGATCATAGTATTTTATTATAAAAATATACCAGAATTTAACAAAACTCCTAGACTTTTTGCTATTATTCTGTCATATACATTACTTTGCTATTTTTTATGTCATATATACATACACATAAACGTTTAATGATCATAGTATTCTATTGTAAAAACATACCAAAATTTTACAAAACTTCTAGGCTTTTTGCTATTATAAATACTGCTGTATTAAACATTCATGTATATATACCTTGTCTAATTTCTTTGTTTCCTTATGAAAAATTCCTAGAAGTAAAATTCCTTGGTTTAATAGTATCCTCCTTTTTTTTTTTAAGACAGGGTCTCACTTTTGTTGCCTGGAATGGAGTGCAGTGGCGTGATCTTGGCTCACTGCAGCCTCGACCTCCCAGGCTCAAGTGATCCTCCCACCTCAGCCTCCAGAGTAGCTGGGACTACAGGCATGCACCACCATGCCTGGCTACTTTTTTGTATTTTTAGTAGAGATAGGGTTTGCCATGTTGCCCAGGCTAGTCTTGAACTCCTGGGCTCAAGCAATCCACCTGCCTCAGCTTCCGAAAGTGCTGGGATTACGGGCATGAGCCACGGCGCCCGGCCAACAGGATCTTCTTTTTAAAGACTTTATAAATATTCCAAATTGTCCTCCAGTGAGGTGCATGAATTTACATTCCCCCAAAAGTGTGTAAAAATGCATTTCTCCATCCTCTCTCTCATTCCTTTTACTTTTTATCTTTCTGATAGATACAGTCTGTTACTTTTTGTGCGTGTGTGTGTGTGTTTTCATTTTTATTTAGTTCAAATGATTTTCCAATTTCCCTTTTCATTTTTGCTTTGGCCAATGGGTTAATCAAACACAATATTTGTGAGATCTTCCAGTTATCTTTCTGGCATTAGTTTCAAATTTATTTCTATTGTGATTAGAGAACATAGTCTGCATGATTTCAGTCTTTTAAAATTTCTTGAGATTTGCTTCATGGCCCAGTGGATTATCAGTCCTGATGAATGCTCCATGTGCACTTGAAAAGGATGTGTGTTCTACTGACGTTGGATAGAGTGTTCTATAAATGTCAGCTAGGTCCAGCTGGTTGATAGCATTGTTCAAGTCTTCTATATCCTCTGTATCCTTACGGATTTTTCTGTCTATTCGTTCATTTACTGAGAGGCAAGTGTTGAATTATTCTACTCTAATTGTGTATTTTTTTTACTTTTTATTTTATTTTTTACTATTATTTTAAGTTCTAGGGTACATGTGCACAACGTGCAGGTTTGTTACATATGTATACATGTGCCATGTTGGTGTGCTGCACCCATTAACTCATCATTTACATTAGGTCTATCTCCCAATGCTATCCCTCCCCGCTCCCCGCTAGATATAGTCTGTTACTTTTAATGTAATGTTGCATTCTTTCATAACCAGTAACCCACTCCAGAGAACAGAGGAAAGAGACACAGAACTTGCACCCCTAAAGATGTGGGGGCAGCTAACACAGCCCTCTAGGTAACTATCTGAACCTTGGTTGCAGTAGCAAGCCACGGCACTGGGAGAGCCAGAGCAGCCCACCAGCTGTCATTTAGAAAAAGTGACTAGTAGAGGGCAATGTCCAGCTGCTCTACTAGCACCCACTACATATTTATGTTTTTGGTTATTTGATAAATATTTATTATTTACTATGAGCTACAAACTGTGCTCTCCAAAATAAATATGGTAAATTGTTTATACCTATTTCTATTTTGTTTCTGCAAAAGGATTCTATTTTCGGTGTTGAACATTCAGAAGACTATTTCATTTGAAATATTTAAGAGGTGTAGGATCCTCAGATCCTCAATGGAATAGGATCTGAGTACATGAAATAGAATACTTCTCCAAATGATATGTTGTTTCCATTGAACCGTGAGATTAGACAGGACCTGGAGATGACATGTAGAATGCAGAAATGCTCTAAATGGTTTCTTTGGGACCTGGGGAATGGATACAACCCTAGTCCCAGACAACTCACCACGAGGGATACGTTTTCACAAAAGGCAAAGCTATCAAGAGTTTGTACTCAGTAGTGATGGTGGTAGCAGTATTAGCCATGGTAGTAGAACATATAACAGCTTTTACAGTGATGTAAGTTAAAATATTTTAGTGCAAAAATCTCCAGATTATTGACATAAAAAAATGGAAACTTCTGAATATGATACTGTGGCAGCTGTTCAGTAATTCATTACAGCTGACTCAGAGAGGATTTCAAAATCAGTAGAGTTCAGCCCCTCTTCCTTACCTGCTCCCAAATAGCACTGTCTGGTGCAATAAAAAATCAATAGTTCAGTCAGGTGCGTTATCTCAAAGGTATAAGGCAATACAATAAATAAGACCACCCTTTATTGCCTGCTCAGATTTGTGGGGCAGTTTTCACATTTCGCCCTGGGCATACTACTTGCCCAGCCAGTTTTCCTTTCTGTGAGCTTTGTTCCAGTGGACCAGAGGCTAAATGCCACAGCTTGCAGCTTCCAGCACAGGGTAGGGGGTGTCTACAGCAATCTTTCAAATAAATTCAGGAACATAGACCTTTGTTTCAGCAGTTCAGGAGAATTCATTCTCCGTAGAGAAAACTCATTTGCTTGTGGCAGTGATTCAAGCCACCAACTTCACAGAGAATATTGCTGGAACCAAATTCTTTCTCAGTTATAGAGGTCAGAGGTGAGGCAACTGTGCTTACAGGACAAAGCTCTTATGGATTCCCTTGGCTTTCTGCTTTCTTCTTTACAGCTGATTAACACCCAATGGCCATTTCTTTAAAAAAGAAAAATTCAATTCCTTGATTTAATTAACTTCCTTGCCACAGTATTTACCACAGCCTGCCAGAATTCAGACAGTGATTTGAGACTTCCTAATACTTGATTTCAGTTTGAGATAATTCATTGCTTGCAGCACACTAAATTCCAAATATCATCTCAGGGCTGTGTGGTCAAAATCAGGTATGGACTTTTAGCTCGCACACATGAGGACGCCTGAGCTCTGAGTCCATCAAAGGGGATTTTGGACAGTCTGAAACTTTTTGCCCTGAGTTTGACATTTTGCCCCCACTTCATGGTCAAAGTCCTAAAATCAGTCTTCCATCCCTCTCCCAATCCCAGACTCGTTGACAGCATGGGTTTTGTTATTGTTCATTTTAACGAACTGTGAGGTACTTCCCTCTGTCTCATTTTTTGAACAATCAATAAACAAGTTTTTATTGAAAATCCAGAGAGCACAGTTTACTTTCTACATTTACTTAGTAGCTGTGGATTTAGACAATCGTATGCATTTTTATTATTTGATTACAGCTCTTCGGTACCATATGGTGGTGGCGATACAGTATAAAGGTTAAGAGGGTGACTGTTAAGTCAGTTGCCTGTCCTCAAATCTAGCACTGACATTTAGCAGCTATGTGACCTTGGGGAAATTAATTAACATTTCTGTGCCTCAGATCCCTCGTATGTAAAATGGGGATAATAACAGCGTCTGCCTTGGTGTTAAGTAGTAAATAAGCTAACAAATGGAAAGCAGTTAGAATGGAGCCTGGGCCCATAGTCAGCCCTCATCATGAGCATTTATTAGAGGATGTCACTACTGAAAGATCATTATTTCATCAAGGGGTGAGACTGTAAATTATCTACAACTAATTGTCATGTCAACTACCATTCATCTATTAGCCGGTTCTTGGGTAATGGTGGGGTGATGGAGCCACAAGGGTGACTCCTACATAAGCTCTACTTTCTGGTTGCTTGGGGATTTTGCACATACATCACAATCATGTGATGAGTTGCTGCATGCAGAAGTCACCCCATTGTAGCAACCTGGCTGTGACTGAGTCAGGGCCTCATAAATCACCAGATAATATGAAGCGTCACAGTGCTCTGATAGCCAACTCGTTATTTCCTTTAAACCTTTCTAAATTACCTCACCATTGTCTGTAGTCTGTGCTTCTGGAAAAAGCTCAGGACACAAGAAAGAAAACAATTCAGTCCCCTGTAAAGAGAACCCTGAGGAAGGTGTTACTGTATACCAGCGATTGTAAGGTGCATATTTTTTTCACTTTTTTCCTCCTCTGAAATTGGATGCAGCAAGAAAGCATTGCCATTGCCTACGTGTGCACAAACATGCTTAGAGCTGCTCATCTGTCCCCACAGTTGAGTGATGTGCATTGTTCGTAGCACAGGATTTGAGATTTATCGATGTTAGAATGTCTTTCAGATTGAGATTGAAACGAAAAGTTATCACACATACAGAATGGCACAGAAACAGAGCAGTGCAATATATGATTTAAGAAATATGCCTAGTCAGCCTAAAAAAGTGCTTTCATTAAACGTAAAACAAAATTCTAAGTGCTAAGAAAGCACTGCATCATAGTTTAGTTGGCAGCATTTTCTTGTTTCTTCATGGTACATAAAATAATGATTCATTTTACAATTAAAAGCTTTTTAGATTTGATGAAATATGATACATTTCAGAGTGCTAGCAACAATCTGGAGAGCCCAAAATAGCTACCTTGAAATTTTCCCCAACATTCCAAATTTTCAACTAGTGGCAGAACTAAGTTCCACCAGCACTAATAATATTTAATTAATTTTTTTTTTTTTGAGACGGAGTTTCACTCTTGTCACTCAGGCTGTGTACAATGGGGCAATCTCGGCTCACCACAACCTCCGCCTCCTGGGTTCAAGCGATTCTTCTGCCTCAGTCTCTCGAGTAGCTGGGATTACAGGCATGTGCCACCATGCCCGGCTACCTTTTTTTTTTTTTGTATTTTTAGTAGAGATGGGGTTTCTCCATGTTGGTCAGGTTGGTCTCGAACTCCTGACCTCCAGTGATCCTCCCACCTCAGCATCCCAAAGTGCTGGGATTACAGGCTTGAGCCACCGCACCCAGCCATATTTAATTTTAAAACTTGGTTGGGTGCAGTGGCTCACACCTGTAATCCCAGCACTTTGAGAGGCCAGGGTTGGGTGGATCATCTGAGGTCAGGAGTTCGAGACCAGGCTGGCCAACATGGTGAAACCCTGTCTCTACTAAAAATGCAAAAATTACCCAGGCGTGATGGTGTGTGCCTGTAATCTCAGCTACTCGGGAGGCTGAGACAGGAGAATCGCTTGAACTCAGGAGGCAGAGGTTGCAGTGAGCCAAGATCGGGCCATTGCACTCCAGCCTAGGTGACAAGAGCGAAACTCCATCTCAAGAAAAAAAATTTTTTAATAAAATAAAACTTATCTCATTGTTTAAACCTAAGCACATTTCTTTTGGCAAAAAAGTATACTATTCTTGTAGATGTAAAATGAAGGTTTTGATGAGCTAGTTGAATTATTTAAATATGAATTTTTACAGCCAGGCACGGTGGCTCATGCCTGTAATCCCAGCACTTTGGGAGGCAGAGGCAGGCAGATCACCTGAGGTCAGGAGTTCGAGACCAGCTTGGCTAACATGGTGAAATGCCGTTTCTACTTAAAACACAAAAAAATTAGCCAGGCATGGTGGCATGCACCTGTAATCTCAGCTACTCGGGAGGCTGACGCAGAATTGCTTGAATCCAGGGCACAGAGGTTGCAGTGAGCTGAGATCATGCCCTTGCACTCCACCTTGGCCAATAAGAGTGAAACTCCATCTCAAAAAAAAAAAAAAGAATTAAAATAAATCTATTCCCATTAAGATGAACAAAAAAGTTTGACCATTTACCACATAAAATTGTCTTACAGTAGAATACAGACAAGCACAGGATCCCTTGGGGAAATAAATTTTGATGATGTTCTACCTCCTCAGATTTATCTTTTCCTCCCAGCCAGTGAGGCAGATCCCAACCTGACATTTCCAGACTCGATTTGCATTTGCTTCAAGAAATTCCCACTAAAAAACCCTGCACAAACTGAATTCATAGACAGCTGCTGCCAACTTAGTGTTCTAGTCCTCCATACCCATAATTCCCAACTCTGACTTTTGTTACTAAGGGATGGAAAGTTTGGTGTCCTACTTTGGCTGTGATGACTGACTCTCTTGGGTCCCCAGACTTCATGGGAGACTTTGCCATGAATTCTTTTTTTTTTTTTTTTCTTTTTTTTTTTGAGACGAAGTCTCGCTCTGTCACCCAGGCTGGAGTGCAGTGGCCAGATCTCAGCTCACTGCAAGCTCCGCCTCCTGGGTTTACACCATTCTCCTGCCTCAGCATCCCGAGTAGCTGGGACTACAGAGCGCCCGCCACCTCGCCCGGCTAGTTTTTTGTATTTTTTAGTAGAGACGGGGTTTCACCATGTTAGCCAGGATGGTCTTGATCTCCTGACCTCGTGATCCGCCCGTCTCGGCCTCCCAAAGTGCTGGGATTACAGGCTTTAGCCACCGCACCCGGCCTACAATTTGCCATGAATTCTTACCAACATTTTGACACAATAATTTTAGAACTTTGGGAGAAAGTCTGATTTTAGCCTAGAGAAATCATTTTTAAGGTTGGTACTTGTCCTTCAATTAAATTTGTAAACCCCGTCCTATGTCTTCTTTGACTCAATAGATCATCACTTTCACCTATGGGCTGGATTCTTGTATCTTGAAGATGAGGAAATCCTGTTCATCAGCAAGTGACACTTTCCCCACTTTGCACTTCCCACTCATCATAAGGCTGTTGAGTTGTCAGGGTCCTATCACAAAAAGCAGCTCATTAACTTTAATTATTTTTGAAATTCATTGGTTCAAAGTGAAGCTAGCAGGTGCCAGAGGTTCATACATATTAATTAACAAATAAGTGGAAGCTCTTATTAGCTGACACTTTTTAAAAAAAATTTTTTTTTTTGGAGACAGGGTCTCACTCTGTCACCTAGGCTGGAGTGCAGTGGCATAATCTCAGCTCACTGCAGCCTGGACCTCCCAGGCTCAAGCAATCCACCTCAGTCTCTCCAGTAGTTGGAACTACAGCTGTGTGCCACGACACTCAGGTAATTTTTTTTTTTTAGAGACACAGTCTCACTGTTGCCCAGGCTGGTCCTGAACTCCCAAAGTGCTGGGATTACAGGTGTGAGCCACTGCGCCCGGCTGAGCTGATACTTTTTGCTATCTTTTTTTTCCCTGCCATTTAATTAGTTCAGAGTGGGTCTAAGACTCTTCGAACTGGAAGCAGAGAAAAGGTAAGAGCTAAGCAACCAAGACACAAGAAATCCAAGTGTCAGGCCCCAGGCAAGAGCAGAGAATTTCCCTGGCTCCTGTTCCATCATTTTCCTAACTAAATCACTACTGAGCCTGGATTTAGGAAACCTACAGATCAGTTGGTGTCCAAATCACCTCCAGCTGATGTTTATGTTTAGTTAATTCCAGATAGAAGGTGACACTTGAAAGCTTTGCTAGAATCCCTCTGCATGGCAACCTGTTAAAATTATATTTAATGGCTCATGGCTGTCCTTGCTCTGTGAAGATGTGGCATTTTGCTGGTATTCTTTAAACATCAAACCAGTTATAATCTGTTGTAGATTTCATTACTAAGTGCATGCTTGTTCCAATTTATCTTTTTGAAAGTAACTTCCTAATGTGGAAAAGTAGTATCCTCCAACACTGCGAGAGGCAGCATTAATTAGTATAATCCTTCTTTGTAAATTTCTTCTGCTTTTTTTTTTTTTTGGTACAATCTTTCTTGAAAGCAAGATAGCTGTAAGTTTCAGATGCCATAAAATATACATATCATTTGATCAAAATTTCCACAAGTATTTTGTCCAAGGAAATAATAAGAAATGCAGGCAAATATTTATCAACAGAGATATTCATTACAACATTAATTACAGTACTGAAACATTAGTAAAACCTAAACATCCCCAATAGGCCAATTTGTTAAATAAATTCAAGTACGTCCATCTGAATATAATATAACCAGTGGAAGTGATATCATATAATATTTGACACAGGAACACATATACTCTATAATATGAAATCAAAGAACCATATTGCAAAACTATATATGTTATTCTAATTTTATGTTTTTTGTTTTTGTTTTTGTTTTTTTTGAGACAGGGGTCTTGCTATATTGCCCAGGCTAGCTTCAAAGTCGTGGGCTCAAGTAATCCTCCTGCCTCAGCCTTCTTAATAGCCAAGACTATAGGCACACTACATTGTGCCCAGCCTAATTTTCAATATTTGTATATGTTTATAACAGTTATGAGTGATAGAATTACAGTAAATTTTATTTTCATTTATTTATGTTTCTGCATTTTTCAAGTTTTCTGCATTGAACTACCCCTCTTTTAACTACCCCCTTTTTAATTTTTTAAAGGAACATTACTTTTTTTTTTTTTTTTTTTTTGCGGCGTTGTCTTGCTCTGTCTCCCAGGCTAGAGTGCAGTGGTGCGATCTCCGCTCTCTGAAAGCTCCGCCTCCCGGGTTCACGCCATTCTTCTGACTCAGCCTCCCAAGTGAGTAGCTGGGACTACAAGCGCCCGCCACCACGCCCGGCTAATTTTTTGTATTTTTAGTAGAGACAAGGTTTCACTGTGTTAGCCAGGATGGTCTCGTTCTCCTGACCTTTTGATCCGCCCGCCTTGGCCTCCCAAAGTGCTGGGATTACAGCGTGAGCCACCGCCCCCGGCCCATTACATGATTTTTAAAAGAAAAGTAAGTGGGTTTGGCACAGTGACTCACGCCTGTAATCCCAACAATTTGGGAGGCTGAGGAGGGCACATCACTTGGGCTGAGAAGTTCGAGACCCACCTGGACAACATGTTGAAAAGACGGGGTCTCTATAAAAACTACAAAAATTAGCTGATAGCACGCACCTGTAGCGCCAGCTATTCAGGAGGCCGAGGTGGGAGGATCAGCTGAGCCTGGGGAGGTCAAGGCTGCGGTGAGCCATGATTGTGTCACTGCACTCCAGCCTGGGTGACAGAATAAGACCCTGTCCCAAAACAACAACAAAAAAAACAAGCAAGCAACTTTCTTGATGCATAGCACAATGGTATACAGAGCACAAAGTCATACAGAGTATGTAAAAATCAAGTCTCTAAATTCAAAGCTTATAAAAATTAAAAGTTTTATAAAAAATCAAGCTCTTATTCTTTCTAAAAGTTCAGGAAGGAAGGAGACTATGATTTGTTGAGGGTTAGGACCTTTTGTATATATCATGCCACTTATCATCACAATAGTGCTATAAGGTGGCTACTATTAACCTTGTCTTGTGGATGAAGACACAAAATAAGAGAACTTTAAGTAGTTTAACTCATCTCAGTTCAAACAACAATTAAATGAGAGGGTCAGAATTCAGAGTCAAGTTTCATTCATTTGTTCATTTATTAATTTTTTCATTTATTTATACACACCTAGTTTTGAGAGTAAATAAATGCTTCTGGCAACCGAAAACAGAGTCTAATGTAACAAACATAGACAATAATATGGAAAATATCCATAAATTCACCTTCCAGCTTAAGAAATAAATATTTCAGATACAGATGATGCCTCTGTGTACTTATTCCCAATTCCATTCTCTCTCTTTCGACCAGCAGTAACCAGTATCTTGAACACGGGGTTTATTATTCCCATGGAAGTTTTTATTCCTTTGCTACATGTTTGTATCCATAAACTATATTCAATCAACCACTGTCCAATCAGGAAAATGGAAACCACTCTATGCATTTCACAGAAAGGAATAAGGGGTTATATTCAATTTCACCCATTTATCCGCCAGATCAATTCTCTACCTTTTTTATGCTCAGAAAAGTGGGTGGTGCAGACTGCCTCACTGGACTCCCTTTATCTCTGGCTTCTGGTTGGCTTTGGCCAATGGGAAACACTGGTAAAAGGTAAGAGGAAGAGGAGAAAGGAGATCAGAGTACCTGTTCACTTGGCTTCTTCCCTGTTGGGTTGCTACAGGTTGGCACTGCACTGCCAAAATAGCCACTGATACTACTAAAATGCTCCTCTTCAGTCACCTACTATTGCTGCTGCTGCCACTGCTAGGAGCACTGCCAGGAACAGAAAGAAAAATGGCATTTCCCTTTCTTCTGTTTTCTAATCTCCCACTACTGCCTTGCATTGGCAAAACCTAATCAGAATCCAACTAGCAAGGAAGCCTGCAACAGGTATGTAGCTCACAGGTTTCCAGCCTCTTGCAATACAGAAGAGTGCACGGCACATAACCAGTACAAGTGCCTAGTACTGTTTGCATTTTTTTTTTTTTTTTTTTGAGACAGGGGACTCATTCTGTTGTCCAGGCTGGAGTGCAGTGTGCAATCATGGCTCAGTGCAGCCTTGACTTCCTAGACTCAAGCAATCCTCCCACCTCAATCTCGTGAGAAGGTGGGACTACAGGCGTATGTTACAATGCGTGGCTAATTTTTTAAAAATTGTTTTTTGTAGAGATGGGGTCTCACAATGTTGCCCAGGCTGGTCTCGAGATCCTGGCCTCAAGCAATCCTCCTGCCTCAGCCTCTCAAAGTGCTGGGATTACAGGTGTGAGCCAACTCACTTGGCGTTGTTTGCTTTTTTTTTTTTTTTTTTTTTTTTTTTGAGGTGGAATCCTGCTTTGTTACCCAGGCTGGAGTGCACTGGCACGATCTCGGCTCACTGCAACCTCTGCCTCCCAGGTTCAAGCGATTCTCCCGCCTCAGCCTCCCGAGTAGCTGGGATTACAGGCACAGCCACCACGCCCAGCTAATTTTTGTATTTTTAGTAGAGATGGGGTTTCACCATGTTGCCCAAGCTGGTCTCGAACTCCTGACCTCAAGTGATCCCTCCGCCTCGGCCTCCCAAAGTGCTGAGATTACAGGCATGAGCCAACTCACCCAGCCTTGTGTGCATTTTTAAAACTTTACATAGATTGTATGCCATACATATCCTTGCTTTTTAAACTTTATACCTTTGAGATCTATTCATGTTAATACATGTGGCTCTAGTTTTTCCATTTTTACTGCAATATTATATTCAATAATGATATTTCTTCAAGGGAACTAGTGAAGAGAGAAACACTGAAGCCCTGGCATTGGAACAAAAGAGGTATTAAATGTACTAGATGGCAAACCACAAAAAGTAGGTAAAACTAGATTAAAGGAAAATGTTTCTAAAAGCTGTTCCTTTTCTACCTTAGGCATGTTGAGTAAAAATACATAAATAGAGAAATAAATAAATAAGCCGTCTCTTCTTTCATTTAACATATAATAGAGTCATTGAGCTTCTACCATGTGCTAAGCATTGTGCTTGACACAAAGGACGGAATATAGAATACAATCTGGTCCCTGCTCTCCGGTTTCACAAGGTCACAAGTACTATGATAGAGGCCTGACTAGGATACTATGAAGGCACAGAGCTTGATAGGAAAAAAGAGACTACAATTTCCTAAATACATAAAATGTTTTACAAATGGAATCTAGCAGTATAGTGAAAAAAATAATAATATGACCAAAAAAGACTTATTTCAAGAATGCAAGTGGTTCAATATTTTTAAAAACTTATAAATACAACATGTTAAATGAGAAAAATCATGAATTAAGGGGGAATATGTCAAAAAGTCACTTGAAAAAATTCAGCAGCTTTTCCTAATAAAAACTTGAAGTAAAACAGGGTGAGTAGGAAACCATCTTAACATGATAAAGACTAGTTAGCAAAAACCAAACAAACAAAAAACAAAACCAAAAGCAAACACCATATTAAATAATGAATTATTGGCCAGTAGTAGTGGCTCATGCCTGTAATCCCAACACTTTGGGAGGCTAAGGTGGGAGGACTGCTTGAGCCCAGCCTGGGTAACATTTTGAGAGCCTGTCTCTCAACATTATGAGACCCTGTCTCTACTGAAAAAAAAAAAAAAATAGCTGGGTGTGTTGGCACATACCTGTAGTCCCAACTACGCGAAAGGCTGAGTTGAGAGGATCGCGTCAACTTGGGAGGCTGAGACTGCAGCGAACTGTAATTGAGCTGCCGCTGCACTCCAGCCTGAGCAGCAGAACAAGACCCTGTCAAAAAAAAAAAAAAAAAAGGATTATTAAATACATTTCCATTTCAGTCAAGAGTAAGATAATACTTGTAATTGTCTTGGTTTGAAAGTCAGATAATACAGCAAAAATTATTTAAAGGAAATAAAAATTAGGCATTTTAATAAGTATCAAATTATGAACTATAATATTGCTATCAAAATAGAAGAATGTTCATGATATACTATTAAATGAAAGGAAGGGAAGCACACTGCAGAGTCCTGTATATAATTCGACCCTGTTTTTGTGTGGGGGTTGAGGGCTTGGGCAAAAAGAAAACCAGTGTGTGCATAGGTGTGTATCCATTTATATTTAGCCAAAGAAGTGGAACTATATACACCACACTCTTAATATTGGTTATTTCTGAAGAGTAGAATTACAGTATGGGAATTATGAATTTTTTATCATTTTAATTATACATCATAATAATCGTTTGTATTATTTGCCTTTCTATTATTTAAAAATGGCCTGTATCCTTTTATAATCTAAAACTCTAATAGACCAGGTGCAGTAGCTCATGCCTGTAATCTCAGCACTTTGGGAGGCCAAGGCAAGCAGATCATTTGAGGTCAGGAGTTCGAGACCAGCCTGACCAACATGGCAAAACCCTGTCTGTACTGAAAATACAAAAATTAGCTGGACATGGTGGCACATGCCTGTAGCCCTAGCTACTCGGGAGACTGAGGCACGAGGATTGCTTGAGCCTTAGAGGTGGAGATTGTAGTGAGCCAAGATCACACCGCTGTACTCCAGCCTGGGTAACACAGTGAGAGCTTATCTCAAAAAAATAAATAAATAAATATAAAAATCTAATAAAGTAAAAAGAATTTTTAATCAGATGGGAGGTAGTCAAAGGAGGCTTCCTGGAGTTCACTGAATAAAGAACCAGTAAGAGGGGTGTTCTCTGCAGAAAACAGTAAGAGCAAAGGCATGAGACTAGACAAAGTTTTCAGGAAATCACAAAAACCTGAGGACAACTCAAGCAAACATGGTATATGTGTCCATCATTACTAAATTCTGGCATCTCTGGGTGTACAAGGTGGTTCTAACCAAAGAGTCGCTAACAAATTCAGCACCCTGTTGGGGCTTTAGAGGCTGTAGACACACCCCTTTTATCACAGAGTTCAGAACCAACTCTGTCCTTTGAAGGATAAGACATAGGGTTTAGGCAGATGGTGACTTTTGTCATGCCATTATGATGGAGAAAGCAATTGAAGGATATGGTTTAAATGTGCAGCCACAGTGGGCTTCCTAATCCTTCTTCATCCCAGCATTTACTTTTCCACTCAGTCATAGGAGGAGAGCTGGACACTGTAGAGCCTGCACGGGATGTTTACCACAGAGTGAACAACAAACCTGAAAGCCTGGTCTCTGCGGGGTGGCCCACCCAGCAGGCAGAGCCCAGAGGACTGGAACTGAGTATGCTCAGTTCCTTCCCCAGACGCTCCAGTGAGATCCGCCACTCCTCTCCCTGGACAGAGAAGCTGAGAGGATACTCCCTAACTTATTTTTCCTGGCAAGCATGTGGAAATTACCTCCCTGTAGAAGCTTGAGGAGGGCAGATAAGTGTTTGTTCTAATACTCTCCAGCTTTACGTTCTCACTTGACCCATTGGGCGTAACATTTAACTCCACAGTCAAACAGCACACGGTTGTCCCAGTGGGGCAAGACTCCTTGCAGTGATTTTAGATTTTAATTCATTTCCTCTGCTGACCTGAGAAGCATAAACCAATGAATGCCAGGCCCATACCACCTATCAAGCATAATGAATAAGGGCTAGGGAGAGATGAAAGGAGAACTCCTTCAATTTGAGACCCTTGCGAACAGGTGAGGCCAGAGGGAAATGGAGGCTCTCCTCAAAAGCAATGTGGTAATGCAAAGATCCTGACACACGGAATCAAATGCTATGGATGGAAAATTTAGGACAAATTAGTACCATGACAAGAACTTCCTTCAGTCTCTTGGAAATCATTTCCCCCAAAGAAATGAAACGTGGTTACTAGCTTCAAGGACGACCCTTTGAGATGGGTATTGTTTGAAACAAAAATATCTCATTTATCCATTACTAATGTTTTTTCTTTTCAATTCAGTCTGTTACTCTTAACAATATACCTTAGGTACTTTATCTCTAGAACTTACTTATTATTTCCTGCTCCATACCTAGCCTTGACCATAAAAAAGATTTTTTTCTGAGTAACAAAATAATTTCAGATTTCAAATAAGGTAATGATAATCTTATGGAAGGTCTGAGCTCAACCATTTGCTAGAAATCTTTTTTCTTGGAATGAAATACTACTGTCACCTGACCAGAAGGTTTGCTAAAATAGTACTTGAGAATTGTTAGTGTACAGAGAAACCTTTAGGTTGAAAAAAAAAAATTGTTAGGGCATTGCCTCCATAAATATTTGGGTTAAAATTTGGACAACTTGCTATTAAATTATTGGCTCTTTGTTAAACAGCTATACCATCACTAGGTGTCACTGTCTAAGAAAAATCCATCAGCATTCATTACCATTCGAGTATCTTTGTCTTTAAAAACAAAACGCTGGAGCTGCTTGTTCGATTTCCATGTAGTTTTGTGGTTTTGAGTGAGTTTCTTAATTCTGAGTTCTAATTTAATTGCGCTGTGGTCTGACAGACTGTTATGATTTCAGTTCTTTTGCATTTGCTGAGGAGTGTTTTACTTTCAATTATGTGATCAATTTTAGAGTAAGCGCCATGTGGTGCCAAAATGGGCAAAGGACACGAACAGACACTTCTCAAAATAAGACATTTATGCAGCCAACAAAAATATGCTAAAAAGCTCAACATCACTGATCATTAGAGAAATGCAAACCAAAACCACAATGAGATACCACATCACACCAATCAGAATGGCGATTATTAAAAAGTCAAGAAACAACAGATGCTGGTGAGGCTGCGGAGAGATAGGAATACTTTTACACTGTTGGTGGGAATGTAAATTAGTTCAACCATTGTGGAAGACAGTGTGGTAATTTCTCAAAGACCTAGAACCAGAAATACCATTTGACCCAGCAATCCCATTACTGGATATATATCCAAAGGAATATAAATCATTCTGTTATAAAGATATGTGCACGTGTATGTTCACTGCAGCACTATTCACAATAGTAAGGAAACAGAATCAACCCAAATGCCCATCAATGATAGACTGGATAAAGAAAATGTGGTATATATACACCATGGAAATACTATGCAGTTATAAAAAGGAACAAGATCATGTCCTTTGCAGGGACATGGATGGAGCTGGAAGCCATTATCCTCAGCCAATTAATGCAGGAACAGAAAATCAAACACTGCATGTTCTCACTCATAAGTGGGAGCTAAACAATGAGAACACATGGACACAGGGAGGGGAACAACGCACACTGGGGCCTGTCTGGAAGGCCACACTGGGGAAGAGCAGGGAGGGAGAGCATCAGGAAAGATAGCTAAATCATGCAGGGCTTAATACCTAGGTGATGGATTGATAGGTGCAGCCAACCACCATGGCATACGTTTACCTATGTAACAGACCTGCACATCCTGCACATGTGCCCTGGAACTTATAATTTTTAAAAGGTTAAAAAAAAAAAACTCTGTAAAGAAAATGGTAATATAAACAGTAAAGAAAGCTATGTTTATATTTACTATCATACTGATTAATAGAATAAGATTTTTGAAGCTGGCCACAGTGGCTGACACCTGTAATCCCAGCACTTTGGGATGCTGAGGCAGGTAGATCACTTGAGGCCAGAAGTTCGAGACCAGCCTGGCCAACATGGCGAAAACCCATCTCTACAAAAAATACAAATATTGGCGGGGAATGGTAGTGGGCAGCTGTAGTCCCAGCTAATTGGGAGGCTGAGGTAGAAGGATCACCTGAGCCTGAAGTCAAGGCTACAGTGAGCTGTGATCTCGCCACTGCACTCCAGCCTGGGTGACACAGTGGGACCCTGTCTCAAAAAAAAAAATTTTTTTTTTGAAATATAACCCAAGAATGACAATTGCATTCCTCACTCATCCCTATTGTTACCACTGTGTATCCAGTTTATCGCTCTGCAAATTGGGGTAGACCTAACTCTAGAAATTTTGCAACAGTTTAAACTCTCTCCAGTAGTAGTGCACATATTTTTGCTAAACTGGGTTTATCATTAAAATGGTAAGCCAAAGCCAGGCACAGTGGCTCATGCCTGTAAACCCAGCACTTTGGGAGGCCAAGGCAGGTGCATCATGAGGTCAGGAGTTCAAGACTAGCCTGGCCAAGTTGGTGAAAGCCCGTCTCTACTAAAAATATTTTTTAAAAAATTAGCTGGGCGTGGTGGCGAGCACCTGTAATCCCAGCTACTCAGGAGACTGAGGCAGAGAATTGCTTGAACCCCGGGAGGCAGAGGTTGCAGTGAGCCGAAATCATGCCACTGTACTCCAGCTTGGGCGACAGAGTGAGACTCCATCAAAAAAAAAAAAAAAAAAGGTAAGCCAAAAAAAGGTAGTATCTATTTTTAAAATTTTATTGTGAGATATATATGAAATATATGTATATCTTTTTTTATTTTATACATATGTAAATTTACCACTTAAATAGTTTAAGCATACCATTTTGTGGGATTAATTACATTCACAATGTTGTGCAACCCTATCACTATTTCCAAAGCTTTTATCTCATTAAGCAATAACTCTCCATTCTCCCCTCTCCCAGACTTCCTGTTTACTTTGTCTGTATGAATTTGTCTATTCTAGATTGTTGATATGAGTGAAATCACACAATATTTGTTTTTGCGTGTCTGGTTTATTTCACTTAGCATAATGCTTTCAAGTCTCATCCATATGTATCCATTCATCTGTTATGATCAATTGGGTTGTTTCCACCTTTTGGTTATTGTGAATAATGCTGAACATTTGGCTATTGTGAATAATGCTGAATAATGTGAACATTCATGTACAAGCATATGTTTGAGTCCCTGTTTTCAAATCCCTTGGATATATACTCAGGAGTAAAGGTGCTAGGTTATATGGTAATTCTTTTTTTTTTTTGAGACAGAGTCTCACTCTGCTGTCCAGGCTGGAGTGCAGTGGTACTATCTTGGTTCACTGCAACCTCTGCCTCCCAGGTTCAAGCGATTCTCTTGCCTCAGCCTCTTGAGTAGCTGGGGAGTTGCCTTTGCTGAGGAGTATGCGTGCACCACCATGCCTGGCTGATTTTTGTGTTTTTAGTAGAGATAGGGTTTCGCCATGTTGGCCAGGCTGGTCTTGAACGCCTGACCTCAGGTGATCCAGTCTCCTCAGCCTCCCAAAGTGTTGGGATTATAGGCGTGAGCCATCGCACCCAGCTGCTGGGTTATATGGTAATTCTATGCTTAACTTTTTGAGGAACCACCAAACTTTGTTCCACAGTGGCTACACCATTCTACATTCCCATCAGCAATTCATGAGAGTTCCTGTTTCGCCATATCTTCACGAATACTTGCTATTTTTCTTTCTTTCTTTCTTTTCTTTTTGGCTTTTGGTTTTGGGGTAAATAATACCCACCCTAACTGGGTGTGAAGTGGTATCTTACTGGGGTTTGATTAGCGTTTCCCTAAAGAAGACTAATGATGAGGAACACTGTTTCACATGCATTTTGGCCATTTTGTATACCTTCTTTGGAGAACTGTCTAAATTCTTTGTCTATTTTTATTGGGTTGTTTGTCTTTTTGTGATTGAGTTGTAGGAGTTCTCTACATGTTCTGGATGTTAAACTTTTATCAGATACATTATTTTGTTTTCTCTTATTCTTTTTCTTTTCTTTAAAGACAGAGTCTTGCTCTGTCACCCAGCCTGGAGGGCAGTGGCACAATCATACCTCATGGTAACCTTGGGCTCACTATATAACTCTTGGGCTCAAGAGATCTTTCTGCCTCGGCCTCCTAAGTAGCTAGGACTACAGGTACACACAACCATGACCGGCAAATTTTTTAATCTTTTGTAGGGGTCTCGCTATGTTGCCCAGGCTGGTCTTGAACTCCTGGCCTCAAGTGATCCTCCCACCTCAGCCACCCAAAGTACTGGGATTACAGGCATAAACCACTGAGCCCAGCCCATTTTCTCCTATTCTATAGGTTGTCTTTTCACGTTTTTTATAATGTTCTTTGATGTGCAAAAGGTTTTCATTTTGACAAAGTGCAACTTATCTATTTTTTTGTTGTTGTTGCCTGTGCTTTTGGTGTCATATCTAAGAATATAGTTCCAAATCCAAAGTTATGAAGGTTTCCCCATATGTTTTTTCTAAGAGCTTTATGGCTTTAACTCTTATACTTAGGTTATCAATCTATTTTGAGTTAATTTTCATATATAGAGTGTGGTAGGAATCCAACTTTATTCTTCTGCATGTGGTTATCCAGTTGTCCCAGCACAATTTGTTGAAGACTATTCCTCTGCCATTGAATGAACTTGGCATTCTTGTCAAAAATCAACTGGCTATAGATGTATGGGGTTTTTTTTGGGAGTCTCAATTATATTCCATTGGCTTATATGTCTATCCTTATGTTAGTATCACATTGTTTGATTAATGTATTTTTGTAGTAAGTTTTGAAATCAAGAAGTATGAGTCCTCTGATTTTGTTCTCCATCTCTGTTTTTGAGACAAGGTCTCAGTCTGTCACCCAGGCTGGAGTGCAATGATGCAATCATGGCTCACTGAAGCTTTGACTTCCTGGGCTCAAGCCTCAGCCTCCCGAATGCTGAGACTATAGGCATGTGCCACCATGCGTGGCTAATTTTTATTTTTATTTTTTATTTTTTTTGTAGAGATGAGGTCTCATTACGTTGCCCAGGCTGGTCTTGAACTCCCAGGCTTATGCAGTCCTCTACCTCAGCCTCCCAAAGTACTGGGATTACAGGCATAAACCACTGCTCCCAGCATTGTTTCTGAAGAATTATTTGGCTATCGTGGGAGGTGGGAGGGGGTCTCTTGCAATTGCATATGAATTGAATGTCAGTTTTTCCATTTCTGCAATAAAAGGCTGTTGGAATTTTGTAGGTATTGCAGAGAATCTTTCGATAACTTTGAGTAGTGTTGCTATCTTAACAATATTGTCTTCCAAGCTATGAACATGGTATTTCTTCATTTAATTAGGTCTCCTTTAATTTCTTTCAGCAATATTTTATAGTTTTCATTACAGGTAGAACCTATTTTAAGTGACTTTAAAATTTTTTTTCTGGAGATACTTGACTTTTTTCTTATTTCTATTGACTATCTGATTTTATCTTCTATAATTACTTGTTTGAATTATTTGCCCTACTGCCTCTTGTGATGGCACTTTTTCCTTATTAATTTGCCTTCCCAGTCCTTCTCCTTCAAGTCATTTAATGTTTTGTCATCTGTGGGTTTCATATATGTATTGAGAATATTTCCTCCCATTCTGTGACTTTCCATTTTTAACAATTGTCTTTTGAAGAGGAAAAGCATTAAATTTTGGTAAGTCCAATTTACTGTGTTTTTGAAACCTATTTATAAATCTTTGCCAAATCCAAATTGCTAAGATTTTCTTCTATTTTTTTTCTTGCAGCTTTATAATGTTTGTTTTTACATTTAGGTAAAAAAATGTCTAGGACCCATTTCAAGTTAAGTTTTATATGGTGTAGGAAGAGTTAAGGTTTATATTTTGCATTTGGCTATCCAACTGTTCCAGCATGATTTGTAGGGAAAACTATATATATATATTTTTAGACAGAGTCTCTGTCTCCCAGGCTAAAGTGCAATGGCACAATCTCGGCTCACTGCAACCTCTGCCTCCTGGGTTCAAGCAATTTCCCTGCCTCAGCCTCCCAAATAGCTGGGACTACAGGCACCTGCTACCACGCCTGGCTAATTTTTGTATTTTTAGTGCAGATGGGGTTTCACCATATTGGCCAGGCTGGTCTTGAACTCCTGACCTTGTGATCCACCCACCTCAGCCTCCCAAAGTGCTGGGATTACAGGCATCAGCCACCGTGCCTGGCCTGGAAAAAATATTTCTTTCCATCTAATTGCTTTGGTAACTTCATGCCATAGCTGAAAGAAAGGTACTAAGGTCACCCTTCCCCAAACAGGTTGATGCCCAGCCTGACAACATTCCTGTAGATGTTATCTTAAATGCTCAGAGAAGTCCTAAGCACAGTTCCACTGACATGGTACCAGTGTGCCCTACAGTGTCCGGATCAGCCTCAAGGAGGTAGGGCTTGAGATGATCAGATCAATTTCATTCTTTACCACCAGCTAAATAATTTTCCCTTCCTTAATTCATTCTTTTTCTCCCTTTCTCATTCACTCTATCCCCAACATTGCCCTCCTTTTCCCCCAGGTGCTATGTGGCTGCACTGTGAACATCTGTACCGTAGATGGTCCAGTGATCCCTTGCATGCAATGATGGCATGAAAAGGCTCCATAGGGAAGAGCTTCTTTTCCCCAGGATACCCACCCAGTGGGAAGACCTCACTGTGGAGTTTAGTTTACTTCCAGACAGATTAGCACTAAACATACAACAAAGCTGCTATAAACAGTTATATATAGGTTTTTGTATGAACATTTTGGATGGACATTTATTTTCTGTAAATGTCTAGGAGTAAGATCACTGGATCATATGTTAAGTGTTTGTTTCACTTCATAAGAAACTGCCAAACTGTTCTCCAATGTGGCTGTACCATTTTGCATTTCCACCAGCAATGTTTGCGCATTCTAGGTGCTCTGCATCCTTGCTAGTGCTTAGTATTGTCAGCTTTTTTATTTAATTTAATTTTATTTTTTGAGACAGGGTCTCCTGTCACCCAGACTGGAGTGCAGTGGCACCACCATACCCAGCTAATTTTTTTGTTTGTTTGTTTTTATATTTTTAGTAGAGATGGAGCTTCACCATGTTGGCCAGGCTGGTCTCAAACTCCTGGCCTATGCAGTGATCTGCTTGCCTCTGCCTCCCAAAGTGCTGCGATTACAGGCATAAGCCACTACACCTGGCCATGATTACTGATATTTTAAAAATTGGTTGATTTCATAAGAGTACTGTAAGTTTCTACATTCTCTTAAAAAATCAAATTTCACAACCTTGGACTCCAATTCCTAAACGTCCTCAATCAGGTGGAGATGAGCAGTAGCTAGCCCTTTTAGAAGGTGCTTGAGATCTCCTATTTCCCATGGCCCGCACCACTCCCACATACTCAGCCCAACGTATTTCCCTCCGTGGACATATGAGTTTGTGACTCCTGGTTATGAAGCCATTCTCACAAGGTTAGCAAGAATCCTGGACAGAAATGTACTTTTAATTGTTAATCAGGCTGCACTTTGACCCACTTTTTAAAAACTAAAAGAACACTGGATACTGATCATTTGCATCCCCATTGTTCCTAGAGATAGGATTCCTGATGTTAGAATCATGAGGCTTTTAAGAATTACTTAAGATGTTCTTCAGATCCTGAATTCCAGTGAACAGCTGACACCAAGTTTGAAGATCCCCAGAGAGGAACCAAATCAGGATGAGAATACTGGTTCTTCATCTCCCTGTCCCATGACTTCACCCCGCACTTTTTGACCAGTCAATGATCTCCACACTCCAGCCCACTCCAAAATCCTAGCCCCAAAATTCCTTGAGGAGATGAATGTGAGGTTTCCTCCAGTCTCCTTATTTGGCAGTTTTATGATTAAACCTCTTTCTCTGTTGCAGCCCATATCTCAGCTTATAGATTTGCAATGCACAGAAGGCAATGGATTTATTACATTTACAGTGACATCAGTAATATATTACTACTTAATAATGCATCAACATTTGCAAATTACATTTTCTCCACACTAAAGCAGGTTCAGAGTTTTCCTGTCATAATAGCATTCTCATCCAGTTACATTACAATACATTTTTGACGCAGGATTTTTCTCAGTCGCTTTACTAGCCAGAGATCTCCAGCCAGTGACACCCCTGCCCAGGCCGTGCTTGGACCTTGGTCTGCCACAGGAGATGCTCCATTTGCTTGGCCACCTGGGCTGCACCTGACTTGCATTCCAGCGTGAATTCCATGGCTGCCACGACTGTGGGCTAAACCCCTGGTGGGAGAGGGTGTGTGAGCAAGTTAAGTGCAGGATCCAGCCAGTCATTCCAAGTGCCCGCACAGGAGTGGGCTCTATGCAGAGCTTGAGGCTGGACCAGGCATGTTGCAAGCCACCTCCACGGTGGACTCCAGCATCCAGATGAGAGGAACACCCAGACAGGGATGCCAGCAACCCCAAAGCCATAGAGTGGATGTTACAGCATGCTAATAACCCTTTCAGTCTCACCATCCACAGCCCAACAGATGGTGGCATGTTAACAGCTGTCAGTTCTGTTGCCCCGCTCTGGCCCATGGCTCTGGGGCTGGCTCCGCCCCACCGCTGCTTCCCATCATGTGGAGTGGCTGCCTTCTGCTGGCAGAGGGCAGAGGGTCACAGTGATACAGGCTTCTTTGTACCCATGTTCTGTGGGTCCCGAGCTCTTGTCTCATGTCAAAGAAGAATGAGGACAGGCTGACAATCGAAGGGTGAGGAGGGCAGAGAAGTTGTTTATTGAGTGACGAAACAGCTCTCAGCAGAGTGGGGATGTGAGGGTGGCCCCCTACCCAAAGTCAGTTGGTTTCTCCCTCAGTGTGGCTGGGTCCAGAGCTTTTATAGGCTCAGAATGGGGAGTGCATGCTGATTGGTTTGTGAGTTCCAAAAAAGGCTAAAACAAAGGCACCACTCAAAGATGGGCATGACAGTGTAAAAAAACAATTAGAGAAGGGTAGGTATATGTAAAATAGGTAAAGCAGGGGGATCAATCAGAGGAAAGCATGCCAAGTGGGAAGAGGCGTTCTCAATCCAGTCCACGGATTTATCCAAGACTTGTAGCCTGGCTTTCAGGCTTTAAACTGTCTTTGGTCTCACTGGGGGCCTGCCCCTGTCTGCCTCCTGCTGCTATCACTTTCTTAAGAAAGGACTTGAATCACAGCTATCAAACTGAGAGTTTTGCATAATCCTAGATATGCCCCAGATGTGTGTGTCTTCCAAGTGAAAACCATCTGTTAACAGTGTCATGGGAGGGGAAAGAATTTATCTTAACATGAAACAGAGCTCTCCCCTTGGGGCAATTTCCAGGAGAAGTAAGGAATAATGTGTTACCAAGCCTTCTGTAAGCCCGGAAAGCCTCTTGAAATATGTGACCTTTAGACAAGAGACCTTTAGCAGTCACCTCTTAACATCACTGTATGTATCATGCTTTAACAACATGATTGACACTGTCCCATGATACAGCAGAGGGGGCAAGGAGAAATAAATTGCCTGAAATGGCAAGATACGCTCCTCTCTATTGCCCAGAACCATATGGAAACTACACCAACTTCTTCCATATTTTGAGGAAGTAATCTGGTCTAGCTCATGGGTTTTGTAAACCAAAAAGTATCCAAGAGAAGTCTCAATTAATTTAGAAAGTGGATTTTGCCAACGTTAAGGACATGACCATGACAGCCTCAAGAGGTCCTGAGGACATGTGCCCATGGTTGTCGGGTTACAGCTTGCTTTTATACATTTTAAAGAGACATAATACATCAATCAATATACGGAAGATTTACGTTGGTTTGATATGGAAGGACAGGACAACTCCAAGGGTAGGCTTCCAGGTATAGGTAAATTTAAACATATTCTGATTGGCAATTGGTTGAAATAGTCATTTTCAACAGGAAGGAAATATCTGGATTAGGAAGATGTTGTAGAGACCTAGGTTTTATCAAGCAGATGAAGTCTCCAAGTAGCAGGCTTTAGAGAGAAGACTGTAAATGTTTCTTATCAGACTGAAGGTCTGTGTTGATGTTAATGCTGGAGGGGAATAATGAGGCATGTCCAAACCACTACTTCCAGTCGTGGCCTGAATCAGTCTTTCAGGTGAAGTTTTAGAGTCCCCTGGCTGAGGAGGAAGTCTATTCAGATGGTTGCGGGGGCCTGCAAATTTTATTTTTGGTTTATGTTCTCTCTCTCTTCATAATATCAAGGGGAATTAAAGAAGTATCAAACAAGTAAGGCAGGCATCAAAAGGTGAATAGCGTTCTTACTGCAGTAATGACTGACCCTACCAGTATCTTTCATCTTCAAAGGACCCACAGGTAATAATTAACCCAAGCAATTATTCCCTAAAATTAGGCACCTGCAAAGTTGCTAGAAGGACTCAACTGCAAGGACACAGTTTGAGGCAGGCCCAGGAAGGCTGTGTTAAGATTATTTTATCTGGAAAAAAAAAAAAAAAAACGGATTGGCAGCTTACCTTGAGTAAAAGAGGTTTTAGTTAAAAATATATATGTGTGGCCAGGCACAGTGGGTCACACCTGTAAGCCCAGCAGTTTGGGAGGCCGAGGCGGGCGGATCACAAGGTCAAGAGATCAAGACCATCCTGGCTAACATGGTGAAACCCCGTCTCTACTAAAAATACAAAAAAGTGTAGTCCCAGCTACTCGGGAGGCTGACGCAGGAGAATGGCGTAAGCCCGGGAGGCGGAGCTTGCAGTGAGCTGAGATCCGGCCACTGCACTTCAGCCTGGGCGACAGATCGAGACTCCGTCTCAAAAAAAAAAAAAAAAATTAGCCAGGCATGGTGGCGCACACCTGTAGTTCCAGCTACTTGGGAGGCTGAGGCAGGATAATCGCTTGAACCCCGGAGGCAGAGGTTGCAGTGAGCTGAGATGGTGCCACTGCACTCCAGCCTGGGCGACAGAGTAAAACTCTGTCTCAAAATAATAATTATTATTTTATTTATATATGTGTGTGTGTGTGTGTGTGTGTGTGTGTGTGTGTGTGAATGAAGATGATGGAAATGTCAAAGAAATACAAGAATATCAGTATAATTTGGGCCTTTTATTGAGTTTGCTTGCTGGGAAGATTGTATCCAGCTCCAGAGATTCTCTTTGACAGAGGAACAAAGACAATTCAATGGAGGAAGGATTGTCTTTTCAGCACATGGTGCTGGGAAAATTGGATATCCAACTGTGAAAGTAATCCACCTAAACACATATCTCACACCTATACAAAAATTAAGTCAACATGGATCATAGGCCTATAAATAAAACTGTAAAACTTCTAGAAAAAAAACTTAGAAGAAAATCTGCATGGCCTTTGGTTTGGTGATAAGTTTTTAGATAAAAATCAAAAGTACAGTCCATGGAAAATATTGATAAGTTGGACTTTATCAAAATTTAAAGATTTTGCCCTGTGATTTACACTAAGAGAATGAAAAAACAAGCCAAATCTTGGTTTCTAAATATGATTCTCCATTCTAAGGAATTCAGGGAGGCCGGGCGCGGTGGCTCAAGCCTGTAATCCCAGCACTTTGGGAGGCCGAGGCGGGCGGATCACAAGGTCAGGAGATCGAGACCACGGTGAAACCCCGTCTCTACTAAAAATACAAAAAATTAGCCGGGCGCGGTTGTGGGCGCCTGTAGTCCCAGCTACTCGGGAGGCTGAGGCAGGAGAATGGCGTGAACCCGGAAGGCGGAGCTTGCAGTGAGCCGAGATCGCGCCACTGCACTCCAGCCTGGGCGACAGAGCGAGACTCCATCTCAAAAAAAAAAAAAAAAAAAAAAAAAAAAGGAATTCAGGGTGCCTTAAATAAATGACTAACTCTAGGACTAGAGCAAGAAAAAATACAAGATGAACCTGAGCATCCTATAGTGCCAGAAAGTACAGGCGTGCTCAAAATACAAAAGGATAATTGCACAACAATGTGAATATATTTAATACCACTTAACTGTACATATAAAAATGATTAAGCTAGTAAATATTATGTATGTATATTTTACCACAATTTTATTTTATTTTTTAAAGAATGGTGGTCTGTCAAAGGGACACAAAAGCCAACCTGAAAAGCGCTTCCCATGGTCAAAGCCAGTACCATTTAGCAATAAAATGTTGCATTCCCACCAGCAATGAGAGACCCTATCTCAAACAACAACAACGAAAAACCAACAAAGGACAAAATACATATACATGAACCCATATTGATATATAAATGATTTAATTAATAAATAAATGGGAAGGGGCAAAAATCCTTACAGAATTCCAAATTATTTTTGTCATTGTTGTGTTTTTGTTTGTTTTGTTTTTGTTGTTGTTGCTGTTTTGAGACAGAGTCTTGCTGTGTCACCCAGGCTAGGGTGCAGTGGCGCGATCTCGGTTCACTGCAACCTTTGACTCCCAGGTTCAAGTGATTCTTCTGCCTCAGCCTCCCAAGTAGCTGGGACTACAGGTGTGCGCCACCATGCCCGGCTAATTTTTTTTTGTATTTTTTAGTAGAGACGGGGTTTCACTATGTTGGCCAGGCTGGATTTGAACTCTGGACCTCATGATCTGCCCACCTCAGCCTCCCAAAGTTGGTTTTTTGTTTTTTTTTTTTTTGAGATTGGGTCTTACTCTGTTGCAGTTTAGAATGCAATGGCACTGGTCACGGCTCACTGCAGCCTCAATCTTCCAGGCTCAAGTGATCCTCCCACCTCAGCCTTCTGAGTAGCTGGGACTACAGGTGTGCACCACCATGCCAGGCTAATTTTTAAATTTTTTATAGAGACAGGGTCTTCCTATGTTGCCCAGGCTGGTCTCAAATTCCTGGCCTCAAGTGATCCTCTCTCCTCAGCCTCCCAAAGTGCTGGGATTACAGGTGTGTCACCACACTCCACCCCAAATTATTTGCATAGATAATCCCCTTCAGGAGGTGGAGCTTAATTCCCCTCCCCCAACACACACACACACACACACACACACACACTCTCTCTCAAGAATGCCTAGACACGGTGACTTGCTTCCATAGGAAGAAGGGGAACATAGTAACTTTACTATTAAAATGGACAGCATCTTAATGATCAAGGTTAAAATCACCATTAATAAGTCATGTTAATAGCACATACTCCTGATATGATCTGATAAGCATGGGCATTTCACCTCTGTGGTATTCCTCCCCAAAATCCATAACCCCGGTCTAATCATGACAACAGGAGGTATATTCTTTAAAATACCTGGGCAGGGCCAGGCACAGTGGCTCACGTTTGTAGTCTCTGCACTTTGGGAGGCCAAGGCAGGTGGATCACTTGAGGTCAGGAGTTTGAGACCAGCCTCACCAACATGGTGAAACCCCGTCTCTACTAAAAATTTAAAAATTAGTTGGGCACGGTGGCGCATGCTTGTAGTCCCAGCTACTCAGAAGCTGAGGCAGGAGAATCACTCGAACTCGGGAGGTGGAGATTGTAGTGAGCCGAGAGATTGCGCCCACTGCACTCCAGCCTGGGTGACAGAGGGAGACTCTGTCTCAAAAATAAACAAACAAAGAAACAAAACCTGAGCAGTGCTCTTTGAAACTCTCAAGGTCATGAAAAACAGGAAAGATTGAGACACAGTCGCAAACCAGAGAAGACAAAGGAGACATGACAACTAATTGTGATGTAGGCCTGGATTGAATCCTGCAACAGAAAAAGAACATTAGTAGAAACACTTGTGAAATCTGAATAAAGTTTAGAGTTTAGCTAATAATGTACAAATGTTGGTTTCTTGGTTTTAACAAATATACTGTGGTTGATGTAAGATGTTAACAATAGGAGAAACTGGGTAAAGGGGACCTATGAGAACTCTCCGTACTGGCTGCAACTTTTCCTTAAATCTAAAATTATTCCAGGCTGGGGAAGGTGGCTCATGCCTGTAATCCCAGCATTTAGGGACACCAAAGCAGGAGGATCACTTGAGGCCAGGAGTTCAAGACCAGCCTGGGCAAACTAGCAAGATCCCTGTCTCTACCAAATTTTTTGTTTTATTTAAAATTATTCCAAAATCAAAATTTTGTCTAAAAAATAAAGACAAAGAAAAATTTGACAATAAAGGTGATGGAAACAACAAAGATATATAAGAAACTGAGCACAATTTGGGTCTTTGTGGCCAAGTCTGATTGTGAAGAGAATTCCTCCCAGCTCTAGAGATTCTAATTCATTATCTGATTACCCACAAAAAAGCAGAAGTTTATTAAACATTGCTCTAATGGGGAAGTTCCCAAACGTGTGTATCAGAATCACCTGGAAACTAATGACAAATACTGGGACCAGGGTCATCGAAGTAGACTAGCACTGGGACTTCTGTATTTTTACAGGTTCCCTGGTGAACCTGATATATACTCCAGCTTGAGAACCACTGGTCTAGTGCTTTTCTGTTGACATTGTCACAAGGTCCTTAGGGTGTTGCTTTGCCAGCTGGAAACCTCTGTGATCAGCAGCACCTCTGCTTGAGTTTTGCTTGCCCCCACTGGGCTTGTCCTGCCCTCTTGGCCTGGCAGGCTGCACTTACTTGTGCTGCTGGCCTGGATCCCACACCCGACAAGGGTGAGTCAGGTGTGAAGCAGTGAGGGGTATGTGAGAGAGCGAGCACAGGTTCTTGCCTCTTTGCACAGTCAGGCACACTGGCTGCTGTGGCAGGGTGGGCAGCTCCAAGCACTGGCACAGGCGCTGGCTCCATGCAAGGCTGCGGACCAGCATCTAGGCGAGGGGAGTCTGGTGGCACCCAAAAGCTCAGAGATGCCAGGAACTGCAGAGCTCCAAAGAAGGTGTTACAGTGTGCCACAGCCCTGGTTCAGGGAGCCCAGAGGTCTGGGCGTCCAGAAGGGCTGCAGCTCTTCTCTCCTTCTCATTGCCTGTAGCATGGTGAGTGGGGGGGCGTGTTTTGGGGGGCATGTTTCAGCCCATTTGTGTTACAGCTCTTTCAGTCCTGCTGCCACGCTCTGGCCCACGGCTCCTGGGCTAGCCCAGACCCACTGCTGCTTCCCATCACATGGGGCAGCTGTCTGGAGCCTGCGGAGGGTGGGAGGGCTATAGTGTTGCAGCCCCTTTAGCTCCCACCATAGCTCGGGGAGCCATCCAGGGAAGTGTTACAGCTCCTTTCACTCCTGCCATTTGGTGGGTCCCGAGTTCTTGTCCCATACCCAGGAAGAATGAGGTTGCATGGGCAACTGGAGGGTGATCAAGGCAGAGAAGAGCTTTATTGGGTAACCAAACAGCTCTCAGCAGAGAGGAGACCCAAAGGGGGTAGCTCCTATCCACAAGCAGGTAATCCTGATGAGTCTCTGAGTCTGGCTGAGTCTGGGGTTTTCATGAGCTGAAAAGGGAGGAAGTACATGCTGATTGGTTCATGGAAAAGTCACCATCCAACCGGCCAAAAGGCATCAAGGAAGTTCTCACTCTGGATCATGAACTCCACCTGGAACTGGCAGCCAGGTCCCCAGATTTTAGGCCTGGCCTGAAGATGGGGTTTCACCGGGGACCTGCCTCTTCCCACCTAGGAACCTGTCTGCCTCCTGCCACCATCAACAGGCCATTTGTGGTGCCCAGGCTGTCTGCAGGCCCATGTCAAGCCATCCTCAACACCCCAGCCTTCCTCCCGTGCTCACTGGTGCCCAAAGTCTGAAGGGAGCCGAGGTAGCAGAGGGCTGGTGTCTCAGTACTGTCCCGAGCATACACACACCTGGTTGGGTTGCAACAGTACCTGGGCTCGGCCACAACTGTGTTCCACACCAGAGTGGGTGCTGGGGATGTGGAGAGGCCAGGGAGTGGGAGCAGGCACTTCTGAGCTTGTGGGGGAAAGAGGCTTCCTAGGCCCCTGAGAGCATAGGGATGCCTGGGTCTGGAGCCATAACTGGGCAGCTGCAGCTGCACCGAGGAGTTGGTGGGCTCCCACCCCACCAACTCGGTAAGGCATGGGAGCTCCCACTGGGATCATCTGTTCCTGGCCCCCAAGGGCCAACAAGTGCACAGCCCTGGCCACACTTCCCCCACTACAGTTGGCGTCCTTGCAATGGCCACTCCATACGTGTCACCACTGCCATCAACATAACTACTAACATGATCATTCACACATTCAACAGCCATTTATTGAGTAACTATTGTGTGCCAGCTCTTTGTTAGTACGAAGAGCACAGTAGTAGACACTCAGGCAAAGCCCATGCCCTAACGGAGCTTACATTCTAATATGCAGATAAATATACACTGATGGAGTCTCTCCTTGTATTTCCCAGTTCCAAGTCCCCAAAGTGAAAACCTGATTGGTGTAGCTAGTCACTACCATCCACTTGTGGGGGGAGAACCTTTTCTAAAGGCCACCTCATTCAGTGTGAGTGCTGACTGCCTGTATAACAGGGTTCCCCTCTAGTCCAGTCAGCTGTGACTGAGAGTGCATGGCATGTAACGTGGTCTCTCATGTGGTCTCATGTGGTTTGCTCTCTCAGCAAAACAGGCTAGGTTAGGAGATCCCCGTCTGCCCTATCCAATGTGGCCCTTATCCAAATATGGTTGGAACCAAACTTTCTCAGGGTAGTCTGAAGGCAAAAAGATAAGGCTGCACTAGCCAACACCAAGCTGAGTATCACTAATCTAAAAATCCAAAGTGCTCCAATTGGAAACTTTTTGAGTACTGACATAACACTCAAAGGAAATGCTCATTGGAGCACTCTGGATTTTGGATTTTTGGATTAGAGATTCTCAACCAGTAATGTTCCAAAATCCAAAATCCAAAACACTTCTGGTCTCAAGCATTTCAGATAAGGGATATTCAATGTGTATGATAAAAAATGATCCCTCCATCATGAACCACTTATTTACAGGAACTCAGAATTGGCCAGGTGTGGTGGCTCACACCTGTAATCCCAAAACTTTCGGAAGCCGAGATGGGCAGATTGCTTGAGGCCAGGGGTTTGAGACAAGCCTGGCCAACACGGCAAAACCCCGTCTCTACTAAATATATGAAAATCATCTGGGCATGGTGGCGCATGCCTGTAATCCTAGCTTCTTGGGACGCTGAGACACAAGAACTGCTTCAACCTGGGAGGTGGAGGTTGCAGCAAGTTGAAATTGCACCACTGCACTCCAGCCTGGGCAACAGAGCAAGACTCTGTCGGAAGGAAGGAAGGAAGGTGGGGGAGGGGAGGGGAGGAAAGGAAGGAAAGGAAGGACTCAGAATTAATGTTAATGGAACTCAGAACACACATAAAACTAAGTACTAGATACTTCTTCTGGAAGAATAGATTACTTGTGGTTTTTTAGCCTGTAGACATTTGCTTCTGTTGGACTTCGCTTTTCTGCTGCCTCTGATGTTTCAAAATACCAACCTGCCTGCAGCAGATTCTTACTCCAATTGAGGCTGACTTGACAATAATCTCCCACGTGTTCCCTCCATCATGTTATATTATTTATATTAGCTTTGGCAACATCCTTGAGATTTTATTCTTTGCCTTCTGTTGGAGCGTATTCTCCAACTAAAAGAGTAAAACAACTGGCACCAGGAAAAATGGGGCAATCATTCTCACATTTTTTTCAGTCCCAAACCAGGTGGGCCCTATACCTCACCCCCACACCCCCCACCAACTGCTGCTAAAGAAATAACATGAGATTTTACCATCACCCTGGGAATTAGGAAAAAAAAAGAAAAAAGACCCACAGATTTTGATGAGACACAAATAGTAACCACAGAGGTAACTTATTAACTGATTCTGAAAAAGAAAAGGCTTTGAAGCTATTCATTACACACATTCAATTCAAATCAATAAACAGTACTACCATGTTCCCAATACTCAACCAGGAACTGGGGATCTAAAGATGAAAACACATGATCGGCTGGGCGTGTTGGCTCACACCTATAATCCCAGCACTTTGGCAGACTGAGGTGGGAGAATCATGTGAGCCCAGGAGTTCGAAATAAGCCTGGCAGCATAGTGAGACATTGTCTATGCAAAAAATCAAAAAAATTAGCTGGGTGTGGTAGCGCATGCCTGTAGTCTTAGCTACTCAGAAGACTGAGGTAGGGATGATTTTGAGCCCAGGAGGTGGAGGCTACAGTGAGCTGTGATCACACTCCTGCATTGCAGCCTGGGAGACAGAGTGAAACCCATCTCACAAGAAAGAAAGGAAAAAAGGAAGGAAGGAAGGAAGGAAGGAAGGAAGGAAGGAAGGAAGGAAGGAAGGAAGGAAGGAAAAAGAAAAAAGAAAAACATATGATCCTTGCTTTGAATGAATGGACCATAAATGGTAGAAGACAGACCTGTGATGATGACAGTGATGTTACAGAAATGAAGGAACTAACTGTTTCATGGCGAGGAGAGAGTCACGCTGACCTTAAGGATAAATAAGTAAGATTTGAGATGGGACTTAAAGGATTGGGATTTTTTCAAAGTTAGGATTTTTGTAAGTGGAAAATATAAGGAAAGGCATTTCAGAAGTAGAGAATAGCATGAATAAAATCAAGAAGGTAAGAAAGTAAATGGCTTGTGTGGAGAATAGCAAGCAGCCACTCATGAGGCTGAAACATACACTACAGCTCTAAGGAAGGCTAGACTTCCCCACGGACCACCAATGATCCACAGCCTGGGTTCTACAAGCCATGGCTACCATCAGACATATGGGAGACAACTGGTCCAAAAATTTTGACGACTGAACATGGCAACAGCTTCCATCATAAAGAGGGTTATAATTGCCAAGCAGAACGAGAACATTATAATTAGATCTAGTTCTTACATTTATTCTCTTGCACTAAATTTATTAAATTGTTGAATGAGCTGCTAGGCACTCTGGTAAATATCAAGAACATAAAGACAGCTCCACTGCAGACCCTGTCCTTGAGGAGCCTAATAACTGGAGATTTCATTTATGGATTTATGGATTTATTAGGCCTTCTAAAAACCTGCTATTCACTTGTTGATAGCAAAGAAAATTATTTTTAAATTTTAAATAATATTTTCTTATTACAAAAGTACTTCATGAACATCAAAGAATATGCAACCAGCCAAAACAAAAAATAAAACATCTCTGTCACCACCCAGAGATCACCACTGTAACCCTTGGTTCATATTCTCCTCCCACATCTTCATATGCATACATACGTATTCATCTGTATTTTGAGGACATGTTTTTCATATTGTCTACAGACACATCCCATCTTGTAACCAGCTTTTTAAAAAGACAATAATTTCCACGTTTCCATGTGAATAACTACTCTTCTAATACTCAGTACATATTCAAATTTCTCCAAATGAACCAAAAATGTTCTTTACGCTTATTTCTCCAAGTTGGCCCCCAACTCAAGCCCTTACAGTGTGTCTCTTGGTTATATTCTTCGTGTTCCTTTTAATCTGGCATAGGCCCTTTCATAGGACTCTGACTCAATAAAGAGAACTGGCCAGCTGTCCTGAAGGAAAGCCCACTTCCTGTATTTGCCTGATTCCCTGTGGTGTCATTTTACTTGCTCCTCAATTCCCCTTACATTCTGTAAACATCAAACTCAAGATGCCGTAGAGGCAAGTTAACCACCTTGGGCTAGAATACATCATGGGTGATAGCACATACTTTACATTGCATCACATAGGAATCCACATAATACCTGGTTGACGCACACTAGTCCAACTGACCACAAGGCAACTGGGAGTTTCAGAGGGAGTACATGTAAGGGGCAAAAGCAGCAAAGGAATACGACAACGGAATAAGCATGAATACGACCTGGCTACCTGAAGGAGGTGGGACGGGGAACCGAACAGCATCAGGTGGTGGAATGCCAGGGAAATCCAACCGTGCTTCCCACGCTGGCATCGCTCTGATTGTGACCAATCCTCTAATCTTATTCTCACAATTACGGAGGCAGAAAAAAAAAAACCCAAACCAAAAAAGTTGGTAGGTGACTCTGTGAGACTACTGTTTTATAAAGGGAGCGTTTCCTTTTATAAAATTTAGCTGAGCAGATGCAGTATGCTCTGCTCATACTGTGCAGTGGCCCCACAGGGGGCCACTATTCCCCTCAGCTGTATAGTCTGGGAAAATACCTGTACACCCGGAGAACAGAGAGCTTGCTGTGTGTGGAGTTCGCTCCTGTTTATCAGCAGCTCTTTCCCTGCCTCTGGCCACCAGGGGGACCTGCAACCTGTTCTTTCAGGCGAGCGGGAACGCGTCTGCATAAATCTGGCCCAATCCAGGGCCCCGTAGCAAGGCGCCAAAGCAGGGGGAAGCGCATTTCTGTTCTCTCGCGAGCACGACGCGGCACCTCCCAGCCCTTCTCCGGCCCTCCCTCTCCACCCTCCCGGCCCGCGCGCGCTCGGGCCCCTTCCAGTGGCTCGCGGCAGGTGGCGCTGTCTGCGGCGTCGCAGCGGCCCGGGCCGCAGCGGAGACGATCTCCCGGCGGGCTGTGCGGCCCGGCTCTCCGGCGGCAGCGAGTGCCACGTCCCAAGTGCTACGCGGAGGAGCAGAGCGGGCGGTGCGCTGGGGGCGGGAGCAGCGCGGATCCCGGCTCGGCCACACAGATCGCCCGCCGCCATGGGCTCCTCGCAGAGCGTCGAGATCCCAGGCGGGGGCACCGAAGGCTACCACGTTCTACGGGTAAGGGCTCCGACGGCGGCCGCGGAGCTGCGGGCTGGAGGTGGGGCCGGCCGCGGGGAGGCGGAGGCCCGCATGGGCTCCTTCACGGGGCAGCGAGGCCCGATCCCGCGAAGGAGAGGCTGTCGCGGGCGCTGCCTTGGCCGAGGCTGGTTCCGGAGGCCGCTGGCATCCCGCCTCCGCGGAGCGCCCTGTGCACGGGGTCCGCGGCTGTGGGAAGACGGGCTGGAGCGGGAGGCAGCTGCCGGCGACTCGGCCGGGGGGCGGCCCTGGGAAGGGGGGACAACCTTGCTCTTTTTCCGCACGGCCTTCTCTCTCTTCCAAGTTAGGAAGGGCGCGGAGGGAACGTTTCCAAAGTGGTGACTGTGAAGGCAGCCTTTGCGCTTTCCTAGGAGAGGGATCCTGACCCGCAGTCCGGAGGCGGGGCCTGCGGCGGCAGGTGTTAAATCACCTCGGCGCCGGCTGAGTGATTTGAAAGGCCAGTGGGGAAGGAGACGGAGATCGAAATGACCTGGAAGTAGGTTCGACGGACTTAAACAGACTTGATTTCGACAAGACTTCTCCTTTCCCGTGCCACTCCTGACCCTCCCAAACCTCCTTCCCAAGATTTCCTGGAGTGGGAACTTCCGTTCTGTTCCGACTGCTGAGGGTGTGGTTTAGATTAAGGTTTAGATCCACAGTGGTAAAGAGGTAGTGCAGAGGAATGTTTTTTTTAAAAAATCTGAGTATATAAAGGAAAACAACCCTAGCTTAACTTCCAGGAGGCAGAGAAACATAATACCTCAAAAGGCGTCAGCTAAGCCCCTACCTATGAACGGCCTGGGCCTGGGTGGTACAAAGCATGTGGTCTTTTCCTCATGGAACCGAGCAACTTTAGAAGTAGCGTTGATGGTTGTGTGCTGTGACACCTGTGTGAGTGTTAACGTGAAGAACTGTCAACAGAGTGGCCGCAGCGTGTAGCGCCATTTAAGGGTGTAATAGTGTCACTCAATATTAGCTCCTCACAGGCAAGAACGTTTTCACTGAAAGTAAGAGAATGCACTTCCTGGTGCTACCTTCATTTCCTGCCCTGGGTCCCATGTTTTAGGTGAGACAACATTCTTAAATTGCCCAGCTGTCTAGGTGATAGGGCTGAGACAGATCATCTTTCTGATCTTCAGGATTATCGTATCTATTGCCTTTCCATTACACTAAAAATCCCTCCTCTAGCCATACTCTTGGTAGTAAAGGGTGATTTTTTTCCCCCAGAAAGGAAAAGGGAGCCTATAAATAAACCATATTATCTTCCTATCCCCTTCAGCTAACCAAACCCCCAAGAGCCATACTGAGAGAGGAAATGGAAGGAGAATTGTCAGTTCCCAAATGTGAGGTGAAAGCTGTGCTTTTCTTTGTGTTATCTGATCTGATTTTGAGTTCTCTACCCTGCGGTGTTACCCAGTATTACCAGCTGTTTCTCACAGTGTCCGATTGTGATCATGAATCCTTGGGGATTCGTGATGTTTTTATAATACATGCACTCAAGGAAACTCAATAAAACACATGAATGTTAATAAGCAAAAAAAAAGTCGAGTGTTTGAAAGAAAGCCATACACATCAAAAGGATTCCAACTTAATGATTACATTACAACATAAAACAAGTTTGTATTTTCTTTATGTAAGTGCAGTCAAATCAGCGTTCATACATATTCAGTAGTGCAGATGTGTTATTAATCTATAAATCTGATTTTTACAAACACTAGGGACAACCTTAGTTACCAGTCTGCATCTGGAGCATTAATGTTGCACATGATGAAATAATTCTTACTTAGTTAGACTTTTATTAAAGAGAGCTTTAAAATAGTAATGATCTAGTTTAGGAGAATTTTGTGTCTGCGTTCCTAAGACCCTCTGCCCCTGATTCTGTAATTGGTTTCCTTATCTTTGTTTTTAGAGGGAAAAGTGCTGTGTTAAATCTTAACATACAAAAAGTCTTCCTTTCATTTGTTATTGCCTAGATGGACAGCGATATATTTCATTATTAGATTACCAAGCTTGTAAACTGGAGTAACTGTGGCAGGAAAATTTTGAATAAAATCACCCATATTCAACAAGTTCTAGAGTGATTTAATCAGAAGTTAGTTTTCTTGAATAACCAATTCCCTGGCCATTTCCTGGTTGTAGTAAAAACTTATATGATTGGGTTTTGAAATACCAATTATAATAACATTTATATCCACTGCTGTCTTTTGATTTTGTGAGTCCCTATAATTCAGATAGATTGAACTTTCCATTGTTTTCATTATTTTTCAATATCCATCTAAAAATCTGTAGGGGACAGCCTTGAAACGGATTCAGAAGTTCTGCTATGAGCAGTGTAGTTCCTTTTTATGTATTCTCTATGTATGAGTGCATATTTTCATGATTGGGATCATATTGTGTACCCAACTTCTTATCCCCACTCCAGAGGTAACCACTGTGGACAGTTTCTTATATAGCCTTTCAAATATATTTTATGCTTATAAAAAAGTCTCTTTGGCCGGGCGCAGTGGCTCACGCCTGTAATCCCCGCTTTGGAAGGCCGAGGTGGGCAGATAACCTGAGGTCAGGAGTTCAAGAACAGCCTGACCAACATGGTGAAACCCTATCTCTATTAAAAATATAAAAAATTAGCCGGGCATGGCGGTGCACACCTGTAATCCTAGCTACTTGAGAGGCTGAGGCAGGAGAATCACTTGAACCTGGGAGGCAGAGGTTGCAGTGAGCTGAGATCATGCCATTGCACTCCAGCCTGGGCAAAAAGAGTGAGACTTTGTTTCAAAAAACAGAGTCTCTTCTCACACCCTTCTCTCTTTGTTTCTTTTTGTTACCTTGGAATCTTGGAATCATATGATCCATGCTGTTGCACACCTCAGTCTTCACAGTTGATGACCTATCTTAGCAGTCTTTCTGTAGTAGCAAGTCAAGATCTGCCTCATGCTTTCAGTTAGCTCATGGTAGTCTGTTGTACCATAGATTGGTTAAGGAATACCTCCTGGTGTTGAACATTTGGTTTTCTGGTCTTCTTTTGTTATTGAACATATTTACAAACTTAAATCCTATGTTTTGTTTTCCCATAACATACATCCTTTTCCCCAATTACTGTATTGAATTTTAATGGTAGCTGTCTGTATAAATGTTGATTTTTCATGTTACTAAATAACTACATTGTTTTCTTATTATCAACATGTGTCCATTAGAAAACATTTGGGGCCGGGCGCGGTGGCTCAAGCCTGTAATCCCAGCACTTTGGGAGGCCGAGGCGGGCGGATCACGAGGTCAGGAGATCGAGACCATCCTGGCTGACACGGTGAAACCCCGTCTCTACTAAAAAATACAAAAAACTAGCCGGGCGAGGTGGCGGGCGCCTGTAGTCCCAGCTACTGGGGAGGCTGAGGCAGGAGAATTGCGTGAACCTGGGAGGCGGAGCCTGCAGTGAGCTGAGATCCGGCCACTGCACTCCAGCCTGGGCGGCAGAGCGAGACTCCATCTCAAAAAAAAAAAAAAAAAAAAAAAGAGAACATTTGGATATGGTAATAAAGGACAGCAAAGAACCTGAATTACCTGTAATCCCACCATCTAAAGGGAAATACTGTTGAAGTATTTTTCTTAGTCCCCTTTTTTTCGTGGGCCTAACATCGCCCCTTAGCCATGTTTCACAAAGATTTTGAATGATATGACGTATTCAAGGACTATATGGCCAAAAGTTATCTTAAGAGGTTAACATTACAACCAAAATATCCAACAGCTGAGAAATTATTAAACGAATCAGGGCCTAACCACAGATAGAGTGCTATACATTCGCTCAAAATTGTGTTTGAAACACCCTGTGTATGTGCAGGTACATTTGAGTGCTCAGGAAAATAAAGCTGAAAGATAATAAACCAGGTTGTCTAAAAAATTATTAGTGGATGGGGACCTTTTTTTTTTTTAACTTTAATGTATTTTCGAGGATTTCTGAAGTGATCATTAAATACTTGTATAGTCACTCAAAGCGTAGATATGCAAAATTACTTTTAAAAAAGAAGTGGACTCCTAGTGGAGGATTTAAAATTTTGTGTAGAAGTCTTTTTTAAAAAAATAACATTTCAGATTCTCTTATACAGTGGGTCAGATTTGTGCTCACTATGAATGGCACTTTTATTTTGGTCCTCCAATCCTAATGTAAGGCGGGAAACATGTTAGGGCTTCTCAGTTTTTGAAGTTATTGTAAGTTACTCCCTACATGTGAACTATGTTTAATATCAAAATTTTGCCTACATTTTTCCATTAATTATCCAGTGAACCCAACAAGACCATTTTCAAAATTAAAATTTTGGAGTGACCTCACAGATGCCTGTTATAGGACCTGCTTCTAAATTAAAATATTCATATTCTGTTCCACACTTACAAACTCTGAGATAGGGGATATCTGAGGACATACTTTCTGGAGCAAGTATTCACACCAGTGTGGAGACATGGAAAATAGCATTTTCATTCTTTCTCATGCTTTCTTCTGGGAGAGATTTCGAGGTGATGGAAGAGTCATTGACATGTAGTGTGTCTCCAGTGTAATAACAGGTTTTTATCTTCTGAGCCATTTGCTGCAGACTGGGCAGCATTTAGGTGTTCTTAGAGAAGCAAGTGACTGCAAGTGGAATTACTTCTATAGAAAATGCAATGCCTAGACCGTACCTACTATCGTATGGAACTGCTCTTTTTAAATATTTTTTTCTGTTTTGTCAGAGATGAGGTCTCCCAAAGGAACTGCTCTCTTTAAGTGGTGCCTAACTAACCTACATGCAATCCTGTTGCGATGGGATTTCAGTTTAGTACTTACTTTGAAAAAGTTAATTTCTAATACTCAATAGTCATTGTTTTCTTCTTTATTCTTCTAACATCGTCTTTCTCAAACTTTGAAACTCATGCCATCTTTTTGTTGTTGTTTTGAGACGGAGTTTCACTCTTGTTGCCCAGGCTGGAGTGCAATGGCGCGATCTCGGCTCACTGCAACCTCCCTAGTTCTCCTGCCTCGGGCCTCCCAAGTAGCTGGGATTACAGGCACCTGCCATCACGTCCAGCTAATTTTTGTATTTTTAGTAGAGTTGGGGTTTCACCATGTTGGCCAGGCTGTTCTTGAACTCCTGACCTCAAGTGATCCACCTGCCTCCACCTCCCAAAGTGCTGGGATTACAGGTGTGAGCCACCACGCCCGACCTCATGCCCTAACACAGAAATCTCACTCTGGCTCCTTTCTCACTCATTCTGGAAACAATGTGTAAAAAGAGAACAGTAGGTTTATTTAGTGTTGTTTTCTATATATAAAGTTATAATTGTGAAACCTGAAGAGTCTGACCCTGCCCCTAAAATTGATCTCTCCTTTTTTTTTTTTTTTTTTTTTTTTTTTTGAGACAGAGTCTGGCTCTGTTGCCAAGGCTGGAGTGCAGTGGCACAATCTCGGCTCACTGCAACCTCCGCCTCCCAAGTCCAAGCAATTCTCCTGCCTCGGTCTCTCTAGTGGCTGGGATTACAGGTGCCCGCGGCACCATGCCCGGCTAATTTTTGTATTTTTAGTAGAGACGGGCTTTCACCATATTGATCAGGCTGGTGTCGAATTGCTGACCTCAGCTGATCCATAGGCCTCGGCCTCCCAAAGTGCTGGAATTATAGGCGTGAACCACTGCCCAGCCCAAAATTAATCTTTTCTAATAAAAGGCCCAGAAGTTGTTTAATAAATATTCTTTAAAATTGCTTTCAAATGTAGGAATCAGGATATCTCCGTTTATTAAAACCATGGAATACAATGTATATAAACCTTGGGATACTTTTAGGAATTACATCATTGAACATAAACTTTTTCTAATATTAATAGGCCTTGAACAAATTAGTAGTTTCATGTTGTGTATATACACTTTTTTTTTTTTTTGAGACAGAGTCTTGCTCTGTCATCCAGGCTGAAATGCAGTGGCACAATCTCAGCTCATTGCAACCTCCACCACTCCAGTTCAAGCGATTCTCCTGCCTCAGCCTCCCAAGTAGCTAGGATTACAGGCGCCCACCACCACCCCCAACTAATTTTTGTATTTTTAGTAGAGATGGGGTTTCACCCTGTTGGCCACGCTGGTCTAGAACTTCAGACCTCAAGTCATCTGCCCACCTCAGCCTCCCAAAGTGTAGGGATTACAGGCGGGAGCCACTGCACCCGCAACCCCCCACCTTTTTTTTTTTTTTTTTTTTTTGAGACAGGGTCTCACTCTAGGCTGGAATTTAGTAGCACAGTCTCCACTCACTGCAGCCTCCACCTCCGAGGCTCAAGTAATCCTCCCCCATCTCAGCCTCCCCAGTAGCTGTGACTACAGGCACACACCACCATGCCCAGCTAATTTTTTGTATTTTCGGTAGAGATGGGGTTTTGCCATGTTGCCCAGGCTGCTCTCGAACTCCTGAGTTCAAGCAATCCACCCACCTCAGCCTCACAAAGTGCTGGGATTACAGGCATGAGACACTGCGCCCGGCCTTATATGCTTTCATACTTATGTGATGAGGTGTGTTTTAATGCCTGTACTATCATCCTCAGGATTCTCACTGGGGGAAATCTGCTGTTAGTAGTTAATTATGGTTTCAGTAAGTAGTAGAGTGTACAACACTGATTCTTCTGCCTTCTGGGTCAGATACTAGCAGGGGTTTTTAATAATTCCTCTACAAATTTTATAAAAATTGAGCTTAGAATAACCATTAACATCAGTGTGTTCATTTTGCTTACTTTAATATTCTACTGAAAGGATTATATATATTGATTGATTCACTAATAAAATAACAATGTAAACTAGGAAATACAAAGTTTGATATGTGCTTTAGAAACTGTGACTTTTTTTTTTTCTTTCTTTTTTTGAAACAGGGTCTCTCTCTGTAGGATCTCACTCTGTCGCTATGGCTGGAGTGCTGTGGTGTGGTCATGGCCCATGGCAACCTTGAACTCCTGGGCTCAAGTAATCCTTTCATCTCAGCCTCCTGAGTAGCTTACAGGCATATGCTGCCATGCCCAGCTAACTTTTAAATTTTTTTGTAGAGCGATCTTTCTGTGTTGCCCAGACTGGTCTTGAACTCCTGGGCTCAAGCGATCCTCTCGTATTGGCTTCTCAAAGTGTTGGTATTACAGGTATGAGCCACCACACCTGGTCCTAAGTAGTTACTTTGAGAGACTGTACATTTCCCTGTTGGCATTGCAAATAAATTTACTGTAGCATGAAGATAATTATTCTGGGGTTTTGTTCTCTCTTTTAAGCACCAATGAGAGATGGCTCAAGCACATTGTCAGAAATAAGGAAGCTTGAGCCAGGCACAGTGGTGTGCATCTGTAATCCCAGCTACTCCAATCAGGAGACTGAGGTAAGGTGGGGGCCCAAGAGCTTAAGACCACCCTGAAAAACATAGTGAAATCCGGTCTCAATAAAAGCAAAATTGTCACTTGACCCAAAACTTTGAGGCTGCAGCAAGCTATCCTCATGCCACTGCACTCCAGCCTGGGTAACAGAGCAGCGTCTCTAAAATTAATTAATTTGTTAATTTTTTAAAAAAAATTTAAGGCTGGGTGTGGTGGCTCATGCCTGTAATCCCAGCACTTTGGGAGGCTGAGGTGGATGGATTACCTGAGGTCAGGAGTTCAAGACCAGTCTGGCCAACATGGTGAAACCCCCTCTCTACTAAAAATACAAAACTTAGACAGGTGTGTTGGCGCATTCCTGTAGTCCCAGCTACTTGGGAGGCTGAGGCAGGAGAATCGCTTGAACGCTGGAGGTGGAGGTTGCAGTGAGCTGAGATGGTACCACTGAACTCCAGCCTGGGTGACAGAGTGAGACTCCATCCCCCCAGAAAAAAAAAAAATTAGAGACCCGGTTTTGCTCTGTTGCCCAGGCTGGAGTGCAGTGTCACAGTCGCAGCTCACTGTGGCCTCGACTTCACAGGCTCAAGCAATTCTCCCTCCCTGGTCTTCCAAGTAGTTGGGACTACAGGTGCGTACCACCACGTCTGGCTGATTTTTTTGAAGGGACAAGGTCTCAAACTCCTGGGCTCAAATGATCCTCTTGCTTTAGCCTCCCAAAGTGCTGGGACTATAGCTGTGAGCCACATCCTTGCCCTAATTAGTTAATTAAAAGTAAAATCCAGACTTTGTGGCATGTGCCTGTAGTCCCAGGACTCAGGAAGCTGAGGTGGGAGGATTGCTTGAGCTCAGGAGTTCAAGAGTAGCCTTAGCAAAATATTGAGAGCTTGAGAAAGAAAAAGAAAGAAAGAGAGAGGGAAGGAGTGAAGGGAAAGAGGGAATGAAGGGAGGGAGGGAAACAAAGGAGGAAGCACCTGGTACAGTGACTCTCATCTGTAATCCCCACACTTTGGGAGGCTGAGGCAGCGGATTGCTTGAAGCCAGGAGTTCGAGATCAGCCTGGACAGTAAAGTGAGACCCTGTCTCTAAAAAAAATAAAGACAGAAGGAAAGAATCTTGTTATCTTTGTGAACATGAGTACATTGAGAAACTATCATAGTCAACCACCAGAGACCACCTTTGGGAACTGGATTCTAGTGCCAGCTCTATCACTTCATTCTATTTCCTTGAGCAACCCTTTGAAATGCTTTGAAAAGCTTCAGTCTTTGTATCTGAAAAGTGTGGATAATAGCAAAGCCACTTCCACCTTTTCCACTGAAAAACACGTTAGATACTGTGTATGAAAATAATGGAAACAATTGAGCATTATTAAATCTCTTTCTTAACACTACCTCCTTGATTATCCTGTGGATTAAATGAGATATTTCATGTAAAGCACTTAACTTAGAATTTGGAATATAATAAGGATTCAAATGTTTGGTGATGCCTTTATTACTAGCATTTGCATTATTGTGTAGAACCAGTATTGTGGCAATACTAGCTAAAATATACTACTGTAGTTGTCAACATTTTTAGTATTTTTATTTAATTAAGCAACCGTTACTTTTTGTCTGTGTACCTAACCTGTACTTTGCTGCTGTTTAAAACATAAGTTTGAGGTCAAATCTGACCCATTAATTTTAGTCATCTAGGCACACACACAAATGGTGCCTGTTAATTTCCTCCTATCCTCATTTTTAAGGAAATTATTTTTTAATTTTAAACGGGGAGTGCCAATATCCCTTTCATTGCATTGCTACAGTGTTACTAGACACATTAATTAAAATGGCTGAAAGAGTCTGTGTAATTAAAATGATCTTGCTGTATTTGATTTTTTTCATTGTAGAACCTATAGATAGCTTAGCAACAGTTAGACTTATTTCGTGGTGGGTCATTCAGGCTTACAGATTACCTCCTTAGCCTCCTCATTTTTGCAGTTAAAGAAAAGAAGTGCAGACCTGTAATCCCAGCACTTTGGGAGGCCGAGGTGGTGATCACCTGAGGTCAGGAATTTGAGTCCAGCCTGGCCAACATGGTGAAACCTCGTCTCTGCTAAGAAATACAGAAACTTAGCCACGCATGTTGGTGGGTGCTGTAATCCCAGCTACTTGGGAGGCTGAGGCAGGAGAATCACTTGAACCCAGGAGGCAGAGATTGCTGTGAGCTGAGATTGCACCACTGCACTCCATCCTGGGCAACAAGAGGGAAACTCCATCTCAAAAAAAGAAAAGAAGCACAGAGAAGTTAATCTGATTTGCCCAAGGTCACACAGCAAGTTTTCTTTCCCTAGGAAACAAATCCCTAAGTTATTTGAAGAATATAAAATGCGTTAAGAAGTTGTCAGAGTTTTTGCTTCTTTTAGAGCAGAGTTCAATTTCTTCTAATGTTATTTTTCTAATATACAGATCTTTTCTGGAAAACCATTATGCAATAATGAGTTTTTATTTCCTTTTAGTTGCCATTACAATTTTATTTTAAACTGCTTGCATGTTAAAAATTATGTTAGGGTTAGTGTCAGGAGAACATGCACTTTGCTTTGTTTGTGAAGAACGTGGGAAGACAATGTTTTAGCAGGTGAGGCTTGAACTCTCCCAGTCTACTGCAAAGTTATTTACCACACATTTGTGTCAAGACCCAAATAAGGAAACTTACCCATTTGCAGACATAGAAAACAGTACTCTCTCCTTATCCACAGTTTGACTTTCTGTGGTTTCAGTTACCTTTGGTTAACTGAGGTCCAAAAACATCAGATGGAAAATTCCAGAAATAAACAGCTCATAAGTGGTAGATTGCTCTATTATTAGTTATTATTGTTAATCTCTTACTGTGCCTAGCTTATAAATTAAAGTTTATCATAAGTATTTGCATATGGAAATAGTATATGAAAATATATAGTACAGTATATGTAGGGTTTGGTACTCTGCAGTTTCAAGCATCCATGGGGGGTCCTGGAACATATCCCCTGCGGATAACGGGGACTACTATAGTTCCCTCACCCTTCCCTACTAAAAAAATGCCTATTATAACTCTGGAGGATTTAGGATTTCTTTTTATTATATCATATTCCCAGATCTTTTCCCATCATTTTGAACACCTGCGCACACATATAGTGCATGAGGATTTATGTTTATAGTTGAGGTGGGTCATCATTTAAGTATTGCTTGGATTGAATTTATTTTCTAGTCTTGTTTAACATCTCTACTGTTTTTAAAAGCGGTACAGGAGGGAGGGTGTTAGAGGAGATGATGGTATAGATAGTCATTCAGTGGGGCTTATCTACATTTTGTGTGTGGAAAAGGAATATATGCTGCAGTAATAAAAAGGAGACAGTTATACATTCTAGTAAGCCGATTTTATGATAACATTTTCATTGTTAGAAAACTTAAGGAAGATAATTTACATATCAGCCAGAAACGTGAATAAGTGTGTCTTTGTATATCATCTAGTGAAATATGTAGTCTGGTGATATCCTGTATGCTGCAAGTTGCCTTGTGGTTTCCTTTCTTTGTTACTTTAAGGTAGAAGGTCTATATACCTCAGCTGAGAGTATGTAAGTCAATAGACCAATGCAGTTGGGAGAATGCCGCCTGACACCCAAGTCCACCCAAACACTTCTTCCCTCTTACTCTGCCATTCCTCCCTCCCCCAAGTGAAGAGTTGAGAGAAAGAGGTTAATGTGAAATGATCCAAACCTAGCATAAGTAGTAGTATTTGAACACTGTTAATCCTGGAAGAAGAGATGGATGCTTCATTGGAAAGCAATAGTTAGGTCTGTGTGGTAAAAGAAAAGTTTAGGCTAAATCTGGTAAAACTTTTAATGATCTGGGATCAGAAGTGGAGGGAAAAGTCAAGAGGTTAATTGCCTTTTTTTTTTTTTAAACCGGGAACTTGATGGAGCAAAAGTGTTAATGGTATCTTGTAGGACAGCTTTTCCTAACTTTATTTTTATTGTAGCTCAAAGCAAAAAATGTATTTTCCATTGCAACCAGTACATACTACATTTCATGAAGAATATAGGCCTTTATTATATCATGAATTTTTGACAAATTTTCTATTATGATACTGTGTTTTGATACTTGTCTTTTGTGACACACTAAATTGATTTCAGAACCTACTGAAATCATTCACTGTAGTTGAATGACACCACTTTAGGGATTATTTCTATAAAGTTGGTGATTAAAAAATCCAGCTTCTAATCATTGATGCAAATTTCTTTTTATGTAATAAAGATGCCCCTTTACTGTGCAGTTTCATCATAAACTTCTCATTTTTGCTTGTTGAGGGTAAAAACTGTCTAACAAATATCATCTTGTTTATTGCAGCTGCTTTTCTAGAGTGTTAGGAGAGAAGCATTTCTTTCACACTGCTGTGATTTTTATTTTGTAAGCTAACCTCAGAAGTTTGAACCTTACAACTGCCAGTTAGTGTGTTCATAATTTCTTCTACCTGTCCATGTTTTGGTAATATATCTTTTTATAATTATTATTTTGTAAGCATAATTGCTCTTTAGTATTTTCAGCTGCTTTATTATGTTTCTTAATTGAGCAAAGTAAATCATGTGGCCCTAAGAAGAATTGGAAAAAAGGGCATTGGAAAAAGGGCAACCTCAGTATACTTGTTTTGATACAGGGAGCATCTCTTAAGACTTTATATTAAAAGAGTACACACAAGTGTATAGCTTTGTGAATTTTCACAAACAACACACTTACTGTAACCAGCCTCTTACCCTTTCCAGTGACATCCTGCACAACCCCCACCTCCACAGGATGAATACTATCCTGATTTCTAACAGCATAGGTTAGTTTGGGCTGTTGTTCTTTGTATAAGGGGAACCACGTGCTACGTACTCATTTGTGTCTGGCTTCTTTTGCTCAGATATTGCTTGTGAAATTTATTCATGTGTATTATTGTAGACCTTTCATGTCATTAATGTATTTGGTGCCATTGAGATAATATGCCAATATTTATTAACCTGTTGATGGGCATTTTTGTAGTTTTCAGTTTGGGACTTTTATAAATAGTAGTACTATGAACAGTATAGTGTATTTCTTTTAGAGAACATATGTATACCCATTTCTGTTGGGTATATACTTAAGGCTGGAATATACAGTCAAAAGATGTGCATATTTTCAATATTAATAGATATTGCCAAGTCATTTACTAGTTTGCATTCTAACCAGCAGTAATTGAGGTTTCTAAATGTCCTACATCCTCACTCACACTTAATATTTTTCATCTTTTTAATTTCGGTCATTCTGTTAGGTGTGTAGTAGCATTGTGGTTTTAATTTGCATTTCCTTGATGACCATTGAAGTTGAGCACATTTTCATATTTCTTTATTACTTCAGTATCCTATTTTGTTTAGTGTTTGCTAAAATCTTTCCCCCATTTCTCTATTGGGTTGTCTTTTTTCTGTTTTAAGCAACTTTATTGTGATAAAAGCTACATACCAGAAAGTTCAGACTTTTAAAGTATACAATTTGGTGGCTTTTTAATATGTTCGTAGAGTTGTACAACCATCACCACTGCCTAATTCCAGAAACTGTTTATTACTCCGGAAAGAAACCCATATGTATTAGTAGCCATTCCCCCATTCTTCCACCCACAACCCCTCATAACAACTAATCTGCTTTCTGTCTCTATGGATTTGTCTATTATGACATTTCATATTAATGGAATCAAACAATATGTAGTCTTCTGTGACTAACTTCTCTCACTTAGTGTTAATGTTTTCAAGATTTTTCCATGTCATAGCGTGTATTAGTACTTCATCCTTTCTTATGGATATACCACATCTTGTTTATCCATTTATCAGTTGGGGGACATTTGGGCTGTTTCTACGTTAGGGATATTATGAATAATGCTGCTATGAAATTTGTGTACAGGTTTTTGCATGGAGATATATTTTCATTTTGCTTGGTGGTTTGTATACCTGGAGTGGAATTGCTGGATCATTTGATAACTTTGTGTGTAACATTTTGAGGATCTGCCAAACTGTTTTTCACAGCGGCTACACCATTCCCACCAGCAAATGTATGAGTGTTCCATTTTTTCCACATCCTTGCCAATGCTTGTTACTTTCTTTTCAATTGTAGACATTCCAGTGGAAAAGAAATTGTATCTTGTGGTTTTATCGTCCATCTTTCTTAATGCTTTACAGCAGTTCAAGATTTGTTCTGGATACAGATCCTTTGTTGGATATGTATTATATCTTTTTACTTTCTTAATTATACCTTTTGATGAGCAGAAGTTCTTAGTGTAGTTCACTTTATCAATTTATTTTAGTTTATGGTTAGTGCATTTTGTGTCCAGTTTATTAGGAAGCCTTGCAAACTTGAAGGTCTCAAAGATATTCTCTTCCGTTTTTCTCTACAGGGTTTATTGTTTTACCCTTGACCTTTAGATCTACCATCCATCTGGAATTGATTTGTGGGAGGCAACATTTGAAAAAATGGGTTGTCTCTCTTTCCTGCTAACATTTTTACAAGTCTTATTTTTTCTTTTTAAGAGTAAAAGGTATTTAATATGGTTGCAAAAATAATGATGTGTCCAGGAATTGGTTAGCTATAAAGATTTACCCTCAGATGGTGATTGCAGAGTTAGGAGGATGAGCTCAAGATTTCTTGGCCTTCTATCATAGGCTTGAGACTTAGCTAGGCATTTCATAAACTTAACTCATCGAATCTTTACGACATTCTTGTGAAGTAGATGGCGTTATCCCTTACTTGCAAATGAGAAAATTGAGGCCCAGAGTGGTAAATAAACTTTACCAAGCTCACACAGCTCATAAGTGGACAAAATCATGGCTTAAAACCAACTCAGTGTGGCTCTAAAAGTCTATTATTTTTTCACTGTATATAATCTTATAAAATCTTATTTATTTGTGAGATGGAGTCTTGCTCTATCGCCCAGGCTGGAGTGCAGTGGCGTGATCATGACTCACTGTAGTCTCGACCTCCTGGGCTCGAGCAATACTCCTGCCTTAGCTTCCTGAGTAGCTGGTACTACAGGCATGTGCCAGTAGGCCTGGCTAATTTTTAAAAAAATGCTTGTAGAGACAGTCTCACTTTGTTGCCCAAGCTGGTTTTGAACTCCTAGCCTCAGGACATCCTCTTACCTCTGCCTCCCAAAGTGCTGGGATAACAAGTGTGAGGCGCCATGCCTGGCCTTAATTATTAAATTTACAAATTTAACCTGTTCATCGTAAATTGCTTTGATATTTGGCCCAGTAATAAATGTTAAATGGTCTGTGGGGCCAAGTATATATAGACTTTTAGTTAAGATGACTTGAAGAAAGCAGAAGATAAATTAATAATCAGGAGCTCTCATAGGGGATAGAAAGTATTGAAGTGGTAATCTGATGCTTGAGAGATTAGGTGCCAGGAGATTCTTGTCAGTGGATAACACTGCAAGAGAAACTTTGTCAGTGTTTGGTTTGCTATGTTGTAGATCATATTTTCCATGCTACAAAATATAGGAAATTTCCTTTAGGTATATTAGGGTCAAAGAGAGCATTTTTCTAGGGCACCCTCTGCTGACTTCCTAGCAGTAATTAAGATACCTACCTGACGTAATTGTACAGATACTAATGATGTAAATAAATTAAGGAAAGAAGTTAATTTCAAGGGCCATTAGAAACAAAGGAAATCGATGTTAGTAACAAATGAAATAGAAAAATAGAGCTAGGGAAAGGATCAAGTTTATTTTAGAATTCAAAGTTAGCTATTGAATCCTTTTTGAATTATAGGAAAAATACTTCTGATATTGGAAAATTTCCATTTCAGACAAATAGTATAAGCTTTATACTGTAAAGTTTATACTTTAAACTTTATAAGGGTGGCCTGATAAGAATCAGCACGTAGGGTCAGCTTTCTAAATGAGTGATTACGTTATAAAAGTGCTGTCTTTGGCCCTTTATAACTAAAAGGTAAACTTCTGGCAGTTTTAGTGGCAAAGTCTGAAATTGATCAGTGACCTAGTTGGGTTCTAGATAAAATGCTATTAATAGTTCTTTGGAAACATTCAGATTCAGAGAATTAGATGATTAGATGTGGACTTTTTTAGATGAGAAACTCCACTCTGAGGCGCCGCCTAAGGATCTGTGCTGTTCATCCCCTTTCACACCTGAGGCCTTTCACATCTAATTGATAACCAACTAATAGGCATTTCACATCTAGTTAATCTGACTTTGTCCCAAATAGCTGTGACTTGACCTCACTTTTCTTGTGACTCCAGGCAGCCACTTCTTTACCTTTCAGAGTTGCCATTTGAGAAGAAATATGCTATTTTGAGCCCTAGCCATTTTATTTGATAACATGTAGAATATGAAATAACTCCCATAGAAAACTGAGTATACAGCAACTAAAAACTGGGTATGGTGACTTGCTTTGGGATCCTAGTGCTTTGGGAGGCTGAGATGGGAGGATCGCTTGAGACTAGGAGTTTGAGACCTGCCTTGGCAACATAGCAAGACCCCCATCTCTACAAAAAGTTAAAAAATTAGCTGAGCATGGTGGTGCACTAGAAAAAATTTAAAAATTAGCTGGGCATGGTGGTGCACACATGTAGTCCCAGCTACTTGGGAGGCCAGGAGTAAGCTATGAATGCACCAGTGCACTACAGCCTGAGCGACAGAGTGAGACCCTGTCTCAAAAAAAAGAAAAAGAAACTGAAGACATTTAATAAATACCTTTGATATTTAACTTACTTAATTTACAAAAATGATTTGGTTCCAAATTTGCAGGAAAACATAAAAACATGATCAAACAGTTTTAGGGAGTTAGACATTGAACTGTCTATATAGGGCAACTATTTTTTACTGTAACAAAAGAAGAATATCAAGTTTTACTTCTTCTGAGACAATACTATAATTTGGCTTAAAATAATAAAAGGTAACAACATTAAGAGGTAATGAACAATTCTGATTGACACTGGTATTAGAGGGATGTATTTTAGGAACAATCTGGGTTCCATTTTGAAAGTATTAAAATGACTTGTTACTGTATAAATAGCTGTAGCTTTGTGTATGGTTGAATGTATCTGTCATTTGCTGCTGTTATTTGCAAAACTGACTATAGAACTATTTGGACTATTATAGAAAATCAACCTATAAATATCAGTGCAAACTTTTGTTCTTGTGGAATAGGTTTTTTTTTTTTTTTTTTTTCCTATTTTGAGACAGGGTTTCACCCTGTCGCCTATGCCGGAGTGCAGTGGTGCAACCTAGACTCACTCATCACAGCCTCAACCTCCTGGGTGCAAGTGATCCTCCCAGCTCAGCCTTCCAGGTAGCTGGGACTACAGAAGCACACCCTGATACCTGGCTAATTTTTTTGTAGAAACAGGGGTCTCCCTATATTACCCAGGCTGGTCTCAAACTCCTGGACTCCAATCCTCCTGCCTCAGCCTCCCAAAGTGGCTGGGATTATAGGCATGAGCCACTGCGCCTGGCCATGGAATAGTTTTGACAGCACTTAATAATATCAAGCAGAATAAAAATTCCTTAGGAAAATATTTTGGGAAAAAAAATGCAGAATGGATTATATTTGTTTTTTGCTTTTTTGTCATGTTTCTGTTACTAGCTACTAACATTTTACTACTGTACATTTTGAAAATTTGACAGTCCATTATCAAATATGGGATGATAAACATTTGAGTTGTTGAGAAGCTAAGTAATCTTTTTCATTCTATGAACTTATGAATTATATTAAAAGTAATCTCACTCTTTCATTTAAAGGCCAATAAATGTAGCTCTACTCCTTCTTTCTAGCCTTCTGTTGGACTAATAGTTTCAGGATGGACTTTCGGCCGGGTGCAGTGGCTCACACCTGTAATCCCAACACACTGGGAGGCCGAGGCGGGCAGATCACTTGAGGCCAGGAGTTTGAGATCAACCTGGCCAGCATGGTGAAACCCTGCCTCTACCAAAAAAAAATTAGGCTGGTGTGGTGGTGCCCACCTGTAATCCCAGCTACTTGGGAAGCTGAGGCACAAGGATCGCTTGAACCCGGGAGGTGGAGGTTGCAATGAGCCGAGATTGTGCCACTGCACTCCAGCCTGGGCAGCAGAGTAAGACTCATGTCTCAAAAAATAAAAATGAAAAAGATGGATTTTTGAGTTTCACTTCCACCATTAGGCAGCTACGGAATCATAAGCAAGACACGGTATTTTTTTTTTAACCTATCAAATGAAAGAATTGCACAAAATCCATGGTTTTTAAACCTTCTTGGAGTCATGGAGAAATCCTTTGAGAATCTAATGAAAGCCAGCAATATTAACACCCTGAAAACTGCTTATCCATATAAAAGATTGTGTGTAATTTCAGGAGCTGTAGTATTCCCTGATGCCATCCACAGACCTCAATTTAAGATCCCTGGATTAGAGGATTTCTGGGTTAATCCTAGTTTTCAAAGTCTATAATTCTCTATTTCTGTCCACTACCCTGTCGTCTAGCTACACATGCTATGATCCTCATTCTTCAGACTCCTGCTTCAGGTGTTTGCTCGTATTGTTTTGTCCATTTTCAGATGTCCTTCCTACCCCCTTGACTATCTTTACCTTTGAATGTTCTACCCTCTTTTTAAACCACAATTCATTGTCACTTTTTATGTCTGAAGCTTCTTCTTTCCCTTAGAACCTTATACCAAATAGCCCTTAGCCTGTTTGGTCTTACATTATAGTGATTAGAGGGCTGTGTATGCATTGCCCCTTCCTCTTCTCACCTATTCCTCAACAGATTATAAATGTCTTGACATAGGTGACTATGTGCCTATATTCACTTTGTAACTGAGTGGTGCCTTGCTACTAGTAGTCAAGGAATAATTGCTTGAATTTGTCACTTAATTGTAGTGACTGTCTGCTGTGTCCCCTAATTGCTGAGAGGATTAGCCCCTTTCTCCCCAAAAAAAGGAGAAAGTGGTATGGAAATAGAACCACAGAGGGAAAACCTCGTATAGAAGATGAACTAGGCCCGCTGCAGTGGCTCACGCCTGTAATCCCAGCACTTTGGGAGGTTGAGGCAGGTGGATCGCTGGAGCCCAGGAGTTCAAAACCAGCCTGGGCAATAAGGCGAAACCCTGTCTCTACAAAAAATACAAAAATTAGTCGGACATGGTGGTGTGCGCCTATAGTCATCCCAGGTACTTGGGAGGCTGAGGCACGAGAATCGCTTGAATCAGGAGGCAGAGGTTGCAATGAACCGAGATTGTGCCACTGCACTCCAGCCTGGGCAACACAGGTAGAGTCTATCTCAAAGAAATAAAATAAAAATATAAATAGAAGATGAACTTAAAGAAAGGGTAGAGTTTAGGGAGCTGGACAGGCATTATTGGGGAGAGATGAAGAGAAATGAGAGAAGTAGCGTATACTATATTTCATTATTAATGAAATTGGTCTATTTTTACTGGAAAGAGATACTCGGCTTACAATTTTCACCTAAGCTTTACATTTTTTATTTTTGTTGTTTTTGTTTCCACAGGTACAAGAAAATTCCCCAGGACACAGAGCTGGATTGGAGCCTTTCTTTGATTTTATTGTTTCTATTAATGGTTCAAGATTAGTAAGTTCAACTTTTTGTAGTTTTGTCTATAGTATTTGTAATATCTCAAAAATGGAATTTTTTTGATGATCTGAGATGGGTGTTTATTAGTTACAATCATTCTGTATAGTATGATGCCAGTTTATAGAAATAATCATGTATTAAAAACATTGAAATATCTAGAATATTATACCTTATGCTCCACTGATTATCTTAGGGAAGTCTCCAGAATCAGTGGAGTCTTTTATATGTTAAATATTTAATTTTCATAAGCAGAAAGAAATAAGATGTAAAAGATTGCTTTTTAAAGATGTCAGACTTCTGTTGGTTATTGACAAACGAATTAGTAGAAAGATTCATTCTCTCATCTCATTCTCTCAAATTGTCAGTTCTCTTGGTGCTAAGTTTCACAATATACAAATAATGTTATTAGAACCAGACAGAGAGACATGCTCCAAAGTACAAAATTAAAACCACTTTTTATACCTTTTTTAGAGTTTACCCATAATAAAGTTCTAAGATAAGGAAATTACATAATCTCAGCAAATTCTTAGGACAGTAGCCACTTGGTTTAATTTTTTATAACAGTCTGAAGTTTTTGTTCATTACTTATAACATCTCTGACATACATATAAATAAAGGCCAGATGTTGGCCTTTATTTATATGTCATCTGGCCTTTATTTATGAAATGAAATACTTAATATACTGTTTCTACTTTCTAAATAAAGTATGTAGTTAGAAATAGAGTCCAAAATTAAGGCCGGGCGTGGTGGCTCAAGCCTGTAATCCCAGCACTTTGGGAGGCCGAGACGGGCGGATCACGAGGTCAGGAGATCGAGACCATCCTGGCTAACACGGTGAAACCCCGTCTCTACTAAAAAAAAAAAATACAAAAAAAAAAAAACAAAAAACAAAATTAAACGTTAACCCCAGTAAATGTTTTAGATTTTTATAATCAAAGTTATCACAACTTCGTTAGTAATGTGACTTTTTATGGCGTATTTTGTTTTTACACATTGAAGCCCTAGATCATTCTAAATAATGTTGGGTTGCAAATTCCATAATCCATAGTGAGCTATTAGAAAAAAGTCAGTTTCAAGTTGTTGCTAACGTAAGAGTTGTTCTTAATTTCATGACATTCCTTTTACATAGGAAAATTTAAATGGTGAAACCTTTGTTGAATGTTTTATTTATGTTGATTATTAATATTACTCTTTTAGGGCCATAGGATGCTTAAGCTAACATTAAATTTTTATTTACTAAGGAATGTGATTTCTATATGTTCACAGAATAAAGACAATGACACTCTTAAGGATCTGCTGAAAGCAAACGTTGAAAAGCCTGTAAAAATGCTTATCTATAGCAGCAAAACGTTGGAGCTGCGAGAGACCTCAGTCACACCAAGTAACCTGTGGGGCGGCCAGGGCTTATTGGGAGTGAGCATTCGTTTCTGCAGCTTTGATGGGGCAAATGAAAATGTTTGGCATGTGTTGGTAGGTATCAACTGTGAACTGTTACTGGAGGTTCATGAAGCAGTGTGGAAAGATGTTTTAACAATGGTTGTTTCTGGCTTAATAAGATTATAAGGATATTATTATTAGGCAATTTTTACCAAAAATCAGCATTCATTGCTTTTTAAATGTGGAACAATTTTTTTTTAAGGTGAGGAAGAGAAGGAAATGTAGAAGTTCAAGAACTTTTTCTAATGATTTATTCATTATGAGATGTGTTAGAGTAGATAGCTACAAAAATATTTTAAATATTAAATATTATGTAATTTTTTTGCTCAGAAGTTTAAAATATATTCTGTAGTTTCTGACATATGACACATCTCTAGCAAGATAGAAGTATACAGATTTAAAAAATCAATATAATTAAAAATTGTGACTAAACCTTGGAAGATTATATATGCTAATTTTAGGGTATGTGTTTGTGTCATTCTAGGAAGTGGAATCAAATTCTCCTGCAGCACTGGCAGGTCTTAGACCACACAGTGATTATATCATTGGAGCAGATACAGTCATGAATGAGGTAATTCGTGTGTTTATTCATAGTGAAAACTATATAAAATTTTCTCATCGATGCTTGAGTTGGGAAAGATATTTGCATGCTTTGCATTTAGAGTTAAAGTTTCAGTCTTTGCCGATCAAGAATAACTTATGCCTCAGGGTGTTAAATGGAACATCTGGTAGGTGTCTTATTAGGTATAGCTGTGAGGGAAAACACATACTGTGTGGCAATTGCACAGATTTTGTGTGTAGTATACAGAAATCTCTGCATACCTCAAGTCTAAATCAAATTCTCATTTTCAATTGTTCATTGATTTCATTTGCTCTTCCCCTTTTTGTTCAGTGACAGCATTCGCGCAGCTATAGTAGATCCTTTTCCTTGTCTGTTAGCTAGCAGAAGTATACATTGCTAAATCAAAAATGAGAGAAAAGGCTGGGCACAGTGGCTCATGCTTGTCATCTCAGCACTTTGGGAGCCTGAGATGGGAGAATTACTTGAGCTCAGGAGTTCGAGACCAGTCTGGGACCTTGTAGTGAGACCTTGTCTCTACAACAAATACAAAAATTAGCCAGGCATGGTGGTGCATGCCTGTAGTCCCAGCTACCTGGGAGGCTGAGGTGGAAGGATCACTTGAGCCTGAGAGGTTGAGGCTGCAGTGAGCCAAAATCATGACACTGCATTCTAGCCCAGGCAACAGTTAGAGAGACCCTGTCTCCAAAAAAAAAAAAGAGTGAGAAATAAGGTGCCCAGACAACCAGGTCTTAATAATGGGAAGTAAAAGCAGAATATATAGAACTTGGGTATAAAAGAATTGTACTAAGAGTGCCAACTAGATCTTAAGGAACTGGCCATAAAGCCTTGTATGTAGTAAGTAGGCTTTGCTTGAATTAATATATTGAATTAAACGTGCTTGGTGTATCGGTTTTAAGAAGTGATTTTTATGTCTAGGGCAGGGCCCAGAATCCATATTTTTTTCTTAGGTTTCTCAGGTGATTCTGATAGTAGCCAGGTTTGAGACACACTGTTCCAAAGTACAGTAACATGAAACATTTTCCTCCTGTGACACTTTTGCAGTCTGAAGATCTATTCAGCCTTATTGAAACACATGAAGCAAAACCATTGAAACTTTATGTGTACAACACAGACACTGATAACTGTCGAGAAGTGATTATTACACCAAATTCTGCATGGGGTGGAGAAGGCAGGTAAGGTCATTTTTTAGACTAAGTTATTACTGCTTAAACATACCAGTCAGATATGTTGTAAACATTGTTTTTATTTTGAAAGAAGTTATTGGTTTATTGTAAGACTCCTCTTAAAAAAGGGAAGAGCTAGTCTAGAATATTGAAATCAATTTTTTTAAAGTACATATCTAAGGAACATAGTATACATACTATAGTCCTTTTCTTTACTGACCTAAGAGCTAACAGCATTTCTTTTTTAATTTGAGAAATTATTGAACATAAGCCATAATTATAGAAAAGCCTAGAATTTGGAAACTTTCCACATGTTTTCAAAAGTTCTAATCCCATGCTGGGAAAAGGATAACTTAGTTGCTGCAGGCAGGAAAAGCCTCCATTTGCTCACAGTATCTTTACGGACACTACCTGAGATTCTCCAGCTGAATGTTTTGCCACAAGTATTCTAACTTGTTGCAGTTTGAGAAAAGTAAGATAGATGTGTCATCCAAGAGTCTGGCCTATCTGGGGCAGTACTTGATCAAATTGTCATTGTCCATTGCCCAGGTTTGTAAATGCCCAGAAATATGATCTACTCGAGGCATTCAAAATTTATTCATTAGAAGAGGCACTTCCTCATATAAACTAAATTTGCAGAGAAGCTGCTGTATTTATTTGAATAGCAAATTTTCAGTTTGCAGTAGAAAAATACCCCCTCTCCAGTTAGAAGAATACTCAAGTCAGATTAGTACCACAGGAGTGCCTGGTAAGCATGGAATCAACTGGAGGAAGAGATTCTGTGGACAGTCAAGACCAACGGCAAAGAACATCACATATTCTTTCATTTTTAATTATGTTAACTAAATTTGGCTACATTCTTTGGAAGACATTTTTTCTTTTGATGTGTTTAATACTGTCAATTGGCCATTGCATTAGCTAGGCCCATACAGAACATTTTCCTCAGTCTGCCTCTGACCTTGCATCTGGTCTTTTTGTGCCTCTTTAATTACTTCCTCAGAGGCTGACCACATTTCATTTATTAAATCTTATTTCTCTTAATTTCATTCTTAGGCTATCTTTACGTTTGGCCAGGGTCTTGCTGTTGCCTCAAGTGCATTGTCTATTACCACTTAATTACTTTGATCAATAAGCACCTTGTTTTCAAATGTAGCTACCCCTGAAAGGCCATAATTGGTTAATATAAATTATTTAATCTAAATAATATAAATTATTTCTCTAAATCTATGTGAGATCCAGTCTAGTGAGAATTGCAGGGTTTTGTTTGTTTGGAGACAGGATCTTGCTGTCTCCGCTGGAGCACAATCATAGTTCACTGCAGCCTTTAACTCCTGGGCTCAAGCTGTCCTCCTGCCTCAGCTTCCTGAGTACCTGGGACTACAGGTGTACACACTGTACTCGTTTAATGTAGAAACTCTTTTTTAGAGATGGGGCCTTGCTTTGTTTCCCAGGCTAGTCTTGAACTCCTCACTTCAAGCAATCTTCCCACCTTGGCCTCCCAAAGTCCTGGGATTACAGGTGTGAGCCTCCATGCCTGGCTGAATTGCAGTTTTGATTGTGAGAGAAGAAGGAACAAATAACCGTAAGATGAAGCATCATTGTGCACGTCAGACTGGTTAAAGAGGAGCTAGGCCTGGCATGGTGGCTCACGCCTGTAATGCTACCGCTTTGGGAGGCTGAGGCAGGTGGATCACTTGAACTCAGGAGTTCAGTACCAGCCTGGGCAACCTGATGAACCCTTGTCTCTACAAAAAATACAAAAATTAGCCGGACGTGGTGGCACGCGCCTGTAGTCCCAGCTACTCAGGAAGCTGAGGTGGGAGGATTGCTTGAGCCCAGGAGGCAGAGATTGCAGTGAGCCAAGATCATGCCACTGCACTACAGCCTGGGCAACAGAATAATAAATTGTCTTGTAAATAAATAAATCAATTAATTAATTAAAAAGAGCTGCAGTTGGCCACTGCCTGCTCACCCAGCCTTTGGTGGCAGTGGAGACAATAGATGGTGTGGCAGGAGAAAGGCACAGAGATATTCATGCATGGCCTACTCCGAAAGTGTCAAGTTGTTTGGGAAATAAAAGCCATCATGATGGAAACATAAGTCGAAACCTGATTGTAGAGAGCCTTAAATACCACAGTCAGGACTTCTGATATATTTTGAGCAGTTGAGGCTGTGATAATTGTATCAGTAGGGGGTTTTGGGTTCAAATGGTAAAAACCAGCTGTCACCATCATAAGCAGGTAACATACTTATTGATATGGATTAGCTCATATAATCAAGGAAACAGCTTAAGAACCAGATGTAGAAAGGACAGGACTCAGGAAACCTCTAGGGATTTAGATAGGAAGAAGTATTTGGCAATGTCATCAGCATTCATTCTACTAAAGCCATTTTTGTTTTTTCTCTGACTCCCAAGGTTTGCAGCCATGGGCAAGAGAAATTGGCCTGGCTTTGACCATGAGCCATGCCCTTGGTTTGGGCAGGGCAGACACTCTGATTGACAGTCCTACCAGCACTGCACACAACAGCAGAGAAGTAATTCCCCAAAGGGAGGAAAGAGAAAGGAATGTTGAGAAGACATCAGACTAGAAAGAAGCAATGTGATCACATCTTACTAGAAAAATGCCTCTGGTGGCAGTGGGAGGATGAAATAGAAGTATGTTCAATCTGGGTTGAACATACATGACTGATTTGTGTCAGGGTTCTGAAAGAGAACTATGGAATGTGTAAATGATGTCATCATGCAGAAGTGCTTAGAGCTCTTCAGTGGAAAGGCTGTATATATGTCATTCATTTAGCAAATAATCATCAAATGTCTGCCATGTGCCAGCAGCTATGGAGGCAGTTAACAGACAAGGTCTCTGTCCTTAAGGATCTTAACATTTTGTTGGGGGAGATAGATAGTAAATAAATATGCAGTGTGTTGGATGGTGATGAATGCTTGAAAAATAAAGGAGTAAGGGTGGTATCCACAGTGGAGGGAAGGGTGCTGTTTTCTGTGGGGTGGTCTGGGACCTCTGCTTAGATGACATTATCTAAAAGAATAGAAATTTGTTTTTATCTTAAAATCTCAAAGAAGGGAGTGCATGTTCAGGGCAACTTGAATCTATGCTCTTGGGTTACCCCCCCTAAAAAAAAAAAACACCTCAAAGAAATACAAGCTGTGATTGATAACAATGTTAAGAAAAAAATGTTTTTATAGCCTAGGATGTGGCATTGGATATGGTTATTTGCATCGAATACCTACACGCCCGTTTGAAGAAGGAAAGAAAATTTCTCTTCCAGGACAAATGGCTGGTACCCCTATTACACCTCTTAAAGATGGGTTTACAGAGGTAAGGTCACATTCTTACCTGAATATATCATAAAGTTTTTACCAAAACAAGTCATGTGTTTAGTGTATATGGCAGTAGCACTATGAAATAGGGTAGACGATGAGTTAAGTATTGATTGTGTTAAATTTGAGGTTCCGGTAAGATACCTAGATAGAGGTGAGATACATGAGTCTGGGTTATAGGAAAAAGGACAGGGCTAGAGATGCAGATGTGGGAATCATCAGCAAAGAGAGGGTAATGTAACCCAGTGGCTGTTAGGACAGCTGTACAGCTAGGGACTGGGTCTGGGCGGGTCGCCATCTTGAAAATCTGGATGGGCAGAGATCTAGCAAAGGAACGTCAGCAGGAGGCCAGAGGGAAAACCAAGCTTCAAGAAATCGGACACAGTCGGCCATGTCAGGTACTGCAGAGAAGTTAGGTGAAAGGAGTGAAAAAACCATGTCCTGGGCAAGAGCAATTTCAGAGACTTGCCAGGGGACAAATGCAAATTGCAGGTCAGCAGAGTGAATAGGTAAAAAGGTGCTGCTAGCTGTTGCTTATTGTTTCAAGAAATGATTGAGAAAACAAGGAGAGCTATGTGTGTGGGGGTCATGAGGGGAGTGAAGGGGCTATTATAGGATCAAAGTAAGACTTTTCAAGGAATAAGAGAGATTTGAACAGGCTTATAGGGTTTTTGAATGTTTCTTAAGGAGGCATCTCAGGGCAGTTAACTCTTGTCTGCATAACTAAATAAAAACCAAACACCCAAAAAAGAAAATGCTGCTGTTGTAAAAACAGGGCTGCTGCCACTGTGGTTTTGTCTACACAGTTTGGCCATCTTCAATTCTAGAGGAAGGAAAGAAGAACTGCTGAGAAGTTTCACCTCCAACATTGGCTCATGGCCAGAGCCAATATGGTTACATGTTCAGACCCCAGCCACCATATCCACTGGCCCTAATCAGGGCTTTCCCAGTTGAACCTCTTTGGGTAGTCTGAGAAGATGAGAGAGTGACTAGCAGCTAGGCAAAGGGTGGGAATACAGGTTGTCTCGGAATGTACTGAAGGGCACTGGAGCTGCTGCAGACGGTGGATTATTCAGAAATGAAACCACCCATCTGTAGAGTCCATATAGACTCCTTTTTTTCTTCTCCTGAAAAGTGGAGATCTGCCTGCTACATTTATTCACTGATGAGAATAATATTAAATGCACTCATGAGGTTGGAAATCTTGAGAAGTCTATCATGTATTAAGACTTCAGCTGATTTCTTTCCTGAGCAGTGAAAGTTAAAACAAATAAACCAGCTGGGAATTCAGACAGAAGAGGAAAGCAGTGGTGGTTTAAAGGTTGAATAAAATGATTTCCAGGTGGTAAGGAAAGAGGAGAGAGTAGAATCTCTTCTAGTGTGGAAGTATCAAGAGCAGTGTGTGCAACTTGGGGTAGAAGCCATGTGTCCCAAGACTAGAAGTGACAGGACAGAGAGATGCTTACAGTACATGGGCCGTGACATGTACCAAAATTAGGAGGGAGGGTCTGGAGGCAGATGTGCCAAATGAAGCTTATGACAGCTCATATGTGAACCAAATATGTATCTGCAGGGCAGGTAAGAGCCAATATTTATATTTTCTTTTAAATAAACTTAAGTAATCTTCGTGTTTTTTTTTTCTCTTTTTGGAAGGTCCAGCTGTCCTCAGTTAATCCCCCGTCTTTGTCACCACCAGGAACTACAGGAATTGAACAGAGTCTGGCTGGACTTTCTATTAGCTCAACTCCACCAGCTGTCAGTAGTGTTCTCAGTACAGGTGTGCAGAAAAATATATTCTGTTTTGAGTCTATTTTATGTAATATTATTGCATAGAATTTTAAAAATTGACCAGACACAGTGGCTCACACCTGTAATCCCAGCACTTTTGGAGGCCAAGACTGGAGGATTGGTTGAGCTCAGGAATTCTAGACCAGCATGGGCAATACAGTGGAACCCTGTCTCTCCAAAAAAAATTTTTTTTTAAATAGCCGGTGTGGTGTGCACCTGTAGTCCCAGCTACTCGAGAGGCTGAGATGGGAGGATTGCTTGAGCCTCGGAGGTTGTGGCGGCAGTGAGCTGTGATTGTGCCACTGCATTCCAGCCTGGTTGACAGAGTGAGACCCTGTCTCAAAAAAAAGAATTTAAAAAATTAATGCCAGTGTACCTTGAAAACTACATATATACTCTGTGTTGACAGGTACTGGCTGTGAAAGCTTGTTCTAAATCACCATGTGGATACACATGGGGCTTAAAAGTCTTCCCTGCATATTTTAGACCCTGAGCTTTCCTTAGATTCTACAACTTGTAAAGCCAGAACTCTTGACTTGAAATTCTGTTTAACTGCTCTGGTTACTCAACACATTTGCGTGTTTCTGAAGTAGTAGGCACTGGGGATGCAAAAGTGAGTAGGAGCTCCTTTCTGAGGAGCTCAGTCTTGCTTAGGGGACATGTGCCTGTCTCCTTCCTTTTCTTTTTTTTTTTTTTGAAACAGAGTTTCACTCTTTTTGCCCAGGCTGGAGTGCAATGGCATGGTCTTGGCTTACTGCAACCTCTGCCTCCCGGGTTCAAGCGATTCTTATGCCTCAGCCTCCCGAGTGTCAGGGATTACAGGCACGTGCCACCATACGGCGACCAATTTTTGTATTTTTAGTAGAGACAGGGTTCGCCACATTGCCCAGGCTGGTCTTGAACTCCTGATCTCAGGTGATCTGCCCTCCTCAGCCTCCCAAAGTGCTGGGATTACAAGCATGAGCCACTGTACCCAGCCTCTTTCCTTTTCTTCATCCCTTGTTCTACCTGATATAGTCCTTTTTGTTTATTTTGTGTTTTATTTATTTATTTATTTTTGATAGCTTTCTAAAGATAAAATGCATATTACCATACAATTCACCTGCTTAAAGTATACAATCCAGTATTTTTTTAGTGTATTTGTTGAGTTGTACAACCAATAACCTCAATCAGTTTCAGAATAATTTATCACATCAAAAGAAACTCTGTACCCATTATCAGTTTTTCTAAAGTTTTTAGTTTTCATGTTTTTGTAGGGATGGGGTCTCTCTGTTGCCCAGGCTGGTCTCTAAGTCCTGGCCTCAAGTGATCATCCTGCCTTGGCCTCCCAAATTGTTGGAATTACAGGTGCGAGCCATGGCTGCTAGCCTCATTATTACCTTTTGTTCCTGGGCTCTCTTAAATATTTATATTCACAATTTGTTTATATCCCACTTTGTTCTGTAATGGACTTAAAACAGCCTACCAAGATGCAGTAGTAAGGTTGACAGTTTGGTGTCTATAATTGGTCTCCTAGGTTCTCATCCCAGCTCTTTAGTCCTGGTTTTATTTCTCCAGATGAAATTTAAAATTTCAAACTTATACAAAAGAGCTGGAATTGTATAATGAACCCCATCACCCAATTTTATCAATTATCAATATTGGGATATACTTACCTTTACCTTCTTTGCTGGTTTTCTTTTTTTCCAGCTTTATCGATAAATAATTTGCATGCCATAAATTAATTCACAATAAGTAAACAACTAAATAATTTTTGGTATATTCATAGAATCGTGCAGTCATCACCACAATCCAGTTTTAGAATACTTCCTAGATGAAATTAAATATTAATGTCATCAGTCTCTAATCATAGAGTTGAAAGGGAATTTAGAGTTTATTTCATTCAAGCAGTATAAGTCCTTTTTATGATATTACAATTTTTTGCCTACATCTCATCACATAATTCTCTGGTTTATTCCTGAATAGACTTAGTAAGGGGTAGGGTAGTGTACTTCCCAAGGCAGCAGCCCATTCTGAGTCTGAATTACTCGTATTTGTTTTAGAGTAAGCGTGTTCCAGATGCTTTTTTTTTTTATTATTGTACTTTTTATTTTTTAGATAGAGTCTCACTCTGTTGCCCAGGCAGGCTGGAGTGCAGTGGCACTATCTTTGCCCACTGCAACCTCCGGCTCCCAGGTTCAAGCAGTTCTCCTGCCTCAGCCTCCCCAAGTAGCCATGATTGATTATAGGCACGTGCCACCACACCCAGCTAATTTTTGTATTTTTAGTAGAGATGGGGTTTTGCTATGTTGGCCAGGCTGGTCTCAAACTCCTGACCCCAGGTGACCCACCCGCCTCTGCCTCCCAAAGTGCTGGGATTACAGGCATGAGCCACTGTGCCCGGCCCTTTTCTTTGAGGCAGAGTTTCGCTCTTGTTGCCCAGGCTGTAGCACAATGGCGCGATCTCAGCTCACTGCACCCTCTGCCTCCCGGGTTCAAGCAATTCTCCTGCCTCAGCCTCCCGAGTAGCTGGGACTACAGGCGTGCACCACCATGCCTGGCTAATTTTTTGTATTTTTAGTAGAGACGGCATTTCACCATTTTGGGCTGGTCTCGAACTCCTGACCTTAGGTGATCCACCCGCCTCAGCCTCCCAAAGTGCTGGAATTACAGGCATGAGCCATTGCGCCTGGCCCCAGATACACTTCTGATTTTAGGAGATAGTTGTCATGTCTCTTCAAGCCCCAGTTTCTCTTTGACATTTTAAATCTTTTCTCATTACATTGTAGTTATACTTGGATTGTCTTTTAAGCACATGCACAGAGATCCCTGGCTTATGGCACTGCAGAGAAATGGCTGCTTGACGGTTAAAGACAAATGTAAATAAAGCATGAATTGCTCAAAAGAGACTGAAAGAAATTGACGTCATCACTTTCGAGTAAATAAATTTAAAAAGACTAAAATATTCTAGCATCATAACACCTGAGGAACAACTTTTTTATGGGCATTTTTCCATCTTCACTTTTCGTTACGTTGCTTGCAAATTAGCCCATACATTGTAACATAATGTAATATAATAGCCCATATAATGTAACTGTAGAGATATAAAAGTAACTGTAGAGAAATAAAAGTATATGTCTTTTTAAACTTTTTTGTGGATTTGAAGATTTCTGGATTATAAAATTTTTTAGAAAATGACTACGATTTTGAAGTGGCATTGATCATTGTGACCTGCTTGATTTTTCTGCAGTGTATCACCTTTTTCCTTTTTTTTTTTTTTTTGAGACGGAGTCTTGCTCTGTCGCCCAGGCTGTAGTGCAGTGGCATGATCTTGGCTCACTGCAACCTCTACCTCCCGGGTTCAAGTGATTCTCCTGCCTCAGCCTCCCAAGTAGCTGGGATTACAGGTGCTCACCACCATGCCCAGTTAATTTTGTATTTTTAGTAGAGACAGGGTTTCACCATGTTGCCCAAGCTGATCTTGAACCACTGACCTCAGGTGACCCGCCTGCCTCACCTTCCCAAAGTGCTGGGATTACAGGCATGAACCACCGTGCCTGGCCCGAGTGTATCACCATTTTACATGCTATGTATTTTACTTATTTGATCTTTCTCCTTTCCTTTTCCTGCCCCTCATTAGAATGGAAATTTCCTGAAGGTTCTGATTTCTGTTTTCTTCATGTTGTAAAGTGCCTCAGTGCCTAGAACAATGTGTAACATACAGTAGGTGCCCCCCAAAAAACTTGAACGAATGACCACACTCAACTGTCCATTCAGCTCCTTTGAGAATCTGATGAAAGTAAAGAACCTGCCTTCCAAAAATTGTTGTATACAATTTTAGGAGCTTCACAGACCTTCTGAAGCCCGTTTATGGGCCCTAGATTTAGAATTCCTGGCTTAGATTTAGTCAGTTATTTTTGAGACTTGTGAATGTATCTATCCTTTGAGAATGAAAAGAGCTGGATGCAGTGGCTCACGCCTGTAATCCCAGCACTTTGGGAAGCCAACGCGGGCGGATCACGAGGTCAGGAAATCGAGACCATCCTGGCTAACATGGTGAAACCCCATCTCTACTAAAAATACAAAGTATTAGCCGGGCGTGCTGGCGGGCGCCTGTAGTCCCAGCTACTCGAGAGGCTGAGGCAGGAGAATGGCGTGAACCCGGAATGCGGAGCTTGCAGTGAGCCGAGATTGTGCCACTGCACTCCAGCCTGGGTGACAGAGGGAGACTCCGTCTCAAACAAACAAACAAAAAAAAGAATGAAAGAAACTTACGTGAAAGATTTTATTGGGAAATAGAAGAAATTTGCTTAACCAATCCAAGCTGCTTTTATTTTCTTAAAACCGAGATTTCAAAACAAATATTAAAAAATTATAGCATTGCTATTGTGTTTGACCACTTACGAAGTGCACACTCACTAACACTTTGGTACAGACTAGAAAACAGCTTCTTATATTTGAGTGAAATTATACAGTCTGGGAGCTAATAGAGCGTTTGCTAGTGTTTCAGTTAGACTTTTTTCTTATTTTTGCTTGCCTCTGAATTCCACAGAAAAGTAGATAAATGAATAAATAATAGACTGCCTGCATGGTTGGTTCATACTTTTAGGCACAATTTATTCCCGCTACCATATTTAAGCAGATCTGTAAGACAAAATCTGGAATCTGTGTGCTAGATAAGTGAAAATGAATGCTAAATAGGTGAAAGATGTGCTTTCATTTATTGTTTCGACATCAGCAAAACCTCGCACTGGTATAGGTGGTAAACATGATTAGGTGGTATCCTAAGGCTTGTACATGAAGAACATAACCTCCTCAAGCTAACGTTAGTACACATGGAAATGTGTTAGACTTCGAAGGACTATCACAGAACCTAAGGTCAAAAGGAAATGGACATTCAGGAAGCCAAGTCATTCTCTTCATCCTAGAGGTTCATGTGCTCTTTTGTCTCTTTGAAGCCACCTATGTCATTCTCTTCTTTCACAGACCAGCATTCACTGTTTCACAGGGCACATGGTCCCCCTGCAACCCCCGACTTAACATGGCATCTTAGTTTAGGAGCCCAGTTGAGATTGACTAGAATCCTTGTGTCCCATATACAAATGTCTAAGACAGTTTTCTAATCCAGCCCTGCTTGGGTCAGTTGTAAACCTCTTGTCCAGTGAGCTGGGCTGGGGTGGGACTGCACGGCCTCCTGCCCTCTTGTCACAGGCTCTGGTAACAGCCTTTGTTGAGAGCCATGGGCAGAGTTAGTGGATCTGCAGTAAAGGGTGGTGGACAGTCAGTTGCAGCTGGAAATCGGGACCAAATGAAGACCTGACCACAGGGCAAGAAGGGACTGCAGATTGTCCTAACGTGTTCTGTTCATTTTTTGTCAACTAAATTTGTTAGAGATGAAAAGATTGTGCTTTCTTTTTAGGTGTACCAACAGTACCGTTATTGCCACCACAAGTAAACCAGTCCCTCACTTCTGTGCCACCAATGAACCCAGCTACTACTTTACCAGGTAACCACCAGGGGACTAGAGATGTGGCTGTTGATAACAGTATTACTGATATTTGCATCTTTAGAACAATGAAAAATATTCTACCTATGTCATAACTTTTTATGTCTTTTAATCTCGATTTATCTCTGCAATAAGTTTGTGATAAATGAGAGCTAGGGCAGCTCTCCTTAGTAGACAGGCACATGCCACCACACCCAGCTAATTTTTGTATTTTTAGTAGAGATGGGGTTTTGCTATGTTGGCCAGGCTGGTCTCAAACTCCTGACCTCAGGTGACCCGCCCGCCTCTGCCTCCTAAAGTGCTAGGATTACAGGCATGAGCCACTATGCCCGGCCCTTTTTTTTGAGGCAGAGTTTCGCTCTTGTTGCCTAGGCTGGAGTGCAATGGCACGATCTCAGCTCACTGCACCCTCCGCCTCCCAGGTTCAAGCGATTCTCCTGCCTCAGCCTCCCTGGTAGCTGGGACTACAGGTGCGTGCTATTTACCAACTAGTTAGCTGCCGAGCGTAGTGCTCCTTACCCTGGCCAGCGGCCACCTGCTGCCCCTGCAGTACCACAGTGCAGCATACGCCAGGAATAAGGAATCTGCAGAAGTCCATTCTCCATTGTCTCCTTAGTGAGGACTTCCTGACAGTCATTCGTGGGAGCCTAGAAGAGAAGGCTTCTTATTTGGTCTTTAGTAGCTCTAACATTAAATTAAATTTTTGTGTTTTTCTCTTCATATTCCCAGTGAAGACCAAGTTCCTTTATCCAGCCAATAATAATCAAATATTATTTTAGTGATCAAATATACTTTCATTGTGAGCGCTTTTAATGTATGACTAAAAGTGTCATTATCCAAGCATATTAAGCCATGAACCAAATATGTGCACACACAGAATGATGAAGCAAGTGTGCTGATACATGGACATGGGAATTTGGGTGAAAGGTGGATTCTTTTTACTACTTTTGCAACTGTAAGTCTGCAAATATTTTTCAGAATAAGAAATTTAAAAAGTCATAGAGACTGTAAACCTCAACCATCAAAGAAAAATTCAGTTTCATTGTCTTCTATATCTACTGAAACAAATCAGCCTTTGCTCCAAGTCACTCGGGCCATCATCATTCTTACTCCAGAGTGTTAAGAGTATTATTTATTTTCATCTTTACCCATTTAGCCACCTAATCTAATCACTTAGGTAGAGAAATATATTTCAGTTAAGTGAAATTTCGTTGCATTATGATTATGATACAAAACTGCTACACGTTAGGTGGACTTCTGGTACTGTCACTTAGAAGTGGCTGGGATTGTTTTTAATACACAAGGATTTATTTCTTCCCCAGGTCAAGTGATTTCCCTTTTTTTCTTTTCTGCCTTCTCTTCAGGTCTGATGCCTTTACCAGCAGGACTGCCCAACCTCCCCAGCCTCAACCTCAACCTCCCAGCACCACACATCATGCCAGGGGTTGGCTTACCCGAACTTGTAAACCCAGGTATGTTGCAGATCTCACCCTCCTAGGACTTTCTCTCATAAAAGTTTTATTCAGGAATGCCCATCCTCCTCAATTTTTTCTGAAAAGAGCAAATCAGTTTAACAGATTTCAGCTACTTCGAATAAATATTCATCTTTTTTGTTTAAAAAGCTTAAGAGGATCATGCCTGTAATCCCAGCACTTTGGGAGGCCGAGGTGAGTGGATCACCTGAGGTTAGGAGTTCAAGACCAGCCTGGCCAACATGGCAAAACCCCGTCTCTACTGAAAAAATATAAACATTAGCCGGGCATAGTGGCAAGTGCCTGTAGTCCCAGCTATGCAGGAGGTGGAGACAGAAGAATCACACTACTGCACTCCAGCCTGGGCAATAGAGCAAGACTTAATCTCAAAAAAAAAAAAAAAGCTTAAGAGGAAAGAAGAATGTTTCTGAGTCCCTGCTGCCTCTCCTCCTCCTCCCACTCCTCCTCCTATCTCTGCACCCTGATGGCTTAGCCTCAAAAGCCAGGGTAGCAATAAAGCACAGTGGCATGGCCCTGCTGCATTGACTTTAATGAAGGTATGCAGGCTGCCTAGTGGAGGTGAGTGAATTCCCCGCCATTCTCTTCATATTTGGAGCCGCTGCCACTGGGGAAGTAGTGGAGCCTATTGTGCGTAGCCCAAGCCCAGAAATTATGCCATAAAACGTCTCCCCTGCTCAGCTGACTGGGCTTGTATTTTTTGTTTTGTTTAGTTTTTTCGAGATAGAGTCTTGCTTTATCACCCAGGCTGAAGTACAGTGGCACGATCTGGGCTCATTGCAATCTCTACCTCCCAGGATCAAGCCATCCTCTCACCTCATCCTCCCAAGTAGCTGGGACTACATGCACACACCACCACACCTGGCTAATTTTTTGTATTTTTGTAGAGACCGGGTTTCACCATGTTGCCCAGGCTGGTCTTGAACTCCTGGGCTCAGGCAATCTTCCTGCTTTGGCCTCCCAATGTGCCCAGCCAATATTCTTCTTTTTTTAAAAAATGTATATATATAAAAACAAAACAAACGTGAATATCTTCCATTATTTATAAATGCTTTTATACTTAAAACTATGGGAAATGTTAGCTGGACATGTCTAAGGTAGCAGATATTCCAAGTGTCTACACTCAGATTTTCTGTCTGAAAATGAAGGAGCAGCGTCCTACGAGTCCGTGTGGTTAATGATCACCCAGCATACCTTAAGCTTTGGGAGGCCTGACTTACTAGGCCATCTCAGTAGTTTGGCCCATCAGTGATGCCAGTGAGTGATCTTACAGCACCATGGTGTGCATCGTCACCGTCTTGTTTCTGTCTAGATGAGAATTACCCCTCTTGTAACACTCAACATCTGTATATATTCCTTAACCTACTTAGTTTTCAGGCCAAAGGTTTAAAAATGAAGTACTGGGCCAGGCACAGTGGCTCATGCCTATAATCCCAGCACTTTGGGAGGCCAAAGTGGGTAGATCACCTGAGGTCCGGAGTTCAAGACCAGCCTGACCAACATGGTGAAACCCTGTCTCTGTTAAAAATACAAAGAGTAGCTGGGCATGGTGGCAGGTGCCTGTAATCCCAGCTGCTCGGGAAGGTGAGGCAGGAGAATCGCTTGAACCCGGGAGGTGGAGGTTGTAGTGAGCTGAGATCGCACCACTACACTCCAGCCTGGGTGACAGAATGAGACTCTGTCTCAAAATAAATAAATAAAAATAAATAAAAATGAAGTACCAGTAGTAGTCAAACTACCATTTACTGTCGCAGCGCTCACCCCACCTTTTGTGCCCTGTATTCTTGGCTCCTCCTCTGCCCCTTCCCTAAATTTGACAGACTCTGAGTAGTTTCACCAGCTGGTGGTTGCCCTGAACCTGTGCTTTATACCCTGCCTTTCCTTTGTTTCTTGAAATAATTCTCCTTTCCTTCATTATGCATTTTAATTTTTTTTTTTTTTTTTTTTTTTTTGAGACAGAGTCTCACTTTGTTGTTCAGGCTGGAGTGCAGTGGTGTAATCTCATTTCACTGCACCCTCCACCTCCTGGGTTCAAGCAGTCCTCCCACCTCAGTGGCGTTGTAGTCTCTAGTAGCTGGGACCACAGATGTGTGCCACCATGCCCAGCTACTTTTTGTATTTTTTTTAGTAGAGACGAGGTTTTGCCGTGTTGCCTAGGCTGGTCGCCAACTCCTGGGCTCAAGTGATCCTCCCGCCTTGGCCTCCCAAAATGCTGGGGTTACAGGCGTGACCCACCACGCCTGGCCTTGCATTTTAAAATCATCATAATGAGTCCACTGAGTGTAATAGTTATCAATCACAGGTTTTAAGCAAAGGCTGAGTATCCCTGTTGAGGACAGTGGAAAGGGCAAGAATCCAGGCCCCTCCCTTCTGCCTTTGCAAGAGGGTTGTGGCCTACCTCTCTCTGTTGTCTGTCAGGAATGCAGCTGTAACAGCTTGCAGCTGGCAGGGGTGAGCATGAGTCCCCCTGTCTGACATCCAGTGCAGCTGTGTCACCTGCTGGGTGGGCTGCTATCTGTTCTGACTGGAAGGATCCTATCTTTCTTCCCTGAGCCAGTTTCCCCCAGTGCTGGGCCAGGTCACATGGAGCCTAGAAGCTGAGAACCTATTCCTGCGGGCAGCCGCAATTGTAGGGAATAGTTAACCCTGCCAGCGCCTCTATCTGGAAATCAGACAAGGTTGTGATTTGTGTTACCTCCTCAGCTTCAGTTTCCTTAATGAAATGTAAATAAAAATAGCCCTTTGACGATGCCTCCTGCCCTTTCAGTGCTGGGAGGATGTATGATCTATGCCGTTTTTGTCCTAGGTCTGCCACCTCTTCCTTCCTTGCCTCCCCGAAACTTACCTGGCATTGCACCTCTCCCCCTGCCATCCGAGTTCCTCCCGTCATTCCCCTTGGTTCCAGAGAGCTCTTCTGCAGCAAGCTCAGGAGAGCTGCTGTCTTCCCTCCCGCCCACCGGCAACCCACCCTCCGACCCTGCCACAACTACTGCAAAGGCAGACGCTGCCTCCTCACTCACTGTGGATGTGACGCCCCCCACTGCCAAGGCCCCAGCCACGGTTGAGGACAGAGTCGGCGAGTCCACGCCAGTCAGCGAGAAGCCTGTTTCTGCGGCTGTGGATGCCAGTGCTTCTGAATCACCTTAACATTGAACGGTTCTTCGGAATTGACGTGGTATATTTATTTAACCACGGGAGTGTGTCTGGAAATGCAAACTATCATTAATTTCATACTAGTTTGTACCGTATCTGTAGGCATCCTGTAAATAATTCCTACAGGGGATACTAAACGAGGACGTGGGTTGTTTCCTGCCAAGTTGAGTGGGGCTCACGCGCTAGGGCGAGATGTCAGAAAGTGCTTGTATTTTAAACCACCAAAAAGAATTGTAAGGGTGGCTTGCTGCCAGGCTTGCACTGCCGTTGCTGCGGGTGTGCATCTTCGGGAAAGGTGGTGACGGGGCGTCCACTAGGTTTCCTGTCCCCTGCTGCTCTTTCCGTAAGAAAATGAAATATTCTATGCCTAGTACTCACACGCAACATTTCTTGTACTTTGTAAGTCGTTTGCGAGACTGCAGACCACTTCACAAAACTAAACGGTAAAGAGATTTTACTATTGGTCTCCGTGAGTCGCATCTCTATTAAGGTTTACACAGGAATTCCACCTGAAGACTTGTGTTAAAGTTCCACAGCGCTCACTGTTAATTGAACGTCTTTTTCTTCAGCCTATACACGGATCCTTGTTTTGAGCTCTCTGAATCACTCAGACAACATTTTGTAACTGCTGCTGTTGCTTTCTACGTCCACCTTATAAAGTGGCATTTCAAAAGAAATAAAGAAGGTGTCACAGTTTTAAACCAGAAGGTGGCACTCTGTGGCTCCTTGTAGTATTATAGCTATACTGGGAAAGCATAGATACAGCAATAAAGTACAGTAATTTTACTTTTTTTCTTGTGTTACATCTAAATTACAACCCTTAATTGCCACGTGTGCACTTACTACTCTCCGGTATGTCTTACTACTCTCCAGTATGTCATGCATCTTTAACTTTTCATGTCCTATGTTTGCTTTCTCCCGTTTTTAAGAGATGGTAAGTTAACTGGAGTTGATTTACTGAATGAAATTAAATGCAGATATCCATGTTTTTGAAATAAGACAAAAGTGGTTCCTCTGTTATTGCCCTGGTGTAAGTCTGTAGATGCTGATCCCCTGCAGGGAGGACATGGCTGAGGTGGCAGCACCCTCACATCACCCTCACGTCACTCACCCCTGACTGCCCTGCTGGACACTTGAAGTCAACGCCAGCCCAGCACTCTCCTAGGAGTCTCAGTGCCAGCCAGTTTTGGGGGTAGATCTGTTTCTGGGGCCAGGTTTGTACTTAAAACTGAATGATGAAAGAAGTCTCCAGCCCTAATCATAGCTGCTTCTGTTTACACTGTGTAAATGTTTCTAAAATATTTCAGTTAATCCCATTTTTTGAAAAGGAGCTTATAACAGGTGAGGAAAGTATTCACAAGCACATTTAAATGTTATAATTTTTGGCTTTCCAGGATAGGAAAACTTGAGAAAGTTACTACTTTCTAAAAGAGTTCTTAAATATTAAGATCTCCTTAATATTTGTTGTTTTTACATTAAAAGACAAATATTAAGGAGATCCCTTAGTGGAAAGCGAGTGAGTAATTTTCAAGTTTTACAAAATGATTTTTTTTAATACATTTCTTCCAAGGCAATGCTTGTGAACTCTGGTGCAGTCACAGCTCTCATCTGGGAATGATGACAGGCTGGGCTCTCTTCCTGGGCAGATGAAGTAGCATAAATGAAACACTAATCTCTAGGGAGATTGAGGGACCTTTTTTTTTTTTCTTTTTTTTTTGAAACAGGGTCTCACTCTGTCACCTTGGCTGGAGTGCAGTGGCTTGATCTTGGCTCACAGCAGCCTTGACCTCCTAGGGACTCAAGCAATCCTCCCACCTCAGCCTTCTGAATATCTGGGACCACAGGTGTGTGCCACCATGATAGTGAGGGACTCTTAACACTCACCTAACTAATGGACAGACACTCAGCCTAGATTGGCTTGTTGGATCTTCCCTGAGGTGGAAAATACTTCATTATTTTCTGCTGCCTTCAGACAAACCAGTTTCAGTCTTTAACAGTGGTAGATCTGGTACCAGGTTCCAGAAACACGATGTAAGAGATAGTTTCCCTGACAGTAGGCCACTTCCATGGCCTTGTAGGGAGACAGACCAGGGAATCAGTCCTTAGGGCCAAGGCAGAAGGATTGCTTGAGCCCAGGAGTTCAAGTCCAGCCTGGGCAACACAGACCCTGTCTCTACAAAAAATTTAAAAATTAGCTGGGCATGGTGGCATGTGCCTGGAGTTCCAGCTACTCAGGAGGCTGAGGTGGGAGGATCGCTTGAGCACAGGAAGTCAAGGCTGCAGTGAACTGTGAGGAAACTATGCAAGGCTAGGAAAAGTCTTGAGTGTTTGTGTGCATGGGGCTGGGTCTCGTGTGCTGGACTAGGGAGTTTGAGCTTTTGCTTAAATACGGTAGTCACGAAGGCTGGAGGGCAGCGCAGTGGCGTCCAGCCTCAGGAGGGACGCTCACCTGAACCTCCTTGGCTAGCTAAGTCTCTACTTGAGTCTAGGATAATGACTGTGTTAGTCTGTTCTGACACTGCTAAATACCCAAGACTGGGTAATTTTATAAAGGAAAGAGGTTTAATTGACTTAGTTTCACGTGGCTGGAGAGACTTCAGGAAACTTAAAATCATGGCAGAAGGCAAAGGGGAAGCAAGAACCTTCTTCACATGGCAGCAGAAGAGAGAAGCGCAAGCAGGGGAAATGCCAGAGGCTTATGAAACCATCAGATCTCGTGAGAACTCACTCTCACGATAACAGCAGTGGGGAAACCACCCCCATAGTCCAATCACTTCCCACCAGATCCCTCCCTCAACACATGGGGATTATGGGAACTACAAGAAGAGATTTGGGTGGGGACACAGCGAAACCATATCAATGATTTTACCTTTTCCCCTCTGATTTTTGTGTTTTATTTTTAGTTCATTACTAATTGTGCTTACCTGGGAGCAGTTTAACTTAGTTCATTTCCTGAAAATTCTGAAGACCTCGAAATTACCTTGTGGCCTCTTCCTCACCTGAGAGGCACCTACTAAAGCTCAAAGATGGCTCTACCTTGGATGTCCAAACATTTCTGCTTTTGACTATAGTGAAGATGAGAGACTGGTGGGCTGCTGGAGCTACGGTAGTGACATGGAAGCCCCGATCCCACTGTTAAGGAACCTGTGGTTTAGGTGGGAACATGAAGCAACTTCACGCAAACTGCAGCAAGTGAAGAGTCTCAGCTGAGCAGAGACCTGGAGAGTCTGGGTGAAGGGAACATTCTCTGGCAGCTGAAGAAGGCTTAGCCAGACCTACATTTTAGCAGGTCACAGTAGGAAAGCCATGGGCATTAAAGCCTCCAGCAGCAGTTGACTACAGGTGCATTTTATTAGAAAATTAAATACATCTTATTTAAATGATTGATTTGTGAAAAAGTTTTTTCTTCCAGAGTGGCCCTATTTTTTATCAGTAACTTGTGAAGGAAGGTTGGGCCTTCCCCCTGTGACCCTGAAGATGAAGTTCTTTAATTATCTGACTACCCAGCAAGGTTTCAACCCTGTCTTCAGATTAGAATTCTAATCTAATTAGAATCAATTAGAATATTGATTCCTGGACTCTTGGCGTTTTAAAAAACTTCCCCAGGGAGGGTGGACCTGTAACTGCGGGAAGTAATAGGCGCATAGGAAGGTCATCGTTCTTGCTAGGTACCTACTTTTACCACTAAGCAAAGTGCACAGGTTAGAGGAGGGGTCCTTTTGTCACATACATACATATATATACATACACATATATATGTGTGTGTATATATATATATGTGTATATATGGGTTTTTTGTTGGTTTTTTTTTTTTTTTTTTTTTTGCATTAGATTTAGGAAGAACAATTTCCGGCTTGGCTAACCAAACTGTTCCTTTATAGGCCTTTTGTGTATCAAGCCAATTGATAAAATGGGGAATTAATGCCACAGCCAATTATTCAAGCACTAGAACAACAGGACGTGGAAGGGCAAGTGGGTCCCACTCCCAGCTGGGGGCTACAGGTGAGGGGAATAGGGAGGGGTGAGGAGAGTGAGAATGCGCCGCAAAAGAGCAGAGGAGTGAGGAGTGCAGACAAGTGCAGATGCCGCCCCACTGCCTCTCCAGGGAGTTACACAAACGTGAGTACTCTGGTCGCTTGACAGTTTAGAGAAAACGCCACACTCCAGCCATTGATGGAGGCGGGCCACAGATTTTCAGTGTTACCAGAGTTGAGGTTACAGTGTATTTCCTGGCAAGATACAAGTCCATGCTCCATGAAGGCTGCTGGGGCTTGGGATAATAACAGTAGCCAGCATTTATTAAGTGTTTCCTGTACATGGGGTGAATAATAAGAGTGCTCTGACCAACAGACAAGAGGAAGCAAACCGTTTCCCCCCAGGCATGTTTCCTTTGAACTCCCCTGTATATATTAAAATATGGATTAATTGCCAACATTTAAAAATCAGAAGGTTTCACATAAATCCAGATTTCTGGTTTCTCAAAGTCACAAGTTCTGGCAACAGAGCAATCCTACAGGGAAATGAACGCCCCTTGGAGTCTGTGTCCTCCAGTCTCCAATTCCCACAGCCCCACCTGCGTACACCAGCCCCCACGCCCACCGCCCGCAGGTGTCTGAGTTTGCAGAGCCCTGTGTTATGCTGGTAGTAACACAGCTGAGTCTGGGGAGAGGGAAGGGATGGCTGAAACCGAGGTTTCCGTACAGTCAGCGGGGCCAGAACCCTTGGGGACCCAGGATCAGGAAACAAGGTCCTTCATGGATTTCATTATTTAGGATCCAATGAATCGTGTGGAATGGGCACTAAGGTTAGCAAAATTTGAAGCAGCCACTTAGACGGTAAACCTGAGGGAGAAAATGTCCCTGGACAATGACTGGGATAGTAACAACAATTTGAGTTTCACTAGTCTCTTTTCCTAAAGCCATATGCTGGGTTCCCAACCCACTGATTACCTTAACAACCAACTCTATTAGAATTGATCATCAAGTCTCTTTTCACAACCAAGAGTTGTGAATAAGAGTTCATGAATCCCTGACTGACTTTCTTACCCTCCACTCTCCATGGCCTTGCTTCCTGGGGAGGGTCCTGTTTGCCAAGCTGGCCTGGTTTGAGACCCACACTAAGAAGTCGGCCTGAGGTTCAGGGCAAGACTCTTCCAGAAGCACTTGAATTATGGTGGCTGGGAGTGGGGTTACAGGAACTTCTCATTTCTTATAAACTTGCATATTGCCAGAATTTTTTAAAAACACAATTACTTTTTACTTTTTTTTTTTTTTTTTTTTTTTTGAGATAGAGTCTTGCTTTGTCACCCAGGCTGGAGTGCAGTGGTGCAATCTCGGCTCACTGCAACCTCCCAGGTTCAAGCAATTCTCCTATCTCAGCCTCCTGAGTAGCTGGGATTACAGGCATGTGCCACCACGCCCGGCTAATTTTTGTATTTTTAGTAGAGATGGGGTTTCACGTGTTGGTCAAACTGGTCTTGAATCCCTGACCTCAGGTGATCCACCCGCCTCGGCTTCCCAAAGTGCTGGCATTACGGGCATGAGCCACCGCGCCAGGCTTTAAATTGCCTTTTTTTTTTTTTTTTTTTTTTTGAGACGGAGTCTCACTCTGTCACCCAGGCTGGAGTGCAGTGGCGCGAATTACTTTTTAATTACTAAAAACAATAGGGTTATTTTGATCTAGGGGGTGGATGAATGGGAGACTTACAGAGCCAGAAAAAGCCTTGTTCTGGGCCGGGCGCGGTGGCTCACGCCTGTAATCTCAGAACTTTGGGAGGCCGAGGCAGGCGCATCACGAAATCGGGAGATCGAGACCATCCTGGTCAACATGGTGAAACCCCGTCTACTAAAAATACAAAATTGGCCGGGCGTGGTGGCAGGTACCTGTAGTCCCAGATACTCAGGAGGCTGAGGCAGGAGAAGCGCTTGAACCCTGCAGTGAGCCAAGATCGCGCCACTGCACTCCAGCCTGGCGACAGAACGAGTCTCTGTCTCAAAAAAAAAACAAAAAAAACAAAAAACGAAGCCTTGTTCCATCTCTTCTGAAGCCTTTCATTTCAGTCTGTCCAGGACGGCCCCTGCTGCAGGGCTGGGGAAGCGTTTTCCCCCAGCAGCGTTATGACTGATCAGACTAAGGGAGCTCTCTGCCAAAAAACCCCCAACACTGTCCCTAGGTTAGAATTATCCATGAAATTTCCCTGAATAGACTTGTGCTGTGACTGATTTGCAATGCTGTGTTGTGTTTGTAAATCAGTTTGGCCAGAACTGTGTAGCTCAGACAGCTATGCTGAAAGAGCCCGGAAACACAATGGCAAGAGTCCACGTTGTACCCAGGCGCTGTTTTGACCTCTAGAACTCTGGAAACAGTGTTACCATCAGGTAGTGAAGTATGCATGGTTCCAACACGTCCACTCGAGATCAATGGTTAAACAACCTGTGTGCTTCTTGGTGGTGAGGAACAGAACTGCTAGAGGAGCCTCATAAAATCAAGAAGAAACAGGTGCCTGTTGTATGAGTCCAGGAGCTCAAAGCTCATTCTGATTTCAATGAACGGTTACTTGCCTTGGTCTCTGTCAAGGTTTTGTTTTTAAAGGGCATGAAACTTTAGAGACTAATTCATTTTCCCAAATTCAGGTCTCTCTTAGGTAAGTAGTACAACCTGAGAAAAGAGGACAACCCTCTGGGATCTTTGGCACCGTGACGCTGCCATATTCCAGGAGGGGACAGGTGAGGGTTCACTGTGGCTGAATCGGAAGGAGACAGAAGAGGCAGGGAGGAGCTACCGGTCAGGCCTCAGGGCAGGTTCAGGTTCAGGTTCAGGTTCAGAACTTGATCGCGTGGACTGGTGTTACCCAGAGTGAAGAAAACTGTCTTTCCTCCTTTAATGCCTATGTATTTTATTTTAGCATATTTTGGGGAAAAAATAATAGTTGCATTGGATATGGCTAATTTTACAAATGAACTTCAGTGAGAAAAGGGGATGGTTTTAAAGAGAAGTGCTGGGTGAGGTATTGGGTTAATTCCCCCAGTCCCCAGGAAGCAGGTGCACCTGGAGAGCTCAAACCGAGGCCCCCGCTTCGGGTAGGAGCTGAATCTACATAGGTCTGTCCGGTCCCACGCCTCAGTTCTGTCCCCACACGGCAGGTTCCTGGAACGACATTCACCTTTGTTCAGGAACTCCGGTCTTACCGCCGCCCACGTGGAGTGGGATCCGAGCCAAAGGGGCCTCCTGAGCGGAGACCGCAGTGCGCGCCACGGGCCACCAGGTGGCGCCGGGAGCCTGGGAAAACCGCGCCCAGCCAGCGGCCGCGGGGTCTCCGGGCCGGTCTCACAGGGCCCCTGGGCGGGGCCGGGGCGTCGCGGTGGGGCACTTTCTGTTCTTTGGAAGAAGGGCTTTGGTCACCCGCTTTCTTTCCATCGCCGACCCAGTGCGGATGCGTGGGGGATGAGCCTGGGCGCCTTCACCAAACGAAGCCCCCTTTAATCAGATGTGAAGGCAAATCTCTCCACCGGGGGACCCGTTGGGTGCGGCGGAGACACCCTTCGGTGGCTGAGATACCCTCAGACGCCGTAGCAGCACCAGGGGTCTGAGCGCCCAGTGCGGGAGGTGCGGGGCCGGCTTCCCTCCCCGGGGCTGGAGCCTTCAGGAGCACCGCCCCCACCCGGCTTCCTCCGAGGGCAGTGCCGGTCTCGGGCCTCGCCCCGGGCTGGTTGCTGCCCTTGGCCTCGTCCAACCCACACCCGCGGGCAGCGGAGGCTCCTGCTGTGCACAGGCCCGGGGGCGCCGGGGCGGGGAGGCTGAGTCTGGGCCCAGGTGTCCCGAATCCAAAAGCATCCCACTGGGCTACCTGTAAATTAGCCATTTCGGATCTAGTGATTGAGCGAGAGGACAGAATAGCCCAGAGGCTGGGTAACTAACATGTGCGGGATCAAGGAAGGCGTTCGCGGGCAGCTACTATTAGGGCACTGAAGGATGCATAGAGGTTCTCTTCGGTGGTCAAAGTGGAAGGAAGAGCTTCTCTTAGGCAGAGGGAACAGCTTCTGCAAGGACTCACAGGAATGTGGCACGTGGTGTGTCCCGGAACTACAAACAGCTCTGGTGGCTGGAATGTGAAAAGTATGGAGTGGTAGCAGTTGCCACAGAAGGGGGAGCGGGGCCAGATCGCCAAAGGCCTTGCATGCCACGCTCAGGGGCTTAGACTTCACTGCCCTGGGGAGTGTTTATAAGGGGGGTGTTTTTTGTTCTTGGCAGTGAAGTACCCAGGGAGCTTGCCCCTTACATAGGTCAGTGGTCTGAAAAACCTCCTTTTTAGCAAGCAGGGGCCTTTCGTTTAAAAAAAAAAAAAAATTCATATGGAACATAGATTCAAAAGCCAGGCCAACGTGGAGCTGTCGGCAGTTTCCCTGTGAGCAGGAGGGAAAGGCGGAGCATCCCTAAGAAAGGAGCCATAGTCATTCCCAGCCTGATGGCGTGGGAGGAATCTCAGGAGTTCATTATCCCCAAAAACTAAAGTCCAGCAAAGTGCCGTGCCACACCTCATCCCCCACCCTCCACCTGCCTGCTCTAGTTGTGACTGGAGGAGTAACTCACATTTTCCCTGGTCTTGTAGCGGACCGGGAAGAACCAAAAGCTGGATAGGGTGAGAGAGCGTCCTCTTTCTTCTTCAGCTCTTTAGCCAAAGGACTCTTTCAACCCTGAGCTCAGAAAAGCAACGATGGACGAGTACTTCTCAGCCCTGGTGGCTTCGAAAAACACTGATGCCTATGGATCAGGGCAGTAGTGTGGAGATCCTCCCTCTCGATTCCCTCATTTTATAGATGAAAACCGAGAAATCCAGAAAGGTTAAATGTCTCTCCAACACGCATATGGCTAGGGGGTAGTAGAGCTGGGGCCATACCTAGTACCCAGGTGGAAATCGGAACCATCCAGGGATTCTTTCAGCAAGCCTGCGACCCGGGCAGGTGTGGGGCGGGGATGCTGGAGCAGAAACAGACCAAGGCTGCAACTGCAGGGCTGCATGGAGGACCTACCTGGGTGCAAGGTCCTTGGGCAGCTCGTGGGGGATTCTCAGAACTCAGCCCCCAGGGCTATTAGTATCTTCATTTTGATCAGAATTTAAAATAACAGTGGTTTAGGGTTTGTTTTACCCAACAAGGAGATGGTGTAGTCAGTGATCAGTCCTTGGTTGTGAAGCCAACTCGATTCAGCCTAGTCAAATGGCCGCCCGCTGCTGGGGGAGCTTGCACCACTGCAGGGGCCACACACCTGGCTTCAGCATTCTTCCTGGGCGCGGGCATCCTTCTGCCGCTGCAGACTGGCAGAGCAGCAGAGGCACAGTGGACGGCTAGGGTGAGAAAGTGCTACAATGCGACCTGTGAGGAGGGGAGGTGGCCTCAGGGGTTACACCCATCTGTCTTCAAGCCTTGGTGTCAGGGACAAAGTCTGACTTAAAGTTCTCTCCAGCACCTAGCTCCCAGCGGGCATTCACCATATGCCGCATAAAGGCACAGGCAATGAGTGTGGCTCCATTGGGTGCTAGGTTAAGAGTCGAAGGGGTGGCAGTCAGTCCCTGGCATGTGGTGGGCACTCAATGGGGTTCTCTGCCTGGGCCACTCCCTTCTCTGGACCCTGGACAGGGATTTGAGTGGGGAGGGGCCTGCCTTCCTGGGAGGAAGTTACGGAAAGGAGCACGGTGGGGAGGGGAGGAGGTTTCAAACCATTTCCCACCACCGGGGGGGGGGGGGGGGGGGGGGGCATGGGCTATCTCTGGAGGTTTGCTGTGCATGTGACCCGGTGTGACAGAAAGGCAAGGGCTACTCTGCCTCTAACACCCAGGTCCCAGGCTCTGTATTCTTGAATTTGCCATCCAAAACCACAAAGTTGTTTTTTAAAAAATCCCCACTAAGTTGTTTAAAAGATACAATTTAGGCTGGGTGTGGTGGCTCATGCCTGTAATCACAGCATTTTGGGAGGATCACTTGAGCCCAGGGGTTGGAGACCAGCCTGAGCAACATAGTGAGATCTCCATCTCTACAAAAAATGAACAAAATCAGCTGGATGTGGCGGTTTGAGCCTCTAGTACTTGGAAGGCTGAGGTGGGAGGATTGCTTGAACCCAGGAAGTTGAGGCTGCAGTGAGCTGTGATTGCACCACTGAACTCCAGCCTGGGTGACAGCGCGAGACCCTGTCTCAAAAAAGAAAAACAAAAACTACATACACACACACACACACACACACACAAATCATTTGATCCTTAAAGAACAGAGCTGTCAGCCGGACGCGGTGGCTCACGCCTGTAATCCCAGCACTCTGGGAGGCTGAGGCAGGTGGATCACCTGAGGTCAGGAGTTCAAGACCAGCCTGACCAATATGATGAAACCCCGTCTCTACTAAAAATACAAAAATTACCCAGGCATGGTGGCATGTGCCTGTAATCCCAGCTACTCAGGAGGCTGAGACAGGAGCATCGCTTGAACCCGGGAAGCAGAGGTTGCAGTGAGCCGAGATCCCGCCACTGCACCACAGTCTGGGCAACAAGAGTGAAACTCCAACTCGGAAAAAAAAAAAGGGGGGCAGGGCGGGGGGGGGGAAACAGAGCTGTCTTGCACCCTGACTACATTTACAGACTTCACTCAGAACCAGAGAACACTATTTATACTTTTCCCCAGGTGGGTCTTGAATCCAAAGTGTTTAAGCAAAAAACTGTTCAAAATTCCCCAATACAACTGCTTTTCTGTAAAGAAAATTAAGTATCTCATTAAATAACTATAAATCTCAAAAAGCTGTATCAAACACGATCCGTGGAAGTTAAATGTAATTTATTAGATATTGCACCATGGGCCAGGCCAACCAACATGGCGAAACCTCGTCTCCACTAAAAATACAAAAAAATTGGCCAGGCGTGGTGGTGCCCACCTGTAATCCCAGCTACTCGGGAGGCGGAGGCAGGAGAACTACTTGAACCTGGGAGGCGGAGGTTGCAGTGAGCTGAGATGGCGTCACTGCACTCCAGCCTGGGCAACACCGAGATACTCAAAAAAAAAAAAAAAAGATATTGCACCATGAATTGACTGAATACTCCGCCCTGCCATTTGGTCACTTCAAAGGTTTCTGCATAGTGTGTTGGGGATTTCAGACTCTCAAAACACAAGAACGTTGTAAGAATATTTGACATTTAAAATGTATTCAGGCTCACTTTGTTACTTTTATTTTTTAAAAGATGCTGATGGATTATAGAATTAGTGATGTCTAATTCAGTTGAATTTTGGAGTCAGCCAGGCTCGAGTTAAATCCCATCCCTGCTATTTGAGCAAACAACTTAAATCTCTCTCCAGTGCACCCCTCCCTTCTTCCACCTACAACATGGCATAATCATAGGGTTGTTTTTGGGGATTCAAGGAAATGTAGGTTACAGTGACTGGTACACCATAAGTGCTCGACAAATTGTCCTTGTTACTCTTTCCTTAAACACAAACCCCTGTTCAAGTGAAATGTTTATTTTCTCCATCTTTGTAATTCCAAGTCAAAGTCTGTGGTAGAGTTGTTGGAAAAGAGAATCTCAAATAATTAACTGAGTCTAAAATAATCCTGGCTTTTTTCTAGAATCTTTTTTTTTTTCACTTAAAAATGTCAATCTAAAATATTCTGTTTTTCTTCAATATCTACACAATAAACCAATCGAAATGAACCACCAGGCAGAGGGCACGGCATTGAGCTGGTTTGCTCTTATTCTTGGGTATGGTTCTCAAGGTTTTCCCATCCGAGCCTCAGGCATCTGTAACCACCTCAGTGGATTCCTACCGATGAGAGGTTTTCAGCTAAGCTCTTCAGGTTCCTGTTCCACACAGCTCCCAAACTCTGGCAAAAGTCATGAACCACACACTAGCTATGTATGTATGTGAAGTAGAGATTCCCTTTAAAAGGTACAAGCAGGTTACACGTAAATCTGGATTGTCATATGCAAATTCTTGATGGTGACAGAGACATAGTGCCTCCTGTGCAGCTGATTTGAGGCCACGACTCAGTTCTAGAAAGGAATGATTAATCTGGTCCAAAGCATTTAAGAACTAGGATGCTCCCTCCCTTCCTGCCTTCCTCTCCTGTGACTACAGATTGATGTGAATAGAACCATAAGATGCAAGCAGCCTGGGTGCCCCAGCCATCACCTGGAGAAGAACTGTCTTGTAAAGTTGCCTAGGAGAGTTACCAAGCTCACTGTGGATTTTGCATAACTGAGAAACAAACTTTGGGGGGGTTAATTTGTTACTGTAGCTTATCCTGTTTTCATTTCACACTTAGGTGCAGGGTGTGGGGCGTGGTAGGGGGGGGACCATGAAGATTTCATAGTTTTGGAAAAAACAATGAAACAAGAACACCACCTAATAACATGTTCATGATGCAGTCTAGGGAAGTAGTTGAGAAAGGTACACAGAAAGCTCCCATGTTTCGCTTTTTGTCAATTAAACAATATTTACTAAAATCTGTTAAATAACTTGTATATGGTACAGTATTAGTCTATCAGAAAAGGGTAAATGGACACAGAATAGTCATTATTTTTTGTAGAGACAGGGTCTGCCTATATTGCCCAGGCTGGTGTTTAAACTCCTAGGCTCAAGCGATCCTCCCACCAGCCTTCCAAAGTGCTGGGATTACAGGCACGTGAGCCACCTCGCCCAGGCCAGAAGAGTAATTGTAACCTATGAATATTTCTTGTAGAGACCAGGATCAGACTTTAATTTTAAATTGTGTGATAATGGCAAACTACTAAAGCTGTCAGTGTTTCCATCACGATCTTATTCAACTCAGTGACCCAGTGAAGGAAACAGCTCTAGTGCCAAGATGGTTGATTTGTGAGAGGAAAAGAGCTTTTTGAAGTGTTTATATTACAAGTTCAAAACAAGTCACTTTGTTGCCACTTTTATTTTGCAGTGCCAGGCCAATAAATAAATGGGGAAGGCCGGGCGCAGTGGCTCACGCCTGTAATCCCAGCACTTTGGGAGACTGAGGCAGAGGGATCACGAGGTCAGGAGATTGAGACCATCCTGGCTAACATGGTGAAACCCTGTCTCTAGTAAAAAATACAACAAAAAATTAGCCGGACGCGGTGGTGTGCACCTGTAGTCCCAGCTACTGGGGAGGCTGAGGCAGGAGAATTGCGTGAACCTGGAAGGCGGAGCTTGTAGTGAGCCGAGATCTCGCCACAGCACTCCAGCCTGGGCCACAGAGCAAGACTCCGTCTCAAAAAAATAAATAAATAAAATAAAATATAAATAAATGGGGGAATGCTGTTCCTTCTAACTAACGTGGCAATGAGAACTCTGCTTTTCGAAAATTGTGTCTCTGAATATAGTTTTTTACAGAGATGTGGGGAGGAGTAAACTTTATACAATGAATTTCCGTGGTGGAACAGCAGTCCCCAACTTTTGTGGCGCCAGGGACTGGTTTTGTGGAAGACAATTTTTCCTCAGACGGGAGTTGAGGGCATCGTTTCGAGATGAAACTGTTCCACTTCAATCATCAGGCATTAGATTCTTATAAGGAGCGTACAGCCTTAGATCCCTTGCATGCGCAGTTCACAGTAAGGTTTGTGCACCTATGAGAACCTAACGCCGCCTCTGATCTGACAGGCGGTGGAGCTCAGGCAGTAATGCTCACTCAACAGCCCATCACCTCTTGCTGTGCAGCCAGTTTGCTAACAAGTCACAGACCAGTACCAGTCTGTGGCTTGGGGTTTGGGGACCCTTGCAGAACATGAAACTTGGCTTAAGCAATTTCCATGGTCATTGGCGGAATGAACATCTTCCACAACCGCCACTGGAAAGTCTATCACCTGTCACTTCTTCTAAGTCTTGATCACAAATATGCCAATTTACAATTAAAGGTTACTACTTTCCTTATTGTGTAATTTTTTAAAAAATCAGCAAAGAAACATCTTAAACTGCACTTTAGCATAGCTTCATTCCCCTAAACGTTATTTCACCCCCCAAAACTACAAAGCACGTATTCTTCTAGTCAAATGTAAGGGTAAATATGTTTGAATACTAAAATGCTATTGACATAAGACAAATAACTCATGTTGCTTAAGTGTAAAGTTTCTCATACAAACTTGGTTGCTACATGGCTAATTCTGCATCTAGAAAAATACATGATCTCATTCTTCCAAGCTGAATTTCTTTTAAAGCTTTTTCACTAAAAGCTAGGTACATACATAGTCTATACTTCTGGGAAGGAAGCTCACAGAAATTAAACTTTAAAAATATTTCTACTATGGCCGGATGCGGTGGCTCACGCCTGTAGTCCCAGCACTTTGGGAGGCCGAGGTGGGTGGATCCTGAGGTCAGGAGTTCAAGACCAGCCTGGCCAAGATGGTGAAACCCCATATCTACTGAAAATATAAAAATTAGCCTGGCATGGTGGCACATGCCTATAATCCCAGCTACTCGGGAGGGTGAGGCAGGAGAATCACTTGTACCCGGGAGGCGGAGGTTGCAGTGAGCTGCCATTGTACTCCAGCAAAACTCCTTAAAATATATGTATGTATGTGTATATTCATTCCTACTAATGAAGTTAAAATTCATTGTCAAAGTATCAATAAATTTTGTTACATTAGTTCAGAAACCACAATAGTGTTGAATTTTCATAGCGGTTTCAACATAAACACTCTTGGGATCTAAACAGCATCCCCAAAGTGATGAAAACACAGACCAGTTGGGACCCCAACCTGCAGCAGTCCTGTTCCGCCTTGGTGGACATGCACACTTCCACAACAGCTGTGTGTACTGGAGTGGGGAAAGGAGGCATTAAAGAGCGTGCCACAGTCAAGAAGACAGGCAGGGCTCAGACTAAGCAGTTACGCACAGACATGGGTTAAATACAGAAAACTTCCAAGCCAGTAGGTAGGAGACTGCTGCCAGGTCTCCTGAGCAACTCCTCCTCACATCTCCCAACCATTCTCAGGTCCAACCCCCCAAAAATACAAAACACATAATGACCCTCTGATAGGGGCCTCTTGAATCTGTCTTCTGCGTCTGTGGCATTTGTTCCATTTTGTTGCAGCCCGTGCCATTATAAGTTGGGAAAACAACTGAGCCCCACTCGTAGTTCCCATGAGGCAGGTGCTATTGAAATAGTTTACAGACAAGGAAAATAAGACCCCAGAAAGGTTAGTGATTTCTGTAAGGTCACATGTTATTAAGTAACAAAGCTGGGAGGCAAAGCCAGGTCAGACTTCCAAACCCATGCTTGCTTCCACTTTCATCTTTCTAAATATCTCAAGAGGAAGCTATAAATTTGGCAAGTAGCGGACATAAAGAGATGCCCTTAGGATGCAATATGACGTAAGATCATTTGAAACACCAAAAACATGACTATTAGTGACAAATCAGTCATGCTCATTCTTTGGATCAGGTAATTTTAGTATCTGAGTTTGATGTCTGTCATATAATAGAAGTAAGACCTTAGCACCCTTGTGACATACCACACACCCAATCAAGAACAGGTGGGATGCTGGTCGTGCACATACACTATTTGACCCAAGGCATATAGTTCTGGGAACAATCTAAGGTCTTTCAGGTGAAAATGGATCACATAGAGAATCTTAAACATAATTACATACAGAAATTTTAAACCCAAGTAGAGTCACCTGATGCAATCAGAAGTACCCATTTGTGATCTTGGTGGTAGAACACCACACATAGGTAATTTCATCAGATTCAGAAGACTTCGAGATACAATGTTCAGGGGCCATATATTGGTGAACTGGTAATTAGTGAAATCTCTCTCCAAAGTTTCAGGACTTCCTTTAGAGGAGTTACTGACTTACTAGAGTCAGTTAAACTTTTTTTTTTTGGGGGGGACGGAGTTTTGTTCTTGTTGCCCAGGCTGGAGTGCAATGGCATAATCTCAGCTCACCGCAACCTCTGCCTCCCGGGTTCAAGCGTTTCTCCCGCCTTAGCCGCCTGAGTACCTGGGACTATAGGTATGCACCACCACGCCTGGCTAATTTTGTGTTTTTAGTAGAGACAGGGTTTCTCCATGTTGGTCAGGCTGGTCTCGAACTCCCGACCACTGGTGATCCACCCACCTCGGCCTGCCAAAGTTTCGGGATTACAGGCATGATCCACTGTGCCCGACTTTTTTTTTTTTTTTTTTTTTTAAACCAACTGGTACCACTGCAGGAAGAGGAGCCAGGTGTACTTTCTGTGCCTGTGACAGTGGGCAGAAAAAGACCTCTGTGAGGTACTTTCTGTAAGACAGGTGGAATGGGGTAGCTCATCGATGGACCTGATCTTTGACTAAAAATGCAAGGGAAAAAGATGTAAGAACAGAAAAAGGTGCAACCCACTCTCCATCTTACCTAGAATGGGTCTGTGGCAGGGGTCTGCTCTCTAGTGACTCATTCTTCATCTAACACTGGAAACATTCGTAGGGCAGGCGTGTAATTCTAGCACTTTGAAGTGGGTGGATCACTTGGCCCAGGAGTTTGAGACCAGCCTGGGCAACACGGTGAGCCCCTGCAAAAAATACAAAAAAAGTAGCCGGATATGCTGGCATGAACCTGTAGCCCCAGCTACTTGGGAGGCTGAGGTGGGAGGATGGCTTGAGCCCGGGAGGTCAAGGCTGCAGTAAGCTGAGGCTGCATCACTGCACTCCAGCCTGAGTGACAGAGACCCTGTTTCAAAAAAAAAAAAAAAAAAAAACCTTTAGATTTGCTCTTTTAAAAAGATGACAATAATGTTTGTAGCTATTTGGCTGTCACCTTTGAAGAGTCATGATGAGATTTAACTCACTAAGCCATGTTTACTATATACCAAGATGTTAACATAGTTAAGAACCTTGCTCCAAGGCTCCAAAAGCTGTGCTTACTAGTTATGCAGCTTTAGCAAGTTATTCCCCCCTCCAAATCTGTCTCCTCCTTTGTAAAACAGGGATACTGTCATCTGTCCTACCTCAATCAGCTGTTACTGGCAAGGAAACTGGAAAATATGACAGATATCTGTGAGGAAACAGCACCAATAGGGCATGGTCCTTTTGGCAATTAGTTCACACACACAGCTACTACTTTTTGTTTCAAATTGCTACATTTCCTCACCTTCCATTTCCAGACAATCGAATCATCACTTGTTTGAAACCTCAGTCAAGCACTGTGAAAGTTATTTCTTAAAATAATTAAAATTACCACAGGAAGCAAAGCAGACTGAATTTTATAAATAGGGCTAACAGAATAATCTTGGAGTTTTAAAAAGGGATGACAACAGCAGCTTATCAGATACAGTACCTACTGTGAGCTGGGCAAGGTTGAGTGTGTTACATTCGTGAATTCACTTATTCCTTCCTTGCAGTCACTCTGCACGATGGGTAGTTATCACTCCTAATTTTCAGATGAGGAACCAGAAACACAGGTAGTAAATGTTAGTCAACATTTTAATCCAAAGACTCTGGTTCAAAAAAATTGATATCTTAACCTATTTTATTGCTCTTCTTAAAACAGTCATATGGCCCAGGCACTGTGGCTCACACCTGTAATCCCAGCACTTTAGGAGGCCCAGGCAGGTAGGTCACCTGAGCCCAGGAGTTCAAGACCAGCCTGGGCAACATGGTGACACCTCATCTCTACAAAAAGTACAAAATTAGCTGAGCGTGGTGGCACACGCCTGTAGTCCCAGCTTGAGCCCAGGAGGCAGAGGTTGCAGTGAGCCGAGATGGCGCCACTACACTCCAGCCTGGGTGACAGAGTGAAACCCTGCCTCAAATAAAAACAAAACCAGTCATACGTGTGTAGATAATCCACATCCCTATTATTTTAGACAAATGAAGATTTCCAGGTGAAAGCCATGCATTTTTGTCCTAACTATAAATAACTCTTCTACCCCATTCTCTGGCTCTCTGCAAATAACTTTAAAGGTTGATTTAAACACATTTACTCAAATCTTTCCCTTTCAAAAATTACAGAATTCCCGGGGATGGAGTGGGGGAGGGAAGGTAGGGAATCCTCACAAAAGAGAAAAGGAATGAAGGGAAAGTAGGGGAAGGTAAATGGAGATGTTTTTGTTGTAGGAAATACATCTAATTTAAATTGAAAAACAAGTTATACAAATTCTAAAATTGCTGCAGAATGAACTGAAACACAGGAACTAGAATTTCAATTTAATTCTAAAACTAGCTGCTAAAAGTACTTTATTTATTTATTTATTTTTGAGCCTGTCGCCCAGGCTGGAGTGCAGTAGTGTGATCTCAGCTCACTACAACCTGCACCTCTGGGGTTCAAGTAAAACTCCTGCCTCAGCCTCCTGAGTAGCTGAGATTACAGGTACACACCACGCCTGGCTAATTTTTTTGTACTTTTAGTAGAGATGGGGTTTCACCACGTTGGTCAGGCTGGTGGTCTCCAACTCCTGACCTCAAATGATTTACTTGCCTCGGCCTCCCAAAGTGCCGGGATTATAGGTATGAGCCATCACTGCCGGCCTAAAAGCACTTTTTGAATTAGATTAAATCTTCAGAACACTGAAATTTAGTATATATATGTAGAAGAAAAATCATCAGATAACAGGACAAAACGTAAGGCAGAGTTAGAGAAAGACCTGTCAATGGACTTTTAAATGTGTAAGTTAAAGTTATAACATTCACACAAAAATCAAACAGCAACGTAATTAAATTTTATGAGTACATTAACAATCTAGGTTGTAAACAGAAAAAAAAAAACAATCTAGGTGAACTGTACTGTTTACCACTAATACACAATGGCATGAGGGCAATCAACATTACTGCATTTAATAAGTAATGATGAACAGCAAAACAACACATTATACTCTTCATATGTTTCACTGAAGCTCTACACCATTTTGACTTCATGTAATGAGGTGTTTGTTCACATTTTATATGCCATTTAAACTGACAGAGTTGTTTTAGAAGGAGATGGCAGTGAGTGTTAAAAAGAAAAGGGGAAAAAAAGATTGAGTATTTTTGAAAAACTACCAAGTATCTCCAACTCCCCACTTACAAATTAGGGTGGTTTCTACACTTACTTCCTCTCAACATGTACACACTAAAGCAAATTCAAATCAAAGAAAGATTTTTTTTTAAATCATATGCAAAACCGTAGATTTTATGCTGTATCAGTGCTGACTCTTAAAAGAGGCCTTGGCTCTTATCTTAGGGATGTAGGACACGCTTTAATTCTGAGGACAGACACCAGGAGACTAGAAAACAATCAAAGCCTAAAAAAACAGTAGTGTCAAAGACTGTCAGAGTGACCTTGAAATCATTTGCAATAGATACCAACTTTCCATGTGAGGGTAAAAGTAAGTTATTCAATGTGGCTCAATTAGCCATCTTGGACCTGCTGGATCACTGGCATGTTATTCAAAATCTATAACATTTCTTTGGGAAACTTTTAGAAGGAAAACATGGGTCTGTAAGTTGATTCATCTCCTATACATCTTTGATTTTAAAATGATGACCTAAACCCAGGTCAAGAAAGCAACTTCATTTCATGGCTTGTTCTTCCCCTTTCCTGCGTTCTGACACTAGCAGTCGCTCTCACTCATTTGAAAGTAAAATGGTAAAGCAGTGATCTCTAGGTCTATACTATTAAACTGACTGAACCTCAAAGTTAGATTTACACATGAACTTCGTATCTCCCCAAAATTTTAAGCAAACTGGGCATTTTCTTTTAGTTCAGGAATTTAAATGTTACTTTATGAACACAGGACTTTATAATTCATAAAGATGAAAACTCCAACAATAAAACTGAAAACTTGCAGGCAGCACCTAAAGCACTCAATCAATGCTAAGATTTCATTACCGTGTAGTATTTTTTTAAATAGGATTTCTATCTGCTCTACAGAGGAATGGGTATAGCCGGCCCCTTAAACCACTCTTGATAGTTCTAAGTGTTACTTACCCAGGAGTTGCCTTGATAATGGTTATTAGGTTTAACTTTAACAGCTTGAAACAATTTACACTTGTCTTGAAGTATACTTAAGGAATTTATTCAGCTGATTTTTAAGGAGCTCAGTCAGTCAATACCCTACCATCTTGAAAGCTCCCTTCCAATGTCATTTTCATAGTCTTTACATTTTAACTGTCATTGTTTATTACTGTTTTGGCTATATTCTCTACAATTTCAGCAGCATTTTAAAGAGACAATGTGTCTATGTACAATGAAAAAACAAAATGGCTTGCAACATCAGAAATACAGTTTAACTGTACAATATTAAAGAGAATCCGTGGTAAGTATAACCTTCTTTTTCTGCAACATGAACAACTTACATGTAAGTATCAGCATTATGAATGTGACAATAAAGAAAAAGTCCTTACAGGAGTGAAATACAGCATCCTGAAAAATATGGTTTCTACCCTACAAGGCAGTTAGAAAATGTTCACATTTTAACAAATCTGTACAAACCACAAGAAATTTGTTTATGGGACCATCTTGCTGATAAGAACTTTCTAGAAATGCAGAATAACCATGAACAAATTATAAATCTAGTATCTATGTGCTCCATAGCCCTAGAACCCAATAAACTGATTTAAAAAACTCAATTATGTCCAACATGGATCACTTTTACGTCTTGATTAATGACTGTATGCTTTTTAATATCTCTCTATGATGTACAGTCAACTTGCACCTTCTAGGTCATTTAATTTTTTTAGCAAAGAAGCAACAACATTTAGCAGCAATTAGAGCGCCTTCAAGAAGACTTAAAAAAAATACAATATCCAATTAGAAAAGCCATATTTTAAACATTTGTACAAGAATAAGCTGCTGAAACTTAGTAATTGAAATATGACATCTGTACAACAATTTACAATAGAGCTAGAAGGGAATTTATCATTATCCTGCATAGAACTGGTCTGCATTTGGTTACATACTGTCACCTGTTTTGATGAACAAGGCCTGGTAACAAAAGAAAAATACCTGTTATCAATTCTAACATGTTGAAAACACTGGCAATATTATAATTTAGTGAATTCAACTGATTTCAAAACAAGCAGCTCATTTTGTCAAAAGTGTAAAGTATTTAGAAATAATAGCTCTCCCTTTAATATAACCAGTGAAAGAAAACGGACATGTGATCTCGAGGTACAACTTGGTAAAAGCCAGAATAGGCAAATGACAAAGCCTAACTTTGTCCAAAGATTCTAACTCTCACATTCTATTACTACAAAACACAACTGTCACTGTCATTCAGTTCTTACTTTGGTTTCAGCAGATTAACTGCCAAATGCTGAAGAATGTATCCAGGCACTATAGTTCGTATGTTAGAAATATGTCTCTTATTTTTCCATGTGTTTTTAAATAATGAAAAACTACCCTTCATATTAGAACTCTCTAGTAACAACCAAATGTATTTAAGTATTATAAACGTTATTTACAGTGTTCCCCCAAATAAACAAAAGTTTTTTCTTCTATCTTAACATGGTATTCCTGTTTCTTTGTAACAGGCAGTCATCGTTCACTGCTCAAAATTATAGTCAGAAGTGTGCATTTATTCATTGTCCATGATCCACTCTCATACAAATGATACTATGAGGAACTTCAGTTCACAAACAGTTCTTAACCATGTCTTGTGTAAAAAAAAAAACAAAAAAACAAAACAAAAAAACACTCAAATGCTCTCAAACTCAAGTGTGCATCTGGAAGCAATTCAAAGATATCATGCCAATCTTGGAGGAAAGTCAGTAAGTAATTATGCTTGAAGAAGGGGGCGTGGGGGATGCTGTCAGCCCAGCCATGTGTAGGTTTCCTGAAGAATTTGATCTTCTCATGTGTGGGAGAAGGTATGGGTCATTTGCCAGCTGGTGCACATCAAATCGATCTTCTTTTCGATATGCCAAACAGCGTCTTATAAAGGCCTCAAAAAGAGAAAGAAAAAGACAGCAATTAATGATCTTTTTCCCTTCTAAATATCAATCAACTGAATCAACAGAAGGATGGACACATTTAAGACATAAGTAGATCTCATTTTATTGGAAGTTCAAACCTTAAAAGAAAATTCTGCAGCAATAAAATTCTCACTCCAAATGCAACTCACCACTTCAAGTCCCTGCAGTGGTTCACTTTACAGTCTAAATTACTACTGCAACCATTTGAACTTATACTGGAAAGTTATTTCTGCTTACGAAATTCTGAAGACTTCCTTTTCTAGCATTTTTCTTCTGCTAAACAGTCCTCCCACCCTCATCCCATTTTGTTATCACTTCAGTTTAGCAAAGGGTAAGATGCCATTTTCAGCCATAATATTTTTTCCTACTGACATAAAGACTTTCTTTAGATGAAGAGACCACTGAAGTGACACTTCCATTAGGGATATTGTTTCCCAGGTTAACCCTATGCATCATTACACTCCTGGAAAAGCTAAATAAATGGAATATAATCACTTTTTTTTTTTCTCAAACCAATTTTACTTAGTTTTTGAGAATAGCCTCTTACAAATAAAACCTTTCTTGAAGTGTAACACATTTTTAGAAATGCACACAAATCGTAAGTGCACAGCACAAAGTAAATACATCTATGTAACTGGCAACCAGATCAAGAACCTCTGAATCCCCCTCATGCTCACTTCCAGGCACTGGCTCTGTCCCCAGTCGAACCTGGGTAACCTTTATCTTGACTTCTAACACCACAGTTAAGTTTTGATTGTTTTGAATTTTATATAAATAGAATTACAAATTATGTTCTCCTTTGCCAGGCCTCTTTCACTTAATATTAAACTTTGAGGTTCATCCTTTTTTTGGGGGGGAGGTGACAACAGATAAAATATTCTCAGGAGGTAACTGGTAATTGTTTCCCTTTCTTATTGCTGACACTAGAAATTAATATATACCACTAAACAGAAGTATAATCACATTAAAAAGTAACTATTTTGTACTTTCTTTGCTTTGAAATTCATTAGAAGTCTATTTTTTTTTTTTTTTTTTTTTTTTTTTTGAGACGGAGTCTCACGCTGTTGCCCAGGCTGGAGTGCAGTGGCGCGATCTCGGCTCACTGCAAGCTCCGCCTCCCGGGTTCCCGCCATTCTCCTGCCTCAGCCTCCTGAATAGCTGGGACTACAGGCGCCCGCCACCGCGCCCGGCTAATTTTTTGTATTTTTAGTAGAGACGGGGTTTCACTGTGGTCTCGATCTCCTGACCTTGTGATCCGCCCGCCTCGGCCTCCCAAAGTGCTGGGATTACAGGCTTGAGCCACCGCGCCCGGCCAGAAGTCTATTTTTCTCTAAAAATATACTAGCTATTCTAATTTTACCATAGCTTACTGTTTATCAGAAGTCAATCTGATCCCTTAGAGGTCTTATCTTTTTTATCTTTAACAAAATTTCAGAGATCACTCTGAAAAATGATTAAGAGGGAGAAAAAACATCAAGACTGATATGTTAGAGTTTGAGGGGTGGAAAGGCTATCAATAGCAAGGTTAAGATTAAGAAGTCTGCAACAAGTAATGTACTTAAAGATGCCCACACCAAGTCAGGAAACATACTCGGCAAAGGTATCTTCTGTAGGGATACAGAATATAGAGATATTATATATTACATTAAAATATTATGATATATATTATATAACTGTATCTTATTAATATTATATCCCCCCAACAACCCCTTAACCCTTCCTGGATTCCAGATCTCAAAAAGGTGACTGTGGCACCTATAAAGAGCCTAAGAAGAGAACCAGGAATGGCTAAATGAGACTTTGCCTTTGGCAGCTCCATTCCTCCTGGCCTTTTTGGTCAGTATTAAAAAAACAGATCTTGGGTCAACTAAATTCATTTAATTTCTGTTCTCGATGAGGCTACAGACAGAAAATAAGACAAGATTTAGATGCTAGCACAGTTAAAGTATTTTTTAAAGCAGTCATGTTTATCTTACAAAAATAACTCATTTTGCTTTAAAATAAGAATATTTATCTCTTTTGTTTGTTTTTTTGAGACAGGGTCTTGCTCTGTCACCCATGCTGGAGTGCAGTGGTGCAATCTCACCTTACTGCAACCTCTACCTCTTAGTCTCAAGTGATCCTCCCAGCTCAGCATCCTCAGAAGCTGAAATTAAAGGCACAGGCCCCTACACCGTGCTAATTTTTGTATTTTTTTTTCTTTTTTTTGAGACGAAGTCTAGCTCAGTCATCCAGGCTGGAGTGCAGTGGCACGATCTCTGCTCACTGCAAGCTCTGCCTCCTGGGTTCACGCCATTCTCCTGCCTCAGCCTCCCAAGTAGCTGGGACTACAGGCGCCCGTGCTGCCACGCCCGGCTAATTTTTTGCATTTTTAGTAGAGACGGGGTTTCACTGTGTTAGCCAGGATGGTCTCGATCTCCTGACCTCGTGATCTGCCCACCTCGGCCTCCCAGAGTGCTGGGATTACAGGCGTGAGCCACCACGCCCAGCCATTTTTTGTAATTTTAGTAGAGATGGGGTTTCACCATTTCGCTCAGGCTGGTCTCGAACTCCTGGGCTCAGGCAATCTGCCTGCCTAGGCCTCCCAAATTGCTGGGATTACAGGTGTGAGCCACTGCGCCTAGCCTATTTGTTTTTTTGAGACAGAGTCTCGCTCTGTCCCCCAGGTTGGAGTGCAGCAGTATCATCATGGCTCACTGCAGTCTTGACCTTCCTGAGCTCAGGTGATCCTCCCACCTCAGACTCCCAAGTAGCTGGGACTGTAGGTGTGTGCCACAATGCCTGGCTAATTTTTGTATTTTTGGTAGAGACCAGGTTTTGCCATGTTGGTCAGGCTGGTCTTGAACCCCAGGGCTCAAGCAACCACCTCTGCCTCCAGAGTGTTGAGATTATAGCATAAGCTACTAAGCCTAGCCCCCCCCCTTTTTTTTTAAGAGATGGGGTCTCCCTATGTTACAGCCCAGGCTGTTCCTGAACTCTTGGCCTCAAGTGATCATCTTGCCTTGTCCTCCCAAAGAGCTGGGATTACAAGTGTAAGCCACCATGCCTGGCCTATATTTATCTTTTTAATTGTCAAAATGTTCTAACCACCATTCACATAATTTACAAAAAACCAATAAAGACAGACAAAATGGAATGCTGGACAGTTCTAATAAACACAATCAGTGAGATTACACAAAACTCAGCATATTTTCAATTAGGTAGGTTACTACGACCCCAAACATCTCACAGTATGTATCTGCACTATGTAAGAATAAGAGAATATAGAAACTATATAGTGTTTGTTTATGAATTATTCTTATGGCCTGCACTATTCACACAAGAAAAAAATAGGAGCTTCTTGGGTTTGTCTTATGAATTTGACCAGGTTTAGAAAAGAGAAGCCTACAACAGCAAGTCACAGAGAAAAGAGCTTTGTGATGAATGCAACAGAGGAGTAATAAAAACACAAACACAAAAGGCCAATAGGATGAAGGCAGGAAGATACTGAACACCAAAAAAGTTTTGCTATTAATTAGAAATAGCTATTTCCTGTAATTTTATTATACAGACATATGGATTATACTGGATTAGCTCTCAAGAGCTAATACAGAGCAGCATAGAGGTCAAGGCTGTGGACTTTGGAGTCTGGAGGAGTAGATACTTGTGAGCCGCAGCTCTGCTGCCTCCTAGCTGGTATGATCCTGAACAAGGTCCTTTTGCCATGGCATGGCTGTTCTCCTCTTTTATAAAATGGGAATAACAAAAGTACCTACACCTCATAAGGCTGTTACAAGATAATGTATATAAAAGCACTAAAATAAATGGTATTTATTACTTTTTTTTTCTTTCTTTTTTGAGACGGAGTCTCGCTCTGTCACCCAGGCTGGAGTGCAATGGCATGATCTCAGCTCACTGTAACCTCCACCTCCCAGATTCAAGTGATTCTCCTGCCTCAGCCTCCCCAGTAGCTGGGATTACAGGCATGTGCCACCATGCCCAGCTACTTTTTGTAGTTTTAGTAGAGATGGGGTTTCACCATATTGGTCAGGCTGGTCTCAAACTCCTGACGGCAGATGATCTGCCCGCCTTGGCCTCTCAAAGTGCTGAGATTACAGGTGTGAGCTACCACGCCCGGCCCTATTATTACTTTTAATATTTCTTATATACTTATAATATCTCAATATTAACATAAGCAGATAAATAATACATAAAAGGTAATGATGAGCCCAGATCTTGTGATTTTTCCCTAATTTTCAAAGTAGCAGCTGATGAACACAGACAATCAGGGACCATATTTGGCTGCTTAAAAGATAAAAACTGTAGCAACCAGAGGCTGATGCAACTCCTTTTCTGAAAGTGAATCACCAGCTCCTGCTGGACAGATCCCCTGCAGCAGCGAGTCTTGTGACTTTACTTTTGGAAAGTACTTACCTTGTTGTCAGCAAAACTGATGAAAGAAAAGTTACTTCACAAAACTCATTTACAAAAATTTAATACCTTGGCTTCACTGCTTACAACAGGTTTTACAGGGAACTGGACTTCTGTGGCTTTTAATATTGTATTTTCTTGAAGAATGTCTTGTTGAGACTGATTGTGACCAAATGGCTTAAAAAAAAAAAATTAAAGGTTGAGATATTTTTCTCACAAAATATTTAAACACAGATATCATTTCTGTCTAAGCGAATTCCCAAAATCCAAAATCCAAATATTTTGTGTTCCAAAATCTTCCTCAGTTATTTGAAACCTGAGATGAATTCTCATACAAACAAGGTATAATTGATAGCAGGCCAAGAAAGCCTATCTAATCAATCTTCAACATAGATTAAACGCTGTAAGAAGAAGAAAATAATGCTGTTGCAATATAAGATAAAAACATAAAAAGAAATTTAAAACTTTATTCTGAATGCTTAAACAATGAAGTTCAATTAGAGAAGAGATGAAGTAGTAATGAAAATACCTATGACAATTTCCAAAGATCAAATACTTTGTGTATCACAGGCGAATTTAAATGAAGGAGCTCTGGATGTGGAGTGAGGCGATCCCACAGAAATCCCTTAACCTCTCTTCCCCTACTGATGAAGGGATGGGGCGGGATGTGGGCTAGATAATATCTATGGTAACCTGTACTTCCAACTTCAATATAAAAATGTTGGGAAATAATTAAGACTAACTTTGATGGTATCTCCCTGACAAGCAACAGGGGGAAACAGACCACCCAGGCCAAACTGTGTCTGTGGGTGGGGTGGGGGGTGTAAGAGGAGGTCAAGTGAATAGTGGACAATGAAAAGTATTGACTCCAGTATTCCCAATGGTAGACAAATACTAGCATGTTAACAGATAGTTACTTCTTTTCTTTAAAAAAGGGAAAGAAAGCAAAAAGCAGGTCAAGTAAACTGGTGTGACATTAAAATAAATTCTGATCCATGGAAATTTTAGGAAGAAATAGAGGAGAAGCCTGGCTTTCTTTAGAAGGATTTAAATTGACTTTGAGTTAGTGAAATTTTGCTTTTAGGAAGGAAAAATTCAACTTAATTTATCAATGTATAGCTGAAGGCTAGCAGAATTGAATTTACCTTTCTACCATAAAGACACTGAAAGAAGATGACTCCAACTGACCATACATCAACCTTGTTGGAAATCTTTGGTGGCTCTTTTCCAACTACAAAACACTCAGGAGGTAAATACCTATAAGTTTTGTGGGAGAGAAAAAAGGAAAGGTTACTACTGACAATCTGTAACTTAAAATCTTCTAAGTGTAAAATCTTAGCACACTAATTTTATCCATACATAAACTCTAGGACTCCCATCAGTGAAAATCATCAACTGAACTTCTGGAGCATTTACATTCTTTTATCATTTAACTCTAGAGCCAACACATACAACATTGTGATAAAGTTCACCTCTATCCTATCTATCTATCTATCTATCTATCTATCTATCTATCTATCTATCTATCTATCTATCTATCTATCTATCTAATCTGCCTGCCTACCTACCTACCTACCTACCTACAGAAACAAAAACTTAAGAGAGATTACAATGGTCTAATTTGGAGTATCTAATAATAGAAGAAATCCTCTCCCATCCTCTTTAACTACTGTTCAAACTGTAGGCACTTCTCTCCCTAAAATATACACCAGATCATGTGGTTCTTTTGTTCAAACAACCTCGACAGCACTTACTGCCAACAAGACCTTGTATCTCTTGTTTGTAACACAAGACCCATGCTAATCTGGCAACAACATATATTTTCAAAATCTGCACACACTATTTTCCCCCACCCTAACCCGCCAAATTGGCTAATCAAAACCAATTCACTTGCGTCCTCACTCGGCTCTCCTTTATCCTCTGAGCTCTTGAATATGACAATCACTACTCCTTCCCTAATCACTCCAATTACTTAGCATCTTTTCTTCTTCAAGACCCACCCAATCCCCATAAGCCGTTTTTGCTTCTCCCCAGGTGGCTCTGCTTTTCTCCGTGTTACTGCAGAATGGTGCAATGCCTCTATTACGGCATTCAACTACAATCACACCAGACTGTGAGCAGCTCCAGGAACTTATTCACTGCGCAGTTTCAAGCACTAGCAGTGTCTGAAACACAATGGATATTCAAATTACTATTTTAAAAATATCTACGTCCTATTTATAAATTCATAATTTTTTTTTGATACAGGGTCCCACTCTGTCACCCAGGTTGGAGTACAGTGTTACGCTAATAGCTCACTGCAGCCTCACACTCCTGGGCTCACGTGATCCTCTCACCTTAGCCTCCGGAATGCTGGGACTACAGACGTGCACCAGCACACCCAGCTAATATTTTCTTCTTTGTAGTGATAGTCTTGCACTGTTGACCAAGCTGGTGATCTGCCCGCCTTGGCCTCGCAAAGTGCTAGGACTACAGGCATGAGCCACCGCACTAAGCCAGTTCATAATTGTTAATAGATGAAGGGTAAAAATCAATCTGTCATCTCCAGTTATAAGTAAAAGATCCATCAGGGATGCAAGCATCTCACAACTCAAAAAATTTAGATAAACTTAAAATTCTCAAAAGGAATAATGTTGCTAAATGGGAATTTACTCTTTTTAAAATGCAGTTTTGTATTCACTATGCTAAAATCAGTAAGATTTCAGCAGGATGTTGACAGATCTCTTAAAAAACACATGAAACTTCCTTGAAGTAAAACTACCAAAGATAACCAATAACTCACTTGTAATGTAGTAAAAAGCTGGATTTATGTTATCAATAAAAGTGTGTATTTTATGCAGGTGTCTATGTGTGTAACTGAAACAGGAATGGCTTGTAAACATTAAGCTATACTCTCTCCAGGCACGAGGTGTATGCATGCAAGGAGAGCAACCACAGAAATTGATGTCAAAGTAACTTGGGAAAAGATGTCCACCAGAATTTGAGACCAGAGAGACAAAACTAAGTATTTTAAGCTTGTGAGGAGGAAAGGTAATTTGTAAGAGCAATATTATATGTATATTCTAAAATACACGAGTATGTACAGTGCTATCCAAATATATCAAATACAGTTGACCCCTGAACAATATAAGGGTTGGAGGCACTGACCCATGCAGTTAAGAATCCATGTATGATTTTTATTTATTTATTTTTTTGAGACCGTGTCTCACTGTGTTGCCCAGGCTGGAGTGCAGTGGTGCGATCACAGCTCACTGCAGCCTCGATCTCCCAGGCTCAAGCGATTCTCCCACTTTAGCCTCCCAATTAGCTGGACCACAGGCACACACCACCATGCCTGGCTAATTTTTTAAAAAAATGTATACAGACAAGGTCTTGCTATGTTGCCCAGGCTGGTCTTCAACTCCTGGGCTCAAGTGGTCTTCCTGCTGGGATCAGAGGCGTGAGTCAGCCACCGTGCCTGGCCACATGTCTAACTTTTGACTCTCCCTAAAAAGTTAAAAAGTTAACTACTAGGCTGGGTGTGGTGGTTCAGGCCTGTAATCTCAGCACTTTGGGAGGCCGAGGAGGGTGGATCACGAGGTCAGCAGTTCAAGACTAGCCTGGCCAACATGGTGAGACCCTGTCTCTACAAAAAATACAAAAAAATTAGCCAGGCATGGTGGCGGGTGCCTGTAATCCCAGTTACTCGGGAGGCTGAGGCAGGAGAATTGCTTGAACCTGGGAGGCAGAGGTTGCAGTGAGCTGAGACCGTGCCACTGCACTCCAGCCTGGGTGACAGAGCAAGACTCCGTCAAAACAAACAAACAAACAAAAAAAAAAACAAAACGTTAACTACTAATAGCCCACTGTTGACTGGAAGTTGACTTACTGATAACATGAGCAGTTAATTAACACATATTTTCTATGCTGTAAGTATTATATACTAAATTCTTATAGTAAGCTAGAGGAAAAAAATTGCTATTAAGAAAAATCATAAGAGAAAATCACTACTCATTAAGTGAAAGTAGATTATGACAAAAGTTTTCATCCTTGTCATCTTTAGGTTGAGTAGACTGAGGAGGGGTTAGTTTTGCTGTCTCAGGGGTGGCAGAGGGGGAAGAGATGAAAGGGGAGACAGACACACTTAGTGCAACTTTACAGACATACATCATAATTTGTTTTGCTTTTTCATATAATATCAATCCTTCTTCCACCATTTGCTTTAGTTTCAGTGCCTGTATTATAGAAGGGTCCATGTCATAAAAGTCAAAAGCAATGTCTTGACTAATAGAAACCCTTCTGCCAGGCTGTCTAATGTCAACTTGTTTTCTGGTAGTGTCTCTTCTACTACTTCTTTCTCATCATCTGGTACCAGTTTGGAAGCACTCATCTCCATCAAGTCACCTTAACTCCTCTGGAGGGGTGTCTATTAGCTCTTGAATTTCTCCAAGATCCATATCTTGAAACCCTTCACCCCACCTTCTTTGCCATATCTATAGTCTCTTCCATGATTTCCTTGATTGCCTCTGTCATAAATCCTGTGAAGTCACACGCAACATCTGGACACGGTTTTCTCTTGCAGGAATGTACTCTTTCAGGCTTGATGGCTTTCATGGCTTTTTCTAAAACAATGACGACATCTTCAGTCGTGTAATCCTTGCAGACTTTCATGATGTTCTCTCTACTGGGGTCCTCTTTAACAGCACTGACAATCCTTTCCATAGAGTATCATGTGTAATGAGCCTTAAAGGTCCTTAAGACCTCTTGATCTAGAGGCTGAATTAGAGATATTGTTTTGTTTGAGAACAAGTAGATGGCTTCAATATCTTCAGTGTTAAACTCATGGGCTACTAGGTGGCCAGGGGCATTGTCCAGTATCAAAGAACTTTAAAAGGTGGTCCCTTATTGGCAAGGTACTTCCTGACTTCAGGGACAAAGCACTGATGGAACCAATCCAAAAAAAAGGGTTCTCACTGTCCAGGCCTCCTTGTTGTATAGGCAAAAGGCTGGCAGCTGGTATTTATCTTTTCTGTTTGAGGCTACAGAGTTAGCAGCTTTATAGATAAGGGCAGTCCTGATCATAAACCCAACTGCATTTGCATAAAACAGCAAAGTTAGCCTGTCCCTTCCTGTATCAAATCAAATTTCTCTTCCTTACAAATATAAATGTCCTCTGTGACATTTTTATTTTCTAGAATAAGGCACTTCTGTCTGCATTAAATTATCTGTTCAGGCAGCTATCCTTTCTCCTCAATTATTTTTTCTTTTTCATTCATTCATTCATGAATGAGACCGAGTCTTGCTCTGTTGCCCAGGCTGGAGTGCAGTGGCGTGATCTCACTCACTACAACCTCTGCCTCCTGGGTTCAAGCAATTCTCCTGCCTCAGCCTCCCTAGTAGCTGAGACTACAGGCACGCGCCACCACACCCAGCTAATTTTTGTATTTTTAGTAGAGATGGGGTTTCACCATTGGCCAGGATGGTCTCGATCTCTTCACCTCATGATCCGCCCGCCTCGGCCTCACAAAGTGCTGGGATTACAGGTGTGAGCCACTGCGCCCGGCCTCAACTGTTTTCTTAATAACATGTGGGAACTCTTGGGTGGCGGGAGCTGTTTCTCCTGTTGTCTTGACATTTTTAAAGTCAACCCTCTTTCTAAAATTATTAAACCATCCTTTACTGGCATGAAATTCTCCAGCTTTAGATCCTTCACCTTCCTTTTGCTTTAAAATTGTCATATAATCTCTTTGTTTTTTCTAAACTCACATTACAGTCTATGGGTATCATGCACCCAAAAAGCTGCATTTCTTTGTCCTTTTCTTTTGAGACAGGTTCTCACTCTGTTACCCAGGCTGGAGTGCTGTGGTGCAATCTGGGCTTACTGCAATCTCCGCATCCCAGGCTCAAGCAATGATCCTCCTGTCTCAGCCTCCTGTGTAGCTGGGGCTACAGGCATGTGCCTGTAATTTTTTATGTTTGGCTAATTTTTGTATGTTTATGTAGAGATGGGCTTTCACCACGTTGCGCAGGCTGATCTTCATCTCTCAGGCTCAAGTGATCTGTCTGCCTCAGCCTCCCAAAAGTTCTGGGATTACAGGCATGAATCACCATGCACAGCTTGCATTTTCAACTAGAGACAAAACGGTGTTTTGCAAAAAGTACAAGGTTTCTGTGCCTGCTGACATACCTGCAGAGACAGCTTTACAAATTTCTTTGTTTTAAACAATGATCTTTTTGTTGAATTCATTTATCTTGGAATGGTGGGCAACTATTCCTCAATCCAAACTATATACCTCAATCTATGGTACATATCAAGCAATTCAACTTTTTCTTGTAATGTCATGATTTTTCTCTGCTCCTTAAGAGCACTTCCAGCATTACTGGTGTTATTCAAGGTTGACAATATTGCACTAAACATGATGAAAAATATTTGAGAATCACGAGAGATTACTTTTTACTCTGATAGGCCTTTTACTGGAGAGATTAATTGCTCACATGGAGGAGATTAGCATCACAATGTTTTAAACAGATACTCAAAACAGTTGAGCTCCTTACAATAGTAACAAGACATAGCTACAAAATTATTACAGTACACAGTATGGGTACAGTTAATTTTATGAAATTATGATTTAATACGGCATCTTTACTTTTGTTTACATTTCTCTCAACTGCAAATAGCACCAGGTACAGTCTGTGTTTGTATACATGTTTTGATAAATTTTAACTTCTTATAATAGATTTGTGTACATTTTACGGCAGTAAATGATAAAACAGACGAGTGTCTACATTAATTTAATGCCTTCATGACATATCTTTTTCTTAATTTTTTCTTTTTCTTTCTTTCTTTTTGAGACAGAGTCTTGCTCTGTCGCCCAGGCAGGAGTGCAGTGGTATGATCTCAGCTCACTGCAACCTCCGCCTCCCAGGTTTGAGCAATTCTCCTGCCTCAGCCTCCCGAGTAGCTGGGATTCCAGGCATGCGCCACCACGGCCAGCTAACTTTTGTACTTTCAGTATTTTTAGTAGAGACGAGGTTTCACCACGTTGGCCAGGCTGTTCTCAAACTCCTGACCTCAAGTGATCCGCCTCAGTCTCCCAGAGTGCTGGGATTACAGGCGTGAGCCACCACCTCCAGCCAAATTTTTCAATATTTCTAGGCCACATGGTTCGTCAGTGAGATTTTTCAAATTGTTGCAAATCTCCAAAAAATTTTCCAATGTATTTATCGAAAAAAAAAGCCACATAAAAGTGGACCCATGCATTTCAAATCCATTTTATTCAAGGTCAGCTGTACATAGCTAAACAACTAATATGACTGTAGACATAAACCAATTTTTGGACCACAGATTTCCCTGAGAAATACATTCCATGTCCTTATATAACAATGCCATCATTGTATCTCCTTCCAGTATAGCCCCTAAAACATAAGGTCTTTGTCTCTTGACTATCTGTAAAAGGGAAATTTCCTTGTCCTTCCCTATACTAGTGAAGCCAGAGTGAGAGAGAAACAAATATTGAGAATGTCCTGTAGAGGAAGAATAATTTATTATTTAGAACATGGTTTTCAAGCTATCTTCCATGGAATCTAAGAATCTACCAGGATGCTTTGTTTTTGTTGGTTTTGTTGATTAGAGTAAGATTTTGTTGTCAAAAAAGAAAAAGAGCCTTGTTGCTAAAAAAGTCCAAAGACTTTGAGAATATTGACTTTCAGGGGGTTAGCAGTTTGAATAGTTTTCTTAAAATATGAATAAAAAATTCATGACATTCTTATCTTATCCATGTTCCTAGGAAATGCCACAAGCCAAATTTAAAATTTTAAAGTGGCTTTAAAAGAATACACGAATATGACTAATCCCTGCTCATTAAAAGTGATATCTATACAGACCAGCGGCATCATGTGTAACTGGTTATGATGTGCTCAGGCTGTGTGAACACTGTTCTGGAAAACCTGAGGTCACATTTATGTTCGTAGTCACAATCCCGTTTCAATGAACTTGAACGCAGTTATCTTTCTTCCCATTAAAATGTCACTGTTTATGCTAATTTTCTCTGAGAATTAAGTTTGTTTTGAAATTTTATAGTTTATGTTCTCCACTCTGGTGAATTTTACAAGTTTGAAAATTCACGCTGAAGCAGTTTTTGTGAACACGTAGGTATACTGAGGGGGATGACAGTCATTTAGATTTGTATCTATGAATCTGTGATTATATCTAAATTTAAATCTATACATACTAAGTCTTTAAAAGGGATTTCTGAAAGTCAAGTCCAAAGAATATGCCAAATTTATCTCCCATTCACAACCAACAAAACATCCATCTTCCACAAAAACCACCAGGCAGGTGCAGTGGCTCATGCCTCTAATCCAAGCACTTTGGGAGAGGCAGATCACTTGATACTAGGAGTTCAAGACCAGCCTGGGCAACAAATTAAGACCTTGTCTCTACAAAAAATTTAGATTAGCTGGGCATAGTGGTGCGTACCTGTGGTCTCAGTTACTCAAGAGTAAGTGGGCGGATTGCTTGAGCCTAGGAGTTTGAGGCTGCAGTGAACTAAGATTATACCACTGCACTCCAGCCTGGGTGATAGGGCAAGACCCTGTCTCAAAATAAAACGAAAATCCCTGCAACCATATAACCTCCACAGAGAGGGCTTGATGCTTGCAGTTTTTGCTTGCAATAGTTAAAATATTATATTAACGTACGTATTCATATTTATGATAAACATCACCTTAACATTGTAGAAGAAAACCCATGAATGAATTCTTCCTGTTAGGAGTTTCTGACTGGCAGGTACTGAAGTCACTTGTTAATGCCAAGTCATTCTCTCTCCAGTATGCTGTTATTTGCAGTAAGAACAGATGAGAAGAGGAATGACCACAGAAGTCTCCCTCTCAACTGAGAGTTTAATATCAGTACCTTTTACCACAGTAATCTTAATGGCCACATGGAAAAAAAAAAACCTAAATTTTATCATAAAAGCACTGGGCACTAATCTAGACATTCTGATGTTTTTAGTAATATACTTACCAGTAAGTGCCTGCCCCCTGAGAAGTTAGATCCATTCCATCTACACCATAGCTATCATCATCCATAATCTTGGACAGACCAAAATCAGTGATTTTGATTTCACCACATGCTGTTCCATCTACCAGTAGGATGTTTCCTAAGAATAAAATATAAGATTATTTTAATGATACATAGATGAAAAACATAACTTTAGTAACTTTAAATTTTACTAGTATTCTACTGATGTCTTAAAAGTGAAACCAAAAATCATGTTTTCAGATAACTTAATGACTTTAAAAAACTATACTCGTTTTAAAAAAAATTAGACATATTTCATAATTACCTGGCTTAAGATCATAATGTATAATAGGGGGTTTGATCTCATTGAGATATCTTAGTGCATTTACAATCTGCATTACAATAGACCTAGCTTCTTTCTCTGACATTAACTTGTGTTGCTTCAGATAGAAATCCAAGTCATTGCCTTCACAGTATTCTAACACTGTACAAAACCTACAACAGAGAAGAGAAAAGAAATTAGACATAAGTATTATCCAAGAATTCAGAATCACAATGGGGAAATGGAGAGTATTTATATCATCAACACAGGATGGGGAAAGACAGAGTAAGCATATCCTTCCTTAAAAATTAAACCTTAATATTTACTTACGTATCTGTATCCAAGGAGAAATAATCATAGAGTTTAACTATTCTGGGGTGATCCAGTTCTTTATGTATTCTATACTCTCTGCAGGCATGTCTACGGGAAGACAGTGTATTAATTCTCCATGACCATTCAAAAAATATTCAATTAAAAAAAACCATAAAGTATTAGTATATACTTGTGGTAGTTTTCTTTCTTCTCATCTCTCCAGCTTTTATTAAGCTGATGTATCTTCACAGCAGCATATCTTTGTTCATACAGGTCAAAAGCCTAGGATTTCAAGTCAAACACAATTAAGATGAAAGACCAATTGAATACCTGAAGAGATGTTTTTTATTTTGGTGATAATTTTTGCAATAATATGGAACTAGGACAAACCCTACAATTATTAATTATCTTCTCTGCTAAGACTATATATAGTTCAATGACACTTTTATTATCAGAAGACAAAAATTCCATGGTAATAAATCAGAAACAACCTTAATGTGAATTTTCACATTAAATTTTATAAATGCCAATATACTGAATAGAAATAAAACAATAAAGCTATTATTGGTTTTTAATATGGATTTATTCCTCTATACTGGTAGTAAGCAGCCAGGAAAACAGACTGTACCACTTTTTTTTAGGTCGGATAAAACCTCTTAAATCTATCTTTTCCTAGCAATGCCCTACTTCTTTTTCACTTTTTAGAAAAATTAAATAGTTCCTAACAGTTATTTTTCCAACTGTTGAAAAAAAATTCTACAGTTATTATAAAACTGTTCAAACATATACAAAAGTAGACTACTATAGTAGTCTACCACCCAGTTACGCCCCACCACCCAGTTTCAAAAATTATCAATATTTTGCCATTCTTGTTTCATCTATTCCCTACTACCCTTGCATCCCACCCCCTCAACCAGAGTATTATTAAAACAAATACATTATTTCCTCCTAGTAAACATATCAGTATTTAAATAAAAATAACCACATATCATTATCACACCTAACTACATCAGTAATAATTCCTTAATCTCGTCTAATACCTAACCTGTCTTCAATTTTCCCTGGTTGTCTCAAAAAGAATTTATACTTCATTTGTTCAAATCACCAGCCTATTTCTTAAATTAAAAACACAGAATGATCAGTGTTTTAACAGCTTTATATGACTTGTTTTTTTTTTTAAACAATGAATACTGTTAAAGAGACATTTAATAATTTTGGTTCTATTGTGATTTATACAGAAAGGTGCCCCTTTCACTTAAAAGTTTACGTATTTATTAGAAAGAAGGTCCCCATTCCCTCCCATCAATTTAACCTAAACATAAACAGGAGGGGATAAACAGTAAAGTGACTACTTTGGTACAAAACTATAAAAGTATGAGATGAGATATAATACAGCATACAGTTGTTAAGAATATTCTCTTTGCAATCAGATTAGCTTATTAACTGAGTGACTCTGTGCTAATACCCTCTCTGAGCCCCAAAAGTTAGGGTTATTGAGAGGATTAAATGGGGTAAAACATATGAGGTGTTTAGAACAATACATGGTACAGCCAAGAAACATTAGCTAATTACATATTATTAACAAAGGTTAAGTGTAAAGAAACTAAAAAGAATAAAAATAAAATACGTTTATGTAAGGGACAAGGCAGAACAAATCTATAAAGAATTAAATTCAAAGGCAATCATAATAAAGGATAATTGAAGAAAAAACTAAGTATATAACCAATAAAAAGTTATTATCAGAGTATACTGATTATAATAAATTATATATAACACATCATCCTCCCAAGATTTCAGTTGAGTAGAAGTAAACCTTTCCATAAGATTAATATGGCAATCACTCAGCAACTGACTCAACATCTCCCACCTTGGTATAAAATACAACTCTTTACTTCTTGACTTACAATCTGCTTTTTGTCTGGCTGTTTTCCAACAGACCTGGCAATCATGAAAGGGCTTTAAAGGGCTTAGAGAATGATGTCACTAGTATTTAGGTCAGTATAGAAAGTTCAAGTCACTGGGCCCCAATCTGCACTTTCTAATCTCTATGTAAGCCTCTTCTACAAAAGTCCTACCTATGAGGCTAAAATAGTTATTTAAAATACAACCAGGCAGTGGTAAAGGGCTGTTATGAAGGCTCATGGTAAGTTCATAAGCTCAACAACTTTTAGGCCACGCTAATGCTAACTGCACTTTTAGTGACTTTTAGATCCCAGCTGAACTATCATGATAATCTTTTCTACCTTATGTTAAGCCTACTTCACCCATTAAGTTCTTAAGGATAAACTATTATTAGAATCAGAGAAACAGGAATTGGAAGAGAGCTCAAAGATCACTTTTGATGAATGAGGAAGGTGAGGACCCTGACATGTAATGCTTATCTAAGTTAACAAAATAACAAAAAATAGTGCATGGTTGAACTGATACCAGAACTGAAGTTCTCTTAATCTAAATCCCATTTTTCCAACTCAGAACCAGAAGCAAGAAGGGCATAGTCTTCGACCCATGCAACAGTCAGGATTCCTTTTTTTTCTGAGAGAAAGTGTCTCCCTCTGTCCCCCAGCGTAGAGTGCAGTAGCACAATCTTGGCTCATTGCAACCTCCCACCTCTAAGGCTCAAGCAATTACCATGCCTCAGCCTCCAAGTAGCTGGGACTACAGGCATGTGCCATCATGCCGAGCTACTTTTTTTTGTATTTTTAGTAGAAACAGGGGTTCACCATGTTGCCCAGACTGGTCTCAAACTCCTGTGTTCAGGCAATCTGCCTGCCTTGGCCCCACAAAGTGCTAAGATTACAGGTATGAGCCATGGCCAACAGGCAAGATTTCTAATAATCTTATTAGCTTATCTTAGATGTTCTATGTGATTTACATGTGACAACTCAGTTAATCACTGCAACAACCCTATAATGTAGGTATTGTTACTATTCCCAGAAGGAGACATGAGACAGAGATTTAAATAAGAAGCCCAAATTAATAAAATTAGTCAATAGCAGTCAGGATTTAAACTTAGCTGTATGGCTTCAGAACCAAAGCTTTTAACCAACTATGCCAATATGTAATGAAGCACAAAGTATTACAAGGAATCTGTAATACTATCAAATACACCAAATCTATCTGAGAAGATGCAGAGGGTCAGGGAAGCTGTTTAGAGGAACTAAAGATGAGCATATACCCTTCACTAGGACTTCATTCTAAGAGCAAATGGGAAGCTACTGGCACTTTTAAGTAGGACAGATGATCAGGTTGCCTTTTATTAAAAGTTTACTCTATTTGCAGTGTACAAAATGACTTGAGAAAAGCAACGCCCAAAAGAAGACAATCAGCTATGAGGTTCCGGAAGAAGCCTTGAGCTAAGAGACAGAAGGGAAGGGTCATGGCTGAATTAGGAGAACTTAATGACATTAATAATAGCAGGAACTAGGGACTTATAATATGTGAGGGCAAGGGAATAAGGGGAAAAGAAGAGCATACGATGGTTTTTGTGTTTTTTTCACTTGAGGGACCACACAGATGAATGGCAATGTTATATACTGAAGTCAGGGAAGTCAGAAGCAGTGTTAAAAGGCATTTTAAAGGAGAGGAAGACAACTTCTATTTCAAATGTGAGTTTCCAGTACCTACGAAGCACCCACATAAGGTAAGTCATGTATACAAACACACTTTGAGGTATTGAGCTCAGAAAGAAAGTGTGAGCTGTGTATCACCTGGGGGTGACACCAAATAGACAACCCAGTGAATGAGAGAGGATAAAAACCTTCTTAAGAGAGAATACAGAATGATAAAAGGGACCTTAGGAATCCAATATTTAAAGGTTACACTAAAAGATACAACGTAAAGTACAAAAAAATAAAGAGAGAAAGGTATAAAATAGTGAACATGGGGAGTAAAAATGCCTACATTTATACATATGCATTTGAGAAACAGACTTGACATAGGTAGAAATTTGGATAAATTCAGGACATGTTAATACTTCAGACGTTTTTAAATTAAGGGGTACAATCTTTCTACAAGTGTACTGTATTAAATGGCTACCTGCCTATCTTGATTTAAATAGCTGCTACTCTTTGTATTGGACTGGTTAATGGTGACTAGGTATCAAATATCACAGGGACTGTGCAGATAGCAAACAGTCTTCGGATTCTGGAAAGAAGACAACAGAAGCCACAACAAACCCTTTTGTGTAATGAGAACATATAATTGATAAACAAAAGACAAGTACCTTTTTTTTTTTTTTTTTTTTTTTTTGAGACAGGGTCTTGCTGTGTCACCTAGACTAGAGTGCAGTGGTGCAATCATAGCTTATTGTGGCCATGAATTTCTGGACTCTGAGATACTCCCACCTCAGCCTCCTGAGTAGCTGGGGCTACATGTGTGCGCCACCACACCTGGCTGATTTTTTTTTTTTTAGTAGAGACGAGGTCTCACTATGTTGCCCAGGTTGGTCTCAAACTCCTGGCCTCAGGCACCCTCCCATCTCCCAAAGCCCTGGGGTTACATGTGTGAGCCACCATGCCCAGCCAACATAAGTACTTCTTAACCACATACTCCTATATCCTTGCTACATTAGTGTAAAAAAACAGAATAAAATTTACATTACCTTATATACTTCACTAAAGCCACCTCTACCAAGTAGATGAAGTAATAAATATCTTTCATTTAATGTTGGGTGATCTTTGAACCTTATGGGTGGGGGGAAAAAACAGACATATTAAAACACACACACAAAAATTCCTTCTACATTGAAGTTCTACTCTCTTATTCTACTCCTAGCTATTTATTTCTCAGTTACTCCACTGCTAATTTCAAATTTCATTCAATATTTCTTTTCATTCTCTACCAGTCTACCTGCACAACTACCACCCATCTTAAAGCTTTGGTGCTCACAAAACTTAACTTTTATAGCTCAATATTCAGGATCAATGACCAATTATAGCACTCTCACAAAGACCTAACAATTACTGCATTGCCAAGAGCTTCATAAAATCCTTTATGTACTCAGCATGAATCACTTCTCTGGAAAAAACAGACTTTTTATTGGGAGTTATAATTAATCAATATTTTACAGTATGGACATATGATTAAACACAATTATAAACTGGCCTTCATCATTAAATTTTACTGTCTTTGGACTTTTGTAAAATAAATTAACCACCAATTTTTAAAAAGATTTTTTAAAATTAAAAAAAAAATCACTCATAGGTAATACTACCACTATTACTGTTTAGTATTTATTGTACTTGCCGTATATAGGCTGAGTATCCCTTATTGAAATACCTGGAACCAGAAGTGTTTCCGATTTTGGATTTTTTTTTTTTTTAATTTTATTTTAGGATACTGCCAACTGAGCGTCCTTAATCTGAAAATCCAAAATCTGAAATGCTCCAATGAGCATTTCCTTTGTGCATGACCTTTGAATGTCATGTCAGTGCTCAAAAATTTTCAGATTTCAGAGCAGTTTACATTTCAGATTTCCAAAATTGGGATGTTCAACTTATGTGTTGTATGCTCTTACCTGTATTAACTCATTCAGTTTTCAACTTACTCTATCAGGTAGGTCTTATAACTATGTCTATTTTATCAATGAAGGTACTGCTGCAAAGAGAAGTTAAGTAACTTGCTTAACGGCTAATAAAAGGCAGGACTTAGCAGAAAATTATGGTTCCAAAATGTACACTTTCAAAAAAAAAAAAAAAAAAACCAATGTTAGCTTTACAATGCTAACACACTGCTTTTTTTGTTTGTTTGTTTTGAGACAGAGACTCGCTCTGGCTCATCTAGGCTCACTGCAGCCGCAACCTCCCGGGTTAAAGCAATTCTTCTGCCTCAGCCTCCCGATTAGTTAGGACTACAGTAGGCATGTGCCACCATGCCCAGCTAATTTTTGTATTTTTAATAAAGACAGGGTTTCACCATATTGGCCAGGCTGGTCTCGAACTCCTGGCCTCGTGATCCCCCTGCCTCGGCCTCCCAAAGTGCTGCGATTACAGGCAGGAGCCAACACGCCCGGCCAAAATACATTGTATTTTTTTTTTTTTCCCAAAATCAATTGACTACAGATTAAGTAATTTAAGCTTTTTCTTGAGAAACTTGTAGATATAAGAAATTTCTGCTTCGTTTCAAGCCACACTGTAAAGCTGTAACAGTTGATTTTATTTTCATCAATGTAAGTCAGATCCACAAAATTTGAAATGTAATTTTCAGAACAGTTAGTCTTAAATTAGTTTTGTACCATATGCTCTATTAGATTTTCTTTTTTAGACAGAGTCTCACTTTTTTTTTTGACAGAGTCTTGCTCTGTTGCCCAGGCTGGAGTGCCGTGGCGCAACCTCCGCCTCTTGGGTTCAAGTGATTCTCCTGCCTCAGCCCTCCCAACTAGCTGGGATTACAGGTGCCCACCACAATGCCCGGCTAGTTTTTTTATTTTTAGTAGAGATGGGGTTTCACCATGTTGGCCAGGCTGGTCTCGAACTCCTAACCTCAAGTGATCCGCCCACCTCAGCCTCCCAAAGTGCTGGGATTACAGGCGTGAGCCACCACACCTGGCCCCTCGCCTTTTTTTTTTTTTTTTTTTTTGAGACAAAGTCTCACTTTATCACTCAGGCTGGAGTGCAATCTAGGCTCACTGCAGGCTCAACATCCCAGGCTCAGGCGATCCTCCCACCTCAGTCTGCCAAGTAGCTGCGACAACAGGTGCATGCCACCATTCCCTGCTAAGTTTTGTATTTTTTGTAGAGACAGGGTTTTTCCACCTTGCTCAGGCTCGTTTTCGACTCCTGGGCTCAAGTAATTTGCTTGCATTGGCCTCCCAAAGTGCAAGGATTACAGGCGTAAGCCAGCACATCTGGCTTTCATTAGAATTTTAATCTGACATAATTTAGGTTATTCCATAACTATATTATTTCTTTCCCTGCACACAATGGAATGATCTGTGTATTTCTGAATTACACACATACATAGACATCACAAGAAGGCCTTTCTAAGCAAGATTTTATTTCACTCAGAAATTGGCCACTTCCTATTCTGATACTTGTATTAACTCATGAAGCTTTAAACTACATGAATAGTCTTAAAGATGAAGTGTAAACAGAAACCTTTCCTCTCTTTTACATCAGCTAAATCCAAGTAGTACCTTGCTTAATTTCTACTTCTACGTCTTGCTCAATTTCTATCTTTTTCATGAAGCTCCCACAAGCCCACAGATATTTTCTTTTCTTTCAATTGCTTCAACATGTACTGTCTATGGCACTCATTCTGACAACCGATTAAGAATACAGACTGTAACTTCTACTTTTCCATTTCTCTCCCAATTCTTGCATAATGTGGGACACATGGCTTACTGAAATACTTTTGGTTGAAATAATTTCTCCTTCACTACTATAACATTAACTTTGGTATTCAAATATTTGTTAAGTGCCTGCCATATGTCAGGCCCTGGTCTAGGTTTTATGGATACAGCAAGAACAAAACCAAGTCCTTGCACTCATGAAGCTTACATTCTAGAGGGAGGAGACAATAACTACAAAATAAATTTATAATTTCAGATAGTGATCAACATTGTGAAAACGTAAAGCAAGGTAACAATACTAAAAGAGGATATGAAGAGGCAGAGATTGGTTTTTTTTTTTTTTTTTTTTTTTTTTTTTTTTTAAGAAATGGGGGTCTCACTATGTTGACGAGGCTGGTTTTGAACTCCTGGCCAAAGCAATCCTCCTACCTTAGCCTCCTGAGTAGCTAGAACTACAGGTGAGCAACACTGGGCCTGGCTAGGGACTACTATTTTAAATACGGTGGTCTAAGAATGGCCTTTCTAAAGAACATTTGGAGTGAGATAAGTAATTAAGCCAATTAGGTGTTTAGAGGAGGAACATCCAGGCGGAGGAAATGGTAAGCACAAAAGCGCACTGAGATGGGAATGCCCTTGACATGTTTAAGAGAAGTGAGGACAGTTAGGTGGCCCGGGACCAGATCATAAAAGGCCTTCCAAGCCATGGGAACGACTTTGGATCTTTTCTAAGTACGATGAGACAACCCAAGAAGGAAATATTGTGTTTACGCTCTCTACGGGGCGGGGAGGGGAGGAGGAGTTTTAATAATATAAAACTGTGAAATGCAAATAATGACTTACTGTGAATTATCTTCATTGTTTATTCTTTTCAGCTCACGTATGTGAAGATTTCTGACTCTTTCCAAACGTTCAAGTTCTGCCTGGATTTCTGCCTCTTCCTGAAAATGAAGAGAGGGGACTATAACAAGCTCAATTTATTTGCAATATAAAAAAGATATTTTTACCCATGCATCAATTTTTTACAGTGATGGGAAGAATAGTATATTATAGAGTTAAAAGACCAAAGTGCTCTTTTCAATGCCCAAAAGATGGAATGAGATAAGGCAAAAATCTATTTCAAGAAAACATCCTCCACATGAAAATCTATACCTAATCAGATGCTGGGTTGTATTCTGTACTACAAGAAATCTGTTTTTATAATGTGTATACTGTAAGGTAGTTGAAAACTGACATAACATAAAATGAGCTATTTCTAGTCCATGCAAATTTTAATTTAAGAAGGAATAATTTACTAGTAGAAAACAAATAAAATGAAAATATTTTATAATAGTTAAAAGAGGAAGAAAGAAAAAATCAGAATGATTCTTCCTACACCTTACAGCATTTGGAGTACAAATACATACATACACACACACACACACACACACTGACCACTCACTTGGATCTCACTGCAATCCTAAAGAGATATTACAACAAAAAATTTATAGATTGCTGTAGCAGACCCTAAGGTATCAGAGCAGAAGTAAATAAATCTTAAAGAAATTTAATAATCAATATAAATATTGTGACAAATACATTTTTGTCTTAAAATACACAACTTTTAGACTAGCCACCAAAACAAGTACATATATCACTCATGTCATTCATTCATTCACACACACACACACACACACACACACACACACACACACCCCTTTGTCAATACAAATTTGAATACTACTATAAAAATGGGTAAGACTAGAGCTGGGTGCACTGGCTCACACCTGTAATCCTAGCACTTTGGACTTTGGGAGGCCAAGGCGGGCGGATCACCTGAGGTCGGGAGTGCGAGACCAGCCTGACCAACATGGAGAAACCCCGTCTCTACTAAAAATACAAAATTAGCCAGGCATGGTGGCACATGCCTGTAATCCCAGCTGCTCGGGAGGCTGAGGCAGGAGAATTGCTTGAACCTGGGAGGCGGAGGTTGCAGTGAGCTGAGATCACACCATTGCACTTCAGCCTGGGCAACAAGAGGGAAACTCCATCCCCACTCTCCACCCCCCACCACTGGCCAGCAAAAAAAAAAAAAAAAAAAAAAAAGGATAAGCCTGTGCCAGGTTTCAGTGAAAATTTCTAGGCCAATTTCTTTCTTCACTCTGTCACCCAGCTGGAGCGCAGTGGCATGATCACAGCGCACCTTAGCCTTGACCTCCCAGGCTCAAGCAATCCTCCTGCCTCAGCCTCCCAAGTAGTTAGGACCACAGGCATGCACCACCACACCATTTTTTTTTTTTTTTTAGAGATGGGGTCTCACTATGTTGCCCAGGCTAGGGAACTCCTGAGTTCAAGGGATCCTCCTGTTTCAGCCTCCCAAAGTGTTGGGATTACAGGTGTGAGCCACCATGCCCAGCTTAGAATATTTTTAGTACATAATTTTGAAGTAAAGAAATACAGATCACCTTGGCATAATGTATACCCACTAGAATCGTAAATCTAGACCACATGGAACAGAAGTTTTTTCTGAATAATGCATTTAAATATTTCATCAGCTCCTTTTTCTTTTAGTAATTTATCTTTTGATATAAAAAATTCTTTACCTCAAAATATAACTCTGAAATTTACTTTGAAAATATAAATATTATCATTTCATTCAAAGACAGATAGTAGAGGTATACAGCTTATTACAACGGTACCTAAGACAGAAATTCAGAGGAATATTTTAAGCATTAAGAGGAAAAAACAAATTATATCTCTATCTTAAGGTTACTTTTATTATTTTAAAATGAAATTCAACCACTACTTGTTGCAGAGACATTTAATGCACATTTGATATTACATGGCAAACAGAACATTTCAAAATAAATTCAAACGAAGATAAATCTTTCTAGAATTATTGGGAGATTTTCTAAAATAGGTACACTACATAGATTGTCTTAATTTAACTGAAATTTCCTCATTAATAGCTTCAGTCACATATATTTTTAATTTTAATTTTAAAAAATGATATCTTAGGAGATTCAATAAAGTTTCATTATAAAAACAGGAAGTAAATTTTAAAGCTTTGAGACAAAAAACTCAAAACATGGCTTAGTTATCATAGTTTAGCCATCTAAAATAGATAAGAAACTGGCCATATAGGTTTATCCAGGAGTATGAAAGAATTTAATTTACACTAGAAATCTAGAATCTAGACTCAGTTCTAATCTAGACTAGAATCTAGAAAGCAACGACTTTTCCCCTGCATATTACTAACATTTGCTGCTCAAGAACTTAATTTGACTGTCATACATGTAGGAAGCTACTCAACATTTGGTAGGCTGGTGAAAGTTTAAATAATCTGATAAAATTGTGAAAAGCCTATTAGAATAAATACTTGTTTTAACCTTTATTTGAAATTGTGGCATGGGGAGACTATCTCAATAGTGAATTTATAAAAGCTAAATTTTATTGAGTCATAAATGTATGTTACAAGATTCAAATAGGTTGCTGAGGAACAAAATTACATTTGTTTTATAACCTTCAGATGTCTATACAATGGTAGTAATCAATATTACAAAATAAATACTTGTTAAAGTAAAATGTATGTTTGTATCAGCAAATTAAAGCAAGCTTTTTTTTTTTTTTTGCCTCTAATAATAAGACAAATACGTCCCATAAAAATCTTACAAAATAAAAGCACAAGCAAGTTTTATTCCATTTGAATTGTTAAGTTTACTGGAAGAAAAACAAAATGTCAGTAGCACTAGAGAAAGAAAAAAAGATGGATTCTGGGTATTTAGAAGGAAATGTCAAGGGAAGAAACTATGTTTTATATAGATAGATATAAACCCACCATACTCAGTGAAATATATTTGTCTTTCATCTTGTAACTTAGTATATCGCAATATCTTAGACTTCAAGCAAACTGACACACTTCTGGGGGAAAGGTAACTCTGCTACTCTAAAAATTCCACTAAGAAAAAGTACATATATTGTGATGGGCTGAATGTCTGTGTTCCCCCAAAATTCATGTATTGAAGCCCTTATTCCCTAACAGAGCAGCATTTGAAGATGAGGCCTTTGGGAGGTACTCAGGGTTGGATTAGGTTATGGGGCCTTCATGATGGGATTAGTGGCCTTATGAGAAGAAAGGTCCCCCCACCCCCATCCAAGGAGCACAGAGAAAAGGCCATGTGAGGACAAAGTGAGAGGGTGGCTATCTGCAAGCCAGCAAGAGAGCCCTTACCCAAAACCAAACTCTGCCTGATCTTGTCATGGACTTCTAGAACAAATTTCTGTTGTTTAGGTGCCCAGTCTGGTATTTTGTTATGGCCAACACACATACTTGTAGGTAAATGCTAGGGCAGTACTACCTAGCACCTTGTCCTCAGAGAATGGGGCAAGGCCCAGTTTTGGTTTGGCCCAGGGTACAATAGTTTGAACAACTAACTTATCTTTGCTACAGATCATTTCCAAAGATCTATACAGTAGCCTACATTCTCCTTGCCTGAGACTGACATTAACCTCTGGGCCATCCTCAGAATTACTCTTTTTCCAAGGGTTCAGGAGAAGACAGGATTAACTAGGCTTACAATTGATCTGAATTCATCACAGAATAGAATCCTCAAACTCATAGCAAAACTAGGCCAGATGAGTAGACTGAAAGGAGACAATCCAATCAGCTAAGTTGTGCTTAGTAAGAACACCAAGTTTCAGTCCTGAATTCATACACTAGTTGAGCAGTTAACGAAAGCAGAGAAAATCTAGAAGAAACAAAGAGACAAATAGCATCTCCAGAAATGAACTGGTCTCTGTAGGCTATTACAATGAAGAGACATAAATAAGAACAGAGTGTATTAAAGAGAGAGGTAGGTTTGGCAATTAAATACACAATAAAAGGACATGGCTCTTTTCTGTTTAAACAAAAAATACAATGGAAAATTTAACAATACATACTATAGCTATTTTAACAGTATTTTAAAATAAAATCTAATACTCTCACATAAAAAGCCAAGTCAGACAGGTATACAACAGATCTCAACACTGTCTCATTGTTTAAGTAATCTGCAAAAAACACTACCTTCTAACAATTAAAATTAAAAAATAAATGTGTACGGATAAATCCCACAGCAACTTCACTAGAAGACTTTGTCCCTCACCAGATCTTCAGCATAGAAATGCTTTCTATTTGTAATCAAAGTCTCTTATGGCAACTTAATATTCCTCTGGCTCAAGTCTATAAGCCAAATGTAGGCTGCAGCAATGCAGAATTTCTGTACAATTCCAGGTTAAAAATGATAGGTGGTTCCTATGTGAGGGAGATGTTTTTAAAAAAGAAAAGAAAATGGCAGATGAATCTGGAGTATTTTGGAACATTTCTCATAATGGCATTTTTTTTCAAAAGGCAATTATTAAAAAGTGAAATATGGTAGGCATTAAAACTATAAGGCTTAAAAAGTTATAAAACACATTTTTATATGTAAAGCCAATACATTTCCTGAAAAAATTAAACTTGCTAGTTTAAAGTTATTTAGCAAATCCTGAATACATGTTACATATTCTCTCTACCAAAAAACTCAATTTCTAAGAACTTCTTTCTCATAAAGCCAAGATAAAATAGGAAGTATATTGTTGTATTATTCTCAGCGTGCCTATAACCTATGGGAGTTGGTAGAAGAATATAGCTTGGAACAGTCTAGTCACCATAACAACACTACTTGATTAAGAAAATCAGTTCAGAATGAGGTTTTAACACCAGCTAGGTGCGGTGGCTCACGCTTGTAATCCCGGCACTTTGGAAAACCGAGGCTGGTGGATCACCTGAGGTCATGAGTTCAAGACCAGCCTGGCCAACATGGCGAAACCCTTTCACTACTAAAAATACAAAGATTAGCTGGACGTGATGGCGCTTGCCTGCAACCCCAGCTACTCGGGAGGATGAGGCACATGAATCACTATAACCCAGGAGACCAAGGTTGCAGTGAGCCAAGATTACATCACTGCACTCCAGCCAGCCTGGATGACAGAGTGAGACTCCGTCTCAGAAAAAAAAAACAAAAACAAAAACACAATTTAACACCAAATTTACTTTAGTAATGTGAACAATATTAATCCCTTAAAAGTTAACATCTCTAAGTCCTAAAAAAATTAAATTTTAATTTCACAAACTATTTATAATGCCATTCTAAAAGTTTACCACCAAGAAAGCAAAAGGTGAGATTAACAAAAGGCACTATTAAAATCTAATTAAGGGCCAGGTGCAGTGGTTCATGCTTATAATCCCAGCACTTCAGGAGGCCGAGGTGGGCGGCTCACGAGGTCAGGAGTTTGAGACCAGCCTGGCCAACATAGTGAAACCGCATCTCTAGTAAAAATATATAAATCAGCCGGGCATGGTGGCAGGAGCCTGTAGTCCCAGGTACTTGGAAGGCTGAGGCAGGAGAATCGCTTGAACCCAGGAGTTGGAGGTTGCAGTGAGCCCAGATTGCGCCACTGCACTCCAGCCTTGGTGACACAGCGAGACTGATTTAAAAAAAAAAAAAAAAAAAAGCTAATTAAAAACAAAGGGCAGTGCAAAAAAAACAATTGAGAAAATTAGCAATTTATTTCGAATTTATCCTTATTATGTCACCATATTATATGCTTTCCCATATCCTAAATATGAATGTGTGAGATACGAACCAATAAAAGTAAAAGCCAGCCAACCAACCAACCAATCAAAATAACCACCTAGACAAAGCAGGTCTGAATTTTGAAACTATTGCACCATAATCATATTTTTGTTTGAGAATAATTGTGTAGACTGGGGAGAAGGGTAGGAGAATGAGAAAAGACAAAGATCATTAAATACGGCTGGGCGCGGTGGCTCAAGCCTGTAATCCCAGCACTTTGGGAGGCCGAGACGGGCGGATCACGAGGCCAGGAGATCGAGAGACGATCCCGGCTAACACAGTGAAACCCCGTCTCTACTAAAAAATACAAAAAAACTAGCCGGGCGAGGTGGCGGGCGCCTGTAGTCCCAGCTACTCGGGAGGCTGAGGCAGGAGAACCGCGTAAACCCGGGAGGCGGAGCTTGCAGTGAGCTGAGATCCGGCCACTGCACTCCAGCCTGGGTGACAGAGCAAGACTCCGTCTCAAAAAAAAAAAAAAAAAAAAAAGATCATTAAATACTGGCGGCTTTCTTTCCTAATTATATAAGTGTTCCCTCCACTCCCATCCCCAATCACTAAAGTGGCTTATTACTGATGAGAGCATACTGTATCACCTCAGGTGTGTTCAACTAGCTTAGAAAATTAGTACCTTTACTCAATGTTTTGCTCTCTACACACTTCATTTCCTGTTTTTCTGGGTGTGTGTGGAGGGGGTAATGGTTTATTCTCCCTTCAAATGCATAAATATGTACATTAATACCCATAACTTGGAATGACTGTTAAAATAGGCAGGTTTTAATTCTGTCAGTTCCTCTATTATAACAAAACAAAACAAAAACTACCTCCCCAGCATCAAATAAATGTTTAAGAATTCAACTGATTGGCAAAATTTAAATATCTAGCACACTTGTCTTAAAAATATTTACAGCTGCTGTATTATAGGAGTGAAATTCTGTAATGTTCCACACTAACCAAGGGGCTGACACCAAGCCTGAGCACACACTGGTGCGATGCCTTCATGTAGTGTACTGCAGTCCTTCTTCCAGTTTTCGTTTCTGCTTCCCCGCCTCGACTTTTTTTTTTTTTTTTTTTTTTTTTGGTAGAGACAAGATTTCCAACTCCTGGGCTGAAGCGCTCCTCTGGCCTCTGCCTCCCAAAGTGCTGGGATTACAGGCATGAGCCACCACGCCTGGCTCTGCTTCCTTTTAAACCTAGTCTTCTACAGACTCATAATGCATATGGCATGGATTTACAGTTATGATTGGGAAGGGCTGGTAGCCAAGCAACTGTTTTCTCTTTTTTGTGAAAGTTATCTCTGAACTGAATTTACAGATCTGAATTACAAACCCTGCTGATGGCTAACATGATTTCTAAGATTCTTTCAAAAATGTTTTAAATTCCATTGCCTGTATAACAACAGGATTAATACTAAACACTGTGGGTCAGGCACGGTGACTCATGCCTGTAATCCCAACACTTTGGGAGGCTGAGGCGGGCAGATCACAAGGTCAGGAGTTCCAGACCAGCCTGACCAACATGGTGAAACCTCATCTCTACTAAAAAATACACATAAAAATTAGCCAGGCATGATAGCGCACACCTGTAATCCCAGCTATTCAGGAGGCTGAAGCAGGAGAATCGCTTGAAACTGGGAGGTGGAGGTTGCAGTAAGCCAAGATTGTGCCACCGCACTCCAGCCTGGGCGAAAACACACACACACACACACACACACACACACACACACACACACACACACACAAAGGGGAAGTAAAACACCTTTTACCTCTACATTTTCATTTTGGTAGCTGAACATTATCTACTACCAAGTTAAGGTTGTGTGATTATAAATAGGGAAAAATAGAGCCAGGATAGTTTGTAGGTCCAAATGTGAGTAAGAGATAAGAACGTAAACACTAATGAGTTTTCCCATCTACAGCTATTTAATGTTCTCTCACCACAGTCATCTTTTTAGGACAACTACTCATTTTTAAATGGAAAATAGTAGTAAGGACAAATTGTAAAGTTAGAATTCCAGCACTCTTCTTGGCACCTTTCTTGCACACGCGCGCACACACACCCACCCCCCAAGAAATCAGGAATCTTTCAACATTCTTCATGGGCTTAATCACGACTTTTTCTAGTATAGTGTACTTTTCCCAGAATTCCACTGAAAACTGCCTACACAAGCAGCATCCTGTGTCAGGTTCTACGGAAACATCATGTACAATGTAGTTGGCTTTAACTGAGAGAATTCCTAGAAGATTTCTTCCAGTCATGGCTATAAATATAAAGATGAACAATAGGTTTAAAGATTAAGCCCTCTAGCATTATACTGCTCATTATTTTCATTCAAACCTAAAGTGACAAAAAATGTCACATATGCAAACTTATTCTTTGTGGTCATACTAAGGGTTTGATAAGTCAGATGACAATGGTGTTCTAGAAAGAAAGACCAATGGGGACACCAAACTTCAAGAATATTTGGGGGTCAATTCACCTAAAGCCAACGCCCTGTATTCTCCACTGTTCAAAAGGCTTGTAGACAATCCATTGTCTTCCATTTCAACTAGTTGCATGGTCCACTGTGAAGGAGTGAGAAAAGAGCTGTGTACTTGTTCTTGACCTGTAAAGATTTCATCATGGAAGATTAATACTGATGCTGCTGCTGCCTGTTACTGGTTGTTTCTCTTTGCAGGTGCCAATATCGATCAGAGAACAGGATTTCAGTGGCAGAGTTGTTGCTATACTGTTATCTCTTCAGAACGGAGGCACAAGGAGAGATGAATGCCACATCGCAAGGAGCAAAGGAGAGAGAGAGAAAGAAATGGTGTCAGGTGGCATGTTGGATGTGATTTTTGTTTTAGTAGAGATTGAGATGACTGTAAATTGTTTAGCTGATTCCTTCGGTCTGCAAAGATACATTTGTGTTGGTGCTGATGATTCTTGACTAATCCTGTTTCAATTACAAATTGGTTATGTTTTTCAAATAAAACTCTGGCACTTATATTCAGGGCTCATAAGTCAAATGCACTCACACACACACACATACCAAAACACACACATTAAAGCCAATCCCTACTACACTATTTAATACTCCATACTGAGATGTCACACTTTCTAAACACATTCTCTCCAACTAATCAAATATTTAAAATCAAGAAGACAAAAAAATTTGAAGACAAGAAAATAAAGAGTAACATACCCACATGTTGTTCATATCACAAACTTGAGCTGCAGTAGTCTCAAGACATAGTTACTGAACCTAATAACTTTCAAAATTCTCATTTACTCATCAGTCTGGGGTATTATGACTAGTAACTTGTATCTTTTTAAAAATATGGACATTTCAAGGAATTTAATTTTGCAGGGATTGTATTTTATTTTTAGTTTTATGTGTTAATTTAGTGACAATCCTTGAAAGCATATCCGTACCTTTTTCTTCAACTCCAGAATAAAGATCTGACTGTATAATCAACCTAGCAGAGCTTCTGAATCACAAAGATAAATTGTTTCCCCATAATTTTATCAGAGACAGATATCAAAACCTGATCAACTATAAGAGCCAGCAGGTTTTTGGTTGGTTTCCTTGAACCCACAACTCCACATGGGCACAGGTAGATAAAATAGGATCATTAGAAGCTTTGCCTCAAATTAACAACTTTTTAAAGATAGGAAATTACTCTCTTCGCAACTACAAGCTTTTATTAATAACTAGGGAAGTCTGTATATAATTAATGATAACTAAAAAAGTTACTTGTTCCTTCTGAAATACTTTCAGGAATAATTTGTATAGTCTCCATATATTTTATTATACAGTTCTATTCTAAAAATTCCTTAAGATATATTTTAAAATTATTTGAGTTTTTATTAAAAAATGTTTTTTTTAAAAGGTCTTTGTTGACTGACCTTTAAAAATAAATTGAGTGAAAATCAATATATTAACTTAGTTAATAACAAAGAAATATTGTAGTTCATACAATGGTCACTAACATAATGCCCAAGGAAGAAAATATGTGAAAGAGAATGAAAAAGAATGTGTATGAAAAATAATTAACTTAAAACTGTTCTCCTTTATCTGTAATGAAAATGAAATAGTATGTTCACCCCCCAATACATCAAAAAAAAAACTTAGGGAAAAGCAAACAGTCCAGTACTTAACAGAGATGCAAGGAAAGCCACAATGAATTAATTTTTCTGAATACAATGAATCAACTTACTATTAGTCTACAACAAAATAATTCTAGGAATTAATCACATGGGTACAGTATTGAAATAGGACTGGGAATGGTTCAAGTTTTGGCTTTGTCACTCACTGGTGGTATTACTCCAGAGGAAGTATATATAGATCTGGGCATTCAAAAAGGTGTAATTAATGTTCACTCAAAAATGGTTAAAGCTTCAAAGTCTATAAAAAGTAATATGTAATTCCATTAAAATGGGAATTTGAATTATGCCTATGTCAGGCAGAGTATGGCAGTAAGTCACTTAATAAATGGGTGAGCAACGACTGCATAAACTGGGAACAACTAAAACAATAAATATTAGATAAAAGAATTCTTGATACAGTTGAGGGGAAAAAAAAGTGATGCTCCACAGTGATTTCCCTAATCTCAGAAGAGAAAAATTAATAAGCCCGTAAGTTAGTTTACATTTACTTTTTGGTAGTAACTAGCAACACCTATTTATTTTAGCCAAGTACTTACTTTTGGAGGTTTCTGCCTGACTCTCATTCCTTACTCTATCACACTTTGGATAACAGACTAAGGCTATGTTTGGATTTATTATTTTTCTAACCCTGAAGAACAGTATAAAATATGAACTAAACTTTGTGATTTATTCAAAGGTAAACATACTTTTTCATATTTTAGTTTAGCTTTTCAATTATAGTGATTATCATTATGAAACACAATGCATGTCATAAATTATCCACTTCAAGAAAAAGTAAACAGGCCTGTCTATTCTCATATGTCCATATGCCATGGGTTTCCCCCATGAACTTTCGTCCTTCAGTGCTAAGAAAGTTAGTCTAATAATTAATTCTGCTTAATGTTAAGAATTTATTGAAGGGACAAAGAGCAAGAGAGTCACCTGTGCTAATGCAAAAGTATGCCAGGCTCCAAATCTAAACCACAAACTGACTGGTTATATTTCCTGTGCAGGATACAAGGGGCATCAAATATTCAGATCCAGCCTATGGTAGAAGCTGTATACTTACAAGTTGGAGTACAGTTCATGTCTGCTTAATAAACCCAGAAGCTGATAAGACAGAAGTGATAATATCTTTTCTTTTGACTCAAGCCTGTCCTGTGTGTGTTAAAAGTCTGTTTAATCTTTTTTAGAAAACAGAATGACCTTTTTTCCCACTGTGCTTCAGAATACCAAATAACTTATTTGTATACATGTAACATTGCTTATTATTTTTTAATTGTATAACTCAAAAATTAATACTCAGTTCTAAGCAGGCAACTGCTATTTATGCTCTAAGGTGACATTACTTGCTTAATTTTGTTCCCTGTATGTACTACTGGCCACTTTCTTTATAATACACTCATTCTTCTCACCCAAAATAGTCTCTCAGAAGAAAATCTGGGTATTCATGACATGAGAGTATGTTTCAGCATTATTGTTAATCCATTTCCCCAAAATATTCCATGATGAAGGTCAAAGAAAAGAAAATTTATGTTGTAAATTAGTTAAAAAGAAGATAAAGTTAGAAATCTAAGACTGCTCAGTAAATCTGATAAAAGCTAGAAAAAAAAAGCAGGAAAAAGATTATGGAAGGGATAGTTATAGGAAAGAGTAAGTAAATACGAAAAATATAGAAGTCAAACACTGGGAAAGAGGAGAATACGAAGGTTAGAAGGTTTAGTGTTCTACAACATTTTACAAATGTCTATATAATATTTGGACACTAAGTATACCTTACGTTAGAAAAGTGTTTTTCACAGAAACCAGTGTTTTCAAAGTACCAGGAAAGCTTTAAAACCAATCAACCAAAAACAAAAACAAACCCTCCTTTGAAGCCTTTTCAAAGTGTACTTTTTGTAATACAAATAGCTAATTCTGAATTTAACTGCTTTACAATTTCAGATTTTATAACAGATTTTCATAAAATAAGGTGCACATGTAAAATGTCATCATTTAGAAAGAGTAATCTGAAATTTGGTATTACATGTGAAAATAATAACCCTTCAGTAAAACTCTCAAGTACATCTTGGAATCACTAAGTATTCCTTTATCACCACAGGCTGGTTAGAAAATAACTGATAAATCTTTACATGAGACATCAAGCATAGGCCCTTATGAACTCATTATAAAAACAGTTTAGGTGGGCACACAGATACTTATGACTCATCCTGTACTAAAAATTCCCTTTTCCCTTCTATAGTTCCTTTACATGGTTCTATCATTATCATAGAACGATTACGATAGTTCTATAGCTCCATCTATTATAGAGAATAGACTGAAGTTGTCAACTAAGTCTCAAAGAGCAGGAAAAGCAGTCAATAATTGCAATAGAACAAAATAGAACTACTTAAAAAACAAAAAGACCAAAATAAATCATTTTTGAATTCACTGTTCAAGTAGTTTAGGTTGAAGCTTTCTGGGCAGTTGGCCTAGACAGATATAGCATATTAAACGATACTAATGCAAATTATATATAATAATTTTCTATTCCCTATAATTAAATGGTAGGAGTCCCCAGCATATTAATAACATTTCCAAAACAAATTAGTATGCAGTGTAATAGTAGCTGCTATCAGAATGGGTTTCTCTGTCCTACCTCACCCGATCCCATGGAGACAACTTCACAGATACTATCTCCACTCATTCAATTTTACCTATAATTCAGCCTATTTAAAAAATTTAAAGAACCTGACAAGCAGAAAGCACAAAAAATTGGGTCAAAGAAATAGAATTTTATGTCTGTCGGTAACTTCATTTTGAGGGAAAAAAACCTACTCTGTTATTACTACTTCTCTGAAATCATTTGAACTAAAATTAAGACCTGTAAAAACAATAAACTGATTACAATTTCAGAGTTTACAAACAAGTAGAAAGATATACATTATTTCAAAGTTTGCAACAGTAACACATAGAAACGTGTTTTCTCAGTTTTATCCCTTTATACTATTACTAAGTGCTTTTTCCTATGTACACCTTCTAATCGAAACATCACACATGCAACAAATTAAAAGATAAGCCGAAGAAATAAGTTTGCTATTTATTTACAATTGCTATTTCATTATGAAATTAACATAATACAGAATTTTAGATTTCCTCTTTAAAATGAAGTATTTTTTACCAAAAGGTAGTATTTAAATAGAGTACTCTGAAGACTTTGGAGGTCTGTCCAAGAATTATTCCTCCACTACAAGGACATGGTATATCATCATCTCAAGATTTTTAAGTTGACACAGATAAAGGAATGTTATTTTAATATACTCAACATAAAAATGTAATTTTGGCCGGGCGTGACAGCTCATGCCTGTAATCCCAGCACTTTGGGAGGCCAAGGCGGGTGTATCACATGAAGTCAGGAGTTTGAGACCAGCCTGGCCAACACAACGAAACCCTCACTCTACTGAAGATACAAAAATTAGCCAGGTGTGGTGGCACATGCCTGTAATTCCAGCTACTCAGTAGGCTGAAGCATGAAAATTGCTTGAACCAGGGAGGTGGAGGTTGCACTGAGCTTAGATTGTGCCACTGTACTCCAGACTGACAGCGAGACTGTTTCAAAGAACAAAAATAATAATAAATAAAATAAAGTAACTTTAATGCATCTCTTTTTAATCTGAAATTTTTAATTTGAAATCTTACTCTCTTAAATTTTGGCTTTTAATATAACACAACTTCCCACAAATTCTGGTAGCAAATTGAACTAAAAATGCAGCATATGTTTCACATACCTTTTTGAGATGTCCTAGTCTAAGTTTGAAAATTTCTTCCTGTTCATGATATTCTGCCAAAGTCAACCTGTCAAAAATGAAATTTTAATTCTACATATTGAGATTAATACTTAGTTTATTAACAACTAGCAAAATATAAAAATCAAATGGAAATACTAAAATGTGGACAACTTTAAGCCCAAAATGTATGAGACAAAAATCCTTTGAGATATTCTTCAGAATATATTTAATACTTTTAGATGAAACAGTTAACTAATTCTACAATGATTTAATGAGTACCATTTATCAAGTGATGTTCTAGAATTTATATCCTAAGGATACAGTGAAAAACAAGACAATTTCTCCTTACATATTAGTATGAGCTTACACTCTGGAGGTAAGCAAGTATTAAAAAAACCCATGTGATGAAATAAATAAGTTTAAGTAACAGTAAGTGTCATGAAGAAAGCAAAAAAGGATGGTATGGTAATGACTAATCGCATTACGTTAATTTGGACTGGGTGTTAGAGAGGTGACCTTCATCTAAATACAAAAAGACAACCACAAGAGGACTCTGGGGAGTATATTCTAGACATGAGTTATAGAAAGTTTAAAACTCTAAGATGAAAATAGTCTTGGCATATAAATAGAAGAGAAAAAATGGGAGTAAATTAGATGTAGTCAAAAAGGTTGTGAGTAGTAGGAGAAGCAACCTGGGGAGACATACTATGTATAGATTTGTAGGCAAAGTAAAGAATTTCAGTTTTACTCTAAGAGTAATGGGAAATCACTGCAAAGGGAGTCAGTTCAGTTTGGGCAGTTCTTAAAAAGAGGAAAAAAACAAAGACATTTTTCCTTTCCCTGCTTCAGTGTGTTGGGAGTAAATAGGAAAGATTTAAAAACTGCTAAAACTTTAGTCAAAGTACTAAATTCTGGCCAGGTGCAGTGGCTCACACCTATAATCCTAGCACTCTGGGAGGCTGAGGCAGGTGGATCACTGGAGCCCAGGAATTCCAGACCAGCTTGGGCAACATAGCAAAACCCGGTCTCAATCTCCCCTCACCCCCAAAAAAGCACTATATTCTTATACGCCAAATATAGAGATAGGGTCTTGCTTTGCTGTCCAGGTTGAATTTGAACTCCTGGGCTCAGGTGACTCTCCTGCCTCAGTGTCCCAAGTAGCTGGGAGTACAGGTGTACACCACCATGCCTACCTACTTCAAAATCTTAATAAAAATAGATACAGGACTTTAAGTCTTCAAAGTGCTTCATGGTTATCTTATTATCTCAAATATTCTTACCTAACTTTGAAAAATAATCAGTTTAATATATGCAGAACCATAATACGAACTTATTAGGGTCTCGCTCTGTTGCCCAGGCTGGAGTGCAGAAACCATGATCTCAGCTCACTGTACCTCCACCTCCCAAATTCAAGCAATTCTCCCACCTCAGCTTCCAGAGTAGCTGGGACTACAGGCATATGCCACCATGCCTAGCTAAGTTTTATATTTTTAGTAGAGATGGAGTTTTGTCATGTTGGCCAGGCTGGTCTTGAATGCCTGGCTTCAAGTGATCCACCCACCTCAGCCTCCCAAAGTGCTGGGATTACAAGTGTGAGCCACCACAACCGGCCCATACCCCAACTTGTAAAGAATAGCTCTAATCTATCATATTCAAGCCCTTGTTTAATTTACTTATGTGTTCTGAGGTTATTTCATTAAGCTCCTAACTCAGGTGTGATCTGTTTGGTTTCAGTCCCTCAGCAACATTTAGCATAAATGCTGTTTCCCTTTAGCTAGATGCTAATTATATTTACTAATTCTAAAAAAGGAGTATTCAAAGGAAATAAACAAAAACAAGAAATTCGGTTAGTATTCCACTCGCAACATCTTAAGAGCCAAAAAAAATTAAAATTTTAAATTAAATCTCTCTACCCAGTTTTAGGGTGACACAACTACTGGATTTTATTACACTGAATATAGCAATAGTTGATAGATGCAGCAGTTGCTTATAGTAAATTTAGAGAATTAAATGCTGGAGTGTGAAAGTAGATGAAGTGAGAGAGGGAGGAGGAGGAATGTGATACTAAAGAAAATGAGGTTGAAAACTAAAATGTATAATATCTCAACTAATCTAGAAAAGAAAAGATGTAGGAATGTTGGCAAAAAGCTTCTGGATATGGGTATAGGTTTACGCCACTAGACGAAGTTTCCCTGTATAACAGGATCATAAATTCATATTCTTAAAGTATGGTTTTAGGTCCACTAGTAGGTCATAGGATGGGCTCATAACTAATTTTTAAAAGATATTTAAATTTGTTTTGTTTCTATATAGAAATTCTATACTAAGATTTTTACTGAATTACAAAACAGCTAAAATTTGGCATATCTTAAACCAAAATTAGTACATGACTTGAGTTACTTGAAATTTTTGTCCTACCAAGAGGTCTGGCTATCAGATATAACTGCAAAGTTCCTACACATGCACATGGCTACACTTTGTGCAATTTGAGAGAAATGGTATTTTCTTGTTGTGTGTTGTTACACTACTCACTTTCCAGGGCAGTGATTCTTACCATTTTACAATCACAGAGATCTTAAAAGACAAAACAAAACAAAAACAAAACAAAACAAAAATCTGAAGGAAGTTATAAATACTCTTCCCAGAAAATTTTACATATATATAATTTTGGGATTCACAAATCTCAGTAAGAGTTCCTCTGCCAGCGTCTTGTCTTGCCAATTAGAATGCAAACCCCCAAATGACAAAAGAGCCATTTCTTACATTTTCTCTCCATCTCCTACTAGGAAGTAGTAGGGATTATTAATATCTGACACATTGCAGCTTCTTCGATAATCTCTGTCCATTTGTATTAATAAAAAACACTTTTAAAGAAATCTACGTATTTAGATAAAAGAAATTGGGAACAATCTTCTTTAAAGAAACAGGATTTTAGACACAGAATGAAAAGAGCTAAGCTAGGATAATGTTCACATCAGTGGCTTTTAATTATCAATACTTTTATGTGTGTAAGATGCTTTTAAAAAAACCTGCCCTCTCAAACAATTCAGTCGGTTAAATTACTTAGCAAATCTTTTATTCATAGATAAAGCAAAGATATAGTCCATCTCTTCCCATAGACTCACATCTGATGAGTTAAATTATTAATATTTTTATTATACACACACAAAAATATTTTTATTATGCACACATAACAATGTAATATTTTTATTATGCACACATAATATTTTAAAAGTTAACAAATTTAAACCCCAAACATAGGACTTGACTCCTGATAATCTTCCATACTAAGTCTGAGTAAATGAAAAATTTTTAAAGTGTTCTAAAAGAGTTCAACAGAAACGTGGGGTGACAGTATTTTAAAAAGTTAGTAGAAATACCAAAAAAACAGGGAATACTCATTTTAAACAAATTTGGTGTTAAATGTCTTAAAGACATTCTGTTTAAGCAAAGAATTAACCTGAAGCCTCAAAAAACACAAGCTATGGTAAACAGACTGTTAGAGGCACTTAAACAAAAATTAGCCAGATGTGGTGGTGCACACCTCTAGTCCCAGCTACTCAGGAGGCTGAGGCATAAGAATCACTTCAACCTGGGAGGCAGAGGTTGCAGTGAGCTGAGATTGTGTCACTGCACTCCAGCCTGGGCAACAGAGCAAGAAAAGAAAACAACAACAACAAAAAACCCAAGAAAACTAACATCATAGTTAATGGTGAAAATGGAAAGATTTTCTCCTAATATCAGGAAAAAGACAAGGACATCTACTTCCATCACTGGTATTCAATATTGCACTGGAAGTCCTACCGGAGCAGTCAGTAAGGAGAAGAAATAAAACACATCTAAATTGCAAGCTAAGAAATAAAACTGTATTTGCAGATGACATGCCTTTATATTTAGAAAATCCCCAGAAAATGCACAAGAAAAAAATCACTAGAACAATAAATAAATTTGACAAAGCGGCAGGATAGGAGAGCAATACACAAAAATCAGTTACTTCTATATACCAGCAATGAACAACCTGAAAAGGATATTAAGGAAGCTATTACATTTACAATAGCATCCAAAAGAATATAATACCTAAGAATCAATTTAACCCAGGAGGTGAGAGACTTGCCTACTAAAAACTACAAAATATTGCTAAGGATTTCAAAAAGAGCTAATTAGATGAAAAGATATCCTATGTCCACAGATTGGAGACTTCCAAAAAGTATGACTGCCATAAGAATACACATATATACCTATGAAACAGATTTGAATTCAGAAACAAACCCAAAAATCTATGGCCAGTTGATTTCTGACAAGGGTACCAAGACCATTCAATGAGGAAAGAATAATCTCATCAACAAAAAATGGGGGGACAACTAGAGAACCACATGCAAAATAATGGAGTAGGACCCCTACTTCACTCTGTGTACAAAAATTAACTGAAAATGAATGACCTAAATATGGGAACTAAAACTATTAGAAGATAACACAGGAGGCTGGGCACAGTGGCTCATGCCTGTAATGCCAGCACTTTCGGAGGCTGAGGCAGGTGGATCACTTGAGGCCAAGAGTTCAAAACCAGCCTAGCCAACATGGTGAAACTCTGTCTACTAAATTAGCCAGGTGTGGTGGTGGGCACCTGTAATTCTAGATACTTGAGAGGCTGAAACGGGAGAATCACTTGAACCTGGGAGGCAGAGATTGCAGTGAGCTGAGATCGTGCCACTGCACTCCAGCCTGGGTGACAGAGCGAGATCCTGTCTCAAAACAAAACAAAACAAAACAAAGGGAAGATAACAGAGGGGTAAATCTTCATGACTATAAATTTGGCAATAAATTCTTAGGTTTGTCACCAAAAGCATAAGCAACAACAGTAACAAAAGTCAACAAAATACAATTCATAAAAATTAAAAACATTAAAAATTAAAACAATTGAATTCATGGAGATAGAGAGGATGACGGTTACTAGAGCCTGGAAAGGACTGTGGGAAGGGGGGCAAAAGGTGGGGTTGGTTAATGGGTGCAAAAACATAGAATGAGTAAGATCTAGTATTTGGTAACACAAGAGGATGACCACAGTCAACAAAACTATATTGCAAATTTAAAAATAACCAAAAGAGTATAATTGGAATGTTTATAACAAACAAATGATAAATGCTTGAGGTCATGGATACCCCATTTACCCTGATGTGATTATTACACATTGTATGCCTGTATCATAATATATCATGTACCCCATATATTGGTTGGTGCAAAAGTAATTGTGGTTTTGGCCTACTTTCAGTGGCAAAAACCACAATTACTTTTGCACCAACCAAATACTATGTACCCATGAAAATAAAAAATAAAAAAACTCCTGTACATCAAAGGATATTATCAAAAAAGTAAAAGACAACTTACAGAATAGCAGAAAATATCTGCAAATCATGTATCTGGTAACAGTTTAGTATCCAGAATACAAAAAAAAAGAAAAAAATACCTCCCACAACAACAAAATAACAAACAGTCTCGTGAAAAAATGAGCAAAAGACTTGAACAGACATTTCTCCAAACAAGATATATAAAGTCCAGCAAACACATTAAAAGATGTTCAACAACATTAAGTCATTAGGGAAATGCAAATCAAAATCACTGTGAGATATCACTTTACACCCACCAGGATGGTTATGATTTTTAAAATGGGAAAGTAAAAAGTATTGTCAAGGATGTAGAAAAATAGGGATAACTGTCATGCTGGTGGGAATGTAAAACGGTGCCGACTGGAAAATAAGCAGTTCTTGAACAAGATAAGACATAGAATTACCAAAATACCCAGTACTAGATAGATAAAACAAAACATAAGTCCACACAGAAACTTGTAGACAGGTGTTTATAGCAGAACTATTTATAATAGCCTAAGGGTGGAAACAACCTAAAGGTCCATCAATGAATGAATGGATAAACAAATTGTGCATAATCACACAATGGAATATTGTTCAGCCATAAAAAGAATGAAGTACTGCTACATGCTACAATATGAATATACCTTGAAAACTTATACTAAGTAAAAGACACAAAAGGTCACATAACGTATGAGTCATTTTATATAAAACATTCAGAAGAAGCAAATACACAGAGAAAGAAAACTGATTATTTGCTACTGGAGGTGAGAAGAGAAAGGGCTAGGGAGTGATTATTTAATGTGCACAGAGTGTTCCTCTGGGTTAAGGGAACAGTTTTGAAACTAGAGAGAAGTGATGGTACATAACACTGTGAATGTACTAAATGCCACTGAACTGTACATTTTAAAATGGTTATTTGTATGTTATATGAATTTAACCTCAATTTAAAAATGTTATCACTAGGAAAAAAATAGGTGATTGTGGGAGGGATGAAACTAGTTTTCTTATGAAGAGTCCAAATGTTCACAACATAATAGAAATTGAATTGCAATTACTTACACTTCGTATAAGTACAATGGCTGATATGGTTTGGCTGTGTCCCCACCCAAATCTCATCTTGAATTCCCACATGTTGTGGGAGGGACCTGGTGGGAGGTGACTGAATCATGGGGGCAGGTCTTTCCCATGCTGTTCTCATGATAGTAAGTCTCACAAGATCTGATGTCTTTAAAAAGGGGAGTTTCCGGCTGGGCTTGGTGGCTCATGCCTGTAATCCCAGCACTTTGGGAGGCCGAGGCGGGCAGATCACCTGAGGTCAGGAGTTCCAGACCAATCTGCCCAACATGGCGAAACCTCGTCTCTACTAAAAATACAAAAAATCAGCCAGGCTTGGTGGCAGGCACCTGTAATCCCAGCTACTCAGGAGACTGAGGTGGGATAATTGCTTGAACCCGGGAGGCAGAGATTGCGGTGAGCCAAGATCATGCCACTGTACTCCAGCCTGGGCAAAGAGCAAAACTCCATCTCAAAAAAAAAAAGGGCAGGGGGGAGTTCCCCTATACAAGCTCTCTTCTCTTGTCTGCCACCATGTGAGACATGCCTTTCACCTTCTGCGATGATTGTGAAGCCTCCCCAACCATGCGGAACTGTTAGGTCCATTACATCTCTTTCTTTTGTAATTTGCCCGGTCTCAGGTATGTCTTTATTAGCAGCGTGAAAGCGAACTAATACAATGACTTACACACCAAGTACCACTGTGATATGCAAAATAATGGCCAAAGATTTCCATATTCTAATCCTTGAGACATGTGAATATGTTAGGTTATAAATAAAAGGAAAATGAAAGGTACCAGGTGAAATTAAGGTTGCTTATCAGCTGACAGTAAAACAGGGAGTTATTCTGCATTACCCATGTGTGCCCAGAAGGAAGGGGCGGCAGTGTCAGAAACAGAGTAATGTGACAGGTGAGACATTTGACTGGCCGCAGCTAGCTATGAAGATAGAAGGGGATCATAAATCAAAAAATGTAGGCAGCTTTTAGAAGCTGGAAAAGGCAAGGAAATGGATTCTCTTCTAGAGTCTCTAGAAGTAACATAGCCCTGTTAACAACTTGATTTTAGCCCAAATGAAACCCATTTCAGATTTGTGATTGCTAAAACAGTAAGGTAATATTTCTGTTGGTTAAAGCTAGGTTTGTGTGATTTGTTACAGCAGCCATAAGAAATTACTGCAGATCTTCTTACCTGGAAGTAGAATGCTCCTTTAATAAATACCTAAAAACACAGAAATGGCTTTGGAATTGGGCAGGGGACAGAAGCTAGAATTTTAAGAAGCTTAATTTCTAAAGGCTGGGCACAGTGGCTCACACCTGTAATCCCAGCACTTTGCGAGGCCAAGGCGGGTGAACTGCTTGAGGTCAGGAGTTCGAGACCAGCCTAACCAGCATGGTGAAACCCCGTTTCTATTAAAAATACAAAATTTAGCCTGGCATGGTGGTGGGTGCCTGTAAATCCCAGCTATTTGGGAGGCTGAGGCAGGAGAATCACTTGAACCCAGAGCGAGACTCTGTCTCAAAAAAAAAAAAGGCATAATTTCTAAAAAGTTTAAACAGGTTGTTAGCAGGCTAAACGTTATCAAAAAGAAAGGATAACCTAGAGAACAGAACCCTGTGCCCAAAAGGCAGAAGCACAGAAGATCACCATAAAAGATTATTCTCAGACCTTGAAACCAAATGGAGTTTGGATGGATTTTGAAATTCCACAGGAATGTCCTTCCACTGCTTTGTGTTTTGAACATGAATGTCTATAAACTGTCATCAGATACCTGTCCCACCATCGTACTGTGGGAGGAGGTAACTTGCTTCTTGAGTTTCAGTTTCACAGATGAAGAAAAACTGTGTCTCAAGGTGGATCATATCCCAAGTCCCACTCATATCTGATTTATCTGATGAGAACTGGAACTTTGAGCTTATGGGATTTAGATGCGACGTTAGACTTTGAGCCAACACTGTAACGGGGATGTTGAAATAGGGTGAATATACTCTGCATGTGGAAAGGATGTGAATCTTCGGGGGTCAGGAGGCAGAATAATGGTTTTCCCAAAATGCCATATCCTAGTCTTTAAAAAAGCTAGATTTAAATGGGTTCAAGGTTGCTCATCAGCTGATTTTAAGATAATTACTTTGAATAATACAGCTATGCACACACAGAGGAAAGGAAAAAAAAAACATTTTATTTGCAGGAAACTAGTAAAAGTCACAGAAAAGGTAATATCTGAACTAAATTAAAAAGAAGCAACAGCAGGAGGACAGGAAGAAGAAATGGGGTATTAAGAGGCATGATGGGCCCGGCGCAGTGGCTCACGCTTGTAATCCAAGCACTTTGGGAGGCTGTGGGCGGATCACCTGAGGTCGGGAGTTCAAGACCAGCCTGACCAAATGGAGAAACCCCATCTCTACTAAAGATACAAAATTAGCCAGGTGTAGTGGTGCATGCCTGTAGTCCCAGCTACTTGGGAGGCTGAGGCAGGAGAATCACTTGAACCCAGGAGGCAGAGGTTGCAGTGAGCCAAGATCCTGCCATTGTACTCCAGCCTGGGCAACAAGAGTGAAACTCCATCTCAAAACAAAAACAAACAAACAAAAAAAAACAGAGGCATGATGACCCAAGAGTACAGCATGGAGATACTCAAGCAAAAGTAAAAAGGAATGCAAACTGCAGATTAAGGAAATATCTTCTGCTTGTTTGCTAAGACTTTTAGTCACAGATCAATGTTAAATTTTATCTAATTTTTAAAAAATTTTTGTTATCTATTAAGATAATCATATGATTTTTCTGTTTATGTGAAAAATTACATATATTTTTCTAATCTATAACCAACCTTGCACATCCAACATAAACCCAACTTGGGGTCTTCATAAACTAGCATTTTTATATCTTATACGTTGTGTTTGTGTTACTATTTAAGATTTGTGCATTTATTTTTACAAGTGAGATTTGCCTGTAACTATCATTCTTGTACAGTCTTTGTTAAGTTTTGGCATCAAGACTATGTTGACCTCAGAAAACAAGCGGGAAGCATATCTACCTTTCCTGTTCTTCAGAACAGTTTGTAAAAGACTGGCACTATTTCATCCTTAAATCATTGATAGAATTCTTAGATGCAGTTATTTGGACCTGCAGTTTTTCTCTGAATAAATGTTTAAATTACAGATTCATTTTATTTAATAGTTACAGAACTATGTGGATTTTGTTTCTTCTACTGTCAGTTTTGGTTCCATTGCATTTTTCTGTAAATGGGTCAATTTCACAAAGATTTCAAATTTAAGCAATTTATAATGTGTTGTTTCCTTTAAATATCTAGAAACAGTAGTAAATATTCCTTTTTTCATTCCTGGGGATGGCTGTGGTTTTTAAAAATCAGTCATATTAGTTTTATTAGGTTTTTCCCCCTACAAAAATTTTAACACTATTTTTAAAAAACTGGTTTATTCTCTGTATTGTATGTGTGTTTCCTATACTAATTTCTGCTATCTTTTCCCTCTTCCTTCTTTGGTTAATTCTCTTGCTCATTTTCTTTCTAACTTATTGAAATAGATGCTTAGTTTGTAAAGTTTTAGTTTTTCTCCTTTTCTTACATACGTAACTAAAGCTGTAATTTTCTCTCTAGATACTGTTTCATATGCATTTTATCAATTTTGTTATGTAGCACTTTCACTAACATTCATTTCAAAATATTTTGAAATCTTTCATTTCAAAATTTTCCCTCATTTTCATTGGCACTTTTCCACTAGCTTTTAGTTACAGATTTCTAGCTAATTGCATTGTGGTCAGGGAACATATATAATGATTTCAATCATTTTCATCCCAGAGTTCTACCAAATGACTAAAGGAGAAAGAATACCACTCTTACATAAACTTTCAATCCTGTGAAATTTGCCGAGGCTTGCTTTATAACCAATTTTTCTTTATAGTCAATATTTTTAAAAGAACATGTATTCTGCAGATGTTGGGAGGTATTCTATATATGTCCATTGCTTCAAGTTTGCCAATCCCATTAAATCTTGCATGCACTGCGTGTTTTGTTTTGTAGTGCTTTATTTTTATCTACATGTTCTATTTCTAAGAAATGTGTTTAAATCTCCCATTATGATTTGTGGATCTATTATTATGTTTTTTATTTATCTTGAGGCCATGTTATCACATTTATATAAATTTAGAATTATTACAGCTTCCTAGTGATTTCAACCGTTTATAACAACCATTTCATTTCTAATAATTTTTTTTTTTGCCTTAAATTTTACTGTGTCTGATTTAATATAGCTCTCTTTTGGTTGGTGTTTGCCTGAATATCCTCTCTAAACTGTTATTTCAATATGTCTTTTTTCCCTCTGGCTGCTTAAGAATTTTTTTCTCTTTGCCTTAATTTTCTGAAATTTCACTATGATGTGTATAGATGAGTTTTCTCTTGTTTTTGAGACAGAGGTCTCGCTCTGTCACCCAGGCTGGAGTGCAATGGCATGAACATGGCTCACTGCAGCCCTGGCCTCCCAGGCTCAAGTGATCCTCCCACCTCAGTCCCCCAGGTAGCTGGGAGTACAGGCTCATGCCTGGCTAATTTTTGTATTTTTAGTAGACATGGGTTTTTGCCATGTTGTCAAGGGTGGTCTTCAACTCCTCAGCTCAAGCGATCCACCCACCTCGGCCTCCTAAAGTGGTAGGATTACAGGTGTGAGCCACCGCACCTGGCCTCGGTGAGTATTTCTTTTCATTCACACCCCCTGGAATTTGCTGGCCTTCATGAACCTGTAGACTGATCTTGTTCATCTGTTTCTGAAATACTCTTAGTTATCTCATCCTCAAATACTGCTTATGCTGCATATAGGATTGTTTCTCTAAAGACTATCAGCTACCTTGTCAATAGTAATAATGCAAGTCAGAAGACAGTAAAAATCATCTCTTCAAATAACTACCAACCCAAAATTATAAAACCAGTAAAGATATCCAAAGAATGAAGGCAAAATAATTTTCAGACAAACAAAAATTGGTCACTACCAACAGACCCCTCTGTAATGTTCCCTTACAAAGGAAAATCTGTAAAGGGTATTCTTGGCAGAAAGATCTTATGAGAGGTGTAGAAATAAGTAAAGAGCAAAAAATAAATATGTGGATAAAGTCCATATGGACATTGACTATGCAAGACAATAATGATGTCCTACAGGTAGACACATGTATATATGTGTGGTCTGAGTATAGAAACATGCTCATACTATAATAGAGAAAAAGAATAAAATAAAAACTGGTCAATGCAATAAAAGGTGAGAAAAAAAAGAAAAAGAAAAAGGGATGGAGACTAGGTAGGATAAACAGAAGCATAAAGAAAGACCAAATTTAAGCCCCAATAAGTAATGACATGAATTGAAAAATAGATTAAATTCTCCAATGAAAGAAAGATTTTTCAGACAGGATTTTTAAAAAATCAGTTATACATTTGTCAAAACCCACAGAAGGTACAACATCAACAGTGAACTCAAATGTAACTATGGATGATAATGATATGTCTATGCAGGTAGCATATGTGCCACTGTGGTGTGCGATGTTGACAGTAGAAGTGAATGTACCTGTGTGGGGACAGGGGTTAGGTATATGGGAACTCTGTAGTTTCTGCTCAATTCTACTGTACTACTGCCCTACTACTACTGCCCTACTACTACTCTAAAAAATAAGTTTATTAATTTTAAAAAGAGATAAGTAGTCCACTAATAACATTATATAAAACATATCCCTTTTTTTTGAGACAGGGTCTTCCTCTGTTACTCAGGCTGGAGGGGAGTGTAATCACAGCTCACTGCAGCCTTAACCTCCCGAGTTCAAGCAATTCTCCCACCTCAGCCTCCTGAGAAGCTGGGACTGTAGGTACATACCACCACGTCCGGCTAATTTTTTATTTTTTGGTAAAGATGGGGTCCTGCTATGTTGCCCAGGCTCGTCTCAAACTCCTAGGTTCAAGTGATCCTCCCGCCACAGCCTCCCAAAATGCTCGGATTACAGGGCTGAGCCACCACACCCAGCCTAAAATACATTCTTAATTTAAAATTAAAGCTATAATGGAAAAGCAATGACCTCTAAAACTTCAATAATATAAAATATGAGGTAAAATATTACTTACTTTTAACTTTGCAGTCACCCTCTGTGAAACATGCAAGTCTAATAGATATAACCAAAGCTTAATTTGAAATATATTTTAAGTAAAAATCTTGGTTAAAATGTATTAGCAAAGAAAAATCAATGCAAGTGTCATCAGACTTTATCCAAAGACAGTATTAATAGTAAATCCAAACTATTTACTCTGAATAAAGTCTTTGCAACTAAAATTACTAGTTATCACCTAAAAAACTGACTCTTGCTAATAGTTAAAAATAAATTATAAACCAAAAACCATGCCAAGTATATGCATTACCTCCCACAGTCTTTTCAACAGTATAATGTAGATACTTTCACAAGAAAATGGAGACTCAAAGAAGTAAAATAACTTACTAAAAATAATCTGGGAGAGTTAAGTTTGGAATACACATCTGTCTGACTAGAGAACCTAAAGTCCTACCCACCACATCTGGATTCCCCACCCCTGGGCCACAGACCAATACCATCCATGGCCTGTTAGGCCGCACAACAGGAGGTGGGCAGCAGGTCAGCAGGCATTACCACCTAAACTCCACTTCCTGTCAGACCAGCAGTGGCATCAGATTCTCATAGGAGCACAAATACTATTGTGAACTGCTCACGCAAGGGATCTAGGCTGTGTGCTCCTTATGAAAATCCAATGACTGATGATCTGAGCTGGAACAGTTTCATCCCAAAACCATCCCCGAGCCCCCACCCTGGTCCATGAAAAAACTGTCTTCCACAAAGCTGGTCCCTGGTGCCAAAAGGTTGGGGACTACTGTACTACATAACAGTAACTTCATTTTCTATGCTAATTTCTTGATAGATACTAGAACTAAAGATTCATAACTTGACTCCTAATTATACTAGATACTCTGCACACAAGCCAAAGCCATTTTCACTAAGCAGTGATTCAAAAGAAGTTTTAAAAGATAATTCGCCAAGTAGAGATGTGAAATTTAGTGTCAAAAAAGCATTATTCAAACTGCAGTATATATGAATCAAAGTGCTTCTGTGGCCTTTTGCCCTATTTAAACCTATAATCTGATTAAGAATGCAATCAAATTGCTGTGTAGTACCCATCACTTCATTTGCCACAGAGTTAGTTTTAGGTCAACATATGGAATAAAACGGGATAGAAATGAGAGAAGACTATGACTATTAGACTACAATTAAAGTTGCTAGCATCTTGGAAGACAAGTAGTAAACAAAATACCTGTGACAAACCAGAAAGATAATCTATCAAAAAAAAAATTAAATTCAATAAAATGTGGTTTTTTTTGTTTTTTTTTCCCTTGAGGCCGGGTCTCACTGTCACCCAGGCTGGAGTGCAGTGGAGTGATCACAGCTCACCGTAAACTCAAACTCCTGGGCTCAAGAGATCCCCCTGCCTCAGCCTCCTGAGTAGGTGGGACTACAGGGACATGCCACCACACTTGGCTAATTTTTATTTTTGTAGGGATAGGGTCTTGCTCTGTTGCCCAGGCTAGTCTCAAATTCCTGACCTCAACGATCTTTCCACCTTGGCCTTCCAAAGCACTGGATTACAGGCATGAGTCACTGCACCCAGCCTAAATGTTTATGTATTATAATTTAGTACTGACCACTTTCCATACACAAAACACTGTGGTAGGCATTGAGATTACAGAGATAAAACAGTGAAATAAATGCTACAATACACACAGGTATGCACAAAATATCATGGCACCTAGCTTGAGGGGCAATAGGAGAAACCGGTTTAAAAAAAAAAAAAAAAAAGGTTAGAGAGAACTTCCTTTTGAAGAAAGCATTTAAAGCATCTGAGCCAAGTCTAAAAGGATAAATAGGAAATGAGACAAATGAAGAAAGGTAAGGAACAAGATAAAGTCACAGAAGCAGGAAAGCACAGTCCATTTAGAGAATTGAAAAAGTTTAACTTAAGATATACATAGGGCAAATGTTGGAAAATGAGGCTAAAGCGAGAAATAAGGTTTACATAAAGGGTCTTCATGTGGGTGAATTTTATCTAGAAAGTCACTGACAGAGGTTAAACACGGTGCGACATGAAAAACAGTAATCTAGGTTAATAAAAAACCAACGTCCTAAACTAAGACAGTGACTGTGAAAATGAAGAATGGAGCAAACACGAAAATGTTATGGAAACAGACACAGAGAATGAGGGAAAGGGAAACATTAAGATGACAGGCAAGTTCCTAGTATCATTACCTAAGTGGACACTGATGCTGTGACTGAAGAGATAGAGGGTACTTACTATGGTGATACCTCAAAGTAATAAGTAACTCCCATCTTTCATGTATTAAAGAAAAGCTTTCAGGAGGAAGCGATAACTACTGTGGGACTTAAAAGACTAACAGAAATTAAGACAATGGGTGAGAGTCTGAATGTTGACAGTGAAGTAGAAGTACTGAATGATGGCAACAATGAGGCCAGAGAAGGAAGAAGTAGCCACATCAAAAGTGCTTTATAAGCCATATTAGGACTTTTGGGTTATATCATTCAAGTATTGGAGAGCTTTGTTAGGGTTATAAGGAAGATAATGAAAGGATCACATTTTTATTTCAGAAAAATGACTGTACGACATGAAAATAGACTGCAAGAAGAAACCAAAATTGAAATGGGACGAGGGAGAGATTATAAAAATAACCCAAGTAAAAGATAGCATTAACTTGAGTTAGAATGAATGGTGTTAGTGGGAACTTACATAAAGGATGAGTGGATATATCTGGTATCTAGCAGGACTGGGTATCTACAGGGTAGAGTTAAAGCGAACACACACTTTCCTCTTTTTTTTCTTTTAAAGAAATAGAGACAAAGTCACACTACGTTGAGAGGCTGGTCTCAAACTCCTGGACTCAAGCGATCCTCCCACTGCAGCCTTCCAAAGCACTGGGATGATGGTGTGAGACACCCCATCTTTCTTTTAATATAACCACCCACCAACCCAGTCATTCACCTGTGTTTTTGTTTTTTCTTAAACAAATTTACTAACTTACAAAAAGTACAGTTCTTTTTAAAAATTAATGATAGTCAAAACGTTCTAATTGTAACTTACAACAGCTCAACAAAATTAAGAAAGGCTTTAAGAAGAAAGTACATTTTGAGATGAACTTTGAAAGATTAATATTATCACCATTTAATCACTAATGGATTAAGAAAAAATCAGCAAAATCTGGCCAGGTGCAGCGGCTCATGCCTGTGATCCCAGCACTTTGGGAAGCCAAGGCAAAGAGGACGGCTTGAGCCCAGGAGTTCAAGACAAGCCTGGACAACATGGGGAGACTCATCTCTTCAAAAAATAAAAAATAAAAATAAATAAAATCTGTACTTAAAATGTTAAAGGTGACAACTACAATTCTTACATGTGAGAGGATGGTAGTGCCACTCACAGAACACAGAAAAGGGGCAAGGTGTGCGTGTGTAAAGACAGACTGAATGGGAAAGATAACAGTAAATACAAGGTTTTGTTTGTTTTTAGTAAATATAGTTTTGAACAGGCTGCATTAGAAGTTCCTGTGAGACATTTAAGTACTGACAGCAACTAAGCAGGATATGATATTCAAGACTGAGAAAGAATTATCTGATACTCAACAGAGAAAAGTGGGCTTGAGATGGTAATTTTGATGTCAGCAGGATGTACATGGTAACTGAAACCCTAAGAGTAGATACTACTCAAGGAGAATACGCAGAGTGAGAAATGTGATGGCCTAGGACATATCCCTACAAGTCATCTACATTTTACAGACTGGTAAGTAAACAATGCCCATAGATACTGAGAAGATGCAGCTGGATGAGTTAAAATGGAAACTGAGTATCTTAAAAACTAAAAGAGTCTTTTTGGAAAAAAATAAGTCAACAATATTCAATGCTGCCACGTAAGTTAAAGACCCAAATGTTACAACATTTAGCCTCAGGAAGATAATCAAGAACAATTTCAGCTAAGAAAGGGGGACTGGAAGACAAGGCAGAAGAGACTACAAGGACAGGCAACTCTTTCAAGAAGCCTAGTTATGAATAGGACAGACAGAATATAGAGACTAAAGGGATTTGTAATTGAGGGAGAGTTTTTTAATGGTTTTGCTTACATGTTTTCTGAACAGAAGTTAATAAGTAGAGCACAAAGGAGGTATCAACAGAAGAGGTTCCTGATACAGTTGCGGATGGGATTCAAAGCATGGATGACAGACCATCTTTCAATAGAGGAGAAACAAATATATGACACACAAGACATTAGAGGGTGTATGTATTTTCTCTTTTTTTGAGACAAAGTCTCACTCTTGTCCCCCAGGCTAAAGTGCAATGGCACTTTGGCTCACTGCAACCTCTGCCTCCCGGGTTCAAGCAATTCTCCTGCCTCAGCCTCCTGTGTAGCTGGACTTACAAGTGCCTGACACCATGCCCGGCTAATTTTTGTATTTTTAGTAGAGACGGGGTTTCGTCGTGTTGGCCAGGCTGGTCTCAGAACTCCTGACCTGAGGTGATCCACCCACCTCGGCCTCCCAAAGTGCTGGGATTACAGGCATGAGCCACCATGCCCAGCCTATGTATTTTCTACTCACATGAGTTTACATAAGTTCTTCTAGAACAGAAAATTTATATAAGTTTGGATACATCTGTATATTGAAATTTTAACAATGGTGTTCTCTGTGAAATGAGATCATAGTCTATATTATTTTATTATTTTTGTCCTATTTTCCAAATTTTCTACAATAAGCATGTAACTTTTAAAAAATGTCTTTGTCCTTTAAGTTATAAAGCATAATTCATTAAGAAAGAAAATCCAGAAAATAAAGAAAAGCAGAAAGGGAAAAACAATACCTATAACCCACTAATGAACTGCTTTCACAGGTTGAGAAAATATATAAATGGCAGTTACATTACTTCATTCTCTCTGACAAAGGAATGTGAATGGAAACACTAAATTAGAATAATCCAAAACTTTCAATTGATTCTTAACTGATTCAGACACAGAGGAAAGGGTCAATTCTGGTAACCTCTTAGCTACCTAAGTCTCTGTTTTAAAAGAGAATTGTTAAATCTCTGCTTAAAAAGGTAGAATTCAGATATTTGGGGGTATTAATTTAGAGCTAAATTTTCAATACTGCCTTCCTTCCTGGTCATAATCAATTTTGCTATCTAAGTATTAATTATAAATAACACCCACTAGTAACATTCATGCTCAATGGCAACAATTTTAAAAAAGAAAAATTTTAAATGGAGGCTTACAGTTGTGGTAAATTTGGTCTAACAAAGGGATCATTCTCTGCTCCATTGACTGCTTTGTTTTTCCTTTGTTTTGGTTCAGAATTGGTAGAGGGTGCCTGAGAATTATTAGCTGTGGGAGGTTTGCGTTTGGCTAGAAGTTTCCTTTGCCTTTCAATATCTTCCCTTTGCTGATTCACCCATTCTTGTTGCCTGTGTAAAAATAAACAAATAAAACCATATTAACCTTCCATTACTTTTCATGGTTAAATTGGAAAAAAATGCATAAAAAACATGAAAAACCATATAATATACATTTGTAACCTTCTGGCTCCACTCTTGTGAACCGACTTGTACTTATTTTTCAGGTCTCATGTGAAAGAATTTTTTTAAGTGAGGTGTTCTCTAAACCTCTAGATTAGGGAAAGATGTGTTGCCATATATAATTTCACGGGACCTTCTATCTCCCCACCTCATCCTTTCTAATAAATATCACTCCTACAGATGCTCCATCAGAAAGTGTCCGGTTAGACGACATCACCCCCTAAGAACGGAGACGGTGTCTATTTATACAGTATCCTGTTGTATCCCTAGTACCTAGTGTAGTGATCAGCACTTACCTGTTGCTCAATAAATGTTTCCTGAATGAAAAAAATAAATGAGCTAAAACAAGCCCCCAAACTATTAAAGTATGGGGTACATGTTACACATGCGTCTCACCATAGTATTTGCAAACAAATTTACAAAAGGCAAATATGAGTTTAATATGAAGAGAGTTATTTTCTAAATCTACTTTTGTTAAAAAAAAAAAAGAAATCGAGAATGAGAAGTTGGTGTTTTGAAATCAAACAGATTAACCTTAACATAAGAAATTTATGAGAAAAAAATTTTTCATAATTTAAGGGAAAAAAAGACAAAATAGCAAGAAAACTTAGCACGGCTCTGAAAAATGGGAAAGTAACAAAAATAAAATTAATGCTTACCATTCAAGAATCTGAAACAATTTTGCAAATAGCTCCCTAATTCTAAAAACTAATAGATACCATGTCAATTATTAAAATGTAGATTAGATATTTTAGCAGTTTGAGCAGAGCATTAAGTAGTTAACAGTGAAACTTTTAAAAACCACTTATCATACAACACCTTAAGCTTATTCTAACAGTAACCATGTTCTCTTTTAGGTCACCTCACTATGCCAATAAAAATTTTCAAATCCTATATGGTTACGATACTTAGAGCAAGTCAAATATTTCATGCCCTCCTCTCCCCAACCATTGACACCAGAATTAAAGGGCTCCTACTTTGCTAATGCAGAATTGACCTTACACACATCCCCTTCCCTATGGTTTTAGTGATGAAGTAGCAGAATATGACAGGAGTGAAAAAATCAAGAAGAACCTAGGTAGAAGATTAATAGAGAAAAATCTCAAGAATAGCAAAGTGAGAACAAGACTTTAATCCAGTTTTCATTTAGAGGCAGGAATAAATTTCAATTTTTAATAACTAAATCTTAAGGCTATTTTAGGGCACCATCAGGATGGTATAAATGCAAATAAGCAGTAATAATCCTAATGATTAAAATATTAATGGAAAGAATTACTGGAATAGATATTAACAGCTGATTATTCAGGGATGACTACACAGTTTAGAGATTTTTATTACTTTTTATTTATTTATTTCTCCTCTCATCTTCTAACCACTCTGGGTTATATCACCAATTATAAATGGCTTGATATAAACATAGTAGGTCCTCAATAAATGCTTATTAGTGAAAGTCAGGACATACAAGTAATTATTTTCTTTTTTGGTAGTTATTTTTTGAGACAGAATCTCACTCTGTCGCCCAGGCTGGAGGGCAGTGGCGTGATCTCAGCTCACTGCAGTCTCCACCTCCCAGGTTCAAGCGATTCTTGTGCCTCAGCCTCCCGAGCAGCGGGGATTACAGGCGCACACCACCACTCTTGGCTAATTTTTGTATTTTCAGTACAGACGGGGTTTCACCCTGCTGGCCAAGCTGTTATCGAACTCTCAACCTCAGGTGATCCTCCCAACTCAGCCTCCCAAAGTGCTGGGATTACAGGCATGAGCCACTGCACCTGGCCTCTTTTTTGACAGTTAAGTGGAGAAATTGGAACTACTGGTAGAATTTATATTTCAGAACATTCATATTGATTATATAACCGTCTCTTTTATTCATTGCAGGACAACTACAGGTCTGGGTTTAGTAGCAGAGCCTCTTGCTCATAAAACACTAAAAATTTACCTTCTCCTGCTTTCTACTTTACTGTTGATATGTTAGTTCATGCTTTAATCACCTTTCATCTGGATATCCCTCCATCTTAACTACCAATAACATTCATCTTCTTTCTAGTAATATTTTCACATTACCATCAATTATTCTACAACTATCACTGTAGATATCATTCTGATCACGTACACTATATGTAAACCTTTAACAAGTCCCATTATCTGTGGAATTGAAACCCAAACTCTCTAATATCACAAGTACTTTATCCTTTGTTTCACTGTGGTATAACTAGCACAGCTATGTTGAAGAAAAGTTGAATAAATCTGCTGAGAGAGAAGGCCATTCTGTGGCAAGTCCTAGGAGGCAGTGTTTGAACAGCAATGTTGGTGTGATAACAAGTGAAGAAAAAGTTTTGCCTCTATTTCAAATAACTGGATACTCTGGAAAAGCTGATGTTCATGCTAGCATTACTCCCGATTTTCAAGTTTAAAAACATTTTCCACCTCCCATCCCCAAAAAAGGAGTAGCATATTTAGCACTCCTTAACACATAAACAGCCAATCAATCCTTATCTACCACCATCTGAACTCAAGAAAATATGGTAACTATAATTTCTCTGTTTTAAAGTTTGATCTGAAATGCAACAGAAAACCAAACACCACATGTTCTCATGTATAAGTGGGAGCTAAACATTGGAGACACATGGACATAAAGATGAGAATGATAGAAACTGGGGGCCACAAAGATGAAGAAGGCAGAGACAGGGGCAAGGATCGAAAAACTATTGGGTACTATGCTCACTACCTAAGTGATGGGTTCAACTGTACCCCAAACTTCAGTATCAGGCAATATACCCTGTAACAACCTGCATATATATCCCCTGAATCTAAAAGTTGAAATTAAAATAAATAAATAATAAATAGAGTTTACCTCAGAAATGCTAAAGCCACATGTTCAGTTTAACTGATAAATGATTTACTATATCTGAGGCAAAAGAGAAGTTTTTTTCCTTAGGAATAGAGAGCAGGCAAGTGCTGAATATTAACACATAAGGAATGGGGAATGGGCAAAAACTAAGTAGGAAAATCCTAGGAGATAAACACACACACACATCTTCCAGTGAAATTAAATTTTCAACAATTTCCCTCTCAAAATATCATCTGTAAAGCTAAAGGTTCAGTTAATATGTCGGAAAATCAGAGTTAGAATAACATATTATATTCCATAGACGAATGCTAATTAATCAAGAAATCACTAAGCTAAAACTATAATACTCTTGGTTTCATATCCCTTTCAAACGTACTAAATTCTATGATTTCAGAGTAGTGAGGAACTGGAGAGCACAATTACAAATCTATAATCTTTTAAAGCAATGAACACTCAAAGGAACACTAAAAACTTTTAAATGTTAAGAATGACTAACTTCACAAGATTCTGAAATGCAAAGCCATCTGTCCATTGTTCAGTAAATGAAGCGCCATGTCTAACTGTTGTAAAGTGCCCGAGGCGTAATCGATCTTGCATACTCTTCTCTCTGCTTGACAATTTTTCCTGTGTACTCTGAAAAAAGGAGAAAAAAAAGTCGTCACTCAATTTTATTCATTAATTTATAAAAGCATACAAAGCAAAAACGGCTAATGAAGGGGAAGGGAAAATTTACTCAACTTTTAGCCTACCTTTTCAATAAGAAGTTTCTTGCTCATTGATATGCACTTATTTAATCGTTCTTTGTATTTTTCAAGTAATTTTTGTTGTTCATCTATTTGCCGTCTGAGATCACAGTTAGCCTATGACATAAGTAGAAAATGCAAAAGGTCTAGACTGGGGAATATGAAAAGCTTAGAAATATTATTAATGTTCTAAATAAATTGTATACAGATAGGAATAATAATATTAAATATCTGAGTATGATACAAGAAAAAAAAAGCCTACTTAGCCATGAGATAATACTGTTAAATGTTACTTAAGTGTACAGTGGAAAGTACATACAGGGAAGTTTGTATCCATATCCATCGCATTCAAATCCATACTCTAAGGTTAACTTTGGCTAAGTTACAAGAACCTTAGTTCAGCTTTCTTATTTCTAAATAGAAGCAACACAATCTACCTCACTTTGTTAAAAATAACTAACATATGGTATATAAAGTATCTATCACTTAAAAATAAATGTGTTTTCCTCTATCTCATAATTAACAAATTAAATGTGAGTTTTCCTCTATCTCTTATAACAAAATATTTTCTCCACTGAACTTATAAATGACATACACAAGTTGCCTACCCAACAGCTGTCCTCACCACTCTTCCTTAGCAATAGGATACTAATTCTGTTCACTCTGTAGGTGGCCATATGCTCAGAAAAGAGGCCTCTCTCTAACATCAAAAGATAAGCCTGATTAGTACAGTGGCAAGAGAATAACCCATAGGGCTTGTTACAACAGATTACTGGGAACCATTCCCAGAGCTTCTGAATCGGGTCTCAGGAAGGACCTGAAAATTTCCATTTCTAGTAAGTTCTCCAGGAATGTTGATGCTCCTGGTCTGAGGATCACAGTTTGAGAATCAAAAGTCTAGGCCAACCATGGTAGAATCCACAAGACAAGGGCATAGTATCTTGAAAGTGCTGAGAGAAAATAATTGCCAACCTAAAATTAGATACCCAACACAATTGTTTTTCAAGGAGGAGGAAACAGAATTTAAAACCAATAGACCCTCAGCAATTCAAACAAAACCTCAACAATGTGTGTATGATGCATATGCAACTTGAAACCTGATTCTAAAATTTCTCTAAGACTGCAAAGGGCCAAAAATAGCCAAAATGAAGAAGAGGATGTATGTTTAACCATGTATCATGACTTAATATAAAGCTACATAATTATAATCACCCAAGCCCCCTTCTTCCTTAATAATGGAAATTTAATGTTTTATCCTGGATTGCTATCTGCCTAGCCAAAAGACTACAGTTCCCAGCTTCCCTTGCAGTGAAGGATGGTTAACAAGATGCAAGTAGAAGTTGTTCAATGAGACATCCAAGAAGGCTGCACACAGAATTGTGCTTCTTGTTCTCTGCTCCCATCCTCCCTCCTGTTATCTGCTTAGAAAGCAGACATCATAATTGTGACCCTAATAGATATATAGAATCTTGTTGTGACCTTTGAGATATAAGCCATGAACTAACAATGACAAGGTCCCATATGATACTGAGGAGTAATAATATCTGAGCTGCCCACTTCTGTTCTTCTCTTGAAAAATAAGCTTCTATCTCATTTGAAGGACTGTTATTTATGTTCACTGTTACGTCCAAAAACAATTGATAAAAATTGTTTTATCAACAATGATAAAAAGATGCTGCAGTACTTGTGTAGAGACACAAACAGAACAAGGAAACATGATACAGAACACAGAAATAGATACACTTGTATATTGGAAACAAGATTTTATGATGATAGAGCTGGCAGTATGAGAATGAGCTTTTAATTAAATGGGGATGAACAACTGATTATCCATATAGAAAGAAACTGAAATGAAACATCATGCCATACCAAAAATCAATTTCAGTAAGACTAATAATTTATATTGAAAGATCAGCTGGGCATGGTGGCTCATGCCTGTAGTCCCAGCACTTTGGGAGGCCAAGGTGGGAGGATCACTTGAAGCCAGGAGTTCAATACCAGCCTGCAGACTCCCAGTTCCACAAAAAATAAAAAAAAAAAAATCAGTCCGGAGTGATGGCACAAGCCTGTAGTCCTAGCTACTCAGGAGCCTGAGGGAGAAATATTGCTTAAACCCGGGAGTTTAGGGTTACAGTGAGCTATGATCCCCCACTGTGCTCTAGCCCGGGTGACAGAGTGTCACTTAGGGGGGAAAAAAATGACCAGACTAAAAAACTTTGAGAAATAACTGCTATTACACAGTAAAATGGAAAATGCATACGCCCTGTACTCTGGCTATGTGTTTCCTAAACATATACCATAGAAAAATTCTTTCATATTTGCCCTGAAGACACGTACAAAGAATGTTCTTAGAACTGTTTATATTAGAAAAAGTAGAAATAAAATGTCAACTAAAAGCAGAAAAGATACAGAAATTATGGTATACTCAAAACTCCTTACAATACTGCAGTGAAATGAACAAACTACAGTTTACTCATCAAAGTGGACGACTCTCTGATATATAACGTTCAGTGAAAACAAGCTGGGCAAAAGGGTCCATACCGGAAAATTTCATTTAACGTTCAAAAACCAAATGAAATAATATATTGTTAAGAATGTAAGCACATATTTAATACAACCATAAAGAAACACCAAGGCATGACAAACACAAAATTTAAAATAGTGGTTAAATGGTAAATGGATGTGAGAGAGTAAGTATGACAGGATCAGGAAAAAGACACACTGGATGTTTTAAAGGTACTGACAAACACAGTAGGATCACAGGTGTTGGTTTTATTGAGTTTCTATACCAGTAGTTCTCAATTCTGGCTTACATTAGAATTATCCAGGAGAGCCTTTAAAACTACCAATGTCCAAGCCCACATCATGTCATCAACTTGATCAGAACCCCTCAGGGTAGAGTTCAGGCATTAGTTCTTTCACCCTTCCCAACTGGTGAGTCTAAGGAGCATCAAGGGTAAGAACTGCTGCTTTAAACCCTTACATTATAAGTATACTTCTAGATGTATTTTTAAATAAAGCTCCCATTAAAAATCCTTCAGAACTGCAGCAGTTACTTCATCCTATCGGTATCAGATGTCAGGCATATAGTAAAATAAAAAACTTTAACATGAAATGGCTGTTTGTGTTACGGTTGTTGGTCACATAAATGTTATTAACTTCCTTCCAGTTCTCCAACAGTTTCTCAATTCCCAATTTACTGAAGAGCTAATAAAATATTTCACTTTAAAATTGGTATTTTCTTTTCTTTTTTTTTTTTTTTTTTTTTTTGAGACGGAGTCTGGCTCTGTCACCCAGGCTGGAGTGCAGTGGCGCGATCTCGGCTCACTGCAAGCTCCGCCTCCTGGGTTCCCGCCATTCTCCTGCCTCAGCCTCCCGAGTAGCTGGGACTACAGGCGCCCGCCACCTCGCCCGGCTAGTTTTTTGTATTTTTTAGTAGAGACGGGGTTTCACCGTGTTAGCCAGGATGGTCTCGATCTCCTGACCTCGTGATCCGCCCGTCTCGGCCTCCCAAAGTGCTGGGATTACAGGCTTGAGCCACCGCGCCCGGCCTAAAATTGGTATTTTCAATCACGTACTTAAATTAACAGAAAAAGCTTATTGAGTTCTAGTTACAGTATTTTTTTTTTCTGAGACAGTCTCACTCTGTCACCAGGCAGGAGTGCAGTGGTGCGATCTCAACTCACTGCAACCTCCACCCCCCAGGTTCAAGCGATTCTCTTGCCTCAGCCTCCCGAGTAGCTGGGACTACAGGCGTGCGCCACCACGCCCAGCTAATTTTTGTATTTTTAGTAGAGACGGGGTTTCACCATGTTGGCCAGGATGCTCTCGATCTCTTGACCTTGTGATCCGCCCACCTCGACCTCCCAAAGTGCTGGGATTACAGGCATGAGCCACCGCGCCCAGCCTAGCTACAGATTTTTTTTTTTGCAATGCTAAGTATTTTCTGAACAGTTTGACTGGTGCCAAATAATTTATTCAATTTTTTCCCCTCTATGACTCATTACTTACCCTGAGCAAATCATCTATACGTCCCTCCTTCTTTTCCAGGTCCTGGATTTTATTACTTTCTAATGCTGCTAATTTCAGCATTGTGAGATCAGTCTAAATGAAAAAAGTTATTTTATTATCTCCATTATATATGTTGTTTCAAGCAAACACAAAACCAGACTTTACTCCAAATTCAAAAGGTAAAGAAAAATATATTTGTGTGCATATGTAAAGTGAATCTCAAAAAGTTTTAGTGCAGTTTTAATAACTTCAAGTGTATAAACGCTACAGACTTACCAAGAAACATCTAGAAAGGTCAATTACTTAGAATATTGATGTCCCACATTACAATTCAATATATCCGCTGCTTTGTGCTATACGTTCCTCTAGCTGATTTTTTTGAATTTTGCAAAACCTGTTTTAAATTGATAAGTAAAAACCTATCTATTTATGGTATACAACACAATGTTTTGATATATGTTTACATTGTGGAATGGCTAAATCAAGTTATTTAACACATATCTTTTTTTCGTGGTGTGAACACTTAAAATCTACTCTCTCAGCAATTTTCATATACACAAAATACTGTTTTTAACTGTAGCCCCCATGATGTATAATAGTTCCCTTGAACTTATTCTTTCTAACTAAAATTTTATGTCCTTTGACCAACATCTCATGCAGCAAAACCTTTCATGATCTACTCAGTGGATGAAGGAATGTACTTGTAATCCTAGCCTCAGGATCATCCAAAGAAAGAGGTTTTGATACATGCACAACAGTTTGGATATGACCTCACAAATAAAATCTAATGGAAATAAACTGGCAAGCTGAGGTTGAAGAGTAATATTTACTCTACTCTTCCAAACCCCAGTCTGAGAAAGTGCCATTCAGAAACTACCACACGTAAAAAATTAAAATGAAGAACTTAGTGCTCAAAATTCATGAAACTAAATAAGTGTAGAAAATATACAAATAATTCAAATAATTTTTATAGTTTGTCACATATATGTATTTACATACATACAGTCAAATGAGCGGCTTTAATGTACACTTACAAAAAATACAGCAGTTTCACAATATATCAATTACATATACTTGGAAATTAAGTTCAGAAAGAATCAGTAAACAGAAGTGACATGTTATGGTTGTTTAAAAAGCTGATAGTAAATTGTGTTTCAGTTTCTCACTCCTTCCTACAAATTCCGTTGTTTTTGTTTAGTAATTACTGTTATCTTTCTCGATGTGTAATTCTGCTTTATGACTACATATAAAACAAACAGACATCTCAGTTGTTAGTAAGTTAGTCAATGGTTTCTTAGAAGCCATGGGAAAAAAACATTTTAATTATCATTTACCTGAATAATTTTAAAGGATAACTGCTTTGGTTGTACAATAGGGTGGTCCCCAAATGCTAATGCAGTAGGAGAAGGGCTATTCGGTCGAACCTAAAAAAATTATTAAAAATTTTATATTAGGAAAAAAAAAAAAAAAAAACAGGTTTCTAATTAGCAACAATTACTTAACATTTCTGCAGAAGTTTCTATCAGAATAATACCTACATTGAAACATAATTGACTTTTAGAAACCTTTAATCACCATTTATTCAACAAGCATTCATTAAGTACCTCCTACATAAGACCCAGTGAGAAATACAATATATTCCCTGCCCTCATGGAGCTTACATTCTAGTGCTATAAAAGAAATCTTAATGCTTTCGTACTGTTTTAAAAAAAAAAAAAAAAAGGCCAAATAAATTATTCTGGAAAATATTAAAAATTTATTAGGATAGTTCAAAAAACAAACTTAGTACTAGGGACAATAATACATGCTCTTATGTAGTTTAATATCAATTTATTAATGAATTTCATAGTTTATCTGGTCACTAGTTCAAAAATACACTCACTGAAAGCAGATTATAACATTGTATCAACGCTATCACTACAACTCTTAAAGTTACTGTTGAATCTTATGCCTTACTTTATACACAGCAATGTGATATCCTCAAAGGTACAAAATGAGTAAGACACAACCAAGTATGTCTAAAGACAAGGACAAGAAGGGGACACAAGAAATAAAAACAAGGTGCTTGAATAAATAAGTGAAACTCTGATTCTTTAAATTACTGAAAACTAATATTGTTTTCCTAGTTAGATACTGAACTTTCACACAATGAAAGTAAATTTAAAAATGAAATCCAATATGCAAAACAATGCATATAAAAGAACTATATCTAAAACGTTAGCAATAAACCAAAAAGTTTAAGATAATTTTAAGTCCATGATTCTTTATCTATACTAAACTACATATCCTGCCTTTTTCTTAAGGATTCCCAGAAAGGAATTATGCTATAATTTTAGTGGTTAAGAAATTCAATTGTTAAGAAAATTATAAATTAGGAATCAACAACTGAATACAGACTGATACAAGAGTACTCATGTTAGTCCCACAGACTCAACAGGCATTCTTTTAACAGAAACAATGCTTCTTGGATATAATTAATTCAGAAAATCTTTAAGAGGCTCACTTCCAGAAATAAAATTCCAATAGCACCAGATAATTTAAAAGGATTTAATTCATGCCACAGAAATAATGTATTAAAAGATAAATGCTAACTTATTTAAGTTCTCAATAAAAAACAACAAATTATAAAACTTATTCAATATACATAACCTCCCAAAGACTATGCCTGAAAAACTTGAAAGATGACTTACAGATGAGGAAGGAGTGGAATGTGAATGTGAATTTTGAGGAGAACGGATTGCAGGAGGTATGCCTCTTACTGGACTTGAGCCATTTCCACCCTGGTACTGAGTGAAAGAAAAAGGTAACATTATTATTTACCAAAGCAGGCTCAGACAGTTGTTATTTCAGATATGACATTAAGAATTAATCTAAATATACCTAATTTTAAAATACGTAGTCATTTAAATGGATCCAGAACAAAAAAAAAACTAAGGTCAGCCAAGTCCTAAAAGACTGAGAGACTACTGATCACAAGAACATGACAAGGATTATTACTCTATATTCTTACTATAATCTCGTATTTTGGTCAACTCAAAGACAAATAAATTCCTCCAAAGCAATAAACATATTTTGTTTTCCTCCCAAATCTTAGCACAGGTTCCCTACAAATGTTTATTGAGCCATATACTCCCTAATCCCAAGAAATTCCAAAATGTCTACACATAGACCTTAGTGAACATCATCAACTATTTTAAACAGAATATCGGTCTCAAGATATCCAAGTGTTCATGGCACTATATAAAAAGAATTATAATAGGTCCCTTCCCTCTAACAGCACAAAATCCTTAAAAAATCAATTCTTCTGTACAAAGTGCATGACTTAGCTGCATATGAAGGGAAGTCAACTGATCTGTTCCACAGCTACCTTTTCTCCTATTTCAAGTTTCCATACGAAGGATGGGAAAAGAAAATAACTTGCTGCTGCAAAGTTCCTCTGGGGGTGTAGATTACTGTCCACTTCATCATTTCCTGTTTAATTACTTACATGAACAGCACAGATGGGGACTTCCTAGCATGTTCATTAAACAACTTCCTACAACCTAGGGATTTTGCCTTATTTATTTTACCAATAGAGCCTAGCATAAAATTTAGCACACAGTAGGCATTCAAGAGATATTTGTTTATTTGAATTGATCGTACCTTTGGCAAAGGTTCTTAATTAATGATATCAGTAAGTGACTGACCTCAACCAAAAAGCAAGGTATCTCATGGTCAGCAACTGCTTTACTTTAGATTTTACAAACCCAAGAAAGCAAGCAGTGGTGGATTTTAAAAAATCAGCCCTTCCCTTAATCAGCCAATTCTGCTCTCTCAAGTAAATATAAATATTTTTCAATTGAGTAGACCATGTTTGTTTTAATAATAACACTTAAAAATTTTCTAATTTAAAACGGTAGCCAAAAGTGTTTCTATATAGAAGCAAGGCAACATTCCAGATTGGGTAAGAATCTAAATTTATTGTTTTCGCATTCTCTTAGATTCAAGCCTCTATCAAATACTTAATCTCCATCCACAGGACTCAAATGTTGTTGTAATGTGATGAAGTCGGTATTGATAGTAGAGAGAATTCTGAGCTAGAGAGCCAGGGAACTTTAAGTTCTATTCTTTACTCCTCAATTCAGAATTTGCCTTAAATGGGTTAACCCATTTATGCCTAGTGTTCTATTATTGCTCAAGGTCACTGTTGCCAAGGTCTGACAGAAAAATTAAAAAAATTACAATGTAGGCTACTTTACATTTCTGGGCTTCAGTTTCATCATCTGTAAACTGAAACACTAATATGTATTTTGCCTATCTTACAGGTTATTATAAACAACTATGTGAGAAAGTATTTAGAAAACAATGAATGGCATCCCAATGTAAATGTAAATATAATTTTCCTAGAAAGAAAAGATACCACATAGTAATAAAGCTCTGCTCTAATCAAGCAAGTAATCAAAAGGTGACCTGTGCTGCTAAGAAAATATTTTTAGCTCACAGCAGAATAGTACTGAATTAGGAAAAGGAGATAATCCTCAATGAACTTACTTCAAAATAGTCGCTAATTTTGTGGCCACGTCCCCCAATACTTTTTCCTAAAATATAAGAAGCGCATGTTAGTAGGATACTGATGGGCATCAAAAAAATATTAAAGAGTCCACAGGACATCAGCTATCAATTTCACAAATATGAAAATCAAGTGACATTTCAATAGAGACATCCCAATTTTTAAAAGTTCCAGTTATTGGAGAATCATACAAATAAATGATGTAAGTGATATCCTGTTTTAAAACTACATTATTAATACTGCTTAATAACTACTAATTTCAGAAAGGCAAATCAGTAAATAAAAAAGTAGCGATTGCATCACTGACAAACTAACCTTTACCTGTAAAATAAAACAGCTTTAATTATATAAACCATAACATGATTCCTGTCAAACTGACAGTAACACGCTTCAATAGGAATGTTATTTTGTAATTGTATTTTGATTTTCTAAAAACCATTCCCAAATTAAATACAATGTTTTTTAAAAACTAGATTGTAAATATTGCTTATATGACCATACTGACAAAGTGAACTAGCTCATTAGAGATCATGCTATTTTTTAAATATTTTGCTCTAAAATGGATTCTTCATCAGTCCTTTAAGTCTTAATTTAAGAACATGCTAAGAAATATGGTGTTTACAGATGCTTTCTTAGGGGAGAAGTAGCCATCCTTGACTGGAACTATATAGAATACACGATTTCTTCAAGTTACAACTAGTTATGTCACAAAGTCAAAAGCTTTCCTTAATATAAACATACATATATTTATCAATTCAATGCTGACTTACTTCATGCATTCATTTATTTTATTTAACAAATATATCTTAAGTGGTTACTATGTGCCAGCCATTACTAAGATGAAAAACAGTATTCTTAAAAGTTCAACAACTTTAAATTTCTTCTTGGAACAAGGTGGGGGGAATTTTTAAAAACTAAACAAGTATTCAGGACTACCAATGCTACCTAGAAATTTTGAACATTAGTTCTGCACAGATTTATTTAGAGGTCAGAGATGACTGTAAAGGTCTTATGCTAAAGGAACTTCCCTTCTGTCTATAATAATTTCTCCGTAGACTGTAAAGAGGTGCTATATTTTAATGAAGACAGATGGTTTTGGTTGCCTACTCCAGAGGCTATTTCCCCAATTCTTTTTCCTTAGCTGAATGAAAATTTTGTTCTGTTAACACCCTTCACCCTACGTGGCACATGTAACTTCAGAGGAAGCTGACTCCTATACAACTTCCACTTCCAGGTCCCCTTCTCTCCTTCTTATTAGAAATCCAATTTTGTTCAAGTATCATCCCTTCTCAATACAGGCTGTATGTTTAAGAACTTAACTCCATTTCCAGTTTCAAAGATGGGCCTGATTTTTTTTCTTTTTTTAAATTTCTGACACTATCCACCTAGAGATGGCCTCATTTTTTTAAGGCAATACTACCTCTGTTGGTCATACTAGTTTTGGAATGGACATATGACCAATCTAGTCCATAAGATCAGTAGTTCCCCACCTTTTTGGTACCAGGGACCACTTTTGTGGAAGACAATTTATCCAAAGACCGCGGGCAGTAGGGAAGATGGTTTTGGGATGAAACTGTTCCACCTCAGATTATCAGGCATTAGATTCTCATAAAGGAGTGCATAACTTGGATCCCTTGCATGTGCAGTTCACAATAGGGCTCACACTCCTATGAGAATCTAATGCCGCTGCTGATCTGACAGGAAGCAGAGCTCAGGCGGTAATGCTCACTGGCCTGCTGTTCATCTCCTGCTGTACGACCTGGTTCCCAATAGGCCAAGGACTATAAGACCGGGAGTTTGGGGAACCCTGCAGAAGATGAGAGGAGAGGTCTGCTTTGGACTTGAAGTCAAGTTTACTCCAAAGGAAGGGGGGAAAAAACACTGAAAGCCAGACTAAAGCAAATATAAGTAAGGAAGGTGAAATGAGAAAAAACAATTTAGGCAACCATCCTAAAAACAAAAATAATCAGACAATTCTGCAGATGGCACACCACAAAGGGAAAAAACATGGTTAAACCAATCCAGAAGCCTCATCTTATTTGGGGGCTTGTTTTTGAGTTTTCAGAACAGTTGAAATCGTAGTAATTATTATATCTTTACAATAAAAAAAGCTCAAAGTCCACTAACTACAACTTGGGGGAGCTACACTAAGACCAAAAAGGAGCTCAGTGTAAACTGAGATATAAAATACAATACACCTCAGAAAAGGCACTAAAATGACTTACCCCTTCCTTCCACAAAGACAGTTGCTGCAAATATATTCCTTGCTTCCAGTGTGCCCCATATACACCAGTAATTCATGGGTTCACAGCTATAGATCTTATGGCTAAAGATTAGCTCCAACACATGTAACATTATGTATAAAGTCATCATTATACATGATTTAAGGGCCTAATTTATTATATTTAATTTTTAGTGCTCAAATTAAATGACAGTACTATTTTTCTACTCATTATAAGACATTTAGTTTAATGAAAATAATTTTCTTAGCTCATATCACAAAAGGTAGGTATGCAAGAAAGGATGGAAAGAAAAACAGATGCTTTAACTAGAGTCTCTCATAATTATTTTTATAGCCTTTTTTTTTAAATAAAAAGGAGAAGTTTAAGTAGTTCTGTTAAAGTGAGATTGAAGCTTTTAATTCAAAAACAAGTCATTTCAAACAATACATACAAAGAATGAAAAATGAAAAGTCATAAGTTAATGCTTGCCAGATTTGGATATGATACTTGTCTTTCTAGGACCCAAATGAAAACAATAAGGGCAACTTTGAAAAGCCTCAAAGCAATAATCATACACTAACTACCTGTGCACACACCAAGATTTACAACTTCATATTATTTTACAACTAGAATATTAACTGGTTAAAAATTAAAACAATTAATTTTAAGTGTCTACTAGGCTCTGAAGGAAGATGTTGTGTGCTTACCCTGACTACTTTCATTCTGGTTTTCTGCTTTTCTCTTTCTTCCCCTGGATGATTCCGATTGTTTCTTCTCTGGTGTCTACAGAAAACAAGATAACAGATTTTTAAATGACAGTTTTAATATACAAAATTATCACAGTCAATATAAAACCACGTTTCAAGACCAAAAAAATAGCATTCAGTAGTGCGCAAGAGATGTTAATATACTGTTATTTATACACAATTTATTTAAAAGATAAAATTTCCTACTGTATAAATTTTTAAATTCCAAGTAAAGAAGATCTTGTACATATTATCTGATATTCAGTTACAGAATTTGACATGAAGCGGATGAAAAATCCTAGAGTAATTAGCCTTGACAAGATGACCTTCCAATGCTTAACTGGATGAGGGGGGAAAAAGTCACCCTAGTGTTTCCTATTAGTTCCTATTAAGTTTTTCCTTAGTTTCCTCTACTCAAACATACTTAGTGTATAAAAGTAAACTTGGATGAGAAAAAAAGGGGCAGAACACAAACCTGATACACACAATCCCTACTAAAAAGGACCATTCACTTAAATGTCTGGCAATTATCCAACAATTATAGCCAATTCACAGATTATGCCCTAGATAACGTATCAGTAAACTATGACCTGTGGGCCTAATCAGTTTGGTCACCTGTTTTGTATGATCGAACCAGTTTTTACACTTTTAAATGTTTGAAATTTTAAAAATTGAAAACAAAAAGATTATTTTGTGGTGTGAGAATTATAAGAAATTCAAGTTTCAGTATCCCTAATAAAATTTTATTGGAACACAGCCACACTCTTTCATTTAGGTATTGTCCATAGCTGCTTTTACATACAACGGCAGAGCTGAGTAGCCACAACAGAGTCGGAAGGGCCCATAAAGTCACAAATATCTGGCCTTGTACAAAAAAAGTTAAGAGATCCCTGCTCTAGATGGTGGCTCTGGTTCCAAATGACACGTGTGTTCCTATAACAGACAGCAAGTATTTTCATTAGACTAATACAAGTAATTATTTTCTAGAGTTTGACGAACTTTCCTGCTTAGTCAAAAATTAAAACCAAGAGCAAAAGCACAAGGCAATGGCACCAGGCCTTCAAATTCTAGAAACTTGTAAGTACCTCTGGTGCCAGAAAAATTCCTGAACTTCACAGGAGCTCCATTAATATTTGATTGAATGAATGAATCTTACTAAACAACTTAAAATAAATCTCTTAAAGCATCATGGTCCCCCAACAAGGAAGGGATTTAATACATATTTTTATGTCTCTGAGTGTGCCTACAATTAAATATATGAATAACAATACACAGCCTAATTCTTACTGAACACATATTGTTCCTCTAAGTACCATCTTGAGTATTTAAAGTTTTCTCACCTCTATTTTGCCAACAAGATAACAGATTCAGAGAAGTTGCACCAAATGTTCATAGCCTCTGAATTCTTTAAAAACAGATGTTACATCTTCTCCCTACCTCACCCTCTTTCCCCACTCCTAGCATACAGTTATTACTTGATAAATACATGAATGAATATTAACTAACTTACTCAAGGTAACACTACCAGTGTAGCAGAGCCAGGATTCAAATCAAATTCAGCTCTGTATAATTCTAAGACCTAAATGCTCTTTATTTTTTCTATGATATCCTACATCAAGAACTAACTAATCTACTATATAAAAATATTTCAAAATTTTAGTGTTTGTAAATAAAACTCAATATGTCCAATGAAATGCTGGTATGTTTTCACTTCACAAACCAGAAGTCTTAGAAAAATCCACCCTAACTGGCAATCTACTCAGGAGGTAGACTGATGCACCAGCAATTTTGGGTAGGCAGTTTACTACTTTCCTTTCATTGTCAAAATTACCAAACTCAAACAATAATCAATCTTCTGTTTTCCCAGAAATAAAAGTATCACTACATTAAAAATTATTTTAAGTTAACATTTATTAAAGAACCCTAAATCGGCCAGGCGCAGTGACTCACACCTGCAATCTCAGCACTTTGGGAGGCCGAGGCGGGCAAATCACGCGAGGTCAGGAGTTCGAGACCAGCCTGGCCAACATGGTGAAACCCTGTCTCTACTAAAAATATAAAACTTAGCCGGGCATCGTGGTGCGTGCCTGTAGTCCCAGCTACTCGGGAGGCTGAAGTGCAAGAATTGCTTGAACACAGGAGGTAGGGGTTGCAGTGAGCCAAGATCACACCACTGCACTCCAGTTTGGGTGATACAGTGAGACTCCATCTCAAAAACAAAAGAACCCCAAATCTATGTTAAAATAAAAGATCCCCAAATAATAATTTATTCATATCCTTGCTAACTTAATTTATATTAAAAAATGGAGTCAAGAAAACATAATTTTTCAGAATACTTTAAGGTTAATCTAATTTTTTAAGCATGGCAGGATCCTATTTGAATTCCATCTTACATCTTGACTAGGTACTCTTGAACAGGCAAAAATGGCGGGGGGGGGAAACCCATACAAAATGTTGTAATTCTGAAACAGTTATATTGGAAACAGCATTTTCTAGCTAGTAAACAAAATAAAATGTAAAGTTCAAAATGGTTCTGTACCATTTTCTAAAGTATATCCTAAGGAACTAGTGTTCAATGACTGGTTAAGAAGGCTATATTCTAAATGGGGGTGAAAGGGGGTGAGTTCAAATGGGGTAAACAAAATCAGATTTCAAAATGCTAACATGCATTGGCTATCTCCAAAAAAGGGATGAGGTGGGAAGATACAACAAATTTTCAAAACTTATTTGAGATAACATTCGTTAAATACTTCACTGGATATGCACTTTAGGATATTTAAGGTTGTTTGTTATTTAACATATAGATTACTTAGTGTTTTGTTGTTTAACATATAGATTACTTAGTGAAGGTTTTTTCCTCTGAGGCAGAATTTCCCAGTGTGGAGGTATGGGACAGTCCATTGGGAAAAATGTCTTTTCATTAAACCAACCAAAAAGCAAATGAATGCATTATAATTATAGTAAAGAAAGCAACAAGTTTACCTCCTTTAAACCAGAGAAGAATTTATAGATGGAGAAGAAAAAGGATAACAGGACTAAAATTAATTTTAAGACTGCTGTGCCCCAGAAGTTATTAAAGGGGAAGGAGAAGGGAAGGAAATGAGTGGCTGAGTTAAGGCTCTAGCCTACCAGAGACATATTCTATGTTACCTCTACCATGAATCTGCAAACACAGCATCTCCTATTTTAATATTGAGATTCCAGATGAGATTTCCTTCGAAAAAATAGTTCAGCAGCTTTAAAAAAATACTACTGATCATGACCAATGATTTCCTTGAGGAAATCCAAAGGACATCAACCAGGCCACGTATGTATTTGCTATATATACAATGTGCACATATCAAACATTTTATATAGAACATTTTCAAGATTGCTCTTGCTAATAATGCTGTCACTTCTTTCTTTTATTCTCTATTTTTTCTTAACTATCCTACTATAAATAGACCACTAAAGAAAAGATTAATATGGAAGGCAAAATAATAGGTTTGGCTTTGAAGTGAAGATGAAAAGAATGCAGTAATTATAAAAGGCCAAAGACCTCCAATATACAGTGAAACAGTCGTTAGGAGATAATGAAGAAAGGAGAGCCTAGTACACTTTAAATCAAGTTAGTTGTGTAAATGTTAGATTTGTAATCATATCAAAACCTGAATGACTACTCTGGCATTTAGACACTCCAAGATATTAGTGTGAATTTACACAGTATTTTCTACCAGTTGAACGTTTGTTGAAAAAACACAAAGACAAATTTAAAGGACTCAAGAGGTGTAGTGATATAATTTAACTAATCCTCCAATTTTATTTGGAACTTAGGTCAGTGATTATTAATCAAGGTTTTTATATCTAATCATGTGGCCTGCTGGTTTTATCTTATAATAAAATATGAATGAGTCTTTCTTCAATGTAAATAAGACTAAACATAAGAACACAGGAATCTCAATGCTGTTACAGAATGAGGGACAGAAGTCAACATGAATTATTCCATGGAAACAGATAACCACATGTATTAAGCCTCAAACTAGAGAGATATTTAAAATTACGGAAATAAATGCATTACAGAAAATTTAACAGTATACAAAAAGATATTTTAACAACAACAAAAAAAGAGGGTGGATATTAAAGTCTGTTCTTCATTGGGCCTAACTGAATAAACAACAAAAATCAGATATCATCATTTCTAATAAAATCACTATAGTTAATAGACACAGAATATTTCAATACTTTTTGTTAAACAAGAAAATACTTTAAAACAGAAAAAAAAGTTACTCTAATATTAAACAGTATCCTTACAAAATATTCAATCTTCAATCCTAACGGAATGAATTTTTTTCTGATAGATCCATTCGGCCAAAGACTGGTTTCAAAACTGCAACTCACTGGCTATTCTAATGATTCATACTTGGGTATCAAATTCAAAGCTATTATAATTTGAACAAATGGCATGACAAAACCTTTTTGCTGGCAGCTGGTAAAACAATGTTCAATTTTTATCCACATTTCTAGGCAAAACTTTTTGAACTAGATGTGAGACAGGAAAATGCTTGCTGCTTTGTATCCTATTTACATTTAAATAAAACGTGTTCATGAAATATGCACATCCGAATTCAAGGATGATTTTGAGCTGGTATGACCTGAAATTCACATAGTCTGTCTCTGTCCCAGAGTTAAAACTTTAATATTGATAACTATTATCTGTAAATATTTACTTGAACCTTTGACCTCTAAAAGAAGATCTCTATTATAATGCTGATTTTAATATTTAGTATAAAAAATTTATGTATGCAAAATTTTGGAATCCTATCATCAAATAAAAGCATTTCCTTGTAGTTCTAAGTAAATCAAAATCATCGCGTCAGCAATTTGGAGTTTAGTGTATTTTCTGCTGTACTGCCTTTATTGTTTAATAACGTGTAATATAAAAGATGGTAGAACACCAATAAGAAGAAATTGGGTAACCACCCAACTAAATAAAACATGTGCTGTCTTACAGGTATACTTAAAGTATGCCAGCTCATACATTTTTGTAAAATTTTTGTAAACGCTGAAGGACTCTATTTACACATGCACAGCATTCACAACCGTTATCAGTACTCCAAAGAAATGTAATATTAAAACAATTACTTTTACGCTTAATTTTTAACAACTACCTAACTTAACATCCTCACATTGTGACTTCTGAAACTCCCATCACTTGGACCCACTGCATTCATACATGTTAAAAGGAGTATACTAAGTTTTTAATATTGATGAAAATGATTTTGTCTGTTATTTTCTTATCACTTACGTAGTCTATTTCTTGGCATTTTCCCTTCTCCGGCTATCCCTTTAAGGCTTTATTTGTTAAATACTATATACTATAAAATTAGAATAAAGTTGAACTTTCTCCCCTACTCAAATTACCTTGCCAGTAGTTTTCAAATCATACAAGAATAAAACAGCCATTTAGAACAACTGCTGAAGGGTGGGGGGTTGGGAAGTAACATTTTCAGATAATTTATTCTGGAAATGTTTGCATTTTGAGAGTGCTTATAATAGTCAAATTCAGAGCTGTGCTCTCATAACTTTTGACCCATTGTGACGCTCACAATGGAGTAACATACTCCTGTATCATACCCCTACAATTCCTTTGAACATGACTCCCTAGGTCTGTACAATTATTTCTCTGGTATACATACTTTTAAATGTAAATGCTGTATTGCAAAATATGTACACTTAGATTTTTAAAGATAATGCCAAATTGCACATTCAAAGCCAATATCAATTGACATGTTTACATTAACACTGTATAAGACTACTCAACAATCCTTTAAGATCTGCTGGGTCAAAAAGTGTTACTATTTTCTCTACACCAATACAACATTTTTTTATTATTATTATACTTTTAAGTTCTGAGGTACATGTGCAGAACATACAGGCTTGTTACATAGGTATGAATGTGCCATGGTGGTTTGCTGTACCTATCAACCTGTCGTCTACATTAGGTATTTCTCCTAATGCTATCCTTCCCCCATCCCCACCCCCTGACAGGCCCTGTTATGTGATGCCTCCCCCCACCCCACCCCACCCCGTGTCCGTGTGTTCATTGTTCAACCCCCACTTAAGAGAGAGAACATGTGGTGTTTGGTTTTCTGTTCTTCTGTTAGTTTGCTGAGAATGATGGTTTCCAGCTTCATCCATGTCCCTGCAAAGGACATGAACTCATCCTTTTTTATGGCTCCATAGTATTCCATGGTGCCAGTACAACATTTCTAATCAGAAAAAAAAGTGATCTTTTTTTTTTTCTTTTTCTTTTTATTTCAAGAGACAGGGTGGGCCGGGAGTGGTGGCTCAAGCCTGAATTCCAGCATTTTGGGAGGCCAAGGTGGGTGGATCACCTGAAGTCAGGAGTTTGAAACCAGCCTGGGCAACATGGCGAAACCCCACCTCTACTAAAAATACAAAAAAATTAGACGGATGTGCTGGTGAGCACCTGTAGTCCCAGCTACTCGGGAGATTGAGGCAGGAGAATCGCTTGTATCCGGGAGGCAGAGGTTGCAGTGAGCTGAGATTGTGCCATAGAACTCCAGCCTGGGCAACAAGAGCAAAACTCTGTCTCAAAAACAAACAAAAAACCAAACCAAAACAAAACAAAAAAACAACAAAAAAGAAAGATGGGGTCTCGCTTTGTTGCCCAGGCTGGACTGTAACTCCTAGGTTCAAGTGATCCTCCTGCCGCAGGCTCCCAAGTACTACAGACATGTGACCATACCCAGCTTCTTTGTCCTTTTCTTAAATTGCTCTATCATATCTTTATTAGTATTGATTCTTAAGGCTGACTATACATCAATCATTTATAAAGCTTTTATTTAAAGCTCATGCTGGAATCTCCAGTCCAAATTTAACCATCTCTGGAAAAAGACCAAAGGAATCATTATTTTTAAAAAGGTCCAGAAGTGATGTTATGTATCATCAGGATTAGGAACAGTCTGTCTGTCTATCTAGGTTTATATATAAAATAATAAGTTGTATAGTTCCCACATATTCCACTTTACAGAATCTCTAAAATTAAGAATGTTATTCCTTACAATCTTCCATATTAAAGACCAAAATTATTACATATAGCAGAAAACTAATTAGGTTATAAAAAGTCAAATGGGTTGTCATGGTTACTTGGTTATTTTAGAAAAATGAGACTCTTAAAGAAAATTAGTAGAACATTCACTGTGTTCTACTGACATAAAAATACATCTTTCTAATATTTTTTAAACTAAAGAATAAAATTCTGAAACAAAATTTGTCAGTAATGTCAACTTGTGGTCAATGCTTTAAAAATCCAGTCTAAAAGCAACATTTATCAGATTAAACATTTGTGAAGTGCTGTTAGCTGAGGTATATCTTAGATTGGCAAATTTGATAATTACTGTAAGTTATCTGAAACCTAAATATTTCCAAAGAGTACCATTTTTGTCCAAAACTTATCAGGGTAATTTATATAACAAGTTATATATTAGTTATATGGAAAGATTATAATAGCACAGAAGTTGAGTGCATCACTTTGAAATAAGGCATACTTTGGGATTCAAATTCTGACTCTGTTAACTTGTATCTGTGTGACTATGGACAAATTACTTACTCTGACCACCTGTTTCTAAATTTAGACGTGTTAAACTTATGAAGTGGCAATCTAGCTCCATGGGTAACATGCTAAAAACTCTCTTTTTTCTCCTTCCATTAATGAGTTGGCTCTCAACCAGGCGAGATGGTATTTGGCAATATAGAGGCATTTTTGGTTGACACACTGGGGATGGGGGTAACGAGGCTGTAGATATCTAATGTGCAGAGGCAGAGATGCTGCTAAACATCCTACACTGCATGGGACAGGAACCCCACCCCCCAAAATTTATCCAGTGCAAAACGTCAATAATGTTAAGGGTGAGAAACCTTGCTTTGATGAATACATTAAGAATCATTTGTAGTTGCTACATAAAACTAACTGTATGATGTGCTTTTTTACTTTCATTCTGAGTTTACAGTGAAAATTACCAGAGGCTATATGACATGTGATGACAACTCACTGGATGATTTATGGATTATGTATTTGTGTATTCTAGGATTAAAACATTTTGTTTGAAATCCTAAAATGGTAAATACCAAATAGTTGTAACCAACATAAACAAAAGCTCTTTAGGGTCCTTGAATTTTTAAAGTTATAGAGCAGTCCTGACACCCAAAATTTGAAAACTGCTTTTGTAGATACACACATCCTGATCATAATACTAGGAAATGCTAGCAAGTGAGATGAGTATGCTAGAGGAAAAGTAGTAGCCTATTAAGGAGGTGGGTAGACAGTGATGTTACCCTGTCATGTTACCAGTCAACAACTATTTACTGAGCACCTATTATGGTAAAGCACTATACTGGGTTCCACTTTAAAAGAATGTCTTCACTCTTACAGTAATAGGCCGTTTTTCTCTTCCAATCTCGTTTCCACCAATCAGCTTAGAAGGTTCCTTTAAAAAAAATTTTTTTTTTAAATCATTGTGGGTACACAGTAGGTGTATATATTTATGGGGTACATCAACTGTAACACAAAGGTGTTACACAATCCAATTATACTCTTTTAGTTTTTTTTAATATACAATTAAATTATTTTTGACTATACACACTCTGTTGTCCTAGCTAATACTAGGTCTTATTAATTCTCTCTATTTTTGAACCCATTAACCATTCCCCCTCCCCACCACCACCACTCTTCCCAGACTCTAGTAACCATCTTTCTACCCTCTATCCCTATAAGTTGCATTGTCTTAATTTTTTGCTCCCACAAATAAGTGAGAACATGTGAAGTTTGTCTGTCTGTGCCTGGCTTATTTCACTTAACGAAATGACCTCCAGTTCCACCCATGTTGTTGCAAATGACAGGATTGCATTCTTTCTTATGGTTGAATAGTACTCCACTGTGTATATGTACCACATTTTCTTCATCCATTCATCTGTTGATAGATACTTGGGTTGCTTACAAATCTTGGCTATTGTGAATAGTGCTGCAATAAACATAAGAGTGCAGATATCTCTTGGATATATCAATTTCTTTTCTTTTGGGTATATATCTAGCAGTGGAATTGCTGGATCGCATGGTAGCTCTATTTTTAGCCTTTTGAGGAAGCTCCGAACTGTTCTCCATAGTGGTTGTACTAATCTACACTTCCACCAACAGTGTATGAGGGTTCCCTTTTCTCCACATCCTTGCCAGCATTTGTCATTGCCTGCCTTTTGGATAAAAGCCATTTTAAACGGGGCGAGATGATATCTCATTGTAGTTTCGATTTGCATGTCTTAGAAACAATAATATTGGGCACCTTTTCATCAACTTGTTTGCCACTTTTTTTTTTTTTTTTTTTTTTTTTTTTGAGACGGAGTCTTGCTCTGTCACCCAGGCTGGAGTGCAGTGGCCGGATCTCAGCTCACTGCAAGCTCCGCCTCCCGGGTTCACGCCATTCTCCTGCCTCAGCCTTCCCAGTAGCTGGGACTACAGGCGCCCGCCACCTCGCCCGGCTATTTTTTTGTATTTTTTAGTAGAGACGGGGTTTCACCGTGTTAGCCGGGATCGTCTCTCGATCTCCTGACCTCGTGATCCGCCCATCTCGGCCTCCCAAGGTGCTGGGATTACAGGCTTGAGCCACCGCGCCCGGCCTTGTTTGCCACTTGTATGTCTTCTTTTGAGAAATGTCTCTTCAAATCTTTTGCCCATTTTTAGATCGGATTATTATATGTTTTCCTACAGAGTTGTCTGAACTCCTCATATATCCTAGTTATTTATTCCTTGTCAGATGGATAGTTTGCAAATATTTTCTCCCACTCTGTGGGTTATCTCCTCGCTTTGCTGATATTGTTTCCTTTGTTGTACAGAGCTTTTTAATTCGATGTGATCCCGTTTATCCTTTTTTTTTTTTTCTTTGACATGGGTCTCCCTCTGTCACCCAGGCTGGAGTGCAGTGGCCTGATCTCGGCTCACTGCAAGTTCCAACTCCTGGGTTCACGCCATTCTCCTGCCTCAGCCTCCCGAGTAGCTGGGACTACAGGTGCCTGCCATCACGTCCAGCTAATTTTTTGTATTTTTAGTAGAGATGGGGTTTCACTGTGTTAGCCAGGATGGTCTCGATCTCCTGACCTAGTATTCCGCCCGCCATGGCCTCCGAAAGTGCTGGGATTACAGGCATGAGCCACCGTGCCCGGCCCCATTTGTCCATTTTTAGCTTTGGCTGCCTGTGCTTGTTGGGTATTACTTAAGAAATCTTTGCCCAGACCAATGTCCTGGAGAATTTCCCCAGTGTTTTCTTGTAGTAGTTTCATAGTTTGAGGTCTTAAAGATTTTAGTCTTCAATCCATTTTGATTTTTGTATATGGTGAGAGATAGGGGTCTAGTTTCATTCTTCTGCATATGAACATCCAGTTTTTCCTACACCATTTATTGAAGAGGCTGTCCTTTCCCCAATGTTTGTTCTTGGCACCTTTGTCAAAAATAACTTCACTGTAGATATATGGATTTCTATCTGGGTTCTCTGTTCTGTTCCACTGGTCTACATGTTTCACTGATCTATGTGTCTGTTTTTATACTAGTGCAATGCTGTTTTGATTACTATAGCTCTGTAGTATAATTTGAAGTCAGGTAATGTGATTCCTCCGGTTTTGCTCTTTGCTCAAGATAGCTTTGGTTATTCTGGGTCTTTTGTGGTTCTATACAAATTTTAGAATTATTTTTTCTATTTCTGTGAAGAATGCCATTGGTATTTTGACAGGGATTACATTAAACCTATAGATTGCTCTGAGTACAATGGACATTTTAACAGTATTGATGCTTTCATTCCATGACCATGGAATATGCTTCCATTTTTTTGCATACTCTTCAATTTCTTGCATCAATGTTTCATAGTTTTTAGTGTAGAAATCTTTTACTACTTTGATTAAGTTAATGTCTAAAAGCCGGGCACAGTGCCTCACGTCCGTAATCTCAGCACTTTGGGAGGCCAAGGGGGGCAGATCACTTGAGGTCAGAAGTTCAACCAGCCTGGCCAACATGGTGAAACCCCGTTTCTACTAAAAATACATTTTTTAAAAAAAACTGGCCAAGCTTGGTGGTGGGCACCTGTAATCCCAGCTACTCGGGAGGCTGAGTCAGGAGAATTGCTTGAGCTCAGGAGGCAGAGGGCGCAGTGAGCTGAGATCGCGCCATTATACTCCAGCCTGGGCAACAAAGCAAAAACTCCATCTTAAAGAAAAATAAAATGTTGGGTGTGGTGGTTCGCACCTGTAATCCCAGTTACTCGGAAGGCTGAGGCAGGAGAATTGCTTGAACAGGGGAGGTGGTGGCTGCAGTGAGCCGAGATGATGCCACTGCACTCCAGCCTGGGCAACAGAGCAAGACTTTGTCTCAGAAAAAAAAAAGGTTAATGTCTACATACTTCGTATTATTTATAGCTATCGTAAATGGGATTACTTTATTGGTTTCTTTTTCAGATTGTTCGCTGTTAGCATATAGAAATGCTATTTTTTTTCTAATACTGATTTTGTATCCTGCAACTTTACTGAATTTATCAGTCCTAATAATTTTTTGGTAGTCTTTAGGTTTTTTCAAATGTAAGATTATATCATCTGCAAGCAAGGATAATTTGACTTCTTCCTTTCCAATTTGGATGCCCTTTATTTCTTTCTCTTGTCTGACTGCTCTAGCAAGGACTTCCCGTTCTATACTGAGTTACAGTGGTGAAGGTGGGCATCCTTGTTGTGCTCCCTTAGAAATTCCTTGCTGTAAAAAACAAACACTGAACCACATCAAATACACTTTTCTAAAGGGTAATACTTAACAGCTGTTTGTTTGCTTGCTAAATAGCTTACAAAACCATTTCAAGATTTCATGACCTACAAGAACTCAACTAGACAGAATATATCGTAATTTCCAATTGGCTACTTAAACATTAAAAAAAGCTTCCTGAAGAATTCTGATATACATATTCTTCTACCTTTATGGAAACAGATGTACAAAGCCAGGATGAGCCTCACATTTGGTTTCCAGTCCACTTTTCCTTCCAAGACACTAATAAGCATGAACATGTTCAAGCAGGACTCACATCTTTTGCTATGAACCTGGTTAATACAATATATTTTAGTGTCAGATACTCTAATTTCTGCCTGAATATAGGTCTCTAAAATAGTGTGTCCTTTAATATATAGTGAATTAAATACTATTTTCTCTTTAAAAAAAAAAAAGTTACAAAGTAATTTCAGGTGTTTCACAGGAACTATTAAGTCTAATAACTCATGTTTATTTGTCTTAATAACAGAGAAGAGAACAAATTTAACATTCCCCTGCCCCCCTGCTTTTTTTCTTTCTTTTTCTTGAGACAGAGTCTTGCTCTGTCATTCAGGCTGGAGTGCAGTGGTGCAATCTTGGCTCACTGCAACCTCCGCCTCCTACGTTCAAGTGATTCTCCTGTCTCAGCCTCCTGAGTAGCTGGGATTACAGGCATGTGCCACCACGACCAGCTAACTTTTGTATTTTTAGTAGAGATGGGGTTTCGCCCTGTTGGCCAGGCTGGTCTCGAACTCCTGACCTCAAGTGATCTGCTTGCCTCAGTCTTCTAAATGCTGGGATTACAGGCATGAGCCACCCCTCCTGGCCACATTCCCCATTTTTTATGTTACAAAATAATACCATTTTCCATGTATACAAAGAGTACTTGCTTTCAAGACATCATTACTGTACGTACTGTTCATTGTATATAGCAACATTGTTGCGTATCATGCCTCAGTAAAAACAATGACATAGGCCAGAGGTGCGGTGGCTCACGCCTGTAATGCCAGCACTTCGGGAGGCCAACGCAGGCAGATTATTTGAGGTCAGGAGTTTGAAACTAGCCTGGTCAATGTGGTGAAACCTTGTCTCTATTGAAAAAACAAAAACTAGCCAGGCATGGTAGTGGGTGCCTACAATCCCAGCTACTCGGGAGGCTGAGGCCGGAGAACCACTGAGCCCAGAAGGCGGCGGATGCAGGGAGCAGAGATCGTGCCATCGCACTCCAGCCTGGGTGACAGAGCGAGGCTCGGAAGGAAGGAAGGAAGGAAGGAAGGAAGGAAGGAAGGAAGGAAGGAAGGAAGGACGGACGGAAGGAAGGACGGACGGACGGAAGGAAGGAAGGAAGGAAGGAAGGAAGGAAGGAAGGAAGGAAGGAAGGAAGGAAGGAAAGAAAGGAAAGAAGGAAAGGAAACGAAGGGAAAGGAAGGGAAAGGAAGGGAAAGGAAGGGAAAGGAAAGGAAAGGAAAGGAAAGGAAAGGAAAGGAAAGGAAAGGAAAGGAAAGGAGAAAGGAAAGGAAAGGAGAAAGGAAAGGAAAGGAGAAAGGAAAGGAAAGGAGAAAGGAAAGGAGAAAGGAAAGGAGAAAGGAAAGGAGAAAGGAAGGGAGAAAGGAAAGGAGAAAGGAAAGGAGAAAGGAAAGGAGAAAGGAAAGGAAAAAGGAAAGGAAAGGAAAGGAAAAGAGAAAAGAAAAAAGGAAAGGAAAGGAAAGGAGAAAGAAAAGAGAAAAGAGAAAGAAACGAGAAAGAAAACAGATAAAAGAGAAAGAAACGAGAAAGAAAGAAAGGAAGAAAGAAAGAAATGACATAAAAATAGTAAGATTTTTGGTAAGAACAAAGTGATAAAATACTAGCAGAGAGATAAAAGATAGAGGTGGTCATTAAGTAGAACACCACAAACATCATTTATTACACTAACATATTTTAGAAAATAATTTAGGAAGCAAGACAGAATATTTCTTAAAATTTATGATAGGTGTCGAACATCTTAAGAAGCAGAACAGATTTAAACAGAGTAAGTCAAAAGCAAGGTAATTTATTCAGGGGCAAAAGTCCTAAAAATGTAACTTTCAGAGATACTTATCCCATCCATCAGTAAATCGATTTTTAAAGTCTCTTCTTTCTTACTAGGTACTCAGAGTAAGGCATTAAAAAAAAAAAAGATTTCTCCAGGTTACAGCAAATAAATATAGATAAATTAAAATTTAATGAAAATGTTAACAAAACTTAAGGCCAGTATTACCTCTATTTTCAAATAGAATCATAGCTAAGCACTAGCGCTTAGAATCACACTAAGCACTAGCTAAGCACTAAGCACTATTAAAAGGGTAAAAAAGAATGTATGAGAAAGTGGAGGTGGGTATGTATATAAAACAAGGTTAAATCAGGAAATGCTCTAGATGCAACAACTGTCTCAGCTTCCATATATCCATAATTTAAAATTCATAACTCAAAAATCCAAAAATATACTTTGATGAAAAATACACAGTAATTTAAGGTCAGCGGATAAAGGCTTAAGATTTGGTAGTTACCCAGGAAAATGGGGGGAAAACCACTTTGGTTATAAAGATAGTATATATTTTAACTTGTTCAAATCTGATTTAGATTATACAAAAGTATTCCAAAAGATGAATATTAAGGATTAAATTGAGAAAAATAATTTGATATATGTCTGCTTTATAAACACGAATATTATGGAGTATATTGTATATAAGCACACATGTATAAACAGACATAACTGTGCTTCTCCGACATTATTAAAAATGATGTAATTAAATGATATATTCAGTCACAAATATCCCAACTTCAGTAATAAATAAATAAAGCACATAAATGTATCCCAGATGGATGAAAAATGGTTATGGTTTTAATAATCATTATGAATACCAAATGAGCTAAAAGATGCATAATCTAACTTAGCATCTTGGGCTTAGGTAGAGACAGCAACTGTACAGAACCTGAAGGTGCTACGGTTTGACTATGTGCCCTGAAGTTCAACGTAGAAACTTACTCCGTATAGTAAGAATATTAAGTGGTTGGGGGGATGCAGGCGCAGTGGCTCATGCCTGTAAACCCAGAACTTTGGGAGGATGAAGTGGGCGGATAGCTTGAGGTCAGGAGTTTGAGACCAGCCTGGCTAACATGGTGAAACCCTGTCTCTACTAAAAATATAAAACTTAGCCAGCTATGGTGGCAGGCGCCTGTAATCCCAGCTACTCAGGAGGCTGAAGCAGGAGATTCCCTTGAACCCAGAAGGCAGAGGTTGCAGTGAGCCAAAATCGTGACACTGCACTCCAGCCTGAGCAACAGAGCAAAGCTCGGTCTCGGCAGGGTAGAAAAAAAGAAAAAGAGGTAGGGGCCTCATGAGTGGATTAATGCCATTATTGTAGGGATGGGTTCATTATTGACAGAGCAGGTTCCTGATTAAAAGGATGAATTGAGCCCAATTCTCCCTCTCTGTCTCACACACTCACTTCTGCCTTCCATCTTCTACCATGCGGTGATCCTCATTCGATGCTTGACACCATGCTCTTGGACTTCCTATCCTCTGGACCCAAGAGCCAAATAAACTTCTGTTCATTATAAATTACCCAGTCTGTGATATTCTGTTAGAGCAGCAGAAAATGAAGACACAAGATCATTGTGTTTGGATAGTGAAAGTGCTACAAGGAGAAGTGCAAATAGGTGGATCATGGCATGTTTCAAAACTTAGAAAACACTGAGCAGGGCACAGTGGATCACACCTGTAATCCCAGCACTTTGGGAGGCCGAGGCGGGTGGATCATGAGGTCAGGAGATCGAGACCATCCTGGCTAACACAATGAAAGCCCGTCTCTATTAAAAAAATACAAAAAATTAGCCAGGCATGGTGGTGGGCACCTGTAGTCCCAGCTAGTCAGGAGGCTGAGGCAGGAGAATGGTGTGAACCCGGGAGGCGGAGCTTGCAGTGAGCCAAGATCGGGCCACTGTACTCCAGTCTGGGCAACAGAGCAAGACTCTGTCTCAAGAGAAAAAAAAAAAAAAACTTTCAAAACACTGGTACTCAAGAAACATGGGCTCTTATCCTCATAAAAGAATGTGGGCTCTTAGCCAGCAGGTTAGGTACATGACCATATTTCTAACTCCTTCAGGTATTCTAAAACATTTAAATAAAGGATGAGTGGCCCTGGTACACTCTCTTCTCTGGTCCTCCCATAAAATTTTTCAGTCCTCAAATCCACAACCCACTCATGCTTCTTTCCTTTCAGCAGATAACCTATTTTCACTGTTAAGTAAGAGAAAGGGTTATCAGATATGCAAGTTCATCTACCCCAATTCAGGGGAAAGATGTTCCTAGTCCTGTCTATGAATAACCCTGCCCACCCAGGGTCTGGATTTCACCCATTCGTTCCTCCTCCAGGAAAAGATGTTTGGTTTTGTTTCTCTGTTCCTCTCTCTTCAGCACTTTGTCTCCAATACAGCTCTGCTATGACTCTTTCCTTAGCACATGATTTGTCAAGCCTGTTTGACTCTAGATATTGTCTCCTTTCCTTCACAGTCAAGGTTCTGCCAAAAGCAGTCAATATTTGCTGTCGCTATTTCCTTTTCCAATTTCTCCTCAATTAACTACAATCTGGCATTTTGTTCCCATTAATCTACTAAAATTAAGTCTAAGTGTAAAATTCTTAGTCACTTTTTACAATCACTATCTTAACTGACTTCTATGACATTTAATTCTACTTACTATTACTTTCGGGTCTCAGGATCCCTCTATAACTTTTAAGAAATTGTTAAGGACCCCAAAGAGGTTTTATTTACATGTGTATAACTATAGATCTTTAACCATTTTAGGATTTTAAACAAAAACGTTATAACACTAGAATATACTAGTGTAAAAGAATAAAAATGAATAAATCAGAGTGATATCACACGTTAAACAGCTTCTGGAAATTTTCATTGTGAATTCATGAGATAATGAAAGTTAAAAAGTCAAATAATGTGTTAGCACTTTTATAAAAAACACTTGACTTTGTTGACTCCTTGGAAGAATCGCAGGGGACCCCTAGGAATCCTCAATCCACACTCTAAGATCTGCTTATCTACAACCAAGCCTTTTTAATTAACACCTATGCCAAAGACCCCTAGGTCTTCTTGTCTAGCCTGATCTCCTTCCTGAGTTCCAGATAGCTTCTACTATACCATCTACACTTGTTATCTTCCTTCTGTGATGCCTATCTCAAAGGCACTCTAGCTAGATCCCTTTAAATCATCTTAGGCTCCTCCCTTTCCTTCTTTATGCTAATTCCAAGTCACCAAACCCTACTGATTCTACTTTTTAAAAGCCTAATGAAGTCTGGGCTCAAGGGCTCACACCTGTAATCCCAGCACTCTGGGAGGCCAAGGCAGGCAGATCATGAGGTCAGGAGTTCGAGACCAGCCTGGCCAACACAAACCCCATCTCTACTAAAAATATAAAAATTAGCAGGGCACGGCGGCGCATGCCTGTAGTCTCAGCTACTTGGGAGGCTGAGGCAGGAGAATTGCTTGAACCTGGGAGGCGGAGGTTGTGGTAAGCTGAGATCATGCTACTGCACTCCAACCCAGGGAACAGGCGAGACTCCAGCTCAAAAAGAAAAAACAAAAACAAAAAATCTAATGAAATCTAGAAGCTTGTTAGAAATGCAAAATTCTACCCCAGACCTACTGTCATAAACATTAAGTGATGCATTCGCACAGAACAGTTTGAGAACCACAGCCTTAGGTGGTGATAGTCTCAGTACCCAAAGTTAGAGAATCCGAAGAAGGCAGAGCCCAAACAGCAAACCTGAAAATACTAGTTAGAAGTCCTTTTATCTCAAGTTTTTCCTCCTAATATTAAACCTTGAAGGTTTTAAAGTTTTATAAAGAAGGCAGTATTCCTTAACAAAGTGATCTTCCTAACTTGGGTTTCATGTCCCTCCAATCCAATCCTCTACATTGCTATCTGCCTTTTACCTCTACTTTGTCTTTTGTTTCCCCTGTTTCAATGGCTCTCTACCTGAAGTCCAAATTCCTTACTATGAAATACAAGGGTCTTCAAAACCTGACCCCTGCCTACCTTTCCCCATTTCTGCATATACTCCCTCTATCAGAAGTCTGAAAACCAGGGGAATCACCGAAGCAGCTGGGTATTTTTTAAAGCTTTTCGGGAGATCTAAAGAGCAGTAGCGGCTAGAATCACTGTCCTCTCTTAAACTAAACTATCTGTCATACTCCCATGTAAAAGCAAACACAGATCCTAGTCCCTCTGTATACCTTCTTTTCATACCTCGCTCTGTCTTATGGGATGAATTCACGGCCTCTCTTAAAAACTCAATGATCATCTCTTCTTTGAAGGAAGACTTCTTTCCTTCCTTTCCCCTACAGGCAAATGAAATTGGTGTTTCTTGCACTTTGCTTCCATAGTATCTTGTGCTTGTATCTGTTACAGCACAGCCTACATTGTTCATGAAGCAGACTGTCTAAATGTTTGTTCTACTAAACACTGATTTCATTTGAAGGCAGGGATTGTATCCTATTCATCTTTATACTCTCTGTGATTAGGCAGAGACTATAAGTTAATAGATATGCAATAAATGTTTACTGAAAATACCCTGAGTTTTCTGGAGACTGCTGAATGGACCAGGAGTGATGTAAAATAAAACAAAATCAAAACAATACCTTCCTACCTACCATCTTCTTTCATTTACAAGAGGAAAAACTTTTTCATTCTATTTAATTCCACATTTACAAACAAAAGTCAGATTCATATATAAAATAAACCGCATACAAACTGAAATAAAAATTTCACTTGAAGTAGATTAATCAACCTAACAATGACAATTGGATGCTTTCCAGTTTTAATAGTAAGGGTAGAAGAAAACAAGAGGATTCTGGATGTCTGAAAGAGAGGATGTCTGAAAGGAGGAAACAAAGTACAGAAAAGGGATTGTAGTGAGTTAAAACCATCACAAATCCTAAGAGGGATTCAACAGAAAAAGTCCAATTGGTGAACTACAATAGGGTATGCATATTAATTATATTAAAATATGGATACAAATTTCAGGAATCCAGGGTGGGGTAAGGGTGGTAGGAGACAGCAGTTTAAAAAAAAAAAAAAAGTAATAAACTGGCTGGGTACGGTGGCTTACGCCTGTAATCCCAGCTACTCAGGAGGCTGAGGCAGGAGAATCGCTTGAACCTGGGAGACAGAGGTTGTTGCAGTAAGCCGAGATCACGCCACTACACTCCAGCCTGGGCGACAGAGCGAGACTCTGTCTCAAAAAAAAAAAAAAAAAAAAAAAAGTAATAAACCTTCCAGTACTATTTGCTCCCAAAACCAAAAACTACTATTTTAAAAAATGTAGTAAATCAGAGAATGGATTACCAAAATAGTGACATCAGAAGACAATGAAATACTTCATAAACTTTACTACTAGGAGTACTAGGAAAAACCAAAGTACTTCTATCCTGCAATTGCAACTGTTTCTTCTCATGTTTACTTAATGATCTATAAATATCTGTATTTTGATATGTATAAAATTTCATCCCAAAGGAATTTATTAAGGTATCAACTATACAGATAAAACCTGGGAATCATTTTCCAGATAAGCAACTTCTTAAATGGAAAGATACACTAAAATAATAATAATAATAATAATAATAATAATAATAATAATACTGGTAATAGTAATTATTTTGAATAGTAATTATATTGAATCTTAAGGACAATGTATAATCTGTAGTCATTTCTGTGCCACTAGACTTAACCATTAATTTGTAAAAATCCAAGACAGAGAATACAGAACAGCAAAAGCCAAAACATTTTTCTTTCTTTTTTTTTCTTAAGACAGGGTTTCACTCTGTCGCCCAGGCTGGAGTGCAGTAGCACAATCATGGCTCATTGCAGCTTCGACTTCCTAGGCTCAGGTTATCGTCCCATCTCAGCCTCTGGAGTAGCTGGGACTACAGGCACATGGCACCATACCTGACTAATTTTTTGTGTTTTTTGTAGAAACGGGGCTTTGCCATGTTGCCCAGGCTGGTCTCGAACTCCTGGTCTCAAGCAATCCTGCCTCAGCCTCCCAACATGCTGGGATTACAAGTGTGAGCCCCCGTACATGGCCCAAAAGATTTTTCAAGATTTTCTATTGCTGCCCCAAATGTCAAAACTTCAATACAGATAAAGCTAAGTATATCTAATGATTAACCAAATTGTGTTTCATTGCAAATGCCAGTATGGTCTTTTAAGAAACAAAAACATGTTTTAACTAAAAATATAGCCAAAAGTGATCCTTGGACTCTTTAAAGGGAAGTTGAATTCTCTTATGGACTAATTCCTCTGAAAAAATCCAAATACTAAATCTATAACTTATATTTGGAATATGGGTACCTACAAAGAACATGTAACTGTGATAAGTGATCTAACTTCCACCATGTTTTGCTTTTTAAAAAAATCTATCAAAAATATCATATTTAGTGAACAGAAAAGAGAAGTATCTAAAATTATTTTATTGCTCTTCATAACACAAATGCCTATGAAAGAGGAGGCAGGTGAAATTACTAAATATTTCCAATTCTGGGAAAATATCAAGAAATGTTCCAAAGTCCAGGAAATATAAAGTGAGAACATTCTTGATATAGTTTTAAAAAAAACTTTGACTAGAGCTAAACCTACAATTTTCAAAGACTTAGTATAAGTATGTTAATTTTTTAAAAGCTAAACTGATAATCTGATGCTACAGGGGCTACTAACGCTTACCTCAAGGGAACCTACTGCAGATAAAGTCCCGTCACTTGCACAGTCCTTTCAGCTGCCTGCCAGTTGTTTCTGTGGAAGGGAAAGCCTGATGAGTGAGAGCCCTATGCCATACTCCTTTGGAGTGTCAGGGTGCCTGCACAGAACTGCACGCAACTGTCTACCTAGAGATTTCTAGATGCTTTCAATAACACAGAGCTAAAAAGATGCCACCTTTGAAGTTCCCTTTCTTCTGAACAGTGAAACAAAATGCCTAAGAGTCTCTGAGTGCTAATGAACTACTGGTATTATCAAGGTGATAGGTCTATACTAACCAAGTAGAAAAAAGACAAAAATGGATCAAGTAGAAATAAGATTGACAGGGAAAATACACACACACACACGTGACAGAACCGTATCATCCAAGGAGAGAAAAGGCTATATCCACAAGAGTCAAGCTGTAACATCAACAAATGAATGCTAAAACCCACGGAACTTCCTGTCACCCATTTTTAAAATATGTCAAGTATATCATGCTCAGAGTAAATTATACCATGGATCCAAATGCCTGCTTGTAAAATCCCAGATATTTTCTTGGTGGGATCAGTAAATGGGTAAAAGGGGGAGGGATTAAGAGGGGAGGGAATTCTTCAGATTTTTTAAAATACAAAAAGTGAAAACCGGCAGCATGATTCCATAAGAAATTCTAAAAAGAGGGAAAAAATGTGTATCTGTATCTCAGAAAGTACATAAACTCTTACTAAGGATCAAACTAAAAGGGAAGAATAAAGAGAAATAATAGAACTGGGAAACCCAACATACTTAAGAACCACCTTCCTCTCACAGAATTATGAATGGCTAATAACTGTCTTCAGTAAGAATATATATTCATCATTCATTTACAAGTTCAGCTACATAACCAAAGAAACTGTATTTTCTTTCTAACGCCAAATGCAATCTTCAATCTGAATGTTGTGCTTCGTAAGGCAGAACAAAACATTCCTATAAGAAACTTTAAAAGCATTAACCTTTAGCAAAAGAACTGATGAAGAAACAAAAAACTAATTAAAACGGTGATTCCAGCTTTTACTTTAATAGCACGATATTTAAACTGAAATTACTTACCTCTGATTCTTTGTCACTTAAAGATCCCAAGCTTCCAAAACTGTGATTAGAGCTTTCGTTATTTGTTGAGGCCTGTTAAAGATTTTTTAAAAAGTAAAAATTAGGAGTAATTTTTTAAAGCACTGGAAGTAATTTTAAACAAACATATTACAAAGTACATAATCTATCTTCATAAGTAAAGTATAATTCCTTTAAACAAGGAAGCCAAATGAGGTAAAAATAAATACTAAATTCTTAACACTACAAATACTCTGAAAAGTTTTATCAAGTCAATAAACTTCCGCTGTGTTTTAGGAACTGACTTCTATTAGCTGGTTTTTTAAATCCCAGTTCAAAAGCAAAGGAATTGAGCCATTGTTAGAATGACAAGATCCCTAAAATTATTACCCAATGTATTAAAACCTAATGCTACCTTTGGCTGAAAGTATTATTTGGGCTCTTCAGGTCCCTTGACAATTATCAAATTCCATCACGTTTGAAACACACCTCTTTGCCTTTCTCCGTATTAACAAACTGTCTTTTTTTTTTTTTAATTTGTTTTAACTCGATCTCTTCAAAAAAATCTTTGACCATCTTGATTAATTGCTTTGCTCAAGAACTTCTCCATTTCCTTGACAGTATTTTTGAACTGTAACCAAGAAAAAAGAGCTAACATTCTGCAGCATGATGTCTGCTTTGTTTCCAATATGCTTCTATGATGCTTCTATGCTTCTGTGACTTTTTTGTACCATCAGTACATCAGATCAAAGTCTTCCAGAAATGCTTAGACAAGGAGGCTGACAGATTATGGCATATATGTCAAAGATGAGGCAAGAATTAACATTACATACAGGCAAGCCAATTGATATCCTCATGTTTCACCTCCACTTGTAACAGGAGTGGCTGCTAATCCTACTATTAACAGGTTGCAAGTTGGACTATAATTATATAATTGAAATTAGATTAATTTCCAAAGTGACAACTCTGAGCCACTGCATACATGCCCAGTACTATGCTGGATACTGTAAAAGCTGCTGTCAACAAAGGATAGCACTTGAACTAATTACAATTCAAGTAGTACTGGGAATAAGTTATAATCTAATTAGGGCAAGATTATCAAATTTGAAACCGCAACAATTAAGAAGTAACACATTAGAAAGATTCTAGGACAATAAGGGCAGTGGCAAAGTGTTTGAGCATCTGTAAATACCCACCAAAATAATGTATAAAACTAAATAGTAAACCAAAAACCCATGGGCAACATTTACAACAAAACTAGATGACAAAAATCTCCATGAATCCCCCTCAAAACAGCAGATTTAAACAAGTCAACAACAACCATAGATAATGTATGGTATCATTATCAATATGGGAGGAAACAGAAACAGATGTCTGATAACCGAAAACAAAAGACACCTAAAACAGCCAACAAGTAGGTACAGAAGCTAGGTTAACTTAAGTACAGAAGGGTTTTGCACTTTCAATTAGTGACTTAAGAGGGAGGAGTCCACGGTTACGTCTAAGAAGTGAGAGCAGTCTGGCCTCTACGAATCCTTGAAACTGATCTTTACATAACAGGGTGGTACAATGAGTATAAATTACTGGGTGTGGAATGAAAATTGAGTACTAGATAGGTACAATTACAATAATGGAAAGAGAATATTCAGATAAAGCAGGGAGGGAAGGTCACCTGGCAAACTCAGAAAGCAAATGCCACAGTTTTGAAGCATGCCTAAAAACAGCAGTAGAGAAAGCCCTGTAAGAAAAGCCATCCTGAACCACACCTGCTACACTTAAGTAAAGTAGGCAAAAGAAAATTATGTAGGTCATAAAGGTATAAGAAAAAAGAAAGTAAGATACAGAATAACATCCAGATAATAAAAGCATATCAGAAACACACATCCACAAAATAGGTAAAAACTGTAACCTACTATTTTAAAATGAGCTAAAAGATATTACGAAAATGACTCAAGACATGAAGCAACTATATAAATCGGATTTCAAAAAACCGGAAATAAGGTAACAGAACTCAAGAAAGCATTAAAAATAAAAGAAAAAGTTTCAGAAATAAAAAGTAAATCTGAATGAACCCAAGAGCAAATATATACAGTAGATAATGCTTTAAAAGATAACTAGAAGGCGAAAAACAGCAACATTTTTGAAATCAAAAGAAATGAAGAGATAAAAAGGATTTGAGAGTAAGCAACAGCTGATGAAGCAACAAAGATCAATATACAGATAACAGAAGACCCTAAAAACTACTAAAGCCAGAAAACAGTAAAAACTGTAATTCAAGAAAATGTTTCTGATGGCTGGGCACGGTGGCTCATGCCTGGAATCCCAGCACTTTGGGAGGCCGAAGTGGGCGGATCACCTGAGGTCAGGAGTTCGAGACCAGCCTGACCAACATGGTGAAACCCTGTCTCTACTAAATATACAAAATTAGCCAGGCATGATGGTGCACACCTGTAATTCCCAGCTACCTGGGAAGCTGAGGCAGGATAATCACTTGAATCTGGGAGGCAGAGGTTGCAGTGAGCCAAGATCACACCACTGCACTCCAGCCTGGGCAACAAGAACAAAACTCCATCTCAAAATAAAAAGAAAATAAATGTCTCTGACATTTTCAGTAGTCAGGCTCTTGTTGTCAGTTGTTGTTCTTTAAATGTTCAATTAAAAAAACTGAAATTACTGACAGAGCACCATGCACACCTAAGAATAACAACCCAGAAAGCGAACATCAAAGGCAAACACTTTATGCGAGAAGAAAATGGAGTGACATAAGCTATTCAAGGAAAGAAAACAAAAGCAAAGTGTTTTATATTTAGTAAAATCTATTTTAAGCACATGGAAAGCATAGATAAACGGTTACCAAAACTGCAAGCAATTAGGGAATCCTGCTCCCATGAGCCTTTCCTAAAGAATCTACTATAGAACAAGCTTAAGACAACCAAATGAATAGTTTATCAGTCTAAGAACTGAAGGCAAGCAATAATATGACCTATTGTTGATCAAGATTAAATGATAATGACAAGGGAGAGGATATAATAGTTAATGACTAAATGCATACAGTATTCTTAAAACTAGGGGATGGAAAGCATATACAAAATAACTGTTTTCAGTACCCACTTTGTTCATTGTGCTAATGTTATTTTGAGACCACTATGTGTGTGAAATACAGAATAAGGTAAAATAATTGAGGGATATCCAATTCTATCCTCTGCTTTATATCTTCGAGAATCATAATTCATAGTATAAAGATGCATATGAAAAAAACCTTATAATCCTGAGTTTGAACTGGAAATATCAATAAAAATTCAGGAAATATTTTTATCTTTTAAAACAAACAACAAAAATACAAGTAGGCAGGTAGATGAATAACATTCCACCACCAGTAAAAACAGAATACCTTATTTTCTACAGATAACTACAAATTCTGGAAAAAAAAGATTTAAAAAAACAACCACCCAAACCAAAAGTAGGCAGAATCTAAGTACAAGACAACACTTAGAAGAAGGGAACAGAGGCCGGGTGCAGTGCCTCACGCCTGTAATCCCAGCACTTTGGGATGCTGAGATGGGCAGACTTCTTGAGGTCATGAGTTCAAAACCAGCCGGGCCAACACGGTGAAACTCGTCTCTACTAAAAATACAAAAAATAGCCGGGTGTCGTGATGCATGCCTGTAATCCCCGCTACTAGGGAGTCTGAGGCAGAACTGCTTGAACCTGGGAGACAGAGGTTGCAGTGAGTAGAGATCGCACCACCATATTCCAGCCTGGGCAACACAGCAAGACTCTGTCTTTAAAAAAACAAAAACAAAAACAAAAAAAGGAAGAAGAGGAAGAAGAAGGGAATAGATCTAGGTAGGTTTCCTGTTTTTACAGCTTTTGCTGAGGGGAAGGTCCCAGAGATCAAAGCTGCACAGACAGCAGTTGAAACCAAGATCAAAATCTGTAGTCTTACTGGCTTGAAAAACAAGTTTCGAGCTTCCAAAGAGGCTGCAAAGTAAGGAGGGATATGCTGGAAAATAAAGATCCACAAAGGGAGAGTCCCAAATTCTGCATATTAACTCTGCCTACTTCTCTGGCTGGTCAGTGATCTATGAAAAAACGGAGCAGACGATAAGCAGCCTAGATAAAACAACTAACAGGGATGTCAGTGCTGCCCTCTGCAGGGAAACATAGTTTAAATTTCAGTCTAGCCAAGTTAACTGCCTCCTAACACAAAGAAAAATAAAAAACAGTCTCCAAAGTCACTGTAATGTGTCATTCACAGTGTGCAGGATATAATAAAAATTTGTAACCATATGAAGAAACAAGAAAAAGTTACCCACACTCAAGAGGAAAAACAATCAATAGATACTAACCATGAAGTAACACAGATTTGGAACCAGCAAATAAATACCATAAAGCAGCTAATGTAAGTAGTTCAAACGACAAGATTGGAAATTTCAGCAGAAAAATAAAAACTGTAAAAAGAGCTGAATGTAAATTCTACAACTGAAAATTTCACTCTCTAAAACAGAAAACTTACTGAATGGACTTAACAGAAGAATGGAAAAAGACAGTACTGAAGATAGGTCAAGAGAAATTACTCAAACTAAAGAACAGAGAAAAAAATACTGAAAAATACTGTCTGTTGGACACCATGAAGCAGTCTAATACACATGTAACTGGAATCATAAAATGAGAAAAAGCAGCAGAAAAAAAAATTTTTTGAAGAAATGACAGCCAGAAAAATCCCAAAATTTGGCAAAGATATTAATTTATAGATTGAAGAGCTCACTCAATCTCCCAAGCAGGATAAGTACAAAGAAAACCACACCTAGGCACATCACAGTCAACTGCTGAAAACCAAAGATAAAGAAAACAGTTCTTGAAAGCAGCTGGAGAAAGGACACATGAGAACAAAAAGGGATAAAAGTAACTGCTGACTTGTCATCATAAATGCTGGAGGCCAACTTTACTATCTGGAAATAGTGAGCTAGAAGAACTCCGTACTAAGATGCATAAGGCACAGCTGAGAAAACAGAGAAGGTTAAGTAGAAAGTCTACATTAAAGAGACCCTTAGGCCCCTTTCTTGTTCTCAATTCTAAAAAGTTAGCAGCCAAGCTTTTACTCCACAGGTATGAAATGATAAAATCTCTCTCTGAGAGATTTTATAAATCCCTCATAAGTCCTTCAGAGAAATGACCTAACTAGATCATCCTACAGCGAAATCCATCTATGGCTGGGTATGGTGGCTCACACCTATAATCCCAGCACTTTGCAGGGCTGAGGTAGATGGATGGCTTAAGCCCAGGAGTTTGAGACCAGCCTGGGCAACATGGGAAACCCTGTCTCTACAGAGGAAAAAAAAAAATTAGCCAGATGTGGTAGCAGGTACCAGTAGTCCCAGCTACTCAGGAGTCGAATGTAGGATGATCACTTGAGCCCAGGAGGTAGAGGCTGCAGTGAGCTGTGATAGTGCCACTGCACTCCAGTGAGTGGGGGAGTGAGACCCTGTATCAAAAACACCCCCAAAAACAAAACCAATCCATCAGTCAGTAAACCCTGCCTAGTTACACAAAGTTTCCAATAAGTGTTTAAGGGCTTAATGCATAGATGTGAACAAATTCCAACATCACTCAAAAAATTCTTCCAGAACTGGAAAGCATGTTTCTGGATTAGAAAGACACATTTTTAAAAAATCAAGCACAATGGCTTAAAGAAAACCAAACCAAGATACATCAGAATAAATAATTTTAAATTCTAGAGACAAACACAAGCTCCTAAATAAAAGCTTCCAGGGAAGAACAAATAGAGTATTTACAAAGAATCAGGAATCCGAATGGTATTGGAGTGTGCAACAGTAACATTGGAAGCTAGAAGACAATGGAACGATGCCTTCAAAATTCGGAGAAAATGATTTCCAACCTAGAATCCTATCCGTCAGATACACTAAAAACAAAGGGGGAGGAGGAAAACATGCAAGGTCTCAAAAATTTCACTACCCATATATCTTTCCTCAAGAAGCAACCAGGGAATCTGCTCCATGAAAAACAAATAAATAAACCAAGAAAGAGAAGACATGGAATACAGGAAATAGCTCAAACACAAGACAGACACAAAAGTCTCCCTGATCCTATGATGATCTTGGCTCCCTGCAAACTCCACTTCCCAGGCTCAAGTGATTCTGCCTCAGCCTTCTGAGTAGCTGGGATTACAGACATGTGCCACCATGCCCAGCTACTTTTTGTACTTTTGGTAGAGACATGGTTTCGCCGTGTTGGCCAGGCTGATCTCAAACTCCTGGCCTCCCAAAGTGTTGGGATTACAGGAGTAAGACACCACATCTGGCCTGGCTTTTGAAATTATGAACATGAATGCTGTGTCTTTCCTTCTTGATTTCCAGGAATTCTTTCCATATGTGGGACACGAATCTATGGTTTGCCTTTTCACACTTTACCATGTCATTTCAACGTAGTTACATTTATCAAATGTTTTTCTTCTTGGCTACTGCCTTTTGGAACCTATTTACGAAATCTCTGCCAATCCAAAGTCATGAAGATAGTCTATTCATTTTATTAAAGTTTTATTGTTTTACCTTTCCCATTTAAATCTACAATTTACCTGAAATTGACTTTTGTATCATGGTAAGAGTTCAAAGTGAAGAGTTATTTATTTTCCCTTATAGATATCCAATGGATACAGCACATCTGTTGTAACAATCAACTGTTTCCCACTGCACTGCAATATCACCTTTGTCATAGATCAAGTTACTATTTACAGATGGGTCTACTGCTGGACTTTATTCTCTTTCATTGGTCTATTTTTCTATTCATGTCAATATCATACTGACTTAATGACTAACTTTCTCTTTATTTTTTAAGACACCAGGTCTTCCTCTGTCACTCAGGCTGGAGTGCAGTGCAGTGGCATGATCATAGTTCACTGCACCCTCGAACTCCTGGGCTCACATGATCCTCCCGTTCAGCCTCTTAAGTAGCTGGGAGTACAGGCACAAGCCACCATGCCTGGTTTAATTTTACCAATAATATCAAGAAATATTCTTGATATATAGTAGCATAATTCCCCCAGCTCTGTTATTGTCCTTTAAGGCTGCCTGGACCATTCTTGGTCTTTACATTTTTATATAATTTTGGAATCAGCTTGTTAATTTCCACCCTCCCCAAAATCCTGCTGGGATTTTAATTGGTATTGCAGTGAAGCTATAAATCGATTTAGTAAGAACTAACAGCTTTATAACACTGAGTCTTCCAATTTTTGAATATTGCATCTCATTTAATAAGGCCTTCTTTGACTTCACTGTTTTAGTTTTCAGTGAAGATATCTTGAGTATCTTTTGTCAGATTTATTTCAATTTATATTTTTATTGTAAATATTTAATAACATTTATATTAGCAATTTTTAATATTGTTGTATATGGTATCTCTCTAAAACTTCATTTTCTACTTTATACTTATTTGTTGTTGATATGCAGAAATATAACTGATTTTAATATATGATTTATAATCAATGACCTTAACTAATTTACTTATTAGTTTTAATTATTTGTAGATTCCTTGTGATTTTTCTCTAGGTCATAATCATGTTATAGGGATAATCTTACATCACTGTGTTCAGTTTGTGAACATTCACTGAGTATACTTATGATTTGTGATTATCCTAAATATACTGAGGAAGAGAACTACTTATCGCCTATGCTATTTATTTGAATGGTTTCTTTGCTACAAAGTCATCAAACCCTTGGGATTGTCCTAGGTATTCATTTTTTTAAATCATGTATTTAAAAAAGTTAAATCTCAGTATTAATTCTTGGGAGACTAAAGCTGGTAATATTTCCCCACAGATAAGCACTCATTTATTCTTAACGCTTTTTACGCCAGAATTCATTCTCTATCAATAAAAAATATCTTTCCTAGCTCCACTGTAAGTTCTTTTATAAGGCTTTTATTGGTAATGTTGCCAAAAGTTTGGTAAAAAGAACAATATTTAAACTAGCAAACACAATAGTTTTTTACTAAGAAACTATTAAAATTAAATTGAAAATTAATTTCCTCAGTTGCACCAGCCATATTTTAAGTCCTCAGTAGCCACATGTGGCCAGTGGCTACATATTAGGCCACACAGATGTAAAAGATGGCCATCATATCAGAAACTTCTATTGGACAGAGTTGCTATAAGATAGGGGGTCAGCAAACTATGGCCCTCTGCCTGGTTTTTATATAAAGTTTTACTGGAACAAAGCCATACTCACTTGATTACATATGGTATATGTCTGCTTTAGTACTAATATGGCAGAGCTGAGTTGAGTAGTTTTGATAGAGATCACATGACCTATAGATATTTAGCTACCTGGCACTTTACAGAAAAAGTTTGCCAACCTCTGCCACAGACCATACGAAAATCACAAAAACCAGTGCTTGAGTTCAATGCTTGAGAGGAGCTAAAGGCGTTAAGAGGGAATATTATATTTCATCAATAGATGCCCCCATCTAACCAGACATAATCTAGTATAAACATTCCTTGTGGCCGGGCGCGGTGGCTCAAGCCTGTAATCCCAGCACTTTGGGAGGCCGAGACGGGCAGATCACTAGGTCAGGAGATCGAGACCATCCTGGCTAACACGGTGAAACCCCGTCTCTACTAAAAAGTACAAAAAACTAGCCAGGTGAGGTGGTGGGTGCCTGTAGTCCCAGCTACTTGGGAGGCTGAGGCAGGAGAATGGCGTAAACCCGGGAGGTGGAGCTTGCAGTGAGCTGAGATCTGGCCACTGCACTCCAGCCTGGGCGACAGAGCAAGACTCCGTCTCAAAAAAACAAAACAAGAAACAAACAAACAAAACAAACAAACAAAAAAACAAACAAAAAAATTCCTTGTATCCCTAAAAAGCATTAACTGTCTTAAATTTGGGGTTTGAAAATCAAGTCTTATGATTCAGAACACAGTAAACATTTCCCATTTTAGGTATTCAACCTCCATTCCAATTTCATGACAGCAACACAGTTTCTTTTTTGACAACCATCCTGTCCTTGTATTTTTGGTAGGACTGGAAATCAACCTGCCCAGCAACTATAGAAATTCTAAGGAGGGTCCCCTTCTCCCATACATAATCTTTACTCATACTTATAATCAAGAAACAAAGGGGAAAATCGATCAACTCTCTTCTCCAGAAGTTTGAATCTCAAAGGAATGATATAATAAGCATGGGATGGAGGTGGGAGTGTCTTTTTTTTTTTTTTTTAATCCACTGGAGATCCCACAATGAAAAGGATGGGCAGTTCCTGCTGCTTAGTCACCCAAGGTTGCCCTGGTTCCTGTACAACTGTGGTTTTCCAGGCCTCCAAACCATTCTGTGAATTGCCTGATACTGGATCAATAACTTCCCTTCTTTGCTTAACGTAGCTAGAGAGCTGGGGTTTTTTTCTGCCAAAGAAAAAAAAATCCAAATTATTCTGGCAAAAAATCTGGGGTGGACAAAAGTAGAAAACGAACTCAAACATCTTAAAGAAGACTGGTCCATCAATGACATTCACTTTCACACTACATATTTTGACTATGACCAGCTATAGGCAAAACTGTAAAACGGAAGTTTTGGTTACCATCCATATTCTTATCAGCACCACCACTAATGGTTCTCTGTAGTTGTCAATTAATTCTAAATATTAATCAAAGTGTTCAGATTTTAGCTTGTAGCTGCCATCTCCCCAAATATCTCTTTAGTTAACTAATATCCCAAAATATCCATTTGCTATGCCAATAGATTTAATTAGAATGCTTCCTATTTTAACATGTTTTTTGAAATGTGGGTTTAACCTGCAAACTGTTAAGACCACCCTCCTACCCCCATGGACAAAATGATGAATATGTCCACCCGGAAGTTCCCAAACTATGCTTGCTCTTCTGTGGTTACTACTGGAACAGACTAAAAGCATCTGAGGGCAAGGATTTTGTCCTCTGTCTACAAACCAAGGACCCTAAATGGAACCTTACACACAAGTACTTTAAAATATATGCTGAGGAAATGAAGCAACTAGATGGGTATATTATTTTTCATGTGATGTTAACAGGTTAGAAGTTAGGAAAATTAGTAAAATAAACAGATACTGGCCTTATTTTCAGTTCCAAAGAGCTTGCTGATACTGGGCAGTGCTAAGAAGATAATATTAAAGCAAGTCCAGATGAACCACATGACTCCATGCAAACTCTTAAATGCAATTCAAAAATTTCCCCTAGTAATCTTAAAAATATATGCCAGTCTCAAAATTAGCCTCCTACTGCCTGACTCTCCAGATTTTCTGAATCAGGATACACTGTTTTGATTTCTTATAGTAGAAGTATTTCATTCCCCCAAAATTGAGCACATAACTACACAGAAGACACAGAGCTAAGTGCTGAGATCACTAAAATATGCCACACAGTCCTTTGTCCTCAAGAGCTTAATAGTCAAGTAAGAAACAAATAATTAAAATATGATGGGAAAAATTTTGTCTAGGTACACATAGGTGTTGAAGAGGGACACAGGAGGTCCACCAGATTTGGATTTGGGCAATCAGATGGAAAGAGGTAATCAGAGAAACATCCTTAAAGTGATACCTGATCTGACCTTGACATTCAAATAGTGATGCATCTGATGAAAAGAAAGGGCATACGGGTATGTTCAAAGGAAAGATGTGAAAAACCATATCCATTTAGGGAACCACAAATAGGTTGTTATGAGCAAAGTACAATGTGAAGAAAAGATGGAAGGTGGGGCATGAAATTGGGCTACAGTGGTAAGGCAGGAATCAGAAAAATGTCAGGTAATTCGAATTTCAACTTAAAAACTACGTGAAACCATTAAAAAAAATTCTAAGCAACACCTTCTTAATACCACTGTTAACAAGGCTAGGAGAATCAATAATTTAGAGTAGGTAAGTAAGATCAGGCCTGCTTTTCTGGTCAAATCTATGGTGAAGAATGTCCATAGGGCTACATAAAGGTAGATCTGACAGAGACTTAAGTTGATCACTTCTGCATAACGAGAAGACTCCCCCTATCCACCTGTCCCATGCTGCTCTAGATGCCACCTGATTGTAGCCAACACCAGGAGTAAGAGAAAGGAACACCTGTAAACCTCACCACCAACCAATCTACCACTACCGAGAAGACCACCAGCCTAACCAGAATGGATGCTGTGGCAAGAAAACCTTACAGGTAATTTAAGGAGCCTAACTAGCTTGCAAGGGAGAGCCCCAGTCAAACACAGAATAGGTGGCTCAACTGGAGGAGAAATTAAGGTCAAGCAGAAATAGATCTTTAATAAGTATATTATTTGAATTTTAAAGTAAATATAATTAGAAATAAGAGAGTTGACAGTGAAACACAATTGCAAAAATTTAAATTCAGTAAAGAGTAGGGGCAGAAACACTGCTAGAAATGAAATTAGTAAACTAGAAAATGAACTAGAATCATCCCATAACATCAAAATACGAAGAAATTAAAATCATGAGTTAAAACAATAGATACAAAGGACATATCTATTGGATCTACCATGAAAATAACTGGTTTTCAGAAGGGAGGAAACAAATTAAGAAAAAAAATCAAATATTAAAGAGAAAACTTCCCTGAGCTGAAGAAAAATTAAAAACTAGAAGACACCAAAAATGGTATCTATAAACTACTGAGATACTATGAGAAAGCAAAAGAAAGACATTTTCAAACACACAAACTCAAAACATGGCAGCATGTATTCAAGAATGCTTAAAAGATTGACACTGTAAGGGCAAGCAATACCCTCAAACTAAATTTTCTTTTTTTCTTTTTTTTCGAGACAGAGTTTTGCTCTTGTTGCCCAGGCTGGAGTGCAATGGCACGATCTGGGCTCACTGCAACCTCCAACTCCCGGGTTCAAGCAGAGGCTCATTACAACCTCCAACTTCCAGGTTCAAGCGATTTTCCTGCCTCAGCCTCCAGAGTAACTGCGATTACAGGCATGCACCACCACGCTCGGCTAATTTTGTATTTTTAGTAGACAGGGTTTCACCATGTTGGTCAGGCTGGTCTTGTACTCCTGACCTCAGGTGATCCACCCGCCTCAGCCTCCCAAAGTGCTGGGATTACAGGCATGAGCCACCACGCCTGGCCTCAAACTAAATTTTCTAAAGGGGGTGAAGAGGGTAGCAGATACAGGTTTATGTATGACTGTCATAAAGATTTGCTACAAATGACAAATATGTAGAAATTAAACAACACACTTCTAAATAACCAATAGGCCAAAGGATAAATCTCAAGAGAAACTAGAAAAAAACTTTGAGATGAATGAAAACAAAACCACTGCATATCAAAACATATGAGATATAGTTAAAGTAGTGCTTAGAGGGAAAATTGTCTACATTCAAAAAGAGATCGCGAATCAATAACCCAACCGTCTACCCAAAAAACACTAGAAAAAAGAAAAGCAAACTAAAACCAAAGCAAGGAAAAATATATATCACAGCAGAAACAAATGAAACAGAGAAAAGAAAAACAATAGAAAAAAAAAATCAATGAAACCAAAAGTTGGATCCTTGAAAACAAAATTGACAAATCTTTAGCAAGTCCTACCAAGACCAAAAGATGGAAGACTCAAATTACTACAATCAGAAATGAAAGAGCTCATGTTATTACTGACTTATAGAAATAAGAATTACAAGAGAATATAATGAAAAGTTTCATGCCAACAAATCATATAACCAAGATGATATGGACAAATTCCTAGAAAGACACAAGCTACCAAAAATGATTCTAGAAGATATAAATATCCTCAACAAAACACTAGCAAACCAAATTCAACACCACATTAACAGGATCATCATACACCAAGATCAAATGAAACTTATTCTTGAGATGCAAGGGTGGTTCAACATACATAGTCAATAAATATGCCACACCACATTAACAGAATGAAGAATAAAAATCATATAATCATCTCAGTAGATACAGAAAATGCATCTGACAAAATTCAACATCCTTTCATGATTAAAAAAAAAACCTTTCAACATCCTTTTGTGATTAAACTCTCAATAAACTAGGTATAGAAGAACTGCACCCAACATAATAAAGGCAATAAATGATAAGCCCACAGCTAATTTCATACTCAAGGATGAAAAGCTGATAGCTTTTCCTCTAAGATCTGGACAAGACAAGTAAGTAAGCCCATTCTCACCACTTCTATTCAATATAGTACTGGAAATCCTACCCAGAGCAATCAGGCTAAAGAAAAAAAAAGAATACAAGCCATCCAAGTCAGAAAATAAATAAAATTATCTCTTTTTGCAGATAACATAATTGTGTATATGGATAACCCTGAAGATTCCAACAAGAAACTATTAGAGTTAGCTAAACTAATTCAGTAAAGTTGCAAGATACAAAATCAATATATAAAAATCAGTTGTGGAAGGGCATGGTGGCTCATGCCTGTAATACAAGCATTTTGGGAGGCCAAGCTGGGAGGACTGCTTCGGGCCAGGAGTTCAAGACCAGCCTGATCAACATAGCGAGACCCCATGTCTATAAAAAATAAAATAAACTTACACTTCCATTTATAATACCATATAAAAACCTAACAAAAATTTCAGAATAAATTTAATCAGCCCAGATGCGGTAGCTCATGCCTGTAATCCCAGCACTTTGGGAGGTCAAGGCAGGTGGCTCATTTGAGGCCAGGAGTTCGAGACCAGCCTGGCCAACACAGTGAAACTCCATCTCTACCAAAAAATACAAAAATTAGCCAGGCGTGGTGGCAGGCGTCTGTAGTCCCAGCTACTCAGGAGGCTGAAGCGGGAGAACTGCTTGAACTCAGGAGGCAGAGGTTGCAGTGAACCAACATGGCACCACTGCACTCCAGCCTGGGTGACAGAGCAAGACCCTGTCTTTAAAAAAAAAAAAAAAAAAAACCAAGGAGGTGAAAGATCTATAAAATAAAAACTATAAAGCTGTTGAAAGAAATTGAGGACAATACAAACAGAAAGATATCCTGTTTTCATGAATTGAAAGAATTAATACTGTTTAAATGTCTATGCCATCCAAAGTGATCTAGAGATTCAGTGTAATCCTAATAAAATTCCAATGGCATTTTTCACAGCAATAGAAAAAACAACCCTAAATTTATGTGTAACCTCAAAAGAACCCAAAGAGCCAAAGCAAAACTGAGTAAGAACAAAGCTGGAGGCATCACAGTACCTGATTTCAAAATATACTACAAAGTAATAATAATCAAAACAGTATGGTACAGGCATAAGAAATTTTTTTGAAATTTGGTCCAAAGTGTGGCAGTGTGGGAAGTAAGGTCTAGTGAAAGGTGCTTGCATTATATCTCCCTCATGAACGGCCTGGTGCGACTCTTGCAGTAATGAGTGAGTTCTTACTCTGGCAAGACTGGATTTAGTTCCAGCAAGAGCACGTTGTTACAAAGTAAGGTTCCCCCTCTCCAGTCCCTCTTCACACATATCCACTTCCCCTCTGGCCTTCTGTAATATGAGGCAGTATAAAACCCCTCACCAGAAGCCAAGGCCATGCCCTTGAACCTCTCAGCCTGCAGAGCCAAGAGCTAAATAAACCTCTTTCTTTATAAACTGCCCAGTCTCTGGCATTCTGTTATGGCAACACAAGCAGACCAATACAGGCTATAATTTAAAAAGACAATAATAAGTGTTGACAGGGATGTGGAAAAAGTGGAACTCTTATGCATTGCTGGATTGCTGGTAGGAATATAAAACGGTGTGGCTATTTTGAAAAGGAGTTTGACAGTTCCTCAAAACATTAAACATAGAGTTAATATAGAATCAGCAATTTCACTCCTATCTATATACCTAAGAGAACCTAAAAAATATGTCTACACAGAAGTTTCTAAGAGTATTCATAACAGTTCATAACATTTACATCAAAAAAATGGAAACAACCACTCAAATGTCCAACAACTCACAAAAGAACAAACAATATGTGGCACATCCATATAATGGAACATTCTGTCATATAATGGAATGAGTACAAGACATAGTATAACATCTGTGAACCACGAGAACATTATGCTAGGTTTTAAAAGCCAGGCAAAGGCCAGGCGCAGTGGCTCACACCTGTAATCCCAGCACTTTGGGAGGCTAAGGTAGGTGGATCACGAGGTCAGGAGTTTGAGACTAGACTGACCAACACGGTGAGACCTTGTCTCTACTAAAAATACAAAAATTAGCCAGGCTCAGTGGTATGCACCTGTAATCCCAGCTACTCAGGAGGCTGGGGCAGGAGAATTGCTTGAACCCAGCAGATGGAGGTTGCAGTGAGTCAAGATAGCACCATTGCACTCCAGCCTAGGCAACAAGAGTGAAACTCTGTCTCCAAAAAAAAAACAAACAAACAAACAAAAAAACCCCAGGCACAAAATATCTCATTTGTATCACTCCATTTATATAAAATGTCCAGAAAAGGCAAATCCAGAGATACAGAAAGTAGACTGGTGGTTGCCACGTGATGCAGTGTAGGATAGGGAAGAAGGAAAGTTGCTGCTAATGTTTGTGTGTTTCAGTTTTGGGGTAATAAAAATGTTTTAGTTTGACAGTGGTGATGGTTGCATAAAAAAGTGAATACATTAAAAAGCATTAAATATGTTAAATGAGTCATTTTTATGGTATGTTAATTACATCTCAATAAAAGTGATTCTAAAAGTTCACATTAGTGGAGGGAAATCAGAAGGAAAAAAGCTCAACAAAATACAGTATATAGTCATTCATACAAACAGTATGACTGCGAGCACACATACACAGACTTGAAGTCTTCAAAAGAATAGATTTTTTTTTAAAACACCCATGAGACATTGTTTTAAGAAATATAAAAGCAACACAGGCACATAAGAAGAATTTCAATCATTACAGAAAGATAATTTCTCCTTCCCACATCAGTCCCACCACTGAGAGGAATGACTTGTTTAAAAAATGTTTTTAATTAATTTTTGAATAGGCAATGTAAACAGGCTACTGTGGTTTCTTTCTTACTGTCTTCCTAGAGTCTCTATTTCTATACAAGCAAATTAAATATATATTCTTTGGTTCCTCCCTTCTTACTCAAAGATAACATTATACAGACTGCATTGCATATTTTTCTCTTAATATATCTTGGAGACATTTCCAAATCAAAACATAGATAGTGTCTTCGTTCCTTTTTTTCTTTACTTCCTTTCTTTCAAACAGGTGCAGAGTAATCTACTGTATGTACCAGAATCCAGTAAATCCTCAATTGACCCTGCCATGGAAAATGAAGAATTTATCTAGCATCACAGTTTCTCCTTCTTTCTGACACATTTAGTTATATTTTTTATTTTTAATTCTTCAAATGGTTGCCTTACCTTAGAGTAATATATTTTTTTCTTTAAGTTCAAACTGTGTGTAATGACTCCTCATTATGTAAAATAAGAAAATATATCCTTAACTTCTCCCAACATGACAACTACACAATAAGTTTACATCATTACAGTTTTTAACATTTACCCTTCTTTCCATCTGAGAGTCACAAATTCATATGCTAGCAGGGTCTGGCAAGTAAATAAACAGGTGAAACAGGCTTAGGGTAAAACAACAGTCAAAATCTAAAAGAATTATTTAAAATTCCTCATTCTAACTGTGTTTTAATAAATTCACTATGTTATTTCTAGAACGGTTTGATACATAAAAATTTTAACTGCCTTATCTTCTTTGTGGAGACTTAGTCCTTAAAAAACATCTATCATTATACCATTCAAGGTTTTTGCCTTTGAAAAATGCTTTATTTGCTATTCATTCATGCATTCAAAAATATTCATTGAGGGCCTTGGTTCTGTTGTAGATGCTAGGGATACAGCAGTGAAAAAAACAGACTCAAGTCCAAGTGCTCATGGAGTTTCCATTACGAGAAGGGAAAGAGAATATAAACAAACATATAAATTTTAGTTTTACCTACACAATCAGTAAGTTGTAGTATTACAGAAAAGAAGTGGAAAAACTAAGGGGCAGTGACAAAAGTATTATCTCACATAGAAGGGTGAGATAAGGCCTCTTTGAAGAGGGGAAATTTGAATGAAGTCAGCGAGAAGTGTGTTTGAGGCAAGTGGCAAATAAGCCAGTGTGGGTGCCATGGTGGGGCAGTTGTTAGCCTAAGGCCAGATCAAAAGGCCTCTTGATTTAGACGAAGGCCTTCTGATCTATGCAGAGCACAGTGAAGACACTGAAGTTTATTTGAAATGCAATGGGAAGTTTGGGGAAGGTTCTGAGTTAAGAAAAAAATTGATCTCAAATTTATATTTATATATATGTATATACATGTGTGTGCTTGTGTATTTTATATATATACATATATATATATATTTGAAACAGAAGTCATACTCTACCACCCAGGCTAGAGTGCAGTGGCGCAATCTTGGGCAATCTTGGCTCACTGTAATCTCTGCCGCCTCCTGGGTTCAAGCAATTCTCCTGCCTCAGCTTCCCAAGTACGTGGGATTGCCGGTGCATCCCACCATGTCCGGCTAATTTTTTGAGAATGGGGTTTTTCCATTTTGGCCAGGCTAGTCTTGAACTCCTGGCCTCAAGTGATCCGCCTGCCTCGGCCTCCCAAAGTGGTGGGATTACAGGCGTGAGCCACTGCAGCTGGCCTCAAATTTATATTTAATTGTACTTTATTTTTCTTTGTGATTATCTGAGATATTTTCTTTCCAGGTATTTCCAATGTTCATCATTTTTTAAGGGATGTTTCTTGTTAATAGCTTATAGATGGAGTCTCATTTATTGTGTTAATACATACCTGGCTTTATTGCTTCCATCTTATATAACAGCAGATAAAAATGAAATATTTTCGTTTTTTCTCTTTCTCCTTCTCTTTTGTTGAATTACATTTCTTTATATTCCTCCTTCTACATTCTATTCCAGCAATTTAAAAGTTCTATGTATAGCAGATGACATGAATTCATATATAGAAAACCTTAAAAGCTTCACCAAAGAGCTGTGAGAACTGATAAATTCAGTAAAGCTGCAGAATACAAAATCAACATACACAAATTAGTAGCATTTCTATACACCAACAATGAACTAGCAGAAAAAGAAATCAAGAAAGGAATCCCTGGCTGGGAGCAGTGGCTCACGCCTGTAATCCCAGCACTTTGGGAGGATCACTTGAGGCCAGGAGTTGGAGACCAGCCTGGCCAACATGGTGAAATGCCGTCTCTACTAAAACTACAAAAATTACTTGGGCATGGTGGTGGGCACCTGGAGGCTGAGGAACGAGAACTGCTTGAACCTAGGAGGCAGAGGTTGCAGTGAGCCGAGATTGTACTTACTGCACTCCAGCCTGGGTCATAGAGTGAGATTTGTCTCCAAAAAAAAAAAAAAAAAGAAAAAAAAATTCCATTTATAAGAACTATGGGCTGGGCGCGGTGGCTCAAGCCTGTAATCCCAGCACTTTGGGAGGCCGAGACGGGCGGATCACGAGGTCAGGAGATCGAGACCAGCCTGGCTAACACGGTGAAACCCCGTCTCTACCAAAAAAATACAAAAAACTAGCCGGGCGATGTGGCGGGCGCCTGTAGTCCCAGCTACTCGGGAGGCTGAGGCAGGAGAATGGCGTAGACCCAGGAGGCGGAGCTTGCAGTGAGCTGAGATCCGGCCACTGCACTCCAGCCTGGGCGACAGAGCGAGACTTCGACTCAAAAAAAAAAAAAAAAAAAAGAACTATGAACAAACAAACAAAAATAGAAATAAAAGTAACCAATGAGGTAAAGGATTTCTACGAGGAAAATTATAAAACACTGAAGAAAAAAATTAAAGAGGACATAAAAAAATACAAAGACACCGCATGTTCATGAATTGGAAGAATACTCTGAAAATGACATACTACCGAAAGTCATCTACAGATTCAACGCAATTCCTATCAAAATACCAATGACATTCTTCACAGAAAGAGAAAAAGCATTCTAAAATTCATATAAAACCACAAAAGACTCTGAATAGCCAAAGCAATACTGAGCTAAAAGAATAAAACTGGCGGCATCACACTACTGAACTTCAAAATATACTACAATGTTACAGTAAGCAAAAGAGCATGCTACTGCCATAAAAACAGACATAGATCAATGGAACAGAATAGAAGCCAGAAATAAATCTATGCATTTATGGCCGACTAATCTTCGACAAAGGCACTAGGAACATTAAAAACTGGATATCCATATGCAGAAAAATGAAACTAGCCCCTATCTTTCACTGTATACAAAACTCAACTCAAAATGGGTTAAAGATTTAAATATAAGATCCAAAACTAAGAAATTACTAGAAAAAACCTTAGAGGAAACACTTCAGGGCATTGATCTAGGTTAAGATTTTATGAAGAAGATCTCAAAAGCACAGGCAACAAAAGCAAAAATAGACAAATGGTATTTTCTCAAACTAAAAAGCTTCTTCACAGGAAAGGAAACAATCATAAAGTGAAGAGACAACCTGCAGAATGGAAGAAAGTGATTGGTAAACTATTCATCTGAGAAGGGAATAATATCCAGAATTTACAGGGAACTCAAACAACTCAACAGCAAAACAATAAATAATCCAATCTAAAAATGGGCAAAGACATTTCTTGAAAGAAGAACCACACAAAAACCATACAAATTTTAACAGGTATATTAAAAAATACTTGGCTGTGCACAGTGGCTCATGCCTGTAATCCCAGTGCTTTGGGAGGCCGAGGCGGGCAGACCACTTGAGGTTAGGAGCTTGAGACCAGCCTGGCCAACACGGTGAAATGCCATCTCTACCAAAAATACAAAAATTAGCTGGGCGTGGTGGCGTGCGTACTCCGGAGGCTGAGGCAGGAGAATCACTTGAAACCAGGGGCGGAGGTCGCAGTGAGCCCCGAGACTGTGCACTCCAGCCTGACAACAGAGCGAGACTCCGTCTCAAAAAAGAAAAAAAAAGACAAAAAATAACAAATACTAGCAAGGATGCAGAGAAAGGGAAACCCTCCTACACTGTTGATGGAAGTGCGAATTAGTATAGCCATTATGGAAAAAAATACGGAGGTTCCTTAAAAACAAGATAGAACTACCAGATCCAGCAATCCTACTACTGGGTATACCCAAAGGAAAGGAAATCAATATGCTGAAGAGATACCTGCATTCCCATGTTTACTGTAACATGATTCATAATAGCTGAAGTATGGAATCAATCCAAGTGTCCATCAACAGACAAATGGATAAAGAAAATCTGGTATACATACACAATGGAATACTATCTCATCATTAAAAAAATTTCTCTCATTCACAGCAACATTGATGAGCTTGGAGGACATTGTTAAGTGAAATTAGCCAGGCACAGAAAGATAAATACTGCATGTTCTCACTCATATGCAGAAACCAAAAAGGCTGATCTTATAAGTAGAGAACAGAATAGAGGTAGGGAAGAGTAGGCGGGAGGGGACAGCCAACAGTTGATTAATGAATATAAAAGTACAGCTGGAAAGCAAGAGTAAGTCCTAGTGTTCTATAGCACTATAGGAAGACTATAATTAACAACAATATATTGTATATCTTCAAATAGCTGGAAGAGCAGATTTTGAATGTTCCCATCACAAAGAAATGATAAATGTTTGAAGTGATGACAGATATGCTTGTTACCCTGATCTGATCATTACACATTGTCTATACATGTAATACCACACTGTACTCCATAAATATGTAAAATTATCAATTAAAAACAATAAAAGCAGAAAAACAAAAAATGAAGCTTCTATGTACAGTATCTGTTGCTTGTGCTCACTTTCTTGCTTTCAGCAAATATACTGCTCTAATTTTCTCTATGGATAAATCAATACTCCTAGATAAGGTATTTACCTTTCTCCCTGCCCCTCTCTCCTAGAGCACCGTGGCTACCAGCAATTTGATCCTTAGATTCTAGTTTTTACTTCCAAATTACAAACTCTTGATTATTAAAATCTATTATTAAAATTTGCCTAATAATACTGCATCTCACAAGCACATTATCATCATCACTCTAAACATTACAGGAGTCATTGGTCACAACTGTCATACATTCTGTAGCTTCACCCATATTTGCTCTTAAATCAATTTTTAAAATTACAACTTACCCAAAAGACAAAAGAGTAAAACCAACATTAATTCAGTATCTTCATCCAACATACACCTATACTCGAATTTCCCCTATTGTCACAAAAATGTCCTTTATAACTGTTTACCCCCAGTCCGGGAGCAAATCAGGATTCAGATTCACACACTACATCTGATTGCTATGTCTCTTTAGCCTCATTCAATCTACAACAATTCCATTTACCTCTCTTTGTTCTTTAAGGCACTGAATACTTTAATGAGTCCAGGCCAGTTGTCTAGCAGTGTCCCAGGAGTGTTGTCTCATAATTAAATTCAAATCAAATATTTCCAGCATTAAAAACAGAGGTGATTTGTGTAACTCCTACCGCACCACCTTAGGAGGCACATACAATGTCAGATTCTCTGAGATAATATGCCAATGAAAAGTCTGATCTTGATTATTATGGTGGTGAGAAATGGTGTCCATTTTAAACACATTTCTCTTTTGTAATAACTAATGGGGTAAAACATTAGGACTTTGTAAGTATACTGCTCTTGAAAACATTTTACTAAATGGTATTAGCATCCATTGATGATCCTTGCCTTAATAATTACATTGGGGATGCCAAATGATGAGTGTTCTGATTCTATATTGGCTGGCATTCTTCTAAGAGACTATTATGTATTATAACAACAAGCATAACTAGCACCTAGATGTTGGTTCCTAAGTACCATTATTCACTAAAATGAACCAGGAATCCTTGGAGAATGTCTGCTCATATTCAACGCAGAAATGGATGAGGTAAGCCAGAAATGTCTTGTGTCTGAAAACCAAAGACTGATAAAAGATCTCTAAAGTGACCATGTGAAGGAGTTTCCACTGGCCAAATTTGGGACAATCTGAGTTTCAAAGACAATAATGAATTATAACAACTGAATTAAAAAAAGGAGCTGGTCAGGCACAGAGGCTTATGCCTGTAATCCCAGCATTCTGGGAGGCCAAGGTGGGCAGACTGCTTGAGCCCAGGAGTTAAATGCCAGCCTGGGCAACATAGTGAGACTCATCTCTAAAAAAAATACAAAAAACTTAGCCAGGCATGGTGGCACTTGCCTATTGTCCAAGCTACTCAGGAGGCTTAGGCAAGAGGATCACTTGAGCCTGGGAGGCAGAGGCTGCAGTGAGCCAAGATTGTGTCACCACACTCCAGCCTGGGTGACAGAGTGAGACCCCTCTCTCAAAGAAAAAAAAAAAAACAAAAAAAACAGCAGCAGCCAGGAGACCACAGCAATACCAGAGAAAGATGGTAAAGATGTATATGAACACAAATTAAGCAAAACTGTTTACATCTTTTAAATCTAGATAAAGAATATGATGGCATTCTTTATACTACATTTTCAACTTATCTATAGGTATAGATTATTTTCAAAGTAAAAAGTAGTAAAAAAAAATCTTAAAGGGAAAAAACCCACAAGAATGCAGTTTGAAAGAGCATTTTTGGTGTTACAATGACACTCTACACTCATATACTATACTGAGTATACTGTCATAATACTACAAATAGAATATGTAACTTTATTTATTTATTTATTTATTTATTTGAGACGGAGTCTCGCTCTGTCGCCCAGGCTGGAGTGCAGTGGCCGGATCTCAGCTCACTGCAAGCTCCGCCTCCCGGGTTCACGCCATTCTCCGGCCTCAGCCTCCCGAGTAGCTGGGACTACAGGCGCCCGCCACCTCGCCCGGCTAGTTTTTTTTTGTATTTCTTAATAGAGACGGGGTTTCACCGTGTTAGCCAGGATGGTCTCGATCTCCTGACCTCGTGATCCGCCCGTCTCGGCCTCCCAAAGTGCTGGGATTACAGGCTTGAGCCACCGCGCCCGGCCTAGAATATGTAACTTTAAAACATCAAGAAAAAAAATTCACATTTGTCCAATGGAAAACGCATAAAGTACAAGAAGACAACATTAGGCAACAGATAGCAGAACCGAGTCAGAAAATAATAATTACAAAAAATGTAAAAAACAAAACTCACCATTTAAGAGAGTTGAATGCTCCTATTGTATCAAAAAACATATGATGTCTACAAGAAATACATTTTTTTTTTTTTTTTTTAATGAGACGGGGTCTCACTCTGTCGTCCAAGCTGAAGTGAAGTAGCATGATCTCAGCTCACTGCAGTCTCAACCTCCTGAGCTCAAGTAATCCTCCCAACTCAGCCTCCCAAGAAGCTGGGACCACAGGTGCGCACCACCACGCCTGGCTAATGTTTTGAAGAGATAGGGTTTCATCATGTTGCCCAGGCTGGTCTTGAACTCCTGGGCTCAAGTGATCCACCTGCCTCGGCCTCCCAAAGTGCTGGGACTACAGGCATGAGCCACTACTCCCAGCCCCAAGAAACACATTTAAAGAGAGCAAAAATAAAATAGAAAACTATATACCTAAAACAAATATCCAAAAGAAAGCTAAAGTTAACAGTAAGTAGTGTACAGTCATAAAAAGAATAGAACAAGAGATACACATGTAAAAATACTGCCTCAAAATGTATCAAGCAAAAACAAATGAATGGCAAGTAGATACACATGAATCATCAGTTAAATATTTTAACACACCTCCTTCAGAAAAAGATACACCAAGTTGACAACACAAGGAGATGTCTTAAGATCTGAACAAATACAATTAAGAGCTATCAGATATGAAATGTTTCTAAAATGAGGCACATTCAGGGACTGATGTCATACAAACTACTTTCCAACTGTAATGCAACAGATTGAAAATCCATAACAAAAGATAGCTCAAAATATCCTATATTAATAACCCTTGTGTTAAAAAGGAAACAAAGGTAATTATGAAATATACAGATCTGAACATTAATTAAAATAGCACCCATCAAAACTTACGGAACAGTTACAACAGCAGTTCTTGGAGGGATAGCATTAATCAAGAAACAAGAAAAGTTAAAATAAACGAGCTGATATTACTTCACACCCACTACACTAAAATGAAAAAGAATCACAACAAAATGTCAGGGAGGATGCAGAACAAAGTTTTTATACAGGTACAAACACTTTGGAAATCTGGCAGTTTCTTATCAAGTTAAATATACATCTATCCAGCTAAGTATCTTCCCAAGAGAAATGAAAACATGTTACCAAAACATTTGTACCAAAATGTTTATCGTAATCTTACTTATAACAGGCAAAATGAAAACATCCAAATACCACTCTACTAAATGCATAACTGTGGTATATTCACACAATGGAATTCTATTCATCAACAAAAAGAATTAACTACTAAAACAGCAACAACGTGGATAAATCTCAAAAATACTATGTTAAATAAAGGATGCCAGACACAAAAGAATATACTACATACTTTTATTTACTGTATATGGAATCCAAGTACAGGCAGTGTAGCGACAAAAATTAGATAAGAGCTGGGGGAAAGGGTTTGACAAGAGGGAACTGACTGGAAAGGGGCAGAAGAAAACTCTGGAGGGATGGAAGTGTTCTATATTTTGTTTTTTGTATTACTTACACTAAACAATTTCCAAATCTAAGGGCAACATGATGAAACCCCTATCTCTTCAAAACATTAGCCAGGCGTGGTGGTGCACACCTGTGGTCCCAGCTTCTTGGGAGGCTGAGTTGGGAGGATTACTTGAGCTCAGGAGGTTGAATACGCAAATGGTTACAATACCTTTATTCCTAATTATCAAAACACTGGAAACAACACAAATGTTCCTCATCTAGAAAATGGACTAAAAAGGCCAGGCGCGATGGCTCATGCCTATAATGCCAGCACTTTGGGGAAGCCAAGGCAGGTGGATTACTTGAGGTCAGGAGTTGAGACCAGCCTGACCAACAGGGTGAACCCCTTCTCTACTAAAAATACAAAAATTAGCTGGGCATGGGGGAACATGCCTGTAATCCCAGCTACTCAGGAGGCTGAGGCACAAGAATCACTTGAACCCCGGAAGTGGAGGTTGCAGTGAGCCAAGATTGTGCCACTGCACTCCAGTTGGGCGACAGAGCAAGACTCTGTCTCAAAAAATAATCAGAAAATGGACTACAAAGAAGTGTTTATCTTCATACAGCAGAATACTATTTAGTATTCAAAAGGGTCCAACATCCAACAACATGGATCAATCTCAAATGAAGGCATTATGCTAAGTTAAAAGAAGCCATACTCAAAAAGGTACATATTGCAATATGTACCCATTTATATAACATTTCTTAAAAACCTAAACAAAAAGAACAGAAAACAGATCAGTGGTTGCCAGAGGCAACCTAGAGGAGTTGACTACAAAGGGGTATGGGAAAATATTTTGGTGAAATAAACTAATATCTTAATTGTGATGGTGGTTATGCAATTATATACATTTGTCAAATCTTACAACAGAACTATACAGTAAAAAAAAGGGTAATTTTACTAATTGATAATTATACCTTAATAAAAACCGTGGGGAGAAAGTTCCACAACCAAACACATAAGAGCTACGTATTTTACTGTATGTTAATTATGTCTATATACAAGTAAATAAACTAAATATTCAATTCAATAGCTGGAAGAAGAGCCACAGAAGCAAATCCAAAATAACAAGTAAATTATGAAGGCAGAAATCACTGGGGAAAAGGGAGAAGAAAAAAAGTGAAAAACATTAAAACAAAAATTTGTTTATTTGAAATATTCATTAAACAAAGTTCTGGCAAGAATGAACAGAAAAGGAGAATATGAAGAAAGAAAGTAACAAAGGAGGTTTTTAAAAGTATTATAAATATATACTAATAAGTTTAAAAGCTTACATGAAATGAATTAATGAACTAAATATTAAAGAAATTAGGCCGGGTGCGGTGGCTCATGCCTGTAATCCCAGCACTTTGGGAGGCCGAGGCGGGCGGATCACGAGGCCAGGAGATCAAGACCACCCTGGCTAACACGGTGAAACCCTGTCTCTACTAAAAATACAAAAAAAATTAGGCAGGCGTGGTGGCGGGTGCCTGCAGTCCCAGCTACTCGGGAGGCTGAGGCAGGAGAATGGCGTGAACTGGGAGGTGGAGGTTGCAGTGAACCCAGATCGCGCCACTGCACTCCAGTCTGGGTGACAGAGCGAGACTCCGTCTCAAAAAAAAAAAAAGAAATTAAAATGACAGTAAAAGATCTCCCTGGCTGAGCACAGTGGCTCACACCTATAATCCCAGCACGTTGAGAGGCCAAGACAGGTGGATCGCTTCAGTCAAGAGTTTGAGATAAGTCTGGGTACGTGATAAAACCTGGTCTCTACAAAAAAAAGTCCGCAACAACAAAAAACTAGCCGAGTGTCATGGTGCAAGCGCCTGTAGTCCCAGCTACTTGGGAGGCTGAGATGGAGGGACTGTTTGAGCCTGGGAAGCATAAGTTGCAGTGAGCCAAGATCACACCCCTGCACTCCAGCCTGGGTGACAAGTGAGCCCCTGTATTCAAAAAAAAAAAAAAAAAAAGTGTCCATTCTAAACAAACTCCAGGCCAAGATAGTTTTACAAGTGTCTACTCATATTCTCATGAACATTTCCTATCATATACAGGATGCTGAAAAAACCAAAAATAATGAAAGGGGCCCAGTTCATTTTGTGAGGCTAATGTGATAGTGAATTATAAACCAGATATGGTAGGGTAATGAAAATGTTCTGTATCTTCAGAGGAATGTAGATTACACAAGTGTATACATTTGTCAAAACTCACTGAACTACATTCTTCCAGTTGGCACATTCATTTATCTTAAAGCATGTATGTAAAAATCCTAAATAATTAATCATGTATTAAATCCAATAAATGGTGGGGTTTTCTTTGGTTGGTTGGTTGGTTGGTTTTGGTTTATTTTGAGACAGTCTCGCTCTGTGGCCCAGGCTGGAGTGCAGTGGCACGGTCTTGGCTCACCGCAACCTCCGCCTGCCGGGTTCAAGCAATTCTCCTGCCTCAGCCTCCCGAGTAGTTGGGCCCCCAGGTGAACACCACCATGCCCAGCTAATTCTTGTATTTTTAGTAGAGACAGGGTTTCACCATATTGGCCAGGTTGGTCTCAAACTCCTGACCTCGTGATCTGCCCACCTCGGCCTCCCAAAGTGCTGGGATTACAGGTGTGAGCCACCACGCCTGGCCTGATAAGTGTTTTTTAAATAGTACATCATATCAAGTATGGTTTATCCCAGAAATGCAAACAAGGTTCAACATTTTAAGAATCTATTAGATTATCATATTAATAATCCAAAGGAGAAAAACCTGAGTCTTTTAATCAACACTGAAAATAGACTTTCCTAAGTTCAAAACTATTTATAATTTTTAAAACAAACAAAATCTCCTTAACTAACCAGGAATAAAAAAGCTCTTCTTTAATTTGGGCATAGTTACATAATTGAAACCTAGAGCAAACATTACGCTTAATGAAGAAACTTCAGACAATTCCTCTTTCAAGGCAAGAACAAGACACAGCATTCAAGGTCATGACCAAGATAAGGAAAAAATACATATTTAAGGTATAAGAGATTAAACTATCATTTTTGGAAGATAATTATTTCTCTTAAATCTACAGAACCAACAAACCATTACAAACAATAAAAGAGAACAACAGCAAAACTGCCAGATACAAGACCAAACTATAAAAATTAAAAGCATCCTAAGCCAGCAATAATCAACTAGAAAATATAATTAAAAACAGATTAACAACAAACTTTAAAGGACCTAATAGCCAAAAATTCCTAAGAAGTCTATGGGGAGAACTGAATAAACAGGGAGACATTTCATGTACTTAAATAGGATAACCTAATCTTACAAAGATGCTAGTAGTCTCTAAAGTAATGTACAAATTGAATGCATTCAAAATTAGAATTACATTCGAATATTTTAAGGAAAAAGACACAAAAAAGCTACAATAGAAGAATTCGCAAATGCTATCAAGAATATAGAGATGCTTAAATTTTATGAAAGACTAAAGATCCATAAAGAACAAAGTCAACCCTAGAAAATGAGTAAACAAGAGATTTTACTCTACCATATAAAAAAGACATACCAAAATATGATAGTATTTTTAACGTGATATTGGAGCACAAGAACACAGACCACTGGGACATCAGAGACATTTCAGAGACAAACCTATATCCTATATATACATGGCAACCACATATACTTTCTTTTTTTCTTTTTTTGAGATGGAGTCTCATTCTCGTCACCCAGGATGGAGTGCAATGGCGCGAGCTCAGCTCACTGCAACCTCCATCTCCTGGGTTCAAGCAATTTTCCTGCCTCAGCCTCCCGAGTAGCTGGAATTACAGGCATCTGCTACCATGCACAGCTAATTTTTTGTATTTTTTAGTAGAGATGGGGTTTCACCATGTTCACCAGGTTAGTCTTGAACTCCCGATCTCGAGTGATCCACCGGCCTCGGCCTCCCAAAGTGCTGGGATTACAGGCATGAGCCACCACACCCAGCCCACATACACTTATCAAATATATATAAATCATATGTGTTAATTATGTAAGTCATATGTATGATAAAGATGGCATCACAAATCACTAAAAAAAAAAAAGATGATTTAAGAAGCACTGTGGAGAAAACTTGTTCACTAGATGGAGAAAAATAAAACTGGATCACTACCTATACTATATAAAAGGTGGACCCTAGATGGATTACAGAGCAAGTATGACAGTAAACCTACAAAATTAATAACAGAGGCCGGGCGCGGTGGCTCAAGCCTATAATCCCAGCACTTTGGGAGGCCGAGACGGGCGGATCACGAGGTCAGGAGATCAAGACCATCCTGGCGAACACGGTGAAACCCCGTCTCTACTAAAAATTACAAAAAACTAGCCGGGCGAGGTGGCAGGCGCCTGTAGTCCCAGCTACTCGGGAGGCTGAGGCAGGAGAATGACGTAAACCCGGGAGGCGGAGCTTGCAGTGAGCTGAGATCCGGCCACTGCACCCCAGCCTGGGCAGCAGAGTGAGACTCCGTCTCAAAAAAAAAAAAAAAAAAAATTAATAACAGAAACTGTAGAATATCTTTATGGCCCAGGGATGGAGAAGCAGTTTTTAACAATTAGAATACCATCAAGGTCTATGAGATCAATTTTTAGCTTTTGAATTTCTTTTTTGAGCCATTCTAAGTATTTGTAAAGACTGATATTTGAGGACTTTTATTCTTAGGGATCACCCAAAAAACAAAAATTATATTTATTGTTAATAGAATAAAACTCATTCTATCTTGCAAGTATCAGATCATATATTTTAGATTTATTTTCATAAATCTAAAATATATTATGGAATCTCACAGATCTTATTTTTCCTATATTTTGAATTTATCACATACTAGGAATTACTTCATCATTACTTATTATTTTCATCAATTATTCCCAACTATACTAAAAAACAAAATAAAAAATCAAAGAAAAAAATGAAGAATGATGGTGTATGGTAGGCAGAATAATTTCCCCAATGATACACACGCCCTAAATCCCAGAGCCTGTGACTATATTACCTTAACATGGCAAAAAAAGGACTCTGCAGAAGTGACTAAGGGTAAGGCTTTTGAGTTGGGGAAGATTATCCCAGATTATCCGGGTTGGTCTACTCTAATCACATCAGTACATAAAAGTAGAGACCCAACCATTCCAGACTGTTGTCAGAGATGTGACTTTAGAAGAATGGTCAAGGAGATGGGCTGTTGTTGGCTTTGAAACTGGAGGAATAGCCAAGCCAAAGAACACAGCAGCCTCTAGAAACCAAAAAAGGTGGCCAGGTGCAGTGGCTCACAGCTGTATTCCAACACTTTGGGAGGCCGAGGTGGGCAAATCACCTGAGCCCAGGTGTTCAAGACCAGCCTGGGTAACAAGGTGAAACCTCTTCACTACTAAAAATACAAAAATTAGCTGGGCATGGTGGCACATACCTGTAGTGCCAGCTACTGGGGAGGCTAAGGTGGGAGAATCACCTGACCCCGGGAGGCAGAAGGTGCAGTGAGCCGAGATCACCCCACTGCACTCCAGCCTGAGTGACAGAGCCAGACCCTGTCTCAGAGGGGGAAAAAAAAAGAAGAAACTAAAAAAGGCAAGGAAACTGACCCTCCCCTTGAGCCTCCACAAAGGATTACAGACCTATAAACACCTTGATTTTAGCCCATAAAACTAGTAATAGACTTCTAACCTACAAAACTATAGTAAATTTGTGTTGTTTTAAACACCTAAGTTTACTTCGTTTGTTATGGAAACAACAGAAAAATACAGATTTAATAACCTACAAGGATGGTGCAATAGTAAAATAAATCATCTTTCAATTTTCTTCTTGCCTTCCATTATCTTTCAAGTACTGCATCATCTTTCACCATGCTTCATCTTTTAAGAATATTTTTGAAAGACTAGAATACCATCTTTGTAGTCTAATCTTGGCTTTCACTGACTCCACCAAAGAATTCAAAAATTTTCATTTTCCACCCACGATGGCTAAGAGAAGAAAATGACAGAGGAATACATCTTACAATTATTAGATGAATCAGAAAATAAACACCAACAGTACCATGTCTAGACTCTGAAGCTGATGGTGGTGATACTATTTGTAAAATCCCAGATAATCAGATAACATAAACCTAGATGAATTTTCTCAAATTCAAGAATCAATGAATTGAACAATATATTTATAAGGAAAAAAAGAAAACGCAATAAGGACTGCATCATATAATATTCTGCAACCATATTCTGGACCACCTCATTATGCTCAAAGGACGTATCACAGTATTCTTTCATCTTTTATGTTTGTGAGCCAAAATTTACTTGATACAAAGAGGTGTGCAATGTAATTCTTATTAAAATATCTAATAAAGTTGTTTTTCATAATACTTTTATTCCTGTGTCTATAAATTAGTAGTAAAATAACTTATAAATATAAAAATACAAAACGGTCCATTTGACCCAAATGGTTAATGGTGATGTTTATTTTTGTTAAATACCAAGGGTTAGTCAAAACTTCGGAGGTATAAACCGTAAGGCAAAAAATTGGTGAGACTGATTACAACAAATTTAGAAAGTTCAATGTGCTATGAATTCACACAACTCCAGTTCAACAGAGACCATGAACAAAGTAAGAGACATATGACAAAGTGGGAGAAGTTACTTATGATGCATGAAGTCAACAAGAAATCAACATGTAGAATATACATGGAACATGGGAAAATCAGTTCAAAAAAGAAAGTAATACTAATATAAAAACAGACAAAGAATTAAAATAATTTCTAAGACTCCCAACAAGTTAACAAGCATACAAAGAAATACTCAAAATAGGCCGAGCGTGGTGGCTCACACCTGTAAGGCCAGCACTTTGGGAGGCCGAGGTGAGTGGGGATCACCTGAGGTCAGGAGTTCAAGACCAGCCTGGCCAGCATGGTGAAACCCCGTCTCTACTAAAAATTAGCTAGGCGTGGGGGTGGGCACCTGTAATCCCAGCTATTTGGGAGGCTGAGGCAGGAGAATCACAATCACTTGAACCTGGGAGGCAGAGGTTGCAGTGAGATGAGATCGTGCCACTGCACTCCAGCCTGGGCGACAGAGTGAGACTCCCTCAAAAAAAAAAAGAGAAGAAGAAGAAAGAAGAAAGAAGAAGAAAGAAGAAGAAAGAAGAAGAAAGAAGAAGAAGAAAGAAGAGGAAGAAGAGGAAGGAGGAGAAGGAGGAGAAGGAGGAGAAGGAGGAGAAGGAGGAGAAGGAGGAGAAGAAGGAGGAGGAGGAGGAGGAGGAGGAGGAGGAGGAGGAGGAGGAGGAGGAGGAGGAGGAGAAGAAGAAGAAGAAGAAGAAGAAGAAGAAGAAGAAGAAGAAGAAGAAGAAGAAGAAGAAGAAGAAGAAGAAGAAGAGAAGAAGAAGAAGAAGAAGAAGAAGAAGAAGAAGAAGAAGAAGAAGAAGAAGAAGAAGAAGAAGAAGAAGAAGAAGAAGAAGAAGAAGAAGAGGAAGAAGAGGAAGAAGAAATTCTCAAAATAATTGATGGTACAAGTAAAACAAAAAGATATTTTATACTTAAATGATGAGGAATGTGGATGGTGTCAAGTGTTTCTGCGATATGGAAATACAGAAATACTCATGCACTCCGCTGAAAATGCAGATTAGTACAACTGTTCTGAACAGCAACCTTCTATTTATCCAATTTTAGTCGATACATACCCTATGATCTAGCAATTGTGCTCTTGGGAATACATTCTACATAAATGGTCACAAAGGTCCGTAAGAGCCCAAGTACATGAAAACTCATCACAGTTTGAGGTAGACAATCTGGGTCTATCACTGAAAGGCTGAACACAAAGATACCGAACCTTTTTGGCACCCAGGATCAATTTCGTGGAAGACAATTTTTCAATGAAAAATAGGGGGTGGGGTGGGGTGGGTAATGGTTTAGAGATGAAACTATTCCACCTCAGATCAGGCATTAGATTCTCATAAGGAGTGCACAACCTGGATCCCTCGCATGTGCGCAATTCACAATAGAGTTCATGCTCCTATGAGAACCTAACACCACCAAATCTAACAGGAGGTGGAGCTCAGGCAGTACTGCTCACTCTCCTGCCGCTCACCTCCTGCTGTGCAGCCAGGTTCCTAACAGGACTAGCACTGGTCCTCGGCCCAGGGTTGAGGACTCCTGGCCTAAAAGATATACGCTATTAAAGTTTTACGCAGCAATTAGCAACAGTGGATTAGATGTACAGATAGGACCATGGATAATAAGGGCAGGTAGGGTAAGGAAGTACATTGTGGGAGACCGGCAGTACAATCTACCGATCTCCTTTTTATCCCTGAAACATATTATGGTGTATTATAACATAATGCCTAATGCCCCTGAAATATGGTATACTATATTCAAAACAGGTTTATGAACACTGATCTTATTCTATACATTATAAAAGTTACATTTGCTGTTAAGCACATATGTAGGAATCCTTTACATACTATTTTAGACCATTTAATACAAAGACAGACTGTCAAATAAAGATGAAAATTTTGCTCACTTTAGCTCCAACACTGCAACTGCCCGTACTCCCAGTGCTCCCACTTGCAACTCCAGTAAATCTAGCTTCCAATAACTCTTGCCTTCTTGGATCCAGACTATGAAGCTCATCCATTGCACCTATTAAGAAAAAAAATATACATATGTACACATATATATGTATGTGTGTATACTTTATACTTACACAAATATATATATGTGATTAGTTAAGACGTTAAAAATTTAGGAATGCTACAAGCAGATGAAATTGAGAGACTTTATTTTTAAATGCACACATCAACTTATCAAAACATCCTACAATGGATTTCCAACACTTTTGGCTGCAACTCACAGAAAGAAATGTATTTTCCATCTAATTCATACACAGTTACAAACATTCATATATTTAAAAGTTTCACAGAATACCTAATCTTACTGCAATGCAGTAGTAAGAGTCCTGTACAACAACTATTTTCTAGTCTATTCCAGTCCATTTAAAAAAGGGTGGGGTGACAGTAGTAAATAGCAATTAAATTGATTTCATAAACCAATAATGGACCATAGTTTAAAAAATACTACTCTCCTAATGTAACCTCCCTATTCTAAGCATACCCAGAATTGTAACTATGTGACATTATCACTTAATCATTTTATGTATATCTTATAAAACTACATTTTAAACTATAAAGAACTGTTTTATTACTGTCACAATCCTTAAGATTTTTTGTATGGTTGAGTTTTAGGTTTCCATCAGGTAAATGAAACACAGACACGTTTATCATACATACAGATGACTGAAGTAACACTTATTATTAAACAACCACCATGAAAATTAAGGGGAAAAATTTAACACCCTGATGTTACTGTTATTACGCAGACTAAAGCATTCCAAATTCTAGATAAAGTTCAAACAAATTCTTAAAAATTACTTTATCTAAGTCTGCTAATTCTGACAAAAACCCTAGAAGCGACATAAATGAATGGCTCTCAAAGAGAGCAGGTAAGGATATTGCCAGAATCCGGAATGACTTGGGGAACATTTTTGAACTATACTAGCCCCCTTCCACACATCCTGACATTCCTCTCCTAAAGGTTAACAACTATTCCTATAGATCTTATCTTTTGAAATTGCCTTTCTTACTTTTTATCCTCACCTGGACAAAGGACTAGATGGATGGTGGCCACTCTTTCATGCTTATTTGGATCCCTGTACCTGAAAATATACCTTCCCCTGTCTACTTCCTCTAGCTCAAAAAAAGAAGTAAATCCCTCTAAAAAGCTAAAGCCTTTAACACTTGCTTTTGACCTCATTCCTTCTTGACATCTAAGAAATCTTGTATTCACAAGTACCCTACCTCTCTGGCATCTGCTCACTCCTTGTCTCCTTCTGCCCTCGCTTATGTCTTTTTAGAAGTCTACCATAGCTTCAATTTTATTGTGCTATCATTTAATTCTTCCCTTAAACTGGTTTATAACCACATCATCCTTAGTATCATCAATGCTTCCATTTTTTCTCTTCTTGCTATTACATCAGAAACTGTATATTATTCCTTTATTGAGAGGAAAAACCAAAGCAAAAACATAAACAGTTCTAGCTTTCATAATTCAGCTACACCTGTTCCCCTCATCACCTTCTTGTTCTCTCTTAACTGCAAATATTCCCCATGGCCTTCTGTTTTCTTTTCAGACCTCCTTTGGCTTCAAACATGATTCTCAAATCAAACACCTATTATATGCCAGGTCTGTCAAGTCTTAAGCTTGGCACTGAAACTTACAATCTATTGAAGTTTTGCTTTATAAAAAACTATCAATCCTTCCCTGGCACAGGACTATTTTGAAAACATTAAATCACATTTAAAAAATAAGAATATGGTACTGGCATAAAGACAGACATACATACATACATACATAGATCAATGGGATAAAACAGAGAGACCAGAAAACAAACCCTCACGTGAAATGATTTTCAGTAAGAACACCAACACCATTCAGTGGGGAAAGATCAGTTTTTTCAACAAATGGTGCAGGGAAAACTGGATATCCACAAGCAAACAAACTGAGTTGGATCCTTACTTTAACCGTATATAAAAATTAACTCAAAACGGATCAAATGCCTGAATATAAGACCTAAAACTTTCTAACTCTTAGAAGAAAACATATGGAGAAAGTTTCGTGGCATTCAATTTAGCACTGGTTTCTTTGATCTAGCACCACAAGCACAGGCAACTAAAGAAAAATAGGGCCAACTGCAGAGGCTCATGCCTGAAATCCCAGCATTTTGGGAGGCCAAGGCCAGCAGATCACTTGAGGTCAGCAGTTCAAGACCAGCCTGGCCAACATGGCGAAACCCCGTCTCTACTAAAAATACAAAAAAATTAGCCGAGCATGGTGGTGTGTGCCTGTAATCTCAGTTACTCAGGAGGCTGAGGCAAGACTCACTTGAACCTGGGAGGCAAAGGCTGCAGTGAACCAAGGTCGCACCACTGCACTCCAGCCTGGGTGACAGGGAGGGAGGGAGGGAGGAAGGAAGGAATAAAAATGGGTAAGTTGGACTTAATCAAAATTAAAAACTTTTGCACCTAAAGGGCATAATCAACAGAGTGAGATGGCAACCCACAGAATGGAAATCTGAAAATTACGTATCTGACAAAGGATTGATACCCAGAATATACAAAGAACTTCTACAACTCAGTAACAAAAAACCCAACCAAAAAATGGACAAAAGACTGGAATAGAAATTTTTCCAAAGAAGGTGTGCAAACGACCAATAAGCAGATGAAAAGATGGTCAACATTAATCATGAGGGAAATGCCAATCAAAATCACAGTGAGATACCACTTCATACCCATTAGGATGGCTGTTATCAAAAACTAAAACCCAAATATACAAGTGCTAGTGAGGATGTGGAGAAATTGGAATCCTTGTGCATTGCTGCTGAGAACATAAAATGGTGCAGCCACTGTGCAAAACAGTATAGCAGTTCCTCAAAAAATGAAACACTGAATTACCATATGATCCGGCAATTTCACTTCTGAGTATATAACCAATACAAGCAAAAGCAATGGCTAAAACAGGTATTTGTACAAACATGTTTACAGCAGCACTATTCACATTAGCCTAAAGGTAGAAGCAATCCAAGTGGCTATCAACAGATGAATGGATAAACAAAATGTGGTATCTACATACAATGGAATATTATTCAGCCGGAAAAATGAAGAAAATGTGGGGGCATGCTACAACAGGAGAACTCTGAAGATACTATGCTAAGTAAAATAAGTCAGTCACAAAAGGTGGTTGCCAGGGGCTGGTGGGTGTGGTGGAATGGGAAGTTAGTATTTAATGGGTACAGAGTTTCAGCTGGGGAAGACGGAAAATTTCTACAGATGAAGAGTGGTGATGGTAGCACAACAATGTGAATGTACTTAATACCACTGAACTTTACATTTAAAAATAGTTAACATGGTAAATTTTACATTTTGCCACAATTTAAAAAAAATAATAATTACAGGCTGGGTGTGTTAGCACCCAGCCTGTAATCCTAGCACTTTGGGAGGCCAAGGCAAGAGAACCACTTGAGTCCAGGAGTTCAAGATCAGCCTGCGCAACATGGCAAAACCCCATCTCTACAAAAAATACAAAAATTAGCTGGGTGTGGCAGTGCGCATCTGTAGTTCTAGCTACTAAGGAGCTGACTGCTTGAGCCAAGGAGGTCGAGGCTGCAGTGAGCCAAGATTGCGCCACTGCACTCCAGGCTGGGGGACACAGCAAGAACCTGTCTCAAATAATAATTTCAAGTTCTTAATTCAATAAATTGGACTTCGTCAAAAATTTAAAATGGTGCCAGTTCAAAAGAACATGGTTACAAAATGAAAAGGCAAACAACAGATTGGAAGAAAATATTTATAAAGTATGTATGTGCTATATACTATGCCTACTCTTTGACTTGATAACTGATTGATGGCACACTGAAATTTACCATGGAAGATGAGGGCATCAGGCCCTGCTTTTGATCTGGATCAGTAAATAATAATATATTTTGTTTCCTATTGTTTTTCTCAGATGTATAGCTTCCTCTAGGACCTCAACCCTCTTCCATGAAGTCTTACAGGAAATTATGCACCCAAGCATCAATGGGTTTCTAACCAAAAACTCTTAAAAGCACAATCTTTCCTTAATTCTTAACATCTTCTAATTAGTTTTTTCTTGTTTTTTTGTTTTTTTTCTTTTTTAGATGGAGTCTCACTCTGTCACCAGGCTGGAGTGTAGTGACGCGATCTCGGCTCACTGCAACCTCCGCCCCCTGGGTTCAAACGATTCTCCTGCCTCAGCCTCCTGAGTGACTGAGACTACAGGTGCGCACCACCACGCCCAGCTAATTTTTGTATTTTCAGTAAAGACGGGGTTTCACCATGTTGGCCAGGATACACCATGTTGACCAGAATGGTCTCGATCTCTTGACCTCGTGATCTGCCCACCTCAGCCTCCCAAAGTGCTGGGATTACAGGCTTGACCCACCGTGCCCAGCCCTAATAAGATATTTTAAAGAGGCAATATACGCAAGAGCCCCTGGTGTAATTCCTGGCACATAATAGGTGCTCAGCAAATGCTAATCCTAAACAGTAGAGCTCTGCTACTCAAACTACAGTGCGTGAGCCAGCAGCAACCGTATCATCAAGATACTTATTAAGAAATGCAAAATCATGGGTTCCTCCAGAAACCAACCAAACCAGAATCTGCATCTTAACAAGATCCCCAGTAATTACTACATACATTCATGTTTCAAAAGTACTTCTGTAGAATACGGATCTGTAACTTTTTCTGTAAAGGGCTCAGTCACAAATATTTTAGTCTTTGCAGGCCAATAGGCAAAATCATATAGATACTTACATAACAAGACAGAAACAATTTTTTTTTTTTTTGAGACACTCTGTCACCCAGGCTGGATACAGAAACAATTTCTACAAACTTTTTATTGACAAAATTCAAGATACAATAATGAGTATAATATTTTATAATAGGCCAGGTGCAGTGGCTCACATCTATAATCCCAGCACGTTGGGAGGCTGAGGGTGGATCACTTGAGGTCAGGAGTTCAAGACCAGCCTGGCCAACATGGTGAAAACCCATCTCTACTTAAAATACAAAAATTAGCTGGGCGTGGTGGTGGGTGCCTGTAATCCTAGTTACTTAGGAGGTTGAGGCACAAGAATCACTTGAACCCGGGAGGTAGAGGTTTCAGTGAGCCGAGATCACACAACTTCACTCCAGCCTGGGTGACAAGAGAAGACCATGTATGACAAAATAAATAAATAAATACACACACACACACACACACAATTTTTTTAAATAAAAGTCTGCTAAGAAAAGAAGGAAATTCTTTTTGAGAGGACAGCACCTCAACAAATAACCTCACTTAATTGGAGTTTCCTATCATCAAAATCTATTACAAATACTCATCTGTTAAATTTTGTTTTGAGACGGAGTCTTGCTCTGTTGCCCAGCCTGGAGTGCAGTGGCACGATCTAGGCTCACTGCAACCTCCGCCTCCCGGGTTGAAGAGATTCTCCCACCTCAGCCTCCCAAGTTGCTGGGATTACAGACACACGCCACTACACCTGGCTAATTTTTGTATTTTTTTTTTTTTAGTAGAAACGGGGTTTCAACATGTTGGCCAGGCTATTTTTGAACTCCTAATCTCAAGTGATCAGCCCACCTGTGCCTTCTAAAGTGCTGGGATTACAAGCATGAGCCACGACGCCTGGCCTCACCTGTTAATATTGATCTGTAGGCTAAACGCAGTGGCTCACATCTGTAATCACAACACTTTGGGAGGCCAAGACAGGTGGATTGTTTGAGCCCAAGAGTTCAAGACCAGCCTGGGCAACATAGGGAGACCCTGTCTCTACAAAAATAAAAAAAATAATAAAACCTAAGGTGTGGTGGTATGTACCTATGGTCCCAGCTACTCAGAAGGCTGAGGTAGGAGGAGCACTTGGGCCTGGGACTTACAGGTTTGCAGTGAGTCATGATTGTGCCACTGTACTCCAGCCTGGGTGCAGAATGAGAGCACTTTTTCTTTTAAAAAAAAAAAAAAAAAAAATGGCCGGGCGCGGTGGCTCAAGCCGGTAATCCCAGCACTTTGGGAGGCCAAGACGGGCGGATCACGAGGTCAGGAGATCGAGACCATCCTGGCTACCACGGTGAAACCCTGTCTCTACTAAAAAATACAAAAAACTAGCTGGGCGAGGTGGCAGGAGCCTGTAGTCCCAGCTACTCGGGAGGCTGAGCCAGGAGAATGGCGTGAACCCAGGAGGCGGGGCTTGCAGTGAGCTGAGATCCGGCCACTGCACTCCAGCCTGGGCGACAGAGCCAGACTCCATCTCAAAAAAAAAAAAAAAAAAAAAAAATTGATCTGTAATGAGATTGTATGTATTTGTCTTTGAAAATGTCTTTTAACAGAAACAGATATTGCCAAATATTGATATTAACCCACAATCATGATTTTAATTAAGCATATTCATTACCGGGAAGGCAGTTATCTATTGGTTCTTCATCTGATATTTGCTTTTCAGTATGTCATCACAGTGCTGATTAACTACTTCCAACTGAAGGTTAGGTAGAAAGTTTCTCCACTGCAAAATCAAACAAATTTTTGAAATATGAAACTTTCTGTGCATTTGTGTCAACTTCTGAAAAATGCTGTGGGAACCATAGTTTGAGACTAGAAAATGCGTCCACTCATATTCATGTGGGAATGACGATCTAACTTCTTTGACGGCTTGAGAAGTATATAAAGCAGCCTGAAATTATTTGGGATTTGAGTATCAGTTGCCACTGAAATGACTTTACCACAGTCTTTCACATATAAGCACTATTTTGCCTTGAAATCTTAGGTTAAATTCATTTTAAAAACATTACCCAATCTTCAGAAAAAGCTGATTTCCAAAGTTAATTAGTATTTAATAGCAGTTGAGGGCAGTTCTCTTTGTTCAAAAAAATTTCAATCTCAGCCTTTAGCTCAAACAATTGCGAAAAAAATACTTTACCACTTCTAAGCCAGTCAGGATATTCGTCCTCTAACAAAAATTCATGCAGCTGATGCTAGTTAAGTCCAAAAGAGCAAACTGACTTCACAGTTGACAATTCAGTAACACACATGGATAGATGGAAATATTTTCTGCAAAGTATCTGCCAATGAATAACAACGAATAACCATAAACTATGAACTCCTCAGTTTTACAAGCTTTGTAAATTAGTCCAACTAAGCCTTTCTCTGATCCGTATGTATTTTATCACCATCAGTTGCAGCACATCCTAGCAGATTCCACTTCAGATTGTACTTAGTGTTTTCTCAGCTTTGAAAATATTCTTGCCTGTAGTTGTTCTGCACAGACGATTCAGAGGCCAACTTTTCTGCCACTTCAAACTTGGAACTGACTCCTTGAATAAAGAACAACTGAATTGTATCAATAACATCTGCCGGCTCATCAAGAGCCAAGAAAAACCACTCCAAATCATTTGCCTTGTTTTTTAATTGACTAGTGATGTTGCTTCAAATGTCCTCAACTCTTAAATCAACTGTTCTTGCCAAAAAGCTAACAGCCTAAAACAAGTTTATTTTCTATGGATGTAATTTTTTTGACTGCTTCAATAAAATACAATTTAATTAACTCAACATCAGTAAATGGCTTTCCTTGCTTGGCAAACAAGCCACTTGGAAACTTATTTTGGAGGTAGCCTCATTTTCATTTTTATGAAGAAATTATGCTGTGATGAGATACTCCATTTTTAAGTTTTGTAATTTTTCTATTGCTTTCCTGAGAGTTGGACATAGTGTAGTATACGATTAAGGTATATTGTATTCTATTGCAGCTCTAGTGTCACTTCATAATAAGAGCAATGTTTTGCTATTAAATTCAGTAACAAAATAACCCACACTCCAGTGTGCCTTAAAAGCATGCCACTCAAAGTCTATATTTTTCTTTTCTTTCCTTGTTTTGACAAGATGGATACACAGTGGTAATAAATAAATAAATAAAATTAAAAATTCCAATCTGGTCACAGACGTGGCACTCAAAACACTGTCAAGTGATAATGGCAGCACTGAAATTTGTGGTATACCAAACAGTAGCTTGAAGTAATGAGAATGCCATATACAGTTTCTGTCAAAACTCCTCAGCTCTGCCATTATAAAGCAAAACCAGCTGTGTTCCAGTAACACTTTATTTAAATGAATAGACAATGAAATTCAAATTTCACATGTCACAAAGAATTACTTATTTTTTATTTCAATAGGTTTTGGGGGAACAAGTAGTGACTGGTTACATGAATAAGTTCTTTAGTGGTGATTTCTGAGATTCTGGTGTACCCATCACCTGAAAGAATTATTTTTTTTGATGTTTTTAGTCATGTAAAAAAGGTAGTTTACTTACTTCTGTTCTAGAAAACACATTTCAAAGATTTCAATATTTTATGGACTCAAACTGTCATTTTTGACCCTTAACCAAAAATTCTGTCCTCAAGAGAGAAATTTTCTGGGAAAAAAAACTAATTTCACTATAATCCATCAAATTCTTTATTACAATAAACGTTTATACTTTTGAAAAAGAAGAAATTACAAAAGCCACTATAAAGATCATACCATTCTTAAAGACTATCCCACTTCAAAACACAACCACCTTTTAATTATGCTACTCTTCTTACTGAACTGTTTCCCAAAATTTAAATGTAAATCCAAAACATCACATAAAACATATAACAAGGGATGTCACTACCCAAATTAGAGATCAACCACATTCAATATAATGAAGAAAAATTTTAGGGAACACAAAGAACACAATCTGACCCATTAGTTTGTCATGTTTCATTTTAATAAACATGTTTTCTCTCTCTCCCTGTGTCTTTAACACACATAAACTCAATAAATGCTGGTTATTGTAGAAGTATGTGCTCCCAAGGATTCAAGGGTGATATATTAGAACATATTACTAGTTCTGGTTAGTCAACATCACTTTATATGATAGTTATATCACCTATATTTATGACAAGGAATCATTTTTTCATTATATAATTTTTTAGTTGCCTTAAGTCTTCATCTTGCTTGATGACAGTCGTAACAAAATCAAATGCCTAGAACGCAGGTTTTTAAAAGGTTAATACCAGTTACCAAAAAGGTAAAAAAAGAGTTTTTTCACTAAAAGCCTTCTAATAGTAGATTTAATTGCTGCTGAGCCATGACCTTAGTTTTAAATTTAAAACTTCCTGAAGTCTAAAAGCATTTTAATTCATTCCAGATTTTAACTGCTACTTTTCATATTATACCTGATAAGCTGATTTATGCAGAACAGTTAAAGCTTTTCTTATATTAATACTTTCCATATTATACTAGATAAGGCAGAGGTTCTTTTATTAAAAATAAACACTATGATAAAGAAATTATTTCTCCAAGATAAAATATTCCACTTAAATAATTCCTTTTCATTAGTTTTTTTAATGCACTCGAAAGTATAGGAAGCAAAAGAATTCAAAAGTCTGGGCTGGGCACAGTGGCTCACACCTGTAATCCTAGCACTTTGGGAGGCTGAGGTGAGCGGATCACCTGAGGTCAGGAGATCAAGACCAGCCTGGTCAACACAGTGAAATCCCAATTCTACTAAAAAATACAAAAATTAGCTGGGCATGGTGGTGCGCACCTGTGATCCCAGCTACTCAGGAGGCTAAGGCATGAGAATCACTTGAACCCGGTGGGGCGGAGGTTGCACACTCCAGTCTGGGCAACAGAGTGAGACTCCATCTCAAAAAAAAAAGAAAGAAAAAGAATTCAAGAAGTCTATATTGTATAACACTGTAATTACTTCTGAATCTTGTCTTGAAACATCCATTTTAACATGGTTAATAAATAGAACATACCTATTTTCATTGACAATATTTTGTATCACATATTTAAAGAACTTAGCTATAATTTTTGTTGGCTATACTACATTTCATTGTTTATTCCACAGTTTGATTCCCTACTTTAAAAGCAAATACTCTAATTTTTTGGCAGTTAAATGAACATGTTGGTTAAATGAGCTATTACAAAACCAGCCCAATTTCTTTTTCTAACCCCTCTCTCACATGTATTCAATAAACACATTTCCTACTTTTTCTAATGATTTGAGATATTAACATTTAGAACATTAATCCATTTAGAATTATATACAGATATATAATACATCTAGAATTTTTTCTAAAGGAAAATGTCTCAATTTCTCACTAATTCAACCTTTTCCCACTGATTTAAAATATCTCTCTGGTTATCACATTCCATAAACATGCGTCTGTTTTGTACTTTATTCACTAAACTATTTATCTGTTTCTGAGTCACATTACCTATCCATCTATCTACATATATAGATACATATGTATTGCACATACACGTATAAAGACATACACTTCCCAAAGATTTCACCCAAATGTCTGACAACAGTAAGTATAGAAAGCCAGGTCCCTGAATCTAGGTCTACATGTTCAATTATATAAGCCTGTGGTAGAGAAGACAGGTCTCATCTAGAATCATTCCAAGTCAGAGTAATGCTTCACCTAATCTTTTTAATATACTTGGTCTTTTTAAACACTTTTGTTGCAACCCTTACAGCAAATAATTCAAATACTCTGAGACCAAATAATTCACATAAGAAGATAGGCTTACATCAGAGGTAAACCATAGGGTTTCTGCTTCTCTCTACTGCCATGACCTTAAAAAATGAAAACAATTTAAATTTCAATTTTACTCTTACTAATAAAAAATAATCTCTGATAACTAATTTTTCTTTCATCAAAAACGTACATAGGTCGATAAGCTGTGTAAAGTTTAGTCAAGTTCTTTAACCTCTATTTTAGCTTCCTTAATATAGAAAATGGAGATAATAAAGTACATTCCTTACAGAGTTGTTAAAATAAAATAAGTTTATATGGTTTTGAACTAAATCTGTCACTTAGAAAGCATTCAATAAATGTGAACATATATGTTTGCTAAAATATAAGTGCTCAATAAATATTAGCATACATAATGTAATAAGTCCCCTTCCAGCTTTCTTCCTGGGGTTAGAAGTTCCCGGTAAGTATAACAGGATGACATATACTTCCATGCCTAATTTCTTTATGCTAATATAGCAGTAACATAACTAACCAAGTTCCTCTTCCTCTAGCCTCAAACTTGTAGCAGTCTGCTATTTTTAAAATCAATCTCTCTCACACTGTATATACACATACATACAAATGCATACACATACTCACATATAGATGTATTTTATACTAGACTGCATTTCTACATTAACATATAGTCCTGATTTTAAAAATAGAGAAATTGAGACACTGAAAGGTTAAGTTATACTGCCTTTTGTTACAGTTTATATCCACTCAGTTAAGCATCTCTGTCCCAAAAGAAGGGTCCAGAGGAAGAGTATGGGTGTGTGTGTATGTGTGTGTGCACGTGTCCATGTCAGAGACAGACAAAGACACAGAGAAAAAAAGAGCATGTACTTGATCCTGCGGTAAGAAGGAATGTTCTCTAAGAAAACTCCAAAACAGGAATCTGATAAAACTTGAGCTGGTGATTACTCTCTCCTCACTACCAGAAAGTAAACTGGTATCTTGTCTCTAATCTAAGTACTCAAGACTCTTTTTTGGTTTCATGCCTTTCCCCCATTACCAAGTAATAGGTGCTTGCTGAAATAAATACAAAAATATAAAAGTAAAAAGTCCCAATACTTCCTTGTCTCCTAAAATCCCACTCCTGAGAGGTAACCAATTGTTATGAACCTTAAAAAGGACAGTGATGATTTACTGCTCCACAGTACTCCTTCTTGGTCTATTCTTCTATCCCAATAATATAGGGTGAAAGAAGGGCCACAGAACAGTTTTTCTCTTTTTTTTTTTTTTTTGGAGATGGAGTCTGGCTCTGTCGCCCAGGCTGGAGTGCAGTGGCCGGATCTCAGCTCACTGCAAGCTCCGCCTCCTGGGTTCACGCCATTCTCCTGCCTCAGCCTCCCGAGTAGCTGGGACTACAGGCACCCGCCACCTCACCCGGCTAGTTTTTTGTATTTTTTAGTAGAGACGGGGTTTCACCGTGTTGGTGAGGATGGTCTCAATCTCCTGACCTCGTGATTCGCCCGTCTCAGTCTCCCAAAGTGCTGGGATTACAGGCGTGAGCCACCGCGCCCGGCCCAGTTTTTCTTTCTTAAAGTCCCTCTACAGCAGGTAAGTAAATCTCTGACCAGAAAGGAGGCTGCAAGTACTTTTTGTAAGAAGTCCAAGTTGAATACTAGCTACATATTAAAGCACAACTGAAAACAATGAATGAAAATCAATAAGGGGCCAGGAGTGGTGTCTCACACCTGTAATCCCAGCACTTTGAAGGCCAAGGCAAGCAGGTCCTTTGTGCCCAGGAGTTCGAGACCAGTCTGGGCAACCTGAAGAGACCCCATCTCTACAAAAAATTTAAAAAATTATCTGCGCATGGTAGTCCGCACCTCTAGTCCCAGGCTGAGGTGGGAAGATCACTTGAGCCCAGGAGGTAGAGGCTGCAGTGAGCTGTGAGACGCCACCACCACACTCCACCCTGGGCTATAGATAGGTTATTAAATAATATAACATAACATAACATACCTGGGTAAAATTCTAAATATTCTAAATATTCATGCAGTGATTTCAACCTATTATTTAATCAACATCATCTTTACTGTATCCTTGTAAGATTCCTAAAATGGATTTCTGTGGACATTTATTGTAACAATATAGCCAGCTGTAACATTAAGAACATGGGCTCTGTGGCCAGACTGCCTGAGTTCAAATCCCAGCTTTGCCACGTAGTGACCCTGTTATTATAAAATCTTGGTAATAATGGCTGGATACAGTGGATCATGCCTGTAATCCCAGCACTTTGGGAGGCTGAGGTGGGCAGATCACAAGGTCAGGGGTTCAAGATCAGCCTGGCCAACATGGTGAAACCCCATCTCCACTAGAAATAGAAAAATTAGCTGGGTGGGGTGGCATGTGCCTGTACTCTCAGCTACTCAGGAGGCTGAGGTAGGAGAATTGCTTGAACCCAGGAGAGGGAGGTTGCAGTGAGCCGAGATCGCACCACTGCACTCCAACCTGGGCAACAGAGCAAGACTCTGTCTTGGGGGAAAAAAAATCTTGGTAATAACTATGTCCATCACAGTGTTGTTCACAGGCAGGACACAGGGTTAATTCATAAGGTGAGTTCAATGAGATAATACATGTAAAGTTTTGGCAGGTTCCTGGACCATACAGCCTAGATGATTTTTACTTATTAAGTCCCGGAAAAATAAGCAACTTGACCAAAAATGTATGCAAAGTAAATTACATGAGAAGAGAAAGCAACAGAAGGAACATATTAGCATTCCAATTTACTCACTTTCTACTCGCCTAGCCTAAACCTTCAAATAAGGAAGAAAAAAAATTAAATTTTATCCACTAGATTTCCAATAAAACAGGGTAGCCTACGTGGGATAGGGCTCCTACCTGCTCTACACGTCCATGAAGACGTGTTTAACACAAGTTATCCTGCTTGATGAAAATTAAAACAATCTTTAACCATCACTCCCAACTCTAATGTGCTATCAGACTCCAGGGAATGCCAACTTTGGGATCCAGATACATAAATTAGCACATAATCCACATTAAGGTCATAATAGTCCTCTAGAAAGACATATTTCCAATGACTAAATCACCCCAAAATCAAAATTTTAAGATTCTAATAATAATTTCTTTTATCTGCAACCTTAATGGACACACTCACCTATAAATTTAGATAAGATACCTATATATCTCTGTGTCTATATATATAGATCTGTATCAATCTATATATAGTATATACATATTATATATATTATACATACATAATACAAGCTAAGTAAATCAAATTTGAATGAAGAATGAAAAAGTACTATTTTTAACAGGTTAAATCATAGGAAGTTACAGACACTCAACCATTTTTAATCTATAAAACAGGTTCCTATGGTTCAACCTAATACTCAATGACCAAAATGGCCTATGATATAATCAGATTTCCTAGTGTCCTCACAAATTACTGTAACTGCCATTTTTGGACAGTATTTAGTGATTCAAATAAATTGTGGGTCACATCATTCTCATGTCTTTTTTGTATTACTCTAAAAGTTGCCAAAACAGAGTGGCAGATGCAAAGTCCTAAAGTTACATGCCTGGTTGGCCTCAGATTAACACCACAGTTTTCCAGCAAACAGTCACTTAAAAATACTGACTTATACCAAGACTTCTTTCAATTATAATATTTCTGACTTCATATTTCTTCACCTTTCTTCCCCAAGACAATTTATTTGCCTTATGAACAAAAGGATATTTTCCTTAAAAACTGTCAGGAAAGAAGCAATTTCACTTCTTTTCCTTTTTACCCTTAGTCATGAACGCATGGTAAAGAAAAATGGAAAAATGCAAAAAATTAGAGCCAAAAAAATCCAACTCATATTCTTACTACCCAAAGATAACCAATGTCAACATTTTGGCTTATTTTCCAGTCTTTTTTTCCACATACCTTTTTTTTTTTTTTTTTTGTTCAACAATTGAGATTACATTTTATACAGTGGTAGCCCCTGGCATTCAAAGATGTTTTTACATTTACAATTACGAAAAGTTTTACCAAATCCTGAAAGTTCATCACGTGATATATTTATCCCTACCTGACATATTGCTAAATGAAAAATCTTACATAAAATCTCCATCCATCCAATTCTCAGTTTGGGTTTAGTTTTCTTTACCATTGTATTAGAGTCCGTTCTCACACTGCTATGAAGAAATACCTGAGACTGGGTAATTATAAAGAAAAGAGGTTTAATTGACTCACAGTTCTTCGTGGCTGAGCAAGCCTCAGGAAACTTACAATCATGGCCAAAGGCACCTCTTCATAGGGCAGCAGGAGAGAGCGTGAGTGCAAGCAGGAGAAATGCCACACACTTATAATAAACCATTACATCTTATGAGAACTCACTATCGGGAGGAGACTCGGCATGCAGGAAAGTGCCCCCATGATGCAGTCACTTCCCACCAGGTCCCTGCCATGAAACATGGAGATTATGGGAACAACAATTCAAGATGAGATTTGGATGGGGACACAGCTAAACCATATCAACAGTAGTCATATATCCAGAAACTTATAAAGTTACACTTACCCACCCCAACACAAGTTTCAGATAAATTATAAACTTACGTATTTGTGTAAGTTCATTGCATGTTAATGTTAGTACTCTAATAATACAGCGTAGTGGTATTTTAGTAAAAGTTCTTTCAATTTCTTTACAAATAGCTGTTTTCTAAGATAATTAAAAGCCTAAAAGGGACACTTAAACTTTTGTGTTTAATACTGATGGCTGTCAGCCAGGTGCTACGGCTTCCGAGTTCAAGATCAGCTTGGGCCACATAGTAAGACCTCATCTCAACAAAACATCAAAAAAGTAGCTGGGTGTGGTGATCCCAACTACTGGAGAGATTGAGGCGGGAGGATCGCTTGAGCCCAGAGATCAAGGCTGCAGTGAGCTATGAACACACCACTGCATTCCAGCCTAGGGAACAGTGAGACACTGTCTCAAAAAACAAAACAAAACACTAAATCTAAATCTCAACTCCACCACACAGTTAACTCTCAGGAACCATTTCTTTATTTGTAAAATGAGAATAAATGTCTAACTTACTGGTGTGAAGATTAACACAACTCTAAATATGGATTAAACTCCTCTTACAGATCTTATTTAAAAACGAAGGAACTATAATTTCTTGGAGCTCAATATGTAAAACTACATAATAATAAAAATAAAAGGGATACAAGCTGAGCTACTTTAGTCAAGTTGAAAATTAAACACAGTTACTTGTGAAGTACTATAGCTTCTGCTTTTTTGCCTAACAGTAGATTCCAGAGGGGATACATGGAGACATGTTAGGCAGCCATCCAGGTTAAGAGAAAACAGGAGCCTAAACTAGAGCAGTGACAGATCAGAAAAATATCTAAGAGACAAAAAACAAGATTTGGTGACAGACTGAATTCAGGCGCAGGCTCATGTCTGTAATCTCAGCACTTTGGGAGGCCGAGGCGGGTGGATCACGTGAGGTCAGGAGTTCCAGAGCAGCCTGGCCAACATGGGGAAACCCTGTCTCTACTAAAAATACAAAAAATTAGCCAGGCGTGGTGGCGGGTGCCTGTAATCCCAGCTATTCAGAAGGCTGAGGCACAAGAACCGCCTGAACCCAGGAGGCAGAGGTTGTAGTGAGCTGAGATGGCACCACTGCACTTCAGCCTGGGAGACAGAATGAGACCCTATCTAAATTAAAATAAAATAAAATAAGCTTTTTTTAAAAAAAGAAAAGGGAATGGTTGTTTTCTGGCTTAGACACTGATAGTTCATAGTGTCTAACTATGAACAATAATGAATACAGGTTGAGTAGCCCTTATCCAAAATGCCTGGGAGCAACATGTTTTAGACTTCTGATTTTTTTTTTTAATATATTTGTGTGTACATAATGAGGTATCTGGGGAATGGGACCCAAGTTTAAACATAAAATTTATTTATGTTTCATATACACTGTGATGGTATCAGGCTGTCACCCAGGCTGGAGTGCAGTGGCATGATCGCAGCTTACTGCAGCCTCAATCTCCAGCTCAAGCAATCCTCCCACCTTCTCCCAAGTAGCTGGGGACTACAGAGATGCGCCACCATACCTGGCTGATTTTTTTATTCATAAAATTCATTGTTATGTGCCCAGCCAAAATCATTTCAAGTTTTTTTCTTACTCACCATGTAAACCTAAATGCCATGCACCGTTAACAGTTCTCTAAACTTATCTGCTTAACAATTTGATTATAATATATAGGCAAGGTGTGATTAATTCTATATGACACATAAAAATCAATCCCATATCTTTTTTAGTCACATTATATATATATTTCATCCTCTCAGATTGCTGTTCATGTACTTTAAAAACAATTATGGAATGGTCAGCTTCTCTACTAGACTGGCATTTAGCAATTCAGAAATTCCCCTTACTGTTCCCCTCATTCTTGCAATATATTACCTTTGTAAGTAAGGATTAAACTATGCTAATTTCTTATTTATTCATACTTGTGACACACTGCGAGAGAGAAAAGAAAGTATTATTAAAATATAGTTGGCTAACAATTTGACTAACAATTGGGCAAAGAATGCGAACAGACATTTCTCCAGAGATGAAATATAAATGGCCAAGAAATGAAAAGATGCTCACATCCAGCAATCCCATTTCTATATATCCAAAGAAACTGAAATCAATATGTCAAGGAGATATCTGCACTCCCATGTTCACTGCATCACTATTCACAATAGCCAAGATACAGAATCAACCTAAATGTCCATCAACAGATGAATAGGAAAAAAAATGTGGTATATATACAATGTAATATTTGGCTTTTTCTTTTTTTGAGACAGGGTCTTGCTCTGTCATCCAGGTTGGAGAGCAGTAGTGCCATCACAGCTCACACCTCAAGGGGTGCTTGAGGTGGAGCTCTAGCAATCCTTCCACCTGAGCCTCCCAAAGTGGTAGGATTACAGGACAGGCATGTGCCACTGAGCCAGGCCTATTCAGCCTTAAAAAAGAAGGAAATCCTGTCATTTGAAACAACATGGATGAACTCAGAGGACAAAGTAAAATAAGCCAGGCACAGAAAGACAAATAACACATGATCTCACATACATGTAGAAACTAAAAAATTTGAACTCACAAAAGCAGAAAGTAGAATAGCAGTTACCAGGGGCTGGGAGAAATGAGGAAAAGTTGGTCAAAGGATACAAAGTTTGAGTTAGAAAGAAAAAATAGGCCGGGCGCAGTGGCTCAAGCCTGTAATCCCAGCACTTTGGGAGGCCGAGACGGGCGGATCACAAGGTCAGGAGATCGAGACCAGCCTGGCTAATACGGTGAAACCCCGTCTCTACTAAAAAATACAAAAAACTAGCTGGGTGAGGTGGCGGGCGCCTGTAGTCCCAGCTACTCGGGAGGCTGAGGCAGGAGAATGGCGTAGACCCGGGAGGCGGCGCTTGCAGTGAGCTGAGATGCGGCCACTGCACTCCAGCCTGGGGACAGAGCGAGACTCCGTCTCAAAAAAAAAAAAAAAAAAAAAAAAAGAAAGAAAAAATAAATTTTTGAGATCCATTGCACAGCAGGGTGACTATAGTTAATGACGTATTACACATATTTCAAAATAGCTAAGAGAATACATTTCAAATGTCTTGCTGGAAAAATTAAAGGAGGTGACAGATATGTTCATTAGCTTGGTTTAATCATTCCACATCGCATGCGCGTGTGTGTGTGTGTATGTATACATATATATCAAAACATGACACTGTACCCCATAAATGTATACAATTATGATTTGTCAATTAAAAATATTAATTGAGCTAGGCATAGTGTCTGGAGGCTGAGGTGGGAGGATCATTTGAGCTCAGGAGTTTGGGGCCAGCCTGGACAATGTAACAAGATCCTGTCTCTTAAAAAAGAAAAAGATGGCCGGGCACGGTGGGTCATGCCTGTAATCCCAGCACTTTGGGAAGCCGAGGAGGGTGGATCGCCTGAGGTCAGGAGTTCGAGACCAGCATGGCCAACGTGGTGAAACCCTATCTCTACTAAAAATGTAAAAAACTAGCCAGGTGTGGTGGTGGGCACCTGTTATCCCAGCTACTCCAGAGGCTGAGGCAGGAGAATCACTTGAACCCGGGAGGCGGAGGCTGCAGTGAGCTAAGGTTGTGCCACTGCACTCCAGCGTGGGCAACAAGAAAACAAGAAAAAGATGCTCAACACCACTAATTATTAGGAAAATGTAAATTAAAAAAATACAATGAGATATCACCTCATACCTACTAGAATGGCTACCATCAAAAACATTGAAAAAAAGTCTTGTCAAGGATTATGGAAAAATGGGAGCCCTTGTGTACTCTCAGTAGGAATGTAAAATGGTACAATTAGATAGAAAATAGCATGATCTCAAAGAAATAGCTGCACACCCATGTTCATAGCAGCACTACTCACAATATGCAAGAAGTGGGAAGCAATCCATGTCCAATCAAAAGATGAATGGATAAACAAAATGTGGTACACACACACTATGGAATATTACTCAGTCTTAAAAAGGAAGGAAACACTGAAACATCATACAATAAGGATGAACCTTGAAGACATTATGTTGAGGGAAATAAGTCAGACACAAAATGACAAATACAAGATTCCAGTTGTGTGAGGTATCTAGAGTAGTGAAACTTACAGAAACAGAAAGTAGAATAGTGGTTGCTGGGGCCTAGGGGCAGAGGGGAATTAGAAAGTTGTTTAATGGGTGTAAAGTTACAGTTTGACAAAATGAAAACATTCTGGAGATTAGTTGTACAACAATAGGAATACACGTAACACTACTGACTTAGAAATGGCTAAAATGGAGGCAGGCATGGTGGCACATGCTTATAATCCAAACTTCTCCAGAGGCTGAGGCAAGTGAACCTGGGAGGCGGAGGCTGCACCACTGCACTCCAGCCTGGGTGACAGAGGGAGACCCTGTCTCAAAAAAGGACAGGACAGGACAGGAAAGGAAAAGAAAAGGCTAAGATGGTAAATTTTATGTCTCGTGTTTTTTAACCACAATTACAATTTTGAAAACAAAAAATGGCTAAGATGTTTGCATATGTACAGAGCTAACAATTTTCATCCCTGACTTTTCTTGATCTATGAAAAGTCAGAGAAACATCTGCTCTTTAATTCAAAACCTTCAAAAACTACCTGGATAGTTGGGTAACTAGAAGGGTTGAACTTCCTCAAGGGAAGTTACTTTATACAGGGATGGGCAGCAGTGACTACCATGTTAAACATTAGAAGGTAAAAAAATCAAAAGAAGACTACTTTGCGATTAGTAAAATCAATATGAAATTCAAATATCAGTGTCCATAGTAAGGTTTTAATGAACACAGCCATTCCACTTGTTAGCATATTGTCTATGGCTGCACTTTACCACACAAACACAAGGAGTTGTCATAGTTGTGACAATTCTTTTAAAAACAGTTTAGGATAGGTGTGGTGGCTCACACTTGTAATCCCAGCACTTTGGGAAGCCAAGACCAGTGGATTTCTTGAGCTCAGGCATTCAAAAACAGTCTAACATGGTGAAACTCATCTCTACAAAAAATACAAAAATTAGCCAGGCGAGGTGACAGGATTGCTTAAGCCTTGGAGGTCAAGGCTGCAATGAGCTGAGATCATGCCACTGTACTCCAGGCTGGGTGACAGAGTGAGACCCTGTCTCAAAAAAAAAAAAAAAAAAAGTTTGCTGACTCATGCTCTATATATTATCCCAAAATAAGGAATTAGATGCAGAGCAGAAATAAAATGAAGTAAATTCAAAAAAGAATATCAACAAATTAAAATGTTGATTCAATGAAGTGATTTTTTTAAAAATAAAAAGCCATAGTGTTTTCTGTGGCTTTCGATTTTATTTCTACCCCCAAGCCATCTACACAGACACCCAGGCACATGCACACATGTCTTATGTGTAATATCTTCAGTATCTGAAGTAAGCCTCAGTTTTAAGATAAACTTTCAGCCAGGCGCAGTGGCTCAAGCCTGTAATCCCAACACTTTGGGAGGCTAAGGCGGGTGGACTGCCTGAGCTCAGGAGTTTGTGACCAACCTGGGCAACACAATGAAACCCCGTTTCTACTAAAATACAAAAAATAAGGTGGGTGTGGCAGCGTGCGCCTGTAGTCCCAGCTACTCGGGAGGCTGAGGCAGGAGAATTGCTTGAACCCAGGAGGTGAAGGTTGCAGTGAGCCGAGATCACGCCACTGCACTACAGCCTGAGTGACAGAGTGAGACTCTGTCTCAAAAAAAAAAAAAAGATAAACTTTCATTAGTTATTAAGCTCTTTGGGCACTCTTAATAAACATAGGATTTATACCACTATTCAGTTATACAGCTTTGTCTTCTCAAATAACTGGACTGAAAGTTATTTTTACTTCATACAAATTTAGAAAAGGCATTCTATAAAAGTCAATACAATGAAATTATTGAGAACTAATGATAATAAAAAGTTTGCAAAACAGTATGGCGATTCCTCAAGGATCTAGAACTAGATGTACCATATGACCCAGCCATCCCATTACTGGGTATATACCCAAAGGATTATAAATTATGCTGCTATAAAGACACATGCACACATATGTTTATTGCGGCACTATTCACAATAGCAAAGACTTGGAATCAACCCAAATGTCCATCAGTGACAGATTGGATTAAGAAAATGTGGCACATATACACCATGGAATACTATGCGGCCATAAAAAAGGATGAGTTTGTGTCCTTTGTAGGGACATGGATGCAGCTGGAAACCATCATTCTTAGCAAACTATCACAAGAACAGAAAACCAAACACCGCATGTTCTCACTCATAGGTGGGAACTGAACAATGAGATCACTTGGACTCAGGAAGGGGAACATCACACACCGGGGCCTATATTGGGGAGGGGGGAGGGGGGAGGGGGGAGGGGGGAGGGATTGCATTGGGAGTTATACCTGATGTAAATGACGAGTTGATGGGTGCAGCACACCAACAAGGCACAAGTATACATATGTAACAAACCTGCACGTTATGCACATGTACCCTACAACTTAAAGTATAATAATAATAAATAAATGTAAAAAAATAAATAAATAAAAAATAAATAAAAAGTTCGCATCACTTTTATCACTTTCTTAAAAGCAAGCTCAAGGGGGTAGACATAGAGGTTGTAATTTATTGTGTGAGCTTTCAAAGACAACTAAAATGCTTGCTTATATCAAGAAGTTTTAGACAGTGTTCTAACTGGCCATGTATGTTTGTTTCAGCCAGTTAACTTATTAACATAAAATTTAAGGAAAAACAGAATTTGTTAAATACTAATATACTTAAAACGACATAATTAATATATTTATTTTGGCTTCATAATAGCAAATAGAGAGTAGATAACTACTATAAATTGATCTTCACTGAAGACCTTCAAATTTCAGATGCCAGCATTTGGAGGACAGTATGAAATAACGTAACCCCTCTGAAAAATTCCAATCATTTTTTTCTCAAGGTAGAGAAGAAAATTAGTCCAAAGAAACTTAAGTAATCTTAACATAAAAACAATCACACTCCTTGTAGTTAGTAAATACTATAGTAAGCCTTGGCAGTAATGAGCAGGAGTAACAAGTCCAAGATGAGATTTAAGACTGTTTTAATTTTTAAAACAAGTCACAAATAGAAACAGTAATAAAGATGTGGAAAACTGCTTAATCTCTTGATAATCAAATATATGTAGTAAGTAAAATAACATGTAATACCATCCCTACTTAACAAGCCACACACTTCCTAAAACTACCATGAGAGCAGTAATGTTTCCATTAAACTGGTTCATATGTATGTGTTGCTAGTGGCACTCTAAAGTTACAACTCGTACAATACAGTAACATCCCTAAAGACATTCATATTTTTTGACTAAATAACTCAATCAACAAATTGAAACAGTAACTACAATACTGTAAGATGAAATTTTCTAAAGGGATAAAGGGTATGTTATACTGTAAGCAACTCTAAAAGTCTGTTTTGAAAGCTAAAACATTTTTTTATATTAAATTACTGCTCAAAGGGTAATAATTTAAAAGAAGCAAAGTGACTAAAGATGTGTATCACATTTTTACTTATAGGACAAAGAATTGAGTACAGAGCTGAGAAAATACCCAGCATTAAATAGGATACACACACACACACACACACACACACACACACACAATGTGATTTCATGAAGAGCTGTCTTTTAAAAATATATTGTAATGCTTTGAAGATTTTATCTGAATCCAAATGTAACTTACATTGGTACTAGCCAGTTGCCAAAAAAAGACTTTTAAAATAACAGTAATCTGTCTGGGCATGGTGGCTTACGCCTGTAATCCCAGCACTTTGGGAGGCAGTGGCGGGCGGATCACTCGAGGTCACGAGTTTGAGACCAGGTTGGACAACAAGGCGAAACCCTGTCTTTACTAAAAATTCAAAAATTAGCTAGGCGTGGTAGCACGCGCCTGTAGTCCCAGCTAACTTGGGAGGCTGAGGCAGGAGAATAGCCTGAATCCAGGAGGCAGAGGTTGCAGTGAACCGAGATCCCACCACTGCACTCCAGCCTGGGCAACAGAGTGAGACTCTGTCTCAAAAACAAACAAACAACAACAACAACAACACAAAAACCAGCTGTCTTCAAGGCATCAAAGGCAAAGATAGTTCTGCTTCCAATTAAACCTACAACTCCAGATGGCTAACTGCTCCACAAGTTGGTCCTATTCAAACTCTGTATATAACCCAGTGGCCCCCAACCTTTTTTGGCACCAGTGGCCAGTTTTGTGGAAGACAATTTTTCCATGGACCAGGGGTGGGGTGGGGTGGGGTGGGGTGCAGTGGAGATGGTTTCAGATGAAACTGTTACACCTCAAATCATCAGGCATTAGTTCGATTCTCATAAGGAGCGAGCAACCTAGATCCCTTGCATGTGCAGTTCACAACAGGGTCCGTGCTCCTCTGAGAATCTAACGTGGTGGATGATCTGACAGGAAGTGGAGCTCAGGTGGGAATGCTCACTGGCCTGCTGCTCACCTCCCGCTGCGTGGCTGGTTCCTCACAGGCCAGCGACCAGTATGGGTCTGCAGCCCTGGTGTTGCAGACCCCTGATACAACCAATTGATAAATTAAACAAAAGGACAATAAAGAGGCTGAGAGAAGAAGAGCATGGTTAAGAGGAGAAAAAGATTCAAATTCACCCAAAATTTCAAAACCAAGTAAAGTATTAAAAATAAGAGCAAACAAGGACTTTCTACTTCCAGTAATGGTGATCAGGTCATCAAACCAATCTCTGGCTGAAGAAACTTGAAAAGTTGAACTAAGTTTAAAAAAAGAAAAGTCTGCTTCTAGAGATCAGGCAGTAAAGAAATGGGGCCCAAATTCACGAAGTTCCCAGAGGTGAGTCTGGTATACCGTTTCTTCTCCCCTACAGGCATCTGCTGATTTAAGCAGTGACTGTGAGGCTGGGAAGCTAAGGAAAACATCTGACAGCCTCACTGGGCTAGCCAGACAAAAATGAGACCCTGAGCCTCCCTCAAACTCTGGGTTGGAATCTCAACCTCAGAGCAAAAGGAATACAATTAAAGCCCAGCTTCAAATAATCTCAATCCTTAAAAGTGAATTAAGAAAAGCAGATTTATAGGGCCCCTATATTTCTGTCAAAATTAGATGTAAATTTTATGTCATGGAAGACTACCATTATTCTAAGCCTCAAATTACTTCTATAGTTTTTCACATCAAATGTCTCATACACAATAAAAAACAATCAGAAATCCAAGAAAATAACACAAATGAAATGCAAATGAAACATGGAACAAGACCCAAAGGGATCTAGATAATTAAGTTATCAGACACAGACTGTCAAATAAGTATGCTGAGTAGCAAGACTGAAACTTTAGCAGAAAACCTGCAACTAAAGAGAATAAAACTGAAATTCTAGAACTAAAAAGTAAAATAAACTAAACTAAAGAACTCAGTGTATGAGTCTGATGGCATATTAGACACAGCCTAAGAGAAATAATGAACTGGAAGATTGGTCAGAAAAATATATCTTTAAAAATGCACACAAGAATAAAAAGATAAAACATACAAAAAAGGATGTAAGAAACATAGGGCAAATTTAAGAATGTCTAATACATGTATAACTGGAGTACCAGGAGGAAAAAAGATGACAAGACAGGAGCACTATCTGAAGTGACACGGTCTGAGAATTTTCCAAAACTGATGAACACACTCGTCAGTCCTGTACAACACAACTTTCTATTCTACTGATAGAATGATGCAACAGAACTTTCTATTCTATTGATAGAACGATGGAAACCTTCTCCATCTGCCAATACAGTAACTAACAGAAACATCTGGCTACTGAGAACTTAAAACGTGAGGAATTGAATTTATAACTTTTTAAATGTTAATTGGTATCAATAGTTACATGCAGCTAGTGGCTGGCACTGGGCAGTGCAGTCCTAAGTCACAGATATAAGAAGTCCTACAAACACCAAGCTGAACAAGTAAAAGACACCTAGACATATCACAGTAAAACTGCTGAAAACTAAAAATAAACACCCCCACTGCAACAAAAACAAAAAGTGACCAGAGATCTACAAACTAGAGTACAGTCAAAGGAGCAACAATAAGACTGAGAGTTGATTTCTCAACAGAAACTGTGGAAACCAGGTCTCAAGGGCACTGTGCATAGCTGCAACATGACAAATGAAAATAACTGCCAACCAAGACTTCTATACCCAGCTCCCTCCCCACAAAAAATCCCTTCAAGAATAAAAAATGAAAAAAAAAGGGATTATCAGATAAGCAAAAAAGAATTCCTCAACAGATAGGCCCAAACAGAGAGAGAGAAAAAAAAGAGGGAGTATTTTCAGAGAGAGAAAATCAACCCAGCTAGAAGCCTGGAAATGCACTGAAGATTGAAGGAAAAAAACTGAGTATATAAACAAATTTAAATGTATAATTACTGAATAAAACACTAATGATAATATCTTGTGGGGAGTTAAAATATCAGAGAACTATCTGGCAATAGCATATAATTCTGGAGAGGGAAATGTACAATTAATGTTTTCTAACGTTGCTGCACTGACCAGAAAGAGAAAAAAGTGCTAACTTATATCACACTTTAACACAGAAAGGAAGCATATTGTAATCTCTAGGATAAACATTAAAAACAAATTTAAAAAAAGATGGTCTAACTATTAAGCCAAGTTAGGGAGTGGGGGGTATTTGGAACAAAAAATAATAATAATCCCAAAAGCAGCAGAAAATAATAAGAGAAAGTTCAAACAGGATAAATAGAAATCATTTATTAGGAGTATCAATTTAAACCTATATATATCAGCAAGCATATTAAATGTAAATGTACTAAATGTTCCAATTAAAGAACAAACATGGTCAAACTAGTTTTTTTTAACTAATACATGCAACTTACAAGATATAACTAAAACTCGAAAGCTGAAAGAATGGGAAAAGCTGTATCATGCAAATACCAAATGAAAGTGTATCTGTCTTAACACTAGATACGAATACTACAAGGTAAAATGCAATACTGAGATAAAGAGGGACACAATAAGAAGTTTGATTCACCAGGTAGCTTTTAAAAAGCCTTGACTTGTCGGCACTTATTAACCTAACCAAAATACATAAAACAAAAACTGACAAATCAAACACACAAACAGACAAATGTTATAATCATTTGGGGATATTTTAACAAACCTTTGTCTGAATAGGAGCAAACAAATGCAAAAGCAGTAACAATCTGAAACAGAAACAAACTTGATAGGACATATTATACCACATCTAACAACTATAGCCTATAAATATTTTGTTGTTGTACACAAGGAAGGTTTACCCAAAAAGACTGTATGTTGAACCATAAAGCAAGTCTCATATTTCCAAGAACTGAAGTCCTGGGATTTAAATCTTACTGGAGTGGAGTCAAATTAGAAATCAGGGCTGAGCATGGTGGCTCACATCTGTAATCCCAGCTACCAGGGAGGCAGGCTGAGGCACAAGAATCACTTGAACCCAGGTTGCCGTGAGCCAAGATCATGCCACCACTCTAGCCTGGGCAACAAAGCAAGACTCCATCTCTAAATAAATAAATAAATAAATAAATGCATGAATGGACAAAGGGGTCAGTAGTGACCAACTTTACTGAAAGTAAGGAAATGACATCAAATGGTAAATGAACAGACAAGTAAGGTTAGTACAACAAACTATAAAATGTATGTCTTTTCCTTATCTCAGTTTCATCAAAAGATATATCTGGGAGGCCAAGGTGGAAGGATCACTTGAGGTCAGGAATTCAAGGTCAGCCCAGTCAATACAGTGAAACCCCATCTCTAGTAAAATACAAAAAATTAGCTGGGTGTGGTGGCACGTGCCTGTAATCCCAGTTACTCAAGAGACTGAGGCATGAGAATTGTTTGAACCCAGGAGACAGAGGTTGCAGTGAGCCAGGATCACATGACTGCACTCCACACGACTGGGCAGAAAAGCGGAACTCTATCTGCCCCCCGCACCCCCCAAACAAAGGGTGATGGAATAGAGCTATACAGGACTAAAGTTTCTATATATTGCTGCAATTAAAGTAACTATGAAGTCGACCCTGATAAGCTACGATATATAAATGTAAGCCCTACTGTAATCACTAGTAATTCAAATACAGTTTTAAAATGATTAAAGAAATTAAAATGTTACACTGGGAAATACTCATGTAATACAAAAAACAGCAGTAGAGGAGGGAAAGAGGACAAAAGATAAATGAGACATATAGAAAACAAAACAGAGAAGTGGCAGACAAATTTAATCCTACCAGTAACACTAAATGTGAATGGATTAAATAACACACTCAAGAGGCAGAGATTACCAGATGGGGTTTTAAAAGAATAAGATTCAATTAAATGCTGTCTACTTAAGACATATTTTAGATTCAAAAATGCAAACATGACAGGGTAAGATGTAAATGGATGGAAAAAAACATACCATACAAAAGAGCTGGCATGAATATACTAATATCAAACTTTTAAAAACTGTTTAATGTTTTGAGAGGTAAAGAGAAACATTTTAAAACAATTATGGGTCAATTTATTAGGAAGACAGAACAATTATAATCATTTGCACTTCATGACAGAGCCCCAAATTACATGAAACAAAACTGACAGAATTAAAGGGAAAAATAGACAAGTCAAGAATAATAGTTGGAAGAATAATCCACTTTCAATAATGAATAGAACAACTAGGCAGAAGATCAATAAGGAAACAGAAAACAAACACTATAATCAACTAGATGGAAAAGACATCTAGAGAACATTCTGCCCAACAACACAATACACATTTTTCTAAAAAAGCACACATGGAACATTCTCCAGGATAGATGATCTATGCTAGACCATAAAACAAGCATCAAAAAACTGAAAAGGAAAGAAAGGATACAAAGTATGTTCTCTGACCACAACAGAATTAAATTAGAACTCATTAACAGAAAAAAAATCAGGAAATTCACAAATATGTAGAAATTAACATATTCCTAAATAACTAATGGGTCAAATGAAATAAAAAGAAAAATTAGAAAATACTTGAGATGAATAAAAACAAAAATGCAACATATCAAAACTTATGGAATGAACTAAATCAGTACTTACAGGGAAATTTACAGCTATAATGCCTGATTTAAAAACAGAAAATATAGGAAAACATTTTTATGCACTTGAGATAAGAAAAGTCTTCTTAAATACCATAAAGAAAAGACAAAAGCAGGCCACAGAATAGGGGGGAAAAGTTTTAATAAAAAATAAGACTTCTCATCCAAAATACAAAAAGAATGCCTTCAAATATGGTTTTCAAAAGACAAACACAAAAGACAAATGAACAAAAGATTTGAACAAGCACTTCACAAAGGATAACCAAAAGGCCAACAAACTTCATGAAAAAGTGGTAAACATCCTTAGTCATCAAGGAAACAAAAATTAAAACCACAGAGACACCATCTTACAGTCAGGCATGGTGGCTCACACCTATAATCCCAGCACTTTGGGAGGCCAAGATGGGCAGATCACTTGAGGCCTTGAGTTCGAGACCAGCCTGGCCAACATGGTGAAACCCCGTCTCTACCAAAAATACAAAACTTAGCCAGGCGTGGAGATGCACGCATGTAGTCCCAGCTACTGGGAAGGCTGAGGCAGGAGAATCATTTGAACCCAGGAGGCGGAAGTTGCAGTCAGCCGAGATTGTGCCACAGCACTCCAGCCTGGGCAACAGTGTGAGACTCTGTCTCAAAAAAAAACAAAACAAAACAAAAAAACAAAAAACAAATATAATGTATGAAGAGACAGATATAAACGTGTTCATACTACCATTATTAATATTTTGTCAAGTAGAAACAATCCAAATGTCAATCAACAAAGTATAAAATGTAGTACATTCACACAAAGTAATATTATAGTGCAATGAAAATTGCAGTTTCAGAAAATAATGTGGATGAATCTTACAAATAATACGTGGGGCAAAAGTAGATACAAAATATATACTGTGTGGATCCATTTATATAAAACTCAAAAACAGGAATAACTAAATCAGAATAATGGTTACTTTGGGGAGCACGGAGAAGGTAGTGACTGATGGGGAAGGAGAGTTTCTGAAGTGCCGGCAATATTCTATTTCTTGTCTCAATGGTCATTACATAGGTCAGAGTTTACAATAACTTACTGAGCACTACTCTGTGTGCCTTTTCTGTATGTGTTATGCTTCAATATGAAAGATAAAATACCATATAAAATTTAGAAATAAAATCAGTTGAATCACACTAAAATTAGAGTACTTGAACTTCAGAAAGCAGTAACTTTTAAAGACTTATACTCATTAAAGTATCATAAAGAGCCAGGCATGGCGAAGTGTGCCTGCAGTCCTAGCTATTTAGGAGGCGGAGGTGGGAGAATCACTTGAGCCCAGGAGTTCAAGGCTGCAGTGAGCTATGATTGCACCACTATACTCCAGCCGGGACAACAGAGTGAGACTCTGTAAGAATGGGATCCTTTTGTAGTTCGTAAGTGTGATGACTGGGTGCTCACACACGAGAGGTACCTCTCTCAAACCTTGTTATGACATCAGCATATGACCCATCTGACAAGAAAATAAATAAATAAAATATAAAGAAAAACTGGCATTGAATTCAATAAAAGCATAAAAGTTTATACAACGGAAAATATTCAAATGTATAAAAGAAAAAATATGATGGTGGAAATAGTTTCATCAAATGTAACAAGAATTAACATCACTACCATCTATTCTCATGTCTAAGATATAGACGTCAAGAAAAATTGGCTTTGGGCTTTTGATAAAAATATTAAGTTCAATCTCACTACCAATCAAGACATACCAACTGAAACAAGATACCACTTAACAGCAGTTAAACTGGAGGAAAACTGTGTAACTCCCTTCTCTAGGGAGTACTTTGTTCATAACCTCTGTGGCAGAAATACAATTTCCTTCCTTCCCACTTCTCCTTTTTAGAAAACTTTATTTCACAGCACTGGAAACAGTTGCTCAATGATCCACAAGAGAACAATGCTACTGTGATTCCTGAATTTCCAGTTCCTACTTCAGTCTCCTTAAGGCCTAACTGGGGTCTAAGGGATATCCAGCTCTATAACCTTCTACTACTATAAATCTGTTTTGCTTAAGTTAATTTCTAGCAACCAAATGGCCAATGAATATAACACTTTGATATAGCTTATCTCAGAAGCTGAAAAGTGGCAACTTGGGTTGTTTTATCTAACCCACAAGGTGTTCTTCAAAAGTATAAATTAAATGTTAGAAATATCCTTCCTCACTAGACTGTGACTAAGCTCCTAGTAGGCAAGGACTAACTTCATCATATCTGTCTTTGTTTCCTTATTACTGGACTTCAGGTCCAAAAATACTTGCTGAATGAACAAACTATGCCAATAAGGTTTCTATAAAATTCTACAACTCTGACAACTGATTCATCTCAGAGAACAATAGACTAAAATCCTAGTTATCCCACTGAGAAAACAACAGTGACAATATAGATTAAATGACATAAAAATACTCACCCCCTTTGCCCAGTAAGCCAAATCTTTGAAATGTAAAAATCAAAAAGTAATTTACAGTTGTGATCACAGCACAGTATGGCCTTGAACTTCTGGGCTCAAATGATCCTCCTGCCTCAGCCTCCCAAGTAGTTGGGACTACAGGCATGCTCCACTGCACCTGGCTTATGTTTTAACTATTACTATTACGTGTGGATATAATGATACTTTAGAATTTAAATGTTTTCCTCTCTGTTTATGTGGCAAAGAATAGGGAACAAGTACTATCTGAATAAATGTTCCTTATAGCCATAGCATGCTTGACTTTGATGGTTTATTTCTCCAGCCCGTTGAAGAATTGTAGCTCACAGATGGAGATTTCGAATGATGTCCTAAATTGCTGCTTTCATCATCTTAGTGCCTGTAATTTTCTGTGGCTTTAGAATTGATCACATGTATAAGACACGGTTACACCATTTAAGTGTCAAGCACTGGATTTGGATTAGCAGTGTTTATACATTATATTGGTATGCAGTCATTTCTTTTTTTTTTTTTTGAGATGGAGTCTCATTCTGTCACCCAGATGGGAGTGCAGTGGCACTATCTTGGCTCACTGCAACATTCACTGCCCAGGTTCAAGCGATTCTCCTGCCTCAGTTTCCTGAGTAGCTGGGATTTCAGGTGCGTGCCACCACATCCGGCTAATTTTTTGTAGTTTTACTTGAGACGCGGTTTCACCGTGTTAGTCTGGATGGTCTCGATCTCCTGACCTCGTGATCCACCCACCTCAGCCTCCCAAAGTGCTGAGATTACAGGCATGAGCCACTGTGCCCAGCAACAGTTGTATACTTTAAAGCATTATATTGCAAATTTTAAAAGGGGCCTACACTGTGTTTTTTGTGTGTTCTTACTAGTACCAAGGAGAGAGAGTACTTTATGTGCACTAGGTGCCTAATAATATGTGTTTACCAGTGGGAATACAGGCAGTGTGGTATAGGGATTAGGACTGTGGACTTGGGTTGGCAACCTTTTTTCAATCACTTCTCATCTGTGTGACTTTGGGCATGTTGTTTGTCATTGTTGCTCTTGGTGGTGAATTTTTTCTTTTGAGAGAAAGGCGAGACAAAAAACAAGCTAATATTATGGAGTCATTGAAAAGTAACTTTTAGACTATGTTTGGTCATTTGTACATGTTCCCATATTGCACAGTTTTCCTAATTATCTTTTAAGTGAATGTATACAAGGCTGGGCGCAGTGGCTCACGCCTGGAATCCCAGCACTTTGGGAGGACAAGAAGGGTAGATTACCTCAGGTCAGGCATTCAAGACCAGTCTGGCCAACATGGTGAAACCCTGTCTCTACCAAAAATACAAAAATTAGCCAGGTGTGGTGGTGTGTAGTAGTCCCAGGTACTCAGGAGGCTGACGTGTGAGAATTGTTTGAACCCTGGAGGCAGAGGTTGCAGTGAGCCAAGATCGTGCCACTATACTTCAGCCTGGGTAACAGGGCGAGACTCTGTCTTTAACAACAACAACAACAACAACAAATATATATATATATATATAAAATGTATATAAAACATTTAGTTGATATACATACCAAAACTTAATCGCAGTTGTTGGTCTCATTTCTTCTCACTATATAATACTGTGGTAAATATTATGCACATAGTCATTTTCCATCCTTTGAATTGCTTTTTTTTTTTTTTTTTTTTACATTTCTAAGATTTGCCTTACTGGGAGTAAATAAATTATATTTCTCTCCAGCCTGGACAACAGAGAAAGATCCTGTCTCTAAAAAAAAGGGGGGCGGGGGCGGGGGGCGGGCAGGGAGAAGCAGCAGCAGGAGAAGAAGAAAAGAAATGAAAAAATCCACAGTGAGTTGTTAAAGTGCCATGCATTTCTCATTTAATTTCACAACCTTGTGACATAGTTACTATTACTATCCCACCCTATCAAAAATAAAATCTACAGATAAGGCATTGAGAGGTTAAGTAACTTAGTATAATTAAGTGGCAAAACCCTTAAAACTATTATGTTATATTAACTTGTTATGCAATAATGTATTTTACACATGCTACCAACATCCAAAAAGTATAATGCTGCCAACTAGGTCAGAGAAGTAGGAGACACTGGGAGGAAAAATAAAGGAGGGGCAGGAGCTTGCAAAGTGGTACCATTTATTAGCCTTTTGGTTTTGTTGTTTAAAAGTATACAACAGACTGGGCAAAATGGCTAATGCCTGTAATCCCAACCCTTAGAAAGGCAGAGGCAGGAGGACTGGTTGAGCCCAGGGGTTCAAGACCAGACCTGGCAACAGAGGGAGACCATCTCTCCACAAAAAGTTAAAAAAATCAGCAGGATGTGGTGGCATGCACCTGTAGTCCCAGCTACTTGGGAGGCTGAGATGAAGGGGTGTGCTTGAGGACAGGAGTTGGAGGTTGCAGTGAGCCGTGATCATGTCACTGCGCTCCAGCCTGGGTGGCAGAGTATGACCTTGTCTCAAAAAAAAAGACAAAGAAAAAGAAAGAAAGAAAGAAAGAAAGAAAACTGCATAATAAAAATTTTTTAATAATGACAATTAAAAATATCCAGAGAAAATATGAAACATTTGATAAACTGCATTAGATATTTACTCAGTGTCAAGTTTGCAACCCTTTGATTAAGTGCAAGGCATGTGTTAATATTTAAGCCCAATACAGTATTTCTAAGATGAGCTGAACCCTACCTGGTTCAAAAGTACACGCTCATCTCATGCATGCTGTTGGTATATGAGCTAAGCACATGTATCCTTCAAAAAAATAATCTGGCAACATTTATCAAAAGCCCTAAAATTGTTTTATACTCTGCTCTGGTAATCCCATCACTGAAAATCTAGTATTTAAAAAAAGAGGCTTTTACTGAGTTACTATATCATTATCTATGATAGTCATAAAATTAAAATTAAAAAGACATAACCTAAATGATTCACTATAGTTGTTTTTCTCTCACCATCATCCCTTCCTCAGGAAAACTACACCTCATCCAATTCACGTCATCTCAAGGAGACTGTCAATCATGGCTTTCTGTGGGTTCCCCAACTGACCCTAACCACAGCTACCAAAGTGGCTGCCCTTGCTGTAGCTCATCTCCCAGGTTCCAATGATTGGTTAAGGAACTGACAATCAGAATTGATTACCAACAACCCAGAACTGACACATGCGGACATCAGGAAAGAGAAGCTGTCTTTCAAGTGTGGTTGCTAAGTTAAAGGTATATGTCTGGGGCTCCAGAAGCAAGAGGCTAGAAAAACCCAAAAAGGAGACAAAGAAACCCAGTGACATTACTTGCAACCTTGGATCTGGCTGTTTCCAAAGCCATTCCATCATCTTCCACATACAATTCCCACTATGTGAACCAATACACTCATTTTTTAACTTAACAAAGTTGTGTTGTTATCACGTGTAACCAAAAGATTCATGACTAACATCCTACCTAAAGAAGAACAGTTAACCAATTAGAGTGCATCCATTCAAGGAAATAACACTGACAGAACAGTGTAACTGTTAAGAGCATGCACTCAGCCCAGTCTGAATCCTGGCTCTGCTAAATATTCTCTGTCTGTGCCTGGGTACATTATTGTTTTTTGGTTTTTTGTTTTTTTTTTTTTAAGGCAAGGTCTCCCTCTGCTGCCCTGGCTGGAGTGTAGTGGCATAATCATGGCTCACTGCAACCTCAACCTCCTGGGCTCAGGCGATCCACCTCAGCTTCCCAACTAGCTGCGACTACCGGCGTGCACCACAACACCCGGCTAATTTCTGTATATTTTGTAGAGACAGGGTTTCACCATGTTGTCCAGGCTGGTCTCGAACTCCTGCGCTCAAGCCATCTGCCCACCTCAGTCTCCTTAAATGATGGGATTACTGGCACGAGCCACTGTGCCTGGCCCTTGGGTACATTACTTAACTTCTCTATGCCTCGATTTCCTCATCTGTAAAGTAGGGATACTAACAGGACTTCATATGATTGTTAGGAGAAGCAAATGAGTTACTATTTACAAATGCCTGGAGAGTGTCCAGCATTAATAAATATGTGTATCTTTAAGTAAATGAAATAAGTATCAGAGTAGTATACAAAGTCGAGCTAAACTATATACTTACACAGATGTTTAAAAGAAATCCACAAGGAAAAGGGAAAACTTGTATTTTTTATGAGGCAAATATACAGTATCAAAAAAGGAAAAAACTAAAACATGTCTCTGGTCTCAGGAGACAGGATGAATATGATTACCCTCACACAAACCCCTCTGACCTTCCCCAGAGGAACTACATTCATCCTCAGATAGGAAGCACTTACCTAAGTGTCCAGTGGGGAATCATGAAGTCACACAAGGTATCACATTAACAGCAGAATTTAAACCTAGTAGTTTACTTCCACCAGCTAATTAGTTTTCAAGGAAAGGCACAAATTTATGAGTATAACCAATTATTAACAATCCATATAGATGAAAAAGAAAAAATATTTTAAGTCATCCCCCAAAAACACTTATATTTGGCTAATGAATCTATGTAGAATATAATCACTTTTATTTAACTACAGGTAAAATTGCCTTCTTGAAATTCATTAAATTTCAGACCTAATGATGAAGCCACATTGGGAAAATTTAATTCAAGTTTGACAACCTACCACCTGGATCTGCTCTGTTCTGCATATCTTTCCACTCCGTGACTAACGAATTCCTATCAGTCCACTCAAATCCTGCCTCTCAATTAGGTTTGCTACATAATACATGCTACCAAAGGTTTTGTTGTTGTTGTTGTTGTTGTTGTTAGCAATAAAAGAACTAAAACTAAATATGCTGTAAAATACTTTTTTATAGATTAGCTAGACTGCACATCAAGTCTCTTCCCCCTGCCCATATTGAATACTATTAAGACAGTCAAAGATCTGCCGCTAAAACATTATAATTTAATTTAAAGCCTTGTCCATCAGGTTATAAAGCCTCCACAATAAATAGACTGCTCACAATAAATAGACTCCACAATTAATAGACAGTGGGAAATTTTTTGTTCAAATTCTAATATTTACTTGTTATGGCTCCAGTGGGCTTATGAGGCCAAAATATTAAGATAAATGGAATTACAAATTAGATTACCTAACATGGAAATAAAATTTTTCATTGATGTATCTCTAACATTTTCCATGAATGGACAAAACTTATCTTAAAAAAAGGAAATGTAAGATTTGCACAGCTGGTACAGCTTTCTAAATTGGGTTGTTTGGTTGGGGTTTTTGTATTTTTTAAAAAATCTTATCTTCACACGTGTATGAAAACTCATGCAAAAAAAGTTAACAAAAGTTTAGAGGTAAACTGAATAAGCCTGGAAGACTGATCAGTAAGTTAAAATTTGCTTAGAAAAACTACTAAAATACTAAAAGCCACATTTTCGTATTTTAGGCAATATATCCCAGTGATTAAAATACACCAACTTGGTTCAAACTCCCATTATGTACTACTCTAGGTCACAATGGTAAGTCACTTTACTTCTCAGTGCTTCAGTTTTTTCATCTGAAAATGGGAATAACAACTGTATACATCTTAGAGCTATGAAATACAAGAATTAACGTGCGAACACAATAAACTTTAGCTATTACTGTTACTGTTATCCATATCACCCTCTAAAATATAATTCACTTTTATTTAGAATTACTAAAATAAGCATCTTCCTGGGTCTGAAATATGTGCATACAACAATACAGAGAGATGACGTATGTGAAACAGTCCTTCGACAAAACTTGTAGTTGAGTGCCAACTCTGTAGAGGATGTCCCACTGTGCACTGAAAATATGGAAATTAACAAAATAGTCTCTGAATTCAAGACCTTTCTGTCTAGTAGACAATATAAATAAAACTATAATAAAAGTAGCATGATGCAGATGCTATGGAAACAGACAATCCTATGAGACACTAAACAACACAGGCACTTAACTAGGGGCAAGCACAGGGGTCTCAGATGAAATAAACTCCAGAAATATTTTCTGAGGAACAATCACCTACTTATTTCACTTCCAGGTATCACATTGTTTGTTTATGCAATTTATATCGTTAACATATTAATAAGTGTTTTCAAAAAAACAAGACTACCTATTACACTACTTACCATGCTCATAAACATAAACACCCTTTGGTAATAATGAAGATATTTTCTTTTTTCTTTTTTTTTTTTTTTGAGATGGGGGGTCACTGTGTTGCCCAGGCTGGAGTGCAGTGGCATGATCATATGCCACCATACCCAGCTAATTTTTTTTTTTTTTTGAGACGGGGTCAGGCTGGTCTCAAACCCCTGGGCTCAAGCAATCCTCCTGCCTTGGTCTACCAAAGCTGGGATTACAGGCCTGAGACACAGCACCTGGCCTGATGATATTCTCTTAAAAAAACAAAATATAGCCTTGCAAAGGTTATACCGCCTCTTCAAGAAACATTTCCTTCAGCAATAAATAAAAGCTACAAACTTTCCCCTGCTAAATTATATTAGGACTAATGTCACAGGAATGACAATATTTTTGAGCTGGAAGAGATCTTTGAGAGCCTCTAATCCAATGCTCTCATTTTACAGATAAAAAGAGGCTGTGAAGTATCATGGAAAAAAAAAAAAAACAACCTGAAAGTCAGAAAACTGAATTTTGGGCCCAACTGTCTTACAGCGAAAGCCTGTGCAAATTATCTGTTTCCTCATCTGTAAAATGAGAGGTTTGTACTAGATTGCTTCCAAGATCTGTTTCAGCTCTGTAATTCTTGGTTTATGGAACTGAAGCAGAGATAAGCAACTTGCCCAAGGTCACACAGCTAGTTAATAGCAAAGTAAAGACAACCCTCAGATTCCAACTACAATCACTTTCTCCCCTATACCATACTGCTTCTCCTACTTCATAACAATATTCCTGTAATTTATTCTAAGATTCTTGAAAATCATTAATAAGCATGAAGGAGTTTATGAAACTAAATGACTGATTTCTACAGCTCTTCTAGAGAAAATGAGCTTTAAATCCAAATGCAACAAGTACATGAGGTCTCAAGCTGGGTATTATTACTTACTACACTTATTAATATTAAATTGACCTCAAGAAAGTTGTCAGAATTTATGCTTAAATTCTCACCATCTAAAAATCCAACTCACAGAAGAGATTACGTGCCATGCAAAATTAAAATATGAATTGTTGTAAGTAATGATAAATATTATAGGTATAATTCTAGGAATAAGATGGGAATTTAAATTCTTCCATTTATGTTCTAGTTATATTTAATATGCATTTTTAAATTCAAAAGAGATCAATTTAAACACTTTTCTTCTTTCCTCTTTCCAGACTCTCTAGGTTTAAAAATATTAGAATAGCTTAAGCATATTACTTCTGAAATCATGTAACAATTACAAATAAAAGACTATATAAACTATGCTCATAGTTTCTCTTACAAAATTGAAAATCAGCCCCCATAGTATTCTAAAATTCTGTGCTGAAATATATTACAACTCTACTAAATTGTATCATAAACAGCATTTGGTTCTCTAAAATGTCTGAAGCTTATTATATTTCACAGGGAATTTAGCAAGATTTCATGAAGACTGATCTTGCTGACACCAGAAAATACAGGAAAATCCTCAGAGGAAAAGCACAATAAAAATGCAAAATAGTAATAAAGTCAACAATAGTTTCATACTACGGACTTGAAAGAACATTCAAAAACGTTAATGAATCTATAAGTATAGCTTAACTATATTTAGGGATTTTTAAAGAAACACAGAATGTTTACATTTTTAAATTGGACGAAGCCTTAAGTCACTAATCCAATAGCACTCATCATAAGAATCTACAGAATTTATCTCTACCTCCCCAAAAAACATGTCCCTGTAGTACACTTTAAACTCTCAAAACTAACTACTACTTTCCATTGTTGTTAGTTGTTGCGAGTTCCATTGTAGCTCCACTGTTCCACTGTTTGAAGTCTAGTCATATAGTTCTTACATTCTTGTAAAAAAATTAGACTGACTTCAATCTACGTCTTCCTAATTTTCACCAGTTGGTCTGCCTTCTAAAGCAGGAGAATGGATCTATTCTCCCTCCTACTTATTAAAATTAACAGGTTTTTACAGCCTATTTACTGAAATCCAGGTTTCTTAAATATCTGGAGACAGCTATCATGTCTCCCACCCGTTAGTCTCTTCTGTAAATATATGTTCCTAGACTTCCTGTAGATCCTAGAGACATTTCTGGAATACAGTGCACTTTCACATTGTAAGTAACTTTAAAAAAAAAACCCAAAAAACTGCCACTTGTTGAATTTTGATGTAATACCAAAGAATACTCACTCCTTCCTTTTCCAATCATGTATCTACATGAAGCTGGATTCTCTTCACATATCTCAACCAAAACATCACAACAGAAGGCAGACACAAAATCTAGCTGTCTTCTCCTAGTAAGCCAGAAATCAAGGTGATTTGCAAAAATATAAAACACCACCACTGGTCTAGTTTCTTTGGTTTTAGTACATATTTATTCTTCATAAAAATTCTATTTACAACACACTTTACTTTTAAATTAAATATATTTGAAATTGTCATTTAATTTCTAAAATAGAAAATATTAGTAGACATAGCCACATAAACCTAAATCTCCCTGGGGTCCTCAATAATTGTTCAGCGAGTAAAGAGGCTCTGAGGTCAAAAGGCGAAAGCATAGTCTATTTCGCATAAGATTTTCAAACCTCCATTCTGGTTTCTCTCTTTTCTCTCTCCTCTAATGTGTAAATGTACCATTGTAAAGGAGACATCTGTCACATATCTATTCATGAGCTAGAATCCTTAAACATATAACCCTGTCTTCCTCCAGCTAGCGATTTCAAAAAATTAAAGGTCTACAGGGCCATCTGGTACACCTTCATTTTTAACATCTCATTACTAAATCATCTGAAGTCAAATACTTTAATTCTTCTAAGGAATGCAGTCTTTAAATATGGAAACAGAGCAAGTTGACAGTTTAATCATACTATCATGCCATCTTTTTTTGAGAGAATGCCTCACTCTGTCACCCAGGCTGGAATGCAATGACGCTATCTAGGCTCACCACAGCCTTCACCTCCCAGGCTCAAGCAATCCTCCCAACTCAGCCTCCCGAACCACGCCCAGCTAATTTTTCTATTTTTTGTAGAGACAGGGTTTCACCGTGTTGTCCAGGCTGGTCTTGAACTCCTGAACTCAAGCAATCCACCCGCCTAGGCCGCCCAAAGTGCTGGGATTACAGGCTTGAGCCACCACTCCCAACCCATACCAACCTTCTGGCCAAGTTTTCACTATTTACCAAAAAAAAAAAAAAAAAAAAAATCAAATTATTTATAATTGGCAGGAGCAGGAAAGAAAATGCAAGTGTTCTGTATAACCAATCATTCGATTCTCAGCAATAACCCACTCAAAAGTACCCATGTACTGATATGCAAAAAACCCAACTACTTATCTAGCCATTATGACACTAGGTTCCTAGGCTTCAACAAAGCAAAACTGGGCTTTACTTGAAAACTTTTTTAACTCCTCACTCCCTTAATCACAGGATTATAGAAGACAAAATGGGATGGAGATTATAGGTTTAAAAGATTCAACAGAAAATCTAGAGCTACATTACTGAACACCTCAAACAGAACCACAAGATTGGTAAGGTAAAAAGCTTTGAGACCCAGGGAAAAGAAATCTACACTATATTTATCATATAATTTCCTAAATTCTAATAGACTCCCAAATCTTAAAGAGCTGTATTGTGTTTGTAATAAAACTATATGAATATAATGGTAATAAGGTAAAAAGAGAGAAAGAAAACCACAACATACAGCATCAAAAATAATCGGATTATAATCTTAGATTTTTGGTTTCCAACGTCAAAACTTCAAAATAAGTAACTTTTACAGATGCTTATGGCATATCTTTAACCCATTTTCAAAGTTAAATTTGCCTAAAAGGAGTTCATCACATAGAATATTTAAGTTCATATACATGTTCATCTCTTTGAAGTTTCAATTCTTCTATTACTCTATGTTAAACTGGCTCCACTTTTCAAGAAACAAAGTTAGTTCTCTTCTTGACACATAGAATACATTCAAGTTCCATTAATATCAATGGTTCTTACTAGCAGTAACTAGCCGTCAAAAAGCTTTCTAAAACTTCATCAATTTATATAATGTAGTAACATGTATACCTGAAAAAAGTGCTAAACACTTGTTAAAATAAAAACTGAGATTTCGCTTAATAGAAAACATCTCCATTTTGATACTCAGGGCTTCATATTCCTGTTAGCGTTAGTGAAATCTGAGAACACATCGCCAAACTTCAAAATGAATATAACCCTAGAGAGGATTAATAGTTTTAACTTGCATGCTGGTTGGTCAAAAAGAAATATCCCTCTGTAGCTATACAGGTACTTGGCATGAAGTGTAACTTTCACAAAAGCCTGTCCTATGATATCACGAATTAACAGAAACTCACTACTTCAGGTTACATAAAAACCCACTGCAATCTAAACTGCCAGAAAAAATTTATGGTTATCTGGAAGCTCAAGCTAAACGATTCCAACCCCTCCAAATTTTCAAACATCAGGAAAAGTGCAGAATGTTTTTAAGTTGAAGTAACCTCAGAAACTCACAATCTAGATATTTTGTCTCCCAAATTCCCAATACTGATAACAGATGTCAACAGATAAACAATTCAATACTATGTCCTCAGTATGTAGTTCACGGACTGGCTCACAGTAATGGCTCAATAAATATTCGAGAAACGAATGAATGAACGAATGAATGATGATATAGTCTTAAATTAAGAAACGATAAAATGGTCTTTTTAAATTCACAACACTAACACAAAATATCTTAATGAAACTACAAACAAAAGTAAAAGCATGCTAAAAGCACCAACTTCTCTATGAAATACATTTTAAACCGTTCATTTGGAAATTTTCAAGTGCAAAAGAATCATCAGATATATTAAATTTTTAGTCATTTAATACTTTTATATTCTAATAATGAAAGCTCAGCGTTGGGATAAGATGAAAGGGAGAAACGTCAGTCAATGTATTCCGCCTGTTTAATGGATCCCATAAATCAAAGCTTTCCGTGAATTTTCTAGAGCATATTCATGCCAATCTTTTAAGCCTATTGTCACTTTCACACATGCTCACAGGAACAAAATGACAAAGAATGCAATGCCTGAACCACTAGATTCAGGACACAAAACACTTGATTAACAATTGTCAAGGCTCTGAATAGTAAATATCGACAGACATTTTCAAAATAAAGTACTCCCACCGATTCCTACATAAATCGAAGCTCTTGATTTCTTTAAAACATTCACTAGACTGCTGAACTTCCAGACGTTTGAAAATATGCCTACAATCTCCTCGTGTGCGACAACTGGGAGTGAACAACCCGTTTATCAATTGCGGATGAACATCGCTAAGCGTTTTCCAGACAAAAGAGCGTTAAAAGACATTCCATGCACATTTATTCATCACCCATAAATGTGTTTTCTCCCAAATTTCATTTTATGTCGTATACTTAAAGTTAAATACAGCAAGTTGAAATTTTAGTCAAAAGCACGCCGGTGCTTTACAAGCTGTCTAACTGCTACATCTGGTGGCAGCACACTTGCTTGCAAGAAGCCAGAAAACTTAGAAAACAATTGTAACCGATCTGGTGCATGTTTGCAATAACCTTTACGCAGATATTTCCCACAAAACCCACGACCCTGTCAGAGAAGAACAGTAGCCTACTTGCAGCAGAGAATATAACGCACAAACACGCAGGAGGCAACGGCGGAGGAGAGAAAGTTGCAACCATCTGGAGGGGCGGTTTTAAAAGCCTGCCCACGAGTCAGTCTGTCGTTTAAATTGCTCTAGGGGGCCACACAGGGGATCAAAGTCTGCCTAGGTAATTTCAGTGTCTCTCCCCAAATGAGAGACCCTGCAAGCGAGGGGCATCCTCCAGGTCTGGGGCAGCAAAGCTCGCAGAGCGGGGACCGCCTCTATGGGAGGAGTGCGCGGGGGAAGGGGAGGGGGCTCGAGGACGAAGGCTCCAGCGGGAGGGAAAACCCACCAGAGACCGGAGGCCAGGAGGTTAAGAGTACTGAGTGTGCTGGCAAATGGAGCAGAAAGGGGCTCGCGTCCGGGGGGAGGCTTCCCACCCTCGCAGAACTGGCTCCCAGGAACCCCAGGCGAGTCTGTGCGCCTCGCCCCGTCCCCACCAGCGCGCACCCCCTCGTCCGTCTCTACCGCCACCCGCGAACCACCACCCACAGCCAGGGCAATACCTCCCCAGGGCCGGGGAGCCAGGCGGCCTCGCGTCCACCTCGCCACCATCCCCCACCCCGGGGTCTGGCGGAGGAGCCCCGGGGGGGCGCGGGGGTCCGCGGCACGGGAGGGGAGGCCCGCGAGCGGGCGCGGGCGCGGCAGTGCTTACCTTCCCTGGGCCTCCCGGATGGCGGCGTGTGATTCAGCAGGGACCTGGCCGCCGCCGCCGAGCCCGGGGTTGGAGACGTGGAGAGCTGGGACCAAGATGGCGGCCCCTCCAAACTTCCACTGCTACTTTGGACACTCATCAAGCTACTTTCTGGGAACCCGACTCCCCCCCTGCGACGGCAGCGGCGGCAACGGCACCGGCACCCGCCTCCGTCATGGCGGGGGCCGCGCTAAGGGCGAGCTAAAGAGCGAGGGCTGGGAGGGGAGAGTAAAGGGGATGGGGGAGGAAACCGAGAAGAGGGGCGGTGGGGAGGAAAGAGGTGAGGGAAGGAGAGGGGACAGGGAGGAGGGAAAGGGGGAGAAGCGAGGGAGCGGGCGGGCGCGCCGGAGAAGAGGCGGAGGGAAGGAGCGCGGCGGCGGAGGCGTCGAGGGGGTGCCCTGGGGCCGGGGTCGGAGCGCGGGCGGAGCGCGGGCTGCGCCGGCCGAGGAGACTTCCGCGGGCGGAACCTGCCGGCACCTCTGCAGTGCGTCGGCCCCCGGCGTCGCCCGGGAGGCGGCGGCGGCGGGCGGTGGGTGGCGGCTGAGGCGGCGGGGTAACCTCTGCATCAGTTACAGGCGGCGGCGGCGTCACGCGCCGCCTGTGCAAACACTATCGCGAGGCTCCTGCGCCTCCGGTAGCGGCGGCGGCGGCAGCGGCGGCCGCGGGAGCAGGCTTGGGGGAGGGACCTGCCAGAGACTGGGGGGGGTGGTGGGGGCATGGGGAGGGAGCGAGCGCGCGAGGGAAGAGACGAGAGCGTCGGGGCGACCCTGCCGCACCCGCGGATCGCCGCGCGGCGCGGGAGCCCGGGGTTGCCGGACTCGCGTGCGCGGGGGCAGCGTCCCCGCGCCGGCCGGAGGGAGGCGCGCCCCCGCCGCGCCACTCGGGCTCGGGCGCTGCTGCCACCTGACTCCCCCTCTATTCCCGCGGAAGCGCGCCTGGCTCCTGACCCACACCCAACCCGGGGAGAAATGCTGCTGCTCTCGCTCAGCTGCCGCTTCTCGGGAGTTCAATGTGATCGTTTCTGAAAATGGAACTGAAAAGTTGAAAGTTCCTTCTTTCTTGTCCCTCTGTACTATGCAGAAAAACGTATGTGCGCCTCCCCGTCTGCAGAATGGGAATAATGACCGAATAAAAGAGCTCTGAAATGGGTAGTGGGAGAGTTGGGAAATAAAACTTTCTCGTGTTTTCTAAAAAAGAGTGAAGGAATCTTTAATGAAGAAATTGAAAATTACCGGTTTCGTAGACTGTATGGTATAGCAATTCTTTGTTTTAAAACAGTAAGTGGAAAATCTAAATGAAAAATGTGATTACTGAATTCACATATTTAGGAAAACAGCGTTCATCTTGTAGAAGGTATGGTTTCTAGAAATTTCTAATTTGTTTCTAGTATCTCCGCTGAGTCCCGACTACAAAAATCCCAAAACAAATGACAGCATTTGCTAAAATGTATAGATACAGTGTAGCTTTCTACAGACCCACACAAGTACACTCACACCAGGGACTGGGCTTCTTGTACATAAAAGAGCAGTCTAGTTCAGGAAAAGTACAACAAGGTTATTTCTCTCTAAAAAAAACCAAATTGCATAGAGCACTAAAAAGATTATAACATAACACTACTGCACAGACGTGAGGAAATGGCATGATTACCAGGGGGACAAAAATGTCGTTTCTATTTTTTATTTTTATGACTTTGCATTTCTCATAGTAATGTTTTGTTCAGATAAACTATCATACTAGAAAAGAACCTTGATTGTCAGTTATCTCCAAAAGTAATTGTAGTTGCCTTGTGCTTTAGATACTTCAGTGAGTTTTTAGTCTTGTCTGCTTTTCAAACTTAAGAGTGACATCTCACAACTTTATTGGGGTATGATTGACAAAATAAACTGCACATATTTAAAGTGTACAATTTCTGGCCGGGCGCGATGGCTCACACCAGTAACCCCAGCACTTTGGGAGGCTGAGGCGGGCGGATCATGAGGTCAGGAATTTGAGAACAGCCTGGCCAATATGGTGAAACCCCGTCTCTACTAAAAATACAAAAATTAGCCGGGTGTGGTGGCACGTGCCTGAGTCCCAGCTACTGGGGAGGCTGAGGTAGGAGAATGGCTTGAACCTGGGAGGCGGAGGTTGCGGTGAGCCAAGATCGCGCCATTGCACTCCAGCCTGGACGACAGAGCGAGACTCCTAGACTCCGTCTCAAAAAAAAAAATAAAAATAAAGTGTACAATTTGATAAGTTTTGATATATATACATCCCTGAAACCACTTCGACAAGGAAAGTGGTGAATGTATCTATCACCCTCCAAAGTTTCCTCTATCCCTTTGTGGTTCCTCCTCCACTCTACTTCCATTCTCTCTAACCACAGATCTTCTTTCTGTCATATGGGTAGCTTTACATTTCATAGAATTTTAGATAAATGTTGGCCATACAGTCAATTTGTACTCTTGTCTGCCCTTTTTTTTTGTTTTGCCCAGGCTGGAGTACCATCTTGGCTCACTGCAGCCTCTGCCTCCCAGGTTCAAATGATTCTCCTGCCTCAACCTCCTGAGTAGCTGGAATTACAGGCATGTGCCCCTACACCCAGCTAATTGTGTATTTTTAGTAGAGACAGGGTTTCACCATGTTGGCCAGGCTGGCCTCCATCACCTGACCTCAGGTGATCCGCCCAGTTTGGCCTCCCAAAGTGCTGGGATTACAGGCATGAGCCACTGTGCCCGGCCTTGTCTGACTTCTTTCACTCAACATCATTATTTTGAGAGATTCGTCCACATTGTTGCATTATCAATAGTTTTTATTTTTAAGTAGCGTTCCAGTGAATGAGTATACCACACTTGTTTATCCATTAAACTATTGATGGACATTTGCATTGTTTTCACTTTTTGGCTATTATGAATAATGGTGCTAAGAACATTCATGTACAAGTATTCCTGTGGACATAGACTTTCCTTTCCCTTGGATACATACCCAAGATCTTGCCATTCGATTTTTATACCTGAGTACATGCACTAGAAGAGGAACAGAGTTTCTGTAATGACATGTTGATAAATGTATGCTCTTTCTGTATTTTTAAGAGTAGGCTTAGTCAGCAGATTGTGGTGAAAAGCATATGGGACAGGAAGGAAGTTAAGAGACCTGAGTATTAGTCTCAGCAGGTAACTTGATTCAATTTCTTCATCTACAAGAAAGAGGTTAGAGTCACTGAGTGATTTTTAAAGCTCCTACCTGAGACTATACAGAGCTCAGTTCCTCTCAAAAATGGTAAATAAAGCCCAACCAAACAGGTTTGATGATGGTAGGTTATCTCTCCCAACCTTCTCCAGAGCTTCAAGCTTTTCAGTTGCCCTTATACCAATTCATTTTTTTTTTTTTTTCAGTTGTCACCCAGGCTGGAGTGCAGTGGTGCAATCTCAGCTTACTGCAACCTCTGCTTCCCAGATTCAAACAAGTCTCATGCCTCAGCCTCTTCAGTAGCTGAAACTGCAGGTGCCCGTCACAATGCCTGGCTAATTTTTTGTATTTTAGTGGAGATGGGGTTTCACCATGTTGCCTAGGGTGGTCTCAAACTCCTGAGCTCAGGCAGTACACCCACCTTGGCCTCTTAAAGTGCTAGGGTTACAGGCATGAGCCACCACATCCAGGCTAACTCATGTTACATTTAATGCAGATTGGCTACGTTTATTTTTAATGATATCTAGACGATTACAGCATATACATGATCAAGTTACTTTCATTATATTTTTGTTGTGAATACTTCCTTAAAAGGACAATTAAATGTTTGATTCCTGTCTTCATGTAGTTTTTGATAAGACAGTACTCACCAACCTTAAAGATAAAGGCCCCTACTGGCAATAGGGAGTTATTTAAACAAACTGTGGCTTAGCCTGAAAATGGAATGTCATGCCATTATTTAAAATCATGTCTTCAAAGAATACCAAAGAAGATAACATTTTCACACTATAGTAAGTGAAAAAATGGATATGATCTGGATTTATTCCTAAGTATGCGTCAAAAACAACTGGAAGTACTCAGGAGGCCAAGGTGGGAGGATCACTTGAACACAAGAGTTCAAGTCTAGCCTGGGCAACATGATGAGACCCCATCTCTTCAAAAAAAAGAAAAACTGGAGGGATGTGCCCCCAAAAGTTAATAATAACTAGCATTGGGCTTTGAGATTACATAGTTATTATTTCTTCATGTATGCTTTTCCATATTTTGTGAAACAAATCATGTATTTCTTTTTACATTCAGAAAAAGTTCAATGAATACTTTTGAAGTAATTGAAGCATAAAGAAGGCCTCTGGACATAAGTTGTGCAAATACATAATTTTATAAAATGATTATGTCAAATAGATGAAAACTTTTAAATGGCAAGTAGAGGCTTCTCCACAACCTTGACATTTGCTAGGATATGGGCATTCAAAAAATGTCTGATAAAAAATAGATCAAGGCTGGGAATGGTGCCTCACACCTGTAATCCCAGCACTTTGGGAGGCTGAGGCAGGAGGATCACTTGAGCCTAGGAGTTGAAGACCAGCCTGGGCAACAGAGTAAGACCCCATCTCTATTTTAAAAAAAGAAAAAGATTAGATAGTTACAGTGATAGATTACACAATAGGAAAAAATATAGAAAAGTCAGAAGAGTCCAGATTCAGACAGAAAGAGACACCTGCCACTCTGTAGGGAAGAAGAAATCTCAAGAGCAAGAAGAGATCATTGGAAGCTTTCTGGCAATCTTCCATGGAGGAATATTCCCAGAGGGAAAGCCAGCTTGAGAACACAAAAATGAACTGAGCAAGTAAAAGGTAGTAAACCTGCCTAGAAAGAATCAGGAAGAGACTGGAGAGAACGTTCTGAGTGCTCCATGGGGACAGGGCCTTAAGCCTCTAGTACAGACCAAGGGCTCTGTCAGTGTTGTGGAATTAATGAATGATGACGATCAATGAGCTGGGATTCAGGTGAAAGGGCAATGCAGGAGAAGTCTTCAATGATGACTAGAGGATTACAGCATATACATGATCAAGTTACTTTAGTTATATTTTTGTTGTGAATACTTCCTTAGAAGGACAATTAAATGTTTGATTCCTGTCTTCATGTAGTCTCCTGATGGAAGGTCAGATGCAAAAGTGGAAGGTTTGAGCCCCGATCTGTAGGATGATCATAATTTACAATGATGTTTAGTAGACTCTTTACTATTTCTATACTATAGTAAAAATATTTACAAAGCATCCAATATTATAGACATACTAAAATGCATTTTATACTCTTAACATTTGATTACTTCTAAATTCAAGGAAAAGATTAATGTCTGAGCCACCTAAGCCCCTTTCCCCCAAACCAACAAGAAATGAGCCCAGAGGCCAGGCGCGATGGCTCATGCCTGTAATCCCAGCATTTTGGGAGGCCGAAGTGGGCGGATCACAAGGTCAGGAGTTCGAGACCAGCCTGACCAACATGGTGAAGCCCCGTCTCTACTAAAAATAGAAAAATTAGCCAGGCATGGTGGTGCACACCTGTAATCCCAGCTACTCAGGAAGCTGAGGCAGGAGAATTGCTTGAACCCAGGAGGCGGAGGTTGCAGTGAGCCGAGATTGTACCATTGACCTCCAGCCTGGGCAACAGAGGGAGACTCCGTCTCAAAAAAAAAAAAAGAAAAGAAATGAGCCCAGAGACTGGATGAGGTATCCTTTCTGAGTACTCCCATACAGTGGGATACTGGAGCCTGTTCGTAATGTCCTGGGAGATTATGTACATGGCTTCCCAACTCCACTTTCAGTAATGTTACATGTTACAATTGTAGCCTGAAGTCAGCCATGGTGAGAGTACTTATAACTCCTAGGTCAGCAAAAGCTACAAGTTAGAGCTGCTTCTCCACCTCAGAGCCAGTTATTAAGCACTCACCAGCACACCACTGCTCCCATCATACATTTGTCATTGCTGTACTGTTCTCTGTTCTCTTTTTCCCCCTCTTGGCTGAAAGCCTAGGGAGGTCAAGGACCCTTCTCTGTAATGTTTACAGTTGTATTAATACCCAACATCTAGCACCTGCCTGGCATACAGTTGTGGAGCCAACCAACTACCTACACAGCTGGTTAATAAGCACTGGAGTCCCCCGAGCTAACCTGCTCATAAACATCTGAGCTGGCCATCTAGCAGAGGAAGAATAGGCCAAATGCCCCACCATCCCCTCACACTCATCCTTCATTGCCCAATGTTTGTGGTTTGATAAAGTTCACTGACCTTGTCAGGGTTTTCAGATTAAACTATGAATATTGTGTAGGCCATATTTATCCTAAAAAGTTTTTTATTTATTTGAAATTCAAACTATCCGAGCATCCTGCATTTTAATTTGCTAAATCTGGCAACCCAAGCCCTTTTGAAGTAAGCAAAAAGATAGTTCGGAAGGTAGTATCTATGAAAGACGAAGATTTTGTGACCTGGCAGTTCCCTTCCAAAGAATATATCCTAGAGGAATTCTTGCTGCTATGCACCAGGAGATAGAACAAGAATGTCTGCAGCACTACTGTTTGTAGTAGTCAAAACCTGGAAACTACCCAAATGTCCATCAACAAGAGAATGGATAAATTAGAGATATGTATATTTATACAGTGGGATACTACATAATTAAAATGCTCACAAATATAATGCTCATTAAAAAGAACAAGTTACAGAAGAACAAAGTCAGTTTGATTCCTCCTAAAATATGCAGAGTCATTCAAAACTAAGTAATATATTGTTCAGGAATACATATGTGATTAAACTACAAGGAAAAAAATGGAAATGAGAAGCCAGGATCAGAGTGGTTACCTCCTTCAGGGAAAAGGGCACATGTGATGATGGGAACTCACAGGGACTTCAAAAACACTGCTAAAAGCACCACTTGTTAAGCTGGGTGGGAGTACAGAGGTATGTTTGTCCTATTCTTTCTCTTTAAACTACATATATATATTAGATCTACTCTTACATGTATGAATTATTACATTACAAATGTTGAATTGAGGAGTACTGGGCCTTCTTCCGTCTTATCAGAGTGAATTGAAATGTCAACATGGCCTCCTCTGCCTGGACTCACCTCCAGATTTTTGTTTCCTTCTTTGTCCAAAGGTATGAATACAGATCAGAGCTTTTAAGATGCCTACCCTGCAATCTCAACAGGTCCCCTCAATAGTTTTTTTGATTAGTTGCTTAGACAAATGGCTCCATTACATTAGATTATGAAGAATTCTCATTTCATTAAGTTGGTTCTATCTTCATTGTACAATTCACAAAACCACTGCTTGAAGGTTTTGGTTTCCAAATCCTGAAGGGATAGTTCCAAGCTTTTGTATATAATAGGTTAGATTACACTTCCTCTGCTCTCTCCAGTGATGGAAATGTTTTCTCTCAGATTTGTCAATCCATTTGAAAAAAAAGAAAACCTTGGTCCATACATAACAAAAACTGGAATTACTAGATTCTCAAACAAAAACTGGAATTACTAGATTTATTTCACCTGAGGTTAAAAAATTGTAACCAACTTCAGAACAATAATATCCCCTCCCCCAAAGTGCACTAGAAGCTATCCTCCAAGGACATGGTATTATGAAATGTTTACAAAAACAAAGTACAACAAGCAAACAGTGCTCATATTACAAATTTTGAATCAACAGTGTACCTCTTAATAAAGCAGGCAACTTTGAAAAGTAATTAAAAATATATAAATTATAATTTATAATTATAATCTAGTGTTACACTTTACTCATCCTAAATTTTACTGATTAAACCAAAATATAAATTTATCACATTAGAGGGAAAAACAAAAATGCCCAAAATCTTACTCTGGACATTGTTTCTGCAGCATAAATTTTTTCGTAGGCAAAAGAAATGGAAGTTTCTTTTCATAAAAAAAAATCAAACGTCTTTGATTTTTGACAATATCTTTCCCACTCCATAGTAAAGATTTTCAAAATTACTTAATGCCTTCCCAGAAAATAAAAACTAAATGCCAAATCTTTCTTAATTAGATACATGACAAAGGAGACCGATATAACCTCATATGTATTTAGAAACTTTGAAACAATATGGGAATGTAAAATATTGATGAGAATTTCTTCCTCCTCTTCCTCAAAAAAAAAAAAAAAAAGCAGTCAAAATGCCACCATGAAGTAAGAGCGGGGATTCTGAGCTGCAAGTGATTTTTTTGTTCCATGATCCAGGTGCTGATTAGAAGTGTGTGTTCAGGGTGCAGTGGCTCATGCCTATAATCCCAGGACTTTAGGGGCAAATCAGGAACATTCTCCCATGGATTTGACATAATTCAATGAACCATGAATCACTGAATCATAAAAAGAATTCATAGTTTGGAAGATAGGGGTTGGAAAGAGCTGATGTCTAAAACAGACTCTAGCTATAGATACAAGATAATATAAACACCAATAATGGGAGATAAGTTGATGCTAAGTCTAAAATGTTAATAGAACTATCATAATATAGTTACATTGAGATTTTATGTATAAAGATGGGAGTTATTCTGGAAGTGTGTGCTCAGGGCGCAGTGGCTCACGTCTGTAATCCTAGCACTTTGGGAAGCAGGGGCAGGTAGATCACTTGAGGTAAGGAGTTTGAGACTAGCCTGACCAACATGGTGAAACCTCGTCTCTACAACAAATACAAAAAGCTGGGCATGGTGGCATGTGCCTGTAATCCCAGCTACTTGGGAGGCTGAGGCAGGAGAATCGCTTGAACCTGGGAGGCAGAGGTTGCAGTGAGCCGAGATCTTGCCACTGCACACCAGCCTGGGCAACAGAGACCCTTTCTCAAAAAAAAAAATTATTTTTGATCCACTAATTTCATTCTGGGAATCTATCTGGAAGAAACAATCTTAAATTCGAAAAAATATGTCTGTGCTTTTTCTCTTTGTACATAAAGATAATTCTATTCAACATTATGTATAAAAACAATAAAATTGAAAATAACCTAAATGTAAAATATTAAGCATATAGTAATAAATTATGGCTCATCTATCTTATAGAAGGCCATTAAAATGTTTGTGAAGATTTTATAATAACCAAAAGCAATAGTTTGCTTATAAGAGCATCTCAGTGAATAAAGCAACATAAAAATATATATACAATATAGTCTCGATCATATAAAAAGTGTATAACAAAAAGAAGGAGAGGAAATATATCAAAATATTTTTATTACCGGTTCTCACTATCTTGCCCAGGCTGGCCTTGAACTCCTGGGTCAAGGGATTCTTCCACATAATTGGAATTACAGGCATGCACCACCAGGCCAAGTTGAAAATATACCAAAGTATTACGAGTGGTTGTCTTGCTGTGGTAAAATAATGGCAGATTTTTGTTGCTGGCCTTTGTACTTTTCAATATTTTCCAAATGTTTTATAGGAACAGCAATTACTTTATGGGAAAACAAATGCTGTATTTTTTCTTTTTTTTTTTTTTTTTTTTTTTTTTTTTGAGATGGAGTCTCACGCTGTTGCCCAGGCTGGAGTGCAGTGGCGCGATCTCGGCTCACTGCAAGCTCCGCCTCCCGGGTTCCCGCCATTCTCCTGCCTCAGCCTCCTGAGTAGCTGGGACTACAGGCGCCCGCCACCGCGCCCGGCTAATTTTTTGTATTTTTAGTAGAGACGGGGTTTCACTGTGGTCTCGATCTCCTGACCTTGTGATCCGCCCGCCTCGGCCTCCCACAGTGCTGGGATTACAGGCTTGAGCCACCGCGCCCGGCCCAAATGCTGTATTTTTTCAAATGACTGAGTTTACTACCCCAGATTAAATTAGCGAAGACCAAGAAAAAGAAGGATTAACAGGGGCTAGAAGAAAAACAAAATGTGTGGTGCCTTTTTTTCCACTGTTAAAAGCTATTGTTTGACTTTTTATTGATTCAATTAAGCCAAGGTAGATTTTAAAAGTATTTGTGGACAGCTTTCAGGAACCCACTAGCAGAATCAGAGGAATGGAATGGCCATCTTTGAAAATCACAGTAGAAAATAAGAGCAAACAAAACTAAGTCTGCAGAGCAAATGACAAAACTGAAAAGAAACAGGATGCACACATGAAAAGAAAGGCACAAAAACATAGCAGCAGTGAGACTAAGCATGATAAGTTATTAAATGTAGATTCCCTATTAATAGAAAAAGCCTCCCAGATTGTGTTAAAAATTAAAATCCAATACTTTACTGCTTATAAAAAAAAATCTTAATAACACAAAAAGACTGCAAAGAAAAGGATAGGTAAATATGTAGTAAGCAAGCTTATAATAAATTAGAAAAAGCATTATTAGATTAAAATAGAATTCAAAGCTTAAAGGTTATTTTGATTTAATATAAATATGAGATACAAAAAAAGATAAATGGCAATAGATACAACAATTCACAAAATTGAAAATAAATTCGTTAACTATGGGAGTGTTACAGAACCACTACCTCACTGTATCAGTTTTCCTCTTCTTCCTGGGCACATGGGAAAACTATAACTTCCAGTCCCCTTTCAGTGAGATGGGGCCACGTTATTGGGTATAGACAATGGAATGTAAGCAGACATCTGGTGTGTCTCTTCCAGGCAAAAGACTTAAGAGTCATTGCGCCACCATCACACTCTCTCTTCTCCTCTGGTAGGGATTATAGAGACCAGATAAGGATGTGAAGTCATAAGGTGAAAGTGCCCTGGATCTTCCAATCACTGCAGGGAGTGTAGCTGCCCCATAAGTTGGCACCAGACTTTGCACGTAGAGAAATAAACCTACGTTGTTTGGTGCTTTATTTGCTATTACAGCATAGCATATCCTGTCTTGATTAATGCAGTGGGCAAATGTCAAACCACCCAAATAGTCAAGAAATTTAAATTAAACAATGAAGTACTACTTTTCATCGATTAAACTAGAAAGAAAAACTTCGAATATTAATAGTCAGTGAAGTGGGGTAAAGAATAATCTTTTCAATAAATGAGGCTGGGTCAAACGGATATCCAGAGGGGAAAATATGTACTTTGACCCTTACCTCACACCAAACACAAAAATGTATTCCAAATTAATTGTAGCTGTAAATATGAAAATTAAAACAAAGCTCTTAAAATTAGAAAAATATTTTTATGATCTTAAGTTAGGCAAAGATTTCTTATACAGGACAGGACATGAAATGTGCTAACCATGTGGGATATATTTGATTGGTTAAACAATATTAAGATAAAGAACTTGTGATCATCAAAAAACTTGGTTTAAGACAGTGAAGGAGCTCGGTGCAGTGGCTCATGCCTGTAATCTCAGCACTTTGGGAGGTCAAGGCAGGTGGAGGGAGGTCAAAGCTACAGTGAACTGAGATCACACTGCTGCACTTCAGCTTGGATGACACAGCAAGACCCTGTCTGAAAAAAAAAAAAAAAAAAAAAAGACAGTGAAAGGATGCTGGGTGCAGTGGTATGCACCTGTAGGTAGTCCTAGCTGCTGAGGAGGCTGAGACGGGAAGATTGAAAGTTCAAGATCAGTCTGGGCAAAATAGGAGACTCTTACCCTGCCCCGATCTCAGAAAAAAAAAAAAAAAAAAAAAAGACAGTGAAGGCAACCACAGGGTGGAAAAAGATAGTTGCAATACATATATCTGACAAAGGACTCGTATTCAGAATATGTAAAAAACAAAACCTTTAAGAAAAAGACAGATAATATAGTAGAAACATAAACAAAAACTTGAACGGTTGTCTCACAAAAGAGAATAACCAAATGCAAAAAAAAAAAAAAATGCTAAATTTATTTAGTCAACAACAACAAAGCAAATAAGGCAAATGAGATACCACTCAACAGATAGGCTGAAATGAAAAATATGAAATGTCAATAAATATGTGCAACACTGGGAACTCCCACACACTGGTGAAAGTGGATATTGGTACCTGGTAGCAGTAACCATTAAAGTTGAAATGTCCATATCTGTGATCCATCAATTTCATTCCTAGGTATATACCCAACAAAAAGGCATTATATATATTCATCAAAAGCACATGGACAGGAATGTTCATAAAGCAGCACTGTTTGTAATAGCCTCAAACTAGAAATTACCTAAGCACTCATCAGAATAGATTGTGGAACATTCACATAATACAATACTATGCAGAAATGAGAATTAACAAATCACAACTAAACACAATGATGTAGATGAACTGTACAAAAATAATATTGGGCAAAGGAAGATAGACATGAAAGATTACATACTATGTGATTCCATTTATATAAAGTTTAAAAACAGGCAAATCATTCTGTAGGTTAAAAATCAGGACAGTGGTTACCCTTGAGAGGATAGGAGGGAGGCTTTTGAGTGACTGGTAATGTTCTGTTTCTTAGTTTAGGTTCAGGTTACACAGTACGTTTACTTTGTGGAAATTCATCAAGCTATACATTTAGATTTGTATACTTTGGTACATGTATGTTATACTTCAATAAAATGTTTAACATATACAATAAAAATATAGACACACTACACACACAATATAAAATTATGGGAAGTATCTAGTTAAACTAGTTGATATGGTTTGAATCTGTGTCCCTGCCCAAATCTCATGTAGGATTGTAATTCTCAGTATTGGAGGTGGGTCCTGGTGGGAGGTGATTGGATCATGGGGGTGAATTTCCTCCTCTGCACTGTTCTTGTGATAGGGAGTGAGATCTCATGAGACCTGGTCATTTAAAAGTGCCACCTTCCCTCATTTCTCTCTCTTGCTCTTATTCTGACCATGTAAGACATGCCTACTTCCCCTTCGCCTTCCGCCATGACTAAAAGTTACCTGAGGCCTCCCCAGAAGCCACACAGATGCCAGCATCATGCTTCCTATACAGCCTGCAGAACTGTGAGCCAATTAAACCTCTTTTCTGTATAAATTACCCAGTCTCAGGTATTTCTTTATAGCAGTGAGAGAGCAGACTAATACTCTAGTATTCTCATAGCTTGTTGGTAAACTGGTACAAACATTTTGGAAAGTGATTTGGATATATGTATACTCCACTTTAACTGTGTAGCATACATATATTCCCATTTCTGAGAATCTTTCCTAAGAAAAAAATCCAAAATATGGAGAAATACTATGAATAAAAATGTTTATCACAGAGTCAAAGTCAATTATAACTATAGCATGTCCTGTTAGTATAGTTTTATTCAGCCAGTTGTGACTACTTTGAAAACTCTAGTGCAACATGACAAAAGCTTTTGATATAATGTAGGGTGAAAAAGGAAACAGAAAATTGTATGCTATTATTATAACTAAGGAAATATACCAGTTAGAATAGCATAACTAAAAAGGAAAACACACAAATGATATATATGCAACTTTCTTGCCCAATCTCATCTACTCTTGTGACTCATATGGATCACATATGTACAGAGCTAGACAGGATCTCACTCTGTTGCCCAGGCTGTAGTGCAGTGATGTCATCACATCTCACTGCAGCCCCAAACTCCTGGGCTCCAGGGATCCTCCCACCTCAGCTTCCAGAGTAGCTAGGACTACAGGTGTGCACCACCATACCCTGCTAATTTTTTTTCTCTTTTTCTTTTTTTGGAAGAGGCAGGGTCTCACTATGTTGCCCAGACTGGTCTCAAACTCCTGGGCTCAAGGCATCCTCCCCCGTCGGCTTCCCAAAGCACTGGTATTATAGGTGTGAGCCATCACATCCAGCTTAATGATGACTCTTAAATTTGTATCTTCAGCCCACATCTTTCTCCTGAGCTCCAGGATGTTCAGAATCATCCCTATGCATCTCCCCTTGGATGTTCCACAGTTTTCTCAAATGTCTTCATCCTATATTCACTATCTTGGGTAGAAACAGGACCAGGAATAAGAACCAAGACAAGAACCCAGTTAGTTATCCAAACAAGAGACCTGGGAGTCATTCTTGTTTCCCCCCAGCTCCCCATTTCCCATACTTCCATCCCTTACCACTCCCTAAGGCTACAGTGTCTCTTAAATGGCCTTTTGAATCCATCTCCTCCCATTCATTCATCTATCCATCCATCCATCCTTCTTCCATTGTGTTAGTTCAAACTTTTATTATTTTTCCTCCTGGATTATTCCAAAAGCTTTCCAACTAGTCTTTCTAGCACTATGTGATTCTTTTTTATCTTTTTAATCTTGTTATCACCTGCCTATCTCCCCAGTTTTATATCTGGTTGCTGCCTCATGGGAATCCTACACTGCAGCCACACCAAAGTTATTACAGTGACCAAACAGGTTATACACTGTTTCACTTCCTTTGCCTTCTTGCAGCTTGGAATTTCCTTCTCCTACCTATTCTTTCCCATACCCTTTTCCTAATCTTATTTGCTTAACTCACCATTCAAGACACAGCCCAAGCCTCTCTCCTTGGCTGGAGAACCTTTGGGGAATCACATTTTTATATGATTGTAATCATGGGGTACACTGATTCTCCTTCTTGTTTTTATCACTAACATTAAAACGGAGCAATTTTTTAATTTGCCAAGGTGCTCTTCATAATTATTATTTAACATGCAATATTAAGCTATCTCCTTGCTCCCATAGTATACTAGTATAATTTTTATTATATCACTTATCACTTTGTTTTATAATTATTTTTGCATGTCCACCTCCTCCACTAGGCCCTGAGTTCCTTGAGGGCAAATACTTTGTCATATTCATTTCTATATCCTTAGCACAGAGCCTGCTGCAAAGTAGGAATTCACTAAATGAAAGTGAGTCAATGACTAAGTAATGGTTATTATGTTCACACAATAGTCTTTTGGGTAACATTTTTTTTCCTTTTCTCAATTCCCCAAATTTTCTGTGGCTATGTATTCTTTAGATTCACCATCTCTTTTTTTTTTTTTTTAAAGGAGAAGATTAGAATGTAATTTTTAGTAATATTACCTTTAACATTTTAAATGATTTTTATTTATAAAATGCCTTATGACTCCCAACTTCACTTAATAAGTACAGTCCAGGCTGGGTGAAGTAGCTCATGCCTATAATCCCAACATGTTGGGAGGATTGCTTGAGGCTAGGAGTTTGAGACCAGCCTGGGCAACATGGCAAGGCCCTGTCTCTACACAAAATGGATAAAATCAGCCCCAGGTGCGGTGGTGCAAGCCTGTAGTCCCAGCTACTTTGGAGGCTGATGTGGGAGGATTGCTTGAGCCCCACAAGGAGGTCAAGGCTGCCGTGAGCTATGATTGTGCCACTGCGCTCCAGCCTGGACTACCGAGTGAGATTTTTCAAAAAAAAAAAAAAAAAGAAAGAAAAAGTACACTCAGCCCTCTGTGTTCATGGTATCTATATCCATAGATTTAATCAACTAAAGGCTTAAAATAAAATATTTGAAAAAAAGAAATGGTAGTGGTTGCATTCTATACTGAACATGTACAAACTTTTCTTTTTTGTCATTATTCCCTAAACAATAGTGTGTAGCAACTATTTACAGAGCATTTACATTGTACTAGGTATCATAAGTAATCTAGAGATGATTTAAAGTTTATAAGTATGTAAATATGATACCGCTTTATAGAAGAGACTTGAGTATCCTTGAATTTTGGTATGGGAAGGTGGTCCTTAAACCAATCCCCTATGGATACCAAGGGACAACTGTACATACACAATGAAGAAAAACTAGAGGACCATTTGTTATCTCCCATTCTATCTGTAACACCCTTCATCATGCCTAATTAACAGTTACCTCTCAGTCGTTGTCTAACTAGCCCTCCTAGCAGTATTTGATTCAGCTGATTGCTCCCTCCTTCTTAAACCTCTGTCTTTATTTGACCTCTGGGACACTGTCCTCCCACCTTGATGCCCGCACCTTCCTCCCGTGGACCCTGGTTCTCAACCTTGACTGCACATTAGACTCACCTGAGAAGCTTTTAAAAACAACAGATACCAAATCCAGGCCCCTTTTGTAACAGAATCTCTGGGGCTGGAGTCAGAATATCAAGGGTGGTAAAGCAGCCCAGATGATTCTAATTGGGACCAGTGTTGAGCAGCACACTGTGTGGGTTTAAAAACCATCTCCATGCAGATTGATTCAGAATACACTTCTCCAGCCCTGACCACTCTCTGAGCTCCAACCTCGGCTAGCACGGCTTCTCTTGGGCTGTCTAATAACTCACATATCCAAAACGGAATTCATGATTTTTGCCCCCAAACCTGTTCTTTCCCCAGTTTTCCCATCTCTGTAAATGGCCCCATTAGTTAGTAGTTGCTGAGGCTGAAATCCTAGGAGTTGTCTGATTCCACATTTCCCACATCCATGTAATTAAGTTCTGATCTGCTACGCATTAAAAGCACACTCTAATTTAGTTACCATTTCTCCTTTTCTCCATGGCTACCACTCTAGTCTAGGCTACCATCATCTCTTACTGAGCTAAAACAATAACCTCGTAGCTAGTTATTCCTGCCCTACATTGCCCTCTGCGTCCACAATGACTTGGCCTCTGTTCTAGAGCTTCAGCCTCCTCTCTGAGCATTCTCTGCCTTGCTCACTCTCTGCTTCATCTCATCGGCCTTTTTTTTTTTTGAGACATAGTCTCCCTCTGTCACCCAGGCTGGAGTGCAGTGGCACAATCTCGGCTCACTGCAACCTCCACCTCCTGGGTTCAAGCAATTTTCCTGCCTCACCCTACTGAGTGCCTGGGATTACAGGTGCCCGCCACCATGCCCAGTTAATCTTTGTATTTTTAGTAGAGATGGGGTTTTGCCATGTTGGCCAGGCTGGTCTTGAACTCCTGACCTGAAGTGATGTGTCTGCCTCTGCCTCCCAAAGTGCTGGGATTACAGGTATGAGCCAGTATACCTGACCCCTTTTTTCTTTTTTGAGGCAGGATCTCACTCTGTCACCCAGGCTGGAGTGCAGTGGCCCGATCACAGCTCACTGCCCGATCACAGTCACCCAGGTTGGAGTGCAGTGGACCTCCTAGGTTTAAGGGATCCTCCCACATCAGTCTCCAGAGTAGCTGGTACTACAGGCACACACCACCATGCTGGCTAATTTTTTGATTTTTTGTAGAGATGGTTTTTTTGCACCGTTGGTCAGGCTGGTCTCGAACGCCTAGGCTCAAGGGATCCACCTGCTTCAGCCTCCCAAAGTGCTGGGATTATAGGCGTTAGCCACCTCATTGGCCTTCTTAAAGCTATTTCTCAAACAGAACAAGTACTGCTACCTCAAGACAGAAAGCCCTTGTGAGAGACCTTGGCATACAGAATCCTAAGTGTCTTGAGGGGAGGGAAGGGCGTGGTTATTGGAAAGAGAAACCAAATTAGGAACAGAACTGGTCATCAAGGATATACTTTACCATTTTGAAAAGAACCTGTCTCTTTTCAACTACCAAAGTGATAGAAGTACAGCAATTTTTAGACTCAAGGTCCTTATTGAATAAGGCCCCCAAAAGGATATGGGAGCATCTCCTACCAAGACTATAGTGCATTTTTGAACAAAAAGTTTTTATATTAATAGCATCCATATTTTACTACCTAGCATTTTTTTTTTTTTTTAATTTTGAGACAGAGTTTTGCTCATGTTGCTCAGGCTGGAGTGCAATGGCGCGATCTTGGCTCACCGCAACCCCTGCCTCCCAGGTTTAAGCGATTCTCCTACCTCAGCCTTCTGAGTAGCTGGGATTACAGGCATGCGCCACCACACCTGGCTAATTTTGTATTTTTTAGTAGAGACGGGGTTTCTCCATGTTGGCCAGGCTGGTCCCGAGATCTCCCGACCTCAGGTGATCCGCCTGCCTTGGCCTCCCAAAGTGCTGGGATTACAGGCGTGAGCCACCGCACCCGGCCTTGCATTTTTGAATGCTTACTATATGCTAGGTTCTATACAGAGTGTTTAAATGCATTATCTAATATGCTCCTATCAATGAACTCTATAAGATAGATAATATTGTTCTTCTCATTTTTGTAAGCAGGAAAACTCAGATTTAGAGGGATTAGGGAGCTTGTCCAACATCATGCAGATATTAAGGGAAGAAACCAGGATTGGAACCCAGGTCTGCTTGAGGCCAAGTCTGTGCTCTCAACTGTTCTGCATAGGCCTTTATTTCTTTCAGTTTCCACAGATACGCTTCTTGATTTCTGGATGGAATGTCATGGAACTTTCAGTTACAGACAGGAGCTTAAGGGAAGCTCTTTGGCTTCTCACCCTTTCTTCTCCTCCATCTTCTCTCTTCATTGACTCAATATAAGACAGATAGGCTTGGGTAAAGACACCTCATGACAACAATAGTAACCTCAGCTAGGAAGCAGGCAAAAACAGCAGTGGAAAAGTAACTCCAAGCCTGACAAAGCAGCGAAGACATATCAAGCAAAACATTAGCTGAAATGAACTGAGAATCAGTCAGCTTTATAAGGAAAACTACAGGGAAGCTTAAGATTTTTCTTGTCTAAATACAGTCAAACAAAGCTGCTGCAATATATATTGCTCTTATTCTTTTTGTCAAGCAGTTATAGACTTATTAAACAGAAGAAATTTAAATGTTAGTTTAGGCATTCTACCATTTTCCTGGTTTGGGATATCAATTTAACTTAACATCAAAACAGTCTTAATTTTCAAGTATATGGCCTCTTACACTGATGACTATTAAATTTTATATATACTTTTTATTATGTTGGATAATTCAATGCATTTTTGGTGCTGTAATTTTGAATGACTCTTTCCAGGGTTCCGAGGTAGCTTGCACCTGCTCTAGTTAGTGCTTTTTATACCCCATCTAATGATGGGTTTGAAGACTATTCTAACATTTCTTGTTACACCAGAATGGGCCTTATATTCGATGTAAGAAGATATGGAATAACAATTACCAGCTGTATAGGGAAATTGGCAATGCTACTGTGATGACAAGTACAGTTGGAGTGGTGTGATTGATTTATTCATTTCCTTAATAATCCTCATCGTTGTAATGAGTCATCCCTGTCTCTTATTCTAAATTACAGGGCACCCTTTTATTCCCAAACAAAATAAATATACATGATGACATTTTTTTCTTTCTCATTCTCATTTCAAAGACCTAATTTTTCATAATCTAGCAGTTAAGAGAATCAGACAGACATGAAATGGAATCTTGGCTAAGAGGATAAAAATGTTAGAGAAGGTGTGGATTCCCCAATGCCCCCTATTTGTCTTCTAGAGATCTTTCAGAGGTTTTGAAACATGATAGGCTCTTTATTGCTATGAGTCTGACATTTAAGCAGTTAGCTCCTTCTATTCCTTTTATGAAGAGTAAGCGAAGAGGAGAAAAAGGAAGCAGTTTTTGGTCTGACAATCAAGCAGACCAGCTTGTTCTATTTATCAATTTCATTATTCATAAATAAGGAATAAGTAAAGGAGACATTAAGGAGCAGGAGCAGCCGGGTGCAGTGGCTCATACCTGTAATCCCAGCACTTTGGGAGGCCAAGGCTGGGCGATCACTTGAGGTCAGGGGTTCAAGACCAGCCTGGCCAACATGATAAAACCCTGTCTCTACTAAAAATACAAAAATTAGGCTAGGTGTGGTGGCTCACATCTGTAATCCCAATACTTTGAGAGGCCAAGGCTGGTGGATCACCTGAGGTCAGGAGTTCAAGACCAGCCCTGGCCAATATGGTGAAACCCCATTTCTACTAAAAACAAAAAAAACTAGCCAGGTGTGGTGGTGCGTTACTGTAATCCCAGCTACTCGGGAGGCTGAAGCAGGAGAATCACTTGAACCTGGGAGCCAGAGGTTGCAGTGAGCCGAGATCTCGCGACTGCACTCCAGTCTGGGTGATAGAGTGAGATTCTGTCTTAAAAAAAAAAAAAATTAGCCTGGCATGGGGGTGGACGTCTGTAATCCCAGCTACTCAGGGCCACTCAACTCTGGCTCTGGCCTGGATGACAGAGTGAGAGCGAGACTTCGTCTCAAAAAAAAAAAAAAAAAAAATTGTGCCCCAGGTCCCTGTGTCTCAATAGGCAGTATTTGTCATCAAAATTCAGATCCTAAGCTGATAGGAAGGAACGCCTTAGCATATTAACAGTTGTTTTACCCATATTGATATCTCTTTGCTTGAGTATGAATAATCGAAATCATAGATTAGCAACATGGGAGTGCTACAAAGTAAGGAGACCAATTGTTTTCTCCTTACGATTCCTGGAAACAAAAGAGGAACTGTCAGAACCAAGAAGACTACAATATGTTATGGCCTTTTACACTGATGACTATTAAATTTTATATATACTTTTTATTGCATTGGATAATCCGGTGCATCTTCAGTGCCACAGGTTTGAATGACTCTTTCCAGAGTTCTGAACATCTGCTCTGTTTGAAGCTCTGCGCTGATGTTACACAGTTCCAGTGCTCCAGGAGGGTTTTCTGCACTGGCTTTAAAATGAGTGACTGTTACTGAGACACTGATTTGAGACTACGTTTTCAGTCATGTAAATGCTGCAAATGAATCACTTGACATGTTAGGACTATGTGGGCATACAAATAATGTTAAGAGGATGCTTTTTTTTTTTTTTTTTTTTTTTCACTTTAGCATAATGTTCAAAGCTGGAGAAGATGACTCTTCATGAGAAGTAAGACTGTAGGTCTAATGCAAATGTTAAAAAGTTCGGAGACTTGGGGCTTTAAAATATGATTAACTCTGATAATGAAGTTTGAGGAGTTAAAGTTAGAACAGATTCATTCTGTAAAAAGCTTTGAGCACAAGAAAGGTTCTGTTTGTATAATGAACAAAAACAATAAAGGTTTGCCATTTGTTCTGATCTTTCAACAGAAGCTAGAAGAATTAATGTCTCATTGAGAGAAACAGTAGCTGAAACAAAATTCCATGTTCCTTTAATGATCTTGAAGCAAAACTTCAAAGTTGGTAGTTGTAAAACACCATCACCGAGACCCCAAAATTGTCAGACTCGCAAGTGAAATGGTGAAACTTGTTTCTTGACTTCAATCGGTATGAATCATTCCATGTGCTTAATCCATGAGGTGTCCATATAAAGACTCTGAAGCATCTGAGAAATCCCAAGTAAAAAATCAAGCCAGGACCCAAGTGCTCTAATTTTTTTGTACTTCCTAAAGCTTCCCTTCTCACATATTAGCATCAACGAGTTTCTACATCCTCATCTCAGTCCATTTTGTGTTGCTCTAAAGGAATGCCTGAGGGTGGGTAATTTATAAAGAAAAGAGGTTTATTTGGCTCCTGGTTCTGCAGGCCACACAAGAAGCATGGTGGCAGCATCTGCTTCTGGTGGGAGCCTCAGGCTGCTTCCACTCATGGTGGAAAGCGAAAGGGAACTGTTGTGTGCAGAGATCACGTGGCAAGAAAGGAAATAAGGAGAAGGAGAGGCACCTGGCTCTTTTTAATAGCCAGCTCTTAAGGGAACTAATAGAGCAATAACCTATTCCTCTCTAAATAGAGAGACAGCATTAATGTCTTCATGAGGGTTCCACTCCCATGACCCAAACACCTCCCATTAGACCCCACCTCCAACATTGGGGATCAGATTTCAATGTGAGATTCCAAGGGGTAGAGCATTCAAACTATGGCATTCCTTGTCTCTCTCCATCTCCTCCTAATCTGTCAGCTGCCTCTGGCTTTACTTCCTCCCTTATCCAGCTACGCCCCACAATCCATCTCTTCAACCCTACTCTTGCCAAGACAATTAACTTGTTTACTCCTTTGAGAGATCACTTACTGAACCTAGTCTGGATCAATCCATCCACTGGCTTTTCACTCCTATACCTGAGCATGTAGAGAAAAATCCCCATCAGACTATCAAAAAGGAATGCTAGTGATGACTATCTCTGGGAATAGGGCCATATGGAAATCACACTGTACTAACAAATGTAGATGGAATTAGAAAATCACTTTTTGGCAATCAGCATAATAAAAATACAGAAAAAGCCTCAATGGATGCTAATTTAGTGGGTGAAAGTAGAATGAGGAAGAGAATTTTACCCAATCTCAAAGTACTTTCCCCCAAATTCTTATTAATTACAAAGGAATACAAGAATAATTTCTCAGTCAGAAACCTGGCATATACCATCTTAATCAACTGATCAAATTAATACCACCAGAAATGGGACATATTGACATTATGGGCTACTTATTAGAATGCAGTAAGAACTTAGCTTCACTTCTATGATGTCCCAGCAGGATCTAGGTCAAATCAAAAGGACACTTCAGATAAGTCTAAACTGAGAGACATTCTACAATATTATTGGCCTGTAGTCTTTAAAAATATCAAGGCCTTGGAAGACAAGGAAATTGAAGAACTATTTCAGAGTAGGAGACTAGAGAGACATGATAACTGGGTACAATAGATGGAATGGATCCTTTTGCTTTATAGCAAAAAGAATATACTGAGGCCAGGCACAGTGGCTTACACCAGTAATCCCAACACTTTGGGGGACTGAGGCAGGAAGATTGCTTGAGCCCAGGAGTATGAGACCAGCCTGGACAACACAGTGAGACCCTATCACTACAAAAAATTTAAAAATTAGCCAGGTGTGGTGGGGACATGCCTGTAGTCCCAGCTCATCCATAGGTTGAGGCAGGAAGATTTGCTCGAGCCCAGGAAGTCAAGGCTGCAGAGAGCTATGATTATGCCACCGTACTCCAGCCTGGGTGACAGATCGAAACCCTGTCTCAAAAAAACAAAACAAAACATTGTGACGCTGGACAAACTTGAATAGGGTCTCAGGACAAAGAGTTTATGGGGGTTATTTGTACAATTCTTGCAGCTTTTCTGTAAGTTTGAAGTTGTTTCAAATAAGTTATCTAAAAATAAAGTTTAAAAACCTGTTTTTCCATATTAAAAATCATGATACATTACATATACAAAAAAGAATAAGTGTAATAAATATACAATAATGACATTTAAAAATAAAAATGAACATCTATGAATTTACTACTAAGTTTGAGAAATAGAGAATTTGTCAATAATGTTAAAGCTTCCAGTGTGTTCCTCTCCACCCACAGATAAGTCTAAACTGGATAAGATATATCCTGAATATATCTTATCATTTCCTTGCTTTTCTTTAAAGATTTACCACACATGTAGAAATTCCTAATACTCCCTAATAGTGAAAGAGGTTTAGCTTTCTTACTTTCTATTAGTTACTTTTATTTTTTCTTTTCTAAATCATCTGTTTTATCCTTTGTTTACTTTCCTATCTGGTTGGTTTTATTCTTCATTGATTTTTTGATACTCTTTATATACTATGGATATTATCTTTGTCTATTTTATATATATATATATGTTGCAAATATTGTCTTCTAGTCTAGTGCTTGCCTGTTAACTTTGTAACTTTTTGTTTGTCTTTCATTGTATGGATGCTTTAAATAATTTAAATATTGGGCCAAGTCTGTCAATAGTTTAATTTATGACCATTGGATTTCTTATCCTATCCAGGAAAGTCTTCCTTATTTAAAGATATCCTCCTACATTTTTTTCATACTTCGTTAGTTTTGATGTTTAGATCTTTAATACATCAGTAATTTATTCTTCATTTATGTAATGAGGTAGGACTCTAAATTAACATTTTTTTTTCATCTGTATTAGGCAGAATAATGGCTCCACAGAGCTGTCCATGCCGTAAACCCAAGACCTATGGGTATGTTACCTTACATAGCATAAGAGATGTTCCAGATATGGTTAGGACTGTAGAGATGAGAAGATTATCCCAGATTGTCTGTGTGGGTCCAATCTAATCACACAGGTCCTTCAAAGTAGAGAAACTTTCCTAGCTGTGGTCAGAGGGCGATGTGACTACAGAAGAATGGTTAGAGACGTGCGATGTTACAGGCTTTGGAGACCAAGGAGAAGGCCAAAAGCCAAGGAACAAGGGTGGCTTCTAGAAGCTAGAAAAGGCAGGGAACTAGGTTCTCACCTAGAGAATCCAAAAAGCAGAAAGCCCTGCTGACACCTTGATTTTAGCCCAGTGAGACTCATGTCAGGTTTTTGACCTACTGAACAGTAAGAAAATAAATGTAAATATATTATTTAAGCCATAAGGTTTTTGATAGTTTGATAATGAGAAAACTAGTGCCGGGTGTAGTGGCTCACGCCTGTGATCCCAGCACTTCGGGAGGCCGAGACAGGTGGATCACCTGAGGTCAGGAGTTCGAGACCAGCCTGACCAACATGCAGAAACCCTGTCTCTACTAAAAATACAAAATTAGCTGGGCGTGTTGGCACATGCCTGTAGTCCCAGCTACTAGGGAGGCTGGGGCAGGAGAATCACTTGAACCTGGGAGGCGGAGATTGCGGTGAGCCGAGATCATGCCATTGCACTCCAGCCTGGGCAACAAGAACGAAACTCCGTCTCAAAAAAAAAAAAAAAAAAAAAAAAAAAAAAGAAAGAAAGAAAAGAAAAAGAAACTAGTATATCTTTCTAACCAACATCTTTTAAAAAAATTCCATTCACTTCCTACTAAATTAAAATGTCATCCTTACTGTATGTATAATTCCTATTCAACATTGGTTTCTGAACTGTATCCTGATCCATTTATCAGAAAGGATCTCTTTTCACCATTTATAATTATGTTTTAATCACTGTGACTTTATATTTTTAAATGTATTGAATCTTCCCTCTCCATTTAATCCCCATCCTTGCCTCTTTATTTGGGATCTCATCATTTCTCCCATGTTTCCTAGCATCTTAACTGCTGTCTCTGGTTTTATCCTCCTCCAGTTCATTTTCCACTCTGTTCCTAGGATGATGTAAAAATGTAAGTATCATCAGATTTCTACCCTTTAAATCCTTCATAGTCACCCTTCATCTTCAATACAGAGTCCAAATTCGTTGGTATGGCAAATAAAAAGAGTATTGACACATGACACCGCCTATCTCACCAGTGTCATCTCCTAATAGATACCATCTGCTCCAGACACAAAAGAACTTGAAGCTCGCAGAGTGCACCACACTTTCAATCCTTTGTATCTTTGGATATGCTGCTGCTTCTGCCTAGAATATCTTCCATTCCTCCTTCAAGCCAATTAGCACTGCACATTCAAAACTCAGATAAAGCATCAACTTCCTGTGGCAAACTGTCCACATTGCTGTTAGATCGGGCTAGTGCCCTTCCTTTGTACTCCCATAGCAGCACAAATATACCTCTTCTAGCATACACTTTTACATTTTTATTGCAGTTATTGGTTTACTTATCTTTCTCTCTTGCTCTCTCCCTAGATAGTGAATTCCTTAATGGCAGGAATTGTTTTTCATTTCTATATCTGCAGTACCTAACAGAGTGCTAACAATCTCGTGATAATAAGAGTTTGAAAAATAATGAACTAAGTGGTAAATCTTATTAAAACCTGGACTAAGTGCTTTTCATAATTCACTAACTACTAAGTGCTGGCTCATAATTTTATGTTCTGTGAAACTGTTTTTAACTAAAAATAATATTGTCCAGCTTGTTCACTCATCTTACTCACAAGGCTTGGCTACAAGTGACTTTGGGATGCTTCCAAAGGAAGAAACTTTCTTCTGTTGAACAAATTCAAAAGAATATGACTCAGGCTCTAAAAGTAAACCCAGAGGGGAGGCTTTAAAATATTTTGAGTAGGAATGGCATTGTTGGATTATTTTGATAGGAATAATCCTCATCGAAATGCCTATAGGAAACACCAGATTCAGTGAGATACCTCTCCCTCTGTGTTCTCATAGCAATGAACACAAACATCTAGCCTCACACATACCATGTCACATGGAAGGGACGCATTTAAGAATCTCTTCCTGATTACCAGTGATTCTCAGTCAGGGAGATGACACAGTCCCCTCCCCTGGAGGGATGTTTGGGGAAATTTTTGTCATAATGATGGGAGGAAGTGCCCTTGTCATTTAGTGTCTAGGAGCCAGAGATGCTAAATATCCTACAATGTGTGGGACAATCCTATATGACCAAGAATTATTCTCCCCAGAATTCCCACAGTGACTCAATTAAGAAGCAAACTTTATTTCTCATCCATTTCTCATTGGCTAGGAGAAGCCCAGCACTAAAAGTCACTCTGAACTGAAACTGCAAAGGAGTGTGGGCAGAACACCTCATCATGCTTTGTAGGTTGTGTGGGCTTAAATAATCACTTTGTAATCACTTTTCATAGTAACTTCCATATTAGTCTCTTATATAATTGATGAAAGATGAATGATAAAAGAATAAAGTCTTTAGGCCAGGCGTGATGGCTCATCCCTGTAATCTCAGTACTTTGGGAGGCCGAGACAGGTGGATCACGAGGTCAAGAGTTCGACCAACATGGTGAACATGGTGGCCAACATGGTGAAACCCTGTCTCTACTAAAAATACAAAAATTGGCTGGGCATGGTGGCGGGCACCTGTAATCCCAGCTACTCGGGAGGCTGAGGCAGAAGAATCATTTGAACCTGGGAGGCAGAGGCTGCAGTGAGCCGAGATCATGCCATTACACTCCAGCCTGGGTGACACGGCAAGACTCTGTCTCAAAAAAAAAAAAAAAAAAAAAAAAAAGAATAAAGTATTTAAATCCAGGCACTTCTTTTTATTTTTATTTTTTTGGTTGGTCCAGGTAAGAGTAATTCTAACAGAAAGAGCAAAGTTCATCTTCATTACTTTCTTCCATCAATCCTCCCATCTCTAGGAGTCTCCTTTGAGTTTTGGCATCCACTCCTAGGAGCCTCATCAATTTAGCATCATCCTAGGAAATAGACATTCTAGCTGGAATATATACACTTGACACGTCATTCTTCAGGGTCCAAGGTCTTAATTGTTTGGCCTGATAACTCAGGTGACTCCCAGAGAATATTTCTAAACTATCTGCCTTCCAGTTTTAACATTCTATGACTCAATACCATTAAAAGTCTATGACAGTTTCAAAAGTCCTTCCTAAACTTACTTCTAACTCTAGCTATTAATGAGTACTTACAGTCTTTAAGGGAAGAATGTCAGATGCCATGAGCTGAAGTGTTAGAGAGAATTTTAAGAAGGGGGCATAACATCACCTCAGTCAAGTGAGAGATATTTTTTGAGCTACTGGCTTTTGAGTTCCTCCAAACATGATTTTTTAGGAAGCCAGCTCTCCACCATTCCCTAGACCCATTCCTAGTTTTAAAATATTGTTTATTGTCTGCCTGGTTTTGATAGAATGTCAGCTTCATGAGAACAAGAACCTTGTTACCCTTATTTATACTACATCTCCACTGCCTAGAACTCTATCTGTTATATAGAGGCATTCATTAAATATTTGTTGAATGAATGAATGAATGAATGAATAAGTAACTTACTATAAGTACAGATTTAATTATATACCAATAAAACAACAAAGTGGTATATTCTACAATAAAAAGAAACTTCATATTGAAGGAAGGGAGATAGTATGACAGATTATGAACTCTGGACTGAATTATAAAGTCATGGGAGGGGCAAGAAGCAGGAATCCACATGCATAACATGAAATATAAAAACAGATATAACTAAATCATAAGGAACACATGAGCATGGTTCAAAGGTCAAGTGAAATTCACTCATCCCTTATGTTAGATCTAGGTGAAAAATACCTGGTAAGCTTTTAGCAAAAACATGATCAATTCTAAAGCAGTACCCTGAAAATAGTCCAAAGTCTCTTAGCTTAAGCAATAATCCTGTTCACACTTAAAATCTTATTTTACAGGATCCTAATATGGGCATTAAGACCTAAGCAGGCTGGGTGCAGTGGCTCATGTCTATAATCCCAGCACTTTGGGAGGCCAAGGTGGGTGGATGACCTGAGGTCAGAAAATCAAGACCAGCCTGGCCAATATGGGGAAACACCATCTCTACTAAAAATACAAAAATTAGGCTGAGTGCGGTGGCTCATGCCTGTAATCCCAGCACTTTGGGAGGTCAAAGTGGGCAGATCACGAGGTCAGGAGTTCGAGACAAGTTTGGCCAACATAGTGAAACCCCATCTCTACTAAAAATACAAAAAATTAGCCAGGTATGTGGTGTGCACCTGTATTCCCAGCTAATAGGGAGGCTGAGGCAGGAGAATTGCGTGAACCTGGAAGGCGGAGGTTGGAGGCCATTACACTCCAACCCAGGAACAGTGCCAGACTCTGTCTCAAAAAAAAAAAAACAAAACAAAAATTAGTAGGACATGGTGGCACGTGGTCCCAACTACTTGGGAGGCTGAGGCAGGAGAATCTCTTGAACCCAGGGAGGTGGAGGTTGCAATGAGCCAAGATCATGCCACTGTACTCCAGCCTAGGCGACAGAGCGAGATTCTGTGTCAAAAAAAAAAAAAAAAGAAAAAGATTCAAGCAAAATACCTCATAGGAGAATCATTTGATACATTATCCATGACATACAAAGACATTACAACAGACTCATTTACATCCTTTGTGCTTAATAAGAACTAGTAATTATTTTCATTTTACAAAAGGACAAAGTAAACATGTAAGAATTATAAGTCAGCTGTGAAAATCATCTTAAATCAATATCACATCTTAAGTGAAATATCCATGCAACCAGACTATAGAGAGGGAATTTAAATAACATCGAAAGATCAACTCAAATATTGATAGCACAGTTTTTTTTTTTTTTGAGATGGAGTCTCACTTTGTCGCCCAGGCTAGAGTGCAATGGCGTGATCTCGGCTCACTACAGCCTCCACCTCCTGGGTTCAAGCGATTCTCCTGCCTCAGCCTCCTGAGTAGCTGGGATTAAAGGCACCCACCACCATGACTTGCTAATTTTTTGTACTTTTAGTAGAGACGGGTTTCACTGTGTTGGCCAGGCTGGTCTCGAACTCCTGACCTCGTGATCTGCCCTCCTTGGCCTCCCAAAGTGCTGGGATTATGATAGTACAATTTTAAGATTTCAAATATTTCCTGATTTTAAAATGTTCATAAGAGGTATGGGAAAGACTTGAGAAAACAACACACATTGTTTATTGCATAGGCCAACCGATTTTTAAAATGTTCAAAGTCCCACAGGGTGGCAAAAGAAATTCTGTTACCTATATCATTAATTGAAAATCACTATCATGGGAAGCAATTCAATTTGTGATTGCATTCATTAGCAAATAACAGGAAATATGATAGATATTTTTTGTGTACCAAGAAGTCTGAAGATAGGCTGTGAAATCAGCTGGGAGCCTTCCATCTTTCTGTGCCTTTCCCTTTGTATATGGTTTTTGCCCTCATGTTGTCATTTTGTGGTCACAAGATGGCTGCTCCACCTCCAGCATTGTATTTGAATTCCAAGCAGGAAGAAAATCAAAAGGTCAGAAAGCAGTGAGCCAAAATCATGCTACTGCGCTCCAGCCTGGGCGACAGAGCAAGACCCTGTCTCAAAAGAAAAGAAAAAAAAAGGGCAGAAGGCATGTGCCAGCTAAAACACGGAAAGAGATCTATCAGACATCTCCATTCAGTGAGGAAGAGACCCTGGCAATATGTTCACAAGGTCATATATTTTTGTCAAATTTGCACAATTAAGATATTTTAGCTGCAATCATTAATATGAGTTTTCCATTTGAACTTCTCCATCCTCACAACACAAAGTGAGTGTTGTTGGAGTGGCATGGGTTTTTGGGAGATGAAGCTAAGGGGAAAATCAGTGGAATCTATTTAGGAGGTACACAGTCACTTTTGTGTATAGTTGAGTTAGTGCCAACCTTGGAGGTATAGGAATCATTTTCAGGAAAACTCCTGCTGCCCATGGTGCTAACTCGCCTGGCACCATGATGTGAGGGTACAGGGCTCAACATAAAGCTTACTCTCAAGCCACTACACTAGGACATTGATGACAAACTGTTAAATGAGTGTCTTCAATTCAAGGAGGAGTTGCATTAGTCACTCACAAGAAAATCTGAAATGCTCTCAAATCAGATACATGAAAGAGTCAAGGTAAAAGTTTTCCAAAGTTTGACAATAATCCTAAAATTTTACATGACATTTCCATGTTATGATGCTGAAAGAAAGTTTTCTAAATTACCAATTAAAAAAAAAATTCAAAGAAACTTGCTAGAGGAAAGCCTGGATTATCTTTCTATTCTATGTAAAATATTCTTTCAAAATGTGAAACCTTCATATAAAGAGGCAAACAACAAGCATGCAGCAAAAAATAGTTTTAAAAATTAAAGAATATGTCAGGCAGTTTATAAAATTTATATTGTCTTTGTGATTTTTAATGGTATTTATCAGTTTTTAAAATCTAATTTGTTGTGATTTCTTTCCTTATTTTAAATAGTCACTTTTGCCCTTAATTTTGTGTTCTTCTGGCTGGGCATGGTGGCTCACACCTGTAATCCCAGCACTTTGTGGGGTAGAGGCAGGTGGATCACTTGAGGTCAGGAGTTCAAGACTAGCCTGGCCAATATGGTGAAACCCCGTCTCTATTAAAATACAAAAATTAGCTGAGCGTGGTGGTGTGTGCCTATAATTCCATCTAGTAGGAAGGCTGAGGCAGGAGAATTGCTTGAACCCAGGAGGTGGAGGTTGCAGTGAGCCGAGATCACGCCACTGCACTCCAGCCTGAGTGACACAGTGAGACTCTGTCTCAAAAAAAAAAAAAAAAAAAAAGTAGGCCGGGCGCGGTGGCTCACGCCTGTAATCCCAGCACTTTGGGAGGCCGAGGCGGGCGGATCACAAGGTCAGGAGATCGAGACCACGGTGAAACCCCGTCTCTACTAAAAATACAAAAAATTAGCCGGGCGCAGTGGCGGGCGCCTGTAGTCCCAGCTACTCAGGAGGCTGAGGCTGGAGAATGGCATAAACCCAGGAGGCGGAGCTTGCAGTGAGCCGAGATCGCGCCACTGCACTCCAGCCTGGGCAACAGAGCGAGACTCCGTCTCAAAAAACAAAAACAAACAAAACAAAACAAAAAAAAAAAGTTTATGTTCTTCTTTTAAAGAAGTTCCCCCTAACTCCAAATTGGGGAACTTTCAAGTCCCATAAAATCAGGATCTGCCCTTATGCCTCAAGAACCCTACCAAGAAGCAATCTTAGCCAGGAGTGGTGGTTCATGCCTATAATCCCAACACTTTGAGAGGCCAAGGTGGAAGGTTCACTTGAGGCCAGGAGTTTGAGACCAGCCTGGGCAACATGGTGGGACCCACCCCCCGACATCTCTAAAAAAATAAAAATAAAATTAGCCGCATGGTGGTGTGCGCCTACAGTCCCAGCTACTCCAGGGACTGCGGCAGTAAGATTGGTTGCGCCCAGAAGTCTCTCTCAAGTCAGAATTAGAACTGGCCAGAGATACCCACCCCTTTCTCCTGAGCCACACCCTGAATTCATTTCCTTCCTCAATGAAGGCCATCTTTAGGCATCTCACATCAGCCAGGAGAGGGCCTTGGGAGGAAACAAAGGGAAATTGAGTTTTAAATAATCTTACTTCTGCCACTGAAAACTAAAATCCCTGGTCCCACTGCCTTCCTAAGAACTTCTCTTTTTGTCATTGACCTATATTAGCAGTCTTTCTACCAAGACGTAAGAAGGGGTTTACCCAGCAAGGCCAACACACTTTCCTAAATGTGTGCTATAAACTGTAATCAGTTTAAAAACTCTGATCCTTTGATGTAATAAAAATTGAGGAGATGCTGAATACTGGAATCTTCTCTGAAGACTCCCAGTGCATAGTAGCATCTTCAAGGCTTTGAGAGGTTCAGATTTAATTCAGCATTTCCCAATCTAATTTGACCACAGAATCCTTTTTACCTCAGAATACATTTTGAAAATTTTTGCTCTAAATAGATGAACACACATTTATTATTATTATTATTATTTTGGAGAAAGAGTCTCACTCTGTTGCCTAGGCTGGAGTACAGTAGTGTGATCTTGGCTCACTGCAGCTTTGACCTCCCGGGCCCAGGTGATCCTCCCACCTCAGCCACTTTGGTAGCTGAGACTACAGGTGCACACTACCATGTTGGCTAACTTTTTTGTACTTTTTGTCAGACGGGGTTTTGCCATGTTATCCAAGCTGGTCTCAAACTCCTGGGCCCAAGTGATCTGCAGGCCTCAGCCTCCTAAAGTGCTGGAATTACACGCGTGAGCCACTGTGACTGACGATTATTTTCATAATACAAGTGGCAACCCTCCAAAGGGCATTTGGATTTAGAAGTTATTGGTAACAGGGCCAGGTGCGGTGGCTCACGTCTGTAATCCCAGCACTTTGGGAGGCCGAGGCAGGTGGATCACGAGGTCAGGAGATCGAGACCATCCTGGCTAACATGGTGAAACCTCATCTCTACTAAAAACACAAAAAATTAGCCAGGCATGGTGGCATGTGCCTGTAATCCCAGCTACTTGGGAGGCTGAGGTGGGAGAATGGCTTGAACCTGGGAGGCAGAGGTTGCAGTGAGCCGAGATCACACCACTGCACTCCAGCCTGGGCGACAGAGAGACTCCATCTTGAAAAAAAGAAAAAAAGAAGTTATTGGTGACAAAAGAAATCAGTCTGAACCACTGGACTTTAAGGTGTCATGGCCAAAAGGTTAGAGATAGTTTAAGAGTTAGGGCCATCTGTACATGCTTCAAATTCCAGCATCTTGATGACTGTTCTAGTCATTCACAAGAAGGGTCTTGAACCTGTTCACAAGAGAGGATTATTTTGGAAAATGTTGTTACTTGATCATGTTTCCATGCTATTCTTCTCAGATTTGGAATTAGCTGCTAGTGGATCGATATACTTTAACATATGTACATTTTAGTTTTTAGTTACAGAATCTATTAAATGATTATGATGTAAAGCCTGCTAATTTTCCTTGGTTAACAATAAAGCTGGTGTAAATCACTACAAGAAATCTTGTTGAAATTAGCTCTTTAAAACCTTCTGCTCAGGTACAGACTTATATAGTATTGGTAACCACACATTTGGTAAAAGAAAGCAATCTGTGAGCTCAACCATATGCTGACATAAATCAAATACATGAGGCCAGCAGCCACACTTAGAAATATCAATACTGGGAGAGAATGAAAAGTCTACTTTAGGAGGAGTGAAAATCACCCCCGCTAGGGCTTCATAAACCTCACCAAAACCGTTGTTTCTTAGATGACATAAATATGTCTCCATAGTGACTATTAATATTTTTTTGTTTGTTTTCTGTTTTCTTTTATCACTTAGGGTTTTTTTAATTGTTGTTGGTTTTTTTTGTTTTTTGAGACAGAGTCTCTCTTTGTAGCCCAGGCTGGAGTGCAGTGGCGCGATCTCGGCTCACTGTAAGCTCCGCCTCCCGGGTTCACGCCATTCTCCTGCCTCAGCCTCCCGAGTAGCTGGGACTACAGGCGCCCGCCACCACGCCCGGCTAATTTTTTGTATTTGTTTTTCAGTAGAGACGGGGTTTCACCATGTTAGCCAGGAGAGTCTCGATCTCCTGACCTCGTGATCCACCGCCTCGGCCTTGCAAAGTGCTGGGATTACAGGCGTGAGCCACCGCGCCTGGACTTTGTTTTTTTTTTTTTTTTTTTTTTTTTGTGACAGGGTTTCGCTCTTGTTGCCTAGGTTTTTTTTGTTTGTTTGTTTTTGTTTTTTATTTTTTTGAGACGGAGTCTCTCTTTGTCGCCCAGGCTGCAGTGCAGTGGCGCAATCTCGGCTCATTGTAACCTTCACCTCCTGAGTTCAAGTGATTCTCATGCCTCAGCCTCCCAAGTAGCTGGGATTACAGGCACCGCCACCTCATGCCCAGCTAATTTTTGTATTTTTAGTAAAGACAGGGTTTCACCATGTTGGCCAGGCTGATCTTGAACTCCTGACCTCAGGTGATCCACCCGCCTTGGCCTCCCAAAATGCTGGGATTACAGGTGTGAGCCTCTGTGCCCTGCCGTTTTTGTTTTAATAATGCGATTGCCCTTGTCTTAGCATGTCTAGATCGTTTTTCCCTTTTAGGCTAAAAGCAAATGGCTTACACACCAGTACATGGGGGGCATAGTTGGGGCTCACCATTGACGAAATGTATTTCTTTAATCCTTATTCACATTAAACTGTGAACACAACACTTAGGAAGTATAGAAAAATGAGCCTCAACAGTCAGGGCTGCTACATATAATTGTGCCATTTGTGGACTGTACAACCCAAACAACTATAAGCAGTCTTCAATGGGGCCTGTAATTCATCTTCCATACCTGCAGAAATAAACTGACTGAAGAAGAGAGGAATGTAAAGAAATCTTATGAAATCCTGTGATGTTTCTTCCCATACATGAGCAAGGTTGATCATTTATTATGTATCTTTAAGTTCTCCACCATTTATTATGAAACAAAGTAAAGTTTTGGGGTTGAGAAAAAGTTCAGTGAAACAAAATTTGAATAAAAATTAAAAGTAAAAGCCACTGTGGGCCGGGTGCGGTGGCTCACGCCTGTAATCCCGGTACTTTGGGAGGCCGAGGCGGGCGGATCACGAGGTCAGGGGATCGAGACTCTCCTGGCTATCGCAGTGAAACCCCATCTCTACTAAACATAAAAAAAAAAAATTAGCCGGGCATGGTGGTGGGCACCTGTTGTCCCAGCTACTCAGGAGACTGAGGCAAGAGAATGGCGCGAACCCAGAAGGCAGACCTTGCAGTGAGCAGAGATCGCGCCACTGCACTCCAGCCTCAGTGACAGAGCGAGACTCCGTCTCAAAAAAAAAAAAAAGGTAAAAGCCATTGTAATTATTTTTCATTAAGAGAAAAATTCATTTGGTTATATTAGAAAAAAGAGGGAGGATTGAAACGCAAGGTTCTTGGCAATCACTACACGAATCACTACTCTGCTCATTCACTGCTCCTTTTCTAACACAGTCCTTTCCTCAATCAGTTCAAAACGCAGAATGTCTGTGGCTGGCAAGTTGAAGTCAGCAGCAAAATTTCTCTGATACGCATTTTCATATACTTGCTGTCAGTAAAGATTCAACTAGTGAAATCCTTCAAGCCCTAAACCTTAAAGATATGAAACACTCTTCACAACTGAAAACACCCTTTTCATAAAAAGATGTCAGACACTAAGAAGAATACAGTACTTGTATAAAACATAATCCACCATGAATAAGCTCTATATTTGAATATATATTATTTTCTACTGGGAAATAATGAAATATGTCATTGTCTTTTGTTCCTGAAATTAAGTATATTGTTCGTAAATAATCAACACTGTTCATTTTGTAAAATATTGTCTTCTTACATCTCATTTTGGTGGAGCATATGGATAAACACCTAAAATGATTACATTTATAAGATTTTCTGTTGAGATCCCAATGAGCTAAAAGGCATTGTAGGCCGGAAGCAGTGGCTCACGCCTGTAATACCAACATTTTGGGAGGTTGAGGAGGGCAGATCACCTGAGGTCCAGAGTTCAAGACCAGCCTGGCCAACATGGCAAAACCCAGTCTTGCCATATTGGTGTGTGCCTGTAGTCCCAGCTACTTGGGAGGCTGAGGTGGGAGATTCACTTGAACCCAGAAGGTGGAGGCTGCAGTGAGCTGAGATTGCACTAATGCACTCCAGCTTGGGCAACAGAGTGAGACTCTGTATCCAAAAAAAGAAAGAAAAAGGAAGGAAGGGAGGGAGGGAGGGAGGGAGGAAGGGAGGAAGGAAGGAAGGAGGGAGGGAGGGGCATTAGCTGTTTTTTTTTTTTGAGATGAGAGTCTCACTCTGCCTACCAGGCTGGAGTGCAGTGGTGTGATCTTGGCTCACTGAAACCTCTACCTCCCGGGTTCAAGTGATTTTCCTGCCTCAGCCTCCCAAGTAGCTGGGGCTATAGGTGCCCACCACCATGTCCAGCAAAGTTTGATATTTTTAATAGAGACGAGGTTTCACCATGTTGGCCAGGCTGGTCTCAAACTCCTGACCTCAGGTGATCCGCCCGCCTCGGCCTCCCAAAGTGCTGGGATTACAGGCATGAGCCACCATGCCAGGCCTTGTAGCCAGAAGTGGTGTGACCTTTTCATTTTATTTAAATGTAATATGGATAATTATCTCCTGGTAATTAGAAAACATCAAACCCATGGGGATTTTAAAAAATGTTCTCAAAAAATTAAAATGGTTGGCTGGGCACAGTGGCTCACGCCTGTAATCCTAGCACTTTGGGAGGCCAAGGCAGGCAGATCACGAGGTCAGGAGATCGAGACCATCCTGGCTAACATGGTGAAACCCCGTCTCTACTAAAAATACAAAAAAATTAGCCAGACGTGGTGGCGGGTGCCTGTAATCCCAGCTACTCAGGAGGCTGAGGCAGGAGAATGGTCTGAAGCCAGGAGGCGAAGCTTGCAGTGAGCCAAGATCGTGGCATTGCACTCCAGCCTGGGCGACAGAGTGAGATTCTGTCTCAAAAAAAAAAAAAAAAAAAATTTAAATGGTTACTTGGGTTGCCATATATCTGTATGTTTTTTCTATGTCTGCTCTCGCAACCCCTTCCCAGCTACATGGACAGAGGTTACAGAGAAGTCAGTGCAGAAGGATGGATTTCCTCTCTGTAAGGTGAGCTTGGGCATGCCTTCAATGGACTCTAAAAACTAAGCATTTTGCAGGGGAAATTTAAAAAAATGGTATGGTGTCTGAAGGCAGCAGTCTGGAGGCCACTGTCAGCCTGGTTCTACGAGAGACTTCACAGTGAGTTAGCAAAGAAAGTTGAAGACAGATTGGGAGGACTATTCCATCAAACTTAAGCATTAGTTAAAAAAGTAACAAACTATGCCTATAAGAATGTAGCTCTAAAAACTTAGTAAGATTATTTCATGTTTTGCTTTACTTAAACTTACTTTCATAGTCTGTTTCAAAGTAATGGGCATATAGCTAGAAGTTACATCTCACATAAGTCATCATTTGGGCCTTTAGTTGGACTAGAGAAACTAAATGTTTCTTTCCTCCTGGAAGCAGGAGAACCCTAAGTGTGGGGAAAGTACGAAGAAAAAAATACTCAGTAGTAAACTTTGAAATCTAAACTTTTGTAAAGTAATAATATTGTTGTAACAGTGTTATGTTTTTGTGTTATGGTCTAATGGAGGTGAAAAAAATAAGGAAAATATATGATAAACTTCTAGGTTTTTAGAAAAGCACTCATACATTAAATTTTCTTATACTTGACTGATAATCTCTGAATATGAAAAGATTTCTTAATTAAAAATGAAAGAGAAAAAAGCATTTGAGGAAAAGGAAACTGGTTAAATAACATATTCTTTTAAATAGCTTTTTACAAAAAAACAAAAGTACCCCCCAAAAAGTAAGATAACAGTACAGAACTATAGGCACAAATATAAAACATTCAGTAGTATTCAATGTGATGTTTTGAAAGTGTTATCAATGGACTACCTGCATCAGAATCACTTGGAGCATCAGGCCGGACATGGTGGCTCATCCCTGCAATCCCAACACTATGAGAGGCTGAGATGGGCAGATCACTTGAGGTCAGGAGTTCGAGACCAGCCTGGCCAACATGGTGAAACCCTGTATCTACTAAAAGTACAAAAATTAGCTGGGCGTGGTGGTGCAGGTTTGTAATCCCAGCTACTCAGGAGGCTGAGGCAAGAGAATGGCTTGAACCCGGGAGGCAGAAGTTGTAGGGAGCCAAGATCACACCACTGTACTCCAGTCAGGGAGACAGAGTGAGACTCTGTCTCAAAAACAAAAACAAACAAACAAACAACAACAACAAAGAATCACTTGGAGGACTTGCTAAAATGCATATACTTGGGCTCTACTCCAAACTTCTAAAATTAAAATGTGGGGTAATTAGGGGTTCCAGAATCTGCATTTTTGGCTAGTACCCTTACATGATTCTTACAAGAACACTAACTTATGAAACAACTGCACCAGACAAAGTTTCTTGTGGATAGATATGATGTGTCCATTTTTGTATCCTCAGTACCTACCCTGGTTTCTGGCCTACAGTAGACGGTCAATAAATGTTTACACGAACAACTTGCATAGGGGAGATGGTCTTTCTCCTCTTAATCATAGTTTAAATCCAAGCATTTACTGAAGTATTCATCTATGTTCTATAGTTACCAGAGGTAAACAAGAACAGAGAAAAAAATGATAAAGGCAAAGAAACGTGGGCTGGCCAGCTGGAAATACATTATAAATGTATTTGATGTACATATTTAATGTGTGATATATGTGTGTAAGCACATTTAATATTCTATAAATGTGTCAGCTAATTAATTAGAGCATGAAGCTTTTCTGCTCAGAGGCATCATTTAAGAAATATCAATGGTTCAATATGGCCACAATATCTCAATTAGAAAAATAATGTAAAATATTTGCATCTTATGGATAAGTAGAATAATTTTCAATAGAAATATTAGCACATTCAAAACTGCAAGGAAAAAAATCCAGGAATGAATGTGACAAAGTAGAGGATTGGAGTGGATTTGGATAGATGTATAAAAGGGCCATTGAAACTATTCAATTAGCAGGTTGTAAGAGCAGCTGGGACTAGACAGAGCTGGTGGTTGGGTTGGCAGTGATGAGAGTGGCAAGTTAGACAAGCATCCAAGTGTTAGAAGAGAGGTCTGACAGACTAAAGGATGGAGATGAGGAATAATTATAAACGGCCTTTAAACTCTGCATGGTGAGGAAAATCCGACTCTGATAAATTTATCTTCCAACCTAGAAAAGCAAATGTTTGCTTGTTTTAGTTTTTTACTCATGACTATTTAAGACTTTTCCTATTTACCTGTTGATCAATTTTAAAGTAAGTTTATTTCCCATATAAGTACTTTATTTAATAGATTCAAATGAACAAAGCATGACTTTGACATCACCAGAATCACATTTTTGGTAATATATAACATGAATTATTAAAAGTAAAGATCAAGTCCTGTCCATCCAATAAGTTTCTAATGAAAGAATCATGTACCCAAAATTTGTTTTTCAAAAAAGTGAAAGAATTGTTTTCCAAACAGCCATCTGTAACTAAGTTGTTTGTGGCTTGGAACTAATTTATTTTAAAAGTAGTGTTATATTAGGAATGTGCATGAGTATCTGCCAGATCAGTTTTCTAGGCTAGCCCATAAAATCATGCCAAGGTCATTCTGAACTCAAAACTCGCCGAAAGCATCAAGTGCAGTGGCTCACATCTATAATCCCAGTACTTTGCAAGGCCAAGGTGAAAGGATTGCTTAAGCCCAGGAATTACAGACCAGCCTGGGAAACATATGGAGACCCTATCTCCACAAATAATTTAAAAACTAACTGGGTATGGTGGCATGCACTCATAATCCCAGCACTTTTGGGGAAGCTGAGGAAAGAGGATCACCAAAGCCTGGGAGATGGAGGCTGCAGTGAGCCATGATCACATCACTGTACTCTGTCCTGGGTGACAGAGTGAGACTTGGTTAAAAAAAAGAAAGGAAGAAATCAGAAACAAACAAACCACAAAGTGCGGAGTCTGTCTGAGCCTCTGAGCCTTGAGTCCTAAAGCCCAGAATCAGTCTGAAGTTTGAGGGATCCCTCAGCCAGTGGATCCTCCTGTAAGTGTGTGTTTGGGATGGGGCACAGTCAAAGTAGTAAATCCAGTGGGCCCTTTTGCTGGGGAAAAACTTTTCAATTATGGAGGAGGATCATATTATAAATTCAAATTAGAATCTGAAAATTTCAGAGCCTCATTTACTGAAAAGTTTCTGCAAGGTAGAAATCAAGGAATATGAGGTTGGATCTTTTCGTGTCTCCAGCATGCACAATACTGGTGAGCAAATAAACTCAGATTTTGTTGATATTTTCAACAGAGCAAGTGTAAGGGAAAAAAAGAAGCTATCCCACAATAGATCATTAGTAACTGCTGAGCAGAAGGCACACCTTCGACACGGCTTACAATAATGTCCAATGACTCAAGAATTCCCTTTTCCAGAAAACAGGAAACCACTAGCGTAAATGTGAGAGACTGGAAGGTGAGGCCAAGCAAGAGTTTTTTCCCCTGATTAAATCAGAACCAATACTATTAGAAAATAAAGCCCTGTTTACATACAAACATAAGCAAATTGTGTCTTTGGAAAATATAGTAGAAATAGAAATTGTGGGGTTTCTACTTTCCCCTCCCATCAAGATACCATTTGTCAGCATTCCACAGTTATATTACATTATTTAAAGTGTGTTTTGCTTCATCCTTCAAGTGCTTGTTTTTGCTACCCCCCACCATCCTGTATTAAATTTCAGTTGCGTGATATTGTTACTTAAAGGAGTTTAAAATTTTGGTCTGTGCAACAACAGTGGTTTGGAATTATCTTTATCATATGACTATCTGAAAGCCATGGTTCCTTTCTCTGAACTGTTAGAATGACTTGCACAGCCCAGCTTTTACAGTCCTGCTGCAATGTATTGGGATCCATTAAGGTAGGCCTAAGCTTAGGAATTTAAAATTCAGGCAAGCTAAATAAAACTGGATCAAAATCAAGATTATTTGGAATCTGGGGATGGTGCTGCATGCCTGTAATCCCATTTGCTCATGAGGCAGAGGCAGGAGGATCAAGCCCAGGAGTTCGAGGTTACAGTGTGCCATGATAGTACTTGTGAATAGCACTACACTGAGCAATATAGTGAGACCCCATCTGTAGTTTTACAAATTATTAGGGAGATTCATATTAGGTCCTTCTGAGTCTTAATTAGCATCATAAATATATTAGGATCAACCGGATTTTAGTTTATATTATTTTTATTAATCTAAATCATTTAAAAATTGCTCCTGACAAGTCAAATTAGGCACTTGGCTCAAATCCCTTCTTTTTTTTTTTTTTTTTTCTGAGACAGAGTCTCTCTCTGTAGCCCAGGCTGGAGTACAGTGGCATGATCTTGGCTCACTGCAACCTCCGTCTCCCGGATTCAAACCATTCTCCTGTCTCAGCCTCCCGAGTAGCTGGGACTACAGGTCCATGCCAACATGCCCGGCTAATTTTTTGTATTTTTAGTAGAGACGGGGTTTCACCATGGGTTTCATCCTTTTAGCCAGGATGGTCTCGATCTCCTGACCTCGTGATCCACCCACCTCAACCTCCCAAAATGCTGGGATTACAGGCGTGAGCCACCACGCCCAGCCTCAAATCCCATTTTTATATTATCTGTCTTCTTTACCCTAAGTTCATTACAAAAGTTTTTACATTCATAGAGTATGCTTGAGATTAATTTTAAATTCATTTTACCAATGCTTGTTAATTAATTACTGTTGAAATGCCATCTCATTATTTACAGATTTACACTTAATATTTTGTCATCAATCATTATCAAGCATCTTTGAAATTACTGACTAGAGAGCTGCCATTCAGTAAGAGCCACACTATCAACATGAACCTTGCCTGACCTCACTTCAGAGCCTTTTTGAGGACAGCTGGACCATATATCCAGCCACTCAACTAGGAAATCCCATTCATGACACATTTGATAGGTGATCATCCAGCCTCAATTGGCAAGAAGGTCACTACTGTTTAGGTTTTCATTTACTGGCTCTTTAGACTGCTCTAACCACTGAGAATTTCCCTCATAGTGTGCTGAAAGCTGCTTCTAAGGAACTGTTCCACCTTGGTTCCCATCTAATGCTCTGGTACAACTCTGAAGAAATCTCAGTGATTCTTTCACTTAAAGTTTTCTGTTCTTTACAGGGAGCTGTTCCATCACCATGAAGTTCCATCTCTTCATGCACGGTCTCTGCAGGTCTTTACTACAGCTCGATGTGACAAACTGGAGAGGGCAGTGAGAACCTCAGCTCGCTGGGTCTAGATACCACTATGACTATGAACTTAGCCTAAGACCACTTTATCAGCTAGCATCTATCTATCTGTCTATCTATCGATCTATCTATCTATCTATCTATCTATCTATCTATCTATCTATCATCAATCATATATATTATCTATCTATCTATCTAGGCAATTTGCCTTGCACAGGGAAGAGGGGCTCATGGAGAAACTGGAGTTGGGAACTGTTACTAGATTTTGTTAACGTTTATTGAGTTCTTCCTATACCTAAAACGTACAGTTGGCAGATGAAATACAGGATACCCAGTTAAATTTGAATTTCAGACAAACAACAAATAATTTTTGGGTGTAAGAATTTCCCTGCCAGGTGCAGTGGCTCATGCCTGTAATCCCAGCACTTTGGGAGGCTGAGGTGGGCAGATCACAAGGTCAAGAGTTCAAGACCAGCCTGGCCAATATGGTGAAACCCTGTCTCTACTAAAAATACAAAAATTAGCTGTGCGTGGTGGCGTGCGCCTGTAGTCCCAGCTACTCGGGAGGCTGAGGCAGGAGAATGGCTTGAGCCGGGGAGGCAGAGGTTGTAGTGAGCCAAGATTGCAACACTGAACTCCAGCCTCGGTGACAGAGCAAGACTCCATCTCGAAACAAAACAAAACAAAAAAATAGAACTTTCTATTTATCTGTTAAATTGTTAGATCTGGACTACTTAACAATATTTTAAGTTATTTTCAAATCTTAATTCTGGCACATATAAATATCATTCTCATAGTTTTATTGGACAAAATATTGATCTAATTTCCAAAGTTCTTTTTGAAAATTTCCATTTCTGTAGAAGAATGGTTTTTAGCATCTTTTAGGGTCAGATATGTTTTTGGAAATTTGATGTAAACAATGGATTCTCTCTCGGTGGTGGGGGAACATACACTATATTAATATATTGTTAAGTATTGTTAATTCTTCCAATTAATTTCTTTAAAATTTAAAAAATAAAGCTAGTTGTTTTTTCTACTGCAAATGTAATTTTAGGAGAAATAAGTGTCCCCATGCCCTCTTGGTGAGAGCGTAATTTTTTTTTAAATGTTTAATTGTGGTTTAAAAAAAAACCCACAATATAAAATTTACCATCTTAGCCATTTTTATGGTATACAGAATGTATAGTTCAGTAGTGTTAAGTATATTCACATTTTGTGTGACCAGTCTTCAGAATTCATCTTGTAAAACTAAAACTCTATACTCATGAAACAACAGCTCTCCATACCCTTTATCCCCCGCCCCTAGCAACCACCATCTACTTTTTGTCTGTATGAATTTGACTACTCTAGGCACTCTATATAAGTGGAATAACATTGTATTTGTCTTTTTGTGACTGGCTTATGTAATGTATCATGTCCTTCAGATTCATCCACTTTGTGGCATATGTCAAAATTTCCTTCCTTTTCAAGGCTGGATAATATTTCATTACATGTATGAACCACATTTTGTTTATCCATTCATTCATTGACAGGCACTTGGGTGGCTTCCACATTTTGGCTACTGTAAATAATGCTGCTAGGAGCATGAGCATTGAGAGTATTAATTGATACAAAATATATCGGAGGAAATTTTACAGTGTCAATAAAATTACTACAGGTTGGTGATCCATGAGACATATAAGAATTATAAAAGAAAAGATGGGCCATGTGCAGTGGCTCATGCCTGTAATCTCAGCACTTTGGGAGGCCGAAGCTGGTGGATCACCTGAGGTCAGGATTTTAAGACCAGCCTGGCCAACGTGGCAAAACCCTATCTCTACTAAAAAAATACAAAAATTCGCGGGGGGTGGTGGCGCATGCATGTAGTCCCAACTACTTGGGAGGCTGAGGCAGGAGAATCACTTGAACCTGGGAGGCAGAGGTTGCAGTGAGCTGAGATCACGCCACTGCACTCCAGTCTGGGTAACAGAGCGAGACTCTGTCTCAGAAAAAAAAAGAAAAGATGATAAAATTATGGATAAGTGAAAGGTTAAACATTTAAGTAAGCATTTTGTATAGAAAACAAATTTAAAACTTGTGATTAGATCAGAATTTAAAGGGATTTAGAGTTAGACTAGAATATTTCTCCATTACACATGGAGAAATGAACTCAAGATTTTCAAGAGAAATGCCTTTTCCAGCTCTGCCATTAAATTGGCACTTTGCAGTGCTATAGTCCTGGCTACACTGAAACTAAAATGGAACAATCTAAGTTGGAACCCCAGTGCATGCCCAGATTTGGTTTTAAATTCTAGTAGCCATCAAAAGTAGCTAATGCCATGTCCTACGATAGGGAGAAAAATAAAGATAGACTTAGAATATCTTAATGTTTTCAGGAAGCAAAGATGTTTTTAAAATGTCAGAGTCATGTTGAAAGGACAAAAGAGCCTGCTTAAAGGCAGGCCTGGTCAACTTGTGTCATTTTGTGTCATTTGAGCATCCAAAAAAAATAACAAAAAAAGGTAGTTATGGCTAATTGAAATGATTTACATATCTGTAAGCCACTCCAAAGAGGAAAAATCTACGTATTTTATATAAAAAGGAAATTATGGACTGGGCACGGTGGTTCACGCCTGTAATCCCAACACTTTGGGAGGTTGAGGTGGGTAGATCAGTTGAGGTCAGGAGTTTGAGACCAGCCTGACCAACATGGTGAAACCCCGTTTCTACTAAAATACAAAAAGTAGCTGGGCATGGTGGCAGGTAATCCCAGCTACTCAGGAGGCTGAGGCAGGAGAATCACTTGAACCCAGGATTTGGAGGTTGCAGTCAGAGTGTGCCACTGCACCCCAACCTGGGCGATACCATGAGACTCCACCAAAAAAAAAAAAAAAAAAAAAGATTTTAAGTAAATAAAAAACAAAAGGAAATTATGATGTTAAATAAGGGTGAATGGAATGGAATATGCTATATTTTTTAAATGCATTTTTAATAGGCAGGTGTGGTGGCTCATGCCTATAATCGCAGCACTTTGGGAGGCTGAGGTGAGAGGATTGCTTGAGCCCAGGAGTTAGAGGTTACAGTGGGCCATGATCATGTGACTGCACACACACCAGCCTGGGAGACAGAGCAAGACCCTGTCTCTAAAAATAGTAGAATGTTGACATTCATAGGTGTTCCATCTATCGTCTATTAAATATATGACAGTTAAATTATAGAAATTATAAGATACATACTTATTGATTCTAAGACAGCTTTTTTTTTCCCCCCAACAGAGTCTTGCTCTGTTATCAGGGCCGGAGTGCAGTGGCACAGTCTCAGCTTACTGCAGCCTTGACTACCCAGGCTCAAGCGATCCTCCCACTTCAGCCTTCTGAGTAGCTGGGACTACAGGCTCATGCCACTACACCCAGCTAATTTTTGTATTTTTTATGTACAAATGAGGTTTTGCCATGTTGCCCAGGCTGGTCTCCAACTCCTGGGCTCAAGCGATCCTCCCACCTTGGCCTCCCAAAGTGTTGGGATTACAGGCGTGAGCCACGGCACCAGGCCAAGACAGCTGTTTTTTGTATTTTAACATCTCTGAAATTGAAGTGGTTCTACAGTAGATGGCCTTTTAATTGCTGTTGGGTGGAGAGCGGCATGTTCACACTTGGTAACAGCTGTCCATTCTCTTCACTTCAATTGAGTAATCTGTTTCATTGTTTGTTATTTTACAGATTGACTTAAACCACTATTTGAAACGTCTAAAAATAAAGGTTTCCTCTGTAACTTTGGTATTGAAACAAAATATTGTATACACAGAAAGGCAACGAAACAGAGCAGTGGAATGTACATTTGCTATTAGTGAAGCAAATCTTCATCTTTAGAAGAATGTCAGCATATTTCCCATATTGTTTTTCCAATGCAACAACTAAGTGCTTTATGGGACCCGAGAAAGAAAAGCTACCTGCAGTAAATGAAACCATGTTATATTTTGTTACTGAGATACATGCAAAAAGATTATTATTACATGTCGAGAAATACAACTGAAGATGGGACAAATGGCCAAATCTCTCATAGAAAGAAATTTCAGAGTAATGAGAGGCTATTTTAACTGATTCCTCAACTATGTAAGATTATCAGTAAGACATTGTGTCATAGTTTAATTAGTTTTTGTTCTTTCCTAGAGGCACATAACATAATGAAGCAGCTGACAATCAATAGCATCTTACATTTAATAAAATATGGAATGCATTTTTCTCTATTTGATTAAGAAAAGAGAAAGTTGTGAAATGGTGAGATAGCCAAATTATAACGAAAAACAGTAAGAACCCTACCAACATTAGGATGGATGAGAGAGGAGAGGTAGAAAGGTGATGGATTAGACAAATGTTCTAAAGAGGGAGGCTGGGCAATAAAATCTCTACCCCTTGTCTTCATGGAGATGAAACCTTTAAGGGGTCTATCACTTCTAGGGCCTAGTAGGGCATATACAGGTTCCAACAGTGCTAGAAGACCAGGTCGATATTTAATGGGGACATGATACTGGTTTATGTAATGCTGACCAAGCAAATAAAAAAGAATGCATTATTTTAGGAAAAGAGACCAGCTTGCTAGAAACTAAAATCTATGTAAAAGTGTGGACTGGACACGAAAGTCCCATTGACATGAGGAAAACCTTACTATAAAAAGGGACGTATCTCACCAAAGAAGATCTACAGATGGCAAATAAGCATATTAAAAGATGTTCAACATTATATGTCATCAGGGAATTGCAAACTAAAACAACAATGAGATACCACTACACACCTATTAGAATGGCCAGAATTCAAGACACTGACAACACCAAGTGCTGACAAGGATGTGGAGCAACAGGAATGTTCATTCATTGCTGGTGGGAATGCAAAATGGTACAACCACTTTGAAACAGTTTGGCAGTTTCTTATAAAATTAAACATACTCTTACCACACAGTCTAGCAGTCATGCTCCTTGGTATTTATCCAAATGAATTGAAATCTATGTCTACAAAAAACCTGCACATGGATGTTTATAGAAACTTTATTCATAATTGCCCAAATTTGGAAGCAATCAAGATGTCCTTCAGTAGATGAATGGATAAATAGTGGGATATCCTACAAGGGAATATTCTTCAGAACTAAAAATAAATGAGTTATCAAGCCATGAAAAGACATGGAGGAAACGAAAATACATATCACTAAGTGAAAGAAGACAAATTGAAAAGGCTACACACTGTGTGATTCCAACTATACAACATTCTGGAAAAGTCAAAACTAGGGAGACACTAAAAAGATCAGTAAGTGTATTAGCGGGAAGGAGGGATGAGTAAGCAGATCACAGAGAATTTTTAGGGCAGTAAAACCACTCTGTACGATTCTATAACAGTGGATATATGTCACCATAAATGTGTTCAAACCCATAGAATGTACAACACCAAGAGTGAACCCTAATGCAAACTATGGACTTTGGGTGATCATGATACGTCAATGTTGGCTCATCTATTGTAACAAATGTACCACTGTGATGTGGGATGTTGACAGTAGGGGAGGCTGGGCATGTTTGAGGATGGGGGGATATAGGAACTCTTTGTACTTTCTGTTTGATTTTGCTGTGATGCTAAAACAGCTCTAAAAATAAAATCTATTTTTGAAAGGGAGGGGGGTCTAGACTAGTCCTTGATACAGGATTGAATCACTTTCTTTTTATCACCCAGGCTGGAGTGCAGTGGCATGATCTCAGCTCACTGCAACCTCTGCCTCCCAGGTCCAAGTGATTCTCTTCTCAGATCTCAGCCTCCTAAGTAGCTGGGATTACAGGCGTCCGCCACCACGGCCAGCTAATTTTTTGTATTTTTAGTAGCGATGGAGTTTCGCCATGTTGGCCAGGCTGGTCTCAAACTCCTGATCTCAAGTGATCTGCCCACCTCGGCCTCCCCAAGTGCTGGGATTACAGGCATAAGCCATTGTGCCTGGCCAGGGCTTGAATCACTTTCAAAGATACAAGCATATCTCAACTAAATTAACAACACGGGCTCTCTAACGTAAATTAGTCTGATTTAGTCTTCTTTTTTCTTATTTTTTTACTTTTGGCTTTAGTAAAATTAATGTAATCCTGGCAAAGTATAGATATTAGTATTATTGCAACTTTAGGAGGGTATAAGAATAAGAATAGACTTTTTATAAAAGAAATTGAATTCATGGTGTTGCTATTTTTAAATTGTAAGTATAAGTTTTATTCTCACTGTTGTTTAAGGCATTTGAAGGATTCTAAATAATCCTTCAAATTAAATTTGTAATTAAATTTTACATTGTTGAAGGAATTTTAATTAATTATGTTTAGAATCAATGTTTAAATGCTCAAGGAAACTGATTTTCTGAGTTTTGTTTATTAGCTATATAAACTTAGAGCATTAATTACATTATGAGTGGAGAGTTCTCCTCTCTGTGCTTTAAAAACCCTGAGACTTCAAGAATCCCCAAAATAGTACAGATCAAAAGCCCTAAAAAGGCATGTACTCCCAGAACAACATAATCAACTTTAAGAAATTTATTTTAAGGCTACAATTAAAATGAGCAAAGGTGTAGCTCTAAGGATATTAATCCTAGTGCTGCTAAGTGTAGCAAAAGTAGAAACAACTTAAACATTCAAAAATGACGCATTTGATATTGACACCTATCCCAAAGTTTACAACTCATTCTCTTGGGGAAGCTGTGAAAAATTAGTTACTGTTCCCTGCAGGTGGGATGGCAAAATGATGCAAGCCCAGTGCAGAGCATTTTAGCAGTGTCTATCAAAATAATAAATGCACTTTGACTCAACAGTCCCACTCCTAGGGATTTATCTTAGCAATACACCTGCACTTGTAGGAAATAACATGTATGAGTTTATTCTTTGCCCCTCTGGTTGTAACAGAAGAAAAATTAGAGACAACCTTGTATAGAAGACACTGGTTAAGTAAACCATGGTTCAGCTTCACAATTGTACATTGTGGCTATAAGAGAGAATGAGGAAGCTCTTTATGTACTGATAATGGAGAAGTTTCAGAAATATGTTGCTTTTTAGAAAAAGTAAGGTGCAGCACAGTGCAAATAGTGTGTTCCCTTTGTATAAGAAAGTAGGGGAGGCCGGGCGCGGTGGCTCAAGCCTGTAATCCCAGCACTTTGGGAGGCCGAGGCGGGTGGATCACGAGGTCAGGAGATCGAGACCATCCTGGCTAACATGGTGAAACCCCGTCTCTACTAAAAATACAAAAAACTAGCCAGGCGTGGTGGCGGGCGCCTGTAGTCCCAGCTACTCGGAGGCTGAGGCAGGAGAATGGCGTGAACCTGGGAGACGGAGCTTGCAGTGAGCCGAGATCGCGCCACTGCACTCCAGCCTGGGTGACACAGCGCGAGACTCCGTCTCAAAAAAAAAAAAAAAAAAAAAAAAAGAAAGTAGGGGAAATAAGAGCATGTATTTGCATTTGCTTTTATTTGCATAAGGAAACATTGGAAGAATACACATGAAACTAATAAAAGGGGTTACTTATATGGAACAGGGGCAGGATGGAAGTATTTACCTTTTTATATTGTTTTGATTTTGAACCCTATGAATGTTTTTCTTATTCAAAAAATTAAATTTAAGTTAGTACTGCTAAATAAATTATTAGGTGTCTACATGATAGAATCCTAGATAGTGATGAAAATGTATGTTGTGTTTAAATATACACAAAAATGTTCAAATATATATTGGGCAAGAAAAGCAGGTTTTAAGAAAGTAATATATACTCCTATAACTTAAGAAATTATATTCATTTATTTAGTATGGTTTACTAAAAGCTGACTCAGTAATGGGTCCTTTTGTAAGTCTATTTGTTGAAGTCCTAATTCCCATACCTCACAATGGGACTGTATTTGAAGATATGATCTTTAAGGAGGTAATTATAATGAGTTACAGTGAGGTCATTAGGTGGGCCCTAATCCAGTATGACTGGAGTCCTTATAAGAAGAGGAAATTTGGACACAGATATGTACAAAGTGAAGACCATATAAAGACAGAGAGAAGACGGTCATCTACAAGCTACAAGCCAAGGAGAGAGATCTCGAAAGAAACTAACCTTGCCTACACCTTGGTTTTGGACTTCTAGCCTCCAGAATTGTGAGAAAATAAATTTTTGTCATTTCAGCCACACAATCCATGGAACTTTGTTATAGCAGCCCTAGCAAACTAATGACAACACTGATACACATTCTTAAAATTTCTAGAAGCTTGTAGGCACAGGCAGTGTATGAGAATGCCTGTTTTGTACCTCCTACTAGCTAATTAGGTAAATCAAAATACAGTGTCATATCTTCATTTATGTTTATTTACATTTTCCTTATGTTAAAAAGTTGTATTACTGTTATGAATTTGAATGTCATTATAATACCATGATCAGTGAAGCAACTGATTATTTTTAGATGAATAGAACTGGACTGGAATGTGGTAACCAAGGTGTGTATTACAGCAGCCCCTCTGAAAGAGAAATAAGGTTATAATGCCACTCACACCTTCACGGTCTCTCTTTTTTGTTTTTTTTTTGTTTTGTTTTTTTCATAAGAGACAAGGGTTTCACTATGTTCCTCAGGCTAGAATGTGGCTATAAGAGAGAATGAACTCCTGGGCTCAAGCAATCCTCCTGAGTAGCTGAGACTACAGGCACATACCACCACACCCAGCCATGATCAGTATCTTCCCTTTAAGAGTAACAGCCCTGGCTGGGGCTGCTCCCCACCAAGACCACATCTAGGCAAGTATTTGGGAAATAAAAGAATTTCAATTTCAGACATAATCAGAAAAATCTCTGATTAGTATATCCAATTAATACATCCAATGGGCTAAGAACCACAGTAAACAAAAACAATGCTCTGTGCAAAAACAAAGTCAAACAAAACAAACAAACAAACACCCAGTCTTAATGTTCACGGACACTTCGGACTCTGACTTTTTTGCATTGTATTGCAACATCCTTATATCTGAATCATCCAGAGACAAAACTAAACCAGGACAATTTACAAGGGAGAATTTGCCGGCTAATTAAATTAGGGCAAGGTTAATTCATTGAGAGAATGCCATGAAATGTTGAGAGGAAATTTAGGAACTGCTAACAGGATCTAGGCTTCTCTGACTTACCAGGAGGGAGAAAGGAAGGTGCATTTGAAACTGAATGTATCCGGGAGGCTGAGAGAGTAACTTCAGCCAGCAGGTATATGCAGCTGGATGTGGCAGAGACAGCAGTCATAAGCAGCCAGCCCAGAAGGCAGTTCTTCAGATACGTCTACATTATCTCCTGTGATCTTTGCAGTGACATCCTTTGGGCAAATGAAAAGCTTACTTCTGGTTGATTTCTCTGCTTCCTGCCCCATGTTACATTCTTAGAAACTAAAAAGCGCTCTGAAGACAGATGCTCAACAATTCAGAGACCTCGAATCCTACAAGATTGTTAGTGCCTGTAACACAGTTTACATTGCTGTAGAGCCTTTCATGCGACAAAAATTTAAACAAGCATTGTTTTATTACTTACTTTTACTGGCTCCCTTTCTATAACCTGTTTGGACTGTAGGAAGCCTTTTGGTTTTCACCACGAATTATATCAAACCGTTTGTCATGGAAAGTTCACTTCCTCTTTCTTTTCTTGTGTAGTTGAACTCACCTAAGATGCATGGCTTACCCTATACTTATTTAATACACAGGAAATATAATAATAAAAGATACTTCATTGAGGTGCACATGAAAGTTTAATTGTTCAATGCTATTTTGCACTGACTACCCTCAGTCATAAATGTATCTAGTGATATCTGAGTTAAATGGATGCTGATGCTCTGTTTGCATTTCCTCTCTTTTCCTTTTTTTTTTTCTTTTTTTTTTTTTTTTGAGATGTAGTCTTGCTCTGTCGCGCAGGTTGGAGTGCAGTGGTGCCATCTCGGCTCACAGCAACCTCCGCCTCCCGGGTTCAAGCAATTCTTCTGCCTCAGCTCCCTGAATAGCTGGGATTATAGGTGCACCCCACCACGCCAGGCTAATTTTTGTATTTTTAGTAGAGATGGGGTTTCACCATGTTGGTCAGACTGGTCTCGAACTCCTGACCTCGTGATCCACCTGCCTCGGCCTCCCAAAGTGCTGGGATTACAGGCGTGAGCCACTGCGCCTGGCCTCTTGTTTTTTTCGAGACAGAGTCTCACTCTGTCGCCCAGGCTGGAGTGCAGTGGCGCAATCTCGGCTCACTGCAACCGCTGCCTCCGGGGTTCATCCAAGTGAGCCATCCGAGTAGCTGGAGTTACAGGCATATGCCACCACGCTCAGCTAATTGTATTTTTTGTAGAGACAGGGTTTCACCATTTTGGCCAGGCTGGTCTCGAACTCCTGACCTCAGGTGATCCACCTACCCTCCAAAGTGCTGGGATTACGGGCATGAGCCACCATGCCCGTCCTCCTCTCATTTTAAACCTTGTCTAACAAGCCTTTCTGGACCTCCAAAGAAATCAATTAGCATCTACATAAGCTCAGCCTGGCCACTCCAGCAGTTGTTTTATCATAGAGAAACATTCCTGGCTCACCCCTCGCGGCCCCCTCCCTCACCTCCCCTCCCCGCCCCGAAGCTTCACTCCCTGTTATGCTGCTTTTTGTCACATTAACCTGACACCCCCAATTTTCTCAACATCTCTTCAGTTGATATCTTTATATCTGGTAATAGGTCCCTGACGTTTGATTTCATTATACTTTTGCCTGAGTAAATAAACGTGTTCCCCCTAAGGAAATAAAAGACATCATTTTAGACTTCCTTTATCAATGTCAGTGTAGTCTAAGGGAAAAGGATTTGGAACCAGTAGATAGAAGACTTCAGTTCCAGCACCAGCTCCTTTTAAAACTGGTTGTGTGACTTTGGAAAAGCAATTTAAGTCCTCTCTACCTCTAGCATGTAATTTCTTAACTGTAAAAAAAAATTATAAACCCATTCTGTCCTCATAATTTTTATTATCAAAGGACATTTATTAAATGCCTGCTTGGTGATGAGAGCTTGCATTTGGGCTAAGGCAGGCAGTCAGAGCCCCTGTTAATCAGGGGTCTTTAGCAGGACATTTGAGCTTCCTATGATTGTACACAGCGTTTTAGTTTTAGTGCTCTGTGCTCATGAAGAAATAAGAGGAAAACAGCAAAAAGCATTTTGGGTTTTTTTGTTTTGTTTTTAAAAAAAAAGCAAAATGTATTTAACATAAAAAAACTTGTCTTTTATCCTAATTTCATATCTGATCTATATCTTTGCTGTAAAAAAAGTCATCTCTTTTATGAAATTATGGCCAGAGTAGACATTTCTTTGTAAAATTGTCCTTCTTACCAAAATGAAAAGTTATAAAGCCTTTTCTAAAAAAATTTTTTTTTAGAAAAAATATTTTTATCTCCAAAAGGTTTTGCTAATGGGTGAATTCCAAGTCTGGCTCCACTAGATGACTACAGGGCTCTATATCAGGCCATATCTTTCTTTTTCTTTTTTTTTTTTCTTTTCTTTTTTCTTTTTTTTTTTTTGAGACAGGGTCTTTTGCCCAGGCTAGAGTACAGCGGCATGACGATCATGGCTCACTGCAGCCTCGACCTCCTGGGCTCAGGTGATCCTCCCAACCTCAGCCTGCTAGGTAGCTGGGACTACAGGCATGCACCACTGTGCCCAGCTAATTTATGTATTTTTTTTTGTGGAGATAGTATTTTACCATATTGTCCAGGTGGATTTTGAATTCCTGAGCTCAAGCAGTCCTCTCACCTCGACCTGCCAAAGTGCCAGGATTACAGTGATGAGTCACCACACCAGGCCTGTATCTTTAAAAATATATATATATATATTTTAGGTTGGGCCTGGCGCCTCATTCCTATAATCCCAACACTTTAGGAGGCTGAGGCAGGAGGGCAATATAATAAAATTACTTTCTACAAAAACATGTAAAAAACATTAGCTGGACATGATGGCATGCACCTGTAGGCCCAGTTAGTTGGGAGGCTGAGGTGGGAGGATCACTTGAGCCCTGGAGTTTGAGGCTTGTAGTTTTTTAGAGACAAGGTCTAGTTCTGTCACCCACGCTAGAATGCACTGGCATGATCATGGCTCACTGCAGCCTCAAAATCCTGGGCTCAAATGACCCTCCCACCTCAGCCTCCCAAGTAGCTGGGACTACAGGCACATGCCACCATGCCCAGTAATTAAAAAAAAAATTTTTTTTAGAGAGGGTCTTGTTTTGTTGCCCAGGCTGGTCTCAAACTCCAGCCATATCTTTCTTGAGGAGTTTGGAGCCCACCTATAGCAGCCATCATCTTCTTTCAGACTCTGGTGAATAGTTTTAGAAAATTTTTAACGAAAAAAAAATTAGCCAGGCATGGTGGCACATGCCTATAGTTTCAGCTACTCAGGAAGCTGAGGAAGGAAGATTGCTTGAGCCCAGGAGCTCAAGGCTGCAGTGAGCTTTATCAAGCCAGTGCACTCCAGCCTGGGCAACAGAGTGAGACCCTGTCTCAAGAAAAAAGACAGAAGAAAATTCTGAGCTGGTGGTCTCTGGGCAAGGTGGGACCTAGTGTCTTCTCTGCCTCTTAGTATCCATGTGGCTTGGGTAAGTCACATAACCCTTCTACACCTCAGCTTCTTAATCTGTACAATGGGGTCTAGATAAGGTCATGAATTGTCTACCTTTATCCTAATGGGACTTCAGAGAATAACATGTGCACATGCATGGCTCTCTGTGCCCCAGTCCCCAGGCACTAGTTGTATACAACTTCACCCATTCATACTCCCTTGATAAAGCACACCTGAATGCCAGGTGCATTAAATTGATACAATTTTAACAGTGGTTCTCAAACTGGAGTGGGCATCAGAATTGCCTTGAGGGCTTGTTAATCATTGGTTGCCAGGCCCCACCCTACAATTTCTGATTCAGTTAAGTCTTCAGTGAGGCTGAAAATTTTGCATTTCTATTAAGTTCCCAGGTTTCCCAGGTGATGCGAAGTTGCTGGTCTTGGAAGAACCATACTTTGAGGACCACTGTATGATAAGAACTTAGAATCCCCCGGAATTTAGTAACTAATCAACAGTCATAAACTGCACTTTTATTATTTCTAACAAATTACTTTCTACACTTTGTTTCAACTCCTGAATTAGTAACCCCTCAAGGTCTTCCAGCTGAAGAATTCTGTGATGTTTAAGTGAGTCAAGACAATGGGTCTTGATTCAGCAATTGAAGCCTGACTCCGTCTGCAATGAGGTTCTCTTTCAACTTTTTTTTTTTTTTTTTTTGAGACAGGGCTTTGCTCTGTCTCCCAGGCTGGTGTGCAGTTATATGATCATGGCCCATTGTAACCTCTAACTCCTGGGTTCAAGCAATTCTCCCACCTTAGTCTCCCGAGTAGCTGGGACTACAGGTTGGCAACACCATGCCTGGCTAATTTTTGTATTTTTTGTAGAGGCGGCCACTTGCTGTGTTGCCCAGGCTAGTCTCAAACGCCTGGGCTCAAGTGATCTGCCCACCTCAGCCTCCCAAAATGCTGGGATTACAGGCGTGAGCCACTGCACCCACTCTCTCTCTCAACTCTTTCAGTATCCCCTCCACCTCACCTTCCACTCCACCTACATAAAGATGCTAACATTCATTTTCATAGGAAACGAGGATGGCTTATTGTGTTTAGTTTCCAACACAAATACAGAACACAGTGCTCTTCTCCAAATCTTGTCAGTTGTGATGAGAATTTTCTCTTTTCCTCAGGGATCTGAGGGAATCAAGTCTACATTCAGGCTCTGCTGTGACTGGAGGAAGGTCACACCAGGCAGAGCAAATCTGCTCTAAGAATGTCTAAGACAGGCACGGTGATGTATTGCTCTTACTCCGATAGAGCCTACAGGTCATTTTAAGTTGAAATCCAAAAGGAACCAAAGGAAATTTAAATTATATATATAGGCTTCCCTAATAGTGATATATTTTCCGTGAAAACATTTCAATCAATTGTTTTTCAGAGGTTGGTTGTCCAAAAGAAGAAATATTTCTCTGGGGGCTTTGGAAGTCTCTTGACTTTATAGTCTGTCACAGGCTAAGAAAGGCACTTTAGTAGCATGTGCAGTGAGCAGCTGTCCACTCCTTGGAAGTCCGGTTCATCTTAGAAGGAGGCCCCAGTGGGTACATGCACACACTGGAACACTTTATTCCCTTTAACAATATGCTCACCAACACCCCCTTTTAGTGGGAATTGATTACAAGAATAATCAACTCATGGTTACTCATTTTTAATAAAATTAGCTAACACATATCAAGATTCTCTTTGTGCCAGGCCTTGTTCTAAGGACTTTCCTGGCATTGATTCATTTAATCCTTGTAACAATTCCATAAGTTCTGTTATTATCTCCATTTTACAGACAGCAAACTGAGGCACCAGGAATTAGTTAACTTGCCCAAGGTCATACCTGTTAGTAAGAGGTAGAGATATTATTCAAACTAATTCTGGCTCCAGAGTTGCACACTAACCACTATGCTGCTTTAAAAAACAAAACAAAACCAGAGAACAACAACTTCCTAGATTAACGAACTCCAGAATTCCAAGGTCTTATTTGACTTGTCTGTTTGACAAGTAGAAACTGTTATGGGTTGAATTGTGTCCCTCCTCACCCCCTAAAACACATGTTGAAGTCCTAACCCCTAGTACCTCAGAATAGGACCTTATTTAGAAGTAGGGTCATTACAGATGTAATTAGTTAAGATGAGCTCATACTGGAGTATATGGGCCCCCAATACAATATAACTGATGTTCTTAAAAGACAGCCATGTAAAGACAAAGATACACAGGGAAAACGTCATGTGACAGCAAAGACAGAGATTGGAGTTATGCAGTTGCAAGACAAGGAATGCCAAAGACGGCCAGCAAACCACCAGAAGCTGGAACAGCCAAGGAAGAATTTTCTTATAGGATTCAGAGGGAATGCGGCCCTGCCTTGATTTCAGACTACTAACCCACAGAAGTATAAGGCAACACATTTCTGTTATTTTAAGCCACTCAGTGTGTAGTATGTTTTTATGGCAGCCCTAGGAAACTGATACCGAACTGATGCATTTATCCTCCCTACTTTTTCACTGTTACCTCCTACCTTCCAACAACAGTGCTACAGAACAGGAGTCCCACTTGTTAGGGAAAGAAACAAAAACCTGAGTTGTTCATTCATTCAGAGCCTGGCATAATTCCTGCCACATTATAGATACTTAATAAGTGTTTGTTGATTGAATGAATTCTTCCAACATTTATGAAGGGATTGCTTTTTGCCATGATTATATAAACATGGGACAAACCAACTTACAAATCAAGAGTAGACAGTAGATACCATTCTCCCTCTCAAATCCACAGATAACTTGGTAAGTATTATTACTGAAGTTTCTTCCAGCATCCCTAACATAAGGAAAAATGACCATTTTAAGAACTGGTTTCTGGACCCTCCTGTTCCATTGATCTCTTTGTCAGTTTTGGAGTCGTATTTCACCTCTTTTCCATTTCCTTGCCCCCCGTCTGGTGGAGGCCCTAATGAATGGAGAAGGGTATGAAAAGCAGACAGCAGGAGGGAGGAGCACACTCCTAAAGCTGATCATGAGGGCTTGGATAATTGAGAGGACACCACTGTCAGATGGCAGAGAAAGTACTCTGAACATGCTTCAGACATTAACATCTAATGAAAGCCTATAAAGGTACTTTGAAACATGTTAGCTCAAAGTCAAAGAGTGAAATGATTATTCTGAACACAAATTCAATAAACATGTTGAGTGAAAAGAGAGAACAAAGAAGAGTACATGTAATATGGTTTTATTTTTATAGAGCAATAACAAAAATTCCTGCATATATATGTGTGAGTAAAATTGTGTACATCTATAAATATTTAAAGTTGTATGAACATGGAGAAAGTTGGGGAAGAATACCGTATTAGTTTCCTATGGCTGCTATAACAAATTACTACACACTTGGTGTATTGAAATACCAAGTTTAATACACCACGTTTGTATCGGTACAAACCTGGTGTATTAAAACAATAGAGTAAGGCCAGGCACGGTGGTTCACACCTGTAATCCCAGCACTTTGGGAGGCAGAGGCAGGCAGATCACAATGTCAGGAGATCAAGACCATCCTGGCCAACATAGTGAAACCCTGTCTCTACTAAAAATACAAAAAAATTAGCCGGGTGTGGTGGCACATGCCTGTAGTTCCAGCTACTTGGGAGGCTGAGGCAGGAGGATCATTTAAACCCGGGAGGCAGAGGTTGCAGTGAGTTGAGATTGTGCCACTGCACTCCATCCTGGTGACAGAGTGAGACTCCATCTCAAAACAAACAAACAACAACAACAACAAAAACAAAAACAGAGTAGTCAAATTCATAGAGATGGAAAGTAGAATGGTGATTGCCCATGGGCTAAAGACAGAGGGGAATGGAATGTCGTTTAATGGGTATAAAGTTTCAGTTTTGCCAGATGAAAAGAGTTCTGGAAGAGACTGGTAGTACAACAATGAAAATGTACTTAACACTACTGTACTATACACTTAAAAAGGTGGTGTCTTAGTTCATTTATGCTGCTATAACAAAATACCTGAGACTGGGTAATTTATAAACAATGGAAATGTATTTCTTGCAGTTCTCGGGGCTGGGAAGTCCAAGACCAAGGTGTCAGCAGGTTTCATGTCTGGTGAGGGCTGCTCTCTGCTTCCAAGATGGCACCTTGTTGCTGCATCCTCTGGAGGGGACTAACCCTCATGTTAGTGTCCTCATGTGGAGAGGCAGAAGGGCAAAAAAGGGGCAAATACTGTGTGAAGTTCTTTTGTAAGAGCCTTAATCCCATTCATGACAGAGGAGTCCTCGTTACCTAATCATCTCCTAAAGGCCCTACCTCTTAATACCCTTGCATTAAAAATTAAGTTTCAACATAAATTTTAGAGGGAATTCAAACATTCAAATCATAACACATGGTAAATTTTATATTTTGTGTATTTTACCAAAAAAAAAACACAGTTTTTCAAAGCTTTACCTTTGAGGTAGGTACTGTTTTCTAGCCCCATTTTGAAGATAAATAAGGTGCAAGAATATGCCCAAGATCACAATGATAGATTCAAATCCAGGAAGATTGGACTCTAAAGGCCTTCCTCCTAATCATACCGAAAGAAAAATAAACAGTCTCCAATTTTAAAACAAAACAATAAAAAAAACCCATAAAATTATTTTCTTTCAGTTCTGGAGACCAGAAGTTTGAAATCAGCTTCACTAGGCCAAAAGCAAGGTGTTGGCAGGGCTGCACTCCCTCTGTAGTCTCCAGGAGAGTTCATTCCTTGCCTCTTTCAAATTATGGAGGCTGCTGGCATTCTTTGGCCTGTGGCTGCATTGCTCCAATCTCTGCCTCCATGGTCACACTGCCTTCTCTTCTGTGTGAATCAAGTCTCCCTCTGTCTCTCTCTGTCTTAGTTCAGGCTGCTATAACAAAATACCATAGGCTGGGTGGCTTATAAGCAATAGAAATGTATTTCTCATACTTCTGGAGGCTGGGAGTCCAGCATTAGGGTGATAGCATGGTCACATTCTGGTGAGGGCCCTCTTTTGGGTTGCAGATTGCCAACGTCTTGTTGTATTTTCACATGGCAGAAAGAGTCAAGAGAGCTTTCTGGGGTCCCTCCCCACCTCCTTTTTTTTCTTTTTTTTTTTTTTTTTTTTTTTGAGACAGGGTCTTGTTTTATCGCCCAGGCTGGAGTACAGTGGTGCCATCTTGGCTTCCGGCAACCTCCATCTCCTGGGTTCAAGCAATTCTCGTGCCTCAGCCTCCTGAGTAGCTGGAATTACAAGCATGTGCCACCACACCTGGTTAATTTCTATATTTTTGTAGAAATACGGTTTTGCCGTGTTGACCAGGCTGGTCTCAAACTCCTGACCTCAAGTGATCTGCCCACCTTGCCTTCCCTAAGTGCTGGGATTATGGGTGTGAGCCACCACACCCGGCCTCTGGGGTCTTTTTTTAAGGGCACTAATTTAATTCATGAGTGCTGTAACCTCATGACCTAATTACTTCCCAAAGTCTCTACCTCCCAACATTATCACTTTGGGAGCTAGGATTTCAACATAGGAATTTGGGGAGGACACAAACATTCTGTCCATTGTACTCTTTTTGAAAGACTCTGATTGCATTTAGGGCATACCTGGACAACTCAGAATAATATTTCCATGTCAACATCCTTAATTTAGTTAAATCTGCAAAGACCCTTTTTCCATTTAAGATAACATTTCCAGCCAGGCGCGGTAGCTCAGGCCTGTAATCCCAGCACTTTGGGAGGCCGAGGCGGGCGGATCACGAGGTCAGGAGATGGAGACCATCCTGGCGAACACGGTGAAACCTTGTCTCTACTAAAAATACAAAAAAAACTAGCCGGGCGTGGTGGCGGGCGCCTGTAGTCCCAGCTTCTCGGGAGGCTGAGGCAGGAGAATGGCGTAAACCCGGCAGGCGGAGCTTGCAGTGAGCCGAGATCGCGCCACTGCACTCCAGCCCGGGCGACAGGGCGAGACTCCGTCTCAAAAAAATACAAGGTAACATTTCCATATAAGATAACATTTACAGGTTCTGGGAATTAGGACCTGCTATCTTTTGGGGACCATTCTTCAGCCTCCAAAAGATATGTACTACATCATCAATATGAAGAGAGTAGCATGGCAGTCAGCCTTCAAGATGAGCCCTGGTGATTTGCCTCTTGATATTCATGCCTTTTTGTAGTCAGCTCCCACAATGAATGAGAGCTGTCTGTGTGACCAACGTAACACGGCAGAAGTGACAGTGTATGATTTCCAGACAAAGTCATAAAGGATGTTATGGTTTCTGCCTTGCTGTCTTTGGTAGCTTGCTCTGAGGGTAAGCCATCATGTGGGGACACTCAGACAGCCTCATGGAGAGACTCACATGGGGAGGACTATCACCTCCCACCAACAACCAGCACCAACTTGTCAATTATGTCAGTGTGGCACCTTGGAAGTAGATCCTTGATCCTCAAGCAAGCCTTTAGATGACTGCAGACTTAGAACGGCTCAACTAGCCAGCCAAGCTTCCCCTCACCCATACAACTATGAAGATAGTGTTTTGTTTGGTTTTGAGTCATTAAGTTGGGAAGGTGATTTGTAATATAGGTAGCGATGTGGGAGAAGGAGAAACCAAGCCTCCTTCATTGCCCCCTCATCTCCCAAAAACCCTATCCTAAACAAACAAAATCTCCTCATCCTACTCACGCATTTAAATAAAATTATATATTTTTAAAATGTTCACAGAGAGGCCAGGCTCATGTCTGTAATCCCAGCACTTTCGGAAGCCAAGGTGGGAGGATCGCTTGAGCCCAGGAGTTTGAGATCAGCTTGGGCAAGATGGTGAGTGCCCGACTCTACAAAAAATTTAAGAAACAAATTTCCACAGAGAAACATTGGGGCTTATATGTTAATAATTTCTAGGAATAAGTAATGGACTTGAGTGCCATACAGCATTCCGCATTTCTGGGATCAGAGAGCACATTTCTGGTTTTGTCATACTTACCCTTTATTTTCTTTTACCAGGAAGTGTAATGAATATCTGTTATCATTATTTAGACAGTGTCCATTTGCTTTCCTTCTGGTAACAGTGTCCCACTTTTCCTCTGGGGAACTACCCTGAAAGGACAGCATAAGGAACAAAAAAATGAAAAAGAACTAGATTTGAGGTCAGAGCTAGATGCTTGGCATATGACTTCAATAATCCTTTATGAATCAAACATTTAAAGGAGTGCCTATTGTGGCGCCGCCTTGCGCCTCACCTAAACTTCATGAACGCCTTGGAGGGAAGAAGATGATGCATTGCTTTATAAGCTTTTTTTAAAAATCCAAAGCTTTCCATTGCCTAAAAATTAAACATAGATTAATTTAAAGCATTCTACAATATGGTCCAATCTATTTTTCTAGTCTTCCCTTCCTCTTTGTGGCTGACGCGTATTACTCAACGCGGGCTGCCTTAAAGAGATACCTCAGACTGAGTAACTTAAATAACAGACATTTATTTTCTCACAGTTCTAGGGGCTGGAAACCAAGATCAAAGTGCCAGTAAGGTTGGTTTTTGTTAGGATCTTTCCTCCTGATTTGGAGACAGCCTCCTTCTCACTGTGTCCTCACATGGCCTTTCCTTTGTACACATGCGAAAAAACATTTTTGGGGTCTCTGTCTCTTTTTATATGAGCACTAGTCCTGTCAGGTTAGGGCCGTACCCTTATTGGGCCTTATTTAACCATTATTACCTCCTTAAAGTCACCATATCCAAATACAGTCACATGGGGGTTAAGGCGTCAGCATATGAATTTTTTGGAGGACACATTTACAGCTCACCAAATACCCATGCGTTCCTCAACATTTCCCAGGCCTCTTATAGTCAGTCAGGATTATGTGACTGGTTCTGGCCAATTAGCTGCTGACAAAAAATACATATGTCCCTTTTGAGTGAAGCTTTTAAATACTGATGCATGATCCTTCAGTTCTCCCTTCTTTTCTCAAGGCAAACTAAAAGTCAGCTATAAAATGCTGTAGACTCCCTTAGCCTGGGTCCGTGAATGGCTATGTGGGAACACAGCCCCAGTCCACTTGCACTGGGCATGCATCACAAATTAAAAAGAAACCTTTGTGGTGTTAAGTCTTTGGGATTTCAGGGTAAATTTGTAATTAAGCAAAACCTGCCATTTCCTAATTCTTTTTTCTTTCTTTCTTTATTTTTGAGACAGGTTCTTGCCCTGTTGCCTAGGCTGGAGTGCAGTGGCACGATCACAGCTCTCTGCAGCCTTAACATCTCCAGGCTCAAGCCATCCTCCTATCTCAGCCTGCCCAGTAGCTGGGACCAAAGGCGTACATCACCATGCCTGTCTAATTTTTTTTGTATTTTGTAGAGATAGGGTTTTGCCATGTTGCTCAGGCTAGTCTTGAACTCCTGGGCTCAAGTGATCCACTGGCCTCTGCCTCCCAAAGTGCTCTTTTTAATTTTTATGGCTACATAATAGTTTACATATTTATGGGGGACATGTGAAATTTTGATACAACCATATAATGTGTAATGATCAAATGAAGATAAGTGGATATCCATCACCTCAAGCATTTATCATTTCTTTGTGTTAGAAACATTCCAATTCTACTCTTCTAGTTATTTTGAGATATACAATAGAAATTATTAACTATAGTCTATTTATTTATTTATTTTTGAGATGGAGTCTCGCTCTGTCACCCAGGCTGGAGTACAGTGGTGCAATCTTGGCTCACTGCAACTTCTGCTTCCCAGGTTCAAGTGATTCTCTTGCCTCAGCCTCCTGAGTAGCTGGGATCACAGGCATGCACCACCATGCCCGGCTAATTTTTGTATTTTTAGTAGAGACAAGGTTTTACCATGTTGGCCAGGCTCGTTTCGAACTCCTGACCTCAAATGATCCGCCTGCCTCGGCCTCCCAAAGTGCTGAAATTACAGGCATGAGCCACTGTGCCCGGCCTAAGATATCTCTTTGATATTCTGATTTCCTTTCTTTTGGATATATACCCAGAAGTGGGATTGCTGGATCATATGGTAGTTCTATTTTTAGTTTTTAGAGGAACCTCCATACTGTTTGCCATAGTGATTGTACTAATTTACATTTCCACCAACAGTGTACAAGGATTCCTCTTTCTCTTCATCCTCACCAGCATCCATTATTTTTTGTCTTTTTGCTAAAAGCCATTTTAATTGGAGTGAGATGATATCTCATTGTAGTTTTAATTTGCATTTATCTGATGATTAGTGATGTTGATCGTTTTTCTTTCACATACCTGTTGGCCATTTTATGTCTTCTTTTGATAAATGTCTATTCAGATATTTTGCACATTTTGTTTTTTTGGAAGGACTCTCACTCTGTTGCCCAGACTGGAGTGTAGTGGCATGATCTCAGCTCGCTGCAACCTCCACCTCCCGAGTTCAAGCGATTCTCCTGCCTCAGCCTCCTGAGTAGCTGGGATTATAGGCACCCACCACCACACCCAGCTAATTTTTGTATTTTTAGTAGAGACAGGGTTTTGCCATGTTGGCCAGGATGGTCTCGAACTTCTGCCCTCAGGTGATCCACTTGCCTTAGCCTCCCAAAGTGCTGGGATTATAGGCCTGAGCCACCACTCCTGGCAGTGCACATTTTTAAATCAATTTTTTTTTTTTTTTTTTTTTTGCTATTGAGTTGTTTGAGCTCCTTATATATTCTGGTTATTCATCACTTGTTAGATGGGTAGTTATATCTTTTCCCATTCTGTGTCGTCTCTTCACTTTGTTGACTTTTTTTCTTTGCTGTCCAAAAGCTTTTTAGTTTGATGTGATCCTATCTGTCTATTTTTGCCCAGACCAATGCTATGGAGCATTTCCTCATTTTTTTCTAGTAGTTTTATAGTTGGAGGTCTTAGATTTAAGTCTTTACTCCATTTTGTTTTGATTTTTGTATATGTGAGAGATAGGGGCTTGGTTTCATTCTTCCACATATGGCTATCTAGTTTTTCTAGCACCATTTTTTGAACAGACTGTCTTTTCCTCAATATATGATCTTGGCACTGATGTAAAAAATCAATTGGCTATACATGTGTAGACTTATTTCTGGGTTCTGTATTCTGTTCCATTGGTTGATGTTTTTATGTCAGCCCTGTGCTGTTTGGGTTACTATAGCTTTGTAGTATAATTTAAGTCAGGTAATGTGATGCCTAACATTTTGTTCTTTTTGCTCAGGATTGCTTTGATTATTCTGGGTCTTTAAATTTTAGAATTTGTTTTTTTCCCCAAGAAAAATGCCACTGGAGGCCGGGCGCGGTGGCTCAAGCCTGTAATCCCAGCACTTTGGGAGGCCGAGACGGGCGGATCACTAGGTCAGGAGATCGAGACCATCCTGGCTAATACGGTGAAACCCCGTCTCTACTAAAAAATACAAAAAACTAGCCGGGCGAAGTGGCGGGTGCCTGTAGTCCCAGCTACTCGGGAGGCTGAGGCAGGAGAATGGCGTGAACCCGGGAGGAGGAGCTTGCAGTGAGCTGAGATCTGGCCACTGCACTCCAGCCTGGGTGACAGAGCAAGACTCCGTCTCAAAAAAAAAAAAAAAAAAAAAAAAAAAGAAAAATGCCACTGGTATTTTGATAGGGATTGCATTGAAACTTTAGATTGCTTTGTATGGTCCTAATTCTTAAACCTTATCCTTCTATTATAGTAAACTACTAAATAAATGGACAGATATTCCATGTTGATGGATCTAAAGTCTTAATAGCATTAAGATGGCAATATTCCCCAACTTGATCTACAGATTCAACAAAATCCCTATAAAAATCCCAGCTACTTTTTAAATTTTTGCAAAATTTGACAAACTCATCCTAAAATTTATATGGAAATGCAAGAGACCCAGAAGATCCGGAAAAATCTTAAAGAACAAAACTGTGGAAAAGTCACATTTCTCAATTTCAAAACTCACTACAAAGCTATGGCAATCAAGACAGTGATACTGGCTTAGTGATAGACATATGTGTATATCGATGAAATATAATTGATAATTCAGAAATAAATCCTCACATTTACAGTTAATTGATTTTTCAACAAGGGTTTCATGACAATTTAATGAGGAAAGAATAGTCTTTTTTAAAAGTTTCTGGAACAATTGGATATTTGTATACAAAGGAATGAATTTATTATAGACCCCTACCTCACATCATATATAAAAATTAACTCAAAATGAATCAAATATCTAAAGGCAGGCACTAAATATGACCCTAAAAGCACAGGTAATGAGAAAAAATACATTGGATATCATCACAATTAAAAACTTTTCTGCTTCAAAGGACATCAGTGAGAAAGTGAGAAGCAACCCACAAATTGGGAGAAAATACTTGCAAATCATATGTCTAATAAGGGTCTTATATGCAGAATATATAATAACTCTTACAATTCAACAGTGTAAAGAAAACCCAATTTAAAAACAGGCAAAGGATCTGCACAAACATTTCCCCAAATAAGATATACAAATGGCCAATAAGCATATTAAAGATGCCTAACATCATTAGTCATTAGGGACTCAAAACCACAATGAGACAGCCACCCACCAGGATGACTATAAGGGGAAAATAAAGGAAAAAGGCAAGTGTCAGCAAGGATATGGAGAAGTTGGAACCTTTGTACACTGCTGGTAGGAAGGTACAATGGCATGACTGCTTTGGAAAACAGTCTTGCAATTCCTTAAAAACTTAAACACAGAGTTACTGCGACCCAGATTTTCCACTCTATACATACAAGAGAACTGAAAATGTATGTCCACAAAAAAAACCCCTAATGTTTATACATTATTATTTACAAATGAATGTTCATACATTATTACTTATAATAGCAAAAAAGTGAAAACAATCCAAATGTCCATCAATTGTTGAGTGCATACACACATCATTTTCAGTTCCTTAATGTGTCCTTATTTTCTGAAACAATCTTTCCCTGACCTAAACTGAGAATCAGCCATTTTTCCAATGAGCCCTGATTTCTTTCATCGTTGCTGAATGGAATTTAGAAACCAACGTCTAGGTGTGCTTATTCTTACGGGCTGTAATTGCTTCTAAGAACTCTCAGTAGACAGAGCTGGATTTTCTGGTATTAGGTTTGTTTATTTTAAGCATCCTAAATTACAAATTGATATAATACTCTCTCACCACCCCCCTAATATTCTCCTGTGAGTATTAACGGATTTTCCTTGGTGAGTCCCGTGTACTAGAACCCCAAGGAAACAAATTGCATGTTAATCTGTGGAAAATGGTGAAACATGTAGTGAGAATGAGAAATAAGGCTTTATTGTAAACCACTGACATTCAGCGGCCTTTGTTATAACCACATAATCTAACCTATTCTGACTGTTACAGCATAAAGCACTGGGGTAGGTACAAACAGACATTTTAATATAAATAGCAAGTAGTATTAGGAAATTAAAATCTTGTTTGCCTTCACAGAAATCAGTAAAGCATCAAAAGAGCAGAAGATCTATTGAAAATTTCAAACTGGCCAAATTTCCTAAAAGGCATCTGGTACTCAATCCTGACATAATAAGGGCCAGTCTCCACAAAACAGAGGCTGAAAACCCCATGAGAAACAGGGTAAGGAGGGCCATGTTTTCCATATAAAAATCACTTCATGAGAATATGAGGACTCCATGTCACTGTACAGATTTATGAAGAAAACAGAATTCTTAATAGAGCCTTGGGCATCTGCTCCTATCATGGAGGGAAAGCACTTCCAGAAGCAAGTAGACAACATTTGCCTAGAACCTGCTATTATTACACTCTGTGCATATGGTAGCTAAAAACTCATTAGTTTTATAATTCTGGCTGAAGTTGGCAAGCCACCTCCAGAAATATTTCATACAAGCAAAGTGACAGATGGCAATTTCCTTTGTTATAATAGGATGGTTAGGGTAGTGGTCATGCATACAAAAATCATCCAGCTAGAATGAAACTACTCTTATGTAAAATAATCAATTTATTTGCAGCTTCTGATAAGTTAATCTTCATGTAGTTGGCCTCATTTTTGACATCCTAGAATACATTCTCAGACAGATTTACATAATTTTTTAAAATGGAATTAGAAAATAAATTTCAGTGGCCACCATGAGGTAGATACAAAATCATTTTGTAGCAGCAAAACAATCAGAGAATAGTCATTTCGTTTTAACGTTTCTCCTACAGCTGCAGTTCCTTCTGCAGGGACTGTTTGTTTGTTTGACGCCTCTCTGGCATACCATCCCCACCCTCTTTCTATTGGTAAAAGTGTCCCAATCAAGCTTTGAGACTCCTACCACCCCTCCACGTAGTTGAGGTGGAGCTCACCCTCACCCCAGCCCCAAGTTCTAATGATAAATACATGACCCAGCCCTGGCTAATTAGAATAGCATATCTCCTGACCTCATGATTGGTTCAGAGGTGGGCGTGTGACTCAGCTTGGGCCAATGAGAAACTTCTTCCAGTTTTTTGCTGAAACTAATAGGAAAGAGATGATCTCTTTTCAGTGAATAGAATGACAGCCTGGAGTTGCTTCTGGAATATTTGTCACAACTGCAAGAGAGCTTGTCTAACAATGCATCCATGCAGGGGAAAGCAGGACCAAAAGCTTTCTAGCTTTGACTTTTGTGTACTTGAATCCAAATAATCTGGAAGTCACCATACCCCTGGGCTTTTTCATTTACATGAGTTAGTAAATCTCCTTTTTTTTTTTTTTTTGGTTTAAGCCAGTTGGATTTCTTTCACTTGCAACTGTAAAAGTTGTGACTAATTCACTCCCCATTTTAGAACAGTCAAACAGCCAGAAAAATATTACAGCCCTCCCTGGTCTTACCTCTACAACTTAGTCAGTAAACCAGAAACACAACACAAATAAAATTTCTTTCCAGTACAGTACATTTTCCCAAAGAATCTGAAAGCACTTAAAAATTTCAGAGAACAATACCCTGGACTATATTAGACACTGGAAGAACACTGCTAACTCTTGTTGGTATAGTTAAAAATAGCATTGAAGGCCAGGCGCGGTGGCTCACGCCTGTAATCCCAGCACTTTGGGAAGCTGAGGCGGGTGGATCACTTGAGGTCAGGAGTTCAAGACCAACCTGGCCAACCTGGAGAAACCCCATCCTACTAAAAATAAAAAAATTAGCTGGTGTGGTGGCACACGCCTGTTATCCCACCTACTTGGGAGGCTGAGACAAGAGAATCACTTGAACCCAGGAGGCGGAGGTTGCAGTGAGCTGAGATTGTGCCACTGCACTCCAGCCTGGGTGACAGAGCAAGACTCCATCTCAACCAATCAATCAATCAATCAATCAATAAAAGAACATTGACCTTTTCCTGAGCATAGGCTATAAGTCAGGGACAAGGCATTTTGTAGATGTTACCATATTTAATATTCACAACCTGTTAGGCATGCCTGTAATCCCAGCTACTCTGGAGTCTGAGGTGGGAGGATCACCTAAGGCTAGGAATTAGAGACCAGCCTGAGCAACACTGAAAGACCTCATCTCTAAAATAATGTTTTAAATTAGCTAAGCATGGTGCACACCTATAGCCCCAGTTACTTGGGAGGCTGAGGTGGGAGGATTGCTTGAGCCCAGGAGTTCAAGGCTGCAGTGAGCTATGATTGTGCCACTGCACTCCAGCTTAGATGACAGAGTAAGACCTTGTCTCTAAAAAAAACCCCAAAATAAATAATATTTAGAAGTCTTTTATTAAGTAGGTATTATTATGGTCACTTTACAGATGGGAGAGTTGAGGTTCAGATTGATTAATTTTCCCAAGTGATTCAGTTCAGCTGACAACATTTTAACTCATGTCTTTCTGGAGTTTTCTGTGTTGTTCTGAGCAACAGTGACTGTCTCTTTTTTAGCCTATATTATTAGATAATGGTTGTTTGAATCTGTGAAGGTAGCATTTTGTACTCTGGAGATATATTTTACTAAGCTAGTGGTTTAACTGCAATCAAAAAAAATTCTGTGTTGCATGCAGGATAACCTTTCTGTCAACGCCTGCCTACTCACCTCTGCCAACTGGCCTCCCTGCTCAGGAGGTCCCAGCTGCATGGACCAGAATTGGACATCTGACCTGGTCAAGCTAATTAGATTTATGCACTTGGGAATTTCCACTCAGTGGTAGATTCTTGAACTGAAAGGGCACATGCATGACCTATAAGACACACCTCTCCACCTTAAGGAACAATATGGTCTTACATCTTTTGTTTTCCAATATTTTACTCAAGTCGTCACATGTTATTTTCCAGGATCTGCCCAGTGAGGCCCTCCCACTTAATTGTCCAAGACTTTCTTGGACAAAAGAGAGTGTCTTTCTGGGTGCAAAAGAATTGGCGCTATCAAACCTCAAAAAGGAAGAATGGGAAATCTCATGAGCTCACAGCAGTATGAGTCTGATCCCTGCCATGCAGCCTCAACATTCAGTGCCAGTCTTGTGCAGGCTAATGGATATTTGCCTGTTTTCCTCAGCCCAGAGTCTAATGCTTGGCCTCCAAGATCAGAACTTTTCTGACTTGCATTCACATATTCAACTCAACGCCAGGAGAGCTGAGCCTCAGAGAATCCAGCTATTGGCATTTTGTGTTTAGTCCAAGCTGCCAGCTTAAACTCACTCTTCCTTCTGGGTGCCATCCCTTTTGGAAGCTGTGGTATCCTGTTCTGCCAGAGGACAGAACCACTTTGGTTGACCCTGATGAACTACTGGACTTCAATTCTAAGGAAAGATTGGTAGAGTCTCTGTTCTTCAGTCCTAGGAAGTCCTTTCCTCAAGAGATAGGGTGCCAACTTTGCATTTGCACAACTAAGTAGGAGCATTCAAGAGAGCCCTCTCATAAAAACAAATCCTTTCTCCTGGCTTAGGTATTGTCTCCACCTACGAACACAGACACCTCTCAATCAATTTTTAAAAATCGTACCTCACCAGGCATGCTGTGCCATCTTGGGTCATTGGCATGGCGAGTTAGCAGAGGAAGCTGACTGAAAGAGAGAAAGGCTTTCTGACTTTGCACAAAGCTCCAGGTTCTACCATGCACAAGGCCTTGCTGTTTTTGCCCTTCCTTAGGTTACACCCATGTTAGTAAGGTACTACCTCTGTTTAGTAGGAGTTCCCATTGCAAGTCAAATTTATATTCCAGGAAAATGCAAATTACAGTAAAAAAAGGACTAATAAAAAGTGATTACTTCCATAATTATTCATTTGAAAAGCTAATACTTATTTCCAGAAGCCCACCATCTAACTCTTTTTATCCATTAACTGCTACAAAATACATTAAATGACACTTCATTGTTTTGCACAAATAACAAAGAAACAATAAAAGACTTTGTGATTGAAGCCATCCTCACACAGTTAACAAGAATCCTGGGCAGAAATATAGTTGTAATTAAGCATTAGTCAGGCTATACTTTGACCCACTTCCTTGCAACCAAAAACTATGTAGCTCCAGATACTGCCCATTTGCATCCCCACTGTCCCCATAGATAAGATCTGTGACATTAGAGTCATAAGACTTTTTAAAGACTTGCTTAAGATGTTTTCCAAATTCCAAATTCCAGTGAACTAGCTGACACCACCCAGTTTGAAGGCCCCTATAGAGGAATGGAATCCGCAAGAGAATACAGTTTCTTCATCCCCCTGTTCCGAGACCACCCTGCACCCTTCCACCAATCAACAATCTCCACACTTTGGACCACTCTAAAACCCTTAAACACCCTAGCCCCAAACTCCTCAGGAAGGTAGATTTGAGATTTCCTCCTGTCTCCTTGTTCAGCAGCTGTACAATTAAACTGCTTTCTCTTCTGCAACCTGGTGTCTGGGCATACTGACCTGCCCCATTCATTGGGCAACAGAGCTACTACAGTTACATACATTCTGGAAAATGTTGATTCTGGGCTGGATGTCAGAACTTTTAAACATGCTGTAGAGAACACCAAAAGCCAAGACTCTAGCAACTCTTTGGTAAATGGCCAGAGTGAGGCAAAGGAGAAAATGGAACAGAGAACTGACTTCACTTTCCACTATTAAGTCTACCTGTATATCTGGAGGCAAAAGCAGCTGAGAGACATTAAAGGGCATTTTACTGCAGGTTTACACCTGCAAACGTCCTTCTCGGGTATTTAAAATATGAAGAGAAATACAGTAAACAATACACATAAACCTCCCAGGTTTGACATATAATAACTTTTGTTACAGCAGTTCTAGGAAAGAAATACAATATTGCAAATTACCCTAAATTGGATGGCTTAAAAATAACAGAAATTTATTCTCTCACAGTTCTGATGCCAGAAGTCCAAAATCAAGATGTCACTGGGGTTGGTTCTTCCTGGAGGCTCAGAGGGAGAGTCTATCTGTTCTGTGCCTCTCTCCTAGCTTCTGGTGGCTGCTGGCAGTCCTTGGCATTCCTTAGTGTGCCTTCTCCCTCTCTTCTCTTCTAGGACACTGATCATTGCATTGAGAGCCCGCCCTAACCCAGTATGATCTCATGTCAAAACCCTTAACTTGATTATATCTGCAAAGACCCTTTTTCCAAATAGGGTCATATTCACAGGCTTTTGGTGGACATAGCTTTTGGAGGACCACCATTCCACCCACTACAAGTATTTACTTTAACCCTCACAAATAAACAGTGACAGATATTGAAATTCCCTCCTCAAGCCCCTCCCATCTACTTCCCTTCATCCCCAGATATAGCAACTATCCTCAGTGTCACTGTCATGTATGTTTCATACTTTTACTATCTCTATATCCACAACGAACTTGTAGTTATTTTTATACAAATACCACCTTTATAAGATGAAAATATTTTTATAAATGATATCACCTTGTACATTTTCTTTTGCCACTTGTTTTTAAACTGATCTTTAATAGTTAAAGATTTTTCAGGCTGGGCATGGTGGCTCACACCTGTAATCCCAGCACTTTGGGAGGCCAAGGCGAGTGGATCACTTGAGGTCAGGAGTTTGAGACCAGCCTGACAACATGGAGAAACCCTGTCTCTAGTGAAAATACAAAATTAGCCGGGCATGGTGGCACATAACTCTAATCCCAGCTACTTGGGAGGCTGAGGCAGGAGAATCGCTTGAACCCAGGAGGTGGAGGTTGCGGTGAGCCAAGATGGTGTCATTGCCCTCCAGCCTGGGCAACAAGAGCGAGACTCCAAAAAAAGAAAAAGAAAAAAAAAGAAAAGAAAAGAAAAGATTTTTCTATGCTAATACATATACCTCTGATTTATTTATTTTGACTATGATATGAATATCCCTTAATTTACTTATATGTTCTTTATTGAAAGACATTTAGTTATTTATGATTTTGGATATTATAAACTTTGTGATTATGAACATGCTTGGATGTTGTCTTACTATCCTTATATACATGTGTGAGAATTTCTCTAAGATTGATACTTTGAAATGAACCAATAATTTCTTTTCTCTATCTTTCTATTCTTTGGAAGACAATAAGGTAGGTACAAACTGTTATTTCTTGAAGGTTTGCTAACACTAGGTTGTAAACTGAGTGATGCTGTTTGGGGAAATTTTTTTTATTATAATTCAATTTCTTTAATGATTATAAGTATATTAAAGTTTTAAAATTTCCTCTTTAGCAAATTTTTGTCATTTATCTGAAAAATTATCCACTTTATGTTTTCAAATGTTAGGACTTATGATTGTTCATATTAACATCAAATTGCAGTTTTGTAAAGTCAAAAGGTTGAATATCAGCAATTTAATGTTACTCAACATAATAATTTCTGTGGTTTAAATTTTCCTTCTTTAACTGTAATTATGAGTCTCTTTCATTCCCAATATTATTAATTGTGCCTCCTGTATATTTTGGTTTGTCACCAGACACTTCTCTAGTCTTTCAAAACATAAGATTAATCTTTATTGTTTATTTTTTATTTTATTAATCTCTACTTTTGCTTTTCTTTCTTCTTCCTGCTACCATTTTTGAATGTACTCTGTTGCTCTTTTTCTAACTTCCTTAACCGAATATTAATCGTATCGATTTTTAATATTTTTTAATTCTGATGTACATACATTTAAGGCTTTAACTCTCCTAGCTGTATCCAAATTTTAATAAGTAGTCATTTTACTGTCATTTAGTTCAACATGTTTTTATTTTTATCATATTTTATTTGAAAAGTAAATTATTTAAAAGTGTACTTTTTAGTTTTTATAAACATTAAGGTTTTATTTAGCATCTTTTTAATCATTCAGTTTTAATTATATTACATTTTGTTCAGAGAAAATACACCAATGTTTGGTATTTCTCTTCTTTTATGGCCTAGTATGTAATTCATTTTTTAAAAAATTCATGCATGCTTAAAAAGTGAACATAATATTGCATATTATATTATTGGTGGTAGGGTACTATTTATATATGAAATTGATAATTGTGTGGTTCAAATTTTCTAGAAGCTTACTGATTTTTTGACCCTTTAATCTATCAGTTTTGGATACAGGCACTAAAATCTTCTACTATGACTCTGGATTTGTAAAATTTTCTCATGTTCCCATTTGCTTTTGCTTTGTATATTTTAAGGTTTGCTTATTAGGCATATAGAAGGATGACAGTGATTTTTTCCTAGTACTTTTAAGATGTTCATGGCTTTTGTCCCTCACCTCTATTTTGTTGCCTGTTGATCCAGTGTAGACAATCTGCCTTTCCTTGTTTGTTTTAAGATTTTTTCCCCTTATCTTTAATGTTATGTTATTCATTATGATTCTCTGGGTAGAACTGTATTTATTGACCCTGGACTTGAGATTCTTGTAGAGTCCCAGGGCTGTGTGGAGGCTGCCACTCAGCATCCATCTCACAGGGCTGACATCCTGGTTTAGTCTTCCCCTGAACTGTTGGTAACTCCTGAATCTTACTACTTTGGCTGTGAGTTTTCGCTTCATTTCTAGAATGGACTGCTTTATTTCTCTTACCTTTTTCTCTCTTCATTTCTTCCACTTAAAAAAATGATGTAGTAATATTTTATCTAGCATTTGTATGTGTTTATATTGGGAAGAGGTTCTTTGTCAGCTCTGTCCTCCATAGTGATCAGTCAGAAGGTCCTGAATCCTCTTTACTCTTCTGTGAGATCATAAAGAAGAACTGAAGAGCCAACTGCTTTCCACCGAGAACCCTAGCACTAAGAATCAAGGAATAACATTCTCTTCCAGCCAAAATCCCTGTGTGACTTAAGATCAGTGTGATTTTTAAAATGTGACAACTTATAGATTAAAATGTTATATAAAAGTGAGTGATGCCAGTGTGAGAAGACACGTTAGTATTCACATTTTATAGACGAGAAACTGAGGCTCAGAAGCAAAGGAACTTGCCCAAAGTTGCAAAGCATTAAGTGGCAGAACCAAGAATTTAGGCTGATTCTGAGGTCTCAAAGCACATATTTTCTCTACTATGTGGCCTCGTCAGAAATTGTAACAAGAAGAGACATTTTAAAAAGGTAAAATGAAATAATCAGAGTATATTTAAGGACCAAAATGAAAAAACTATAAAAGGAAACTATCAATGTGGAGTGTGTGTGTGTGTGTGTGTGTGTGTGTGTGTGTCTGTGTGTGTATCTTCATTCCCGTAGAGGGAAACCAAATAGCTGCATGTCAGTTGAATGCATTCCTCACAGATAGAATTACCTGTCGAGCACAGTTTTGGAAGAGCTCAGCAGATGGCATTCCAAATGAGAGATGCCCACATGGACTGTGAAGGCTATAATGCATTTCAAATGTCTATGTCTGTCTCTGGCAAGTGACATTGCTTTGAAAAGGTAGAAATATATTTTCAAGGCTATATCCATGTATAAAGAGATGCACATCTGCCTTGTTTGGATTTGATCTAAATCTATGTCAATATCAGCTTATGGGTGGCAGCTGACCTAACAATACTGGGTGATTCTGAAGTTAGAGGTGCTCTAGCTGAGTTTAGAATTCCTAATATTCCCATTCTTCATTTTTTCCTAAGATAAAGAAATCTGATTTTCCAAATAAATATGCTATTTCCTGATGTAAATCTGATGATAAATGAAGTCCCAGATTTCAATTCTAACTCTTTTGATCGTTTATAACAGAAAACCCAGCTAAAAATGGGTTAAACAGTAAGGAATTTATTTTTTTCCACCTAGGAATTCTGGAGACAGAGTGATTTTTCAGATCAGTTAATTTAAGAAATTGTAGGGGCAGGAAGGTGAGCTATTTTTCCTCATCCACCATGAGGGTCACAGCTGAGACTGTGATAGCAAAAGACTGGTTAACAAAAAAGCATAGCCAATTTATTTAACCAAAGATTTATGTGACTTTGGTTAGGAACCTTCAGAAATGAAGACCCAAAGATGCAGAGGAAACTGTCTGTTTTTACACTGAGGTTCCATGAAGAATAGACAGAATGTAGAAATGTGGCTGGACAATCTAATGGTAACAGACTGATAGGGGAAACCCAGCAAAGCCTGTCTGTTCAGATTCTTCTCGGCCTCTCTGTGTAGTATTCTTTCCTCCCGGGCATGGGGCAGGACCCTCTGGAATGAGGGTTTCAAGGGAAAATGGAGAGAGTGACCTTTCTAGGCTTCATAGCTTGCTTTGAGGGAGAAGGGTTCTAGTTTCTATGACTCACCTTAGGAAAGAGGAATTTGGCTTCTATGCAGGAGACAGGGGGACAGGAGACAGTCAGAGACACCTTGCTTCTGGGGCCTTTACAATGTCCCTCAGTTGAAAGTACTCAGCATGCCAAGGTGCCATACTTTGGGCTATCGTGCTCTGAGCCCCAGCAAGCTCGACAGCGCCATCAGGGATCCTGTCTCTCGCCACGTTTTCTTGCTCCTGTCCCCAGTGTGCTAGGTTTTGTCCCCGGGTTATCTCATCATGGTTGCAGGCTGGCTGCCCATCTCCAGGGATCTTCTTCTCATACAGCAATGTTGAAACATCCCAACAGGGCACTTTGCCCTCCCAATTGGAGGAAAACTTTCCAGAAGCTACTACTTATCCCAGAAAAATTTCTTTCAAGTCTCATTCTCTAGAATTACCTCACATGCTCATTCTAAAGAATCAATGGCAGCTGAGCGTGGTGGCTCATGCCTATAATCCCAGCACTTTGAGAGGCCGAGGCAAGTGGATCAGTTCAGGTCAGGAGTTCGAGACTAGCCTGGACAACATGGTGAAACCCCATCTCTACTGAAAATACAAAAAGTAGCCAGGTGTGGTGACGAGCACCTGTAGTCCCAGCTACTTAAGAGGCTGAGGTGGGAGGGAGGCTTGAGCTTAGGCGGCAGAGGTTGCAGTGAGCTGAGGTCATGTCACTGTACTCCAGCCTGGATGACAGAGCAAGACCCTATCTCAAAACACACACACACACACACACACACAAACAAAACAAAGAATCAATGGCAATAAAAATGGAATTGCCACAATAGACTTTGCTAACAGAGACTCACCCTTTGGTGCTGAGGAGGGGCTCCTTCACTGAGCATGTGGCCATGGTGAGGGCACACCAAATCCGGATTCTGTTGATAAACAACGTGGGAAGAACTGGCTGCTGACAGGCGGTCAACAATATCTGCCACACTTAAGTCCTGTTGGACTGAGGAAATATGCTAACAATTATTACCGTGATCGATTGGTTAAAGAAGGGGGACCTACTGCCATTATTTAACCATCAAACTGCTATGAATGACCATTGCTTTTACCAGAAAAATTTTATCTTTTTCCGTACACGAAGCTTGAGCCTATATCTTTAAAGACTATAGCTTTGTTTGCCTAGAACAGCATCCCTCATGATTTTGGACAATCAGAAGTTTCACCATTCTACACAAGTGAATCTTTTGGGCGCCGCTAATCACTGTACCCACTCCTCTGGGAATAAAGGTGAGCATGTAGCCCAGGATGGGCCAGTTTTTCCTACCTCTTTGGCCACACTGATTAATCTATAGATAAGCACATGACTCAGGTCAAGTCAAGTCTTTCTCAAGACTTTTCTAACTGGAGACGAAAGAAAATGATACTTTTTTTTTTTTTTTTGAAGTGGGATGAGGGTCTCCTCCCAAGCACAGAATTATAAAGCCTGGACACAAATGTGGCCACAATTCTGGCTGCACAGTTATAGAAGACCTGAGACAATGAAGCCACACACAGAAAAAAAAAAAAGATGCAAAAAATAGAGGCAATAACAGAGGAAGGAGAGAGAAAAGAAAGACAGAGACATAGATATGATAGTGTTTGATTCTCTGAACCCACCATTCCTGTCCTTTCTGAGGTTTTGTGCTTTTAACCAATAAAGTATTTTTTGTTTAAGCTAATATGTACTGGATTATTCTTAATTGCAGCAGGAAGAGTCCTCACTAAACAGAGTATTTCAATAATCTAAACTATATAGTTGAGGAGGGCCAACATTTAAATTGTACAATACAGGTACTATTTAAGTCAAAGGTCAATCATGGGGCAGAAACCACACAGTAATTCAAACAGGTGAAGTTTATTTATTTAATTTTTTTTTTGAGACAGAGTCTCACTCTGTCACCCAGGCTGGAGTACAGTGGTGTGATCTCGGCTCACTGCAACCTCTGCCTCCCAGGTTAAGAAGCAGTTCTCCTGCCTCAGCCTCCCGAGTAGCTGGGATTACAGGTGCCTGGCACCACGCCTAGCTAATTTTTGTGTTTTTAGTAGAGGCAGGGTTTCACCATGTTGGTCATGGTTGGCCAGGCAGGTCTCGAACTCCTGACCTCAGGTAATCCGCCTGCCTTGGCCTTCTAAAGTGCTGGGATTACAGGTGTGAGCCATTGCACCTGGGGTGAAGTTTAATATAAAGAACTAGTAATCATAACAGAAGATTGGAATAATTAGAGAAGTCTAGTAAGAAGTAAAAAAAATTTCTAAACAATATAGGAATATTAGATAAAAGTAGCAGCCACTACCTCTAGGGCTGAGATAAAATCACTAAGGAAGAGTCTCCCTGCCCCTCTAGTTTGAGAGCCAGACCTTGTTAGGGAGGGCATGGGCATGTGACTCCCTGAATGGAGAAGTCGGTGTGGTGCCAGGTTAGTGTAACTTGCTGGAAATTCATCCTGCCAAGGAGAGCTGTTAAGGAGGAGGTATCTTGCTGGAGATGTTCCACTACAAAACCACATAAGAGGGGTGCCAGGGGAAGTTGCTGGCTTCTGGTACTGCTGACCACCCCGTGCACAGCAGGAGCTCAGGGATGGAGAAGCCACATCCATTACCGGTTGTCAGAGAAGCCACTTACACTGCAGGAGATGGCTACAAGACACACAGGAACCAGGAAGGAAACCCTGTTCATCTTGCGATATCTTACCAAAGACTCCTAGTGACAAAACTTAACATTTACCAGTTGGAGAAGGAAAAATATTTAAGGGGCCCAGTTCCATTTTTGCAGAGCAGGCAATGAAGAGTGAATTTGGAGCTGCGAGGCAATAAATGGAGAACTTGCAAAGGCACCTTATTTGAGTGTCTTAAGAACCTCATAATGTGTTGAGCCTGGGGTAAAATAAAATCTACTTTACTTGACCTCAAAGAAACATACAACTTTAGAAATGTTATTTCAGGATAACTGTTCCTCGAGCAATTTCTTTCAGCAAACAAAAATACTCGACCAGGGTCATTATACAAACTTTATGGTGGTTACATAAATAAATTGAACTCCAGTAGAAGATTCTGTCAAAGCAAAGCTCAAGTTGGATATCGTAGATATCCTATCCCTTGCCATGAAATGTACAATTTGTCATAATCATTTGGTAACTTTGTAAGGCTAGGGCTTAGAAAAAAATTCTCCTTTACAGCAGGGGTCCCCAACCCGCAGGCCCAGTTAGGAACTGGGCCACACGGCAGGAGGTGAGCTGTGGGTGAGCGAGTGTTACCACCTGAGCTCTGCCCCCTCAGATCAACGGCGGCATTTGATTCGCACTGGAGCACAAACCCTATTGTGAACTACATGTGCGAGGGTTGCATACTCCTTATGAGAATCTAATGTCTGATGATCTGAGGTGGAAGAATTTCATCCTGAAACCATCGCCCCCACTGTCCATGGAAAAATTATCTTTCATGAGACCAGTCACTGGCATCAAAATGTTGGGTACAGCTGCTTTACAGGGAAGAGAATATTGATGGGCAATGTGTAGCTACTGGAGTTGTATAATCTGAGTCTGAGGTTTCATTTGGCCACTTGCCATCTACCATTTCCTTCCCTATTTTTTTATTTGTAAACAGAATAATAATAGCCTGTTTCCCAATGATAGCTCTTTCTCTCTCTCTCTTTTTCTCTCTCTGCCTGACTGCCTGCCTGCCTGCCTGCCTGCCTGCCTCCCTGCCTTCCTTTCCTTCTTTCTTTCTTTCCTCCCTCTCTTCCTTACTTTCTTTGCTTTCAACAGATTTTCACTCTGGTTACCCAGGCTGGAGTGCAATGGGACAATCATGGCTCACTGCAGCCTGACCTCCTGGGCTCAAGCGATCCTTCCACCTTAGCTTCCTAAATGGCTGGGACTACAGGAGCATGCCACCATACTCAGTTAATTTTTTTAATTTTATTTTTTGTAGAGACGAGATCTCTCTATCTTGCCCTGGGTGGTCTTGAACTCCTGGGCTCCAGTGATCTTCCGGCCTCAGCCTCCCAAAGTGCTAGGATTACAAATGTGAGCCACTGTGCCCAGCCATTCATGTGCTCTAATTCTTGATACTTTTCTCTATCAAAAGATCTCTTCTGAGTAAAATGAAGAGACAAAGAGTGAGAAAGGAAGAGAAGAAAAGAGAAGAGAGGAGACCAGGTGCGGTGGCTCACACCTATAATCTCAGCACTTTGGGAGGCCAAGGTGGGTGGATCACGAGGTCAGGAGTTCGAGACCAGCCTGGCCTATGTGGTGAAACACCATCTCTACTAAAAATACAAAAATTAGCCAGGCATGGTGGCATGTGCCTGTAGTCCCAGCTACTCAGGAGGCTGAGGCAGGAGAATTGCTTGAACCCGGGAGGTGGAGGTTGCAGTGAGCCAAGATCGTACCACTGCACTCCAGCCTGGGTGACAAAGCGAGACTCCATTTCAAAAAAAAAAAAAAAAGAGAGAGAGAAGAGAGACAGACTATGAGCCTCATTCAAGTGTTTTCTCAGTCCTTTGGTGAACAAGTGGCCCGTTTCTGCTCTATTTTCCCATGCTCCAGATTAGGCTCTACTTGACTAAAGAATCTAACATTATTTGATTTTCATAGTGAAGGGCTAGGTCAGTGGCAAGAGGAGTCCATATGCTCTTCAGCTGGCACCTTCTCGGAGGAGAGAGAAGCTCTGTTTCGATTGTATTATGTAACAGATGATCGATAAAGTGAACAGTCATTGTGTCAGTTTAAATTATGCCCTCTGTCCTGACCCTAGACAAAAATTTGCAAAAGGTCCTCTGTTCAAATCACTATGCTCAGAGGAGAGGTAGCCTCCCCATGAGGCTTTTCCTCATGTTGCATTTTGGACAAAACGCAACAGTGGGACTGGAGAGAAAAGAGCCTGGGAAAGGAAAGGCCCATGGCAGTGCAAGTGGAGCCCGTTTGCTGATTGAAATAAGGAAGCGGGTCGGGAGCAGTGGCTCATGCCTGTAATCCCAGCACTTTGGGAGTCTGAGGCGGGTGGATCGCCTGAGGTCAGGAGTTCAAAACCAACTTGGCCAACATGGTGAAAACCCATCTGTACTAAAAATACAAAAATAAAAATTAAAAATTAAAAAAATTAGCTGGGCATGGTGGCAGGCGCCTATAATCCCAGCTCCAGCTACTTGGGAGGCTGAGGCAGGAGAATCACTTGAACCCAGGAGGCGGAGGCTGCAGTGAGCCGAGATCTCGCCACTGCACCCCAGCCTAGGCAACAAGAGCAAAACTCCGTTCCCTTCCTGCCCCCCAAAAGAAATAAAAAAGAAAAAGAAAAAGAAATAAGGACACGACTGACTGTGTGAACTCCAGGTAGCAGAACAAAGACCCAGGAATAGAAGTGAGAGGCAGATTTGTGTATGTTGGTTCAATATAAGGTAAAGTTTCCTAATAGAGTTATTCTAAAACAAGATAGGCTGCCATAATAAGAAGTAATTTCTCCAAAGTAGACATGTTTAGGCATAAGTAACAATATTGTAGAGTGAATTCCTGCCTCGGTGGGGAGAAAGGACTAGGTGACCTCTAGACTTTCCACAATCCCATGGCATTCAATGGGACTAAGGGAGAGCTGTGCTCTGACAATCAGTGGTCTAGAGAGCTACTTGATTCTGATTGCTTGTCCAAAGACTCAGGAGGAAATCAGTTCTTCCTGGGGTATCCCGACCCACCAGACATTGTCAAGGCTTTCTTTCCATTATTGAATCCTCTCGGCAGGCTAGTATCAAATATTACTCTACCTTTACAAATGAAGAACTGAGGCTCAGAGAATTTAAGATGCCAGTCTTAATTCTAATAGAATCCAGTCTTATCTGTCTTGAATATTGTGTTCTTAATCATTTTATGACACTGAAACACTGATTATAAATGTATCAACATATTTAGGCGCTATATAAAATCAAACAAACTTTTAAAATAGTCAAACAGGACTTGATACACACTTTTGTTACTATGTCATTTAGTTGACACTTCATAACAAAATCTTGATTTTTCTCTTCTAGTTTTCAAAAAAATCCTTCTTTTTCTCTCAGTTTTAAAGCTTCCAGGCCTATGACATGCTAGGAATAAATCACTCTTCGAAAGTCCTAATAGATATTATAGGGTTTCTCCCACTGTATATGTTAATTCAGAATCTTGTGGAGTATGACTTCTATGTCCTTAAAGGCAATAGTCTTTCTCTAATACCTCTTTTCCTTGCTCTTTCTTCTTTCTGTTCAGGAAAAATTATTCTCCCCTCACCCTCCTTTTTTCCCTTCTACTACTATCTGAAGTCTCTGTCTAACCACTTTGTTTCCTTTCTTATTTATTTATGTATTTTTTTAAACTTGTTTACTTATTTTCCTTTTATTTGGAGACAAAGCTTGCTCTGTCAACCAGGTTGGAGTGCAGTGGTATGATCATAGCTCACTGCAGCCCCATACTCCTAGACTTAAGTGATTCTCCCACCTCAGACTGCTGAGTAGCCAGGACTACAGGCATGTCCCACCATGCCCAACTAATGTTTTAAGTTGTTTTTGCAGAGACAGAGATCTCACTGTGTTGCCCAGGCTGGTCTGGAACTCTTGGCCTCAAGCAATTCTCCCATCTCAGCCTCCCAAAGTGCTGGGATTACAGGCATGGGCCACTGTGTCTGGCACTATTTCCTTTCAATCAGAAAAAATTTACTCTAGTAACTAAATTCCTAATTCATTCAGTTAACCTTCTCCTTAATCGCTTCTCAATTAGCTTAAGTGATTTCTTTGCTAAACCCTGCAGTTTTACAATCTGCTGTAGCTAACCTGCATCTTCAGAGAAACTTACAAAAAATCAGGGGGGGTCTCTCTGGATCTATTCTGGTTCTGGGGCTGCCCAATTAAAAAAACAAAAAGAAAATAAAACACTTTAAATACTTTTTTTTTTTTTTTGAAACGGAGTCTCACTCTGTTGCCCAGGCTAGATAGAGTGCAGTGGTGCAATCTCAGCTCACTGCAACCCCGCCTCCTGGGTTCAAGCAGTTCTAGTGGGTCAGCCTCCTGAGTAGCTGGGACTACAGGCGCCCACCACCATGCCCAGCTAATTTTTTTTTATTTTTAGTAGAGACAGGGTTTTACCACGTTGGCCAGGCTGGTCTTGAACTCCTGACCTCTGATGATCTGCCTGCCTCAGCCTCCCAAAGTGCTGAGATTACAGGTGTGAGCCATCGTGCCTGGCCAAGGATTTTAAAAGGAAAAGAAGAGACACTTCCTGAGTTGGTTACCAAGAATTTCCATTATTTTTGTTGTTGTTGTTTTTAATCTGCTCGTCAAAAAGGAAAAGAATTTCTATTCAAATAACTTAAGTAGGATGGGCATGGTGGCTTATGCCTGTAATCCCGCACTTTGGGAGGCCAAGGTGGGAAGATGCTTTAGCTCAGGAGTTCAAGACCAGCCTGGCCAACATAGTGATACCCTGTCTCTTAAAAAAAAGGAAAAAAAGAGATAAATATAATAAAATAAGCTATTGATTGGCTATACACTGTCCTTGGTATCAGGAATTCCAGAAACATGAACATGAAGACAGTAGGTGAGGCAGCTAGTCAGGAACAAAATGCCTTAAAACAATTACCCCCAGGCATGAGTAGGGGATGACTACAAGCCCCACACTGTGTCTCTCTGGGCCTGCAAATCTCACAGAGCTGAGATCTCTTTGAGCTGTTTTCCTTTTCTCAGAACTATGTAAACATAAGTTATACCATGATAAAGGCATAGCTGTAGGAAGTCCATACAATTCAATTGATTTATATTCTCAAAAATGGTGTTAATTAAAATGATGTAAATGGAATTTGGTTTTCCCTTTTGAAGCTGTAAGAAGGAGATGAAGCATCTAAGGCCCTGAAGCCCATGATTTAATGAATGCTGGGTATTTATTAAAATGAAAGAAGCAAAAAACTGGAAGGAACTTTAAAACCATCCAGAGACTCCAATTCTTCTATTTTACAAATATGGAATAGCAACCTCATACTCTATAGTCAATAAATTATATATCTAATGCTGAATAGTGTACTCTAAATAGTAATTCATCACACACAACTTCAAATTTCATAACTTATGCATACACTATAGAAAGTCTATTTTAATATTCTTCATAATTTGTTCCTTGTTTTGATTGTAGCAAAGCAAAAATGAAAGGATTGTTGCAAGGAACTTTGGGCCAAGGAACTGAAAATAACTTCTCTTTTCTTCTTTTTTCTTTTTTTGAGATGGAGTCTCGCTCTGTTGCCCAGGCTGGAGTGCAATGGCGCAATCTCGGCTCACTGCAACCTCTGCCTCCCAGGTTCAAGTGATTCTCCTGCCTCAGCCTCCCTAGTAGCTGGGATTACAGGTGCATGCCACCACGCCCGGCTAATTTTGTATTTTTAGTAGAGACAGGCTTTCACCATGTTGATCACGCTCGTCTCAAAGTCCTGCCCTTGTGATCTGCCTGCCTCAGCCTCCCAAAGAACTGGGATTATAGGCATGAGCCACCACACCCGGCCGAAAATAAATTCTAATGGAAATTTTGACAAAGCTTCTTGGGGAAGTAACTTCAGGGGAAATTTTGGGGGTAGTCTTTGGGTACATGGTTCAGAAAAGTTTGTCTCATCGTCTAACTTCATAGCTTTATAAATCAAATTAATGGTGTTGAGTTGTGGTATAATAAAGTATAGTTGGTCTTTATTTGCCTCCGGTTCCCGGCACAGAGCTCCTAAATTCTGGGAATTTCTTGAGTGATAGGCGTATCTTTTGTTATTCATAATGAGCCCCTTTTGACCATACTAGAGTTTATGTTAACGAAGTGACTCAGGGTGACCTTAGACAGATTCAGGTTGGGGACTGGTCCCCAGAAAGACCAAACATGGGATCAGAGGGTTGAACATTTAGCCCTACCCTCCAACCTCCGGGGAGGGGAGAAAGGTTGGAGATTGAGCTCAATCACCAATGGCCAATGATTTGATCAATCACACCTATATAACAAAGCTTTGATAAAAAGTCTTCAACAATGAGATTTCGAGAGCTTCTGGGTTGGTAACATTGATATGGTGGGAGAGTGGCACCGCCGAAGAGGACATGGAAGTGTGACTGTAACAGGTTCCTTACCCAAAGCATGGCAAGTCGACACACTGACCTCAAGGATTGCAGCAGAGAAAGAGTTTAATAATCATAGGGCATCTGAACAAGGAGACGGAAGGAAACCTCAAACTTACCTCCCTGAGGAGTTTGTAAGGGGTTTGGAGTGGGCTGAGGTGTGGGGATTGAAGGGAGAAGTCATGGACTGGAGAGATGAAGAAACTGCATTCTCATGTTGATTCAGCTCTTCTGTGGGGATCCTCAAACTGATTGTGGATGTCAGCTGTTCTGCTGGAATTCAGGATCTGAAGAACATCTTAAGCAACTCTTAAACAAAAGCCTCATGATTCTAACATCCAAAAATCCCACCTATAGAAACAATGGGGATGCAAATGGTCATTATCCAGTGCTATGTGACTTTCAGTTACAAGTAAGTAGGCCAAAATGCAGCCTGACTCATGCTTAATTATAACTATATTTCTGTCCAGAACCTGGCATGTAATTCTTGTTAACTCTGTGATTGAAACCACCTTTGCAAAGATTATGACAATGAGAGAAATCTAACATGGCTCACTCCACCTTGCTTCTAGTCTCACAGCCTAGGGCAAGGTAACTGTGGGAGGAATATAGTTCATAGTTTAAAGCAAGAATGAGAAGAGTCCCTCCCTGAAACTGATCCCTTCTTTGTTCAGAGACTGAAACTGCCTTTGTAATGGAAGGGGCCTGAATTCTGCTAAAATGTAGGCATAATTTCTTTAATCTCTTACTGCTCAGGAGTCATGTGGCCAGAGGTCACAAGTCTTGTGACTTCCCCAATTGCTCCTGTAGGAAACATTCCTGTTGTGGAACCTAAGATTGGTGTTTTGAGATGTTTTTCAAACTTTTGTATTCAGGCAACTGATTAATTCCAACTGGACTAGTGACTTATGACTCAACTGGTCCTGTAGCCCCACCCAGAGGCAGACTCAGCACATGGGGACTGTTTTCCACACTCTTAGCTTTTATCCCCAACCAATCAGCAGCACCCATTCCTTAGCCCCCTGCCTGCCAAACTATCCATAAACACCCGAGCCTGAGTTCTTGGAGAGAGTGATTTGAATGATAACATCAGTCCTTCTGCTTGGCTGTCTTGGGTTAATTAAGCTCTTTCTTTACTGCAATACCATGGTCTCAGTGAATTGTTTTGTCTGTGCAGCAAGCTGGAAGCACCCATTGGGTGATGGTACAAGGACAGTTTCAGAAGTCCTCCACTTCCATTCACCCACAGCCTTGTCCTATGCATCTCTTACATATGGCTGTTCCTGAATTGCATCCTTTATAATAAAACAGTAATCATAAGCAAGGTGCTTCCCTGAGTTCTGCAATTTGTTCTAACAAATTATCAAACATGAGGGAGGGTCATGGGAAACCCCAAATTTGCAGCCAAATAGGATAGAAGTGTGAATAGCCTGGAAACACAAGACTTCTACCTAGCATCTGAAGTGAGGGCAGTCTTGTGGGACCATGACTTTAACGTGTGGGGTTTGCACTAACTCTGGGTAGTTAGCATCAGAGTTGAATGGAATTGAATAACACCCACTTGGTGAGAGGTAATTGGTGAATGGGTGTTGGAACAATGTGTTGGAAAAGACACTGTAACCACCCAATGGTTTCGCTTTGGCCACTGCCTAGACAGAGCCAATTTCTTTTTTTTTTTTTTTTGAGACGGAGTCTTGCTCTGTCACCCAGGCTGGAGTGCAGTGGCCGGATCTCAGCTCACTGCAAGCTCCTCCTCTCGGGTTCACGCCATTCTCCTGCCTCAGCCTCCCAAGTAGCTGGGACTACAGGCACCCGCCACTTCGCCCGGCTAGTTTTTTGTATTTTTTAGTAGAGACGGGGTTTCACCGTATTAGCCAGGATGGTCTCGATCTCCTGACCTCATGATCCGCCCGTCTCGGCCTCCCAAAGTGCTGGGATTACAGGCTTGAGCCACCGCGCCCGGCCGACAGAGCCAATTTCTAAAGACAGGGGAATTGCAATAGAGAAAGTGTAATTCACACAGAGCCGGCTGTGTAGGAGACCAGAGTTTTATTATTACTCAAATCAATCTTCCTGAGCATTTGGGTATTCGGGGATCAGAGTTTTTAAGGACAACTTGTGGATGGGGGGAAGCCAGTGAGCTGGGAGTGCTGATTGGTCAGGTCAGAGATGAAATCATAGGGAGTTGAAGCTGTCTTCTTGTGCTGAGTCAGTTCCTGGTGGGGAGGGGGCACAAGATCAAATGAGCCAGTTTATTGAACTGGGTGGTGCCAGCTGATCCATCAAGTGCAGAATGTGCAAAATCTCAGGCGCTGATCTTAGGAGCAGTTTAGAGAGGGTCAGAATCTTGTAGCCTCCAGATGCATGACTCCTAAACCATAATTTCTAATCTTGTGGCTAATTTCTTAGTCCTACAAAGGCAGTCTAGTCCCCAGAAAAGAAGGAGGTTTGTTTTGGGAAAGGGATGTTATCATCTTTGTTTTTAACTATAAATTAAGTTCCTCCCAAAGTTAGGTCAGTCCACGTCCAGGAATGAACAAGGACTGCTCAGAGGTTAGAAGGAAGATGGAGTCAATTAAGTTAGATCTCTTTTGCTATCTCAGTCATAATTTTGCAAAGGCGGTTTCAACACCACACATTTGGTGTCAGAAAAAACTCACACATGGATATATGCAAGGTTAGGATCAATTTTCCCCCAGTTGGTTAGATGATGTCATATTGTAGCACTTCTCACACTATGTGGAACTGCTTGTTTCCTTGTCTGTCTGTTCTATTAGACTGTGAGCACTTGCAAGACTAAGATGGGCCTTAATGCATCTTCATTCACTTACCAGGGGGAAATCCAGGTCTGTGGGCCTGAAGCTTACATAGTTTGGGGAAGGAAGGATTTTTCAAAAGAATACAAAATTAGGTATGAAGAAATCACAAATTACAAGTATAAAAAGCTAATAAACACTATGACATCTCTGAAAATGAAATATTTTTCTTTATTAACTGCCTGACACATCTCTATCTTTTTTTCCTGCTTTTTCGACTTGTACTCTTCGGTTACCTCTTTCTTTTTCTTTTCTTCTTCTTCTTTTTTTTTTTTTTTTTTTGAGACAGAGTTTCACTCTTGTTGCCCAGGCTGGAGTGCAATGGCTTGGTCTCAGCTCACTGCAATCTCCACTTCCTGAGTTCAAGTGATTCTCCTGCCTCAGCCTCCCAAGTAGCTGGGATTATAGGCGTGCACCACCACACCTGGCTAATTTTGTATTTTAAATACAGATGGGGTTTCACCATGTTGGTCATGCTGGTCTCAAACTCCTGACCTCAGGTGATCCACCTGTCTCAGCCTCCCAAAGTCCTGGGATTACAGGCATGAGCCACTGGCTCCAGCCTTCGATTTCCTCTTTTATATGACAATAATAAGATCATTTCCTGTACTGATTAGAAAGGTCGTTCATGCTTTTCTCTAGCATGGTTGATCAACATGTTTTCTAATATTTCCTAGAAAAGCTTATTTCAGTTCCCCAATTCATTACTGCTAAGTCATGTAAATTTTCACAATGCTATCAAATTTTGAAAGCCTCTACCAAGTGTCTTACATATATGGGTTATAACATTTCAGAGCATTTCAAATTATGATAGACAGTGACTAAACTTAACTGTTCTTTGTATTGACTATACTCCTATTAACCAGTGTATCATCAATGCCTTGCACCATCAGGTCACAACATCAGATGACTTGTCATGTTGAAGAGTAGAAGTATTCCTATCAGCCATTCCTAAGCTGGGATGGCCAGCATAGCTTAACTATTTACAGAAATGGCTGCCAAACACATAAACGTATCCCACTAAAGCTGAACTAAATGTATTCCTAGTCCAAATTACCTTAGAGGAATCTCAAAATGACTGTGAATCTCCAATGCCACTAGACACAAGGGAGAACTGTAGTAAAGGGGATGTCAAAGTGGAAAGAGATAATAATCTTAATCAATTGTGGTTAGAGTATCTTACCTCTGCAAATTTTGCAAAAACATATAACCACATAAATATATTGCTAGGTGCCCTCTTGGAAGAGGCACATGACACTGAGGGTCTTTGAAGCTAGAGATTTACTGGCTTCATGTCAGATTCCTGCCTGCCTCACACGGTAGTAGTCACAAAATAGGTACTTTACAAGTGTTTGTAGAGTGCACGAATGAGAGTTCATCTGCGTGCAGCCTGTCGAAGAGCAATAATGATAGCATGCGCAGGGAAGGAGTGAGTAAGTGCTTTGAGTCCATTACTCTAAGTCAGGGACTGTGTGCTTTCCTTTTAAAATTTGTTCCAATGTAGTAGAAGAAATAAAAGGTTCCTCTGGTTAAAAACAGTGAAATGATTAAATCTTTACAGCTCTGAAAATAACTTTTGCAGCACATACCTCATAGTCTCTCCTTGCTGCCTAAAAGCAGAGAGGGCTGGCAAATCCACTGGGTAATAAGGAGGCCTCCAACCTCCCTGCTGCCTTCATTTTGAATATCCACCCCCCCAACTCCATCATCCCGCAAGTCACTTTGCCTCAATACCCTGACGAGCATCTTGATCATTTGGGGGCATTCTTTAGAAACTTTGATTTGAAAAGGCCTTTCTCATCTTCAGATCAGGGCTTAAGTTCTACATTCATCAAATTAAAAAGTGAAAAGAAGCTTTTAAAAATGTCATTGGCACTCACAGGCACCATCAGGAGAATGCCTGCACAAACTGTTTAGGGAACACTTCTGATAAGAAGAAGAACCAACATTTCCAAAATCTGAAAGAATAACTAACTTTAAGAGTACATATAAAAATACATTCCATTCTAATAATTTGGGCTACTGATGTCCTACCTAAAAAACAAGCTATTTGCTAATTTCACCAAGTATGGTAGAGGTCAACATTGCTGTGTGGCTTATTTTTCTCTTATAGCTTCAATTCTGAGTTGTGCCCCGAGTTGGGATTTATGGGAAAAGGGTTGTGACTTAGCTGGGAGTCAGAAGTGAGCCTCAGAGTTGGCTAGCAGAAGCAAATTTCGCAAAGTTTGAGAAAACTAAGTTCATGGAAATAGGCTATAGAATGGATAAGGGGTCACAGATAGGAGCGCCAGAAACACACCCAGGGTAGAGGCCGATTGTGTTGGATGTATATTTGCAGTTTCTCCAATAGTAGGCAGTCCCTCACCCAACTAAAAATTCCACATAAGAGATATTTATTATTCTTGGGGTACTACTCAGCATCTGAAACTTCTTCCTATGTTTGGGGAATCCTACTTTATGAGTCTTAATGGGAAAAAGTGCCTACTTCCCGCTTCAAAAGCAGAAAATGCCAGATCTTCATTTCCCAGCTCCCATACTGGAAGATGGTGTTACACAATGTGAGCAAAGCCAATTAGAAATATCTGCCTTCGACTTTGAATCAGTGACACAGGACATAGATACTGCAGAGAATCCTTTTTTTTGTTTCCTTCTTAAATCAGCCAGAACTCGTTTCTGTCAGTGAAACTTGTGACCAAATTATAGCTTCTGACACCTTGGTCACTAGTAAAATGCCATTTTAGGGGGCTTGAAGGGCACTTTGAAATCCTGAGTAGTTCCCTTTAAGTATTCAAATATGACTTTGGGCTGCATTTTAAATTTTAGGCTGGGTGTGGTACCTCATGCCTATAATCCTAGCACTTTGGGAATGAGGTGGGAGGATAGTTGAGCCCAGAAGTTCAAGCCCAGCCTGGGCAACATAACAAACTCTGTCTCAACTTAAAAAAAAGAAAAAAAAAGCCATATGTGTTGGTGTGTGCCTGTGGTCCCAGCTACTCAGGAGGCTGAAGCAGAAGGATAGATTGAGCCTAGGAGTTGGAGGCTACAGTGAGCTATGACTGCACCACCACACTCCAGTCTGAGTGATACATCAAGATCTTGTTAACATCTGTTAGGATCATTGATCTTCATAGTAACAGTGAAACTGGAGCAAGTATTAGGAATCCAATTTTATAGCTTAGGAAAATGAGGCACAGAGAGCCAAAGTGCCCTGTCCAGGTGACAAAACTCATTTAATGGCAAAGCTGGGGATGTTGATATCCAGTCCTGTGATCTTTCTCTTCTTGCCTTCATAAATCTTTTTTTTTTTTTTTTTGGAGATGGAGTCTCACTCTTGTCACCCAGGCTGGAGTGCGGTGGCGTGATCCTGGATCACTGCAACCTCTGCCTCCCAGGTTCAACAGATTCTCCTGGCTCAGCCTCCTGAGTAACTGGGATTACAGGTGCCCGCCACCACACCTAGCTAATTTTTGTATATTTAGTACAGATGTAGTTTCACCATGTTGGCCAGGCTGGTCTCAAACTCTTGACCTTAGGTGATCTACCTGCCTTGGCCTCCCAAAGTGCTGGGATTACAGATGTAAGCCATCACGCCCAGCCTCCTTTGTAAATCTTTATCATGCAGACAAAAGAAAAGCAGAGAGAAAGGCACATGATCAGAACTCAATTCAAATAAAGATCAGAAAGGTCATCAAAATGACCTGATACAGCTTCCAAATCTCAAATACAGGACCTGGAAGCAGCAGAAAAAGGCTTTTGAGCCCCCTTAGATTGTGACCAATTGTGAGGGGCAGTGACAAGATAATCACTCACCAATTTTTCTCTGTTTAAGAATGACCTCTGTGAGGTTATATTAAGAGGAGAAATGACTGCTAAAATCATAGCCACAGAGTCGTAATCAGTCATAATTTTACTTTCTCTCATAAAATTCCCAAAGGAGGTATTTGTACCGAATAGCACACTTAAAACAAACCTGTTCTGCAGAATCCATTTCAGATTCCTCATAATGCTTCTGCTTCATATAAGAATTCAACTCTGTACGGAGTAACTTGAACCATCATCACTCCCAGGATATCAAACCCCAAACACTAATGTGCATTTAATGAGAACCTCAAGGAATGTTCCTTAATTTGAAAGAGGTGCTTTCTATAGGCAATGATGGTAGTTGTTGCAGGCAACCACTGAGAGTTCAGCTGTTGTGTTAAAAATAAAAGGTCAAATTCAATCTTGGGAGTTTCTCAGATTATGTTCTATTCGCATCGACAAATAACAAAATTCTTTGGAAAGTTATTCTTTTGTGTACACTATTTTAATTCCAATCTTTGTTTAGATTTGGTTAAAAAAATGTTTAGTTGATTATTTACGTCCTTTATTACCCAGACGCAGACAATGGAACACAGATTGAGCTCAGTGCAGAGTGAATCTCTGGTTGTTTGTGGAAGGCTGGGGAGTAAGTCTAGCAAAAGGAAAGGTCCACTTTTTTTCTTTCTAATAAGCTTATTATTTTAAATCAGTTTCTGATTGACAGAATTTTTGTTAAGATAGTACAGAGAGTTCTCATATGCCCCAGTTGCTAACATCTTACATTAGAATAGTACATTTGCTACAATTAATGAACCAATATTGGTGCTATTATCAACAGAAGTCCAGAGTTCATTCAGATTTCCTCAGTTTTTTTCTAATGTCCTTTTTCTATTCCAGAATCCCATCCAGGACAGCACATTACGTTTAGCTGTCATGTCTCCTTGGCTGTGACAGTTCCTCAGTCTTTCCTTGTTTGTGAGGACCATTTGAGGAGTACTGGTCAGGCATTTTGTGGGATGTTCTTCAACTGAGATGTGTGTGGTTTTTTTCATAATTAGTATAAGGTTATGGGTTTTGGGGAGGAGGACCACAGAGGCAAAATGCCCCTTTCTTCATATCATACCAATGGTACATACTGTTAACATGACTTACTACTGTTTATGTTTGGGAGCCCCTTTCTTCCTCTCAATCTCAGGGACCTTATTCCAGGTCCCCAGGTAACACTGACTTCTCTCTCTTTGTGTGTACGTAATTTTTTTTTTTTTTTTGAGACAGAGTCTCGCTTTGTCACCCAGGCTGGAGTGCAGTGGCGCGATCACAACTCACTGCAACCTCCACCTCCCGGGCTTAAGCGATCCACCTACCTTAGGCTCTTGAGTAGCTGGGACTACGGGTGAGTGTGCCACCACACTTGACTAATTTTTTTTTTTTTGAGACGGAGTCTTGCTCTTGTTATGGAGGCTGGAGTGCAATGGCACCATCTCAGCTCACTGCAACCTCCGCCTCCTGGGTTCAAGCAATTCTCCCGCCTCAGCCTCCCAGGTAGCTGAGACTACAGGTGTGTACCACTATGCCCAGCTAATTTTTTTGTATTTTTAGGAGAGACAGTGTTTCACCATGTTGGCCAGGCTGGTCTCAAACTCCTGACCTCAGGTGATCTGCCCACCTCGGCCTCCCAAAGTGCTGGGATTATAGGTGTGAGCCACCATGCCCAGCCACTTGACTAATTTTTGTATTTTTTGTAGAGATGGAGTTTTGCCAGGTTGCTCAGGCTGGTCTTGAACTCCTGGGCTCAAGCAATCCACATACCTTGGCCTCCCAAAGAGTTGGGATTATAGGCATGAACCATCATGCCCAGCCTTTGCTTTCTCTTTTGATTAATTATTGTAATTTTGAAAGTGAAATTGGGGATCAAATATTCAAAGGTGGAGAGAATTCTACAAATTATAAACATAACCAAGGAGATGACTCTTTGTCTATCTCAGCCTCTACCTTTTCTTTGCTGCCCTGAAAAATCAAATCATCTCAGACTGACGAGACTCTTCTCACATCAGAATGTAAAGCAGGTGATAAAGGACACGAGGCATTGCCAATTGTGTCAATCATATTGTCCAGTACATTTCTAGACAGCTTTGGTTTGGCTAAATATAGTTGCAATGCATTTCTGTTGCTAAGCACCATATTTTTATTAGCCAAGGTACTCTATTTGAAAATGCAAACAGAGCCTGGGTCTTGTAGTGAAGTGCCTGGGTAAAAAGGGAGAGTCTAAATGTCAATGATTTTGGTCAGTGTGAACTTCCAGAATGCTGTGGTACAGTTTCCTAAATCCACCTTACAAAGAAGTCCAGGGAATGACCTGCTTTCATCTTGCAGCCTACTTCATTTTATTGCCATGTCTGTGTGTCTTATTTCACATATCTTTCCTGTCAGTTACAGAAAGACTGAGCTATAGCTATGGCCACTGAGCTGTGTCTATCCACAGTCATGTGGTTCAAGTGACAACGAAACAAATAGCTCACTCAGATGAGCATAGGCTCTCCAGAGCAAGGTAATCTATAGGAGAGGAACAAAAACTATATATTTCAAATCTTTCCTTGTGAGGAGACTCTGCGATTATATCAGACAGTTCGAGGAGCCTATGAGTTGCTAAAAATTGTAGCAGGTGACCCATAGAGGTTTATGTAAAAAATTCTTCTCTGGCAGTTGAAGAAAAGCAGAATGAGTGTTTGTCTTTCTCAGTGGCTTAAGAATAACCTTCTCCCAAAACAGGCATAGACTAAATGTATTAGTCAGGGTTCTTAGTCGCAAATCAGAAACCAACGTTAGGTCATTTAAGCAGAAAAGGCATGTTTTTGCAGAAGTCAGCAAATGTGACCTGGCACTTATTTTTGTATGGCCCACAGGCTAACAATAATTTTTACATATTTAACATATATGTAAAAATTAGTTGGACAAAGAACATTTTAAAAGATGGATATTCACGACCCATGAAAAGTATATGAAATTCACATTTCAGTATCCATAAATAAAATGTTATTGGAGCACAGTCACACTCACTTGCTTAAGTACTGTCTCTTGTTGCTTTCATGCTATAGTGGCAGGACTGAGTAATTGCAATAAAGATTCTCATATATGGCCTACAAAGCCTAAAATATTTATTAATGTCTTAGTTGGCTAAGGCTGCTATACTAAAATGACATAGACTAGGTGGCTTAAACAACAGAAATATATTTTTTTCACAGTTCTGGAGACTGGAAATATAAGATCAAGATGTCAGCATGGTTGGTTTCTGGTGAGGGCTCTCTCCCTGGGTTGCAGATGATTACCTTTCTGCTGTGCCCTGCACAGCAAAGACAGAGAGAGATAGCAAACTCTGTTATTTCTTCTAATTTCATCATAAGGGCCCCACCTCATAACCTCATCTACCAAAGGCCCCATCCTCAAATACCATCACATTAGAGTTAGAGTGTCGACATATGAATTTTGGGCGGACACAGCTCAGTTCGTAGCAACTAGCTAACCCTTTATAGAAAAAGTTTGTCAATTCTTGTATTAAAGAATATTAGGACACATGCAGACTCTCCAAGGGGACCAGAAAACTAGTCTCAGGAAACAGAGCCAGGAAATTCATAAAATTACACTTCACACTGCTGATTCAGGGAGATTTCACTTGCACCACCCAAGGTCCTGCTAATACTCCCAACACTGGACAGGACTGTAGGAACCTTGGCATTGCCGCCTCTGTAAACTGGAATGTCACTTTTCCACCTCACCAGAATGGATTCAGCCAGCGCCTGCTACTTGTATACAAGCTTTGGATTCTGGTACTGGTGGATCTGATAGATGAATCCCAGATCACATGTCTGTGTTACAGCTACAAAGGAGGCTGGAACAATGAGTGTCTGGCTTTTGCAGTGATGGGGTGGGAACCCATATTGTGGGGAATTCCCTAAATATGTAGAGATACCCTCTAATAGCAAGTCACAGTGTTAAAATGACTTGTTCCTACATTGTTTCCCTTCCACTATTTTCCCAGAGAATTGTTATCAGAACTGCCTTGAATGAACACTTGCTCTCTTTGGGAAGTATAGCCATGTGGCATCCCAATATTGAACAAAGCCTTCCTGGGTCAAGAGACTGTTCTTGATAAAATGGGCAAAAGCCTGACTTAATGATTAGGAACCTCTCTGCAGTGGCATGACATGGTTGGGTCACGGAGAATGATGCCCCAAAGTATAAAGCTTCAGCTTGCTGAGCACTTTTGAGTTAAAAGAAATTGGAAAGCCTTAGAAGCTGCCTCAGAACCAAGGACTTTCTAACCTTCTCTTGTCTCCTCCCCTCAAGTGCAGGGAGAGGCTCTCTCTGGACATTCCCTTATCTGAGGAAAACTTCTTCCAAAAGAAATGTAATTGTCGGGCCTGGTATGGTGGCTCAGGCCTGTAATCCCAGCAATTTGGGAGGCTGAGGTGGCCAGATCACGAGGTCAGGAGTTCAAGACCAGCCTGGCCAACATGGTGAAACTCCATCCCTACTAAAAATACAAAAATTAGCCGGGCATGGTGCTGCGCACCTGTAATCCTAGCTACTCAGGAGGCCGAGGCAGGAGAATCACTTGAACCCAGGAGATGGAGGTTGCAGTGAGCCAAGATTGTGCAACTGCACTCCAGCCTGGGTGACAGAGTGAGACTCTGTCTCAAAAAAGAAAAAAAAGAAAAAAGAAAAAAAAGAAAAAAGAAAAAAAGAAAAGAAATGCAATTGTCTTAAGACCAGAAAAGATGAACCACTAGAAAAGGGAAAAAGACTAAAAGTCATCATGCCCACACAGACTCCATCTATTCTTCTGAGGGCACTCTGAGAGAATACCTGGGAGACTTTACGTAATAAGACAACCTTTGTTCACAGTAAAGTTCCACCCCTCATCTTCCTGCCACCTCCCCCAGAGCTCAGAGGAACTTTGTCCCAAGCCATTGTCTGTTTTCTGGACTCATTCATTTCCCTTGAAAATAATTTCTGTCCTTCATAATTGCCTACATTTTCCATTTCTCTCTTCCCTATGAAATTGGTGCTATCTAAGCTTCAGCTACCTGGCCTTTTGAGTCTTATATTTGTGGGACTCCCATGTCCACGTGCATATTAATGAACTTGCATGCTTTTTCTCCTGCCAATCTGTCTATTGTCTGTTTATTTTGCAGGATGACTCAATTATTGAATCTTCAGAGCGAAAGTTTAAATTTTCCTACAATATGCTTGTTGTGTCTCCCTCTTTCTCTTACTAAATTCTCTTCTCCAGAGATGAGCTGTTATCAGTCTTTCCCACTTTGAATTTTGAATTTACCTCCTTTCTCTGGAATTGAACACACTTTCATTTTTTTTAAATACTACCTTGGCCGGGCACGGTGGCTCACGCCTGTAATCCCAGCACTTTGGGAGTCTGAGGCAGGCGGATCACAAGGTCAAGAGATTGAGACCATCCTGGCTAACAGGCTGAGGCAAGAGAATTGCTCGAACTGGGGAGGCAGAAGTCACAGTGAGCCGAGATTGCTCCACTGCATTCCAGCCTGGGGCGACAGAGCAAGACTCTGTCTCAAAAAAAGAAAAAAAGAAAAAAATTCTGTGTGTGTGTGTGTGTGTGTGTGTGTGTGTGTGTGTGTGTGTGTGTGAGACAAGATCTCGTCTCACTTTGTCGCCCAGGCTGGAGTGCAGCAGTGTGATCTTGGCTCACTGCAACCTCTGCCTCCAGGCTCAAGTGATCCTCCTACCTAAGCCTCCTGAATAGCTGGGACTATAGGCGTGAACCAACATGCCCAGCTAATTGTTGTTGTTGTTGTTGTTTTGTTTTTGAGACGGAGTTTCGCTCTTGTTGCCCAGGCTGGAGTGCAATGATGCGATCTCGGCTCACTACAACCTCTGCCTCCAAGGTTCAAGCAATTCTCCTGCCTTGGCCTCCTGAGTAGCTGGGATTACAGGCATGTGCCACCAAGTCCAGCTAATTTTATATTTTTAGTAGAGACGGGGTTTCTCTATGTTGGTCAGGTTGGTTGCGAACTCCCAACCTCAGGTGATTCACCGGCCTCAGCCTCCCAAAGTGCTGGGATTAGAGGGGTGAGCCACTGCACCTGGCCAATGCCCTGCTAATTTTTGTATTTTTTGTAGAGACAGGGTCTCATCATGTTGCCCAGGCTGGTCTCGAACTCCTGAGCTCAAGTGATCTGCCTGCCTCAGCCTCCCAAAGTCATCCTATTTGCTGTCAAATACTAGATCTTATTCATTTGTTCAATTTTTTAATACACACTAATCATCCCCACTTGCCCCTACTCCTCCCAACTACCCTTCCCAGCCTCTGGGAACCATCATTCTATTCCCTATTTCCATGAGTTCAATTGTTTCAATTTTTAGCTCCGAAAACAACCACTTCATAAATCTTAAAAGCAAGATGCAAAATGTTCAATGTTTCCAAATAATTTAATTGCATCCCAGAACAAAGATCAGGAATATTTATAAGATTACAAAAATATCCTGCACCCAATAGATTAAAATTCACAATATTATGCATTAACAAACCTCACTAGGCATGCAAAGAAGCAGGAAAATATAACCAATAAGGAGGAGGAAAATAAACTATTTGAAACTGATAAAAAAAACTAACACAGATATAGGAATTAGTAACAAGGATATTAAAATAGTAGTTATTATTATATTCCAGATATTTGAAAAGTTAAGGAGAGACATGAACTATTTTAAAAACATAAATCAGATTTCTATAGATAAAAACTATAATATCTGAGATTAAAATTACACTGATGAAATTAATGGCAAAAGAAAAGATTAGTGAATCTGAAGACATAGCAATATAACTGATCCAAAAGTAAAACACAAAGAGAAAAGAGAATTAAAAACAAGAACAAAAAGAGCATCAGTGAGCTGTGGGAAAACTTTAAGCAGTTTGATTTATATGTAATTGTTGTCCCTAAAGTAGGGGGAGGGACAGAAAAGCTATTCAAATGAATAGTAGCTGAAAATTTTCTAATTTTGATGAAAACTAAAAATTTACACGTATAAGAAAGTCAATAAATCCTGAGCACAAAAATATGAAGAAAACGAGTACACTAAGGCACATCAGAATCAAACTGCTCAAAATTAGTGATGAAGAGATAATACTAAAAGCAGCCAGAGAAGAAAAGACACATTATGTACAGAAGACCAAGGATAAGGATGACAGAAGACTCCTCATAGGAAACAACGATATAAGTGACAAGGCAGTGGAGCTTTAAGCTAAAAGAAAAATAAACTGTTACCTAGAAATTTATACCCAGCAAAAATATTTTTCAAAGATGAAGGTGGAATAAATACTTTTTCAGATATACCAAAGCTGGAATAATGTGTCACTAACAGATCTGCAATATAAGAAGTGTTAAAGAAAATCTTTCAGGCAGAAGGAAAATAACACCTGATGGAAATATGATTATACAGAAAATTCACAGTAACAAAAATGACAACTACATGGGCAAGTATGTAAGACTTTTTCTCTTATAATTTGAATATCTTTAAAATATAATTACTTGTTTAAACAAAAATAATAACAATGTGTTGTGGGGATTACAACATATGCATGAAGAAAACAGTAGCCTAAGTGCTGGGAGGGAAAAATGGAGGTATATAATTATAAAATTCTGTGGCTGGGCACCGTGACTCACGCTTGTAATCCAACACTTTGGGAGGCTGAGGCAGGCAGATCACTTGAGGTCAGGAGTTCAAGACCAGCCTGGCCAACATGGTGAAACCCCGTCTCTACTAAAAATATAAAAATGAGCTGGGTGTGCTGCTGGGCGCCTGTAGTCCCAGTTACTTGGGAGGCTGGGGCAGAAGAATCATCTCTACTAAAAATACAAAAATTAGCCCGGCATGATGGCATGCATCTGAAATCTCAGATACTTGGGAGGCTGAGGCATGAGAATCGCTTGAACCCAGGACGTAGAGGTTGCAGTCAGCTGAGATGGTGCCACTGTACTCCAGCTTGGGCAATAGAGTGAGACTCCATCTCAAAAAGAAAAAGAAAAAAAGGCCTGGTATGGTGGCTCACACCTGTAATCCTAGCACTTTGCGAGGCCGAGCTCAGAAGTTCAAGACCAGCCTGGCCAACATAGTGAAACCCCATCTCTACTAAAAATACAAAAAATCAGCTGGGTGTGGTAGCGGGCGCCTGTAATCCCAGCTACTTTGGAGACTGAGGCAGGAAAATCGCTTGAACCTGGGAGGCAGAGGTTGCAGTGAGTGGAGATTGTGCCACTGCATTCCAGCCTGGGCAACAGTGCAAGATTCTCAAAAAAGAAAAAAGAAAAAGAAAAAAAGGCTCCATAATAAGAAAACAACACAATTAAAACTAAGCAAAAGAATCAAATGAACGGGTGACAAATAAGCATATGAAGCATGTAGAAAGATGCTCAGCATCATTAGTCATTAGGAAAATGCAAATTAAAACCATAACTACTGAATGGCTAAAATTAAAGACTGACCATACCAGGTGTTGGTGAGGAGGCAGAGGAACTTGAACTCTTATACCTTGCTGGGCAAAGTATAAATAGTACAACCACTCTGGAAAAGTCTGTCAGTTTCTTAGAAAGTTAAACATAAACCTACCATTTTATCCAGCCATTCACTCTTAGGTATAAGAGAAAAGAAAACATGCATCTATACAGAATTATGCATAAATGTTCATAGAATCTTCATTGGTAACAGCCCCAAACTGGAAACAACCCAAATGTCCATGTACAGGTGAAACAAACTGGTATATCCACCCAGTGGGATACTACCCAGCCATACAAAGGAATGAACTACTGATACATTCAACAACATGGATGAATCCCCAAATAATTAATGCTGAGCAAAAGAAGCCAGACCAGAAAAAGAGTATGCACTGTATGAGTTCATTTATACAACATTCTAGGAAACGCAAACTAATGTATAGTGACAGAAAGCAGATCAGTGGTTTCCTGGTGGATGAGGAGATGTGGAAAAATAGGAAGAAAGTGTTACAAAAGCAAAAAGACTTTTAGAGGTATTTTCAGTACATTAATTGTGGCAATGGTTTCATAGTTGCATACATGAAAGGAAGATAAAAATCTTGGAACCCCAAATTCATGAAGACAAAAGGGAAAAGTTAAGCTTGGAAGCTGAGTCATGAAAAAAAAACCAAAAACTGCCTTTATTTTTGTTCCTAAACTGCTAGCTACAGAGAGAAGGCCACAGGGGACCTCCCTTACCTTGACAATGTAAATGAACAGCTTATCTTCATGGACTCGGGGGCGGGAGGGGGTGAGGGGAAAGAGGAGATTCGAAATCCCCTCCCATCCTGAGCTGAATGCATGTTTGACTGCTTCTCCACTCTGTTTACTTTATCTTATGTAAAAGTGCAGATTTACTGAGTCAAATACATCATTGATTTTTCCCCACCCCTTCCTTTTCATGTACAACATGTGACTTCACAAGAATGTGACCATACCCTTCCTCTTTTTTTTTCTTTCCCCTTCTGCCCACTTTTCCTCTTTAATATTGAAGCCCCCAAAATTCTCTGCAGAAAAAATAAGGGTTACAGATCCTACTGCAGCTTGTGTCTCTTTTTCCTAGGTGTCTATTCAACCTCGGCAAAATAAACATCTAAATTGATTGAGACCTGTCTCAGATACTTTTTGGTTTACATATACATATGTCAAAACCTGTCGAATTGTACATTTCAACTATAAGTTATTTATTCTAAGTCAGTTATACCCCAATAAAGCTGTAGAAACATAAATATTAGTTATTTTTGAAAATCAGTGTTAGGGGCCAGGCATGGTGGCTCACGCCTGTAATCCCAGCACTTTGGGAGTCCGAGGCAGGCGGATCACCTGAGGTCAGGAGTTTGAGACCAGCCTGGGCAACATGGTAAAACCCCGTCTCTACTAAAAATACAAAAATTAGCCGGGCATGGTGGCGTGTGCCTGTAATCCCAGCTACTCGGGAGTCTGAGGCAGGAGAATTGCTTGAACCCAGGAGGCAGAGGTTGCAGTGAGCTGAGACTGTGCCACTATACTCCAACAAGAGCGAAACTCCATCTCAAAAAATCAATCAGTCAGTCAATCAATCAATCAATCAATCAATCAATGTTAGACTTTACCACGCTCTGGCCTTTTGATTCTTTGAAGCTGATATTCTTTTAGTCATCAACATGGTTCAGGCCTAGGAACTAGTAGTTCTTTTGTGGAGTTAGGGAGCTGATAAAAGCCTGTTCTTCTACAGACAAGTTCTTTGCAAGCCATCAAAGGTGATGGAAAGGGGATAGGGGCCACAGTGTTGAGCTTTTCTCTTTGTTCCAGGAAGAAATTAAAGACCCTTGGGGTTTTTCAATCACAATTCTCTTGACCTACTTGAGTCACTATGGGGCAGGATCCTTTGTTTTATTTCACAGAAACAAAGAGTGAGCATAAATTCTAAACAAATTAATGTATTTGTAGATGGTCTTGTCTCTTGACGCAGATATAAAGCCTATCTTCTGAGAGAGGACAAAGAGATTAGTATGTGCCTTGCTTAAGAACAATAGAGAAATGTTACAGCCTGTTAACTCCATCTGCTTCCCAAAAGAAGAAAGAATTTTTACAATGAAGTGTCAGAGGGTCTTCAGGCCCCATAAGGGGGATTTTCCCAAGGGAAGCCCATAACAACCTTCCTGTGTATTTAAGCCAATATGTTCCAGCTCTTAGAGTTGGGCTCTTTGTCCCTAATTGTGGAATAAAAGGCTTTGTCTTATTGAAAGAATTTGAGGCACAGGGAGAAGGGGAAATATTTTGGTTATGGGGAGGGAAGTCACAAGGTTGCATACTTCCCTGGCTACGATGGAATCATTTGGGTAGTGAAGAAACTGAATATCATCAAATATCGTCAGCTACCATATTCCAGAAATCATTTGCTTTCCTGAGGCACTGGGTGACTGAAGCAGATACATTGCAGGCACATGACTATAAGAAACAAGGAATTCAACTTTTTTTTTTTTAGTCAGAGTCTCTCTCTGTCCCTCAGGCTGGAGTGCAGTGGTGTGATCTCAGCTCACTACAACCTCCACCTCTCGGGTTCAAGTGATTCTCGTGTCTCAGCCTCCTGAGTAGCTGGGATTATAGGCACCCGCCACCATACCCAGCTAAATTTTGTATTTTAGTAGAGATGGGGTTTCACCATGCCAGGAATTCAACTTTGTTTTTGTTTTTGTTTTTTTGAGATGGAGTTTCACTCTTGTTGCCCAGGCTGGAGTGCAGTGGCGCGATCTCGGCTCACCACAACCTCCACCTCCTGGGTTCAAGTGATTCTCCTGCCTCAGCCTCCTGAGTAGCTGAGATTACAGGCATGCACCACCATGACAGGTTAATTTTGAATTTTTTTTTTGGTAGAGACGAGGTTTCTCCATGTTGGTCAGGCTGGTCTCGAACTGACCTCAGGTGGTCTGCCTGCCTTGGCCTCCCAAAGTGCTGGGATTACAGGCATGAGCTACCATGCCTGGCTAGGAATTCAACTTTGAAGGCCCTATTTCTCCATTCTTTCTTTTCTGGGTTTGTGGGGCTATATTTCCCTTTCCTCTCTTCCCTAATATAACTTTCCATACCTCAGCTGCCTCCCTGGCACCAGGGCTGCCACCCCAGCAGGCCGAAAGGCAGGCCACTCTGCAGAGTGATGTTTTTTATGATGTTTCTGGCCATCTTTCTAGTCTTCTGCACAAGTGGAGTGTGTGAGGGGAACCTCCGCAGGGGAGTTACTCAGTACTACAGACTCTACTCCTGGCAGGTTGCCCTGCTGGGGAATCCGGCGTTGGTCTCAGTCAGCTGGATGGGGTTAGGATCTATTTTCTATTTCCATGTTCCCAGGGCGCACGTTCTTGTTTCCTGATGGTGCAACACTGAGGCTCAGCTATATGGCTGGGGAGATCTGTGAAATAAATATGGGCACTTCATGACATGTCTAGAAATTCCCATGGAATTCTGGAGAGTGCCCCTGAAGTGAATAAAAATCAACATAGTCCTCTAGTAATGTAATCTGTCCTCATAGGAAAATCTCAGAGAATATTTTCAAACAAAGGTAAGATCTGAATAAAGTGAAAAGTGCTACTTTTATGCCCATTACCTGATGGGCAACATGAGGCTATCCTATTCTTTAGGGGCTGCTCACCAGTTCCAGAAGTCCTCCAACTACGGGAACACTGTCATGAGAACATGAAAATAAACTATATTGATTAACCTTGAATGGAACCTAACTCTTAAGTTTTGACCTCTCCCCCTCAAAAAGTACCTAGTGAATTTGTTTGAACAAAAATGAAATCAAAATTTAATTTAATTGAGTAACAAATATATAAACATGGAAAAGGTTAGGCAAGAAAGGGGAATATAGGCCGGGCACAGTGGCTTATGTCTGTAATCCCAACAATTTGGGAGGCTGAGGCAGGAGGATCACTTGAGCCCAGGAGTTTGAGACCAGCCTGGGCAATGTAACAAGACCTCCATCTCTACAAAAATAAAAAATTATAAAAAAAAGAAAAAAAGAAAGAGGAATAAAACGAAATAATTCCTCATCTAATCTCTGTCCCCTATTCCCCTGTTTCTCTCCAGGAAGTATTGTTAACAATTACTTAAGTACCTATACATGGCACTGGCATACACATTATATATATACACACACACAGATGGTATATGTATATATGTATATATCACATATCCTTTTTATTATTGTGAATGTCTTTATACATACAAGAGAATCTATTGTATAAGTGATGAACAAAGATTATGACTAACATGAACATTGTTGAATATCATGGTCCTACAAACAGAGGGCATGGCAAACTGAGAAACTGAAGAGAGTTTAATAAAATGACTGTTTACAAAATTGCAGGCAGGTTTAGAGAAATCAATAAAGGACAGTGCAGTACTCAGACACTTATCTAGATTTTGTGAGGCCTAATGAATATTCAGTTTTTAGAACCTTATTTAAGAAAAAGAATATACTTCTTTAAGAAAAAAATGCAAAATTATGACACAAAAGTAGGTTCAAGAATAAAATTAAATAGCTGGATGCAGTGGCACATGCCTATAGGCCCAGCTACTCTGGAGGCTAAGGCAGGAGGATCACTTGAATCCAGGAGTTTGAGGCTGTAGTGTGCTATGATCACACTTGTGAATAGCCACTGTTTTCCAGCCTGGACAACACAGCAAGACCCCACCTCTTAAAAAAAAAAAAGAATGAATTTAGAATGACAAAGTACATCAAACCAAATTTCTAAGACTATAAATATCAAAATTGTCATAAAATATCATAAAGTATCAAATATGATAAAATCTAGATAATGTCATCATATCACAATCACCTCTCTTTAATACTTTTTTCCATATATATATATGTATATTGTTTTTTAGCTATGTACTTTTTTTTTTTCTTTTTCGAGACAGAGTGGAGTGTAGTAGTGCGATTATAGCTCACTGCAGCCTCAATCTCCTGGGCTCAAGCAATCCTTCCACCTCAGCCTCTCAAGTAGTTGGCACTACAGGTGCACATCACCACTCCTGGGCTAATTTTTTATTTTTTGTAGAGACAGGGTCTTACTATGTTGCCCAGGATGGATATGTACTCTTTGATCACTGATGTGACTTTGTATGACATTGATATCATTCTCTATAGAAAGAATGGCAAGGTAATTCCGTCTTTCCTCTAGATGGTCTCTTTCTGGATTCTCTATTCTGTTCAATTGATCTGTGAGTATCTCCCTACAAGAGAATGAGAATAGTTCAGAGGAACATTTGGAAAAACAAATCATAGCACATATACTGCTGAGCATTGGTCAGAGGCCAATGTTATTTTTTAAGAGCAAAGATTAGGGCATTTTACAAAGCTAAGCAAACTCTCAGTTCACCTTCTATGCATAAGAATGATTTTGTCGTCGGGGTCACAGCTCCTGCCTGTAATCCCAGCTACTTGGGAGGCTAAGGCTAGAGGACCCCTTGAACCCAGCAGTTTGAGGCTGCATTGAGCCGTGATCGCACTACTGCCCTCCAGCCTGGGTGATGGACTGATACCTCATTTCTGAAAAACAACAAAAAGAATGTTTTTTTTCACTTCCTTATTACCAAGTACTTCAGTGGCTCCTGATCCCTTCAGATAAAATCTAAACTCCTCTTCATGACAAATGAGACTCTCCATCCTCTTTGTACCTGTCTGGCCTCATCCCCCACCATTTTCCTACCACCACACCCCCACCATTTTCCTACCACCACACCCCCACCTGTGCCACACAAGTTTTACTCCAGTAACACTCAGCTATCTCGTTCCAGAACATGCTATCCTCAGTTCCATTCCTGAAGCTTTGCATACAATGTTCTCTCTACTTGGAATACCCTCCTCAGCTTGTCCACCTGGCAAACCCACCCCGTGTCTTCAAGTCGCAGATAAAATACTGCTTCTTCTGTGAAGCCTTTCTTGATCCCCTCAGACTCATTCAGGTTTTCTTCTCCTTTGTCACAATCCCACTGAAGCAATAATCTTACTGTAATGCAACTGTATGCAGGTCTGTCTCCTCACTAGTCGATAAATTTCTGCAGATCACGAACTGAGACTTCACCCTTGTATGCCAGGCACTCAGCAAAGGGCCTGGTACACTTAAGTACACTTAATAAGTATGTTTTAAATGAATGAGCTTAAGCAACTTACATATGCTTACTACTATGCTAAAATGGTCTCTCATGTTATGCTTACAACAACCCTATGAAAAAGTATTATTCTTATTTGGGGGGGGATTAGAATATGCCACCCCAAAATACGCACTTTTGCATGAGGATTATTTTGAGATGAAAACAGTTGAGAAGCAGCACATGACAAGAAGTATCTCTGCCCTCCTCCCTACTTGCCTAAAAGTAGGACGTAAATTTCCATTTGTGCCAGGTTTGGTGGCTCACACCTGTAATCCCAGCATTTTGGGAGGCCGAAGCAGAAGGATCACTTGAGGCCAGGAGTTTGAGACCGGCCTGGGCAATATAGCAAGACACCCATCTCTGCAATTAACAATTTTTTTAATTAAAAAAAAAAAAAATTTGCAAAGGTCTCTCTATCTCTGTCTCTCTGTCGCATACCAGGAAGAGGAAACTCTTAGACTTATAATCACTAGAGACGAGGAGATAACTCTAGCCCACAGATAGCACCAAAAGGTACCTCATAGTAAACTCTAATAAAATAACTCCTATTTTCCATTAGTTTCTCTCCACATATTTACCTCCCCATAATTTGTCAGTCCAAAAGTTTAAACCCCTTTTCCTTCATTTTGCCACATCTCTGCAAATTCACCATTCTTTGTTATGGTGCTACATAAGCCCCAAGTTCCAACTACTCCTGCAAGTTACTCATCACTGAGTTTATCCCACATGCATGTGCATTGCACACATTCATAAACTCTGTTTTTCTCTTGTTAACCTGTCTTTTGTCAGTTCAATTTCTAGGTTCCTAACTGCAGAACCTAAGAGAATAGAAGAAAAGTGCTTTTTCCTCTGCAGTTTACAGATAAACAAACTGAACCTTAATGAGTTTATGTAATTTGTGTGTAGAATTTCAACCCCGTTCTGTCTGATGCTAAAACTTTATGCTGTTTACTATATTATGCTATCCTTCTAAGCAGGTAAATTGTGTCATTTCAGTAGCACTTAAGCTAGCTGCATATGGCATGGCTGATCCAACTTTTTCTGAAATAATAGACTGCTCTTCTTTCCCTGAGAGATCAAAACCCCCATTATGTGTCTGCCCCATCCACTCCCACTGAAATTGTTCTTTTCAAGGTCCCAAGTGATCTCTTTGCTGCCAAATCTAATGACCATTTTTCTCTTATCTTTTTTGACTCTCAATAGTTTCCCACAAAGTTGACCGCTGTCTTTGTTCTGGAAATAATGTTCTCTCTCAGCTTTTGTGACAAACCATTCTCTTGGGTTTTTTTTTTTTTTCCTCGCCTCCCTGGGCACTCTGTCTCAATTCCCTTTTCTGGCTCTTCCTTCTCTTCCCTACCTCTAAATACTGGGCTTCCTCAGAATGAGGTCTTGAACCAGCTCCTCTTCTCTGTCCACCTCCTGCTGTAGGTGATCTCACCCAGGCCTGGGAAATTAAACGACATCCATATGCTGTTTGCCATTGGTATATCTCCAGTCAAGAAGTCTGCTTACACTCACATGTCCAACTAACTACTTGATGTCTCTACTTGTTTCATTAGTACATCTTTAAAATCTCATTGGGAACTTAATTTCTCCTCTTAAAGATGTCCCTCTCCCAGTGTTTCAGTTACTATTGCTATGTGACAAACCACTTCCAACCTTCCTGTGTCAGGACCTCAGACACAGCACAGTGGGAATGACTTATCTTGACTTTATAGTAGCTGAATCTTCTGCTGGGAAGACTCGGGGATTGGGATTGCCTTAACAATAGGGGCTGGAATCATCTGAAGGCCTCTTCATTCACACATCTGGTGGTCAATGCTGGCTGCTGACCGGGACCTAAGCTGGGACTGTTGACTGGAACATTTACACTTCATGTGACTTGGATTCCTTCATAGCAAGGCAGCCTCAGGATAGGTGGGCTTCCTTATTCTTATTTATATGAGGTCTCACTCTGTTCCCCAGGCTAGAATGGGAATGCAGAGGTGTGATTATGGCTCCTGCAGCTTTGAACCCCTGGGCTCAAGTGATCCTCTCTCCTCAGACTTTCTAGTAGCTGGGACTATAGATGTGAGCCACCATCCTCAGCTGAAGTGGACTTGTATTTTTTTTTTTTAAGACAGCGTCTCACTGTTGCCTCAGGCTGAGTGCAGTGGCAAGGTCTCAGCTCACTGCAACCTCTGCTTTGTGGGTTCAAGCAATTCTCCTGCCTCAGCCCCCCGAGTAGCTGGGATTACAGGCACGTTCCACCATGCCCAGCTAATTTTTGTGTTTGTAGTTGAGACAGGGTTTTGCCATGTTGGCCAGGCTGGTCTAGAACTCCTGACCTCGGGCTGGGAGTGGTGGCTCATGCCTGTAATCCCAGTACTTGGGAAGCCGAGGTGGGTGGATCACCTGAGGTCAGGAGTTCGAGACCAGCCTGGCCAACATGGTGAAACCCCAACTCTACTAAAAATACAAAACTTAGCCTGGTGTGGTGGTGGGTGCCTGTAATTCCAGCTACTCAGGACGCTGAGGCAAGAGAATCACTTGAACCTGGGAGGCGGAGGTTGCAGTGAGCCGAGACCGTGCCATTGTACTCCAGTCTGGGCAACAAGAGTGAAACTCTGTCTCAAAAAAAAAAAAAAAGCAAAAACTCCTGGCCTCAAGTGATCTGCCCACCTCAGCCTCCCAAAGTGCTGGGATTACAGGTGTGAGCCACAGCGCCTGGCCTGAGGTGGACTTCTCATGTAATAGATCATGCAATGTCCTAGTAGACAAGGCAGAGGCTTCACATGGCCTTTTATGGTCTAAATGTGGACATCCCAGGGTTGGTTCCACTGCTATTCTATTGGTAGAAGCAGCCACATGCATGTCCAGAGTCAAGAGAAGGAGGTGTAGAGATTCCTTCTTAGTGGGTGTATTACTCTGTTCTCACACTACTATAAAGAAATACCTGTACCTGAGACTGGGTAATTTATAAAGAAAACAGGTTTAATTGGCTCATGGTTCCACAGGCTATACAGGAAGCATGACAACATTTGCTTCCGGGGAGGGCTGGGGAAGCTTCCAGTCATGGCAGAAGGCAAAAGGCGAATGAAGAGCTTCACATGGCCAGAGCAGGATGAAGTGCCAGGGGTGGGGCAAGGGAGGATAAAGTGCCACACAATTTTAAACAAGTAGAACTCACGAGAACTCACTCACTGTCAGGAGAGCAGTGCCAGGATATGGTGCTAAACCATTCATGAAGGACCACCCCCATGATCCAATCACCTCCCACAAGGCCCCACCTCCAACCCTGGGGATTACAATTCAACACAAGATTTGGGTGGGAACACAGATCCAAACCATATTAGTGGGATAAATAGCACAAGTCACTATCACCTGGTACCAACTAATTGGTATAACTGCTTCCGTATTTGTCCTCCTCCAATACATTTTTCATGTAACAGTCAAAGTGATCTTACTAAAATATGTCTAGCCGGGAGCGGAGGCTCACACCTGTAATCCCAACACTTTGGAAGGCTGAGGCGGGCAGATCATGAGGTCAGGAGTTCAAGACCATCCGGGCCAATACGGTGAAACCCCATCTCTACTAAAAATACAAAAAATTAGCCGGGCACGGTGGCGGGCGCTTGTAGTCCCAGCTACTAGGGAGGCTGAGGAAGCAAAATGGCGTGAACCCGGGAGGTGGGGCTTGCAGTGAGCCGAGATGGCACCACTGCACTCCATACTGGGCAACAGAGTGAGACTCTGTCTCGAAAAAAAAAAAGTAAAAATAAAAACAAAAAAATAATAAAATAGTCTAACCTTATTCTGTGGCTTAAAAGCCACTAATGATTTCCCAGTGCACTCAGAATAAAATCCTAATTTCTTGTCCCTGCAACCTCATCTACTATCACTCTTCCCTTGAGTCAACCACATTAGAGCATGCCTCTTCTTTTCTACTTCATAGGCTTTGTGCTTGCTGTTCCCTTTAACTGAAATACTCTTTCCTTCCTTGTCACTGTTTTCCATCTATAGGTCTAGCTTTTTCTCACTCAAGACTTGGCTCTCCATGACTTGACCACTCTGACTAAAGGGACCTTCATTCAATTTAGTCCCCTTTCCATGCACTCTTCATCACCCCTTTTTTTCTTCTTCAGAACTCTTCAGAATCTGTAAGTATAATATTTATCTGTGTACTTGTTTATGTGGAACTCTCATTAGAATGTAAACTCCATGAGGATCTTATTAACTAATCTTATCCCCAACACCTACCATAATCCCTGGCACATAGTAGATGCTGAGAAAATATTTTTTGAATATAACAATAGATAGATAGGTAGATAGATAGATAGATAGATAGATAGATAGATAGATAGAGAGATAGAGAGATAGATAGATGATCTAGTCATTCAATGGCAGCAAGAGACATTTCCTCCTGAGTGCCTCTTTAGCCAAGAAAAAAAATTTCCCTTAAGAAGTCCTCCCCCTTGAGAACTCAGGTCTAATTCCCAGTCTTTTTGAGATTCTGGACATCTGATTCAGGCCCTGAAATGGACCTGGCATCTTGGATCACACTGTCCCTGGAGGAGGCATGTTCATCAAATGATCAAAACAATGTCACCTGCATTCACTTAGAGGCAATGACATAATCAAACCATGCTGGTTTCTGAAGCGCATAGAGGGCTGTGATGGGTTACCTAGGATCCCCATTTTCTTTTAGACATCCGTTTGCAGCCAGGCCTGACCATCCACTTTTAGGTCATCCTTTCTGCAATCATCCTGCAATTCCAAACATTCAAAGACACAGACAATGGTTTACAAACACTTCGGATTTGTTACAATACCACACTCATGCTTTTTAGTACCCCCTCATCTATGAGCTATAGGCATCTATTTGATTTTTGCTGATCTGAAGAGAATCACGATGAAGTGATTTTGAAAGCATTTTGAGATTTTGCCAATTTCTTTAAGCTTGGTAAACAGCTTCAGGTGTCAAAATGCCAGCACTCCAAATCACCCATCTAAAGATCTCTTGACAATCTCGTTAATACTAAAGGTTCGTTTACCATTTCATTTGGCCTTATCAAGATGTTATTTTTTTCCCCTTTTATTCACACTGGATCTTCAGCCAAGGAAATATGCTCCCAGTTTCCCTTCAAGGAAGATTTTGCTTTTGTTGTTTTTCACTGCACTTCTTTTTCTTCATTGTTTTTTTTTTTTTCTTTTCTTGCTATAGCTTGCCATGTTGCCTCTATGTTTTATTCTTAAGATGGTATTTAAGCCCGTTATATCCTGCTACCTTTATTGATAGCAAAATGGAAGTTTATGTCTTTTCCCCTTGAAACTTCGGAAGGATTTGTCAAGTGTGACTTTTTAAGAAAAAAAAAAAAAATCAACTGTATCTGTTTGGCAAAGATTCGCTGCCACACTTGCAATTCTCCTCTCCAGTACTTTCCTGGGACTGACAGTTTTTTGGTCTATTTCACTGGCTGCTGTAACATGTTCCCTTATACTGGCTCATTCCCAGTGGTTTGGTAGCAATGAGTCATGGCGAACTGGGAAGCAGTGTCAGAGCCCTTCTCACTCTCCCTCCAGCCTGGCATAGGCCACCTCACATTCTGTACGTGTTACAAAGAGCCAGGTAACTGATTCTAATACCTGTTCACCCATCTACAAGTGGAGATTGTGCAGCCTCTGTGAGCACACAACAGGGCTGCCACATCTGGATTTTTTCTGCTATTCCTTTCCCCTTGGAGAATTTCCACTGTATTAAATTTAACTTTTCTGATATCTAAGGAATAGTTTCAGAGTTAGGAAAAAGAGAGAATGAATGTTAATGAGCACATTTTTATCAATTCTCTCCAACATTACCCAAATCATTCAACTATTTTATTGCTAAAAGGAATTCTACCAACTTTTCAGGTGGAAATCCTTTGGACTGGTGCCTAATACACCGAGTTTGAGAACAATTTAATGTGACTGGGTTTTATTGTTTCCAGTTCCTTCAAAGAAAGGCAAATACTTACTACATCAGATACTTTGTCTTTAGTCAACCGATTTTTTTTTTTTGAAGACAAGGTCTTTTTGAACATTTTATTTTCTTCTAAGTACTCTCTGAAAGTATTCTATTTTGCAGTGTTCTTCATAATGCTCCATCTGTCCTGGATTTTCAGAAGATTTTTTTTAATCCCCTCAGAAAATTCAATGAAAAAAGGTAAAGGCTTTACTGCCAGTAGATTTTTGTTTCTCTTCTTTCTGGGAAAGAGCCAGTTTGAGCTTAAAAATAGACCTGAGAAATATCTACAGCTTGAGAATCATTCAACCCTCTAATATTTGCTCTAGAATACAAAGGAGAGTTGATACATCTGATCTCAAATGATCCCCATCGTTATCACCTTTTTATTTCAGATCAAATAATTCACCATAGCAGCCTCCTGGTGAAGCAAATTCCATTATGTTAACCACCTGCTCTCTCTTATTTTTAATTTATACTGACAAAAGAGAGAAGGTGGGAATTTAGGTCATTCTAAGCGTCCCATGTTCAGCATTTATCAATTGATGCTGTTTATTATTTATTACCAATGGCAGTTACTGTGATCCTAACACCAGATGTCCACTGGGATAAACATATTGGGGCAATAAAAAGGAATGACTTATTTTTATAGTTTTCTTTTTTAAAAAAATTATTGATTATAATTGACATAATAAAATTCACAATATTTAAGTGTACAATGCAAGGGTTTATCATCAGCTGATAAATCTGGAAGTGTGGCTGCTTGAATTTCTAATGACAAATTAGAGTTGTTAATATGAATACATTGGTATTTGGATGTACTTCTAGGGTCAATGTCGAAAGACATTTTAATAAGATGATTTGGATGTTTTGCCTTGGAAGCAGTTCATCTATGCATACAAAATCAATCCTTTTTTGTTTGTTTGTTTTTAGAGACGGATCTCCCTACGTTGCCCAGGCTGGCCTGCAGTGGGGTTATTCACAGTTATGACCATAACACACTACAGCCTCAGACTTCTGGGCTCAAATGATCCTCCTGCCTCAGCCTCCAGAGTAGCTGAGACTACAGACACATACCACCATGCTGGGCCAAAATCAACTCTAAAGAAGCTGTGGGTAAATTTCTTTTCTCTTCTTTTTTAGACAGGGTCTCATTCTGTCACCCAGGCTAGAGTGCAGTTGCACAATTACAGCTCACTGCAGCTTCGAACTCCTGGGTTCAAGCTATTCTCCTGCCTCAGCTCCTGAGTAACTGGGACTATAGGTGTGTGGCATATGCCCAGCTAATTTTTTTTTTAAATTTTTAGTAGAGACAAGGTCTCACTACGTTGCCCAGGCTGGTCTCTAACTCCTGGGCTCAGGCTGGTCTCTAATTCCTGGGCTCAAGTGATCCTCCTGCCTAGGCCTCTCAAAATGTTGGGATGATAGGGTGTGAGCCACTGCACCTGGCCTCATTCTCCTTCTTAAATAAGTTTTTCCTCTTTTCCTTGGTAACTTATAGTTTTGATGTAATTTTATCTTTAAATTTTCATTTTTATTTTCGATTCAGGGGGCCCATGTGTAAGTTTGTTACAAGCGTATGTCATATGGGGCTGGGGTTTGGGCTTCTTTCTATTGGTCCCATTACCCAGATAGTGAACATAGCCCCCAACAGGAAGGTTTTCAGCCTTGCCCACCCTCTCTCCCTTCCTCCTTTTAGAGTCTCCAGTGTCTGTTGTTCCCATCTTTATGTCCACATTAATCCAATTATGTAATTTTAAACTTACAGAAAAGTTGCAAGAATAGTGCAAAGAACTCCCATATACTCTTACTCAAATTCACCAATTTTTATTTTTACTCCAACTTAAATAAATTTCACATTTAGTTTTTTATTTGAGAGAAAAAATTAAGGTCTAGTTCTTTTCAAAGTTTGTATTTCCATTTATCTCTAGCCTAACTGGTAGAAAAACAGCAATTAATAGCACTGTTTTACAGCAAGGGAGACTGAGACACAGGGAAGTCTAACAGAACTCTGGGGTCCAGCATCACCTATGACCAACATAAGGAAGCCAGTCACCACTCAGCTTTGCAGTCTAGCTAGGCAACCTCTAGCCTGACCTCTTCCTGGTATCCCTGGCTCCTACACAAAGCCCTTGTTCCTGACCCTTAGTTTTGATGACTAGCATTACCCTTATTGTCCCAATCTTCGATGTGCCTTTTGCCTTTGGCCATTCTGGAGATCACCACACTCAATTCAGTCCACTAGGGACCTTACCCTGTCTCAGCCCTTAATAGCAAGCAACTTAAAAAGCAGTAGTATTGTCAAGTATGCACAACTCGGGATACCAGGTATCCTAGCACCTAGAATCATAGAGCCAAGAAACTTTGGCACTGATGTGACCATGAAATCATTCAGCACAACTCTTATATCAGATGAGGACACTGAGGCCCCAAGAGATTTAATATTTTGTCAGGGTCACATAGTGAAGTGAGCTGGTAGCAAAGGCATGACTAAAATTCTAGTTTTATTATTTTTTTAAACAACATACCGTTGCCTTGTTTTTATTATTACTAATAATTAATCACATGTAAAACAGTATGGCAGTTATTCCAAAAATTAAATATAGAACTACTGGCAATTCTACTTCTGGTATATGCCCCCAAAGAATTGAAAGCATGGCTTGAACAGATATATTTGTACACTGTATTTATTTATTTATTTATTTATTTATTTTGAGACAGGGTCTTGCTGTTGCCCAGCTAGAGTGCAGTGGCGTGATCACAGCTCACGGCAGCCTGGACCTCCTGAGCTCAAGCAATCCTCCCACCTCAGCCTCCTGAGTAGTTGGGACCACAGGCATGTGCCATCATGTCTGGCTCATTTATTTTTACTTTGTGTAGAGATGGGATCTCCCTATGTTTCCCAGGCTGGTCTCAAACCCCTGGCCTCAAGTGATCCTCCCACCTCAGCCTCTCAAAGTGCTGGGATTACAGGTGTGAGCCACCGTGCCCAGCCTGTGCTCTGTATTAATCAGCTCAGACTGCCATAAAAACCATCACAGTCTGGGTGGCTTAAACAACAAAAATTTATTTTCTTTAAGTTCTGGAGGCAAGAAGTCCAAGATCAAGGAGTTATCAGGGCTGGTTTCTGTTGAGGACTCCCCTCCTGGCTTGTAGGCAGCTACCTCTCACTGAGTCATCACACGGCCTCTTCTCTACACTTGTAGAGAAGGAGAGTGACAGAGGGGTGTCTTTTCCCTTTTTAAAAATAAGGACATCAGTCTTATTGGATTAGGGCCTCATCCTTCTGACCTCATTTAACCTTAATTACCTCCCTAAAAGCCCTGTCTCCAAATACAGTCACTTTGGAAGCTAGGGCCTCAACGTATAAATTTTGAGAGGACATGAGTCAGTTCATAACAACTATCTTCTCAGTTTTTTTTTGTTTGTTTTTGTTTTTTTTAGATGGAGTTTCACTCTTGTTGCCCAGGCTGGAGTGCAATGGCATGATCTCGGCTCACCGCCATCTCCACCTCCTGAGTTCAAGCGATTCTCCTGCCTTAGCCTCCTGAATAGCTGGGACTATAGGCATGTGCCATCACACCTGGCTAATTCTGTATTTTTAGTAGAGATGGGTTTTCTCCATGTTGGTCAGGCTGGTCTCGAACTCTCGACCTCAGGTGATCCACCCACCTCGGCCTCCCAAAGTTCTGGGATTACAGGCTGAGCCACTGTGCCCTGACTCTTCTCAGTTTTTTGTAAATCTAGAACTGTTCTAAAATATAAAATGCATTAATAAAATATTTAGATTCCCTAAGCAACCTAAGTGTCCATTAACAGACAAATGGACAATGAAAATGTGGTACATATCACAATAAAGTACTATACAGCCATAAATAGAGAATGAGATCCTGTCATTTGCATGGATGGAACTGGAGATCATTATGTTAAGTGAAATAATCCAGGCACAGAAAGACAAACTTCAGATATTCTCACTGATTTGTGGAAACTAAAAATTAAAACAATTGAACTCATTGAGATAGAGAGTAGAAGGATGGTTAACAGAGGCTGGGAATGGTAGTTGGGGGCGGGGTGGAGTGTGGGCATGGTTAATGGGTACAAAAATATAGTTAGAATGAATAAGATCTAGTATTTGATAGCACAACAGGGTGATTACAGTCAACAATAATTCATTGTACATTTAAAAATAACTAAAAGAATATAATTGAATTTTTTGTAACACAAAGGATAAGTGCTTTAGGTCATAAATACCCCATTTACCCTGATGTGAGTATTATGCATTGCCTGTCTGTACTAAAATATTTCATATATCCCATAAATATATATACCTACTATGTACTCACAAAAATTTTTTTAAAAATTTAGATACCCAAACCAAACTTTTAGAGATAAAAATACATCTGAGATGAAAATACGTTGGGTGGGAATAATGGCAGATTAAACCACGCAGAAGAAAAACTTATGGATTTTGAAGACACAGCAATAGAAATTTCACAATGAGCCGCCTCCACAGTGGGCCTGCGAGAATCGAGGCCCTCGCCAGCGTACCCAAGTATCAAAACCAGTTCACGGCCCGGTACCAGCGAATGTTGGTGGTCTATGGGATCGGCACCTGGTCTCTGGTGGGCTCAGTGCTTTGCTTTGGCTGGAAAATGGCAAAGCCATCAGGTATTGAAGTACAGCAAAAGGATGGCTCAACAAGTGGAGTACCCAGTGAACTATCTGAACCCCCAAAAGGGTTTTATGTGGAAACAATTGTTACATATAAAGAAGATTTTGTTCCAATTACTGAAAAGATCCTCAACAACTGGAAATCATGGACTGGAGGCCTTGGTGCAGAACCATGACTGGCGGCTGAATTCTGAAAACCAGGATTTGGTTCAACATTGAAATTTGATAGATGCCTTGCTTCCCATTTTGTGTTTGTGAAAAGCATATATATTTAATTTTGCTATAAAACATAATCACTAATAATGTGCAATAAATATTTTCTTGAAGGAAACTAAAAAAAAAAAGTTCACAATGAAACATAGGGAGAAAAAAAGTCAAAAAAAAAAAAAACCAGTTTCAATAAGCAGTGGAATAACTGCAAGTAACCTAATATATATGTAATTGAAGTCCTGAGAGAGAGTATATTAATTTGCTAGGGCTGCCATAACAAAATACCACAGACTGGGTAGCTTAAATAAAAATGTATTTTCTCACGTTCCTGGAGGCTGTAAGTCTAAGATCAAAGTGCTGACAGGTTCTGTTTCTCCTGAGGCCTCTCTCTTTGGCCAGTGGACAGCCACCTTCTTGCTGTCTCGTCTGAAGGCCTTTTCTTTATGTGTGCCTCCCTGTTATCTCTTCCTGTTCTTATATGGACACCAGTCATACTGGATTAGGGCCCCACCCTTAGAACTTTGTTAACCTTAATTACCCCTTTAAAGGCCCCATCTTCAAAAGCAGATTGAAAGGGGTTAGTTTCAACGTATGAATGCAATCCATTAACAGACAGGAAAGAAATACGAGAACAAAAATTTTTTTGAAGAAATAATGTCTGAAAATTGTCCAGTTTTGATGAAAATTCTAAACCCAGAGATCCAAGAAGCTCAACAAACCCAGGCACAAGACACAAGAAGAAAACGATACCACGGCACATGACAAATGGTCCAAAGCCAGAGACAACGAGAAAAACCTTAAAAGCAGTCAGGAAAAAAAAAAAAAGGTTTATTATGTATGGAATAAACAAGATAAGAATGAAAGTAGAAAGACTTCTTGTCAGAAACAATGCAAACCAGAAGAAAGTGAAGCAACATCTTTAAAGTACTGACAGAAAAAAATTGTCAACGTAGAATTTTATACCCAGTGAAAACCTTATAAAGACTTCTTCAGACATATAAAAGCTAAAAGCTTTTCACCAGCAAATCTGTACTATAAGAAATGTTAAAGGAAGTCCTTGAGGCAGAAGGAAAATGATATCAGATGGAAATCTAGATTTATACAAAGGAAAGAAGAGAATCAGAAGTGGTACCTATTTGAGTAGTAATAAAAGACTCTTTTGTTATTTAGAAAAACCTCTTTAAAGTGTAATTGACCATTTAAAGCAAAAATAATAAGATATTGTGGGACTATAATAAGTACAGTTGACCCTTGAAACACATGAGTTTAGACTGTGTGACTCCACATACAGAGATTTCTAAAAATAAATATATTGAAAACATTTTTGGAGATTTGAGACAATTTGAAAAAACAGATGAACTGCGTGCATATCTAGAAATATTAAAACAATTAAGAAAAAGTCATATCATGAATGCATAAAATATATGTAGATACTAAGCCTTTATCATTTACTACCATAAAAGATACACAAATCTATTATAAAAAGTTAAAATTTATCAAAACTTACGCACACAAACACAGACCATACATGGCACCATTTGAAGTCGAGTAAAATGTAAGCAAATATAAGAATGCAGTATTAAATCATAGCTGCATAAAATTAACAGCAGTACATACTGTACTACTATGTTGCTATTGTGAGCTCAAGTATTGGGAGTATCTGCTTAAAACACCACATGACCCTAATCTCCTTATGAGCAGTTGTCTCTTCAGTAAATTGCATATTGCAGTAAAAAGTGATCTCCCCTGGTTCTCGCTATTTTTCATTGTGTTTAGTACAATACCATAAACCTTGAATAACATCATGGGACCCATACAAAGTGCCACTAGTGATTCTGGAAGTGCTCCCAAGAAGAAGAGAAAAGTCATGACATTAAAAGAAAAAGTTGAATGGCTTGATATGTACCACCGTTTGCAGTCAGACACTGCAGTTGCCACCATTTCAGATAGATGATATATCTTGTAAATGGATGGTGTGAACTTCTGGTATGGATAAATATAGTACAGTACTGACAATGTATGTTCTCTTCTTTATGATTTTCTTAACATTGTCTTTTATCTTACTGTATTGTAGAAATACAGTGTATAATATATATATAAAATATGTGTTAATCAATTGTTTAGGTTATCAGTAAGGCTTCTGGTCAATAGAGGCTATTAGTAGTTAAGTTAGTTCAGCTTAGGGGAAGTCAAAAGCTATAGGAGAATTTTCTATTGTACAAGATGAAAGGGGAGGGCAGTGCCCCTAACCCTTGCATTGTTTGAGGGTCAACTGTAATTATAATATAAATGAGTTCTGAGTGTTGCTATGGGATTAAGCTGAAGCTGTGAGATAGGGATTGCTGCAGCAGTGTTAACTGAAACTGCCTATTTCCTCAGAGAGCTTATAACGTCGAACCATTTTTTACTTTTTCTGCATTAATTTTATCACAAACTAAGATGACTACTGCTTTATCTGATTTTTACCACTTGTGGTCTTAGTATAGTAATATCTAAGCACACAGTTCCTCCGGGTATAAGATCCCTTTATAGTATAAAGATCCCTTTAGTCCGTCTGAGCTGAGTGTGGTGGCTCATGCCTGTAATGTTAGCACTTTGGGAGGCCAAGGCGGGCTGATGGCTTAAGCCCAGGAGTTTGAGACCAGACTGGGAAACATGGTGAAACCCTGTCTGTAAAAAATACAAAACAAGAAGCCAGGTGTGCTGGCGCACGCCCGTAATCCCAGCTACTCAGGAGGCTGAGGTGGAAGGACACGTGAGCCCAGGGAGGTCAAGGCTGCAATGAGCCGTGATGGTGCCACTGCACTCCAGCCTGGGCAACAGGGTGAGACTCCATCTCAAAAACAAAAACAAAAAAAGTCTGTCTGGGCAGACTGGAGGGGCTCAGAGTCCTGTCTTTACTAATTTCAAACACAGTCATTTAAAATAAGTTTAGACTTAGCTTCTGACTCAACTTGGATAGGACTCTCCTTTTTGGGAAAATTAGGAAGAAGATGAGGTAAAAGTGTCTTCTTAAAAGTCAGAGGCAGAAATTTAACCGGGGGATCATAGATGGGCATAGCTAACTCAATAGGTCCTGTCTCTACCAGCTCAAGGTAGAGAAACACAAGAAAAACTCAACACCATAGGCTGTGTCATAAATAGGAAAAGGGGTTTGGGTTTGTAAAGTGGTCTGGATATTTCCTTATTCCCACATTTCCTTATTCCCCCTTATTAAAAACACCACTTTGGGTCACTTTTTAACATATTTATTTTATTTATTTATTTTTTTCAATAATATACTTCTCCAATAGAAGGCCAACTCCTTGATGGCAGGGCAGCTGCTTTGAGTTCGTAAAGTACAAGAACTAGTCTCTGGTAAGTGTGGCACAATGGAGAAGGAGGAACCACGCTTTATATTCATGCAAACATAAATCAGTGAAAAGCAATTGCCTGTAGGGATCAGGCCTGAGGGTGGGAGAGCAGTTGGGCAGAGATCAGCTACCATCTGGTATGATGACCTACATTTATTAATAGGAAAATGTGCATATTATGTCACTGAGTAAAACAACAGGTAATAAGATAGTGTGTAGTGTGCAAAGATAAATACTTGACAAGCTGCGGTGTGATTTTAGATTAATTTTATTTTTCTTGTTTGTTCATTTTCATGTACTACTTTTTTTTTTTTTTTTTAACAGAAGATACGTTTTACTTACTAAACTAGGGGGAAATAATACGAGTTTTTAAAAAATTGAATAAGATTCTGGACCCTCACTGAGAATTCAGATACTCAAGAGACTTTTCTTTTTCTTTCTTTTTTTTTTTTTTGAGACGGAGTCTCACTCTGTCGCCCAGGCTGGAGTGCAGTGGCCGGATCTCAGCTCACTGCAAGCTCCACCTCCTGGGTTTACGCCATTCTCCTGCCTCAGCCTCCCGAGCAGCTGGGACTACAGGCGCCCGCCACCTCGCCCGGCTAGTTTTTTGTATTTTTTAGTAGAGACGGGGTTTCACCGTGTTAGTCAGGATGGTCTCGATCTCCTGACCTCGTGATCCGCCTGTCTCGGCCTCCCAAAGTGCTGGGATTACAGGCTTGGGCCACCACGCCCGGCCTCAAGAGACTTTTCAAAATTCTCACCTGTCTTCAGTGGCATAGGGTGTTCTTACTTGGGGGACAGGGATTCGGGCACAGTCCCTTCAGTAGAAAATTAGCCACTCTTCGAACAGCCCGGGCAGCTCTTGAAAATACCAGGCTACGGCATCCTCCGGAAACCAACACAGAAATACAACCAACATTTCTCAAGAACACTGGAAACAACCGAATGGCCCAATATTATGTGATTTTTTAAGTAAATTATGGGACCGCCAGATAATTGGAATATTTGCAGCCATTAAAATCTACGGTTTATAAAAATATTTAATAACATGGGAAAATGCTCAAATTGTAACATTAAATTTAAAAAGTCATATATGGTGTTATGCTATTTGAGAAGAGAATTATATATGCAATTTAATTTCCAAAAGGAAATAGACCCAAATGTTAATAAATGTTATCCCTGGGTAATAAAAATATAAATAATTTCAGTTTCTTTACCCCTTTCTCTATTTTTAAAAATTCCTACCATGACTTAGTTTTATAATTAGAACACAAAATGTTATTATTATAATTATTTTAAAAGAAGTTGGCTTATAGAACTGGAGAGAGGTTCATGACACAGGCTCTAAAGCAGACAGCGTAGGTAAAAATCCTGGCTCCGACAAGTCAGCAAGCCACTGTCCCTCTCTGTGGCTCAATTTTCTTTTTCTTTTTTTTGAGACAGAGTCTTGCTCTGTTGCCTAGGCTAGAGTGCAGTGGCATTATCATGGCTCACTGTAAGCCTTGACCTCCCAGGCTCAAGCAATCCTTCTGCCTCAGCCTCCCAAGCAGCTGGGACTATAGGCACATGCCACCATGCCTGGTTAATTTTTAAAATTTTTTGTAGAGACAGGGTCTCACGTTTTTGCCCAGGCTGGTCTCAATCTCCTGGTCTCAAGGGATCCTTCCACTTTGGCTTCCCAAAGTGTTGGGATTACAGACATGAGCCATCGTGCCTGGCCTAATTTCCTGATCTTAAAATAGAGATAATGATAGTACCCATTTCATAGGATGACTATAAGATTAAATGAATCAATTAATAATAAAGTGCTTAAAATCGTGCCAGGCATATAGTAAATGCCTCCCAAAGTTATTATTATTGCTATTATTATTATTGTAAGTTGAAAGTTCTAGCCTCCTACCTATTCACAAGTTTAGCTTTCCAATAAAAGCTGTTTTCTGAACATAATCACAGACCTCCAAGACAAAGTGGAGCCTGTATACCATATTTATGGCAAGAAAACTCTCAAAAATTTCCTTGTGGATCCGGTAAATTAGCTTGCTGTATTAGGCAGTGAAGAGCAAACCAGTTAGAGAGCCAGCCTGTGGTTGCTTTTTTCTTTCTCTATGGCCTTGATGCTGTAGATGTGATCACTGAGTTATACCAGTTTATTCAAACAACAGAGGGGTAAAGAAGAGCTCTCTAAATTTTTCCTTGGTGCACTCCACATTTATAGTTGTATCTCACCTCTCAGAATTTGGGTCCAAATTTGGGTGAAAAGTCAATACTCAAGATTACCCAACTAATAAGAAGTAGATCTGGGATTTGAACTTATATCTGGTGCCACACTTTTTTTTTTTTGAGATGGCGTCTCACTCTGTAGCCCAGGGTGGAGTGCAGTGGCACAATCTTGGCTCAGTGCAACCTCTGCCTCCCATGGTTAAGCGATTCTTCTGCCTCAGCCTCCTGGGTAGCTGGGACTACAGGTGTACGACACCACACCCTGTTAATTTTTGTATTTTTAGTAGAGATGGGGTTTCACCGTGTTGGCCAGGACGGTTTCAAACTCCTGACCTCAGGTGATCCACCCTCCCCTTGGCTTCACAAAGTTCTGGGATTACAAGCGTAAGCCATCATTCCCAGCTTGACACCGTACCTTAGTGCTTAACCTATATATATGTAGTTTGTTTGTTTGTTTTTTAGATGGAGTCTTGCACTGTCACCAGGCTGGAGTGCAGTGGAGCGATCTCGGCTCACTGACTGCAACCTCCACCTCCTGGGTTCCAGCGATTCTCCCGCCTCAGCCTCCTGAGTAGCTGGGATTACAGGCTCACACCATCACGCCCAGCTAATTTTTGTATTTTTAGTAGAGACGGGGTTTCACCAAGTTGGCCAGGATGGTCTGGATCTCTTGATCTCATGATATGCCCGCCTCAGCCTCCCAAAGTGCTGGGATTACAGGTGTGAGCCACCGCACCCAGCTTAACCTATATCTTATGACACTTTCCAAATGAAAGAAGAAAAACTTCAAGAGGATCACTTTATCTATCAAAACCCAGTAGTGGGAGATAGAGAGGATCAGTTTGTTTTCCACTTCTCACTCCTAAATCTTATCAGCACAAAACAAATAAAGATCTAGCATGGCATCCGTGCAAAGATCAGCTCTTGACTCTAAAACAGAGCACAGAGCAGAAGGAAACTGTTTTCTTCATAAAACCAAGAATGAATTATAAGTGAGGCCCCAAGTGCACCATGAATTGGGCTAGAAATCTGAATCCCAGTGTCATTATTTCAGGGAAACAGAGTTTCTCAGATGAGCAACTACTCTGGGTGAATGCTTGGGAAACAACTGGTAACCTGGTGCTCTGAGAGCCTTGGGGTTTGGCCAGCTCCTGTAGCACGAATGGTCTGTGCTGTCAATCCCTATCTCTCTGTCATCTGTATCCCTGCCTACCTCGTAGTGATCTCTTTCACCTGTGTTGCTCCTGCTTAAAAACTAGAATGCCACAACCTCTGCAAAGCTTGCCCCTACCCTCTGGGGACAGTGAACCATTCTCTCCTCTACTGAGCTCACTGGCTCGGGACCTTTTCCTCCATGGCATTCCTTCTTGCTGTGGATTGATGCTTTCTGTCCTATCACACCCCAATGAACGCCTTTAGGTCGAAGCATACAACCTTTTTTTAAAAAAAAATTATTTTAGGATTGATGGAAATGCATTGAGATGATGAAAGTGAAATGATGGGCAGTGCCTGGTGCACAATAGGTGCTCAATAACTGTTCTTCCACTTTATTGGTTCTCCCACTTAGTGTTCCCAGCACTCAGTGTGATTCCTCAAACGCCATGGCTACTAAACAGATTGTTCATGTCTAAATAAATGAGTAAATAAATGAACACATTCTACCTCCTACCTCAAGGGCAGGTGTCATGTCTCCTGCTGATCTCTAGGAACATCTCCTTATTTTCATTTACATTTCTGAAACATGTGTAACAACATTGGTCACGTGGCGGGGTATAGTAAATAACTTAATTGATTTTCTTCTGTTGCAAAAGATGTTGGTAGATTGAAATTTTACCTCTAAGGCAGCTATAGGAAGATGTGTTCTCCTGTTTCATTTTGAGTAGAGTGAGATTGCCAGGGGTCTTATATATAGAGCTTTAGGTCTCTCTAATAACACCTTAGCTTAACCCACTTGCCAAGTAGAGAGTTGTTTTCCTTTCTTGATTTCTTTCTAAGCAGTCAATAACTAATATAAACTCTGGAAGAATAAGCTCTCCAAAAGTGAGGACCCTGGTGAAATCCAAACATTTACTGTTATGATCCTAAGTAAGGGCAGGGAAGTCAAATTTATTTCCATATCCCTAGTGCTAGCCTGGTATTTAATGCATAGTAGAGACTCAAAAAATATTTCTTTGATAAATGAAGTTGCTTTTAAGGCAGTAAAGAGAAGGAAATTTATTAAATCTGCAGTGTAATTTTGTGATTGTCTATGGCTTTAGAGTCACACAGTATAGAGATAAAAAAATAATAATTTGCATATCTGAATAGAATTGTACAATTGAAAAAAGTGTTTTCTCATATATTATATAGTATTATTTACATACCATTCATTGAGCCTCTACTGTATAATAGGTGCTTTGAATATCATTGTATCTAATCCTGACAACGCATCTTGAAATGTTATTATAATGCGATTTTATAGGTGGAAAAAACAAGCTTAGAGGGGCTAAATGATTTGCCCAAGGCCACAGACTAACTAGTATTGGTCCACACATTAAAATGTGAGCTTCACATAGCAGCATCTGGCACCAATAATAGCGCCTGCCATATAGTAGATGCTAAATAAAGATTTGTTGAATAATGAACCAGATCTGGCTGACTCCAAAGCCTTCATTCTTTTCATGACATCATTTCCTACTCCATAAACTGTCTTTTGAAGTATCAGAGCAAGTAGCACACTTCTTTACATCCATGAGGACCTGAGGTCCAGGGAAATGAAGTTAATTTTTCTACATTGCACACGAGTGACTGGGCCAGAAGCGGAACTCAAGTTTTCTGGCAGTATTATTTTCTTTTTTCCAGTCTGTATGGAGACCATGAGGCAGAGATAGGTTGTGGGCTGCTTCCTTTTCTCAGGAAAGTTCAGGGGTCTGGCCTGGAGAGGAACAGGTCCGAAGGAGTTATATCCAAAACTTTCCACCTAGAAAAGCGATTCAACGCTGGAGGAAAGTTACGTCCCCCGATAGAAGGATGGACTACTGGGGGCTACTTTCTTATTCACAACACTGGAATCTGATGTTTTGAGACAGGGCTAGTCCTGTGGTGAAGTCTAACCAGGCAGCTGAAACCTGATAGTGGTACTTCATCACACAATTGTATTTTTCCTAATCATATCACTTAAAATGGTCATGGGCCTTTAACTTTTTAAGGAAGAAATTGGTGTTAAATTATATATCTTAAAGTCATTATGATTTTTTTGGCCAAAAAAACCTTTTCTTCTCTTTTTTCATTGCATTTTTAACATCAAAAAAATGGGGGCTGGGCGTGGTGGCTCATGCCTATAATCCCAACACTTTCGGAGGCTGAGGCGGGTGGATCACCTGAGGTCGGGAGTTCAAGACCAGCCTGGCCAACATGGCGAAACCCCATCTCTACTAAAAATACAAAAATTAGCTGGACTTGGTGGTGGGCACCTGTATTCTCAACTCTTCAGGAGGCTGAGGCAGGAAAATCGCCTAGGAGGCGGAGGTTGCAGTGAGCTGAGATCGCGCCATTGCACTCCAGCCTGGGCAACAAGAGCAAAACTCCATCTCAAAATAAAGAAAATGGCTATGAACATCTTACTGTTAGTAGTAGTTTGTAGCTATGGCAACTCATATATCTATTTGTTAAGTACCCAACTAGCTGTGTCTCCATGCTAGGTGTACAGTTAAATAAGTAAGTAGATATATACATACATACATAAATAACTACAAGTTCACAATATTCCACACAGCATTAAGGAGATCATGTAAAATTGAACAAACATATACCAGGCCCACAATCAAATAAACCTACTATCTGAGATCATGTGCAATGAAGTCATTATAGCTACACAGGTCAAGAGACTAGACCATCTCAAAGTCATTTCTTCCTTGCTTTCAACTTCTCCATCCTTCCTTTCTTTTTCCATCTGTTTGTTTGTTTTTAATCTCTGAGTATTTTGCCTGTTAATCTTTTCAAAGCATCAAAGTCTGAGTGAAGATAGACCAGAGCCCGCTCTAGTTACACCCACCTCAGGAATCCCCAAACCTAAGCTCTCAACAATAGCTTGCAGAAAAGCCATACAAACCATTCCTGGTTGGGAAAGAAGTCATTCTCATCAGCAGCTCATATGCTGACAAAGCCCAACAAAGGAGACCACATGTGGCCGTCATAACTGCATGGATATGCCTCTCACAGCTGACATGTCTCTCCCTTCCTGGATTCTCACACAGTGTCTCGTACACGCCTTGGCAAAACTCACTCCAAAGACACCACAGAGTATTGGAGCTATGTTTTCCTTGTCTCTTGTTCCTCCCCTCATCTCCACACTTAATAACTCCACATTGCACAGTGGAACACTTGGCAAGGCAAGAAAGAAATCAAGCCTGGATGCTAGGGACAGCTCCTGTCATGAGAAGGATCCATGATTGTCTCTTGCCCTTTTCTCTCCTCCTCAGTGCACTTCTGCTTTCCCCTAATTTTTCCATCTTATACATCTTTTATTGTTTTCTAAATATAGACGCGCTAAAACCTCTGTGGAAAGACATCTATTGAAACCAGAGTGATAGCAAGCAATGTGCCCAGCAGGCAAATCGCAAAACAAATAGAGGGTGCACTCAGCACTTTTTTCTTCTGCTGCACAAAAGAACCCAAATAACGCTCCTGGAACCATGGGTTGAGTAATCAAGTCCTTTTCCTGGATGTACAACAGCACAGCTTTGGGAGATAACTAATTCAGCTCATGTAATTGTACACCCGTCTAGAAGAGGAAAAGGAAGCACAAAAAGAGAGAAAAGGAGAACAGGCCAAACTTTTAATGGCTTGCCCTCCTTTTGCACCTGCCATGACTTGCAAGCAGAATATTGTATCCCAGCTGGCCACTTGTTCTGAATCTGAGACCCCAAGATACCCATTGCCCTTGGAATTAAAGAATTATAAATGGAATTTTTGCACCTGCAAATTAAAAAGAAAAAAGATAGCAAGAAAACTTGGAAAGGTCCCTTGAAACATTTCTATCACCCTTGTCAGGCTGTGTTTACTGCCTCTGGTGAATGCTAACCAGACACATGAGTAAGGACTCTTGAGGACAATTTAGCTGTTTCACTGAAATTAATTTTGATTCCTACGGATTAACCATAAAGACATGCACTGGCTGCAGGTGTGCCAAAGCCAGCATTCGGAGAAAATCCAAACAAATTTTGTGGAGACGGTTAATGACTCCCGCAAAATTAACTTAAATTGAAATAGTCTAAGAACATATGGAAAGAATCAATCATTTCTCATTTTGAATGAATATTATTTTAGCATGCATAGATTTCTGATACAATTTTCTTCCTTTCCCTTAAGGGTCAAGAAGTACTCAAACACTAAGTCTTTTCGCAAAAGAGAAGTTTTTTTTTTCTCCAAGAAAGAGGATAAACGTGTTTCATAAATCTTTTTACTTGTTTAATGCAGAAATTTACATCTGGAGTTCCATAGACACTGTTCAAAGCCCTCTCAGAAAACACAACTCTGCTCTTGGGGTAATCACGCTTTTCTAGTGTCTGGACACTGGCTCTGACTTCCATTTAGAATAAGATCTGGGCCCACTTGTTATGCATGTCCATATTAACTAGACAAGTCATAGAATTTAAATGTGATATGAGGCGACAGCACAGAGGCAATAGCAATAGAATAGAATTAGAAAAGTCTTTTTCAAGTGTTTGGAAGGAAATTACTACATTAACAAAATCCCACAGCCACATGTTCACACTCTTGTACCCCCATTCCACGTGCAAAGCTGTCTCCAGAGTTCTATCTCCAGGGGAGTGAAACAGTGGCAGGTGCAGCCATCTTAAGCAGGGGCTCCCCCGGCGTTAGTGCCACCCATGATGTTTCTTCTCCAAGACCTTCCTCTAATCTCATTTATAGTTTATTTACCCAAGTTATTTACACTTTGTTCCAGAAAATAGTTAAGACAACATTAGTAATATAAATCCTCATCCACATCAATCACAGATATCAGCTGTCTAGTCTTTACTCATTCTTCATTCAACAAATATAGATTATGGTTTTGTATCCTACCAGGCATTATTTTAGGCACAGGGCAGGAGAGAATACAAAGAAGAAGAAAAACTGGTCCCCTTATTCTTGAGGACCATATAATTTAGGGGTCAAATGGATGCATAAACTTCTAAATAAAAACATAGCAACACTGTTCGTGCAAAAATCATGTACTAATATTTTTCTCTCTTTTAACTTTGCATTTATTTTCACATATATTTATCAAAAACCTATTATGTGTCAGGCAGTATGCTAAGAATTGGGGATATAACTCTGGATACAAAAATCCAAAGAAGAATTTCAAAACAACATTCCACAATTCCAGGGGTAGCAGGAAAGAAGTCACAGACACCTATTTGTAATGTTTGTGCCTCTAGAGATGGAGCAGAGAATTGAGAAATTTTTTTTAAAAGTTATTTCTATGTGGGTTGGGAAGAAATCCTAAATTTTGTGGAAAGCAGAGAAATAGGGAGTGGTAAAGAACTAATGACTGCCTCGTTCAGCTTTCCTTAGGCTAATGTTACAATTAATCCCTGTTCCCTGAGCATTCATCATTCTGGGGAGTGGGGGGCTGATTGTGGAGGATTAAATCCAGATTCCAGCAGTTGGGGGACCAAGCATTAATTGTATAAAATTCACAAAAGAGGTCACCTGGAATTGGCTGTATAAATAATTAAAAAGTAGGAAAAAAAGGAAATATGAGATAGCCAGAAAAGAAAGTCTTTGAGAGAAAAGGAAAGCTGGAGAAAGATATAATAAAAAACAAAATGAGACAGTAACAGGCCAAAAGGGTAATATCTTTCCTCTGGTCCTGCTGACTAGAATCCTGGTTCAAATCCTTAGCCAATTAATTGGTGTAATCATTAGTTTATGGGCTCCATCTGCCTAGCATCCCTAGAGGACTGTGACCGTGCTCTGGTCATCCATGTCTCCAAACCTCAGCACAGTGTCTGGCCCAGAGTTGGCCTTCAGTAAGTGTTGCTTAAATAAATTAAAAAAAAAAAAAGTGAATCATGTGAAAGAGAGGATAGAAGGAAGTTAAACACACAAATAGATGAGGAGCTCTTCAAAAAAATTCAGGGAAAATGTGTATTATGAAAAACCTACACAGATAATTCAAAATGTGTGCACAAAAATAAACTCATACTAATTTGTTATAGCATGTCTGAACAGGATCTAGTTTGGGGCACTAAGAAGGATAAGACATCAGTTTGAGAACAGTCCCCATCAGAGCAACATGAATTCTATTAATAAAACTGAAGCAACAACTAACGTCAAGGCTGGGCACAGTGGCTCATACCTATAATCCCAGCACTTTGGGAGGTTGACATGGGCGGATCACCTGAGGTCAGGAGATCAAGACCAGCCTGGCCAACATGGTGAAACCCCGTCTCTACTAAAAATACAAAAATTAGCAGGGCATGGTGGCACGCACCTGTAATCCCAGGTACTCGGGAGGCTGAGGCAGGAGAATCGCTTGAATCGGGGAGGTGGAGGTTGCAGCGAGCCGAGATAACGCCACTACATTCCTGCTTGGGACAGAGCGAGACTCCGTCTAAAAAAAAAAAAAAAAAAAAAAAAAAGAACTAACATCAAATGTATGGTTTGGGTAGAAAAATAGTGAAATCATTGATGCTTTACAAAAAGTTTATGGAGACAATGTCCCAAAGAGATCAGCAGGGGTCTTTCTATGTTGCCCAAGCTGGCCTTGAACTCCTGGACACAAGCAATACTTCTGCCTTGGCCTCCCAAAGTGCTGGAATTACAGGGTGAGCCACCGTGTCCAGCCCTGAAATTATTTTTGTTTTGTAATCTTAAAAAGTCTTTAGCCAAGCCTGGTGTCTTACACCTGTAATTCCAACACTTTGGGACGTTGAGGTGGAAGGACTGCTTAAGGCCCGGAGTTCGAGACCAGCCTGAGCAACATAGCGAGACCTCATTTCTACTACAAATTTAATAAATTAGCTGGGTGTGGCAGCATGCACCTGTACTCTTAACTACTTGAGAGGCTGAGGCAGGAGGACTGCTTGAGCCCAGAAGTTCAAGGTTGCAGTGAGCTATGATCTCACCACTGCACTCCAGCCTGGCAACAGAGTGAGACTCTGTCTCTAAAAATAAAAATTAAAAATATCCTTTACAGGGCATCCATTTTTCTTCAGATGACAATGCAAAAAAGATTGCCCTGGCTGAGTGCAGTGGTTCACGCCTGTAATCCCAGCACTTTGGGAGGCCGAGGCAGGCGGGTCACTTGAGGCCAGGAGTTCGAGACCAGCCTGGTCAATATGGTGGGTCAACGTGGTGAACCCTGTCTCTACTAAAAATAAAAATAAAATAAAAAAAAAAATTAGCCTGGCATAGTGGTGCATGCCTGTAATCTCAGTCACTTGGGAGGCTGAAGCAGGAGAATTGCTTAAACACAGGAGGTGGAGGTTGGAGTGAGCTGAGATAATGCCACTGCACTCCAGCCTGGGTGACAGAGTGAGACTCCATTTCAAAAGAAAAAAAAAGACTGCCTTGACATGGTTACATTCCCAGGACCCTGCGTTCTTTAGGAAAAGATTAAATGGCTGGTATCATTGTTTACAAAAGTGTCTTGGACTTGATGGAGCTTATGTTGAAAAATAAAGCTTATATTTTTCATTTTTATCTTTTAATTTAATAATTTTCCATGAACTTTTTGAAGTCCCCTCTATTCTGTACACAGGAGGCTTCAGTTATATCCCCTAAGTTTTGGTATGTTGTGTCTTCATTTTTCCTCCTTTCAAAGTACTTTTTGCCTCTCAAATTATTTTCAGATTCTCTTTTGATTTCTTCTTTGTTCTTTGACCCATGAGTTATTTAGGAGTATGTTGTTTAACTTCCACATATTGTGTTTCCCAGCATTTCCACAGGAAAATGACAATGTTAAACTGAGAGGCCCAAAAAGAACACCATTTGGAGAGGACAGGACATAGTTCAGAATGAGCAAAAGGTTTCCTGGTGACCTCTGCTAAGAATGAACTCGTCTACATACACCTGCCCTCCAGCTCTCCACCCAGAGAACACAGATGCGCTCAGCAAATACTTTTTTTTTTTTTTTTTTTTGAGATGGTGTCTCACTCTGTTGGCTGGAGTACAGTGGCATGATCTCGGCTCACTGCAACCTCCACCTCCCAGGTTCAAGCAATTCTCCTGCCTCAGCCTCCCGAGTAGCTGGGGCTACAGGTGCACACCACCATTCCCGACTAATTTTTTTGTATTTTTAGTAGAGACAGGGTTTCACCATGCTGGCCAGGCTGGTCTTGAACTCCTGACCTCGTGATCTTCCCACCTTGGCCTCTCAAAGTGCTGGGATTACAGGCATGAGCCACCGTGCCTGACCAGGCTAACATTTTTTGAAAGCTTCCTACGGTGCTGGGTTATGTGAATTATTATAACTATTACAATAACCTTATGAGGTAGGTACTATTATCCCCATTTTACAAATGAGTTGAGACCTAGAGAAATTAAGTACCTTTCCAAAGATCACCCAGCCCAAAAATGGCAGAATGAAGATTTGAACCTATCCTCCTAACCATCATGCCCTATCACCTGCCTGGAATTCCGATTCTCCTACGTGCTACATAGTACCATGTCTCAGACCATGCGTGGACATCAGTTTCTCATCCATGAGTTGGAAGAATATGTATTTGCTGGGCCGGGTGCAGTGGCTCATGCCTGTAATCCCAGCACTTTGGGAGGCCAAGGCACCTGTAATCCCAGCTACTCGGGAGGCTGAGGCAGGAGAATCGCTTGAACCTGGGAGGTGGAGCTTGCGGTGAGTGGAGTTGGTGCCACTGCACTCCAGCCTGGGTGACAGAGCGAGACTCTGTCTCAAAAAAAAAGAAAAGAAAAACAAAAATCCAGTGTTTTTGTTAGCACTTTGGGGCCTGGAGTTGGAAGCCTTTAATGTTAAACATGCTGCTGTACTCTTGGGCCCCCACTGATTCCTGGGTTTGAATCCTGGCTCTCTCATATGATAGCTTAGGAGACCTTGACCGGGCCACTTACCCTCTCTGCATCTCAGTGTCCTTGTCTCTCAAAGGTGCCCTCACAAGGTGATTGTGAGTAGATGAATGAATATGGGTAAAGCTCAAATAGTCCCTGACCCATGCTAAGTAGAGACCCCATCCCTACACTGATGAAATTTAAATTCTTGTTAGGGAAACAGGCAAAAACCAATAAAGAGGTAATTATGCAAAATAGTTACCAATTGTGGTAAGTGCTATGAAGGCTGAAATAATGCTTAAAGAAAGAATGGGGAGGGGAACCTACTTAAGTGATTAGGTGGTCAGGGAAGCCTTTCCCAAGGAGGAAACATTTCAGCTAAAAGCTAAAGGATAAAAGGATAAATAGAACTAAGGAACATCTTAATCTCAGCCTTACCAAGAGCTGAAGGAAATACTTTCTTTCTTTTTTTTTTTTTTTTTGAGACTGAGTCTGGCTCTGTCGCCCAGGCTGGAGTGCAGTGGCCGGATCTCAGCTCACTGCAAGCTCTGCCTCCCGGGTTTACGCCATTCTCCTGCCTCAGTCTCCCGAGTAGCTGGGACCACAGGCGCCCGCCACTTCGCCCGGCTAGTTTTTTGTATTTTTTAGTGGAGATGGGGTTTCACCGTGTTAGCCAGGATGGTCTCGATCTCCTGACCTCGTGATCCGCCCGTCTCGGCCTCCCAAAGTGAGGAAATACTTTCAAAGCATAGGGAACATCAAATGCAAATGGCCAGAAATGCATTTCAGATTGAATTCCTACAATATCTGCTATTGTAGAATTCCTTAACATGAATGTATCATTTTTACATAAACATGATAGCAAGTGAGATACGTGATGAGACAAGAACATGTGTCAAATACACATTCCTGAACATTGCTCAGCATTTAATTGAGCTGTGCCCATGTGTTACAATGGTATACTAATGTGTGCAATTTTATATAAATGGACACGTGTAGACCTGAATTTTTCTAAAGCACTAATGCAGACCTAAACGTTAATAAGTGACACATTTAAGATATTCAATTAATGGATAAGCAGAAACTGACTAGAAAAATTAAAAGAATAAAAAATAATATTCAAATAAAACCACAAAAGACACAGGAGGAACTCTTGTTTTTAGGCTTGCACAAAAATTCACCTGGCAGCACAAGTTGATGTGTGACCTGTTTCCCATGTGTTAAAAATTTTGATATATAACACGTTTGGATGTGCATGTTCCTGTGCTTTAGGCGAGTTCTTTTTTTTTTTTTTTTTTGAGATGGAGTCTCATTCTGTTGCCCAAGCTGGAACGGAGTGGTGCAATCTCAGCTCACTGCAACCTCTGCCTCCGATGTTCAAGCAATTATCCTGCCTCAGCCTCCCGAATAGCTGGGACTACAGGCATGTGCCACCATGCCCAGCTAATTTTTATATTTTAAGTAGAGATGGGGTTTCACTATGTTGGCCAGGTTGGTCTCAAACTCCTGACCTCAAGTGATCCACCTGCCTTGGCCTCCTAAAGTGCTGGGATTACAGATGTGAGCCACCGTGCCCATCCTCGAGGGCAGTATTTTAATAGTTAGAAATACATATATTTAGAACAGGAAAGAAATGTCTGTGGAACCCCTAACATAATTTCATTAAACTCTTCAGTGTCACAGAACAGTTTGAAAAGGACTACTGCAAAATAATCCCAGATGGGAAAAAGTTAATTTTGCACCATCCTCCATTCTCTCCTTAGTGACTAGTTTCATTTCATTCATTCACTGAACAAATGTACTGAGCTCTGTGCTCATTACTCTTTATCCCATGCTCTCCTCCTGCCCTCACCTATTCTCCATTCTTCTCTGCCCGGGGGTGGTGGGAGTGGTCCCCTAAGGGCTACATCATCCAGGATCTCTGCCCTCTGGCTTCTGATTCCCTACAGCCAGTGGGAGCAAGATATGGTTCTGGCAGTGACGGGAACTAGAGCTCCTGCTGGGTGCTCCTCTTAGGCACCTCCAGTGCTCACCAGCTCTAGTAATGGCTTTTCCTCTCCTTTGTAGGCTAACTGCTCCCCTCTTTTGCTAGTCTCTTGGTGCCTCAGCATCCTTTGTGGGTTTCCTTAACCTTGCCCACACTTCTATAAATTGCCCCTTCATTAACATCTCTTCAAAATCCAAAATGAATGTATTTTCTTTTGCCTGCTAAGACCCTGACTCAAACGAGCCTCTACTATGTTCTAGACCATCCCTGTCCAATAAAAGTATAACAGGAGCCATATATATACTTTTAAATTTTCTAGTAGCCATGTAAGACAGTAAAAAGATGCAGATACAATTAATTTTAATAATATATCCTATTTAACACAATACATCCCAAATATTATCATTTTAACATGTAATCATAAAAATTTATTAGTGAGATAGTTTACATTCTCTGTCTCTCTTTTTTTTTTTTTTTTTTTGAGACAGTCTCTGTCTGTCGCCCAGGCTAGAGTGCAGTGGTGAGATCTCAGCTCACTGCAACCTCCGTCTCCTGAGTTCAAATGGTTCTCCTGCCTTAGCCTCCTGAGTAGCTGGGATTACAGGTGCCTGTATCATGCCTGGCTAATTTCTGCATTTTCAGTAGAGTCAGGGTTTCCCCATGTTGGCCAGCACGGTCTCGAACTCCTGACCTCAGGTGATCCACTCGCCTCGGCCTCCCAAAGTGCTGGGATTACAGGCATGAGCCACCATGCCTGGCTCTTTTTTTTTTTTTTTTTTTCGTTGAGACAGAGTCTTACTGTGTTGCCCAGGCTGGAGTGCAGGGGTGCGATCTCGGCCTACTGCAACCTCTGCATCTCAGGTTCAAGTGATTCTTGAGCCTCAGCCTCCCAAGTAGCTGGGATTACAGACATTCACCACTACGCCTGGCCAATTTTTTGTATTTTTAGTAGACAGGGTTTTGCCATGTTGGCCAGACTGGTCTCGAACTCCCGGCCTCAAGTGATCTGCCTGCCTCAGCCTCCAAAAATGCTGGGATTACAGGTATAAGCTACTGTACCCAGCCTACATTCTCTTATTCATATTAGGTTGACAAAACCCGATGTGTGTTTTACACTCGCAACAATCTCAGTTGGAATTTATCACATTTCAAGTGCTCAATACCCACATGTAGCTGACAGCTTCCATACAGCACAAGGTACTTCTGGATACTGCTTCAGGGCTGGAGATAGATGCAAAATACAGTCCCTAACATCTTAGAGATGATGGTCCTGTAAGAAAGATGGACACACAAACTATTAGAAAACAATGCAGCAAATGCGTAATTAATGCTGTGTACAAGATGCCATGGGAATAGAGCTCTTTCCATCAATGGGGTTTACAGAGAGATAATAGATAATAACATTTGAGTAGATCCTGAATGATCAAGGATTCTGCCAAGAAAACAAGAGGGTGGAGAGGACAATGCAGGCAGACAGAGAGAATCCTCACCTTTCCATCTACCCTTGCTGTAACAGCTCTTCTCTGACTATGCTCCTGAGACGGGCACCCTGCACACCAAGGGTACACTTGGATCTCGCTAGCTACTGTGGTCCAGGTTTGGATGGACCTCTGCAGTCTTAGCACAGGCTCAAGGAGTATAAGTTTTCAAAGGAAACACAACTAGGAAATAAGGGCGAGATATGAATGTGGGGAGAATGCCTATAAACAGACATGACGAGAGAGCCTGGAGTCAGTTTCCTAAGGTAATGGAACTCTGGTCACTGATAGGCTTCATTGGCTCAGGTTTCTGGGCACAAAGCCTAACATAATTTTCCTCATCTAATCTGCTTCCTTTGCTATTCAGAAAGCATTGTCACAGGCTCATTGTTTTTAACCTTTGGCAACATTTTGGTTGTTACTGTTTTTCATCTTCTCCCCTTATATTTCTCTAGTAGTCCCAAGGACTTGAGGACCAGCACTGACCTCCCTCTAGACTATCTCTCTCATATGAAAATCCTACTACTTTTAGTCAAATATATCTCTCTTTTCCCATTTCAAAACTCAGACACCCTATAGGATAGCTCAAAAACTTCTTATTTTGGCCAGGCATGGCGGTTCACGCCTATAATGCCGGCACTTGGGGAGGCCGAGGTGGGAGGATGGCTTGAGGACAGGAGTTTGAGAACAGCCTGGGCCACATAAGGAGACCCTGTCTCTAAAAAAAATTTAAAAAGTAGCCAGGTGTACTGGCACGCACCTGTGGTCCCAGCTACTCAGGAGGCTGAAGTGGAAGGATCACCTGAGCCCAGGAGGTTGAGGCTGCAGTGAGCCATGATCACGTCACCGCACTTTATCCTGGGTGACAGAGCGAGACCCTCTCTCACAACAAACAAACCAACAAACAAAAAGAAGTTCTTATTTTTGTCTCAGAGGCAATGTTTGTTCTCTACTCTCTGAAGGGAGGTTATAACTTAAGTGACCCAAGGCCAAGGAATGGTCACGTGTTTTCCGCTCTAACTTACCTTCTCAGCATACTTTGTTAGATATTTTTGGAAGATTCACCTCACTCTCCTAAATCCTCCAAACCTCAGTTTTCTAACATAAAAGTACATCACACACATAACAGCAACAAAATAGAGCTGCTCACCTTTCAAGCCTAGGGCCTCCTGGGAGTTTCTCTGATCTGCTTTGGGAAGCCATCAAGTTCCCTGCAGACCTCTTTGCGTAACTCCATGATACTTAATAGCTGGTGAGGATTTTTAAGGATACCCAAGCAGTAATGGGAGAGGAAAGGAGGATAACTATTCTTAGATACTAAAAAAGAAGTATGCACTTAACTCAGACAAACATTCTGGCGCCTTTCTGTATGAGCAGAATCCTGATTTCCAGGAGGCTGGAAAGCCATGGCTAACTGTTTACATCCTTGGTCTACAGCAGTCAGATGGTATACACTGTAGCCTTATTTTCCTTGTCTCCTTCTTAAATCAACCATAAATCATTCTCAATGCCAAGCTTTCTGCAAAAATTTCCTGTGGTTTCTTTTAGTCTCTTATTGTGATTCCCATTGGCAATAATGTCGGCATCTGTTCTCCATACCAGCACTATTTGCAAACACTTTGAGACCATGCCCTTGATTACTACTCAAAAGTTCAACTTCTGTTTTCTCAGAGCCAAAACACACACTGTATTATCCAGTTTAAATAGTTTCCAATCCTCATCTGGGCAGCAGGCTTCATCAGTTCCTCCCATTACTCATATTGTTTTTTTTTAATGCTTTTAATTCTTTTCTTTCAATTGACTCATGTAGGGATGAATAACTTTGGTCTTCAACACTGCTAACCTTCCCACTCTGAGCTGTGCTTCATTCCCTCCTCAAGGATCTCTTCCATCCATGATGTCGTGGATTCTAAGAGGTTCTTTTACTCCCCAAAGCAGTTTATTAATACCACCTTTATGTTTTTCCTCTCCATGGTCTAAATTAGATCTCAGAAAATAAATACATAAATAAATAGGATCTCAGTACGCTAGGAATTAGGCAACAATTGTATATACAGAATCAGTTATGGCCAGGCACGGTGGCTCACGCCTATAATCCTGGCACTTTGGGAGGCCGAGGCGAACGGATCACGAGGTCAGGAAATCGAGACCATCCTGGCCAACAAGGTGAAACTCCGTCTCTACTAAAATACAAAAAATTAGCTGGGCATGGTGGCGGGCACCTGTAGTCCCAGCTACTCAGGAGGCTGAGGCAGGGGAATCGCTTGAACCCAGGAGGCAGAGGTTGCAGTGAGCCGAGATCGTGCCACTGCACTGCAGCCTGGCGACAGAGCAAGACTCAGTCTCAAAAAAAAAAAAAAAAAGAAAAAGAATCAGTTATTCTTAAAGAGAAATAATTTATATGGTTTACAATATCTTTTCTCTCTCTGGCTTAAAACATTTTGTTTGTAATGTGCACGTGAGTATGTGCATGGTTTGGGTTTGGTTTTGATTTTGTGAGTGCGTGTATGTATGTGGTTTGATTTTGCTTGTTTGGTATTTTTCTAAATGATTTGGTTGAACAGTTATTCAACAGAGATGATGCACCATTCTGAGCACTGTCAGGCAGTTAACATTTTTATGAGCTGCCCCTTTGGCATAGACTCTGTGTTTCTGGACTTGTGAGAAAATACATACTCGTACGCTCATATGTGCATGCCTGAACATACACACAAAACCAATACAGTAATTAAAACAACAGAGAAAGACACTTAGCCAAACCCAGCAGACCAAATGATTACATCTATGTTTTATAAAGACTTCTAAGTTAATCAAAGATATTTATGCATTTATACAAATACCAGAGGAAATCATAAATTGTAACGAAAATCAGGAATGTTCTAATACAACTAGTACTAACATTTTTTAAAAGGTTCTCCATATATCAAGTACTATTCTATATACTTTACATCGAGAAATCCATACAACATTTCTGAGATAGAAATTATTATTATCCTGCTTATTGATGAGAAAACCAAGCCGCAGAGAGGTTAAGTGACTCACCTATGGTTTCACAGTCAGATAAATGGAAAAGGGTACAAGCAGACAATTCGCATAAGATAAAATGCAATCTCAAATGAAAAAATGTTCAAGATTGCCAGTTATCAGAGAAATGTAAATTAAAACATTAATTAATTTCATACCACACCTTTGGGGAGGCTTAAACTATCACTCTCAGATGTGGTGGCAACAATGTAAATCAGTGTAAGCTTTCAGGAAAGCCATTTGCTAATACTTATAAACAATGGTAAAGAGGCTCCCTTTAATTCAGTAATTACACTCCTAGAAATTTATTCTTAGAAAGTTATTCAAAAGAAAGAGCCATATGAATAAAAAATTTGCTGTAGCTTCTTTATGGTATCAAACATTGAAAGCAGTCTAAAGTTCCAAATATAGGGACTTTTAAAGTAAACTATGATACATCAATGAAACGGAATACCATGTGGCCATTTAAACTATAATTATCAGTGATAATGGTGATATTAAAGTTACATAATGTTAAGTGAAGTAGGCCAAATATAACATTTTACCTATTTTATGATTGCAACTATGTAAAATTATGTATACATATGTTCAAGGACCAGAATGGAACATAAAATGAAAATGCCTGAGACATCAGATGGCATAATTTTAAGTCCATTTCTTTCCTATTTTTAATTACCTTTATTTTTGTTGTTTTCCATATGATGGCAAAATCGGGAGTTAGGAAAAAATAGAAGACACCGTTTCTACCTTTTGGTGATATAGAATGTAGCTGAGCATTCATAGAATCATTGACTTTCAGAGCTGGAAGGTGCTTTATCAGACTCTTGGTGCAACTTCCTAATTTTACAGATAAATACTCTGAGAGGCAGAAAAAGACTGACTTGCTCAACCACACATATTTAATTAGAAGCCAGAATTTTCAACTCCAAAAGTGACCCACCATCATTTAGGGGACATTTCTTATAGAGAAATCAAGTTGTTAGGACCCTATCTTGAAACAGATTATGTTAATAAAAATAACCATTTTAACCTAATTCTACTTTTTAAAATCTTCATTATCAACTGCCTCCTTTCCCCACCTGAAATTTGCTTTATGCCAAAGCAAAAGTGCTAATTCTTGACTACATAGCACACACCATGCATATTTTTGGCATTTCAAAAAATGTCAAAATATTTATAAAGAAGATGAGTATTTCGAATAACAATAGAAAACGTAGCAGTCATTTTCTGGTGATGGAGACAGCAGGAATTCAATTAAGATTTAATAAATTTTTAATTACATTGAATTTCACTTTCATACATTAAAAAATGTTTTCTAACATTGACTAAAAAATCTGCTTTAAATCTGCTAAAAATTAGTTTCTGGGATGCAAAGGAAGAATATGAGTGAATATGTAAATATGTACATAGCCTTACAGGGAGACCTTCATCTACTTACCTGTGATGACAAAAAGCAAAGCATGTCCTCAGGAAAGGTGAGACCCAGGTGGCAAGGGAGGCTCACTAGTCTTAAACTCACTTTTGATGATAATAGCTTCTGCCTGCGCTCTCTGAAAGAACAGGAAAATGGAGGCCAGGCGCCTGGGCTCTCTGAAAAAACAGAGGAAAATGGAGGCCAGGCACGGTGGCTCACGCCTGTAACCCCAGCACTTTGGGAGGCCAAGGCCAGCAGATCACTTGAGGTCAGGAGTTCGAGGCCAGCCGGGCCAACATGGCAAAACCCCGTCTCTACTAAAAATCCAAAAAAAAAAAAAAAAAAAAAAGCCAGTCGTGGTGGCCTGTACCTGTAATCCCAGCTACTCAGGAGGCTGAGGCAGGAGAATCGCTTGAACCTGGGAGGTGGAGGTTGCAGTGAGCTGAGATTGCACCACTGCACTTCAGCCTGGGCGACAGAGCAAGACTCTGTCTCACAAAAAAAAAAAAAAAAAAGGAAAAAAATGGGAAGATGCTAAAGAAAATTTAGAAGTCACAGACTGATGGGGCTACCAAAGTTGTTTTGGTTGTTGGGGCTGGTATGTCACGGCCACAGGGTTGATTTTCAGGGAGTATGTAAAAGCATCATGTGCTCATTTCAGGGCACGTGAGTCTCTAGGGGCATCAACCAAACATCGCACCAGCAACCAAGGTGGTGGTGATGGCTGATCCCATCAGTGCTCTGCAGCTGGGGCTTCAGCAGCAGCAGGAAGCAGCACCAGCTCTGGGCACTGGGACAGGAGCATGACCCTCTCATGAGACTTGGTTGGAAGTCCTGGACACTACTTAATAGAAGTTAAGAGCTGTTGAGACACATACCCTAGGGACTAAGGAAATAGAAAACAAGTCATATATTAAGGTTAAGACCTACTCAAATTTAATAATCTGTTTTTCACAACTGTAAACGAGCTCACAACCTATGGTATTCTCCATGATATTTTTCTCTTAGTCACAACTCAGTGGTTCTCAAGCCTGGCTAACTATCAAGATCTCCTAGAGAATAAAAGACATCATCTGTACAGAGGAAACAAACAAACAAAAACACACACAAGAAATGAAAAAAACATAACAAACACCAATGCCTAGGCCTCCCATAGATGGATGAAATCAGAATCTGGTGGTGGATCACAGGAATCAGTAGCTATGCTTGTTGTTTTTAGAGAGAGACAGGGTCTCTGTTGCCAAGGATGCAGTGCAGCAGAGCAATCATGGCTCACTGCAGCCGTGAACTCCTGGGCTCCAACAATCTTCCCACCTCAGCCTCCCAAGTAGCTGGGACTACAGGCACATGCCACCATGCTTGACTAATTTTTTTTTGCCTGGGGGTGGCGGTGGGGTAGGGGTGACAGGGAGGGGGTTGAGGGTGTGTGTAGAGAGGAGTCTCGCTATGTTGCCCAGGCTGGTCTCAAACTCCTGATCTTAAGCAATTCTCCTCCTCAGCCTCCCAAAGTTCTGGGATGATAGGCATGAGCCACTGTGCCAGGCCAAATCAGTATGTTTTAAACGCTTCTGAGATTCTTCTAATGAACAGTGAGGGTAGAGACCCATTGTTCCAACAAGAGCAGTTAGAATCTTTCTGGTACAGTTCTAATTTTAATGTACATACAAATCACCTGGGGATCTTATTAAGCTGCAGATCTTGATTTGCTAGGCCTGAGCTGGAGACTGCGATGTTGAATTGCTAACAACCTCTCCTGGTGATGCTAACGCTAATAGTCTGCAAACCACCTTTAAGTTTTAAAAGGATCTAGGAAAATTAAAACAGGTGGTTAATTCCAGAGTAGAGGGGTCAGAGACAACTAACAACAACAACAAAAAAAAAACAAAAAAAAATTTTTAATGTTAACAAAAGGGTAAAAACAAAAGTATATAGGAACTATTTTATTTTATTTTATTTTATTTTTTTCCAAGACTGAGTCTTGTTCTGTCACCCAGGCTGGAGTGCAGTGGTGCAATCTCAGCTCACTGCAACTTCCACCTCCCAGGTTCAAGCAATTCTCCTGCCTCAGCCTCCCAAGTAGCTGGGATAACAGGTGTCCACCACCACACCCAGCTAAGTTTTTATGGTTTTAGTAGAGAGGAGGTTTCACCATGTTGGCTAGGCTGGTCTTGAACTCCTGAGCTCGTGATCCACCCACCTCGGCCTCCCAAAGTGCTGGGATTACAGGCATGAGCCACCACACCCGGCCAGGACTTCTTCTAATACAACCCAATTTTTTTTTTTTTTTTTTTGAGATGGAGTTTCACTCTTGTTGCCCAAGTTGGAGTGCAATGGCGCAATCTCGGCTCACTGCAACCTCCTCCTCATGGCTTCAAGTGATTCTCCTGCCTTAGCCTCCCGAGTAGATGGAATTACAGGCATGTACCACCATGCCTGGCTAATTTTTGTATTTTTAGTAGAGACGGGTTTCTCCATGTTGGTCAGGCTGGTCTCAAGCTCCCGCCCTCAGGTGATCCCACTTCAGCCTCCCAAAGTTCTGGGATTACAGGCTTGAGCCACTGTGCCCAGCCTATGACCCAAATTTTTAACTTGGTCACTGCTATAGTTGGAATGTTTGTATCCCTCTAATATTCATATGTTGAAATCCTAACCCCTAAAGTGATGGTATTAGAAGGTGGGCTGTTGGGAGGTAATTAGGTCATGAGAACTAAAGGGATTAGTGTCATCATAAAAGAGTGCTGAGGGAGCTCAGTTGTCCCTTGCACCATGTGAGGACACATTGAAATGTGCCTTCTATGAAGTAGGCTCTCACCAGACACCAAATCTGCCAGTGCCTTTTTTTTTTTTTTAGAGACAGGGTTTCACCATGTTGCCCAGGATGGTCATGAACTCCTGGGCTCAAGCGATCTGCCCACCTCAGCCTCCCAAAGTTCTGGGATTACAGGTGTGAGCCAGCATATCTGACCAAATCCTCCAGTGCCTTGATCTTGGATTTCCCAGCTTCCCTAACTGTGAGAAATACATTTCTGTTGTTATAGCAACCCAAATGGACTAAGACAGTCACCTCATCTAAATATGAATTAAAGTCAAGAAAATGCTAAATTGATAGCGTGGACATACCTACATTGCCTCCTACCTCCCAAGTTTGCTGTATGTGGCCGTAGTTATGTCATAACAGTCTAGAGGGGCCTGCTGTGAGTGACACTCCCTAGGACCAAGCTTTAGGCTATGCAGTTGGAGGTGACATTTGGATTGAAATAACAGAGAAGCTGAAGTAATAGGTAAGAAGATGAGCACGCAACTCTGAAGGGAGATTTAAGACCAGAAAATGGGAAATGAGCACTTTGGTCAGAGGTCAAGAGGCAGCTAGGTGCAGTGGCTCATGCCTGTAATCCCAGAACTTGAGGAGGCTGAGGCGGGAGGACTGCTTGAGCCTAGGAGTTTGAGATCAGCCTGGGCAACAAAGTGAGATCCCATCTCTACCAAAAAAAAAAAAAAATTAAAAATTAGCCAGGTTTGGTGGTATGTGCCTGTAGTCCTTAATAGTCAGGAGGCTGAGGCAGGAGGATTGCTTCTGCCCAGGGATTTGAGGTGGCAGTGAGCTGTGATCACACAACTGCACTCCAGCCTGGGAAAAAGAATGAGACTGTCTGAAACAAAAAACAAAAACCAAAAAAAAACGTAAGAGGCTGGAGAGACAGAAAAAAATATAGTTTTTAAAATGCCAAACTGGGCCCTCAAAGAATGTTGAGGTTTTTCTCCTATGGTGTGCCAAGCACACTGAGTGGGGAGGTCATGTGTAACTCCTTTGCTTCAGGCTCTCTCTACTTGTCCATCACCAACCACAAGGAGTAATGGAAGGGCTGAACTTTCCCAGGTTTGCTTGGCAAAGAGTTGTGATGATCCCAGAGCATACTGTGGGGTGGAGTGTTATGAGAAGGTTCTGTGGCGGTGGGAGTCCAGGATATCTTGCAATTAAGTCCTTCCTCTTGCACTGGATGACAAGAGTATATGCACAGTGCCAGGCAGAGTCCACATGGGCTGGCCATAGTGAGAAACGGTGGAAAACAGGGTGGTATATATAAAAAGTGGATGGCGGCCAGGCACGGTGGAACACGCCTGTAATCCCAGCACTTTGGGAGGCTAAGGCGGGCTGATCATGAGGTCAAGAGATTGAGACCATCCTGGCCAACATGGTAAAACCCCATCTCTACTAAAAATACAAAAATTAGCTGGGCATGGTGGCGCACGCCTATAGTCCCACCTGCAGGCGCTGGGGCAGGAGAATCCCTTGAACTCAGGAGGTGGAGGTTGCAGTGAGCCGAGGTCACGCCACTGCACTCCAGCCTGGCAATAGGGTGAGACTGTCTCAAAAAAGAAAAAAGAAAGAAAGAAAGAAAAAAAGTGGATGGCAAGGCCAGGGAACTAGAAATAGAGGGCAAAAGTTCATAGTTTTGAGAGGCCAGACTGAACACTGGGCTAGTTGCATTTTTTTTTTTTTTTTTTGAGACACTGTCTCATTCTGTCACCCAGGCTGGAGTGCAGTGGTGAGATCTTGGCTCACTGCAACCTCCACTTCCCGGGTTCAAGCAATTCTTCTGCCTCAGCCTCCTGAGTAGCTGGGACTACAGACGTGCCACCATGCCCACCTAATTTTTGTATTTTTAGTAGAGATGGGGTTTCACCATATTTGCCAGGCTGGTCTTGAACTCCTGACCTCGCGATCCACCCGCCTCGACCTCCCAAAGTGCTGGGATTACCGGCACGAGTCACTGCATCTGGCCGCTAGTTGATTTTTTAAACATTGTGGTAAAATACACATATCGGCCGGGCGCGGTGGCTCAAGCCTGTAATCCCAGCACTTTGGGAGGCCGAGACGGGCGGATCACGAGGTCAGGAGATCGAGACCATCCTGGCTAACACGGTGAAACCCCGTCTCTACTAAAAAATACAAAAAACTAGCCGGGTGAGGTGGCGGGCGCCTGTAGTCCCAGCTACTCGGGAGGCTGAGGCAGGAGAATGGCGTAAACCTGGGAGGCGGAGCTTGCAGTGAGCTGAGATCCGGCCACTGCACCCCAGCCTTGGCGGCAGAGCAAGACTCCGTCTCAAAAAAAAAAAAAAAAAAAAAAAAAAAAAAAAAAAAATACACATATCATAAAATTTACCATCTTAACCATTTTTAAGTGCACAATTCAGTAACATTAGTACTTTCACATTGTTGTGCTACCATCAATATCGGGCCCATCAATACCATCCATAGAACCCTTTTCATCTTGCAAAACTAAAACTCTGTACCCATTAAGTGACAATTCCCCATCCCCCTGTCGCCCAGCCCTGGCGACGACCATTCTACTTTCCATCTCTACGAATTTGACTATTCCAGGTACCCCATGTAAGTGGAATCATACTATATTTTTCCTTTTGTGATTGGCTTATTTCACTTGGCATGATGTCCTCAAGGTTCATTCATATTGTAGCATGTGTCAGAATTTCCTTCCTTTTTAAGGCTGAATAATATTCCACTTTATGTATATACTGCATTTTGCTTATCCATTCATCTGATGATGGACACTTGGTGCCATTGTTTGAATGTATTCCCCAAGCTCATGGGTTGGAAACTTAATTCCCAATTCAACAGTGTTGAGACCTTTAAGAGGTGAGTAGGTCATGAGGGCTCTCCCCTTATGAATGGATTAAAGCAGTTATCACACGAGTGGGTTCCTGATAAAAGGATTTGTTTGACCTCCTTTTCTCCCTCTTATGCTCTCTTGCCCTTCCACCTTCCACCGTGGAATGGCACAGCAAGAAGGCTCTCACCAGATGTCAAGTATTTGCCAGTACTCTGCCCTTGGACTTCCCAGTTTCCAGAACCATGAGCCAAATACATTTCTTTTCTTTATAAATTACCCAGTCTCAGGCATTCTGATACAGCAACACAAAACGGACAAAACACTTGGATTGCTTTCACCTTTTGGCTATTGTGAAAAATGCTACTATGAACATGCATGTACAAATATCTCCTCAGGTCCATGCTTTCAGTTATTTTGGGTATATACTAAGAATTGCTGAATCACATGATAATTCTATTTTTAATTTTTTGGGGGCCCACCATACTGTTTTCTATAGCTATTGCACCGTTTTACGTTCCCATCAACAGTGCACAAGAGTTCCAATTTCTGCATACCTTTGTCAACATTTACTATTTTCTGGTTTTTGGTAGTAGCCATCCTAATGGGTTTGAGGTGGTACCCCATTGTGGTTTTGATTTGTATTTCCCTAATGATTAATGACATTGAGCATTTTTTTCATATGCTATTGCCATTTGTATAACATTTTTTGAGAAATATCTATTCAAATTCTTTGCCCATCTTAAAATTGAAGGTTTTATTGTTGAGTTGTGAGAGTTTTGTTTTGTTTTGCTTTGTTTTTTGTTTTGAGGCAGGATCTCACTCTGTCACCCCAGCTAGAGTGCAGTGATGCAATCACAGCTCACTGCACTATTGACCTCCAAGGCCCAAGCGATCCTTCCACACCAGCCTCCTAGGTAGCTGGGACTACAGATGAACACCGCCACGCTCAGCTAATTTTGTTCTTTATTTTATTTATTTATGTTTTTTTTTTTTTTTTTTGTAGAGACAGGGGTCTCACTATGTTGCCCAAGCTGGTCTTGAACTCCTGGGCTCAAGCAACCCTCCCACCTCAGCTTCCCAAAGTGCTAGGATTACAGGCATGAGCCACCATGCCCAGTGTAAGAGTTCTTCATACATTCTGGATACTAAACCCTTATCAGACGTATGATTTGCAAACATTTTCTCCCATTGTGTGGGATGCCTTTTACTCTGCTGATGTGTCCTTTAATGCACAGAACCTTTTAATGTTGATGTAGTCCAACTTTTCTTTTTCTTTTGTTGTCGTATCCAAGAAATTATTGCCATACCCAATGTTATGAAGTTTTTCCTCTGTTTTCTTCTAAGAGTTTTATAGTTTTAGGTCTTACATCTAGGTTTTTAATCCATTTTGATTTAATTTTTATATCTGGCATAAAATGGGGGTCCAATTTCTCTTGCAAGTTGATACCCAGTTTTCCCAATGTTATTTGTTGAAAAAACTGTCCTTGCCCCATTGGATGGTTTTGGCACCCTTATGGAAAATCATTTGGTCATATGTGCAGGTGTTTATTTCTGGACTCCAAAAGGGCTATTTGTTGAGTTCATGCGAGGATCAGGAGATAACTGTGGTAAAGGTGAGTCAGATCAGGTTCTATGCTCGGATGACCACCTCGAGTAAATGATGCACAGTGTGAGGCTTTATAGCCGTCTTTGGCCTATTTTGGAGAATCTTACAGATCTTCGGAAAGCAGCTCAGATCTTATCTTAATTGTGACCAGTTGAATGGACAGTGGTGATACTTAGAGGTGCTGCTAGGTATTGTGAGTGGAAGTCCTAAATGCTGTGGCAGGAGGCATTCTGCATAGAGTTATGGGCAGCATTATTAAAAGTGACCTTGGATGCCAAAGCGTAGATGGTACAAAAGCTATACGGTAAGGACCCATTTCACATGCTTTGTTTGGCTTTTGCTGGATAAGCACATGGCTAGATTTGTTCTCTGAGATTCTTGAAAAGGGTCTAAAAAATGAGGATACCAATTAATAAGCTGAGGTTGGCAAAACTATGGTGGCCAAATAGTGGTGGCCTGCTGGAGCCAAAGATTTAAGTAGGAGGTGCTTACCACATTTCAGACAAATGGGCATCTATCCTGAACTGCAGGCATCTAAAGAGCAGGGGTTCATTTCATAAGCCACGTGCATTTCAGTATTCTCAGTATGCAGCACAGTTCTGGCACACAGTAGATGCTTAATAAGCATCTGATTATCTGAATTAAACATAAGCCAAAGAAACAGCAATGACTTTCCTAAATAAGAAAACTCAACTTTTCAGTTAGCAAGTTTAAGGCTAATTATTTTTAAATAATTATTTAAATAATTTTTATATTACATATATTTATATTAGATATAAATACTTAAATAATATTTACATTATTTATCCTGTAATTATTTATTCTTCTCAAAGAGACAAAGACTTGTTCACCATCTGTATTAGTCAAGGTTCTCCAGAGAGATAGAACCAATAGGGGAGAGAGAGACAGAGAGAGAAACGAGAGAGAGAAAGATAAAGAGAAGAGAGGATTTATTAGGGGAATTGCCTCACAGAATTATGGAGACTGAGAAGTCCCATGATAGGCCATCTACAAACAGGAGACCCACGGAAGCCAGTGGCATAGCTCAGTCCAAGTACAAACATCTCGGCACCAGGGAAGTCAACAGTGTAACTCTCAGTCTGAGGCTGAAGGCCTAAAAACCAAAGATGCTGCTTGTGCAAGTTCCAGAGTCCAAAGGCCAGATAACCTGGAGTTCAAAGGCAGGAGAAGAAGGGGGTGTCCTAGTTCCAGGAGAGAGAGAAAATTCACCTTCCCTCTACCTTATTCTATTCAGGTCGCCCACATTGAGGGCAGCTCTTCCCCACTCGGTTCACTGACTCACATACCAATCTCCAGAAATAATGCTTTACCGGCTATTTAGGTATCCCTTAATCCAGCCAAGTTGACACCTAAAGTTAACCATCACGTCATCCTTAAAAAAATATCTATCTATCTATCTATCTATCTATCTATCTATCTATCTATCTAAATAACAATATATATTTTATAAATATATGTCATATATTATAAAATATCATATATTATATATATTAATAACAATATTAATTACCACTTATTAAGCACCAGTTATCTCCAGGCATCATACCTAGCATTTGATGTGCATTATATTTAGTCCTTGCAACAATCTGCAGGTAAGCATTATTTCCATTTCATAGTTAGTGCACTGAACCTTGGAGATTTCAAGTGTCTTGCTTAAGGTTACAAAACCACCAATAGTGAAGTTAGGATTTATATCCAAAATGGGTCCCATGTTTCTGCTTTGAGAACCCTTTTTGCCTGTTTCTACCTGGGCACTATTATTTTCATCTTCTAGCATGCATTTATTTTAGGGCAAACCCATTTCTTCCCTATAAACAAACCACTAACAGTCTTTTCTCCATCTCTGGCCTTTTCCCAAGTTCTCTATGTTCCTTAAATTTAGCATCAGCCCAGCATTGACAGTATCATTCAGTGTGACACACACACACACGTGTGTATGCATTGTAATGTCAACAAAAATACAACCATCTCCCTTTCCATGTTAAATCAGCATAGAAACTATTTTGTAACTATTCAAATATTCACAAAAATTCAAATTTTTTTAGAAAGTGAACAAATAAAAGGAATCATAACTACCCAGACCCCTGGTGAGAGCTAGGTGGTGAGATGCTGAAGAACCATTGACAAGTGCATCTCTGAGCAGACTACTCAGCAAATAGCAGAAGGATAAAGCAGAGTCTACCCCCACACTGCTCTAGATTTGGTCTATGTAGCATATGCTTTACCCAACACTTATAAAAGGTTTAGGTAATTCCCACTCCTGTTCTTTCCTGCCATGTGGAGGGACAGCAACTGATTTAAGACTGCCAGCCTCTTTAATCCCACCCTCCTCATTCCTGGGAGAGGTGGAGTGATTTCTCTCATCAGTGAATATGGGCGGTTACTTAGGCTTGTTTAATCCAGCTCTTCTTTGTTTTCTGTTGGAGGAAAGTGTGCTGCAATAGGCCTCAAAGGGGCAGGGCGCCCTGTGTAGAGTCCTTGGCTGTCTAGCTGTGAGCCCTGATTCTGGGGTTCAGTATTAGGAAGACACTAATTCCTTGTACCCGAAGTCCATTTTTTCCAGTACCAGCTTCATCAGTAATTGAGCTATTTTTTTTTCTTTTTCTTTTCTTTTTTGAGACACAGTCTTGCTCTGTTGCCTAGGCTGGAGGCCAATGGCACAATCTCGGCTCACAGCTACCTCCACCTCCCGGGTTCAAGTGATTCTCCTGCCTCAGCCTTCCGGGTAGCTGGGATTACAGGCTCCCACCACCACCCCCAGCTAATTTCTGTATTTTTAGTAGAGACGGGGTTTCGTCATGTTGCCCAGGCTGGTTTCAAACTCCTGATCTCAGGTGATCCACCTGCCTCAGCCTCCCAAAGTGCTGGGATTACAGGCAAGAGCCACTGTGCCCAGGGTGAGCTGACATTTTAATCTTCATTTATTGACACCTTAATCTATTTGATTGGTTTAAAACTTGGGCAGAGAACATAGGGATATTATTTATTGGGTTTCTCTCAAACCTCACTGGATGGCTGTGATTCCACACTGGGGTCTTGTCTAGTAGACTATTCTGCCCTGTATTCTTTGATTCCCTCTGTTTATTTCCTCAGATGGGGGCAGTAAATCCTGAATCACTTCTTGACTCCATTATACTGATACCTACCCAGTTCCCTTAGTTCCCTTATACAAGGTAGGAGTCAGGCCTTTCTCCTTCACTGAGGAATGAGGGTGACCTTCTGGTTGGCCAGTGTCTCCTTCCCCTTTACATCTCTGGGTATATTTCCCCTAAATCCATGCCACATCTTTCCAGATTTATGAAGCATCAACAAACTCATGGTTTGTGATATCATGGTAGAAAACAAATATAAAAGTCCAAGGGCTCTGGAATCAAACAAAGAATCAGGTAAAGGTGAGTCACTGCTCTTCAAAACAGTGTCAAGAAAAAAGTGTTTTATGTAGGGAAGTTTAAACTTTCCCTCTGAAGGTTCAATAAGTGAGTCATCTCACTGAAATAAACTGACAATAGACAAATTAACAGGAGAAAAGCATACAAATTTATTAACTTGCATAAGCACGGAGCCACATAAAATATGAGACTCAAGGAAAGGCCAGATGGAGCTTACATAGTTCCCTCTTCACAGAAAAGAGGGGATGGGGCAATACAGCCTATTTTGAAGGATAATAACATGGTTTGACTGTGTCCCCACGCAAATCTCACCTTGAATTGTAATAATCCCCATGTGTCAAGGGCTGGGCCAGGTGGAGATAATTGAATCATGGGGGCAGTTTCCCCCATACTGTTCTCGTGGTAGTGAATAAGTCTCATGAGATCTGATGGTTTTATAAATAGGAGTTCCCTTGTACAAGCTCTCTTGCCTGCTGCCATGTAAGATGTGACTTTGCTCTTCATTTGCCTTCAGTCATGATTGTGAGGCCTCCCCAGCCATGTGGAACTGTGAGTCAATCAAACCTCTTTCCTTTATAAATTACCCAGTCTCAGTTATGTCTTCATTAGTAGCATGAGAACAGACTAATACAGTAAATTGGTACCAGGAGTGTGGTGCTGCTGTAAAGATACCTGAGAATGTGGAAGCAACTTTGGAAATGGGTAACAGGCAGAGGTTGGAACAGTTTGGAGGACTCAGAAGAAGACAGGAAAATGTGGGAAAGTTTGGAACCTCCTAGAGACTTGTTGAATGGCTCTGACCAAAATGCTGATGGTGATATGGACAATAAAGTCCAGGCAGAGGTGGTCTCAGATGGAGATGAGAAACATATTGGGAATTGGAGTAAAGATCACTCTTGCTATGCAAAGAGTCTGGTGGCATTTTGCCTGCCCTAGAGGTCTGTGGAACTTTGAACTTGAGAGAGAGGACTTAAAGTATCAGGTGGAGGAAATTTCTAAGTGGTAAAGTGTCAAGAGGAAGCAGAGCATAAAAGTTTGGAAAATTTACAGCCCGACAATGTGATAGAAAAGAAAACCCCATTTTTGGGGAGAAATTCAAGCCAGCTGCAGAAATTTGCATACGTAATAAGGAGCCAAATGTTAATCACCAAGACAATGGGGAAAATGTCCCCAGGGCATGTCAGAGACCTTTGTGGCAGCCCCTCCCATCATGGGCCCAGAGGCCTAGGAGGGAAAAATGGTTTCCAGGGCTGGGACCAGGGACCCCCTGCTGTGTGCAGCCTCGGGATTTGGTGCCCTGCATCCCAGCTGGTTCAGCCATGGCTAGTAGGAATCAAGGTACAGCTGGGGCCATGGCTTCAGAAGGTGCAAGCCCCAAGCCTTTGCAGCATCCACATGGTGTTGAGCCTGCAGGTGCACAGAAGCCAAGAACTGAGGTTTGGGAACCTCTGCCTACATTTCAGAGGTTGTATGGACACACCTGGATGTCCAGACAGAGGTGTGTTGCAGGGGCAGAGCCCTCATGGAGAACCTCTGCTAGGGCAGTGCAGAAGGGAAATGTGGAGTGGGAGCCCCCACACAGAGTCCCTACTGGGACACTGCCTAGTGTAGCTGGGAGAAGAGGACCACCATCCTCCAGACCCCAGAATGGTAAATCCACCAACAGCTTGCACTGTGCGCCTGGAAAAGCCACAGACACTCAACACCAGCCCATGAAAACAGCTGGGAGAGGGGCTGTACCCTGCAAAGCCACAGGGACAGGGCTGCTCAAGACCATGGGAATCTATACCAGCATGACTTGAATGTGAGATATGGAGTCAAAGGAGGTAATTTTGCAGCTTTAAGATCTGACTGCCTCATTGGATTTTGGACTTGCATGGGGCCTGTAGCCCCTTCATTTTGGCCAATTTCTCCCATTTGGAATGGGTGTATTTACCTAATGCCTGTACCCCCATTGTATCTAGAAAATAACTAACTTGCAGGCTGGGCACAGTGCAGTGGCTCACGCCTGTAATCCCAACACTTTGGGAGGCTGAGGTGGGCGGATCACCTGTGGTCAGGAGTTCGAGACTAGCCTGGCCAATGTGGTGAAATCCCATCTCTACTAAAAATATAAAAATTAGCCGGGCATGGTGGCAGGTGCCTGTAATCCCAGCTACTTGGGAGGCTGAGGCTGGAGAATTGATTGAACCCTTGGAGGTGGAGGTTCAAATTCCTGACCTCAGGTGATCCACCCACCTCTGCCTTGCAAAGTGCCAGGATTACAGGTGTGAGAGACCATGTCTGGCCAGGTATGTCTTTATTAGCAGTGTGAGAACAAACTAAAACAGGCAGTGAATGATTTTTAGGAGAATTGAGTGGACCCAAAGGGCAGACAGTAGTTTATAAATGAAACTTTGAAAACTAAATGGGACCAGAGAAGAAATAATGGCCTGCAACAAAGTTTTTTTGTGCTCTGTGAGAGGTGGCAACAAATTTTAGGAAGGCAAGAGGCAGAACTTCATTGTGACCAAAGGTTGTCTTATTATGCAGATAAAGTCTCCCCGGTAACCTCTTGGAACTGCCCTCAGAAAAACAGATGAAAAGTCTGTCTGGGCAAGGTGACTTTCAATCTTTTCTGGTGGTTAATCTTCTCTGGTTATTTAATGAGATTTCTTAGGGAGGGGGTTTTGGGCCAATAGCGTTTCTTTTGGAAGAACTCTACTCAGTCAGATAAGGAAACTTCCACAGAGAACCCCTTCCTGCGCTTGATGTGGGGTGAAGAAACCAAGAGTCCTTGGTTCTTTTTTTTTTTTTTTTTGAGACAGAGTTTCACTCTTGTTGCCCAGGCTGGAGTGCAATGGCACAATATCGACTCACTGTAACCTCCGCCTCCTGGGTTCAAGCGATTCTCCTGCCTCAGCCTCCCGAGTAGCTGGGATTATACGCATGTGCCACCACACCTGGCTAATTTTGCATTTTTAGTAGAGATGGGATTTCTACATGTTGGTCAGGCTGGTCTCGAACTCCTGACCTCAAATGATCTGCCTGCCTTGGCCTCCCAAAGTGCTGGGAGTGTGAGCCACTGCACCCGGCCAACTCCTTGGTTCTGAGGCAGCTTTGATGGCGTTTTAATTTCCTTTAGTTCAGTGTGCTCAGCATGCTGAAGAACCATCCTTTGGACTATTGTTTTCTGCACCCTAATACTTTTGGTAGCCATTTCTGTGCTACAAAAACACCGGAAATGGTGTTTCAGGTAAGCAGAAAAAAGCTGACAGCCTCTCGCTTTCCTATTTCCAAAGCTCCACCAGTGCTCTTTCTTGGGTTCTTTCTCTGAGCTTAGGCAGGGGACAGTTAAGCCTACCGTCCAGTTCTCTGAGATTCAGTCATAAGTCACTCTTGCAACAATCTTCTGTGACTTTGTGTTTTTCTTTGGGTCACTGAAGCAGCATTTGGCTAATGTGTCTGTGTGTAAGTGTGTCCACTTTCCATAAGGTCAGAGTGCTGCTGGCTTCTGCTGGTAGCCTTCCCTGGAGGTGACTGCTCATCGCTGAGCTTTAGAGGAATGACCAGCTCTGGATTCTTCATCACCAGTGACACAGTGTGCATCCTCAGTTGGACCTTGTCTATGCCAATAGCTTAGTCTTTGTCTGTACCACCACAAATACGGTATTTATTGTTCTTTTTTTTTTTTTTTTTTTTTTTTTTTTGAGACAGAGTTTTGCTCTTGTTGCCCAGGCTGGAGTGTGGTGGCGTGATCTCGGCTCACTGCAACCTCTGCCTCCTGGGTTCAAGTGATTCTTTTGCCTCAGCCTCCTGACTAGCTGGGATTACAGGTGTACACCACCATGCCCAGATAATTTTTTGTATTTTTAGTAGAGATGGGGTTTCACCATGTTAGCCAGGCTGGTCTCAAACTCCTGACCTCAGGTGATCCACCGGCCTCAGCCTCCCAAAGTGTTGGGATTACAGGCGTGAGCCACTACACCTGGCCGAATATGGTATTTGATTTGACATTTTATATTACAGATTAAGTCCTTAAGAAAGACAACACTCATCCCTGATGTACTGAAGATCTTTGATTTGTAAGTCAGTGCTTTCTACTTTCATTCTACTTATCATTCAACTTTCTCTTTTTTTTTTTTTTTTTTTGAGACGGAGTCTTGCTCTGTTGCCCCAGGCTGTGGTGCAGTGGCGGGATCTCGGCTCACTGCAAGCTCCGCCTCCCGGGTTTACGCCATTCTCCTGCCTCAGCCTCCCGAGTAGCTGGGACTACAGGTGCCCGCCACCTCGCCTGGCTAGTTTTTTGTATTTTTTAGTAGAGACAGGGTTTCACCATATTAGCCAGGATGGTCTCGATCTCCTGACCTCATGATCCACCCGTCTTAGCCTCCCAAAGTGCTGGGATTACAGGCTTGAGCCACTGCGCCCGGCCTTATCATTCAACTTTCTTAGGTTAACTATCTTCTAATGTAAAAAAAAAATGCATTAATATATAAAAGTATAGTCTTCAAGTTTAGAAAGCCTGTCTCTTTGGAAAGTTACTGACCTCATAGCAAACTATGAATAAACTCCCCAAAGTAGGATGAACCGAGCAATTTATATCCATATATAAACATAATTATACTATACAGTTACATAACTAGAATAAAATTTAATGTAAATGTGCCAAAGAGGAGAAGAAATCACAGAAGATTTACAAAACTTACATGAAATAAGAAAATGTTCAACTATGTAATAACCAAAGCTTCCTTAACTTGGGAATCTTGGGAACCTAGAAAGTGAGGTAACCCAAGTCAAATTCCTTTGGTGTCACAGTTCCTCCTATACCAGGTCAGGCACTTGCTAATGAAATTGGAGTAGGGGTAAGCCCTGGGTGTGTTGTATAGTGTGTGAGGCAGTACGTGAAAAACAGCAAAGAGGTAATTATTTATTCTCGAGAGCTTCCTCGTGCACATGATCAGCTTCTGCACACGCTTGGAGGAAAAACAACACTATTAAAATGTCTTTTTAAAAGTCAAAGCTAAATGAGTATGCAATAAAGCTTTGAGAAATGAAAAAGAAAATCTATGAGGAAAACGTCAGCTTGCTTATCCAGGGAATGAGCAGAACTTAATTCTCATGCCGGCATGGGGCTGCTGGGCACCCAGCTCCTTTCACTGTGGGTAGAAAACAAGTCCCCAAATTGCTACTGAGCCAAACTTTAAAGGCCAGTCAGGAAATGAGCAGCAGTGCCGAATGGGAAAGCCTGGATCCATGTTTTTTTCCTAAAGTAAACAAAAGATCTGCAAAAGTATTTCCTTGCACTATTTGGCAAGAGAAAGAAGCACCTGGAGAGTGAGTTAGGGAGAGAAAGCATGGAAGAAATGGGAGTAAAACAAGGAAGGTTATAATGAAGCTTTGTCTCACTAATCTCCAGAGCCCAGGTGTTCTATTAAGAAACAAAGCTGCAAATGAAGAGACACTCTGAAAGAGTGGTGGATTAAGAATATATTCATGGAAAGGATAGATTTTTCCATGCTTTTTGGGATCCTGAATTTCATCTTTCATTTGGATTAAAAAGAAACTTAAAAAATATCTTCTAGAAAGTCAAAGTAAAAATATAAATATTAAAATAAATGAGGGCTGTGAAAGAAAAAGTATGAGCAATGAGAAAAGCAATTATCCTTGGAGGCAGAAATTTCTTTCCTGTTTCGATGCAGCATGTGATGCTGGCAATTCCAGCCATTCTCTTTCAGGCAATTTTCAGTGCTAGTGCCAAATGCTGCTTAGGGGGATATGTCTCTGCTCACCTGAGGGAGCAGGGCACAACTAAAGATGTAAGGAGAGCGATCGCATTCTTTATGCCAAACATTCTGTTCAGCAGGACCGCCTCAGGAGGAACACAAGTTGCTCTCAGGAGGCAGAAGGTGAGAGAAATGAGGCAGCAATTACATAGTGTTGCTTGTGCTAAGTACAGAGCATTTAAAAAAAAAAAGAAAGCCCCACTAATCCAATGGACTCAGCAGCGGGCTCATTGCTAATTTTAGGAAGTCACACAGGTTTAGTGCTTGTTTCCAGTGGAAGAGCCTTAAAAACCCAAAGGGTGAATGTCCTCCAGTGTTTTTTGAAACAACCAATACTTGGTAAAGATTAACTGAGGAAAAAATTTCTGCGTTTTCTGCAATGAACTAGGAGCAATGGATTGAAAACATTTGGCCAAATAATTTTTATAAGCATAACAAAATTCCATTTTCCTGGACCAAACCTCATCAGCCCAACTAGGAAAGATGATGCCAGGGCTTTTTTTTAGGAGGCAATCAAAGGCTCATTTTATTTGATAGGTAACATCTGATAGAGAAGCATTTCCCGCCCTGGGGCCTGGATCTACTTAGTGTCTACCTGCCGGAGAAAATCAAAGATAAAGACCCAGATCACTGGGATGCCAAGGACACAGCTACCTGGACACTATTTTAAGTCCATGTGCTCAAGTATTGCTTTTTTTCCTCTTTATGTAACGTTAACATGTATTTATTCATTCAGCTGCTTCTAGCTGTTCCTTACTTAAGGTTAAGTGGTTGTGAAACCACAGACACTGTAGAATCAGGAGCTGTTGTTTTAAACTCTTGGCCAAGTAGCAATGCCTTGTAGCTTGCCTCTGCCGAGCTCCAGGGGCAGCTGAGGGTGGGCTGTCTGACCATCTGGAGGTTTCAGTGTGCTCCATCCATCTCATGCCAGCCTGACTTGCCAGAATTAGGGTCACTGTGCTCTGAGATACTTTGAGATGGTGCTCAAGGGAGCTGTGCTCTGCAGCCTCCTGGGTCCCTCCTGCAGGTGCACTTGCTTTTTCAATCTGATGCTATTTTTCTTACCCTCTGTAGGCACTCACACGCAGAACTATTATTACTTGCTTGTTACTGCATGTTGCTGATTCATACTCTTAGGAAAAAGTAATTTTATCTTCAACACCTCTTCCCTGTCATTTAAGACATATGTTAATGAAAGACAGATTTTGGCATCCACTTTTTTCTGTAGCTTTGAGGCCACAATATAGATTCATTATAAAAGATGCAACTGTTATTTTACTTCTATTTATATTTACAACTACACCAAAGCCATCTTGTGGGTACCTTTGTGCCTCTCAAATCCCCAACCATATTCCAAGAAACTGTATTCCAAGAAATGCTCAACATTTCATGCTTGAATTGGTATTAATGTGGCATTAATGTACATACAATGTTTTAAATAATGATGTTTTCACTCATTTTTTTTTATGGACACCTCCTGATTTCACATATTTTATATTACCCTAGAGCTGAATCCTTATGAAGACATTTTAAGGGTTTTTTTTTTTCCCCCTTGCAGTACAGAATGCTTTTTTTCTTTAAGTGAGGAGTATGCAAGTGAGAGTGCTCTGCGAGGAGGGATGCCAAGTGGAAGGCTGAAGTCTGAGGGGGTGGGGCGAGTGCAGAACTAGGCAGAAGCAGAATGCTGAAAAGAACTGATTGAAAGCTTTTTGCTTTGTCATTCCTCTCAGTTCCTTTCCTTCTCTTCCTTTCCAATTTGTAATTGTGGACAAGTGTAACCTACTTATTTCCTAGAATGATTGGATCTAGAATGAGCCATAACCTTGAAGGTCATCTGAAACAAACTCCTCTCCACTGCTATTGTTTTCTGCTTGACTCAGAAGATCTTTCTTCCCTGGTGCCTTTCCCAGCAGCATTTGGGCCCATCCATTACAAGTGCAGCGAGTAGAGGTTTTGGAATCAGAGAGTTCTGGGTCCGAGTTGTGACTCTGTTATTTATTAGATATGATATCCTGAGCAAGTTACCCAATATCTCTTCTGTAAATGGTTATCATCAAAATGAATTTGTAGGAGTTTGAGGATTAATAATGTGTATAGTATACACAAAATCTAGCATTCAGAGCTAAATTAAGATCAGCTAAGCAGTTCAATAGGCACTAGGACCCATGCTTCCTGTTTGACTCTGAGGCAACACTTTCTTTTCCATGGAAAGACACTGTCTTTCTTACAATGTCTCATAAAACCTTTGAAAAAGTCTCTGTTGCTGGAATACTGTGTGTACTGCCTTGTAGATTAATAACAATACCTCACATATATTCGATGCTCTAGAATTGACAGTGCACTTTCACAAGCGGGGAAAATACCCACGCCAACACTGAGTCTCCCGATGACTAATAGAGGCAGGAAGCAGGAGGAGCAGAGGCTTTGAAGAGGTCTATTAGCGATGCAAATGTGAAGTTATCTGCACTTGTGAGGAGCATAACAAACATCAAAACCAATTAGAAGTAACAATGTATGATCTATTCAGGCTTCGGGACTTTGATGAGTTGGAAGTTTTGGGGTGTAACAATCCAGATGGTTCTGATAGCTTTAAGTTTTGCCTCCAAGAGGGCAGCTATCTGCATATGGGTGAATTTTCACGTACCAACTAGAGTACAGCAACGACATAGAATCACACCCGGATAGAAACAGGGACGTGTTCACAATTTGGAGACAAAGCATATGGAACCGAGAGAGGCAAAGCAAATAAGTTCTCAGAAGTCAATGTTAAATGGGTGTTTCAATACAGGCAAATGTGTCATACCGAATGCAAAACTTTTAATAATAGAAACTGTTATCTTAACTTTCTCACAACCTTTGGAAATAGTTCCTCATGTGTGAGAATTTTTACATTTGGACGATGCTCAAAAGTGAATTTTTAGAAATGGAGAAAAAAAATGAAGGGTGCATTTAAACAATATATTCCATTGTTTCTGTATTGTAAGAAGATGAAATAATACACCTTTTACTGCTGGAAAGAAAATGGTCCGTTTGAAATTCAGCTCTCTCAGAAGATGAATTTTTAAGTATCAAACTCTGCCTAACCAACTGCTGTCCTAGCTTTATGGATGTGAGGGGTAAATTAGAATTTCATGCAGTTATCAAATATTTTAAACTAATACCAAGCAGTTACATTTGCAACACTTCATGATTTCTTAACATCTATAGACAAAATTCCAAATAGGTCTTTCCCTTTTCTTTCTGTGCCAAAATCTACACTTCCGTCTAGCAGCAAACCCTGAGAAGGAAGCTGTAGGTAGGTTAAGAGAGAGAAAGACTGACCAGGCAAGCAGAAGACACTGGTGGAAATGGCCCTGCTGCGCAGCCATGTGGAATAGGAAGGCTATGCTGGACAGAGCCCAAAAGAGACCAGTTTGTGTCTCACAGTCCAAATTTGGTTGATGTATTTTTGAAGCTTCTAAAGGTTAACTCACATGCTGTAATACATTATAGAAAGACACGAAGCTGAATTTTACTGTGCCAGTCAAGAGGCTGGCTTGAATCCGCTATTTAGAACTGAGAGAGACAGTACAATTTACATGTGTGAGAATGTGAGAATAATTTTACCTTCTGTTGTTTTTAAAACCACCTTGGGCCATGATTTTTAAATGGAGACACAAGGAGATCTGCTGGGGTTCCCATAGCAACATTAACTTATCTAAACTACCCTTATTGTATGTAATACTTTCATGACTAGTTTGGCTTGTTAATGTACACTTTAATTATGAAATACAACTGAGTTAAGAGTCTTGGACAAATTTTAACATTTATATTTACTGACTTATCCATGTTTCAACAGAAAGCTTGATAACTGTACTTTTGCGGACTTGCCATCAAGGCAAGTTTGTGGAAAAACCTTTATGTGCTCTTCCTTGCCATTGATCTCTGACCTCACTCCATTCCATTCTATAGACAACTCCTCAACCTCTCTCAATACATTTATAAGACACCATGTCTAGGATAAAGCAAAAACAAACTGATCTCAGATGGCTCCAGTTCAGAGACGAGAAGTCAATATACCTGCTATTCTAGGTTATCAACAAGATGACCCCCTCCCCGTCTTTTCTACCTATTCCTCATCATTAATATCCCACACCACACTTGTTTTCTCACCATCTGCTGAGAACGTAGACTCAAGAACTAGCCTAAACCTACCTCCCCCAAGAAACCTGATTCTTTTCCATTCTTTTTCAGAGCTGATCTCTCTCACTCTCTCTGGAACCACTATTACTACCGCTACCACTGCTATAGGATGTGTTGGGTGTGACTGGACAGCATCCCTCCCCTGTTTCTTTTTTTGATAGCAGTGTCTTCATTTTCCTTTGAAGAACTTTCTTCCATTCCAGGAAGTGAAATTTCCTTCCATTCCAGGTTGGAGTGCAGTGGTGCAATCTCAGCTCACTGCAACCTCTGCCTCCCAGGCTCAAAAGATCCTCCCGCCTCAGACTCCTGAGTAGCTGGGACCACAGGTGCGTGCCACTATCCCTGGCTAATTTTTGTATTTTTGGGAGAGACAGGGTTTTCGCCATGTTGCCCATTCTGGTGGCACCATCAATTAAGCTGCCCTGCCCCAGCCTGTTAAGAGATGAACCAATGACTAAAGCTGGACCAATGATATTCTAGAAAATTGGATTTTAAGTGAATTCAGAAAGAAAAAACAGTTGGAACTGAATTATTCCAATGATGGTTCTTTCAAGAGAGTATTCATGTCTTCTAGGTTCTGTGATTCATAATCAAATTCTGCTGTAAGTTCCCTATTTGAGTATTTGTTTGTATATTGTCTTATATCATGATTTACAGGTTTGGGATATACACATTTTGTTTTGCCAGCTGGACTCTATTTATGCTCCCTGAAGAGCATAAACAAGGCTGGGTCTTTATTGTTTGTATTATTGCATAGAATTCAGCACTCAATATGTAAGTAGTCAATAAATATTATGTAATGAGTACGAGACCAATCTTAAAAACTTCATTTCTACAAAATGTGATTTGCAAGTCAACTTATGTCCTTTTTGAAGCAAGGGAGTAAATAAATTTTTTTTTTTTTGAGACGGAGTCTTGCACTGTCACCCAGGCTGGAGTGCAGTGGTGTGATTGATCTCGGCTCACTGCAACCTCTGCTTCCCGGGTTCAAGTGATTCTCCTGCCTCAGCCTGCCAAGTAGCTGGGATTATAGGTGCCCATCACCACGCCTGACTAATTTTTTTTGTATTTTCAGTAGAGATGGGATTTTTCAGTGTTGGTCAGGCTGGTTTTGAACTCCTGACCTCGTGATCTGCTTCCTTGGCCTCCCAAAGTGCTGGGATTACAGGCTTGAGTGACTGCGCCTGGCCCTCAAGGGGATAAATACATTTTTAACTGCCACAATTTAAGAATTTTCTTGGGTATGACAGTTGTCTTAAACAGAGCTTACCACTGATACCAGAAAGGGTCTGGATTCAGCCGCCAAGAGAGGATTCTTGGATCTTGTGCAAGAAAGAATTGAGTCCATACAGTAAAGTGAAAACAAGTTTATCAAGAAAGTAAAGAATAGTGGCTCAAGCCTGTAATCCCAGCACTTTGGGAGGCCGAGACCATCCTGGCTAACACGGTGAAAAGCCGTCTCTACTAAAAAATACAAAAAACTAGCAGGGCGAGGTGGCAGGCGCCTGCAGTCCCAGCTACTCGGGAGGCTGAGGCAGGAGAATGGCGTGAACCTGGGAGGCGGAGCTTGCAGTGATCTGAGATCTGGCCACTGCACTCCAGCCTGGGCGACAGAGCCAGACTCCGTCTCAAAAAAAAAAAAAAAAAAAAAGTAAAGAATAGGCCGGTATGGTGGCTCACATCTGTAATCCCAGCACTTTGGGAGGCCGAGGCAGGCGGATCATGAGGTCAGGAGATTGAGACCATCCTGGCTAACATGGTGAAACCCCGTCTCTACTAAAAATACAAAAAAAAAAATTAGCCGGGCATGGTGGTGGGCGCCTGTAGTCCCAGCTACTCAGGAGGCTGAGGCAGAAGAATGGCGTGAACCCGGGAGGCAGAGCTGGCAGTGAGCTGAGATCATGTCACGGCACTCCAGTCTGGGTGCCAGAGCGAGACTCCATCTCAAAAAAAAAAAAAGAAAAAGAAAAAGAAAAAAAGTAAAGCATGGCTACTCCATAGGCAGAGCAGCCCCAAGGGCTACTGGTTGCCCATTTTTATGGTTATTTCTTGATTATATGCTAAACAAGGGATGGATTATTCAGGCCTCCCCTTTGTAGACCATATAGGTAACTTCCTGATGTTGCCATGACATTTGTAAATTGTCATGGCACTGGTGGGAGTGTAGCAGTGAGGATAGCCAGAGGACACTCTCATTGCCATCTTGGTTTTGGTGGCATTTGGCCGGCTTCTTCACTGCAACCTGTTTTATCAGCAAGGTCTGCATGACCTGTATCTTGTATTGACTTCCTATCTCATCCTGTGACTAAGAATGCCTTAACCTCCTGGGATTGCAGCCCAGTAGGTCTCAGCCTCATTTTACACAGTCCCTATTCAAGATGAAGTTGCGCTGGTCAAAAGTCCCTGATACAAGAGCTTGTCAGCTTACATATCTTTTTTTAAAAAATTTTGAGATGAGGTCTTACCCTGTCATTCAGTTTGGAGTGCAGTGGTACGATCTCAGCTCACTGCAACCTCTGCCTCCCAGGCTCAAGCGATCCTCCCACATCAGTCTCCCGAGTAGCTGGGACCACAGGTATGTGCCACCATGCCTGGCTAATTTTTGTATTTTTGGTAGAGACAGGGTTTCGCCATGTCCAGGCTGGTCTCGAACTCCTGACCTGAAGCGATCTGCCTGCCTCAATCTCCCAAAGTGCTGGGATTACAAGTGTGAGCCACTACACCTGGCCTAACAACATGTACATCTAAGAATAGCCTGAAAATAATGTTAGCATGGGCTATACTTCCCCAATTTTAGGAAAGGAAAGAGGAACTAAAATTCGATTTCAGGTGTCAGCCCCTGAATTAAAGAAAAAAAAGTGGGAGAAAATAGACAACAACAAGACAAAAAATAATACACTTTGACTTTGGGCTTGTTGTAGCTTTCCCTGGAAACAAGGTGTGCTTTCTCTCTGCAATCAGATGACAATGGGAAGAGTCAGACTGTGTTTGGGAACTGGTTTTCTCAGCCCAAACAAACAAACAATTTTTTTTACTTGCAAAAAATGTCAAGTTACGATTTCTCAAAATTACCTGACATAATACTAATTTAATTGAATGCTTATAAAATTCAAGAAATAAGCAAAATGGTTAGATGTAATAAATTCAAACAAGCTCGGCATATCAAGTTTTCAAAGCACAGAAAAAGGCACACTGTGCCAAACCACTTACATGTGCTTAAAATGTACAAAGGAGCTCACCTATGACAAAACAGCAGGAAACACAAATTCTCTTCTTTTTTTCTCATTGTCTTTTGAGAAACGAAAGACTTATAGTAGTCCTTGAATAGCAGTCCTCTGGCTTTGTACCTTAACATGTTACAAAGTTCAGTCTTGAGAAAGGAGTGTAGATACCATATTGGAGCTATTCTGGGTCTGGTGCAATGGTTTCTGGAATTTGCCTTGAACCCACACTCGGTGCATTTTCACTTGTTTTTTCCTATTAACTTGTAAGCGGCGATCAACCAGATTTTGCTTTTCATCTAAACTGGCTTTGCAAAACATACTGTGGACTTCCCCTGTGAGACAAAAATGGCAATAAAAGATATGACATGTGACTAGGGATGGGGGAGGTAAGGAATAGAACATTGATGGAGTAACTGACCATCTAAATTTCATTTATACAAGAAACACTCTTTAGAACAATTTGGTGAAGGAAACCAATGAAACCAAGCGAGTTTCTTCTACTTCACAAAAATACACCATGCATATAAAAATACACCTGTTTACAGACTGCCACGGCAGACATCAACAGATATATAAAACTATTGGTTGCAGCTTTCAATATTTTGAAAGGTGCTCCCTTTCTGAGTTTTTGTTGGTTTACAAAAACCCAAAATGGCAGATTATAAAAGTACTCACATAAATTTGGGAAAATCCTTGAATGCAGCATTTACTTGGCACTGTCAGAAATGCATTTTTAAAAATGAGAAATTCGTTGGGCATAGTGGCTCATGCCTGTAATCCCAGCACTTTCAGAGGCTGAAACAGGCAAATCACCTGAGGTCAGGAGTTAGAGACCACCCTGGTGAAACCCCATCTCTAATAAAAATACAAAAATTACCTAGGTATGGAGGTGGGTGCCTGTAATCCCAACTACTTGGGAGGCTGAGGTGGGAGAATCGTTTGAACTGGAGAAGTGGAGACTGCAGTGAGCTGAGATTGTGCCACTGCACTCCAGCCTAGGCAACAGAGGGAGACTCTATCTCAAAAAAAAAAAAAAGAGAGAAATTAGCTAAAGATGAGTAATTTTCCTTCTTTCTATTTTGAAAATGTACTGTTTTTTTAGACATAAGGTTCATTCTGCTGCCCAGGCTGGAGCACAGTGGTCCAATCATACCTCACTGTAGCCTCATCTGCCCTGGCTCAAGTGATCCTCCCACCTTAGCCTCCCAAGTAGCTGGGACTACAGGTATGCACCACCAGCCCAGCTAATTTAAAAAAATTTGTTTTGTAGAGACAGAGTCTCGTCTAGGCTGGTCTCAAATTCCTGGCTTCAAGCAATCTTCTCACTTTCACCTCCCAAAGTGATGGAATTACAGGTGAGCACCCCTGTGATGGGCCAAGATAAGTAATTTTCTATAAACTTATCAAATGTCCTCCTCTGGTTGTGGTATATCATCAATTTTTTTCATATCTAGGCTAACAATATCTCCAAAATGGAACAGCCTTCACCTTCATCTGGGTATGAGGGTAAAACAAGAGCCTCTTTAAAGCAGTTTCAACTGGAAAAAGATTAAAAAATAAACGGCCATTTTCAACCTTTTATGTAGACCAGTTATAAGCATCAAAGTATGAAGACATCTAATGCTTAATCAATGATAGAAGCCTCAGTTTTATAGCTTCTGAGCTATAATCTATGAGATAATAACAAGAACAATTATGACCAATCATTTCCTCTTGTAGATTAGCATACCTTTTATAAAGAAATATGCTCTGGTACCATCTCCTCGAACATAAAAATTTTCAGATAAACAACATTCTGAAAAAAATTGTGAAAAGAGAGACTTTTAAGGGTATTCCTTAAAAAAAAGAAACAACAACTAAATACTTTGATGTGAAATATAATCAAGGCATCTTTAGAACACTTAAAAATAACCTCAAACTGAATATACTATTACCCTTTTTAAAACGAAGCTGAGTCTTATCATATCTTCCATAGTCTCGAAATAACAGCATTCCCCCAGGTTTCAGTAACTTGGACAGTCGGTTTACAACACCTTGCATCCTTTGAAAACAAAGTATTAAAAAGATACCCAGTTTGTGGAAATCTTGTTTTATATGCTAGCTTTAACTTTGTTGAAGACAAAATAAGAAAAGCTTGATAAGGCCAAAGAAATCTAAACCATAAACGTAAGGCTAACAAAAATAAAAATATTTTGTAAAGAAGGAAAAAAGAATACCAACTTGCTAAATGACTAGATTCAAAAGTCCTAGAGTATCAAGAAATCACCCAAATGGCCAGAGTGTAACTTCACAGAGCTTGATGTATGATGTCAAAGCTAAACTTCAAAACCACAGATGTTTCCTGGTACTTACAGAAAATGAAGGTAGTTCTGAGACAGATAAAAACTGAGTGTGCTTCATTTTTCTTGCAAGATAAAAAATATGACAAAGCCATCCCAAGTTGTACATATCTAAAGAGGGAATATCTTTCCTCCAAAATGAGCTCATTCTCCTTTTGACTTCTTTATTTAGTTCAGAGGTACCACCATCATTCACCTCATGAAGAGAAATTATTTTTCTTCCACTATCCTCTCCATTGGCCATAAAATTCTATGTCCTCTTTAATTTTTATTTTTAATGACATCTTTGATATTTCCTGTCTTTTTTGTTTCCCATTGGTACTCCCTTAGTACCAACCTCTATATCCTGAGGCCTGGAAACAAATCTGCTTCCTAACACGCTGTATTATTCTCCCTGTCAATCCTTCCTGCATGTTACCGATGAATAATTCTGTTTAAAATGATAATTTTGTCAAATCATCTCCTTGCTCAAAAACTTTCATGATTTTAATCCATAGGATAAAATTTTAGTATCTTAGTTGAGCTCTTAAGATCTCCTACTACTGACCCCAATTAATCTTTCCAACAGTTTTCCAATCTGAAGCAGCTCCCCTAGCCAAACTGTCATGCTTGGCCCTGAGCAGCCTCTGCCTTTGCTCACATGGTTCTTCCTCAAAGAATCCTCTCCTCCTTACTGTCTGCCTATTTAAATTTTATTCACATTCCAAGCCTAGTTCAACATCAGGGAGCCTTTGCTTTTCTCCTTTACTGTTTATTCTACTTATCTGGCTTTCAGTCAAATGTAATCCCTTATAGCTGCTCTTGATTTAGTGTTTTTCGCTAAGTGTTCATGGCTTTATGTGTGATTATGGGCCAGGGATGGCATAGATTTCAGATCTCATATTCATTCTGAGTGACGGCATTGGCTGCCTACAGAGCTCTGAGAAGGACTCATAAAGCTCATTGGGAGTTACAGAGTACAAAATCGATTATCAATGTCTGCCATGGGCAGAGAATGGTAAATGCAAGCTTGTGTGCTAAGTCCTTGTTGTCTCTGCCTTATCTAAGCTACTTAAAGCTGCTGAGGTTTTCTTATTTGAAAAAAATGAAAAGTTTGAATCAGATAATCTGTAAATTCCTTTCAATTAAGACATTGTTCAGTGGAATAGTGAGGTAAAACTCAGATTATGTCATATTACGAAGGAAGCAGATACTGAGAAAATGAAAGCAACTATAAAATAAGAGAGAAGTAGGACAGAAGGAGGTGGCATGATTAGGTGAAAAGCCCTTTTTAAAGAACTAGAACATAAGGACATAAAAGAAAAAAAGAAACGTATTTTTTGTTTGTTTTATTACAGGTTATTTTCACACTGTGCTTATATCGTAGGCTTTGCCAATGAAGGAAAATCATATCTAAACCTTAAAATATTCACTTTCAGGATAAATATTTTATGTACATAGCAAAATCTTTCTGTAATTGTTAGTAAAACAAGCATGAAACTAAAATGCAGAAAAATAAACAAACACTTTAAAATGTAGCTGCCTCCTCCTGCACATCCTTTCCTCTCAGCTATCCTTTAATGTCTGGGGTTGAGGATAAAGGTAAGGAAGGGGAGCTACTTTTCTTGATAATCTCATCTTGGTTCATAGTGCAGCTCCCGATACAATTCCTGAGAACTGCAGGTGGGGGTGGGCTGGGGGTGAGATGGACAAGACAGGAATGGTATGAAGCCCCTTTTCTTTCTTCACCCTACTTGGGCCAACTCTGCTGTCTTCACTTATCTCTGGATAGAGGGAGAGGAAAAGGAAAAGAAGAGACAAAAAATGTATAGACTGCCTGCTTTATGCTTGGCTCTGTAATATTTTATTTTATTTTATTTTATTTTATTTATTTTTTTTGAGACAGAGTCTCACTCTATCGCCCAGGCTGGAGTGCAGTGGCTATGATCTCGGCTCACTGCAAGCTCCGCCTCCTGGGTTCACGCCATTCTCCTGCCTCAGCCTCCCGAGTAGCTGGGATTACAGGCGCCTGCCACCACGCCCGGCTAATTTTTTGTATCTTTAGTAGAGACAGGGTTTCACCGTGTTAGCTAGGACGGTCTCGATCTCCTGACCTTGTGATCTGCCTGCCTCAGCCTCCCAAAGTGCTGGGATTAGAGGTGTGAACCACTGCGCCCGGCCAGCTCTGTAATATTGTGTACTTCCATTTCAGTGACAAGAAGGACAACTCACTCTTCTTTTGTAACCACCTACAATTTATTCCCATTTAAGCTGGGTCCTCCAGACTCAGGATCTAGCCAAATTGCTTGCCACTTACTTGTGCCTGAATTTTCCAAGCTACCAAGATGCTACTTTTCTAGAACTTTTCTGGGGTTGAATCTACTACTATAGTCCTAAGTGACACTATAGACATTGCCTTGCCTTTAGTTTTTTCTTTTTTTGAGACAGGGTCTTACTCACTGTCACCCAGGCTAGAGTACAGTGGCGTGATCTTGGCTCACTGCAACCTCCATCTCCCAGGTTCCAGCGATTCTCCTGCCTCAGCCTCCAAAGTAGCTGGGATCAAAGGCGTGTGGTACCACGCCCAGCTAATTTTTGTATTTTTATTATTTATTTATTTTTTTGAGATGGAGTCTCACTCTGTCTTGCTCAAGGCTGGAATACAGTGGCACGATCTCTGCACAGTGCAGTCTCTGCCTTCCAGTTTCAAGCAATTCTCCTGTCTCAGCCTCGCAAGTAGCTGGGACTACAGGTGTGTGCCACCACACCCGGCTAATTTTGTATTTTTGGTAGAGACGGGGTTTCACTATGTTGGCCAGGCTGGTCTTGAATTCCTGACCTCAGGTGATCCACCTGCCTTGGCCTCCCAAAGTACTGGGATTACAGGCATGAGCCACAGCACCCAGCTTTTTATTTGTTTTTTGAGACAAGGTCTTGCTTTGTCGCCCAGGCTGGAGTGCAGTGGTGCAATCTTGGCACACTGCAACCTTCACCTCCTGGGTTCAAACGACCCTTCTGCCTCAGCCTCCCCAGTAGCTAGGATCACAGGCCTGTGCCACCACAACCAGCTAATTTTTCTATTTTTAGTAGAGATGGGGGTTTCACCATGTTGGCCAGGCTGGTCTTGGACTCCTGGCCTCAAGTGATCCTCCTGCCTCGGCCTCCCAAAGTGTTGGGATTACAAGTGTGAGCCACTGCTCCTGGCCTGCCTTGCCTTTTTTTTTTTTTTTTTTTTTTTGAGATGGAGTCTTGCTCTGTTGCCCAGGGCAGTGTGCAGTGGTGTCATCTCGGTTCACTGCAACCTCTGCCTCCTAAGTTCACGCCATTCTCCTGCCTCAGTCTCCCGAGTAGCTGGGACTACAGGCACCCACCACCATGCCCGGCTAATTTTTAAAAATATTTTTAGTAGAGATGGGGTTTCACTGTGGTAGCCAGGATGGTCTCCATCTCCTGACCTCGTGATCCGCTCACCTCGGCCTCCCAGAGTGCTGGGATTACAGGGGTGAGCCACCGTGCCCGGCCCGGCCTGCCTTGCCTTTTAAAAAAATTTACTATTGTCCCTTTTCTATTCATTCACCTTATTTTTCGATCATTTCTATGTAGGTAAGACAGTGGTCACTGTCATGATACATCTAAATTCATTTTATAATAAATAGAATGAAATGCTATATGATAGACACAATCTTCCCAAGGCATCTGCTTTCTCTTCTCTTTTTTTTTTGAGACAGAGTTTCACTCTCATTGCCTAGACTGAAGTGCAATGGCACAGTCTCAGCTCACTGCAACCTCCACCTCCTGAGTTCAAGCAATTCTCCTGCCTCAGCCTCCCAAGTCGCTGGGATTACAGGCACCCACCACCATGCCTGGCTAATTTTTATATTTTTCAGTAAAGACGACGTTTCACCATGTTGACCAGGCTGGTCTGGAACTCCTGACCTCAGGTGATCCACCCACCTCGGCCTCCCAAAGTGCTGAGATTATAGGCATGAACCACTGCACCCAGCCTTTCTCTTCTCTTTAACATTCAATTCAAATCACGAGAAAATACATTATCTGAACTAATTTCAAATAGTCTTTTTGTGGCTATGTGTAGAATTTAAATGTTTCTTGTTATGGGTATCAAATGGGAAATCTTGTTCTCTATCCGCCTCCTCCATCCTTTTAACTGTTCATATGAGGATACCAAACACATAGATGACATCTTTCTATTAGTACCTGAACAATGCCTACAGTCTAAACAGATTAGCAGAAAGAAATAGGTTATAGAAACTGGGAGGAAACAGTAGCTTCATAAAACCTGACATACCTCACTAGGTGCTAATGTATCTTATTTCAGATTTATTTGGAAATGGAATTTATTCTTCTACAAGTAATCAAAGTGCTCACTTCTCAATGGGAAGTAAAAGAATTATAAAGGTCCTAGTGGCCTTTTAATTGCAAAGAAATAAGCACATGGTGACTCAGTTTCTATGGAAAAAGGTCATCATACTCATCAAACAAAAAGTGGTTGACGCCAAGTCTGTATCTCCTACCAGGAAACTATGAGAACCCAATGTTAAGAAACCTTATGAAAGCACAGACCTGATACTTACCCTTTAATACATAGAAGGTGGCAAGATTTAAGAAAGGTAATCATTTTAATTGCTGGTAATATCTCTTTATGTTTTCTCTCTGGAGAAAAGCTATGTTTATAGTTTTAAAACACTGTATGAAACTTTAAGTCATAAATATTTAAATGATGGCATCAGGCTAACCTTAGATCATAAAGGTCCAAGGATAATCTGGCAAATCTTAATAACTCCTAATTCCCTAGTGTGCTTCTTTAGAACAAAATTTTTAAAGCCCATCAACAGGCCTGTGTGAAGCCAAACAGATCCCAAGCCCACCTCTTCATGAACATTCAGGAAGACACTACACTAAAGATGTTTGTTTCTGATCGCCAAGTACAATTTCCCTCTTGGGAGTCTATTAGATTGTTCTGAATTTGTAATTTCCTTGAAGCACTGTCACTTTTAATAGGTATGTGTCTTGCCAGAATATGCTCACTTCATTCTGACAGTGACAGAAAGCTCATTAATGAAGTAGTCTGACCAGTTTCTGTCTAAAAGTACGAAGAAAGGAAAAACTGCCATTAAAAGGCTCCATATTATACATAATGTCGCTCACTAAATAATAAATTCAAAAATTGTCATTTTTGCTTTGATAGTTCTGAAAACCACTACTGATAAAGGAGCTTTACACATCTGCTTTGCCCTTTCGTCTTCATTTACCTGTCAGGATGAATAGAAGAGAGCACAAAGACAGGGAGAATGACATCCAGGATCCCATCTGGAAAAGGGTAAGGTAAGCCATCATCACATACATCATGAACAAAGGCAAAACACTGGGCTGCTCTGTAGGACGAGTGTGACTGTCATGATAAAGGAACAGAAAGCAAAAAGAGGACTTAGTAGACTTCCGGGTTTTTTTTTTTTTAATAAAAAGGTCAAAATTTTAACCTTTTCTCCCAAAAGCCTTTCCTCTGTCAATCTGAACACTTTTTTCCAATTCAGTATTGTTAGCTTATTTCCAGCTGCCCTAAAAAAATTAAGGCTAGCTCTTGGCCTTGATAACAAATATCCTTCGCAATCCCTTTTTAACTTTAAAAGTAGAGGAGGGTATTCTGAGTTAGCAGATAGTATTATTAGAGGTCTGCTCTGGGTTGCTGTTTCTGAACTTAAAGACGTTCTGCTTGGACTACAATTATTCATGGGCAGGTATACATTCTAAATTTTGTAGGTCAGTACCCTTTCTGGTCATTTCTTATGTGCTGTTGGCCTTTCTTTCTCTTTCTTTCTTTCTCTCTCTCTCTCTCTCTCTCTCTCTCTTTCTTTCTTTCTTTCAGACAGATTCTTTCTATGTCACCAGGCTGGAGTGCAATGGTGTGATCTTGGCTCACTGCAACCTCTGCCTCCCGGGTTCAAGCCATTCTCCTGCCTCAGCCTCCCGAATAGCTGTGACTACAGGCATGTGCCACCACACCCAGCTAATTTTTTTATTTTTAGTAGAGATGGGTTTCACCATGTTGGCCAGCCTGGTCTCGAACTCCTGACCTCAGGTGATCTGCCCACCTCGGCCTCCCAAAGTGCTGGGATTACAGGCATGAGCCACCACGCCCCACCTCTAGTGATCTTAAAATCAAAACAACTTTATTTTTCTGGGGTAATACCTTAGGCATCAGTTGGTATGATTCCTGGGAGTAGCATACCTTTATGAGCTCCCCAGCTCCAGAAGCAAAATCACAACAATACAGAAAGGACTCTGGAGAGTTCCTATGAAGATGGAAGAAATATTTATTTATTTTTTTGGAGACAAGGTCTTGCTCTGTTCCCCAGGTTGGAGTACAGTAACGCGACCATAGCTCACTATAACCTTGAGCTCTTGGGCTCTAGCGATTGTCCTTCCTCAGCCTCCTGAGTAGCTAGGACTACAGATGTGCCTTACCATGCCCAGCTAATTTTAGATTTTTTTGTAGAGATGGGGTCTCACCATGTTGCCCAGGCTGGTCTTGAACTATTGTTCTCAAATGATCCTCCTGCCTCAGTCTCTCAAACTGTCAGGATCATAGGTGTAAGCCCCTGTGCTCGGCCAGGAGAAATATTTACATCTGGAGTCCAGAAATGCTCAAACTAGAGAAGAAAGGAAACTGTAGGTCTGACTCGTTAATAAGTATTTCCACCCCCACCCCTCAGCTTTTTTTTGAGACAGGGTCTCGCTCTGTCACCCAGGCTGGAGCACAGTGGCACAATCACAGGTCACTGCAGCCTCGACCTCTGGGGCTCAAGTGATTCTCCCGCCTCATCCTCCTGAGTAGCTGGAACTACAGATGCATGCCACTGTGCCTGGCCAATAGGCGATATGATTTTTAATTGGCCTCTTCTTAACTTAAATATGTTCTGTTTGGCCTTTATTTGAAATTCAGTAATGATGGCTGGTTCATGGTTACTAAGGCAGTCATATACTCTGAAATTTGTAGGCCAGTACTCCTCCTGATTATACTGTGTATGCTGGTATCAAATAATCATTGCATCATGTTGCTTAGTACCATGTCTGAACTACAGAAAGAGTTCAGCATGTCATTAAACAGTAAGGATGGTCCTGGCTCTCATGGGTTTTCTAGTCTAGTTGGCAACATAATTGGTTTTATACAACTTCTACAGGGGTGTGGAGAGGGCCAGCACCCTGAGGTATAAGTCTTAAAATTTCTGAAGGAGGAGGTTAATATCGTTAAGTGACAAGAAGGGGAAATGGTTGAAGAGTTTAGAAGTGGGAGTAACATGCAGGGATGAGAAGCAGCACTAATCCTGAGAGCCCAAACTGGTATATGGCAGGATAAAAAGGTGGGCCTTGAAGCATATCATTAAGACTTCTAATCTGACTCAAGAAGCATTCCAAGCAAGGCGAACTTCTAAATAAATATGGAATACAAGCCCAAATATGCATTTAGCAAAATCTGACCCAGGCTCAGGTTATACTCTTTTTTTTATTTTTGAGATGAAGTTTCGCTCTTGTTGCCCAGGCTGGAGTGCAATGGCACGATCTCGGCTCACTGCAGTCTCTGCCTCCTGGGTTCAAGCAATTCTCCTGCCTCGCCTCCCAAGTAGCTGAGATTACAGGCATGCACTACCACAGCCGGCTAATTTTGTATTTTTAGTAGAGATGGGGTTTCACCATGTTGGTAAGGCTGGTCTTAAACTCCTGACCTCAGGTGATCCACCCACCTCGGACTCCCAAAGTGCTGGGATTACAGGAGTGAGCCACTGTGCCTGGCCTCAGATTATATTCTTAAAGGCAACTCATTGATGAATAACTATGTTAACATATAATTCACTCATTCTATGGCACTAGGGATTTGCATTCATTTTAAGATCTATCCAAATAAGTTAAAGTATGATGAATAGGATTTGTTTATGAAAAGCTAACCTGAATCAAAGTTAAATCAAAGTTACTGAATCAAAGTTAAAACTTGTACTGCTTGGTCTTTTCTCATCTGTCAAACAAAAATAGCACTTTACTTCTACATGTTCCCCTGTTGTTTCCTATGAAATCCATGTAATTGTGACTTGTAATTTGCTGGGTGGTTTGAAATATATTTGAAATGTTATCAGCAAACACTCAGATACATGTAGCACTATGTGGCTAAAGGTTAAGGGCAAGGGCTTTGGAACCAGACTGCCTAAGGTTTGATTCTCAGCTTTACTACTTAGTTGCGTGACCTTGGGCTAGTTGCTTAATCTCTTCTTTAATTCAGTCCCCTCATCTTTAAAAAAGAGATAAACATGGCATCTAAGATGGTTGTTTGAAGTGAATGGATTCTTATAGCTAAAGTTTCCAGAAAGGTGTCTGACTCAGAGTAAGCACTCAATAAATGTTAGTCATTATTATAATTGTTGTTGCTATTATTATCGTCACTATTATTATTAAAGGAGATTGCTTTTGCCTTCCAGGAACTTAAACACTAACATAGTCCTCTAAAACAAAACAAAACAAAACAAAACTAAACAAAACCCAAAAAACTTCCATATAGCTCAAAATGCTTTTCTGGACACTGGTATGTCTAGCTCATTATAAAAGGTTTGCAGTCTACCTGTGGGCAGTAAAAAACCGAATACCCATAAGATATAGAACAGTCTAGGAGCTAAAGGAAAGCATGTGCTATTTGCCATGTGTCCTGCCAGGGTGGCAGCATGACCTCTGAAATGGAATTCCCACTGCATCAGCAGCCCAGGTTGATGTCTTGTGACCACTCAATGACTTCCCAGAACCTTTCTGTAAAATCAGCTGACTACCTTGGCCCTTCTCCCAGCAAACAGGTGTAAATATCACTACTACCATCACACCACCAAGGACTCTCTTGGCAGGGGTTTATGAATTAAATGATCCTTGGAGAATGATATGACCTCTTCATTTTAGAGGTCTAATTATGGTAAAATATTCTGAAAATGTAAAACATTAATCCTATACTCTCTAAAAGTAGTAAAACATAATTTCTTAAGCAGAAAAAAAAAAGTCTAATCATTCCTTTGGAAGGCTAATCACTGGTTGCCTTTTAAAGATGAATTAATTATCTCAGGTTATTGAGCTACAGTAATTTCTAAAACACGGGTAAGAGGGAAAGAAAGACACAGCCAAAAAGAAGGAGTTAGGGAGTGAGGAACCAAGAGCTTGCAATTACAAGCTGAAGGGAGAAGCAGAGAGGTGAAAAATGTAACTAGCAAGTGGGGGAATCAGAGATATTAATCAGGTAATATGTATTGAGCTCTAACTATGCTGTACTGTTAGGCAACCTGGGAAATCAGATTAGGATAAAATATGTCCTCTGCCTTAAGGAATATAAAAAGTGGTTGGAGAGACAAGGCATAAAGAAATGACACGCTAAATAATACCTTGAGATCAGTCATAAAGTAACACACAATCAACTGCCATTGTAGTGTATTTATGTGTATTATAAGCTCAGAGATCACTGGGGTAAAGGAATATGGGTATGTGACATAAGGAAATTGGAAATTTCAGCCCAGAAACTAGAAAAAGGAAAACAAAACTAACAAAAACACAAAGAGAAAGGACATTCAGAACTGTAAATTTACCAGTATCACACATGCCTGGCCACATTAGCTGGTTATTAAATAATAGTAGGGAATTACTCGCTATTCATTATGTTAGATTTACAACAATATTAGAGAGTATACTAAGTTTTGGGAACTATATCCCAAATAATCAAAGACAAAGTGTCATGATGTTGGCATTATATTGGTAATTGTTGAATTGAGGTGGTGGGCATATGGAAATTCACTGTACTCTTTGCTTTTCTGAATGCTTTATTTTTTATTAAAAAATTTTTTTTTGAGACAGAGTCTCTTGCTCTGTCACCCAGGCTGGAGTGGGTGTGATCTCAGCTCACTGCAACCTCTGCCTTCCGGGTTCAAGCGATTCTCCTGCGTCAGCCTCCTGAGTAGCTAGGATTACAAGTGTGCACCACCACACTCAGCTAATTTTTGTAATTTTAGTAGAGACAGGGTTTCATCATGTTGGCCAGGGGGTCTTGAACTCCTGACCTCAAGTGATCTGCCTGCCTTGTCCTCCCAAAGTGTTGGGATTACGGGTATGAGCCACCGCACCAGGCCCCAGATGCTTTTACATTTTCATAATAAAAAATTTAAAAGATCACATCATTTAAAAATATGCATAAAGACTGAAAGGAATTAAAACAAAAATTTTGTCATTGGCTATGTTAGGATGATGGGGATGAGTGATTCCCTCCCTCCCCTTTCCCTCTAATGAAAATGTTCTGCAACGTGCTAATGCTGATTTTATAATGGAAAAATAATGTGTAAACTTAAAAAAGAACAGAGCTTGGCAGACTGGCCATAGATAAAAGGTGTTTGAAGAGTTTTGTGTGTTCATCATGGAAAGAGTAAAAGACAGAGGTGAAATGCTGAACAGGAAGGGTGAGCCTGGAGCAAATCTCTGTCTCTGTAGTCAAACTCTGCTTTTTTTTTTTTTTTTTTTCTCGTGAGACGAAGTCCTGCACTGTTGCCTGGGCTGGAGTACAGTGGTGCATCTCAGCTCACTGCAAGCTCCACCTCATGGGTTCAAGTGATTCTCCTGTCTCAGCTTCCCGAGTAGCTGGGATTACAGGTGCCTGCCACCACACCCAGCTAATTTTTTGTATTTTTAGTAGAGATGGGGTTTTACCATATTGGCCAGGCTGGTTTTGAACTCCCGACCTTGTGATTTGCCTGCCTCAGCCTCCCAAAGTGCTGGGATTACAGGCACGAGTCACTGCGCCCAGCTGCTTTTTTGAGTCTTAGGATGAGTTGCTGCTACCTCCAAATAATTTTAAGCCTAGACACAATGATTTGGCATGCAAACATCTTACATAGGGTGTTGCTTCAGAAGGGATGACAAAATGAGGGTTAAGTTGTAAGCTTTACATTCAGTTCTCTATATGTAAAATGACATCTAAGTATCCAGGAAGAGTAAATAAGCTCTGAAGTTTAGCAGTTCACAGCTCAGTGGAAGGATGAACTCACTTCCTCTTTTTTTTTTTTTTTTTTTTTGAGTCTGAGTTTTGCACTTGTTGCCCAGACTGGAGTGCAATGATGCAGTTGGGTCACTGCAACCTCCGCCTCCTGGTTCAAGCAGATTCTCCTGCCTCACCCTCCCAAATAGCTGGGATTACAGGCATGTGCCACCATGCCTGGCTAATTTTGTATTTTTAGTAGAGGCGGGGTTTCACTGTGTTGGTCAGGCTGGTCTCGAACTCCGGACCTCAAGTGATCCACCCACCTCAGTCACCCAAAGTGCTGGGATTACAGGCATGAGCCACCATGCCTGGTCCGCTTCCTCTTTTCTTATTCTCTCATACATATACACATAAGCTTAAAAAATTACTTCAAAACAATGATGGACAACCCATGGCTATGAAACACTATGTTCAGAGTAATTCCCAGTTCACATGAAAGTAGACATTGAGATTAAGACATTTCTTTTGAAATTTGCTTGAGCCACTGTTCATATAAGAATTAGAAACACTACTGGCACACACATGACAATATTTTCCCAGAATTTCTCAACATTCCATAAATATGTAAAATTCTGTAGAAAGAAAACTCTTAAAACTCACTGCAAAGTGTTCAAAATTGGAAACACACTATTTCCAGCTCCACAACCAACCTAAAATCAAAAGAACAAGCAAATATCAAAAAAGCAAGGTTAAATTTTTGTCACCAATGTCAGATTTTCTATTAAACAAAAAAACAATTAGACTCATTGGATCTCTGGGTTCAGTAGAGTTTGCTAAACTCAAAAGCAATGAAATAAATCACAGGAATAAACATTAAGAAATCTGACTATGGAAACGTTTAAAATTTTTACACAACAAAACCCAAAATAAACCAAATTAAAAAATAACCAATACTCTGTGAAGAAAACTGCAATATATATGATAAAGGGCAGGGCTCATTAGAAAGAAAAGGATAAGCAGAGAAAAAAAATGGACAAAACACAAAAGAAGTACAAATGATTCTAAACATTTGAATTATGTGACCTACTTAGTAATCAAAGAAATGCATATTAAAACAAGGCACAATTTTTGTCTAACAAAGTGGGAAACATTAAAATAATATTTCAATCAATGAGGGTGTGATGAAACAGACATACACCATCATGGAATGGTATTAGTACAACTTCTTAGAAAGCAAGTGGGCAATATGTTTTAAAAGTATCAAAAACTTCATAAATTATGAACTAGAAAATCTAAGCTAAAACAATAAAAGAAAATGCAGCTAAAGTCTATACCCAAAGATGTTTGCTTCAGAAAACCTGAAAAAACTAAAATGTCCAGTAGTGTGAAAATAGATAGGTAAAATTATAGTACTCCACATAGTAAAATATTTTCTAGCCATGAAAATATAGAGAATTTTTAAAGATAGTGAAAACTGCTTATGATACCATGTTAAATAGAAACAAACAAAACTTAGAATACATGTACAGTAATAAACAAAAGAAGAAAAAGGTCAGCCGGGCGCCATGGCTCCTGCCGGTAATCCCAGCACTTTGGGAGTCTAAGGCGGGCGGATCACCTGAGGTCAGGAGTTCAAAACCAGCCTGGCCAACATGGCGAAACCCTGTCTCTACTAAAAATACAAAAAAATTAGCTGGGTGTGGTGGCAGGCGCCTGTAATCCCAGCTACTCGGGAAGCTGAGGCAGGAGAATCGCTTGAACCCAGGAGGCAGAAGCTGCAGTGAGCTAAGATGGCACCACTGCACTCCAGCCTGGGCAACAAGAACAAAACTCTTGTCTCAAAAAAAAAAAAAAAAGGCCGGGCGCGGTGGCTCAAGCCTGTAATCCCAGCACTTTGGGAGGCCAAGACGGGCGGATCACGAGGTCAGGAGATCGAGACCATCCTGGCTAACACAGTGAAACTCCGTCTCTACTAAAAATACAAAAACTTAGCCAGGCGAGGTGGCAGGCGCCTGTAGTCCCAGCTACTCGGGAGGCTGAGGCAGGAGAATGGCGTGAACCCGGGAGGCGGAGCTTGCAGTGAGCTGAGATCCGGCCACTGCACTCCAGCCTGGGTGACAGAGCGAGACTCCGTCTCAAAAAAAAAAAAAAAAACAAAAACTAAAAAAAAAAAAAAAAGAAGAAGAAGAAAAAGGTCACTAAAATGTTAATGGTGGTTAAATCCTTTGTTCGTAGGATTGGTGATAATTTATCTCCTCGTTAGCAAATTTTCTCTAATCAGTATACATTGCCTTTAAAATCAGAAAGACAGGGTTTAGTTGTAAAAATAGAAAACCAAGGTTACACCAGATTATAGCAAATTATATATCTCACTTATTTCTATTTCGCCTAAAAAGGGGTAATAACAAAGAGTAAAAATTAAGGCCAAAACTTCATTAGTACTTAAAACTAACCTCAGATTAAAATGAAAACAGACAATTTTTTTTTAAAAAAAAGCACAACAAAACCAAATTTAAACCACAAGCTTAAAACTTGACTGATTAAAAGACATGAGTCCCTTAAATATTATTTATGCACCAAAGTATACTGAATGCTTATTTAGATTTGATAGTTCTCTACCGAAAAAAAATCTGCATTATCAATAAAGTAATACAGAATGTACATTTTCAAATTATTTGTCACCTCCCATTTTTGTCCCTTAAGCACAGTACCTCTAGTATCCTGAAAGTGGCATTGCTACCGGGAAACAATCCAGTCTAGGTTGGAAAAATCAGATTCTGTTTTGCTTTGACCTTCTGAAGAGCCAGAACTTTTCTCATAATGATTTTTTTTCTTCAGGCATAGTAGGACAGTGCATTCTTGAGAAACAATTTGTAGCACTCGTATTTACAAGATCCCATGATGATTCTCTCGCCTTCTCTTCAGGTTTTTGATCTACTGGAAGAATTTCAGGAAATTCCCTCAACAGCCAATTACGATCCTTGAAAAACTTATTCTTATGAATCTTGTAAAATGTGTCCCAGTATTTACTAGCTTCTCTCTCATACTTAACTAAAATAAAGAGGAAAAAGAAAGATTTATTTCACTATGAATTATATTTACTATTAGCTACTATCTTGATAATTAAATATTGTTAAACATATACATTATCATTTATGACAATTATATTTACTAGTGAATAACTTTAATATTATATTTTGATAAAAGGTTGAAACTACAGAGCTTTAATTCTCTCAAAATGTGTCAAAATGTGGGATATTTAGTCCTATCCCTGTAAATCTGCTTCTATCTTAATAGTTTAGCCAATTTTTGTGAGAAATATAATCATGGCAAACAACTTTCTAATTTTGTTATCTTTTTTTTTTTTTTTGAGACGGAGTCTCACTCTGTCGCCCGGGCTGGAGTGCAGTGGCATGATCTTGGCTCACTGCAAGCTCTGCCTCCCAGGTTCATGCCATTCTGCCTCAGCCTCCCAAGTAGCTGGGATTACAGGCCCCCGCCATTGGGCCCAGCTAATTTTTTGTATTTTTAGTAGAGACGGGGTTCACCGTGGTCTCAATCTCCTGACCTCATAATCTGCCCACTTTGGCCTCCCAAAGTGCTGGGATTACAGGCATAAGCCACCGCGCCCAGCCTAATTTTGTTATCTTAACAATCACGCCTGTAATCCCAGCACTTTGGGAGGCCGAGACGGGCGGATCACGAGGTCAGGAGATCGAGACCATCCTGGCTAACACGGTGAAACCTCGTCTCTACTAAAAATACAAAAATCATTAGCCGGGCGAGGTGGCGGCGCCTGTAGTCCCAGCTACTCGGGAGGCTGAGGCAGAAGAATGGCGTGAACCCGGGAAGCGGAGCTTACAGTGAGTCGATCGCGCCACTGCACTCCAGCCTTGGCGACAGAGCGAGACTCCGTCTCAAAAAAAAAAAAAAAAAAAAAAAAAAAAAAAAAAAAATCACATTGTTACCAATAACCTGTGTGGTTTTTTTAAAGAAAGGGCCTGGTGTGGTGGCTCACGAGGTCAGGAGTTCAAGACCAGCCTGGCCAATATACTGAAACCCTGTCTCTACTAAAAATACAAAAAGTTAGCTGGGGGTGGTGGCGGGTGCCTGTAATTCCAGCGACTCAGGAGGTTGCGGCAGGAGAATCACTTGTACCTGGGAGGTGGAGGTTGTAGTGAGGTGAGATTGCACCATTGCACTCCAGCCTAGGCAAAAAGAGTGAAACTCTGTCTCAAAAAAAAGAAAGGATAAGGGCTGGGCGTGGTGGCTCACACCTGTAATCCCAGCACTTTGGGAGGATGAGGCAGATGGACACTTGAGGTAAGGAGTTCGAGACCAGCCTGGCCAACATGTTGAAACCCCATCTCTACTAAAAATACAAAAATTAGCCAGGTGTGGTGGCAGACACCTGTAATCGCAGCTACTCAGGAGGCCGAGGGAAGAGAAATGCTTGAACCCAGGAGGAGGAATTTACAGTGAGCAGAGAATACATCGTCGCACTCCAGCAGACAACAGAGCAAGACTCCGTCTCAAAAAAAAAAAAAAAAAAAAAAAAAAAAAGAGCCTGGTGCAAGTGGTTCATGCCCTGTAGTCCAAGTGACTCAGGAGGCTGGGGCAGGAGGACTGCTTGAGCCCAGGAGTTTAAGGCTGCAATGAGCAATAATTGTGCCACTGCACTCCAGCCTGGGCAACAGAGTGAGACCCTGTCTCATAAATAAATATAAAAAAGAAAGGATACCTCATTTTTAATGTATTTACAAATACAATTTCAGCATAACAAATGTCCTAATTGGTGATCAGACAGGAAATTTCAAAATTATAAACAACACAATTTAAGAGCTAAAAGGATCCATTGGAATAATTTACTCCAACCCCCTCTTTTTGCATTTGAAGAAAGGACCTAAATTCACTTGTTCTAAGTCCTAGAGCCCCATCACAGTGAATCCATGGCCATGTCTCCTGACTTTTGGAATCTGGAGGCCATCCCATAACTCCATTCTTCCCCCAACCTCCAAGGCATCTCTTCCCACTGACATGTCCCAAGATGAAGCCTTAAAGAAAATTTCTGATTCTCTTAAAACAAATATGCATTTTATGATGTCATCCTGAGGTCAGGGTTAGGTCAACAGTCTTAGAGCTTCAGGTAATTCTTAGCTTTCTGTCTCTTCCTATTTGCTCCTTAAATTAATAAAGTAACTCACTCTCTCCCTCATTTATTCAGCAAACATTCCTTTTATTTTATTTTTGTATTTTTAGTAGAGAGAGGGTTTCACCATGTGGGCCAAGCTGGTCTCGAACTCCTGATCTCAAGTGATCTGCCTGCCTCCACCTCCCAAACTGCTGGGATTACAGGCATGAGCTACTGCACCTGGCAAATTCCTTCCCCAGCCCGCCGCTTTTTTTTTTTTTTTTTTGTATTCTTGGGCAGTGCTACAGGCAACAACAATTTCTTGAGTGCTATTATGTAATAGGCCTAATCCACGCATTAGAAATTACTTTAACCTACTGTAGACACATGCCATTTTAAAAGTATTTTCAAAGAATGCAAAAGCTTTCTTTCTAGGAATACAGAATAATTTCCAAGATTTGGTGTTAGGTGAAAAAGCAAGGTATATAACAGTGTCTATATTCTGTAACCACTCATTAAAATAAGAAGAAAATACACGTGTATGGTTACATGTACAATATTCATGTACACACACACACACACACACTTGTAGAAGGTACAAAATACTTCTGGAAGGATCATCACATAATCAGTAATACTGGTTGGCTCTAGGGAGAGGAAAGGAGTGGCTGGGGATCACAGTTGGAAGGAGAATTTTCATTTGAATTTTGATCTATGTGAATTTATTATATATTCCAAAAATAAATTAAACTAAAAATAAAAATAAGAGATGCATTTCCTTCACAATTTTAAAGAAGCCCCTACTCTCAGAACAAGCAGTTGCCTGTAATCAGGTTCATCTTTGTTACAAAGACCTGTCCTGAGGCCCTTATAGTTTTAATTTTCTTCTTTCCAATTTTATCTTTATGGCCTTGTACCATGGATCGCCACCCATCTGGCCACAAGACTTCCTTCCCATCAAGACTGAATTGTATCTGGCAGCAAGACTGCTATAAAGACTGAAACTCCCATCTGTATTTAAGGTCTGAGAAATGAAAGTAGATCTCTGTAACAAAAGAATTATGTGATGTTAAGTCCAAAACATGCTCACCTCTGCACTAATGGAAAGAAACCTATTTATGGTTAATCTAAAACTATATATTTGTCTTTTAAATATTTCTATCTCTATTTTCCTTCTTTTTCAATAACATTGGTATATCTCCACTTTTAAAAATTGGAGTATGCCTGATATACTGTGTAAGAAAACAAAATGACACTCTGAAAATCAGACTCAGGAGAAATTATAAAGGAGTCAAATTTCCCCAGGGTCTTCTCAAGCCTTCCCTTCTTCCTTTACCTTGAAAAAAAAAAAATCTCTTTGTAACTCATTCCATGCAGGTAAAAGATTTTCTGCCTAACAAAAAGCAGCCACCTAAGAAGACCTATATTTAGTGAAATCTATAGTATTTGAGTTTACAATATCAAGCTACCTGTGAAGTGAGTTTGAGCCCAATTACCAGTAACTAGAATGTACTGTAATACTCTATCTTGATTAATTTGTGGGAATATTCCTGTAAGAATTAAGTGGGGTGGGAGAAGTGCAGGGGAGTAACCTAATAAAAGACGTGCATAGCGGCCAGGCGAGGTGGCTCATGCCTGTAATCCCGACACTGGAAGACCCAAGCAGAAAGACTGCTTGAGGCTAGGAATTAAGATGAGCCTGGACAACAAAGCAAGACCCTGTCTCTACTTTAAAAAAAAAAACACAAAAACAGAAGATGTGTATAGCAGTTCTATTTATATTAGGAAAAAGTGAGGAAAACTCAAATGCCCAACAACATGGGAATGAGCAAGCAAACCATGCAGTTCAAAGAGGGTAACCTTATGTAGCAATTTAAAAATAAAAGATAATAGGCCAGGTGTGATGGCTCATCCCTGTAATACCAGCACTTTGGGAGGCCAAGGAGGGCAGATCACCTGAGGTTGGGAGCTGGAGACCAGCCTGACCAACACGGAGAAACCCCATCTCTACTAAAACTACAAAATTAGTCAGGCATGGTGGTACATGCCTGTAATCCCAGCTACTCAGGAGGCTGAGGCGGGAGAATTGCTTGAACCTGGGAGGCAGAGGTTGCAGTGAGCTGAGATCACTCCATTGCACTCCAGCCTGGGCAACAGGAGTGAAACTCCGTCTCAATAAATAAATAAATAAATAAAATAAAAATAAAAAATAAAATAAAGGAAAATAATATTAAGAGAAAATACACAGAACAGTATGTACATTGATGGCAGCTCTAAAATTTATTTTATAGTCATTCATAACAATAAGATGAAAATTTGAAGCAATGATAACAATTTAATCATTATTAGGTAGCTCTTTCTTTTGCAAAGCTGTATCTACTTCTTACACAAAGATAAAGAATCTTAGCTGAATTCTTCATTCAAATTGCCTACAGAGTTTCCTCATTTGATGAAGGGTTTGAATTAGAGTAGTATCTCTAAAGTCTGTTTAAGCTCTAAAAATTCTGTGTACTTTCCTATTAAGCCCCATGAATTTATGGAGAACATTAAACATTATCAGTTCTACAGACTACAAAATCTTGGATCAGATTGCTGTTTTAAACATGAGTCTGTACTACTGTTTTAATTTTTACAATTTAAAGAGAAAATGAATCTGTAGTGACGTGACTGCAATCTGGTTCAGAAACCAAACATGTCAAGCATCTAAATTCAACTCTAGCCTATGTAATCCATAAAAAGAGCTCGATTACTATTAGAAGACAATAGTCGGGGTTTGCTAATATACATATTTTCAAGCCTTTTCCAACTATTTCCCACTCAGGAATTAGGAGAAAAGAAATCAGATAATTACATAAATTATACCGATAATAGCATTAAAAATGACAACAATAACACATATTACATGTTTATTATGGGCTACGCACTACGTCAAATGCTTTACTTGGATTTTTCCCCCATTTAATCCTAGCAGTATCTCTCAGATAGATTTTATTATTCCAATTTGCAGAGAAAGAAATTCAGTGTCAGAGGGAATAAAGAATTTCCCCAAGGTCACCCAGTCAGAAAGAGCAGAGTCAGAACCTAGCCTAAGTCTGCTAAACTCTAAAGCCCAGGCTCTCTCCCATTACACTACACTGCCTCCCTAACACAAAGTCAATATGAAACCCCTGAAAATAATCTCTGCTTTTCTGATTCATACTTTCTTCTCGATTATGAAGTATCAAGTTGAAATTAAAACCTCATTGTGGCTTACAGTGTAAATACATTGTAAAAATAATGCTGATTGGAGTTACCCTTCATTAAGATAGATCAGAAATACATAATTAATTAAACTCATACTTTGAATTATAAGAAATATAAACGATGCAAAGTTATATGATGAAATGATGAGCAACAGGAACATTAAATGCTCTATGAGAATATATGGGTTTGTGGGACAGAAACAAAACAGAGAAGCAGCACCAGAGTCTGCAATTTGGCTTTCAGCAGCTTCTCCAATCAGTGCTGACAACTCCATAGTTCCCATTAATGTGTGAGAGCTTCTGAGACCCCATGGCTTGGTCAATCATCATAATTATGATTATGAGACAACAAACACCTTCAGTGTATGATTTAATTTCCTGAACTGCAAGAGTATCTGTGTTAACAGGGGAATTGGAGGAATTACTGCTCTGACCATGAGTGAAATATTCAGTATTAAGCTGCTGGTAAGGCAGGTCAGTAATGATAAAATAATATAGTGTGGAGAAATCTGCCCTGTCTTCATCTTGTCTAACTGACTTTCTAAACAGGTATATTAATGATCAATTTTTCTTGGAGGAAAATTTTTTTTCTTTTTTCTTTCCTAGGTTGGTGATTCAGAGTTAATTGCTTTATGCCAGTGGCAGTAAGAGGGATGTAGCGATCTGTTTAAGTACAGCCCAATGAAGCAAATTCTCAATTTTTCACTTATTAAATTCAATATTGCTGAGGGAAAGAAGGAATATGCACACTAACCATCCTTAAATATTCAGAATTCATTTTGAATCACACTGAACATCACAACTAAGAAATTGAATTAAACCATTTATGTATGACATAATATGATTAATATGAATTATGAAAATTTATTCTAGGTTTCCATGTAACAAAAAGCAATTTAAAGTTATTTTTGCACATCAATTACGCAAATACTTGAGCTCTCAAAGTTGGAAATTTCCACACATCAGTGAGAAAATTCATTGTCTAATAAAAGAAAACTCTTTAAACTTATGAAATTAAAAGTATGTTTCTAAGAGCACTGCATAAAATTTTAAACAAAGTCAGCTTATAAACAAATAACCTAAATTTATAAGCATAAAACTTTTAGCTACTCTCTCCATATTTTTTTTTTTTCACATAGAACATCCTCTCAATGGTAAGATATTCACAAAGTGAAGTATAGTGAGACTCATTCTTTTGCTTGACATAGATAACTTTCCATAGGTAGACAGTTAATTACAGGATATTTTAAAGTAAAAATAGCAGCTGCTTTTGTTATTCAGTTAAAAAGACTCATTATATTTGCTAAATAACTGAGATATGACACACTGGAGATATTTTTTAGGAAATTATAAAATATAATTATGTTAACTCAAAAATTGCCAAATGTATCTTTCATTTCTCTGAATTAACTTGCTTTTAAAATAAATTTGAGCTATAGTAAAATTGAAAATAAATTACAAAAAGGAAATGTGGAAATAAAAATCATTAATCTGGGCAATCTTATTGAAAGAAATGAGGGCCTGGATGCTATACTTTTTTTTTTTTTGAGACAGGGGCTTACTCTGCGCCCAGCCTGGAGTGCAGTGGTGCAATCATAGCTCACAGTGCAGCCTCTACCTCCTGAGCTCAAGTGATCCTCCCATCTCAGCCTCCCAAGTAGCTGGGACTACAAGCACATGTAACCACGCCTAGTTAACTTTCAAATTTTTTGTAGAGATGGGGTCTCACTGTTGCTCAGGCTGGTCTCAAATTCCTGGGTTCAAGAGATCCTCCCACCTCGGCCTCCCAAAGTGTTGGGATTACAGGTGTGAGTCACTGCATCCGGTCCTAGATGCCATATACATTTTAATAACAAAAATGAAATGTCAACCATCCTGCAGCAAGACTATTATTTGTGATGCATAATTTCTTACTTTCAGATTGTGAGAGTGTTTCCTGACTTCAGTTCTCACCAACAGCTGAGACAATATGTGAGAAATGGGAAATGGGAGTGACAGGAGAGCCTGAGACACACAGAGACCAAAAGAAATGTGCCAGAGAGTTGGCCAGCATGGGAGAACAACTAGTACTTCCTCCCCGTTGCATTAAAATAAAGTGAGATAAGATCAATAAACAGTGCTTCTGCTGTATAATAATCTGCATATAGAATACTCTGTGATGGGACAACACTGGCTCTTTCAAAGACTTAGGATTGCCTAGATAAGAAAAGATGGTGGTTCACAGAGGCACTTGCCAAAGAGCCAAGTCATGGCTTCCTCCGGGTTCTCACAGTGTTTGAAAGTAGAGCTTTTAAACAATCTATTTGCCTTGACCCATATTCATCAGAGACATTAAATATCAAACTCGAAGCCTCACCCAGGGTGCTGCAGACTGGCACGTCTGTGATCCCTAGCAGAAACTGCACTGGATGGCTCTCACTGTAACGTCCTGCCACTCAACATGGTTCCTCAGAACAAAAATATTCTTCCTTTGCCACCCTCCGGGCAGCCTCAGTTATTGCTCAGTGCGCTCTTGCTTACGTGTGATAAGATGGTCACCCCCATAATGCGTTCCTTCTCCCTGCAGTGGTCCCCTGAGAGGTATGAAGTCCACCACACTGAAGTGTTACAGAGGGGATGCAGAAGGGACCTAGCAGAAGCCTCTACCTCTTTGAGTCATTTTGAAATGGAATTTTTTGTTCTGTGTCTCCACAGCAGTCAGAAAACTTGCACAGAAAGAGACTGGACATACTAATAAGCAAATCAAATGCTTCAAAGTGGTATCATCAACCCTCTCCTGCCTGCTTTTCCTGCTTCTACAGAGAGAGGCCAGTCACCACCTTTCTATTTCAGTCACACTACGGTTCTATGGGAACTGTCATTTTCCTTTACTGTGGTTTCCAAGGCCCTAAAATAACCTTCTCATTAGCTTCACTCAAGTTCATTGTTAACATAAATAGGACAAAATAGGCAGCCACATACAGAGGACTTTAAGGGAACATTATCAGCACTGCTCATCTATTTATGTTCTAAACAGAAATATTCAAAATAGGGCAAAAAAATCCTTGGTTTTTCCTATTATCAGGAAATATATTGTGGATAATTTTTAACTTCCTGGAAATGAATTAAGATGGCTGACAACTTTTAATTCAGTTTAGGCTTGACTCTGTCTGTCACATCCAGGTGGCCACTAGCAGAAGCTTGAGTAATGCAGAAAATATGTCCGTGTAGCTGCTGGCAAAGAAGCAAAGTTATACTTCCTCAGAAACAGCGCGATAGAGTTCCTGCAAAGGAATGCAATATTGGCTGATTTGTAAGCAGTACTGCCACTGGTATGCACCCTCAAATCCAACTCTAATACTCCCTGGCTGTATTCCCTCAAGGACTTCATGGTTGAAGCTCATAAAAATAGAATGATGTCATTGTGGATCAGGTGCTCTTCGTTTTCTGTCCATCCTCCAGGATACAATAGGGAGCTTAGGAGGAGGATGGAGAACTGGCTCTATAGAATAGCAAATGATACCAGAAGATAAGATAGGTAGACACTGCCCTCTTCACTAGATAAGGGCAGCTAATGAGGGCAGTCTCATTAGCTTAGGCTCCCCAGCTACCACTGCTTCAAACTTTGGCCTCAATTTGTAGACTAAAGTCACCAGAACCAAAGTTAACTACCAGTGGGATTAGTGATCTTCCCTATACTTGGTTTACACAGAGGAATGCTAACATCTTTCCCTGGGGAGTTCCAGGACAGTTGATCAATCTAGAAACAAAACTGGATCTCAGGGGTTGGAAACTTTTTTTCTGTAATGGGCCAGATAGTATTTTAGTCTCTGTGGGCCAGTTGCAACAGTCTTTGTTGCAACTACTCAATACCGTGACTATAGCTCAAAAGTGACCACAGACAGCATGTCAACAAATGAGTGTGTCTGTGTTCCAATAAACTTTATTTACAAAAACAGGCAGCAGGCTGGATTTGGACCACAGACTATAGTTTGCTGACCCTTGCTTTATCTAACGGTTACACTGATATTGCCACAACAGTGACCAAAAAACGATGACCAGAACCAAGTTGTTCTGGCAAGACTAATCTACTGTATTAGAAGCCAGAATAGCAGCCCTTATGGGCCACTATTTGTGGGATTAGTGGGGTCAGGGGTCAGGGGGAGTACTGTAATTAGGAAGGAGCACATGGAAGCTTCTGGGTTAATAGTAATATTCTGTTTCTTGAGGTGGGTGATGTTTACATAGGTGTGCTCACTTTGTGAAAATTAATTGAACTATGCGAGAATTCATTTATGAGTTGTATAAATTTCTGTGTCTATTTTATAAACTATTTTTAAAAAGAAAAAAAAAGAACCAATATGTTCCAAGGGAGAAATCATTTTAAGAAAAATAAGGCAGAAAGTCCTATGAAGAGAATATAAGAGTTGGGCAAAGTGTCTGTGGGTTCCCAGCTACGCAATGAGGACGACACAGGCCAAGTTCTTTTGTTTGTAGTGTGCTTTTTTTTTTTTTAATTGTGATTAAAAACCACATAATGTAAAATTTAACATCTTAACTATTTTAAAATGTATAGTTCAGTACCGTTAAGTATATTCGTATTGTTGTGAAACAGACCTCCAGGATGTTTTTATCTTGCTAAACTTTAACTATATACCAATTAAATGACAACTCCCCCTGTTATGGAAAAAGTGTTTATGAAATAATATGAGGTTAAAAAAGTAGATGCCCAAATTATATATGTATTATAATTACAACTGCTTAAAATTATGTACACATTAGGTAAAAGTTCTAAATGGTGAACTAAAAACAATTATGTTACAACAGTAGGATTAAGAGGGAATTGTCTTAAATTTTCTACATTTCCCCCCTTTCCTGAGCCCTTGGCAACCACCATTTTTCGTTCTATGAATTTTACTACTTTTGATGTCTTAAATAAGTGGAATCATACAGTGCTTGTCTTTTTGCGATGGCTTATTTCACTTAGCATAATGTCCTCAAGGTTCATCCATGTTGTAGTATGTGACAGGATTTCTTTCCTTTTTAAGCCAGAATATGATTCCATTTTATGTATACACCACATTTGTTTTAACCATTCATCTGACAATGGGCATTTTAGGGTACTTCCACTTTTTGCCTATTGTGAATAGTGCTGCTACGAACATAGGTGTGCAAATATCTCTTTGAGACTTTGCTTTCAATTCTTTTGCATATAACACAGAGGTGGGATTGCTGGGTCATATGGCAGGTTCTACTTTTTATTTTTTTAGGAACTTCCATACTGTTTTCCATAGCAGCCACATCATTTTACAATCTTGCCAACAATACACAAGGGCTCCAATTTCTCCAAAGCCTTGTCAATGCTTGTCATTGTCAAGTTTATAAAACATTTATTTTTATTGATATATAATAGATATAAATATTTTCAGAGTACATGTGATAATTTAATACCTTCTAATGAGTGTAATTGGGATATCCATCAACCTAAATATTTGTCTTTTCTTTTTTTTATTATTATTATACTTTAAGTTCTAGGGTACATGTGCACAATGTGCAGGTTTGTTACATATGTATACAGGTGCCATGTTGGTGTGCTGCACCCATTAACTTGTCATTTACATTAGGTATATCTCCTAATGCTATCCTTCCCCCCTCCTCTCACTCCTCAGCAGGCCCCGGTGTGTGATGTTCCCCATCCTGTGTCCAAGTGTTCTCACTGTTCAATTCCCACCTATGAGTCAGAACATGTGGTGTTTGGTTTTCTGTCCTTGCGATAGTTGCTCAGAATGATGGTTTCCATCTTCATCCATGTCCCTACAAAAGACATGAACTCATCCTTTTTTATGGCTGCATAGTATTCCATGGTGTACATGTGCCACATTTTCTTAATCCAGTCTATCACTGATGGACATGTGGGTTGGTTCCAAGTCTTTGCTATTGTGAATAGTGCCACAATAAACATACATATGCATGTGTCCTTATAGCAGCATGATTTATAATCCTTTGGGTATATACCCAGTAATGGGAATGGCTGGGTGAAATGGTATTTCTAGTTCTAGATCCTTGAGGAATCGCCATACTGTCTTCCACAATGGTTAAACTAGTTTACAGTCCCACCAACAGTGTAAAAGTGTTCCTAATTCTCCACATCCTCTCCAGCACCTGTTGTTTCCTGACATTTAATGATCGCCATTCTAACTGGTATGAGATGGTATCTCATTGTGGTTTTGATTTGCATTTCTCTGATGGCCAGTGATGATGAGCATTTTTTCATGTGTCTGTTGGCTGCATAAATATCTTCTTTTGAGAAGTGTCTGTTCACATCTGTTGCCCACTTTTTGATGGGGTTGTTTGATTTTTTCTTGTAAATTTGTTTAAGTTCTTTGTAGATTCTGGATATTAGCCCTTTGTCAGATGGGTAAATTGCAAAAATTTTCTCCCATTCTGTAGGTTGCCTGTTCACTCTGATGGTAATTTCTTTTGCTGTGCAGAAGCTCTTTAGCTTAATTAGATCCCATTTGTCAATTTTGGCTTTTGTTGCCATTGCTTTTGGCGTTTTAGACATGAAGTCCTTGCACATGCCTATGTCCTGAATGGTATTGCCTAGGTTTTCTTCTAGGGTTTTTATGGTTTTAGGTCTAACATTTAAGTCTCTAATCCATCTTGAATTAATTTTTGTATAAGGTATAAGGAAGAGATCCAGTTTCAGCTTTCTACATATGGCTAGCCAGTTTTCCCAGCACCGTTTATTAAATAGGGTATCCTTTCCCCATTTCTTGTTTTTGTCAGGTTTGTCAAAGATCAGATGGTTGTAGAGGTGTGGTATTATTTCTGAGGGCTCTGTTCTGTTCCATTGGTCTATATCTCTGTTTTGGTACCAGTACCGTGCTGTTTTGGTTACTGCAGTCTTGTAGTACAGTTTGAAGTCAGGTAGCATGATGCCTCCAGTTTTGTTCTTTTGGCTTAGGATTGTCTTGGCAATGTGGGCTCTTTTTTGGTTCCATATGAACTTTAAAGTTTTTTCCACTTCTGTGAAGAAAGTCATTGGTAGCTTGATGGGAACGGCATTGAATCTATAAATTACCTTGGGCAGTATGGCCATTTTCACAATATTGATTCTTCCTATCCATGAGCATGGAATGTTCTTCCATTTGTTTGTGTCCTCTTTTATTTTGTTGAGCAGTGGTTTGTAGTTCTCCTTGAAAAGGTCCTTCACATCCCTTGTAAGTTAGATTTCTAGGTATTTTATTCTCTTTGAAGCAATTGTGAATGGGAGTTCACTCATGATTTGGCTCTCTGTTTGTCTGTTATTGATGTATAGGAATGCTTGTGATTTTTGCACATTGATTTTCTATCCTGAGACTTTTCTAAAGTTGCTTTATCAGCTTAAGGAGATTTTGGGCTGAGACAATGGGGTTTTCTAAATATACAATCATGTCATCTGCACAGAGGGACAATTTGATTTCCTCTTTTCCTAATTGAATACCCTTTATTTCTTTCTCCTGCCTGATTGTCCTGGCCAGAACTTCCAACACTATGTTGAATAGGAGTGGTGAGAGAGGGCATCCCTGTCTTGTGCCAGTTTTCAAAGGGAATGCTTCCAGTTTTAGCCCATTCAGTATGATATTGGCTGTGGGTTTGTCATAAATAGCTCTTATTATTTTGAGATATGTCCCATCAATACCAAATTTATTGAGAGTTTTTAGCATGAAGGGCTGCTGAATTTTGTCAAAGTCTTTTCTACATCTATTGAGATAATCATGTGGTTTTTGTCTTTGGTTCTGTTTATATGATGGATTACGTTTGATTTGCATATGTTGAACCAGCCTTGCATCCCAGGGATGAAGCCCAGTTGATCATGGTGGATAAACTTTTTGATGTGCTGCTGGATTCGGTTTGCCAGTGTTTTATCGAGGATTTTTGCATCGATGTTCATGAGGAATATTGGTCTAAAATTCTCGTTTTTTGTTGTGTCTCTGCCAAGCTTTTGTATCAGGATGATGCTGGCCTCATAAAATGAGTTAAGGAGGAGTCCCTCTTTTTCTATTGATTGGAATAGTTTCAGAAGGAATGGTACCAGCTCCTCTTGGTACCTCTGGTAGAACTCGACTGTGAATCCGTCTGGTCCTGGACTTTTTTTTGTTGGTAGGCTATTAATTATTGCCTCAATTTCAGAGCCTGTTATTGGTCTATTCAGGGATTCAACTTCTTCCTGGTTTAGTCTTGGGAGGGTGTATGTGTCCAGGAATTTATCCATTTCTTCTAGATTTTCTAGTTGATTTTCATTTAGGTGATTATAGTATTCTCTGATGGCAGTTTGTATTTCTGTGGGATCGGTGGTGATATCCCCTTTATCATTTTTTATTGAGTCTATTTGATTCTTCTCTCTTTTCTTCTTTATTAGTCTTGATAGCAGTCTATCAGTTTTGTTGATCATTTCAAAAAACCAGCTGCTGGATTCATTGATTTTTTTGAAGGGTTTTTTGTGTCTCTATCTCCTTCAGTTCTGCTCTGATCTTAGTTATTTCTTGCCTTCTGCTAGCTTTTGAATGTGTTTGCTCTTGTCTCTCTAGTTCTTTTAATTGTGATGTTAGGGTGTCAATTTTAGATCTTTCCTGCTTTCTCTTGTGGGCATTTAGTGCTATAAATTTCCCTCTACACACTGCTTTAAATGTGTCCCAGAGATTCTGGTATGTTGTGTCTTTGTTCTCATTGGTTTCAAAGAACATCTTTATTTCTGCTTTCATTTTGTTACGTACCCAGTAGTCACTCAGGAGCAGGTTGTTCAGTTTCCATGTAGTTGAGTGGTTTTCAGTGAGTTTCTTAATCCTGAATTCTAGTTTGATTGCACTGTGGCCTGAGAGACAGTTTGTTAAAATTTCTGTTCTTTTACATTTGCTAAGGAGTGCTTTACTTCCAACTATGTGGTCAATTTTGGAATAACTGTGATGTGGTGCTGAGAAGAACGTATATTCTGTTGATTTGGGGTGGAGAGTTCTGTAGATGTCTATTAGGGCCGCTTAGTGTAGAGCTAAGTGTAATTCCTGGATGTCCTTGTTAATTTTCTGTCTCATTGATCTGTCTAATGTTGACAGTGGGGTGTTAAAGTCTCCCATTATTATTGTGTGGGAGTCTAAGTCTCTTTGTACATCTCTAAGGACTTGCTTTATGAATTTGGGTGCTCCTGTATTGGGTGCATATATATTTAGGATAGTTAGCTCTTCTTGTTGAATTGATCCCTTTACTATTATGTAATGGCCTTCTTTGCCTCTTTTGATCTTTGTTGGTTTAAAGTGTGTTTTATCAGAGACTAGGATTACAACCCCTGCTTTTTTTGTTTGTTTGTTTTCCATTTGCTTGGTAGATCTTCCTCTTTCCCTTTATTTTGAGCCTATGTGTGTCTCTCATGTGAGATGGGTCTCCTGAATACAGCACACCGATGGGTCTTGACTCTTTATCCGATTTGCCAGTCTGCGTCTTTTAATTGGAGCATTTAGCCCATTTACATTTAAGGTTAATATTGTTATGTGTGAATTTGATCCTGTCATTATGATGTTAGCTGGTTATTTTGTTCGTTAGTTGATGTAGTTTCTTCCTAGCATCAATGGTGTTTACAATTTGGTATGTTTTTGCAGTGGCTGGTATCGGTTGTTCCTTTCCACGTTTAGTGCTTTCTTCAGGAGCTCTTGTAAGGCACGCCTGGTGGTGACAAAATCTCTCAGCATTTGCTTGTCTGTAAAGGATTTTATTTCTCCTTCACTTATGAAGCTTAGTTTGGCTGGATATGAAATTCTGGGTTGAAAATTATTTTCTTTAAGAATGTTGAAAATTGGCCCCCACTGTCTTCTGGCTTATAGAGTTTCTGCTGAGAGATCTGCTGTTAGTCTGATGGGCTTCCCTTTGTGGGTAACCCGACCTTTCTCTCTAGCTGACCTTAACATTTTTTCCTTCATTTCAACTTTGGTGAATCTGAAAATTCTGTGTCTTAGAGTTGCTCTTCTTGAGGAGTATCTTTGTCGCGTTCTCTGTATTTCCTGAATTTAAATGTTGGCCTGCCTTGCTAGGTTGCAGAAGTTATCCTGGAAAATATCCTGAAGAGTGTTTTCCAACTTGGTTCCATTCTCCCCATCACTTTCAGGTACACCAATAAGATGTAGGTTTAGTCTTTTCACATAGTTCCATATTTCTTGGAGGCTTCATTTCTTTTTACTTTTTTTCCTCTAAACTTCTCTTCTCACTTCATTTCATTCATTTGATCTTCAATCACTGATACCCTTTTTTCCAGTTGATCGAATCGGCTACTGAAGCTTGTGTATGTGTCACGTAGTTCTCATGCCATGGTTTTCAGCCCCATCAGGTCATTTAAGGTCTTCTCTATGCTGTTTATTCTAGTTAGCCATTCGTCTAAACTTTTTTCAAGGTTTTTAGCTTCTTTGCGATGGGTTCAAACATCCTCCTTTAGCTCAGAGAAGCTTCTAATTACCGATCTTCTGCAGCCTTCTTCTCTCAACTTGTCAAAGTAATTCTCCGTCCAGCTTTGTTCCGTTGCTGGCGAGGAGCTGTGTTCCTTTGAAGGAGAAGAGGCACTCTGATTTTTAGAATTTTCAGCTTTTCTGCTCTGGTTTTTCCCCATCTTTGTGGTTTTATCTACCTTTGGTCTTTGATGATAGTGACATACAGATGGGGTTTTGGTGTGGATGTCCTTTCTGTTTGTTAGTTTTCCTTCTAACAGTCAGGACCCTCAGCTGCAGGTCTGTTGGAGTTTGCAGGAGGTCCACTCCGGACCCTGTTTGCCTGGGTATCACCAGCGGAGTCTGCAGAACAGCAAATATTGCAGAACAGCAAATGTTGCTGTCTGATTGTTCCTCTGGAGGCTTCATCTCAGAGGGACACCCGGCCATATGAGGTGTCAGTCAGCCCCTACTGGGAGGTGCCTCCCAGTTAGGCTACTCAGAGTTCAGGGACCCACTTGAGGAGGCAGTCTGTCCGTTCTCAGATCTCAAACTCCATGCTGGGAGAACCACTACTGTCTTCATAGCTGTCAGACAGGGATGTTTAAGTCTGCAGAAGTTTCTGCTGCCTTTTGTTCAGCTATGCCCTGCCCTCAGAGGTGGAGTCTACAGAGGCAGGCAGGTCTCCTTGAGCTGCAGTGGGCTCCACCCAGTTTGCGTTTCCCGGCTGCTTTGTTAACCTACTCAAGCCTCAGCAATGGCGGGCACCCTTCCCCCAGCCTCACTGCCGCATTGCAGTTGGATCTCAGACTGCTGTGCTAGCAATGAGTGAGACTCCGTGGGTGTGGGACCCTCCAAGCCAGGTGCAGGATATAATCTCCTGGTGTGCCGTTTGCTAAGACCGTTGGAAAAGCGCAGTGTTAGGGTGGGAGTGACCTGATTTTCCAGGTGCCGTCTGTCACGGCTTCCCTTGGCTAGGAAAGGGAATTCACTGACCCCTTGCGCTTCCTGGGTGAGGTGATGCCTCTCCCTGCTTTAGCTCACACTCTGTGGGCTGCACCCACTGTCCTGCACCCACTGTTGGACAAGCCCCAGTAAGATGAACCTGGTACCTCAGTTGGAAATGCAGAAATCACCCATCTTCTGCGTTGCTCACGCTGAGAGCTGTAGACTGGAGCTGTTCCTATTCAGCCATCTTGGAACTGCACCTATTTGTCTTTTCTTCATGCTAGAAACATTTATTCTCTTCTAGCTATTTTTTTTTTTTTTGGAGACAATCACCCAGGCTGGAGTGCAATGGCGTGATCTTGACTCACTGCAACCTCCACCTCCTGAGTTCAAGTGATTCTCCTGCCTCAGCCTCCCAAGTAGCAGGGACTACAGGTGTGTGCCACCAGACCTGGCTAATTTTATATTTCTGGTAGAGATGGGGTTTCACTATGTTGGCCAGGCTGGTCTTGAACTCCTGATCTCAGGTGATCCCCTCACCTTGGGCTACCAAAGTGCTGGGATTATAGGCATATGCCACCTCATCCGGCCTCTTCTAGCTATTTTGAAATGTTCAGTAAATTATTGTGAACTAGTCACCCTACTGATCCATTGAACATGAGGTCTTATTCCTTCTATCTAACTGTATATTTGTACCCATTAATCAATCTCTCTTCACCTCCCACCCCTTCCCGGCCTCTGGTAATTACCAATCTATTCTCTATTTTCATAACATCCACTGTTTTAGCTCCCACATATGGATAAGAACATGCAATATTTGTCTTTCTGTGCTTGACTTATTTAACTTAACATAAGGACTTCCAGTTCCTCCATGTTGCTGCAAATGATAAGATTTCATTCTTTTTTTATGGCTGAATAATATTCCATTGTGTATATATACCACATTTTCTTTATCCATTTATCCATCTGGAACAGGAAATGATGCCCACTTTTACCACTTTAATTTAACATAATACCAGAAGTCCTGGCCAGAGAAATCAGGCAAGAGAAAGAAATAAAGTGTAGCCCAGTTGGAAAGGAAGAAGTCAAATTAGCCTTGTTCAAAGACAATTTTTTTTTTTTTTTTGAGACAGGGTCTCACTCTGTCACCCAGGCTGCAGTGCAGTGGTGCAAAGGTGATCTTGGCTCACTACAACCTCTGCATCCTGGGTTCAAGCAATTCTCCCACCTCAGCCTCCTGAGTAGCTGGGACTACAGGGATGCACCACCACTCCTGGCTAATTTTTTGTATTTTTAGTAGAGATAAGGTTTTGCCATGTTGGCCAGGCTGGTCTTGAACTCCTGGCCTCAAGTGATCTGCCCACTCTGGCCCCCCAAAGTTCTGGGATTACAGGCGTGAGCCACTGTGCCCAGCCTACAATATGATCTTATACTTAGAAAAACCCAAAGACTACCAAAACACTGTTAGAACTGATACATTTAGTAAAATTACAGGATACAAAATAAACACACAAAAATCAGTAGCACTTAAATATGCCAACAGTGAACAATCTGAAAAAGAAATCAAGAAAGTAATCCCATTTCCAATAGCTACAAAGAATATAAGATACCTAGAAAACAATTTAATCAGAGACGTGAAAGATCTATACAAGGAAAACTATAAAACATTCATAAAAGAAATTAAAGAGGACATTAAAAAATGGGAAGATATTCCATGCTGATGGGTCCAAATAATTAATATTGTTAAAATGACAACTCTACCCAAAGCAATTTATAGATTTAATGGAATCCCAATCAAAATACCTATGATATTCTTCACAGAAATAGAAAACAAAATAACAAAATCCTGAAATTTTTTTTTCTTTTCTTTTTTTTTTTTTTGAGACAGGTTCTCACTCTGTCACCCAGTCTGGAGTACAGTGGCACAATGACAGCTTACTGCAGCCTCAAACTCCCGGGTTCAAATGATCCTCCAGCTGTAGCCCCATGAGTAGCTGGGACTACAGGCGCATGACCACAACACTTGTTTTCTGTAGAGACAGGTTTTTGCCACATTGCCCAAGCTGGTCTTGAACTCCTGGGCTCAAGCAGTCCTTCAGTCTAGGTTTCCCAAAATGCTGGGATTACAAGTGTGAGCCACTTGTGCCTGGCCCCTACAATTTTTATAGAACCACAAAAGATCCAGAATAGCCAAAGCAATCCTGAGCAAAATGGACAAAGCTGAGGCCAGGTGTGGTGGCTCACACCTGTAATCCCAGCACTTTGGGAGGCAGAGGTGGGGGATCACCTGAGGTCAGGAGTTCAAGACCAGCTTGGCCAAAACCCTATCTCTATTAAAAATACAAAAATTAGCTGGGTGTGGTGGTAGGCACCTGTAATCCCAGCTACTGGGGAGGCTGAGACAGGAAAATTGCTTGAGCCTGGGAGGCAGAGGTTGCAGTGAGCCGAGAGTTGTGCCATTGCATTCCAGCCTGAGCAACAGAGAAAAACTCCGTCTCTGGAAAAAAAAAAAAAAAAAAAAAAAAAAAAAGCTGGAGGCATCTGACTTAAAAACATATTACAAAGCTACAGTAACCAAATTGGCATGGTACTGGCATAAAAACAGACACATTTACTGATGGAAGAGAATAGAGAACCCAAATATAAATCCATGCATTTACAACCAACCCATTTTTGACAAAGGTATCAAGTACATACAATGGGGAAAGGACAGTCTCTTCAATAAATGGTGCTGGGAAAACTGGAAAACTATAAGCAGAAGAATGAAACTAGGCTCTCATTTACTATATACAAAAATCAAATCAAAATGGACTACAGACTTAAATCTATGACCTGAAACTATGAAACTACTAGAAGAAAACATTGGGGGAAATGCTCCAGGACATTGGAGCATTTTTATTTGTCTATTTTGTCATTTGTCAAAAGATTTCAAAAGCAAAACCAAGCAAAGCAAAAATAGAAAATGGGATTATGTCACGCTAACAAGTGCCTGTACAGCAAAGAAACAATGAACAAAGTGAAGAGAAAACCCACAGAATGGAAGAAAATATTTGCAAACTACCCATTTGACAAGGGATTAATGACTGGAGTATATTAAGGAGCTCAAACAACTCAATAGCCAAAAAAAAAAAAAAATCAGATTTAAAAATGTGCAAGGTTGGGGCAGTGGTTCACTCCCATAACACCAGCACTTTGGGAGGATGAGGAGTTTCAGACCAACCTGGGCTGAGGTGGGAGGATCACCTGATCCCGGGCAAATTAAAGCTGCAGTGAGCCATGATCTCATCACTGTACTCCAGACTGGGCAACAAGACCCTGTCTCAAAAAAAAAAAAAAAAAAAAAAAAGCAAAAGATCTGAATAGATATTTCTCAAAAGAAGACGTACAAATGGCCAACAGCTATATGAAAAAATGCTCAATATCACTAATCATCAGAGAAATGCAAATCAAAACCACAATGAGATATCATCTCACCTCAGCTAAAATGGCATACATCAAAAAGACATGGAATAATGAATTGATGCTGGTGAGGATGTGGAAGAAGGAGAACCTTCACACACTATTGGTGGGAATGTAAATTAGTATGACCGCTATGGAAAATAGTGTGGAGTTTCCTCAAAAAACTAAAAATAGAACTACCATATCATCTAGCAATGCCACTGCTAGGTATTTATCCAAAAGAAAGGACATCAGTATATCAAAGAGATAACTGCACTCCCATGTCTACTGCAGCTCTATTCATAGCAGCCATAACATGGAATGAACATTTCCTGTTTTTTTTTTTTTTTTTTTTTGAGATGGAGTCTCGCTCTATTGCCTGGCTGGAGTACAGTGGCGCAATCTTGGCTCACTGAAACCTCTGCCTCCCGAGTTCAAGTGATTCTCCTGCCTCAGCCTCCGGAGTAGCTGGGACTACAGGCATGCGTCACCACACCCAGCTAATCTTTGTTATTTTTAGTAGAGACACGGTTTCACCATGTTGGCCAGGATGGTCTCAATCTCTTGACCTCATGATCTGCCCACCTCGGTCACCCAAAGTGCTGGGATTACAGGTGTGAGCTATAGCGCCCGGCTCTTGAGTTTTTTTCATGGTAGCATAGGCCAAGTTTTAAAAAGCCATTTATGAAGGTTGACAAGGCTTTACCTAAATTAAACTCAAATATAAAGGCCTTCAAGAAAACTGCCTTCAATCCTTACTGAAACTTTATATTTATCCTAAAACTTCAGCACCATTTTGATGTGACTTTATCTTCTTTGCTCAAAGTTTATAAATTTGTTCAAAGATCCTAGGAAGTGAAATGCATAATAGCATAGTAATAGCAGCATAGCAAGTGGAAAAGTTTAAAATTATGTTTTCATATTTTATTTGAAATGCCACCCATGTGTATATCTCCCAGAAAAAGCAATAATATGACTACTCAAAGACCCAATTATAGGGTGAATACAAATTTCATTAACTTTGGTCCCACTACACTGGAAGAACTGGGAATTTTACCAAATGGAACAAGAGGAGGAAATCAGGAGAGGCTAAGAACTCTCAGAAGCAATGACATGAGGAGGAGGAAAAGTGACTAAAGCTCTGGCTCTAGGAGCTACAGCATACAGTTGGCTACCCTGCTCTTTGAGAAGGACTCGCACAGCTGAGTTTTCCTTTACTTTTTTTCTGGCTGCTGCTGCTTCTTCCTTAGACCACTGCATGTGATCCCTATTAAACAAATAAAAATAAAAAGATTGTAAAATATGCTTTATCATTGAAGAAGACAGAAAAAAGGTGACAGGGAACCACATCTTTCATTCTAGATTAGCTGAAGACAAATGATACAGACTAATTCCACATGGAATGAATACATTTTGTGTCAGATGTTCCTACTGATAGCGCTGGTACAACCCTGGAACTCCTACGATTCTTCTGTTTAAATCTGGTTGTGCTGCAAGCCCCAACTACCTCTGGGAAATGGCTGCTAAAGTAATGTCCTCAGAACACCCTGGTGTATGACTATTTGGGTGCTGGTATGGTTTGCTGGTTTTTACTCTAAGGCTAAATTTATTTGCCTTTTTGTTAATTTATGAACAGAACATTCTTCAGTAGTTTTTAAACGCTCCTCTTACAACACTTGTATTCTAACACTTTGCTGTCAAAGAGATGAAAGTTTAAAAATGTTTTGTACTTAGCCTGCAATTTTTAAAGTAACTTTAGATTTATTTTTCTTATTAGCTACTTTAAATTCTGTAAAAGGATTCCTTTGCATTTAAGTGATAGAGTACTTGATATAGCATGTGAAAAGGTCACCTTTCTAAGTTCTGGCACTTTCTATAAGTATTTTTAGTTTCAGAATCTACTCTCCCTATGTGAGAAGATATTTTCTGCTGCAAAAAAAAAATGTCTTTCTTGGAATAGAAGCAACAACTGTATGCAAGAAAGGTAATTTTTTTTAAGTTTTGTTTTCACAAAGTTTGCATTTTTTTTTGCAATAGGTTAGACTCTAGGTAAAGCAATTTCCTGGAATAAACCAGGAATAATTTTTGTCACTAAACAATAAAAAAATTACATACCCCATATTCAAGTTGCATGTAGCCTAAAAGAAAAACCTCTAACACTATTATCATATGATATATGTAGTCACCTGACTGATGACAAGGGATAAATTATACAGTTCTTGAAAGTGCATCATGCTGTGACCAACTAACACTGAGCAGTCAGCATGATCATCATCATCATCATCATAATAATTACCATCATTTATTTATTACATATCAGGTATTGTAATAAGCACATTGCATACATATGTCTTATTTAATCCTTTCAAAAATCCTTTGGTAGGGTTATAATCATGCCCACTTTGCATAGTGGCTAACAGAAATGTAATAACTTATTCAAGGTTATATAGCCAGGAAGTGGCAGAAACAGAATTCACCTAGGTTTGTGTCACTTAAAAGTCCATCTTCTCAACTATTAGTCTATTATTTTCTACCATGGCAGTGGGGGACACAGAGAGACTTAAGATGTAATGTTTGCCCATCTTGGGTTTATATTCTGCTAGTACAGGCAAGTAAACAATAAGTAAATGATAATACAGTGGAGCATGAACGGCTAGCACCTGATGAAGGGGAGTGCAGCCAATTAATGCAGCTGGGGCAAATAGGAAGACTTGAGAGAAGGTAGGTTTGGGCTCAGGTTAGGAGGAAAAGTGGTGGAGCAAATTCATGTCACTCAGAAGCTGACAATACAGACAGTGCATACAGGGAACAGTTAAAAGAAACTCCATTTTGACTGGTTCTCTTGGACTACTGCAGATGAAGTTGGGAGCTGGATAATGGTCAGATTTCAGAGGATCTTAAATGTGGGGCTGAACAGTTAAGTAGTGTGCAAGACACAATGAAGTGGGGATGGACTGGAGGAAAAGCGACCAATTAGACTGTTGGAATGGTCTAGGAGTAATGAGTCCCAGGACTAAAGTGGTAGCAATGGAGAACAGGAAGGAAAGGGGGAGAGGGAGTTTCAGTTTCACTGAAAACACTGAAATTAAGACCTAGAGATTAACTAGATATTGGAGAGAAGTGTAAGAGCTATGAATGATTCCAAGGTCTTAAAACTGAGTATCTAGGAAAGTGGGGGTAACAATGACAGAATGTGGAGTTGCATTGGGTGGAATGATGATAAGCATGGTACTATTTTAAGTAATGCTTATACAATCAGATATGAGAGGGTATATTCCAGTGACCTGGCTATAAATACTGAAGGTGAGAAACAGCTTTCCTTAACTAACTAACTAACTAAATAACTAAATCAATCAATCAATCAAAACTGGTATGCTGCAGTCTCCAGGAAACGTGAATGAGAATGTTTTCAGAGTTTCATAGATAAAAGTTTAACTGCCAGTATTTAAATAAAACTCAATCATGTACAAGCCAAATAATCATAAACAGCTTTGTCTCTTGCTTTAACAAATGAGATTAGAATAGGTTTTTTTTTTTCTTTGACTTATTTTGACTTACTTTAACATATGCGAGCAATCACATACAAATTGGGGCTGGCAACTATACTTTAAATTCTGTATATATTAAATATACTATATTGAATACAATTACACGACAGTTGTGAAATTAAAGGCAACAAGTTATTTATTGAAAAAATAGTATTTCTAAGGTTAGGGATGAGTTTTTCATCTACAAATTTCTACCACATATAGGAAAGAAAATAGAACAATCTATTTCCCTGGAAAGAATCAAGCTGTAAGACAATAAGAGTATATGTGGTCTTCCACTTTAAGCATTTAAGCTTTTAGTTTAACTTGCTATTTCTTAAGTATTTAATAGATACAGTTATTTTTTAACTGTAACTTCCTTACCCGGTTCTTTATGTTACTTCATTTTCTTAACTGCTAAGTGAGGGGAATATTAAATCCTAAGTTCCTGCAGAACAGATTTTTTTTTACACTACAGTTACAGAATCCCCACAGAAACCTATAAAATGTTCCTACTGTATTTATGGGGACCTCCTCCAGCCCTGCTGCTTTATGGCAGTTCTTTATTTTGGAGGAACTGGATTCATGTATCCCAAAACCCAACAGCTGGCAATAAGAATCATACAACTTTTTATTAGTAATAATACAACTACAATAGAATTTAAGCACAGAAACAAATAATAAACAAACTGAAAATAATCAAGTATTTAACAGCAACAAAAACCAAAGGAAAAAAGTGGTTTATAGAGTTTGACCAATAAATTGTACTTCTGGGAACTTACTGAAATGAAGTAACTCAAAAGAACTAAGAAATTCTGTACAGGGAAATATTTGTATGAAGATATTCACTGGAACACTAAATATAATATTAGTAGCAAAAAATGAGAAACAACTTCAGTGATAGGGAAATGAAAAAATTATAGTAAATCAAAGGAATATTATGCAGACATTAAGATAATAAATATGACTATTACATGACAATATGGAAAAGTATTTATAAAATAACATGAGGTTAAAAAAGTAGATCCCCAAATTTTATGTATATATATCTTTTTTTTTTTTTAGATGGAGTTGCTCTGTTGCCCAGGCTGGAGTGCAATTGCACAATCTTGGCTCACTGCAACCTCTGCCTCCTGTGTTCAAGCGATTCTCCTGCCTCAGCCTCCCGAGTAGCTGGGATTACAGGCATGTGCCCCCATGCCCAGCTAATTTTTGTATTTTTAGTAGAGATGGGGTTTCACCATATTGGCCAGGCTGGTCTTGAACTCCTGACATCAGGTGATCCACCTGCCTTGGCCTCCTAAAGCGCTAGGATTACAGACGTGAGCCACCGTGCCCAGCCTATAACAAGTTTTAAAAAAACCTTTTTAGCCTTTGGAAAAACCTTTGACAGCCTCAAACTCCTGAGTTCAACCAATCCTTCAGCCTCAGCCTCCTGAGTAGCTGGGACTATAAGTGTATACCACTGTGCCCAGCTAATTTTTAAAATTTTTCAATTAATTTTTTTTTTTTTTTTTTTTTTTGTAGAGACGGGTTTTGCTTTGTTGCCCAGGCTGGTCTCCAACTCCCTCATCAAGCGATCCTCCTGCCTTGGCCTCCCATACTGCTGGGATTACAGGCATGAGTGAGCCACCACACCTGCCTGAGTTCCTTAATTGTGTGACTAACAAAAAATACAAACATAGAGCCAATGCCTTCCTACTTTGCACACAATGGGATGGAGGTCACAGCTGCTGAAGAAACCAATACCCACCTCCCTCATTAAGTATTCAGTGGGAACCCATATCTATCAGGCACTGGGCCTGTGAACTGGGGACACATAGATGAGAAGATTTGGTAGAACTCAAAATTTTGAGTGATTCTCCTACCTCAGCCTCCTATGTAGCTGGAATTATAGGCCGAGGCAGGCAGATCACAAGGTCAGGAGATCGAGACCATCCTGGCTAACATGGTGAAACCCCGTCTCTACTAAAAATACAAAAAATTAGCCAGGCGTGGTGATGAACGCTTGTAGTCCCAGCTACTCGGGAGGCTGAGGCAGGAGAATGGCGTGAACCCGGAAGGCAGAGCTTGCAGTGAGCCGAGATTGTGCCACTGCACTCCAGCCTGGGCGACAGAGTGAGACTCCGTCTCAAAAAAAAAAAAAAAAAAAAAAAAAAAAAATATAAATATATATATATATATATTTTAACTGTAACTTCCTTACCCGGTTCTTTATGTTACTTCATTTTCTTAACTGCTAAGTGAGGGGAATATTAAATCCTAAGTTCCTGCAGAACAGATTTTTTTTTACACTACAGTTACAGAATCCCCAGAATATATATATATAAACCCAATACGGGAGGACCCAGATCCATAAAACAAGTTCTTAGAGACCTACAAGGAGACTTAAACTGCCACACAATAGTGGTGGCAGTTTTAACACCCCAGTGTCAATACTGGACAGATCAACAAGACAGAAAATGAACAAGGATATTCAAGACTTGAACTCAGCTCTGGATCAAGTGGACCTGATGGATATCTACAGAACTCTCCACCCCAAGACAACAGAATATACACATTCCTCTAAAATAGACCACATAATTAGAAATACAACATTCCTCAGCAAATGCAAAAGAATTGAAATCATAACGAATGGTCTCTCAGACCGCAGTACAATCAAATTAGAACTCGAGATTTAAAAACTCTCTCATAACCATACAACTACATGGAAATTGAACAATCTGCTCCTGAATGACTCCTGGGTAAATAATGAAATTAAGACAGAAATCAAAAAGTTCTTTAAAACCAATAAGAACAAAGTGACAATGTACCAGAATTTCTGGGATGCAGCTAAAGCAGTGTTAAGAGGGAAATTTATAACACTAAATGCCCACATTGGAAAGCTAGAAAGATTTCAAATCAAAACCCTAACATCACAATTAAAAGAACTAGAGAAGCAAGAGCAAACAAATCTAAAAGCTAGAGGAAGACAAGAAATAACTAAGACCAGAGCAGAACCGAAGGAGATAGAGACACAAAAAATCTTTCAAAAAAAAAATCAATGAATCCAGGAGCCAGTTTTTTGAAAAAAACTGATAAAACAGATAGACTGCTAACTAGACTAAGAAGAAAAGAGAGAAGAATCAAATAGACAAAAAATGATAAAGGGGATATTGCCACTGACCCATGGAAATACAAACTACCATCAGACAGTACTATAAACACTTCTAGGCAAATAAACTAGAAAATCTAAAGAAACTGATAAATTCCTAGACACATACACCCTCCCAACACTAAACCAGGAAGAAGTTCAATCCTTGAATAGACCAATAACAAGTTCTGAAATTGAGGTAGTAATAGCCTACCAACCAAAAAAAGCCCAGGACCAGGTAGATTCACAGCTAAATTCTACCAGAGGTACAAAGAGGAGCTGGTACCATTCCTTCTGAAACTATTCCAAACAATTGAAAAGGAGGGACTCCTCCCTGAGTCATTTTATGAGGCCAGCATCATCCTGATACCAAAACTTGGCAGAAACACAACAAAAAAAAGAAAACTTCAGGCCAATATCCCTGATGAACATCGATGCAAAAATCCTCAATAAAATACCGGCAAACTGAATCCAGCAGCACATCAAAAAGCTTATCCACCAATTAAGTTGGCTTCATGTCTGGGATGCAAGGCTGGTTCAACGTATGCAAATTAATAAGCGTAATCCATCACATAAACAGAACCAATGACAAAAATTACATGATTATTTCAATAGATGCAGAAAAGGCCTTCAATAAAATTCAACATCACTTCATGTTAAAAACTCTCAATGAACTAGGTATTGATGGGATGTATCTCAGAATAATAAGAGCTATTTATGACAAATCCATGGCCAATATCATACTGAATAGGCAAAAGCTGAAAGCATTCCCTTTGAAAACTGGCGTAAGACAAGGATGCCCTCTCTCACCACTCCTATTCAACATAGTATTGGAAGTGCTGACCAGGGCAATAAGGCAAGAGAAAGAAATAAAGAGTATTCAAATAGGAAAAGAGCAAGCCAAATTGTCTCTGTTTGCAGATGACATGATCCTATATTTAGAAAACCCCATCGTCTCAGCCCAAAAACTCCTTTAGCTGATAAACGACTTCAGCAAAGTCTTGGGATACAAAATCAATGTGCAAAAATCACAAGCGTTCCTACACATCAACAACAGACTAGCAGAGAGCCAAATCATGAATGAACCCCCATTCACAATTGCTACAAAGTGAATAAAATACCTAGGAATACAGCTAATAAGGGACATGAAGGACCTCTTCAAGATGAACTACAAACCACTGTTCAAAGAAATAAGAGAGGACACAAACAAATGGAAGAACATTCCATGCTCACAGATAGGAAGAATCAACATCATGAAAATGGCCATACTGCCCAAAGTAATTTATAGATTGATTCTATGTTATTCCCATCAAACTACTGTTGACTTTCTTCACAGAATTAGAAAAAACTACTTTAAATTTCATATGGAACTAAAAAAGAGCCCACATAGTGAAGACAATCCTAAGCAAAAAGAACAAAGCTGGAGGCATCATGCTACCTGACTTCAAACTATACAACAGGGCTACAGTAACCAAAACAGCATGGTACTGGTATCAAAACAGACATATAGACCAATGGAACAGAACAGAGACCTCTGTTAAACAGAGAAATAATTCCACACGTCTACAACCATCTGATCTTCAACAAAACTGACAAAAACAAGCAATGGGGAAAGGATTCCCTACTTCATAAATGGTGCTGGGAAAACTGGCCAGCCATATGCAGAAAACTGAAACCGGACTCCTTCCTTACACCTTATTCAAAAATTAACTCAAGGTGGATTTAAGACTTAAATGTAAAACCAAAAACCATAAAAACCCTAGAAGAAAACCTAGGCAATACCATTCAGGACATAGCATGGGCAAAGACTTCATGACAAAACACCAAAAGCAACTGCAACAAAAGCCAAAGTCGACAAATGGGATCTAATTAAACTAAAGGGCTTCTTGCACAGCCAAAGAAACTAGCATCAGAGTGAACAGGGAACCTACAGAATGGGAGAAAATTTTTGCAATCTACCCATCTGACAAAGGTCTAATATCCAGAATCTACAAGGTATTTAAACAAATTTACAAGAAAAAAAAATCAAAAAGTGGGCAAAGGATATGAGCAGACACTTCTCAAAAGAAGACATTTATGCAGCCAATAAACATATGAAAAAAAGCTCATAATCACTGATCATTAGAGAAATGCAAATCAAAACTGCAATGAGGTATCTCACGCCAGTCAGAATGGCGAGTATTAAAAAGGAAACAATAGATGCTGACAAGGCTGTGGAGAAATAGGAACACTTTTTTCTTTTTTTTTTTTTTTTTTTGACATGGAGTCTTGCTCTGTTGCCAGGCTGGAGTGCAGCAGCATGATCTTGGCTCACTGTAACCTCCACCTCCCAGGTTCAAGTGATTCTCCTGCCTCGGCCTTCTGAGTAGCTAGGACTATAGGCACACACCACCACACCCAGTTCATTTTTTTGTATTTTTAGTAGAGACAGAGTTTCACCATGTTGGCCAGGATGGTCTCCATCTCCTGACCTTATGATCCGCCCACCTTGGCCTCCCAAAGTGCTGGGATTACATGCATGAGCCACCACGCCCAGCTAGGAATGCTTTTACACTGTTGGTGGGCATGTAAATTAGTTCAACCATTGTGGAAGACAGTGTGGCGATTCCTCAAGGATCTAGAACCAGAAATATCATTTGACCCAGTAATCCCATTACTGGGTATACACCCAAAGGAATATAAATCATTCTACTATAAAGACACATGCACATATGTGCTTACTGCAGCATTATTTACAATAGCAAAGGCATGGAACCAACCCAAATGTCAATCAATGATAGACTGGATAAAGAAAATGTGGTACATATACACCATGGAATACTATGCAGTCATAAAAAAGAATGAGATCATGTCCGTTGCAGGGACATGGATGAAGTTGGAAGCCATCATCCTCAGCAAACTAACACAGGACAAGAAAACCAGACACTGCATGTTCTCCCTCATAAGTAGGAGTTGAACAATGAGAACACATGGACACAGGGAGGGGAACAACATACACAGGGGCCTGTCGGCGGGTGGAGGGCAAGGGGAGAGACAGCATTAGGACAAATCCCTAATGCATGCAGGGCCTAAAACCTAGATGCAGGTGCAGCATGTGATAGGTGCAGCAAATCACATGGCACATGTATACCTATGTAACAAACCTGCACATTCTGCACATGTATCCCAGAACTCAAAGTAAAATTAAAAAAAAAAAAAGAAGAAAAAAAGAAAAGAAGACTACAAGAAAAAAAAAATACACACACACACACACATATTTGGGCCAGGCGCAGTGGCTCACGCCTGTAATCCCAGCATTTTGGGAGGCTGAGGAGGGTGGATCACCTGACGTCAGCAGTTCAAGACCATCCTGGCCAACATGGTGAAACCTCATCTCTAATAAAAATACAAAAAATTAGCCGGGTGTGGTGGCGGGCGCCTGTAATCCCAGCTACTTGGGAGGCTGAGGCAGGAGAATCACTTGAATCTGAGAGGCAGAGTTTGCAGTGAGCTGAGATCGAGCCATTGTACTCCAGCCTGGGCAACAGAGCGAGACTCTGTCTGAAAAAAACAAACAAACACAAAAACCCCAAAACACACACATGTGTACTGAACATGTAAAAAACAAAAAGAACTATGTAAGAAACAGGGTAAGAGGAATCAGATGATAAGTAAAATTTTTATATAAGAAAAATTATATAATGAAGAATTCTTGGGATCTGAACCCCATTAAGATTCTGGAAACTGTCTATTATTTAAGTGGGTTACATAATAGAAATCATGTTGCAACACACAGTCTTACCTTGGATCTACAAAAAAAAGGCTTAGCTCAGTGTTTTTAAACTAAAGGTCATAAACCTTGGTGAGTCCTGAAATCAATTTAGTTACTCTAAGCAACCCGTGAAGAAAGAAACAGAAACAGAGTAGAATAAAATAAATGGAAAATACTGTGTACACACCTCACATGGTAAAAACTGTACTGGAAACTTTTGTTCCTGTTTGATATATGTGTATATGTTATGTACACATGTGCTGGTCCATGATGGAAAGTGTGTTCCTTACTGGGAGCATGCCAATGGCCTAGCTGATGTAGTCACGTAATACAAGTGCTTAGTGCTTCCTTATAAATGGCTGAGATCCCTTGAAAAGTTTCTATATGCTTAAACCAAGAACATTGTGGAATAAGGAATGATTTTTCCAAGTAACCGTGTAAGTTCCTTAATATAGACAGATCTCAGGGCCATGTCTCAAAAGCATTTTGAATATCGTTTCCTGTCACCACCCTCCAAAATTGATAAATGTACTAAGTATAACTAAAAGACAATAGGCAGAATGTAAAATGGTTCAGTCACTGTGGAAAACAATCTGAGTTTCTCAAAAACTTAATTAAACACAGAATTAAAACATGACCCTGCAATTCCACTCTTAGGTATATATTCCAAAGAAATGAAAGCAAGGACCCAAACAAGAACATAGTTCACCCATGTTCATAGCAGCACTATTCACAAGAGGCAAAACAGTGGAACAGCCCAAATGTCCATTGGTAGATGAATGAATAAACCAACTGTGATGTATACAAATGATGGAATATCATTCAGCCATAAAAAGAACGAAGGGCCAATACATGCTACAAGGTATATGACCCTCCAAGATATTATGCTAAGTGAAAGATGTCAGACATAAAAGGTCACATTGTATGATTCCATGTCTATGAAACATCCAGAATGACTGGGTGCAGAGGCTTACGTCTATAATCCCAGCACACTGGAGGCTGAGGCAAGTGGATCACTTGAGCCTAGGAGTTCAAGACCAGCATGGGCAACATGGTAAAACCCCGTCTATACTAAAAATACAAAAAATTAGGCAGCCATGGTGGCACACGCCTGTAGTCCCAGTTACTTGGGAGGCTGAGGTGGGAGGATCACTTAAGTCCAGGTGGTCGAGGCTGCAGTAAGCTGTTACCATGCCACTGCACTCCAGTCTGGGTGACAGGGCAAGAACCTGTCTCAAATAAGCAAACAGACAGACAAAAAATGAAAGACTAGACCAACTGTGGTGGCTCATTCCTGTACTTTCAGCACTTTAGGAGGCTGAGGCAGGAGGATTACTTCAGCCCAGGAGTTCAAGACCAGTCCGGGCAACATAGTGAGACCCCATCTCTATAAAAAATAAAAAATTAGCCAGGTGTGGTAGCACACACTTGTAATCTCAGCTACCTGGGGGGCTGAGGCAGGAAGATCACTTGAGCCCAGGAGGTCAAAACTGCAATGAGCTGTGACTGTGCCACTGCACTCCAGTCTGGGTGACAGAGCGAGATGCTGTCTTTAAATTAATTAAGTAAGTAAGAAAGTAAAAGACTATAGGCAGTTATAAGTACTAGTAATATAAACACCCAGAATCTGGAAGGCAAATCTTTCTCAGGATATTAGAAACTAAATAAAAAAGAGTATCTTTATTTTTTCTTAAAATTAAAAAAAAAATATTGTCATACGGAGAGTAAATCATCCTTACAAACCAAAGGCTAAATGGAAAAATGAATTGTAGATAATTCTGAGCAACACCTCTAAGAGAAAATTGACATGTACTTTTCTAGAAACATCTTTAAAAAACCAAATTCAGGCTGGGTGTGGTGGCTCGTGCCTATAATCCCAGCATTTTGGGAGGCCAAGGCAGGAGGACTGCTTGAGGCCAGGAGTTCAAGATCAGCCTGGGTAACATGGCAAGACCCCTCTCTAAAAAAAATAAAATAAGACAAAATAAAAAATTAGCCACTATGGTGCCATTGTACTTCAGCTTGGGTGACAAAGCAAGACCCTGTCTCAAACAAACAAACAAAAAAAATCAAATTCCGCAAGAGAGGAAATACTATTCTTAAATATAAAGGAGAAAATAAGGAAGAAAACAAAAACTTTTGAACAGAATTTTGGACTTGAAGGATGGGGAGACAAAACCACATTTCGTTTAATTTACAAATCTTCTCTTCAAGAAGACAAATATGTAAAAAAGGTGTGTGGGAAGATAATGTGAATCAACTACCTTCCTCTTCCCTGGGTGAAACAATTTTTATTACTGCTCTTACAGTGTGTATTTGTGTTGGTAGAGAGTTCACCACAGGTGTCAGGTGCAGACTGGCCAACCCCTTGGGGGGTATGCTATGAAGACAGATGGCTGTCTAGACTAGATCAATGTTTTTCAAACTGAGTAACAGAGCCCTAAGGGTCCTTTAGGCTGCTAGAGTAAGTGAAGAGAAGTGAGAGGGAAAAGGAAGTTGTGCTGTTGATGCTCCAGGCCTCTATGCCAACTTCATTCAGGGCAGGTTTGCTTTTATCTTTTAAATCCTAGGATTCCATGTTAAAGCTTCACTTGAAAATAGTTCTGTTGCTAAAGAAAATTATAAAAACCATTGGACTGGATCAAGGGTTCCCAAACCTGGCTCCTCAACAGAATTACTAAAAGAGCCTTTTCAAGTTAGGAATTCCTGGGTCATACCTCTAGACCTACTGAAATAGTAACTCCCTGAAGGATTCTTGTGCAGCCAGCCCAAAGCTAGCCCATGTGTTTGAGAAGCGCGGGACCAGATGATCTTTGCTTTCCTGAGTCTATGACAAAACGACTTAAATCAGTAGGCAAGAATCTCAGGCAAGAGAGCACATGGTAGCAGATGGAAAAAGAGAATATAGATAGCTAAATCACTAGGGTCTAATGAAGAAAACAAAAAAATTGGTAAATGAGGAGCTTGCCTAAGATCAGAAGTTGCTCTGGAGATTTAATTGCCTGGCAAAGGGCCCATTTCAACTCATAGCCTGTGATAACTATCCATATTGGTGATGGTAGTCAAAATGGTTTAATGGAGCAGCTGTCCAAAAAAGTATAATGTGAACCACATATGTAGTTTTAAAATTTCTAGTAGCCATGGTAAAGAAAAGTGAAAATAAAGAGGTGAAACCAATTTTAAAAATACATTTTATTTAGGCCAGGCACAGTGGCTCACGCCTGTAATCCCAGCACTTTGGGAGTCCGAGGTGGGCAGTTCACCTGAGGTCAGGAGTTTGAGACCAGCCTGGCCAACACAGTGAAACCTTGTCTCTACAAAAAATACAAAAATTAGCTGGGCATGGTGGCGATATGGAAGAGAAGAGCGTGGTCCCTTTAAATGATACAGAAGCGGGGAAGGGAAGTGCTAGCTAGAGGAGAACATGGTCCCTGGCTAGGGCTTCACCCACACAAACCTAGGTGAGGACAGGCATTTCCTGCCCAAATGTTGTATTTTCCCCAGACCGCCCTGGCCCGCCACATCCCCATCCTATGCCTATAAACACCCCCTATCCCCCAGACCCTAGCAGGCAGACACATAGGTGGCTGGACATCGCGAGAAGCACATCAGCAGGAACCAGCACACCAGCAGGCCACCAACCAGCAGAACGACATTTGGCCAGGGCAGCCAGAGGAGAGCCCAGTCCAACGAGCGGTCCGACTCCAGGGGAAAACCATCTCCCTTCTGGCTCCCCCATCTGCTGAGAGCTACTTCCACTCAGTAAAACCTTGCACTCATTCTCCAAGCTCGTAAGTGATCTGATTCTTCCTGTACAACAAGGCAAGAACCCAGGGATACAGAAAGTCCTCTGTCTTTACGACAAGGCAGGGGTATAATTGAGCTAACACAAGCTGCCTATGGATGGCTAAACTAAAAGAGCACCCTGTAACACACGCCCGCTGGGGCTTCAGGAGCTGTAAACACTCACCCCTAAACACTGTCAGGGGGTCAGAGCCCCACAGCCTGCCCATCTGTATGCTCCCCTAGAGGTTTGAGCAGTGGGTCACTGAGGAAGTGAGCCACACCCCCATCGCACATCCTGCGAGGGGGACATGGGAGCTTTTCCCGTTTCAGTGGTGCATGTTTATAATCCCAGATACTCAGAAGGCTGAGGCAGGAGAATTGCTTGAACCTGGGAGGCAGAGGTTGCAGTGAGCTGAGATTCCATCACTGCACTCCATCCGGGGCGACAGAGTGAAACTGTCTTATTAAAAAAAAAATATATATATATATTAAAAAATATACATGTACGTATGTGTATATATAATATATATGTACATATGTGTATATATGTACGTATGTGTGTATATATAATTTAACTGCATATATCCAAATTTTCATTCATTTTTAACATATAATTCAATATAAAAATTATTAATGAGATTCTTTACCATTTTTTGTACTAAGTTTTAAAAATCTTACAGTACATCTCAATTCAGCCCTGTTATTAATATATTTCAAGTGCTCAATAACCACATGTGGCTAGTGGCTACCATATTGTACAGTGTAGAACTAATTAATTAAAAAATCAATATATTCCCTTTCAAAATTGAGATTCAGTTGCAATCAAAACATAAAAGGCCCGTGAATCACTTTCCTAGCCCCAGAGATGCTGTTCCAGAGGCTAGTCTGATAACAATTTTGTCTGCAGATATCATACTCGACTTGACTTTTTCAGCTCTGACCACTCTCCCTCTTCCCAGCAGCAGTGTCTGCGTGCTGGACATTTACACCTGAATGTCCTGCTCACAAAGCCTATTCAAAATGTCTAAAACCAAATTCACCATCTTTCTTCCAAAATAAAACAAATACATTTACCTCTTGATTTTCCTATTTCTATTAGTTACTTAAGATCAAAACTTCAGAGTCAACTTCTTCCTTTTTCTTTACTCTGCACAAGCACCAAGTTCTATTTATTCTTCTGTCATGATCTCTTGCTCACTGGACCTTTCCTGCTTCTAATTCTTCCTGCTGATCAGTCTAGTATAGTGTTACCAAATATATACACTTAATACACTAGCTATAATGTCATTTATCTTCAGTGGCTCTGTAATGCCTTATACTTCAGCTATGAATTCAGGACCATGCACAATCGTAAACCTACCCCCTCATCTGGCCTATGTCATTCTGACTTTATCTTTCACCAATCTCCTGGGAAAGCCTTTGTTAAGGCAAACTATCCTATGCTCTCTCTCCTAAAAATGCCTTATATTTCCTCATCTCAGTGCTTTATGATTTTCTATCCAACTAGAATGCCCTTATTTCAGTTTACCTATTCAAAGCATTAATTCAACAAATATTTGTGTGTCAGGCATTGTGCTATGTACTGGAGGCAATATAAATAGGGGCATATCTTGTATAATTATGCTTTGCTTTATCACATTTTACAGTTACTGCATTTTTTACAAATTGAAGGTTTGTGGCAACCCTGCATTGAGCAAGTCTATTGGCACCATTTCTCCAACAGCATGTGCTCACCTCATGTCTCTGTTACACTTTGGTAATTCTTGCAATATTTCAAACTATTTCATTATTATTATATCTGTTATGAGCTGTCATCAGTGATCTTTGATGTTACTATTGTAATTGTTTTAGAGCACCATGAACCATCCCCATATAAAACAGCGAATTTAATTGATAAATATTATGTGTGTTCTGACTGCTCCACTGACCCGGCTTTGCCTGTCTCTTTCCCTCTCTTCAGGCTCCCCTATTCCCTGAGACAAAACAATATGAAATGAGTCCAGTTGATTACCTACAGTAGCCTCTACATGTTCAAGTGAAAGGAAGAGTTACATGTCTCTCACTTTAAATCAAAAGCTAGAAAAGACTAAGCTTAGTGAGGAAGGCCTATTGCAAGCTGAGATAGGCCAAAACCTAGGTCTCTAGCCCTAGTCAACTTGTGACATGCAAAGGAAATGTTCTTAAAGGAAATTAAAGATGCTGCTCCAGGTTGAGTGCTATGGCTCACACCTGTAATTCCAGCACTTTGGGAGGCTGAGTTGGGAAGATCACTTGAGCTCAGGAGTTCAAGACCAGCCTGGGCAACATGGTGAAACCCCATCTCTACAAAAAATACAAAAATTAGCCAGGCATGGCAGTGAATGCCTATAGTCCCAGCTACTTGGGAGGCTGAGGCCAGAGAATCACTTGACCCCGGAGGAGGTTGAGGCTGCAGTGAACTGTGACCACACCACTGCACCACTGCACTCCAGCTTGGGTGACAGAGTCTCCCTGTCTGAAAAAAATAAAATAAAATAAAAAATGAAAAGATGCTACTCCAGTGAATACATGAATGAACACATGCTATTTCTCATGAAATAGCATTACTGATATGAATAAAGGTTTAGTGGTATGCATAAAAGATAAAACCAGTCACAATATTCCCATAAGCCAAAGCCTAATCCAGAGCAAGGCCCTAACTTTCTTTGATTCTATGAAGGCTCAGAGAGATGAGGTAGCTGCAGAAGAAAAGTGAAGCTAGTGGAGGTTGGTTCATGAGGTTTAAGGAAACAAGCCATCTCCATAGCATAAAAGTGCAAAGCAAAGCAGTAAGTGCTGATGGAGAAGCTGTAGCATCAAGTTATCCAAAAGATCCAGCTAAGATCACTGATGAAGGTGGTTACACTAAAAAACAAATTTTCAATGTAAATAAAACAGTTTTCTATTGGAAGAAGACGCCATCTAAGACTTTCTTTTTTTTTTTTTTGAGACGGAGTCTCACTCTGTTGCCCAGGCTGGAGTGCAGTGGCGCAATCTCGGCTCATTGCAGGCTTTGTCTCCTGGGTTCAAGCCATTCTCCTGCCTCAGCCTCCAGAGTAGCTGGGACTACAGGCGCCCGCCACCATGCCTGGCTAATTTTTTTTTAATTTTTAGTAGAGACGGGGTTTCACCATGTTAGCCAGGATGGTCTTGATCTCCTGACCTCGTGATCTGCCTGCCTTGGCCTCCCAAAGTGTTGGGATTACAGGCGTGAGCCACCGTACCCGGCCAGATGCCATCTAAGACTTTCATAGTCAGAAAGGATAAGTCAATGCCTGGCTTCAAAGCTTCAAAGGACAGGCTGACTCTCTCGTTAAGGGCTAAGGCAGCTGGTGACTTTAAGTTGAAGCCAGTGCTTATTTACTATTCCAAAAATCCTAGGGCCCTGAAAAATGATGCTGAATCTACTCTGCCTATACTCTATAAATGAAACAACAAAGCCTAGATGACAACATATCTGTTTATAGCATGGTTTACTGAATGTTTTAAGCCCACTGTTGAGACCTAATGCTCAGAAGAAAGAATTCCTTGAAAAATATTACTGCTCACTGACAATATGCCTTGTCACCCCACAGTTCTGATGGAAATGTACAAGGATATTAATGTTGTTTTCATGCCAACTAATACAATATCCATTCTGCAGCCCATGGATCAAGGAGTAATTTCAACTTTCAAGACTTACTTAAGAACTACATTTCGTAAAGCTACAGCTGCCATAAATAGTAATTCCTCTAGTGGATCTGGGCAAAGTAAACTGAAAACATTCTGGAAAGGATTCACTAATCTACACGCCATTAAGAACATTTGTGATTCATGGGAGGAGGTCAAAATAACAACATCAATAGGAGTTTGGAAGAAGTTGATTCTAATGGATGATTCTGAGGGGTTCAAGACTTCAGTGGAAAAAGTAACAGCAGATATGGTGGAAACAGCAAGAGAACTAGAATTAAAAGTGGGGCCTAAAGATTTAGGCTGAATTGCTGCAATCTCATGATAAAACTTGAACAGATGAGGAGTTCCTTTGTAGGGATGAGCAAATTAAAGTAGCTTCTTGAGATAGAATCTACTTGGGGTGAAGACACTGTGAACACTGTGGAAATTACAACAAAGAATTATGTTGCGGGAAGTCAGGGACCCTGAACAGAGGGACCGGCTGAAGCCATGGCAGAAGAACATAAATTGTGAAGATTTCATGGACATATATTAGTTCCCCAAATTAATACTTTTATAATTTTTTATGCCTGTCTTTACTGCAATCTCTGAACATAAATTGTGAAGATTTCATGGACATTTATCACTTCCCTAATCAATACTCTTGTAATTTCCTATGCCTGTCTTTACTTTAATCTCTTAACCCCATCATCTTCGTAAGCTGAGGATGTATGTGGCCTCAGGACCCTGTGATGATTGCGTTAACTGCACAAATTGTTCGTAAAGCATGTGTGTTTAAACAACATGAAATCTGGGCACCTTGAAAAAAGAAAAGGATAACAGTGATGTTCAGAGAACAAGGGAGATAACCATCAGGTGTGATTGCCTGAGAGCCGGGCAGAACAGAGTCATATTTCTCTTCTTACAAAACCAAATAGGAGAAATATCACTGAATTCTTTTTCTCAGCAAGGAACAGCCCTGAGAAAGAGAATGCTTTCCTAGGGGTAGGTCTCTAAAATGGTTGCTCTGGGAATGTCTGTCTTACACGGTTGCAGATAAGGGATGAAATAAGCTCCGGTCTTCCATAGCGCTCCCAGGCCTATTAAGATGAGGAAATTCCCGCCTAGTAAATTTTAGTCAGACTGGTTGTCTGCTCTCAAACCCTGTCTCCTGATAAGATGTTATCAATGACAATGCGTGCCCAAAACTTCATTAGCAATTTTAATTTCGCCCCGATCCTGTGATCTCACTCTGCGCCCATTTGCCTTGTGATATTTTATTGCCTTGTAAAGCAAGTGATCTCTATGACCCATACCCTATTCTTACACTCCCTCCCCTTTGAAAATCACTAATAAAAACTTGCTGGTTTTGCGGCTTGCGGGGCATCACAGAATCTGCCGACATGTGACGTCTCCCCTGGAAACCCAGCTTTAAAATTTCTTTCTTTTGTACTCTTTCCCTTTATTTCTCAGACCGGCCAACATTTAGGGAAATAAAAAACAACTTATGTGGAATTATTGGGGGTGGGTTCCCCCAATAGAATTTAGACATAATTTAGACAACAAAGAATTTAGACATAATTCTAAATATTAAAAAAAATATTTAGAATATTACATATACTTAGTTGATAAAACAGTGGCAGAATCTGTGAGGACTTATTTTGAAAGTTCTACTGTAGGTAAAATCTTATCAAACAGCATCACATGCTACAGAGAAATCTTCCATGAAAGGAAGAGTCAGCTGATGAGGCAAACTGCATTGTTGTCTTATTTTAAGAAACTGCTACAGCCACTCCAACCACCACCCTGATCAGTCAGCAGCCATCAACATTGAGGTAAGACCCTCTGCCAACAAAAAGATTATGACTCACTGAAGGCTCAGATGACTGTTAGCATTTTTTAGCAAGAAATTACTTAATTAGGTTTGTACATTGGTTTCTTAGACATAATGCTATTGTATACTTAAGAGACTACAGTATGGTGTAAACATGAGTTTTATATGCACTGGGAAACCAAAAAAATTGTGTGACTCACTTTATTGCAATATTTGCTTTACTGCAGTGGTCTCAACCAAACTTACAACATTTTTGAGGTATGCCTGTAATCCTAACCTCAGTTTCCCTCACTTTAAGACTTTCTGACTATGCCCAAACAGGAGTGGTTTTGCATTACAGAGTTGTTCTCATACGGCACATAGTCTGTAACACTCATTGAGCTCTCACAATTTACTGCCTTGTATGGGTAATTATCAGCTTTTTCTGTAAATATCTATCTTTCCAAATAGTGTGGATTCCCTGAAAGCATGGGCGAGAATCATATCAATGTGATCTCCCTGGTGTTCAGTAAGCCGCAGGTACTGATACGCATTTGCCGGATGACAAGTATGAAAAAGAGGGAAGGGACTGTGGAGCTGCAGGAGGGCCCCACCTAGGAAAGAATCCTCACCCCCACCCAGTGACAGCAGGCAAATCAGGATCAGAGGTAAGCAGGAAGGGCCTGCAAGAACTTCAAGGCTACTAAAAGCACATGGGAAGTTTCACTTTTCCAATTCCATTTGCAATGAAATTCAGACTCGGCAACACTTACGTCAGGATTGGTTACCCTAGCTTTTGGACCTCTACAATATGAGTTAGGTCATGAGCTTTAAAAACCCTTTCTTGGCCGGGCGCGGTGGCTCAAGCCTGTAATCCCAGCACTTTGGGAGGCCGAGACGGGCGGATCACGAGGTCAGGAGATCGAGACCATCCTGGGTAACACAGTGAAACCCCGTCTCTACTAAAAATACGAAAACTTAGCCGGGCGAGGTGGCAGGCGCCTGTAGTCCCAGCTACTCGGGAGGCTGAGGCAGGAGAATGGCGTGAACCCGGGAGGCGGAGCTTGCAGTGAGCTGAGATCCGGCCACTGCACTCCAGCCTGGGTGACAGAGCGAGACTCCGTCTCCAAAAAAAAAAAAAAAAAAAAAACCCTTTCTTAGTTCTAAATGAAAATAATACCACTGGTGATATTTAAGAAATACACATAGTATCAGACTTAAAAAGAAAACTCACCACATGTTGTGTTCAAAAACTTTGGCTGGGTCAGTTAAAATCCTTGATCCCAGAGGGGCCACTGGGTGGTAACCACTTTGGTATCTGTGTGGCACCTTTCCTAGCCTTAGACAGGAAATGGAATTTCTCCAAATCATGTTCATCCTAAGCAGTACCTAAAAAGTTACAAATGATTAATTAGTAAACATAGATTAAACAGTGTATTGTTTACCTAACACCCAAAACCTGGTTCTAAAGGTTTTCAATCTGAGAAAGCACAGGAAAACTAGAAACTTTTTAATGAAAGATGAGCATAATAGCTTCTCTCCTGAAGTATATTCAGGCCAAGAGATGGGAAAGAAATATTTAGGGTGGGCAACACTGGCTGGCTTTTTTGTGAAAGCCATAGCCTTAACCAACTTTGTTTTGTTAGACATTTTATTTGTTCATTTAATTTTTAGTGCATGACCAAAGCATGTAAGTCCAAAATCTGAATCTGTATACTAAAGACAGTTTTTTTTTTTTTTAAGTAATTTTATTTTTGGGGGGGTAATTCTAGGAAAACATATTTCTAGGAAATATTCTGTGACCACTAGACAAAAATCCCAAGTATGGTAGAAGAATAAAAAAGCAAACCTGTAACTCTCATTCTCTGTGCTGAAATGAATAATATGAAAATCAGTCAAATAAATAAATATTAAGACAGAATCACAGCAATTCTTAATTCTAACAATACTATATACATATATTTTTAAGAATAGTCAGCAATATGGATGCAAAATAGATTTCCCTGAACAAAATGCATGCTTTGCTGGGCACGGTGGCTCATGCCTGTAATCCCAGCAGTTTGGGAGGCCAAGGAGGGTGGATCACTTGAGGTCAGGAGTTTGAGACCAGCCTGGCCAACATAGGAAAACCCCATCTCTACTGAAAACACACACAAAAAAAAGAAAAAATTATCAAGGAGTGATGGTATGCTCCTGTAATCCCAGCCACTTGGAGGCTGAGGCAAGAAAATCGCTTGAACCCAGGAGGCAGAGACTGCAGTGAGCCGAGATTGTGTCACTGCACTCCCACCTGGACAACAGAACAAGACTCTGTCTCAAAACAAAACAAAACAAAAATGCATGCTTAAGGCCAGGTGCAGTGCCTCACGCCTGTAATCCCAACATTTTGGGAGCCCAAGGCGAGAGAGTTACTTGAATCCAAGAGTTCGAGACCAGCCTGGGCAACATAGTGACACCCTGTCTCCACAAAAAAAAAAAAAAAAAAAAAAAAATTACTCGAGGGTGGTGGTGCACGTCTGTGGTTCCAGCTACATGAGAGGCCGAGCCTAGAGGATGAGGCTGTAGTGAGCCATGATTGTGCCACTGCATTCTGGCTTGCGTCATAGAGCAAGACCCTGTCTTAAAAAAAGGAAAAAAAAAAAAAGCATGTTTACACCCTAGCTCGAGAGGAGAATCATCTGCTGATTAGCCCAAATCCATCTCCATTTCTGGAAGAATAACAAACATTTAAAGAATATGTCATCTTAATTACATACTTGTAAATGTGTCACTTTAAAATCTTTATGGAAAAGTATTAAAAAGAAGCTCTAAGGAGCTTACTTTTTCCAATAAGAAACCATTGTAATACTGCTTGACATTTCAGTTGTTCATCACAACGTTCAGCCTAATGCTATCAGCTGTCAGGTGGAAACAGATGCTAAAAGGTGTGTGTATGTAATATGCATCACAGATTATTGGAGGTGCTATTAGGCGTAAAAATGCCATATACTGTGCACTCTTTACCACCCTACTGAAAATGAATAGGTTTAAGACTGTGAATTCCAAAATGAACTGCAGAATGTCAAAAACAGCTCTTTGTACTTTTAAACATAAAATTCAAGATTTTCCTTTTGGAAAAAAAAAAGTGGGGGCATAGTTACACATACCAACAAGACTGTAATGGTTCCATTCAAATGTGACTTAACAGTGATGAGAAATGAAACCTTCAACAGCAAGTGCAGATGCTCCTGTTTCTTATTTGTTTTCCTTCTCCAGTAAATGCAGCTCTTTGGTGGAGGCAAATGAAATGAAATGCTCCACCTACTACCACCTTTACCCTGATGTGCCTTTGTTCTTTTTGCCTGCCAATGTTCCACATAAGACTATCAGTGTTCTATAAAACCCTACCTGCAAAATTATTTTTAGAGCTCTTTCTGCAGTGAATAGTATTCACAAAATCTTCTGTATGCTGAAGAGTAGAAATTGATTACACCTAGAAAGAGAGGCAATTCATGCTCAAAAGTATAAAATGATATAAACGTTTCCTACCCAGGAAAGGCAAATCAAAATGGAATTTCAATCTTTTAAATAATCACGTGATACTTATCTATACCCATCTATATACAGAAGAGGGAAGGAAAAAAAAGTAAGAATTTCTCTCACTATAAATGACCAAGAGCCTCTGTAGACAGAGACAAAAAGATACAACCAGATTGGATTATTAGGCAATTCAGGAAAGTGTCAGAGAAATGTGAATCTTGCAGGCTGCTAGTCTGGGGAGAAAGCATAGTGTGACCAGGGTCTAAATATGTGGCAATTTCCCTACTTAGGCAGCTGTTTCTTTAATTAACCACACAAACACCTATATTTCATTTACTTATCCATAACAGTTATGCATAGCCTTGCATTGCTATTTATCTTATTACATAAATATATAATAAACATATATAGGAGACTATATAATATAAACACATAATAAAATTATATAAATGCCTTCTTACTTAAATTGCAAGCTTCTAGAGGCAGCACCAAGCTGCTCATGAATTGTTTGACTGATTACATAAAAATGGTATTTGTCTGACATAAATCTCATTGGATGGAAGTTACTTCATATTTTCCAGGGTGGATCCTAACTAAGATCCTTGCAGTGCGAAGGAAGTGACACAAGAATGTGACAATATACAGGTAGCTATCCAATTATATTAACTACAATGATTAACAAATATGTGCTTTGTATTATTACTACCATGTTAGCCTAAGGTTTGCTAGGTCATGGTTCAATTTTGTGGGAAAAGAAGGGCAGGGCCAGCCCCAAATAAAATTCTGGTAGAAAAAGTAGGTTTCTGCCACCAGAATGACCCAATCCCTTTATGTACCTTCTCTTAGCTCTTTTTTGGCATACTCTAATTTGAATACCAGTTTAACTCAGATATTATTTGCATAATATCTTATTCACACAAAACTGTGTGAATAAGTAGTATTTTTATTTGAAACAACACAAAGAGGTACAGTTAAAATATTCCATTCATCCAAAAAACGGCAAGAAAGGAAGAACAGAGGAATGAAAAACAAATAGGACAAATAGAAACAAATACAACAAATAAAAACAAATAGGACAAATAGAAAACAAATACCAAGATGGCATGTTTAAACCCAACCATATCAATACTTACAATAAATGTAAATGGGTTCTAATTAAAAAGCAGATTATGAACTTGGATTAAAAAAAGTAAGACCCAGCAATATACTGTTTATAAGGCAAGCACTTTAAATATAAAGAAACAAACAGATCAGCATAAAAAAAAGGTATACCATGCAAACACTGCATAAGAAAGCTGGTGGGGCTATATTAACAGACAAAGTAGACTTCAATGAAAAGACTATTACAGAGAAAAAGAGGGACATTTAATAATGATAATAAGCCAATTCATCAAGACAACATAGCAGTCTTAAATATGCATGTACCTAATAACAAAGCTGTAAAATAAATGAAGCAAAAAGACAGAACTTTCTAAAAGGAGAACTTAACAAATTCACAGTAATACTTGGAGATTTTAACAACCCTTTTTCAGTAATAAATACAAAAATAATCAGCAACGAGCTATCAAAAAATCAAAAAGGATAAAGAAGATTTGAACATTATTAACTTGACCTAGATGATATTTATAGAAAGAACATCATATGTAGCAATAGCAAGAATACACATTCTTTTCAAATGAACATGGAGTATTCACCAAGGTAGACCATATGCTGGGCTATAAAACAAGTCTCAATAAATAGATAAATTTGGCTGGCTAGGCACAGTGGCTTATGCCTGTAATCCTAGCACTTTGGGAGGCTGAGGAGGGTGGATCACCTGTGGTCAGGAGTTTGAGACCAGCCTGGCCAACATGGTGAAAAACTGTCTCTACTAAAAATACAAAAAAAAAAAAAAAAAAAAAATTAGCTGAGTATGGTGGTGGGTGCCTACAATTGGCTGAGGCACAAGAATCACTTGAACCCGGGAGGCGGAGGTTGCAGTGAGCCGAGATCGCGCCACTGCACTTCAGCCTGTGCGACAGAGTGGGACTCTGTCTCAAAAAATAGATAAATAAATAAAAATAAATCCCAAAGTATTAAATCATACAGTGTGCTTTTTGGCTACAATAATATTAAATGTTAATATCTTGATGAACTAACTTGTATTAATAAATGTCCCTTCTTATCTCTGGTAATAGTCATTTTCTTGAGGTCTACTTTGTCTGATATTAACACAGGCCTACCAGGTGTCTAATGTAATGTTGTGTATGGCATGTTGTGTATCTTTTAAAAAAATTTTAGTCTATTTGTGTGTTTTTATTTTTTATTTTATTTTTAATTTAATTTTATTTTTTGAGACAGAGTCTTGCTGTATCGCCCAGGCTGGAGTGGAGTGCAGTGGTGCGATCTCGGCTCACTGCAAGCTCTGCCTCCCGGGTTCACGCCATTCTCCTGCCTCAGCCTCCCGAGTAGCTGGGACTACAGGCACCTGCCACCACGCCTGGCTAATTTTTTTGTGTGTGTGTATTTTTAGTGGAGACGGGGTTTCACCGTGTTAGCCAGCATGGTCTCGATCTCCCGACCCTGTGATCTGCTCGTCTCGGCCTTGCAAAGTGCTGGGATTACAGGGGTGAACCATCACACCCGGCCTTATTTGTATGTTTACATTTAAAGTGCTTTTCTGATAGGCAGCATATTGTCAATCCTTGCTTTTTTATCCAAATTCAAAATAATAATGATAGCTACAAAAGTTTCCAAATGTTAAGGAACTAAGCAACACAGCTATAAATAACCTATGAGTAAAAGAACAAATCTGAAATTAGAATATATTTTGAACTGAATAACAAAATTTCAAAATATCAAAATTTATGGGATGCAACTAAAGCAGTGTATAGAGAGAAATTTATAGTTTTAAACATTTTTATTAGAAAGGAGAAAGATGTCAAACCATTAATCTCAGCTTTTTTTTTTTTTTTTTTTTTTTTTTGACAAGGTCTTGCTCTATCACCCAGACTAGAGTACAATGGCACGATCATAGCTCACTGCAGCCTTGAATTCCTGGGGTCAAGTGATCCTCCTGCTTTGGCCTCCCAAGTAGCTAGGACTACACTCATGTGCCACCCACACCTAGCTACTTTTCTTTTTTTTTTTTTTTTTTTTAAGAGACAAGGTCTGCCTATGTTGCTCAAGCTAGTCTTGAACTCTTGGGCTCAAGGGATCCTCCCACCTCGGCCTCCCAAAGTGCTGAGATTTACAAGCATCAGCCACCTTGCCTGGCCTCAGCTTCTAGCTTCGCAAGCTAGAAAAATAAGAATAAATTAGACCCAAAGTAAGTAGAGAGAAGGAAATAATAAAACAGAAAGCAATGAAATAGAAAATGGGGCCAGGCATGGTGGTTCATGCCTGTAATCTCAGAGCTGTGGAAGAGAGGTCAAGGTGGGCAGATCACTTGAGGCCAAGACTTTGAGACTAGCCTAGGCAAAATAGTGAGACCTTATCTCTAAAAAAACAAAAAAACAAACAAACAAAAACTTCAAACAAACAAAATTAGCCATTGTCTGTAGTCCCAGCTACTTGGGAGGCCAACGAGGGAGGATCACTTGAGTTCAGGAGTTCAAGGCTGCAGTGAGCTATGATCATGCTATTGCACTGCATCCTGGGCGACAGAGCAATACCCTATCTCAAAAAAAAAAAAAAAAAAAAAAAAGAGAGAGAGGGAGGGAGGGAAGGAGGGAAAATGAGCAAAGCAGGGAAAAATCAGTCAAAAGTTAGTTCTTTGGAAAGATTAATAAAACTGATAAACTTCTGGCAAGACTGATATCAAACATGCATTTCACAAAACACAAACTTCCAATAATAGGAATGAGAAATGAGATATCACCACAGACCTTACAGACATTGAAAATCTAATACTGGGATATTATGGACAATTTTATTGCATTCATTAGATGGGACAAAGTCCTTGAAAACCATAACTTACTAATAATAACAAAATAACACAAGAGAAAATCTGAATAGCCCTAAATTTATTAATTACATTTGTAATTAAAATCGAAACAAACAACACACCTAATAGGATGGCTGGTATTTAAAAACAGCAGCAACAGCCCAGAATATAACAAGTATTGGTGAGGATGTGGAGAAATTGGGAAATTCGAGCCCTTACTCATTGCTATTGAAATATAAGATGATACAGCTGCTATGAAAAAACATTATGGTGAATCCTCAAAAATTAACATAGAATTACCATACAATTCAGCAATTCTACTTCTGGGTATATACCCAAAAGAAGTGAAAGCAGAGACCAAAGAGATATATGTACACCCATATTCATAGCAACATCATTCACAATAGACAAAAGGTAGAAGCAACCCACGTGTCACTGAAGATAAATGAACAAAATGTGATACATACATACATACATATATATATGTACAATGGAACGTTATCCAGCCTTGAAAGGAAATTTTGACACATGCTACAACCATGGATGAATCTTAAAGATATTATGATAAGTGAAATAAGCCAGTCATAAAAGGACATATATTGTATGATTCCTCTTGTATAAGGTTCCTAGAGTAGTCAAACTGACAGAGACAGGAAGTGGAGTGATGTTTGGCAGAGGCTGGGGAATGGAGAATTAAGTTTCTAATGGATATGGGAAGGGGCGAGAGGAAATGGGGAGATGCAGATCAAAGGATACAAAGTTGCAGATAAGTAGGATGAACATGTCCAGAGATCTAATGTACAATGCGAGGGTTACAGTCAATATTTTATTATATTTGGGATTTTTGCTGAAAGAGTAGATTTTAGGTACACTTGCCACACATACACACAAAGATAACTATGTGAGATGATATATTTGTTAATCTACTTGCCTATGGCAACCACTTCACTGTGTATATATGTATTAAAACATCTTCTTGTATACCTGATATATACAATTAAAGAAGAGACGCTAGACACCAAAAAAGTAAAAAATAAATAAAGAGTTTCATTTAGGGAAGATGAAAAAGTTCTGGAGATGGATGAAGTCTAAGAGTATGAAGAAGGCGGCCAGGCGCGGTGGCTCAAGCCTATAATCCCAGCACTTTGGGAGGCCGAGGCGGCAGGATCACGAGGTCAGGAGATGGAGACCATCCTGGCTGACTCGGTGAAACCCCGTCTCTACTAAAAAATACGAAAAAAAAATTAGCCCGGCGTGGTGGCGGGCGCCTGTAGTTCCAGCTACTCGGGAGGCTGAGGCAGGAGAACGGCGTGAACCCCGGAAGGCAGAACTTGCAGTAAGCTGAGATGGCGCCATTGCACTCCAGCCTGGGTGACAGAGTGAGACTCCGTCACAAAAAAAAAAAAAAAAACGAAAAACAAAACAGTATATAGAAGGCAACAGAAATTTCCACAATTCCTGATAAGGTGTTTCAGTTTTTTTAAATTTACTATGTGAAAAATCTGAGAACGTGGTCCTGACCCTTCACTTAACTCAAACTAATGTCACATAAAAGGCATACATTGTACCAACTTTGCCCACAGGTTCCCATTTTCAGCTCACCATCCTATGAAGCTCCTTCCTCTTGAATCCTAAGAAGGCCAAAATGAAACAGAAAAAGCATGACTTTAGGGGCATGCCGCGTGAGATCTTAACGCTAAGGTTCAGTCATGAATAGGCAATGGCTAAAGCAATCACTAAGGAACAGACAAGAAAGAAAACGAAACTCATTCAAGTATTAGATTGACAGTGTCGTTAAAAATCGCATTTATTACGCTACCAAATATAAAGCATACCAAGAAAAGCTGACAGACTTCCTGCCAGCTCTAGGTGTAGGTAGGTATGTGCCTATTTTAGAATGTAAGGAAAAGAACAAATGTATAAAAGGACTTGGGTTCAGCATACATAGTAATCTGACAAGCCAAGGGGAAGGTGGTTTTAATAGGTTCCAGTTTCCTGAGCAGACTACCACCACAATGAGCACAGGGGCAAAAGCAGCAGCCTTGATACAGAAGGCCAACGTGTGGGGAGCAGCTCTCTCCCCAGCTACAAATTTTGGCTAGATGCTTTGCCTACCACTAAAATGGAGTCCTTTTCACAATGATTCATACATCTGCCTGACCATATCAACAAACTATAACATATGCTACAGGAATAGGTAAAATGTGTGTAATGCACATGACAAAATACCTCTTAACTGCAAATTTTGCTTTTGGGGAGCAACAGTTTTGAGTAATACTGTTTTTTTTTAAAGAAGGATTTTAATAAAAGGAAAGACTCCATAGTATATTTTGCAAATTGAAAAAATACTTTAGAAAGTAAAGGCTGAACACAGTGGCTCATGTCTGTAATCTCAGCACTTTTGGAGGCCAAGGCAGGAGGACTGCTTAAGCCCAGGAGTTTAAGATTAGCCTGGGCAACATAGACAGACCTCATCTCAAAATAAAAATAAATAAATAAAAGGAAATAAAGCATCAATTCCAATATATCTTCCATGTAAATTTCATTTTTTTTTTAGAAAAGTTAAATAGGTACCATGTGTGATGACCTATCCTCAGCACTTATATAGAGTATATTATCTTATTTAGCTTCCATTCCCTATCAAGGGGTACTGTTTTAAGGAAAAAGCCTATAAAGGACGAAGTAAACTAACAGGCCTAAAATCACCCAGCTAAAAATTGACAGAGATTCAATTCCAGTCCAAGCATCTTATTAAAGAATCCACATTCTACCTTTTTGGATTTTTTGTTTTTGCTTTTTTGAACAGCATTATTATTCACATACATATACCCCATTTGCCTTCTACTTTTGTATACCACATATACAAGAAGGATCATGTTACTGATTCCCCAGTCTTTAATGGGGTTGCTAATTTGTTGTAACTGATTTCGGGAGGCCCAGAATTCCTTCTCTCCCTTCATCTCTCTCAACTGTTTTTCTCTTGGGCCTTAATCGAATAGCAAGCAAGCAATGCCATTGGTAGCCAGCAGTCCCCAGATTTAGGAGAGCACAGTCATTCTCTTATTTGGCTTGTCACATTACTATAAATGCTGAACCCATATATAACAATATGTATAATATGTACTCAAATCTCAAGGTGCAGACAAAGGGCTCTTGCATCACCTAAATAATGTAACATTTTAACACCCAGGTCTTTTCACTGGTTTGATTTTGCAGAGCTGAGCAGTAGAGACAAAGAACGACTTCTTAGTTCCCTTGCTTTTTAAGCTGGTTCCTAAGACTGCTTTCTTGCATTTTAATACTACTAGAGGAACACCAAAGAAATAGAGCAAATCGTACTGCTGTTTGTATGAATCTATAACAATTATCCTTGGGGCACTTAGCTAGCTCTAAGATAAACTATTTGTAAAATTCCCCAAGGATGATTCCCAGTTGTCTCAGCTTGCTGCAACCCCAGGGAGAGGAACTGCTATTAACCATACACTAAATGCCAGTCCACCATTTAAAAGTTAACTTCCCTTCAATGTTTCCTGACTTCTGAGTATCCTTTAAATAAATAAGTGAGACATTCATGTTTTCACCTCTGTAACTGTTTAGCATTTCTTCTCATCGGGGAAGCTGGTACAAAGGTTTTCATTCAGAGGAGCAAACATCATCTAAAATTAAGTTGCACTAAACATTACCTGAGAGGCTAGCATTAATGAGAACAAATTAAGCGCTACTGCTGTACTTTTTTGGAGAGTGAAAGCTGACAGGTAAGAAACACTTAAGTATCAACTACACTGCAGTGAAAACTGAAGCTTCAATTAACCCTGGCAATTTCAGAGAACTCAGAGGGTGACCATCTGCCAGGCAAACAGCTTAGGCAACTCATGCATCTTGTTTTAATCTTTCTTTGGATGATTATAATTTCAGGGTATAAATAAGGTTATTAGCAAGAACAGAACAACAACAATAATTACAGTAAGTATTTGCAGAGCACTTTGATCACACTATGACGTCAGTAACTCTGCAGCTTCAAAATGGGAATCTCATGCTTAGTATTTGTTCTCCATGACTGCCCTGAATGGTGGCTACATGATACACTCACTCACACAAAAAGAGGCAACTGGGACTCAGAAGTTAACTCTCTAAGGGATTTAATGTAAGCTCATCTCAAAGCCATCTCAATCTAAAATATCTGAACTATTCTTATTTCTCTGGACATTGTTTCTAAACACGTTATACTGGGCCAGAATGAAATTGGTTTTAACTTATTTACCTGGCATTTCACATTTAGACTTCTGTGTACAGAAGAGGAAAAAAGCCTGGATTCTTGATGGCATCATTGAACAGGTAAACCAGTGATAGTCTATCTCTGGACTTCTTGCTAGGTGAAAAAAGTAAATCCTTTTGTATTTTAGCCACTATTAGATTTTCTGTTATGTAATATGTATTATTGTTAAGTCCTGGGATTTCAGAGACAAATCCATCTGTTTTCTGCTCTCAAGAATTACCATTAAGTGAAGAAGAAAGAGATGCAAACAAAGAGTCCTGACATTATATATAGTAAAGGTAAGTACAAAATGCTATTGGAGCACAGAGGAGTGAATGATTAAGTCTACTAGTGGTGGCTCTGAGAAGCTTTCTGGTGGAGGCAATATTTGTGCTGGGTATAGAAAAATGAGTAACATTCCACGGAGAAAAGGGTAAAAGCCAGGGAATTTCAGGCAGGATGATTAGCACAGATAAAGATTAAACAGGTATGAAAACATGGAATATTCAGAGAATAAAAAGTAATATAGAAAAAGGTGCTGACCTAAATAATTCTGGATATTAATAGTGTCTATAAAACTAAAGGCAATAGGAATGGTAATAAGCACTGTACTCTAGTTGAAAAAGGGTTAACAATTCTGAAATCAGTACACAAGGAAATCAGAATTGAACAATTAGTAAGTAGGTGATACTTGGTAGAAGCCAGGTTTCTCATTGTTGGAGTGGGAGGTTACAAACAAAGGGAAGAAAAGGCTAGAATAATCTATATGGTGATGGCTTAGAATGTGAGTCATTTGTATGCCCTCTTATTTAGCTTAATATACATAGGTTACATATAGAAATATTTGTAGATATGTATGTATACATTGATTAGTATACACACATATATTTCCTTACTCTGTCATCTGAGAGGGCCTAGAAGTCACCACATCCCGGTGGCAACAAGCACACCCAGTACCCAGATCTTCATTTCTAACCATTCTCTAATAAAACAGAACCATGGCTCCTTGGAGAAATGGCTGATTCTAGGATTGAGGCAGAGAATATAAGATGAGCCAAGAGCGTCTTATAGTGCCAGAAAGTAAGGAAGTGCACACACACACCCCAAAAAACAAAAAACCTACAGTGCTGAGGGTATTGTCAAAAGGACACGGGAGCCAACTGAACGTGCACCCAATGGCCAAAGCTAGAACACTCTGACCAACAAAATAAAAAGTAGTTTTGGATTACAACCCAAAGAATAAAATAAATATCCAGGTATCCATACTCATATAAATGATTAAACAAATAAATGAGGGAGAAGAGAGAAATCGTCCATGCAAACAGTTACTAAATAATTTATGTAAATAAACACTCTTCCCTTAAGGAGGTGGAACATAACTCCTCATTAAGTGTGGGCAGCACATAGTGACTTCTTTCTAAAGAGTTCAGTGTGGAAAGGGGGAAAAAATAACTCTGCAGCGGAGTAACTTGACAAAGACTTCCTCAGCCAGGTGATCAAGGTTAACAAAAACAGTGATAGTGCTGATAGTATGTATTCTTGCTTTGATGTGATAAAAACAGCACTTTACCTCTGTGTTCTTTCTCCCCAACCCCCATAACTTCAGTCTAATCATAAGAAAACTATCAGATAAACCCCAGTTGACAGACATTCTATAAAATATGACTAATACTCCCCAAACTGTCAAGGTCATCAAAAACAAAGTCTGAGAGACTGCCAGAGCCAAGCAAAATAAGGAGACATGATAACTACATGTAATGTGGTGTCCTGGATGGAATCCTGGAACTCAAAAAAGTCATTAGGTAAAAAGTAAGGAAATCTGAATAAAATATAGACTTTGGTTAACAATAATGTATCAATATTGGTTCATTAACTGTAACAAATGTACCACAGGAATCTGTTACTAATAAGGGAGACGGGGTATGGACTATATGGAAACTCTCTATACTAACTTCACAGTTTCTTCATAAATCTAAAAGTGTTCTAAAATTAAAATAAAACAAAATAATTTTGTATGACTACAGACCATGATGTAAGGGGCAGACAGGTGGAGTGGGGAGGTAGTTATAAGGCTGGAAAGTTAGGCAGAGGCCAGATAGGAATCTTTATGTATACCAAATTAAGCAGTTTGAATATTTTCTCGTAGGCAATGCAACAAACAGAATTTTAAATAAGAGAGCAAGGTGATGAGATCTGTTCAGTAGTCCCCCCCCATCCTGTCTGCAGGGGATAGGTTCCAAGATCCCTAGTGGATGCGTGAAACTGTGAATAGTAACAAACCCTATATATATTGTGGTTTTTCATATATATATATATATATGATACTTTACAAATTAGGCATAAGAGATTAACAACTAATAAAATAGAACAGTTATAACAATATACAATAAGTTATGTGAATGTAGTCTCTCCCTCTCTCTCAAAATAGCTTATTATATTGTATTAACCCTTCCTGTGTTGATGTGAGATGATAAAATGCTTGCATGATAAGATGTAGTGAGGTGAATGATGCAGGCATCGTGACATAGTGTTAAGCTACAATTGACCTACATCTGAAGGAGGATCAGCTGCTTCAGGTAATCCTGGATCATGAAGCCATACGGTGTCAATGGTTGGCTGTCAGGAGCAGATGATGACTACCGGGGAGTTAGAATTTACAGAGTAGATACACTGGACAAAAGAGTGATTCACTTCCTGGGCAGGACAGAGTGAGATGGTGTGATATTTCATCATGCTACTCAGAATGGCATGCAGTCTAAAACTTCTGCCTTGTTTACTTCTGGAATTTTCCATGTAATATTTTCAGACCATGGTTGACAGTGGGTAAATCAACCATGGAAAGTGAAACCATGGACAATGAGGGACATTATTTATAAAGATTATAAAGATTTATAAAATGTATTTATATCAATTATAATGGCCTTAAAACTACCAATGACTGATCAGTGAAAATCAAAGTTCTGGGACCAGGACATGCATAGCATTTAAAATCTCCACATACAATCTTGGTGTACACTGAGGATTGAGAACCACTCAGACACAGAATTAATGAGAAGAGAAAGAGGCCCAGGGCTACACACTAAGTCTATCAGATCATGAGAGCTAAAGAAAACAGTGGCCATGAGTATCAACCAGGGCACACATTCAAGTCACATTTCAGAGACAGAATCAATGAATTTCTTGCAGTGACTAGATGTAAAAGTTGCCTACAGTGAAATAGGAGACAAGGTTTCTGGCTTACTAGCTGAGTAGATGTTGATGGTATTCAAAACAGAGTTCACACACACACACAAAGGCTGGATAATGGTGGGATGAAGGTAGGGAAGGGAAGATAATGAGTTCAATTTGCACATGATGAACTTTAAGGATCCTACAATATATTCAAATGGATATCCCCAATAAGTAGTTAGAAACAATCCATGTGAGTGGTAGGTGCTAAAGATGTGTATCTGGGAGTCAAGTCCTGGGTTTACAGGTGGTGGATGAAGTCAAGAGGAACTGATCAAGAAAAAAAAAAATAGGGCAGATGGAACTAATGGTAATACTGACATTTAGGAAGAAGAGGAGTTAGTTTATGGGACTGAATACTAAAAGAAGCCAAAAATTAACAATTACTTTTGGAAATATAGGAGATCAGTGATGACCTTTATCAAGGTGATTTGAACCCTGGCTTTGCCAGCAGAATACAGTTTAATGAATATATAAGTCATTGGAGTAAAGGAGGTAATGAATGTAGATGACTGATAGGCAGAGGAGAGAAAAGGAGAGAAGTTGGGCTGTCTTTTGAGGGATCATGTAGGTCAAAGAAGGGTATTTGTTAAGCTGCAAAGCATCTTGAGTATCATTGTAGGATGAGAGAAAACACACACACAGACTGAAGATACTGAAAAGAGAAAATTGCTGACAAAACAAGTTTTGAGAATAAGTAGGCCAAAGAAAGAGGAAATAAGTACACAGAAAACACATCAGCTATGTGAGGTATCTAGAACAACTTCATGCTCTGAAGAGTAAGAACAGGTGAGTTTGTAGTGGAAGAGAAGATGGCTAAGACAGTCCTTTCCCAACGCGCTCTTCTTCATGAAGTAAGAGGCTGTAAGGTAGGGGGCACAAGAAAAGGAGGAACAGAAAAAAATGGGAAAGGATACTAACAACATTTGAATAAAGGAATGCCAATGAACATAAGTTACCTATCTAAGGATGCAGCTCAAATTAGTGGTTATTTATTGGTTGTCTCTCAAGTATTCACTCCCTACTTCCCATAGCTCATGGACTTGAAATCTGTACATTTTCTGAGAGGCCAGAGTGGATCTGATTGAAGCCAGAGGGGAACTTATACCCTATGCTAAGCCAATCGGCACATTCTATACCTCTGGGCATAGTGATTGGTTAGGAAGTGGGCATGTGGCCAAACCTGTCCAACAGAGTACCTTTCTGTTTTACTGCTAGAGATCTGGGAACAAAGATAATTTCTAATACCTATTAGGTATGAAAAAGGAAGCACCTGTTATGATGAAAGAGGGGCTTTTTCAACAGCCCCAAAGCTGTTGAAAGCTATATTAGTCAGCTTGGGCTGCCACAGAAAATATCATAGACTGGGTTGCTTAAACAACAGAAATTTTATTTTCTCACAGATCTGGAGGCTAGAAGTCCCATACCAAAGTGCTGGCCGATTTGGTTCCTTGTAAACAGCCACCTTCTCATTGTGTCCTCCAGTGGCCTCTGTACATTCGCAGAGAGAGAGAGAGAGAGATCTTTGATATCTTCTCCTCTTTATAAGGACACCAGTTCTATTGAATTAGGGCCTCACCCCTAAAACCTCACTTAACCTTTATTACCTCCATAAAGGCCCATTTCTAAATATAGTCACATTGCGGAGTAGGCCTTCAGCATATGAATTTAGGGGGACACAATGCAGTCCATAACAAAAGCCACCTTGGAGCCATGAGTGGGCCTAGCGTTAGGAATGCATGGTACAAATGTAGGATGAAGCCAACTATGAGGCAAGAAAACTGGGAAGCTAAAAAGAGGTTAATAAGTCCCACTGTTAACTAGTTGGATTAAATTCCTCTGGTTTTTTTTTAGTTATTGAGCCAATATATTTCTTAATTATTTAAGCCAGTCTGAGTTTTCTGTTATCTGCAACCAAAAGTAACATCACTGATAGGGCAGTTACTGATTTCCTCTACTACCTAGTTTGTGGGGCAAAATATTTGATTTGATCTGGATTAGGACTATTTAGGCTTGTAGTATGGAAAGCAATGGTGATTTAAGATGGTGGAAGTGAAGGAAAATATAACTAGTAACCACAGAGTAAGCCCACGCTGACTGGGAAAAAAATAATAAAAAGAGAAGAGGAGGGTAGAAGGAATTGGAGGAGCTGATGGACTTGAAGTGGCTGGAGTCTGGGTTTAAAAGAAACAAGGGGAGGGACCCAGCAACTTGGGAGACTGAGGTGGGAGGATCGCCTGAGCCCAGGATTTGGAGGCTGCAGTGAACCATGATCATGGCTAGGCGACAGGGCAAGACCCCGACTCTAAAAGGAGGGGGAAATGGAAAGAAACAGGGGATGGAGAAGACAGATAGGAGGTACTGGTTAGGAATGACACCTTCTAAGTTTTTTTGTTAACCCATGTCACTTAGTAACAAAAACAGTAAACACTGTAACAATGAGAAGGAACTACTGCTTTGAACAAGAGGCTCTTACAGTGTGGCCAAAACCACAAGGCCACAAATGCCTATGAAAGAGAATGCTTTCAGTATTGACAAAAGCTAAAACATGGACTCCCATCCACCATCTTATGCTAATCTTCTGAAAAGTCATTATAATAGATCTCCCTCCCTTGCCCTTCAGAAACAGTCCCCCACTGGACACATCTGCTAAAAAAGGGTTTGTCAAACCAAGGTCTTATGACAATTATTTAAATTGTGTTTTTATTATGATAATAATCCAAAATTCAATAGGAGCCATGTATAACTGCTACTTGATTTCAGTGTCTGTTTGCATTTATGATCTTGTTGGCAATAAGCAGCACAGATGTAACACATAATGATGCATCTGAGTATACAGCACACTGTAAAAAGATTCTGCAGTATTTTGGATAGAGAAAAGTGGTGAGGGAACTGGGAAGACACATAGCACACAACAGCACAGATTGGCTGAAGTCAAAAGAACCTGTGTGATGATGGTCAGTAGCTTCTTTACAATGAGAGTTGCAATTTATTTTCAGTAAAACATCAGCAGTCACACTATACTGCTGTTAATTTGAGTTTTATTGGTTTTGTGGTTGTACTTCTACTTATTTTGATTTTGTGGCTGAATAGGAGCTCTATGCATAAGGAGCTTATACCTAGATTTGTGTTCATAAACAACACAGTAAGAATATTGTAAGTCAACTGAGGGAACTGAAAATATTTTTCCTTTAAACAGAGATTTATTTCTCAGCATTTAGAAATAGTATTAGAAAATTCTGTTCCAGAATTTTTTTTTTTTTTTTGAGATGGAGTTTCGCTCTTGTTCCCCAGGCTGGAGTGCAAGGGCACGATCTTGGCTCACCGCAACCTCTGCCTACCGGGTTCAAGTGATTCTCCTGCCTCAGCCTCCAGAGTAGCTGGGATTATAGGCATGCACCACCACGCCTGGCTAATTTTGTATTTTTAGTAGAGAGGTGGTTTCTCCATGTTGATCAGAATGGTCTGGAACTCCCAATCTCAGGTGATCCACCCACCTCGGCCTCCTAAAGTGCTGGGATTACAGGCGTGAGCCACCATGCCCAGCCGCTGGGAATTCTACTCTTACTCCTCCTTAATAGCAGAAATATCCCTAAGTAGGGCAGAGTCACCTCAATTCTCCACAGAAAGCAATTTCAGGTGGCGCTGAAGGGTTTGGACTAGGTTGATTCAGGATCTGCCACTTACTACCACAGGCTGTATCACTACCAGAGGTTGTCTTAGTTTTACAACCTCTGGCATGATATTTAACTTTGCTAGTCTCAATTTCTGTAATAAAATGTGGCTAATAAGGTTATTTCCAAAGATAGGAAGCTTCTGGGAGGTAACACATGTAGCTTAGTGCTGGGTGCGTGGTGAGTATTCAATCAGTGTTAACTCATTTGCTGTTATCACTAGTCTGCCTCTCCTCACGATTTCCAAAGGACTTTGTGAATACCACAGGATCAAGCCTTCCACTAAGATGCTGCTTAGTTTGAACAGCCCTAGGTAGTCCCAACTTTTCAAGAAGGCAAAAGACTAATTTACCAATGAAGCAGGATGGTATAGTAGAGGGCTGAACCGACAACAGGCTTAGTCTCAAGTTCAAGTCACTTAATAGGTGGCTGAGCCAGGACTTGAAGTTGAGATTAAGTCTGTCGTCAGTTCATGATTTTTTAGGGAAAGTCACTCTGCTTAAGCCTATCAGTGCATTTGTAAAACGGAAAGAATTCTTAAGTCACAAAGTTCTTACAAAGAAAATTATAAACTACATAGTGCCTTACAAATGTAAAGTCAAATTATTATTCAACAAATTCCGGAAACATTTCTAAGGCGCACCTCTTAAAACCTAAAACAGAAAAAAAAAAAAAAAAAACCCCACAAAATAAAATTAATAAATAGGAACACCATCCCACCTCCCACTGTCTGGCAATCAAGTGCTGAGGCAGTCAGTTAGGACCACAAGCTAAAATGAAAGTAACAATCAAGTCTTACTTTCTGCAACAGTCTAAGCAGGAGGCAAAAAGAAGTGCTAGCTCCCCAGCTTTCCATTCTCCCCCACTGAATGGTAGCACTAGGTGAGGATCAAGTAGACACGGCATAGATGGGGAAACTGTCTTCCTGTCAAGGAGGGGTGGGAGAAGGCTCTCACTTTTCTAAATGGACCCCTGGGGTGAAGGTGGTCAGGGACGTAGGAGGGCAGAGGAGGGAGCCTGGAATGGAAGGAAGTCCTCTGAATGGAGGCATCTGGGTTAGGAATGCAGGGGGCTGATTCCTAGACTACAGTCCCTCCAGGAAACTGCAATGTTCTAGCTGTGCACCAACTACGGTGTAGGGAAGGCAGCTTCTCCCCATGAGGTCCTCCAGGCAGAGCCTTGTAATTGTCTATGGTCAGGCTGGAAAGATCACATGTGGAATTTCGACCTACAGCCAGACTCCTCACCCGCAAAGAAGTAAACTTTATCCCAGGAAACTATATAAACTTTAAAAAAATCAATAAATTTAAGAAAGGTTTAGAAAAGTCCATGAATAATAATGTCACAGCAAGCAGCTGAAGAATAATTGAGAATATTAATTTTGTTCTTAATCTCCAAGGAACACATCATATAGAGAAACCTTAGTAATCTTTCACCTATGAAAGGTCTTACTCCCACGCTCATTTGTAAGACAGCTGTTAAGAGCTCAGAACCACATTTTCTATAGGAACATTTTAAATGGTGATTAAGAAACCAGGCCAGTCCACACATGCTTTTTAAATCCATAATGTAGATGAAAAGAAATGTGCTTGTTTATTTTAAATGGTCTTAGAAAACTGGCAAATCCTATTTTCCCAAATAGCTGAAACATTGCCAATCCACACTGCCTGGGGCAACTTGAATCTTATTTAATACAAAAACAATCTGATTAAATATGATTCTTTCCAATCAACAACAAAACACATAAAACCTGTCAACCATCTCCTTGCCACCTGACAACATAAGATATGTCTAGAAGGTACTAGTGTTGTTTAGTTAAAAACTAGACCTGTACCTCAAAATAAGTGTTGTCCCTTCAAATAAGTCACTTTAAGAGATTACTATTTATTCCAATAATAGCAAAACACTTTTGAAATTCCATTTTCAGATAATGTCCTCATAGCAAGCTATTGTTCTTTTTCATATCCTCAATGATGGCAAACTCTTTACTTTAGAAGAATATATTTTGCTTTCAGAGTAAGGTGTTGTTCTTGTTGCCATAAATGTATAAACTCCCAACATAAACAGCTTGGAATAATACTCATTAAGATACAGCTTCTGGTATGTTGTTTCCTTGAACAGTCTTAAGCAGTCATACCTCATAAATCCAGTTCACATAGTCCATACTGTAATACCACAAATGATAGTATCTTTAGATATTACTTAGATAATAGCCTTAGATATTACTCTTTTCTAAGAACCAAAGTTATCTGGAAATATGAGCTGATGTTTTTAAAAAGTGTTTTTATTTAAATGGGACATATACAGTGGGAAAGATCCCTCTACAAATTCAACACAAAATAATGTGAAATACCTAGGAATAAACCTAGCCAGAAATGTATAAGATCAACATGAAGAAAGCTATACAACTGTACAGAGGGACACGGAAGACAATTTTATTAAGTAGGAAGACAGTTTACATGGGTTTCTGGGGCTGAAGATTCAATACTGTAAAAATATAAATTCTCACCAAATCATCTATGAAATTAAATTAATTCCAATAGAAATTCCAAAAATGTTTTGGGGGAACTTTTAACAAATAATTTAAAAGTTCACCTGGACAAATAAACATGCAGGAAGCACCAGATAAATACTAGAGGGAGAAAGAGTGATGTGATTGTGTTGGGTGGAGCTGGGGGATGGTGTATACTTGTTCTTCCAGACATTACAACACACTGTCAAACAAATAAGTCCTGGGCATACCTCTAATGCAGGAGATATAGTCAAAGCAAATGGAACAGAACAGAAAGTCCAGAAATGAGTTAGAATACATATATAAGATTCCATTTGTAATAAAGCTAGTATTTCAAATTAGTGGGTTAGAGCTGGCCTATTAAAAGATGCATATTAAGAAAATGGGCCACCCATTTGGGAAAAAAAGGTACATCGCTACTCCATATCTAACATCAAAATAAATTCCAGATGAGTTAAACTTTTAAATGCAAAAAATTACATCTTTGTAAGTCTAGACAAAAAGTGAATATTTACCCAAAAAATGGGATAAAAAAGACTCTTAAACATGACACCAAAACCATGAACTATTTAAAAAAAGAGAACACGACACATAGATTGCTTACATTTAAATGTATGGGAAAATATGCTATAAAAGACACTGGTAGAAATAACCTACAAAATATTACAATGTGTTAATTTATAAGGAATGCTTAGAAAATAAAAAGTAGAAATGACCTCAGTAGGAAATGTGCTAATGCTATGAATAAGCATTTACTAAAGAAATGCAGATGGCCACTAGACACTTGAAACTGTTCATCACACTAATAATAAATGTCTCTTTAGGATTCTTTTGACTGCAAATAACAGAAGGCACTACTCAAAGTGGCTTAAATGATAAGGAAATAATATCTGTCATAACTGGAAGCCCAAAGGTTGGGCAAGTTCCAGGTAAGGTTTCATCTGCCATTCTACAATGTCGTCAAGGATCCAGGTTCCTGCCATTTCTCAATCTTCCTCTCTGCAGCATCACCTTCATCCTAAGGCTAAGTCCCTTTGTCAGTTATAAAATGGCTGCAGCAGTTCCAAGCATCACACAGACATGGCAACATCCAGCAAAAGAAAAGGACCATCTCTTGTGTCTCTTTTTAGGGAGGAGGAAACTTATCCACAACTTCCTAGCCAGACTTGCTCTCAGATTTCACTGGCCAGAATTTGGTCACAAACTATTCCCACATCAATCTCTGTCTGGTAAGGGAATCTTAAGCTAGAAGTTCTCAGAGTATGGGCCATGAATTCCTGGGGACCCCTACCCCGCTTTAGGTGGTCTTCAAAAGGTTACAATTATTTTCATGATAATATCAACATATTATTTGCCTTAAAAAAAACAACAACAACTGTAGTGCCATTTGCACTGATGGTGCACAGCCATGTGGATAAAAGCATTAGCACCTTTGCCTGAATCAAAACAGTGGCATCAAACTATACAGAAGATCACTGTCTTCTTCACCAACTATGGACTCAAAGAAAAAAAAAGGCAGATTCATGTAAGCATTTCCTTGATGAAGCAATAAAAATTGTTTTCACGGAGCATCATTTTAACTTTGGTATCTTCTCAAAAATAAATGAAGTAAGACTGTCAAAAAACTGACAGCATTTGTTGCCTTTGATAAAATTTAAGCTTTTAAGCAAAAATTAGAATTCTGGAAAACCTGTGTCCACCACTATGAACCTATCAGCTTTCTAATTCTTTAACACTGTTCAGATAAGAATAAGATATTTTTGATACTATAAAATGAAATATGTCAACATTTGGAAGACCTATACAACTCAATGAGTCAATATTTTCCAGATGACCAACATATAGTGTTACAAAATCACGCAAGGGTTAAAGATCCAGTCAAAGTATAATACAAGAGAGACCAATGGATTTAAATGTAGGAGAATATGAAAAATTCACTGACAAGGCTTCAAATTGTATATTGCAATTAACCTTTAAGATACTACCACTTACTGGAATTTGGTGTGGTATCAAAGTAGAATACCCATACTCATCTGAAGAGACAAAGCACTCCTCCCCTTTCTAACCACTTATATTATCTGTGTGAGATCAGATTTCTTCACATATATCAACCAGAACAACATATCACAACAGACTTAATGCAGAAACAGATGTAAGAATCCAGTCATCTCTTAGGCCAGACATTAAGATTTGCAAAAAATGTAAAACAATGACACTCTTCTAATTTTTTTCTTTTGGAAAATATTCTTTATAAAAAATGCCATACTAACACGCAATGGGTTTATTAGTCTTATTTTTAAAATCACTTAATAATGCAGTTTTTATAGGTGGTGTGATAAAAGACTTAATACATATTTAAACAATTAATATTTTCTTAGGTTACGTTTCAAATGTGGTAAATATCCATAGCTACAAGCCACATAAACAAATATTCTTTGGAGCCTTTATAATTTTTCAGTGTCAAGAGGTCCTGAGACCAAAAAGCTGGAGACTCACTGCCTTAGATTAATTTTCTGGGTGATATGGATAGCAGAAAGCCCATCACCCAGAAAACAGTAAAATAATCTTCTGTCATTTTGGTAAAGGTGAAAACACTGTGATAAATGGTGTGCAGGAACAGGCATTCTCGCAAACTGAGGGGGCTGTGAACTGAGAGACCTTTCCTGAGGGGGCTTTGGTAATACATATGAAAATTTTAAAGAAAAAATTAGACAGAAAATTTCATTTCTAAAACTATATCCTATTGATATAATCAGAAGAATATATTAAGTATTTGTCACAGCATTATTTGTACATTATACTGAAAAACTACAATGCAAATATTAATCTTCAGAAGACTGACTAAATTATTGTACATCCATAGAAAGGAAAATTACGTAGCTGCTTAAAAATGTTGCTAAAGCCAGGCACAGTGGCTCATGCCTCTAATCCCAGCCCTTTGGGAGGCCGAGGCGGGTGGATCACCTGAGGTCAGGAGTTTGAGACCAGCCTGACCAACATGGAGAAACCTCTTCTCTACTAAAAATACAAAATTAGCCAGGTGTGGTGGTGCATGCCCATAATCCCAGTTACTTGGGAGGCAGAGGGAGGAGAATCGCTTGAACCCAGGAGGCGGGGGTTGCGGGGAGCTGAGATCGCACCACTGCACTGCAGCCTGGGCAACAAGAGTGAAACTCCGTCTCAAAAAAAAATAATAATAATAAAATCTTGCTGAAGTCTGACCCCAGTGGCTTCACACCTGTAATCCCAGCACTTTGGGAGGCCAAGACAGGCAGTTCATTTGAGGCCAGGAGTTAAAGACCAGCCTGGGAAACATAGTGAGACCCCCATCTCTACAAAAAATAAAAAAAATTAGCTGTGCATGGTGGTGTGTACCTGTGGTCCCAGCTTCTTGGGAGGCTGAGGCAGGAGGATGACAGGAATCTGGGAGGTTGAAACTGCAGTAAGCCATAAGCACACCACTGCACTCTAGCCTAGGTGACAGAGTAAGGCTCTGTTTCTTAAAAAAAAAAAAAAAAAAAAAAAAAAAAAAGGTTGCTAAAACCCTAAATTTATTGGTATGTGATACGGTTTGGCTGTGTCTCTACCCAAATCTTATCTTGAATTGCAGCTCTCATAATTCCCACATGGTGTGGGAGGGATCTGGTGGGAGATAAATGAATCATGTGGGGCGGCTTCTCCCATACTGTTCTCGTGGTAGTGAATAAGTCTCACGAGATCTGGTGGTTTTATAAGGGGAAACCCCTTTCACTTGGGTCTCATTCTCTCTTGCCTGCTGTCATGTAAGACATGCCTTTTGCCTTCTGCCATGATTGTGAGGCCTCCCCAGCCACATGGAACTGTGAGTCTATTAAACCTCTTTTTCCTTATAAATTACCTAGTCTTGGGTATGTCTTTATCAGCAGCATGAAAATGAAGTAACACAGTGTGAAAAGATGTCCATGATTTATTAGGTAGAAAAAAAAGTCAGGTACAAAATAGTATTTATAGCATGGTCTCATCTTAAAAAATTAATGTCTGTATACCAAGAAACATGCATATGCATAGGGAAAGTCTAGTAGAATTTATAGCAGTTATCACTGATTGAAAGGCTCACAGATCTTCCTTACATTTTCTTAATATATCTCAAAATCTTCTTTTTTTTTTAAGACAGAGTCTCACTCTGTTGCCCAGGCTGGAGCGCAGTGGCGCATTCTTGGCTCACTGCAACCTCCGCCACCTAAGTTCAAGCAATTCTCTGCCTCAGCCTCCCAAGTAGCTGGGATTATAGGCACCTGCCACCACGCTCCACTAATTTTTGTATTTTTAGTAGAGACAGGGTTTCACCATGTTGGCCAGGCTGGTCTTGAACTCCTGACCTTGTGATCCACCCGCCTCGGCCTCCCAAAGTGCTGGGATTATAGGCATTAGCCACCATGCCTGGCCTAAAATATTCTTTTTTCTATGTAAACCGAAATTACCTTTATAATTTGAAAATATAAAAATATTTTTAAATCATTAAGTATACAAATTCTATATAATATTTATGAGTAGAGGATCCATTCTAGGGAATAAAAGATGGTATAATAGGCAGTAGGTGACAGCCACACTAGAATGCTGGATTCCGGACCCAAATACCCAAGGGTCAATGCCCAGAGAAGGGTTGCTTAAAAGACCCCGAATTGTCCGAACAGGTAAAGCAGATGATTATGGATGCTGATTATGGTGGAGCAAAGAAACAGGAAGTAGAAAGAAATTATTAGAAATGGAAAAGGGTAACAGGAGAATGTGAGAAACAAACAGCCCATGCTAGAATGCTGAATTCCAGTTATCGAGAAACTTCCTATTCATCAACTATAGCAGGCACTTGCTACACTGTCGTTTGACATTATGGCTGCTCTCTCTTTCCATTTGGTGACTGTGTTTCTGACGCACCAGGATCGTTTCATTTATAGTACTTGTTAATCATCAGACAGCAAACACAGATGGTACCAGTCAGGTCTGCCTAGCCTTGCTGCTGAAGCTGGAGTCAGCTCCTAGGAAAGCTCGTGCACCCTCTGCTGGTCATCTCTACACCAGGACAAGAGGATCTGTGTCCAAAGGAGGTAGGTAGCTTCCCATATCACAGGGATTTACCTTTGTATTCTCCAGCTAATTTCAGTGAAGACTTTGGGAACCATTTCCTCAAACTGCCACCTCAAACAGACAATTCCAGACTAAAACAATGCCTTCCTTTGTTATGCCAAAGAGAAATATCCTAAAAACTAAAGTGCTGTGAGAAAATTTTCCATCAAGAGCATTTTAAGTTCAATGATTTCACCTTATTCCTTAATAATTAAAGGTGTCCAGATGGCTGCAACACTTAATAAGGCTATAAAGCTCCATTAGCATTTACTCTAGTTGAAAAATCTGAGAACCACTCTAACAGATCATATTTGTATAGATTTTATAACTTACAAAAGCTCTCACATTCATTTTCACAACTGATCTTCAACTATCCTGTAAGTGAGGGACAAAGGTGGGAAAAGCATTTCTGTTATCACTGTTGTACAGATGCAGGAGCTGAGGCTCGAGCACTTGGTCACACAGCCACAAAAGCCCACTCTCCAAGCAGGCTCCTGACTCCAAATTCTATGTTCTACTCAGTACGCTATTCCATCTGAGCTGCTGATCCGTAAGAGGTTTTCTAAAGAGTTGGCATCTATTTTAGCAGAGAGGTAAAAGACCTGAAATGCATGTTTCCATAATACATCCCATTTTTGCTTCAAATGTCATCTAAATTTTAGATGCTGAACCCTACATATGAGGGGTTTGCATTGCAGGCAGTGCTTTTCCCAAAAAGAACATCAGCTTAACAAGGCAAGTGGATATCTTAGTAAGGAATCTACTGAAAACCAAATAAAGTTAACTCGGAATTTCTATGTGTGGCATGTCTATGCCCATAAAAAGTAGATCCTGTCAGGCTTTGTAGTGTTCACTAAGTCAGTGCTATATATGAAGCATGAAACTGGGTTGGGGATTCTCAAGTTCTGGTCCTGCTTTCCCTTGAATCTTTATAATCTCGATGATTTTCCCCATGAGAACAAAGCATTATGGATACTGTTCTGTTGGACTGCCAAGCTAAAAATCAGTACGCTGAAGAAGAGAGATGCAGCGAAATTTAGCCATAATCCCCAAAACTAAAGAAAAAAAGTAGTAATAATAAATAGATTCAAACAATTGTATAGGGTTTGCTTTGTGCTAGGCACTACTCTAAGTCATACACATGCACACACACACAAATTCATTTAGACCTTCCGAGAATCTTCACTAATAGATAAAGAAATTGAGGCACAGAGAAGTTAAGTAGTTCTAGTTACTTAAGGTAACTAGGGTTACACAGATAGTAAGCAGTGAGGCTGAGATCTGAAGCCAGGCAGGCTGGTACATGAGTTCATCTTCTTAATTACTAAGTTGTGCTACCCCTATACAGTGGTGTCTACCATATTCTTGTTGCATTTTTAAAGTAAATTTTAATTTCAGATTTACAAAAATGTTACAGATAGTATAGAGAGTTTCCATATTTCTGATATAGTTTCCCCCACTATTAAATCTTACATTATTATGGTATATTTATCATAATTAACAACTCCATAGTAGTATATTATTATAAACTTAAGTCCATACTTTATTCCATTTCCTTAATTTTTACCTAATGTCCTTTTTCTGTTCCGGGATCCCTTATTACATGAGATCGTGTCTTTTTTTTTTTTTTTTTTTTGAGACAGAGTCTCACTCTGTCATCCAGGCTGGAGTACAGTGGCGCAATCTCAGCTCACTGCAACCTCCACCTCCTGGGTTCATGCCATTCTCCTGCCTCAGCCTCCCGAGTAGCTGGGATTACAGGTGCCTGCCACCACACCTGGCTAATTTTTTGTATTTTTAGTAGAGACAGGGTTTCACCGTGTTAACCAGGAGTCTCGATATCCTGATCTCATGATCCACCCGCCTTGGCCTCCCAAAGTGCTGGGATTACAGGTGTGAGCCACCACGCCCAGCCATGTCATCATGTCTTCTTAGCCTCCTATTTATTCTGACAGTATCTCAGATTTTCCTTGTTTATGAAGAATTTTGAGGTATACTGGTCAGGGTTTAACAGGTTTCTCTCCACTGTTAAGGTATATGCCCCTTTTACATAGTGTACTCTTTGGAAGGAAATCACTATGCAGAGCCCACATTTAAGAAACGGGCAGTTAAGCTCTACCTCCTTAAGGGCAGAATATCTACACAAAATGCTTGGAATTCTTTTGTATGGATGATTTGTCTCTTCTCTCCCATTCATTTATTTATTCAATCCTTTATTTATATCAGTACAGACCAGGGATATTTATGTTACACTTCAGGTTATAACTAAATACTAACTTAGTTATTTTGCTGCTCAAATTGTTTTGAGCTTTGGCCAGTAAGAGCTCTTTCAGGCCAGGCATTCAGGCCAGGCATGGTGGCTTATGCCTATAATCCCAGCACTTCGGGAAGCTGAAGCTGGAGGATCACCTAAGCTCAGGAGTTCAAGACCAGCCTGGGCAACATGGTGAAACCCCATCTCTACCCAAAATACAAAAAATTAGCCAGGCATAATTTTTTATGCCTGTGGCCCCAGCTACTTGGGAGGCTGAGGTGGGAAGACTGCTTGACCCCTGGAGGCGGCGGCTGCAGTGAGCTGAGATCATGCCACTGCTCTCCAGCCTGGGTGACTACCCTCATACTGGACTCCAGCATGACAGAGTGAGACCCTGTCTCAAAAAAAAAAAAAAAAAAAAAAAGGAAAATCCTTTCAGTTGGCTCCTATATTCCTTTTGACATAGTTCCATCACTGTGTTTTTGTTTTCAGCACTTCCTTACTTTCTGGCACTCATTTTGTGTATTCCTTGATCTAGTCCTAGAAACAGCCATTTCTCCAAAGAATCTTTGTCCCTTTTATTAGAGAATGGTCTGGGTACCAGGTGTGTTCCTTGCTACTAGGTTGTCCTTGCTTCTCAGTCCTCTCAAGGGACAAAGCAAGGAAATATAGGTGTGCATAATAAACCAAGTATATACACATATCTATATATATAATGTGTTTCTATATGCATCCATCTGTATCTATATTAAACGAGTTCATACTAGTATCTCCAACTCTAATCCATTACCACGCAGATCACTCCAACCTTTCCTTCTTGCTTGTCTATAGCCTTCTACTCTAACAGTAAGAAACCTGGTTTAATCACCATCCAGTTATTAATTGTTCAATTCCAGTACACTTGTATAGTGGTTTCAGAATTATTACCCCATATCACCACAGGAAACTTTATCAACTGCAGTACGGTGCTTATGTACAGTTCCCATTGCCTTTAGTCTTACAGTCTCATTTCCAAAGTTACTCAGGCCAACACCTTTTCTCTGGCCCCTTTCAGTGAGGTTATTGCACACATTTGTAATACAGCTAGATTATTTTTGTCACTCTGCATTCCATCCTGGAATCCCCACACTCCTGATATTATTTTAAAATTTTTGAATATATTAAATTTCACTCTGTGCTTTAAAGCTCTATGGGTTTTAAGACAAGCATGGTGTCATGTACCCACCATTATAGTCTCAGACAAAATAGTTCCCATGTGACTGATTTAAACCTCTCCTTTCCTCAAACTCTGTTTCTGTTACATTTCTAAACAGAGAATGTACTGTATATCATTGCTTCTCATCCTTTCCCCTTACAACATGTTCACATTTATAAATATGTGATCTCACTTCAATCCTGAGTGTTTCCACCAAGCGGATGACTGAGTAAAACTTAGAGAAAGAAAGTGTTGGCCGGGCGCTGTGGCTCACACCTATAATCCCAGCACTTTGGGAGGCCAAGGTGGGCGGATCACTTGAACTCAGGAGTTCAAGACCAGCCTGGGCAACGTGGTGAAACCCTGTCTCTACAAAAAATACAATAATTTTATTTAAAAACAGCAAAAGAAAGCGGCTTGGTCAAGATCTCAGGAAGTGATGGTGCTGGCACTAGAACTTGTAGCTTTTGACTCCTGGTATGATGCTCTTCCCGCTAGACTATTCTTTTGTCTTTTCAGTAGAGAGTGGCGTGGTTATGCAGAGAGACAAGAGGAAGAAAAAGAAGAGGAGGCAGACAAGGTGGTAAGTGATTATTTAAAGCATATCTTATATTAACAGAAGCTTTTAAACTAAAAGTATAATAAAGTGGAATTTTAGTTCCGCAAATTAGGTGAACTTGACACTCCAAACTCCTTTCTGCTATCAACCACCCCTAAATGGCTGGATTAATATGTTTTAAAAAGAAATCCTGTTAAACATACCCCTGAGCCAGCAAGAAAGAGAAATCCTCAGAGACCAAAAGCTAGCAAAAGTCCAGAGCTGAATGAGCACTGAGGTTAGCAGCCACCCAAAGCTTACGATGTATAAAAAACAAAATATGTCACAAAAATTGATCTAAATAAACCCAAGTTTGGTTTAACAATAGAAAGTATATCAATGTAATGTGCCACATTACCAGATTAAAATAAAAGATCGTATAATGACCTCAGCAGATACAGAAAAGGCATCTGATAAAATTCAACATTCACTCATGATTAAAAATCAAAACTTTTAGTTACTGTGAAATGGAAGACAATTTCATTAACTTGATAGAGGGTAGCTGCCAAAAACTTACAATGTCATCCTTAATGGTGAAATATTAGAAGTATTCCCTTTATAAACATGAATAAGACAAGGATGTCCATTATCAATGGTCCTACTCAACACTGCACTGGAGGTCCTGGCCAGGACAGTAAGAAAGGAAAGAAAAATAAAAAGTAAAAGGTAGAGAAGGAAGTAACAAACTGTCACAATTTCCTAAGGATATGATTATCTACACAGAAAAAAATCCCCTAAACCCTACAAATGACAATTATTACTATTAAATGGAAAGTTTGGCAAGATTGCCAAATAAAAGATCAATATACAAATAGACAATTATATTTTCATATACTAGCAAACATATAGTTAGAAAACCTAATTTTAAAATATACTATTTAGCAGGACACAGTGGTACCACTTGTAGTCCCAGCTACTCAGGAGGCCGAGGCAGGAGGATCACTTGAGCCTAGGAGTTTGAGATCGTAATGCATGATGATCACACCTGTGAATAGCCACTGCACTCCAGCCTGGGCAGCACAGTGAGACCCTACTTCTAAAAAAAATACATACACACATATATACACACACAAACACATATTTATAACAATGATGAAAAATATACTTAGGAAGTTGTAAAATATGCAAGTCCTTTAAAGAAAAAATTATAAAACTTCACTAAGCCACTCATGAAGATCTAACTAAATAAATGGAGAGTTACATAGTGACTCTTGAATACAATGGGTTTAAACTTCATGGGTCCACTTATATGAGGATTTTTTTAACCAAACTCGGATTGGAAATACAGTATTTGGGGGATGTGAAATCTGCATATAAGGAGGGCCAACTTTTCATATACTTGGGTTCCACAGGGTCAATTGAAAGACTTGAGGATTTGTGGATTTTGCTATATGGGGCATCCTGGAACCAAACTCCCTAGTAATCTGAGGAAAGACTCTATAGTCTTCATAGATAGGATTATTTGATATGGTAAAGACGTCAGTTCTCTTCAAACTGATACACAGATTTAATGCCATCCCAATCAAAATTTCAATAAGGTTTTGGGGAAGCCCAAGCTGATTTTAAAAGGTATATGAAAGTGCCAATGGCAAAAAAGAAATAAGACACTCCTAAAGAAGAGGAGTAAGATGGAACACTTCCCCTACCAGCTCTCAAGCCTTATGATAAAACCGCAGTGAATAAGTGGTGACTTATCACCACTGGGGAAAGAAAAATAGGATAATGGAACAGAAAACAGAGCATAGAAATAGACTTGACCAGATAGGTAACTTATCTACAACAGAACTAGCACCGCAGATCTGTGAAGAAATGAAGGGACTATTCAATAAGTGGGTCTGGAACAAGTGATTATTCATATTTAAAAAATAATAATAATGAAAGGATCTCTAATTTATACCATATCTCAAATCAATTTCATTACTGATTGAAGACTTAAGTGGGAAAGTTAAAACTTTAAAACCTAGAAAAAGAATAAGAGGATATCTTTATAACCTCAAATTAAGCAATTCTTAAACAAGAGTAAAATTATAACCATAAAAGGAAATACTAATTACTTTTACCACATTTAATGTGAGCTTCTTTTTTGATATAGTATCAAATAAGCCACAAATTGGGAGAAGATATTTGTGACACATATTATGATGAAGGATTGGTATGGAGAAACATGCAGAAACATTCGAAACATTCTTTTTTTTTGAGACAGAGTCTTGCTCTGTTGCCCAGGCTGGAATGCAGTGACGCGATCTCGGCTCACTGCAACCTCTGCCTCCCGGGTTCACACCATTCTCCTGCCTCAGCCTCCAGAGTAGCTGGGACTACAGACGCCTGCCACCACGCCCAGCTAAGTTTTTATATTTTTAGTAGAGACAGGGTTTCACTGTGTTAGCCAGGATGGTCTCGATCTCCTGGTCTCGTGATCCACCCACCTTGGCCTCCCAAAGTGCTGGGATTACAGGTGTGAGCCACCACACCTGGCCAACATGCAGAAACATTGTAAACATTAAGAAGAAAAAGACACACAATCTAATAGAAAATGGGCAAAAGTCAAGATCAGGCTTTGCACAAGAATGAAAAAAGGAATGCCTAGTAACATTAAAAAAGATGCTCAACTGTATTTATAATACGGAAAATGCATTAAAAATCATAACATGATAGAGTCTTACATTCACCACATTGCCAAAAACTTAAGTCTGACAATACAAATGCAGGCAAGGATGTAAAGTAATGGGAAGTCAGCTAATAGGATAGAAATTACTATAATGACATATAGAGTCAACATGGTATCACCTAATAAAGCTGAATGTGCGTGATATGGTTTGGCTGTGTCCTCAGCCACATCTCATCTTGAATTGTGGTTCCCATAATCTCCACATGTCATGGGAGGGACCCAGTGGGAGGTAACTGAATTATGGGGGGTGGTTATACTCATGCTGATCTCATGATAGTGAGTTCTCATGAGATCTGAGGGTTTATAAGGGACTTCTCCCCTGCTTCACTCAGCATGTCTCCTTGCTGCTGCCATGTGAAGAAGGACATGTTTGCTTCCCCTTCTGATTGTAAGTTTCTTGAAGCCTCTTGAGTCCTGTGGAACTGTGAGACAATTAAACCTCTTCCCTTTATAAATTACCCAGTCTCAGGTATGAGAACTGTAGCATGAGAACTGTACTATGAGAACAGTAGCATGAGAACAGACTAATATAGTGAATTGGTACCAGGAATGGGGTGCTGCTATAAAGATACCCAAAAATGTGGAAGTAATAAAATTGGGTAACAGGGCCAGGCGCGGTGGCTCAAGCCTGTAATCCCAGCACTTTGGGAGGCCGAGACGGGTGGATCACGAGGTCAGGAGATCGAGACCATCCTGGCTGACATGGTGAAACCCCATCTCTACTAAAAATACAAAAAACTAGCCGGGCGCGGTGGCGGGCGCCTGTAGTCCCAGCTACACGGGAGGCTGAGGCAGGAGAATGGCATGAACCCAGGAGGCGGAGCTTGCAGTGAACTGAGATCCGGCCACTGCACTCCAGCCTGGGCAACAGAGTGAGACTTCGTCTCAAAAAAAAAAAAAAAAAAAGAATTGGGTAACAGGCAAAGGGTGGAACTGTTTGGAGGGCTCAAAAGACAGGAAAATGTGAGAAAGTTTGGAACTTCCTAGAGACGTGTAGGGCTCAGAAGACAGGAAGATGTGGGAAAGTTTGGAACTTCCTACAGACCTGCTGAATGGCTTTGACCAAAATATTGATAGTGATATGGACAATAAAGTCCTACCTGAGGTCGTCTCAGATGGAAATGAGGAACTTGTTGGGAACTGGGCTAAAAGTCATTCTTGCTATACAAAGATACTGGAGGCATTTTGCCCCCGCCCTAGAGATCTGTGGAACTTTGAACTTTTGAAAGAGATGATTTAGGGTATCTGTAGAAAGAAATTTCTAAGCAGCAAAGTGCTCAAGAGGAAGCAGAGCATAAAAGTTTGAAAAATGTGCAGCCTGATAATGCAGTAGAAATGAAAAACCCATATTCTGGGGAGAAATTCAAGCCAGCTGCAGAAATTTGCATAAGTAACGAAGAGCCAAATGCTAATCACCAAGACAATGGGGAAAATGTCTCCAGGGCATGTCAGAGAATTTTGAGGCAGCTCCTCCCATCACAGGCCCAGAGGTCTAGCAGGGAAAAATGGTTTCTGAGGCTGGGTGCAGGGACCCCCTACTGTGTGCAGCCTCAGGACTTGGTGCCCTGCACCCCAGCTGCTCCAACTGTGGCTAAAAGGGGCCAAGGCACAGCTCAGGCCATGGCTTCAGAGGGGGCAAGCCCCAAGCCTTGGCAGCTTCCACATGGTATTGGGCCTGTGGGTGCACAGAAGTCAAGAATTGAGTTTGGGGAACCTCTGCCTAGATTTCAGAAGAAGTATAGAAATGTCTGGATGTCCAAGCAGAAGTTTGCTGCATGGGTGGAGCCCTCATGGAGAACCTCTGCTATGGCAGTGTTGAAGGGAAATGTGGGATGGAGCCCCCACACAGAGTCCCTACTGGGGCACTGCCTAGTGGAAATGTGAGAAGAGGGCCCCTGTCCTCCAGACCCCAGAATGGTAGATCCACCGACAGCTTGCACCGTGTGCCTGGAAAAGCCTCAGACACTCAACACCAGCCCATGAAAGCAGCCAGGACAGAAGCTGTGCCCTGCAAAGCCACAGGTGTGGAGCTGCCCAAGGCCATAGGAGCCCACCTCTTGTATCAGCATGCCCTGGATATGAGACATGGAGTCAAAGGAGATCATTTTGGAACTTTAAGGTTTAATGACTGCTCTATTGGATTTCAGACTTGCATAGGGCTTGTAGCCCCTTTGTTTTGGCCAATTTCTCCCATTTGGATTAGGTGTATTTACCCAATGCCTGTACCCCCATTGTATCTAGGAAATAAATAGCTTGCTTTTGATTTTACAGGCTCATAGGCATAAGGGACTTGCCTTGTCTCAGATGAGATGTTGGACTTACATTTTTGAGTAAATGCTGGAATAAGACTTTGGGGGACAGTTGGAAGGACATAATTGTGTTTTGAAATGTGAGGACATGAGCTCTGGGAGGGGCCAGGGGCAGAATATGGTTTGGCTGTGTCCCCACCCAAATCTCATCTTGAATTGTAGTTCTCATAATCTCCACATGTTGTGGGAGGGACCCAGTGGGAGGTAACTGAATCATGGGGGTGGTTACCCTCATGCTGTTCTCATGATAGTGAGTGTGCTCTCACGAGATCTGATGGTTTTATAAAAGGCTTTTCCTCCACTTTGCTCTGCACTTCTTGCTGCTTCTGGACATGTTTGCTTCTCCTTCTGCCATGACTGTAAATTTCCTGAGGCCTCCCCAGCCATGAGGAATTGTGAGTCAATTAAACCTCTTCCCTTTATAAATTACCCAGTCTCAGGTATCTTTATTAGCAGTGTGAGAACGGACTAATACAATGCATATACCACATAATTCAGCAATTAAGTACCTAGGTATATACTCTGGAGCAACTCTTTGTGGCAGCAGAATTATAGCACAGTCCCCAAGATACTCAACCCCTCATCCTCTGCATAGTCCACCAGTGTGGATGGGACCTGTGAAAATGATGGACAGTCATCTCCTTCATAGGTTACTTTTATGTAAGACCTCATCTTAGCAGAGGAGGCCAGAGAGACATTCTCTTATTTGCCTTGAAGAAGCAGACTGCCAGGTTGTGAAAAGGGCCATGTGGCAGGGAATAGTTATACATTAGTCTCAGAGCTGAGGGCTTCAGTCCTATAGCTGCTAGGAATGGAATTGTGTCAATATCCAGTGAGGGTAGAACAGGACTGTGAGTCGCAGATGAGACCACAGCCCAGGCTGACACCACAATTTCAGCCTGGTGAGATCCTGAGCAGAGAATTAGGCTATGCTGTTTTAGGACTTCTAAAGGACTTTGAGGTAATTAATGGGTGTTAATTTAAGTTACTAAAACTGTAGTAATTTGTTACACAGCAAAAGAAAACTAATGCATTCTTTAACATGTGTGCCAGGAGACAGGGATAAGAATGTCTATAACAGCACTTTTCTAGAAATAAAAAACCCGAAAGAGGCCAGGCACGGTGCCTCACGTCTGTAATCCCAGCACTTTGGGGGGCCGAGGCAGGCGGATCATGAGGTCAGGTGTTCGAGACCAGCCTAGCCAACATAGTGAAACCTCATGTCTCCTAAAAATATAAAAATTAGCCAGGCATGGTGGCAGGCACTAGTAATCCCAGCAACTCGGGAGGCTGAGGCAGGAGAACTGCTTGAACCCAGAAGGCAGAGGTTGCAGTGAGCTGAGATTGCGCCACTGTACTCCAGCCTGGGCAACAGAGTGAGATTCTATTTCAAAAAACACAGAAAGAAAAACAAAAAACCTGAAAGAAACAAAAAGCCTAGCTAGTAGAAAGGGGATAAATTAATTATAACAAATTCATACAAGGAAATACAATACAGTAGTAAAAATGAATGAACATCGTAAAATGTAATGTTGAGAAAAATACAGACAAGCTATAGAAGAGTACACATTTGAATGATGTTCAAAAACATTTAAAACAATTTTTTATTTATCTAAAGAAGAAAGAGGGATCTGGGAACCAGCAGGGCACATAAGAGATGTCAAAGTTTTAGGTAATATTCTGTTTCTTTTTAAGTTGATGATAAGTATACGGGTGTTCATTTTATAACTGTTATTTGTATATTATGCTATGTTATCTGTAACATAGCATAAAAGGATTGATATTCTTTTGAATAAATATTGTTTAAAATAAGAGGGTGAGTCTGCAAGCTTTACTATCAATCCTTTAAACCTAAATCTTTCTGAAAACTTCGTATATGCATTAATACACTGTGTGTTCAGACACACATCATTAAAATATAGAGAGGAAAGAAAACATAAGAACCAAACTTGTGGTCAAAAGGTTCAATAACTTCAAAATAAATTTCCAAAAGTGACTTGCACCTGGACTACTACAATTACCTGCTAAGTGGTCTCTCATATTTTACCCTTGTTCTTGATGCTGCAGCCAAGTATCTGTTTAAAAAGAATGTCATATCACTCTAATGGTTTTTCATCACATTTCCATAGTTCCACATGGTCTGACCCCTACGTACTTTTAGGATCCGATTTTATTCCCCTTTCCCACATGCCCTAGCCACATAACAAATCCTAACATTCCTTAGCACTAATGTATAATGCTGATGTACACCTTTAATAAAATCCAGGCATTGTTTCTTTGGCATCACATCATGTTTCCAATTTGTTTTGAGGAGTTTGGGAATTTTTATTGTGTTTCTGTTTTATTAGGATTTCACTTGATTCTTTTCTTTTCCTCATCCTTAATATCCACTATATCAGAAGTCCTGTCAACTCTACTTCCAAAATTTATCTTGAATCTTGTTCACTTCTTTCCATCTCTCCTGTTACCACTCTAGTCCAAAACACTATAATCTCTTACCTGGATGAACACAATAGCCACCTGTCTCCTTCTAACTATTCTTTCCCTCCACAATATTTTTTCCACTCTATAGCCATAATGACCTTTTTGTAACACAAAATAGATCACGTCACTCCCCTCTTCAAAGCCTCCTATCATAACAGAATAAAATCCAAAATTCCATACCATGGCCTACAAAGCTTGACATGTCTTGGTCCCATTCGACTGCTCCAAATTTACCTCCCTCCTGCACACTAAAGAGTCACACTGGCCTTCTGAGAGTTTTTGACTTCTTATTATAAGCCTTAGGGATCCTGAACTCAAGCATCCCTTTGCCTGGACTACTACTCTGGACTGTTGCAGATCAGCTCCTCCTCATCATTCAGGGCTCAGCTTACAAGTATTCTCTTCCACTCTGGCTAAAGCAGGGTGTTCAACCACCCTCCAGCACATCACTCTGTTTTATTTTCTTCACAGCACTTATCGCTACCTGAAAATCTTATTTTTTTCATCTATTTATTTATTGTCTATCTCCTCCCACATGTAGGGACCTTGTCTATCCTGTTTACAGCTATACGCTAAGCCAAAATTTTTTTCCTGCACATTATGGATGAAAAACAAAAACATGTTGAATAAATGACTTCCTATAGCTTGGTTAAAATTTGTCTCTGAATAAATGTTCAAGTTTAATAACCTGAGTATTTTATACATTTATTCAGTTATATTATGCTTCTTTAAACAAAGTATATGAACAAAAAGCATTTTATTAACTTTTGAATTAGTATTTCTTCTTTCTTGTCTTTAAAATATCATGACTAGGATGGTTAAGTATTCTGTAAACATAACACAGACAAAGAATAGAAAAAAAAAAAAGAAGAACCAATATTTGTTCTATGCCCAAAACCAAGAGAAGTCATTTTCCAGTCATAAAACTGTATCTATTTATGCCATTTTACCTTCAACAAATGGAAAATATCTACTTTATAGGTAGAAGTCTTAAGGATTTAAGTTTTTTTGAAAGTTATTTAATAATATTGTGACTTCCTACTGATTCAAAGAATAAGTGGAGACTATATCTGCATCTAAGCTAAAAGTAGCTGCTATTGCCAGGTATTGTGGTATATGCCTATAATCCCACTATACATCCCAGCTACTCGGAAGGCTGAGGCAGGATGATTGCTTAAGCCCAGGAGTTCAGGACCAGCCTTTGAGATTTATTCCCAAGAAAATAAAATAAAGTAAAAAAAAAAAGATACTTAGCTGCTGATAATAGATTATATACAAACATACTGTTTTTTATAGTCCATTCATTCATTCAACATACATATGCATTAACCACATTTTAGGTAGTGTAAAGCAGGGAGAATTATATTACTACTCAGTTTCTGCCCAGGTTAGTTGGGAAGACAGACAAATGACAATTCTAATATAGTGCCACAACAGTGTAGACAGTAACATGGAAGCACAGAAAAGGCTACTAAGTAAGCTGGAGGAGTTAGGGGAAGGGTCTCAGTGGAGCTCGGATACCTGGGATGAGTCTTGAGATAAACTGATAAGAGGAGAGGAAAGGAAGCTTCAGATAAAAAAAAAAAAAAATCTCAAATATAAAGGCACATGGGCTTGAGAAAGTCGGCAAACATGTCAGAACCACAAAAGCAAACATGAGGGATGGCCAAAGAAATGAAGCTGAAAATATGGGCAAGATCATGAAAATGTGGGAAGATAATGAAGTGCCCGCTACTCTACCCAAAGAGATTCAGATTTTGTACTATAAGGTATACCTTATGTGAACCCCTAGGGATTTTGTACACATATCTTCAAGGCTATGAGATTTCTGTAGGAGAAACCTTTCATTTTCAATTTGATAAAAATCTTTTAAAAAAAGAATATTAACAAAAGGACACTGGATCATCTGAATGAGCACTTTTAATTGAGTGCTGTCACAAGATTTGAATTCACACATGTGTGTTTAGGAGTGTATTGCTAAACAAGTGGTGCTGTTTGTCATTGGTGCATGTTAACGAGAATGAAATGGGGACTACTATATGTAAATAATGTTGTTTGTCAAGTGAAGGACAAATGAAGCCATGACATATTGAACAAAGGAAGGTTTTGTGGTGATTTAAATAAAGAAAAGAGGTGAAGGCATCAAGTAATCTCTCAACACAAGAGCAACATGGGCAGACCTTTCTTTAAGGAAGGTACGCCACAGAGGACATTCATGATTAGAGCTTTTTAGGTCCAACTAAAGTCTCATTGCTCACAATCATTTGAATTTACTGGTTTTATAGCTTTGTTTCATTTACCTTGTAGATGTTTGGGTGTTATCGGTGTATAAAAGATACAACACATACACACACAAATTAAAAAGACAAAAAAAAAGAAAGAGACAACACGAAGAGTTTATACCTAGTTTTATCTTTGCATATATGTGACATACTAAAAAAGGTTTTAAGTTAACAATGGAAGATCCTGGGTATCTTATTTGGGTATAAGAAATACTGCTCGGCTGGGTGTGGTGGCTCATGCCTGTAATCCCAGTACTTTGGGAGGCAGAAGCGGGCGGATCACCTGAGGTCAGGAGTTTGAGACCAGCCCGACCAATATGATGAAACCCCATCTCTACTAAAAATACAAAAATTAACCGGGTGTGGTGGTATGCGCCTGTAATCCCAGCTACTTGGGAGGCTGAGACAGGAGAATCACTTTAACCCGGGAAGCAGAGGTTGCAGTGAGCCGAGATCATGCCATTGCACTCCAGTCTGGGTAACAAGAGCAAAAAACTCCATCTCAAAAAAAAAAAAAGAGAAAGAAATTCTGCTATGGGCCAGGAGTGGTAGCTTATGCCTGTAATCCCACCACTTTGGGAGGCCAAGCTGGGGGGATCATCTGAGGTCAGGAGTTCATGACCAGCCTGGTCAACATGGCAAAACCCCGTCTTTACTAAAAATATTAAAATTAGCCAAGTGTGGGGGTGCACACCTGCAATCCCAGCAACCGGGGAGGCTGAGGCAGGAGAATCACTTGAACCTGGGAGGTGGAGACTGCAGTGAGCTGAGATCGCCTCACTGTACTCCAGCCTGGGCGACAGAGCAAGACTCCATCTCAAAAACTAAAAACAAAAACAGCAACAAAAAAGGGGCCTGTCTAGGGACTAGGGGAGGGATAGCATTAGGAGAAATACCTAATGTAGGTGACAGGTTGATGGGTGCAGCAAATCACCATGGCACGTGTATACCTATGTAACAAAACTGCACATTCTACACATGTACCCCAGAACTTACAGTGTAATATAAATAAATAAATATATAAGAAATTCTGCTATGGGTGTTTGCAGCCACTGAAACAATGCAACAGGCAAGTGACAGGTTGTGCTTTAGGAAAATCACTCTGGCACCTGTATGGAGGAGGGCTGGAATTAAAAGTACCCAAATGATAGCAGCAGGAGGCAGACAAATCCTAGGCAGATGGGGGCGGGTCCCCAGTGAAACCTGACCTTTAAGCTGAAGACAGTTTAAAGCCTAGCTACATGTCCTGAATAAATCTAAGGACCAGATCGAGAACCTCTCTTCCCATTTGGCACACTTTCCTCTGATTGATACCCACCCTTCTCTCATTTGTTTTTTCATACTGTTGTGCCCACCTTTGAGTGGTGCCTTTGTTTTAGCCTCTTTTGCATACTCACAAATCAATCACCTGGCACTTCCCTATTCTGAGCCCATAAAAGCCCCAGACCCAGCCATGCTGGCAAAGAGGCCACCCTACTTTGGGTGGGGGACCACCCTTGCGTCCCCCCTTGGCTGAGAATAAAAGGAGTTAACCAGCTTGCTTTAGGCAGACAGTAAGGGAAGGGTCCATGAAGAACCTACAACCTGCCTCAAAAGTGCTTACACCAGATGTTTAGTGCAGATAAGGGAACTTGCACAGAGGGGTTGCCTAAACATGCCCACAGTAGAAAATTCCATTCCCTAACACATGCGCAGTAAGGGAAATAATCAATATGGAGTAGCTCAGACTAAGGGCCCATAAGCACACTGGAAGGATGAGGTGGAGCTTCCAGAAATTTGCACGTTAAGCCCAGGTATTCAACTGTAAAGGGGGCAACCAGCAACCTGCTTTCAGGACCCCTTTCTTTACTGAGAGCTTTCCTTTCACTAAATAAATTCTACTCCACTCACTCTCTGGGGTCCACACATCTAATTCTTCCTGGATGTGAGACAAAAACTCAGACCTAGCTTAGCTGAGAGCAAAAATCCTGCATCAAGAGTTGTTCAGTTGCTCAATGAAAGTCTTCTCTGTCCTTCTCACCCTCCAGTTGTTAGTGTAATCTCATTCTTGGACATGGGACAAGAGCTCAGAATGCCACCAAACATGGGTAGGAAGAAGACAGTAACACAGTAGCTCTCTGCCCCACCAGCAGCACCTGGTGGCCACCCCATGCAACAAGAAGCAGAGCAGGTGGCCAGGTCAGCCCCAGAGCCGTGGGCTGGAGTGGGGTAACAAGACTGATAGGGCTGTTAACACGCCCCTGTTCATCAGGCTGCAGATGGCAGGTCTAAAAGAGCTGTTAGCATGCTGTAACACCCACCTCTGGGGCTTCTGACCCATTTGGTCACCACCACCTTCCCCTAGTCTGGACTCCAGAGTCCACTGTGGGAGTCACTTGTGACATGCCTGGTCCAGTCGCAAACCGTGCATGGAGCCAGCTCCTGTGCCGGCACTTGGAGCAACCAGCTGGACGCCACACAACTCTGCACTCGCTAGCTCAGACACCCTCTCCTGCCAGGGGCTGAGCCCACAGTCAGGTGGCCACAGGATCCATGCCTGCATGCAAGCCAGGAGTGGCCCAGTGGGCCAGTTGTGCAGGGCACCTCCTGTGGCAATGCCAGCCCAAGAAAGGCCTGGGTAGGTCTCTGGCTGCGGAGGTCTCCGGTTGGCAAAGCAACGTGAAAAAAAAAAAAAAAAAAAAAATCCTGTGTCACAAGTAAGGCAGAAATTAGAAGGCTACTTAATAATGTGATAAAAAATGGTGAGGCCCTAAATTACTTAGATGAAATGAAGATGAGATGGATAAGAGAATCTAAAGGACTTGGTTGTGGGTGAGGAACAGCAAGGCATCCAGGATGACTCTCCTTTGGTGATGACTTAGTGGTGAAATAAAGGCCACAGGAAAGAAGACAAACAAGTGGGGGCAAAGAGGAAGAAGAAATGAGAGAGTTGATGAATTCAATTCAGCAATGATTTGAATTTCCTTTAAGCCAAAGAAAACCCAGTTATCTTTTTAGGGTTCCAGTTGTCTCAGTGACAGCTGCATTCATGAATTACCAAATTAACTATTGTAGCACTCTCTAAAAATATACAAAGCACTCTACCGTATGCTGTAAATAAGTCATGAAAAATCAGCAAAAGCTTGAGGCCTGAAGGAAATTCAGCAGTATTAAAAAGAGATATGGCCAATTTTTACTAAACACTTAAACTGTGACCTAACACACTCACCCAGTACTGTAAGTACTCACCTAATGTTATCAACAGATTCTTGGAAACTGACTGTAAGCAAAATGACATATAACAAAACCATTTTACCATAGGCCAATTTATATAAACAAGAGTTAAGTTCCTATATTTCTGGTCACAAAAACATCACCAAACTCCTAAATAAAAACCAAAACACTTCTAATATTATACATTGAAATAAATGGGAGCTATACATACATTTAAGGAAGATTAATAAAAACAAGTAAGATAGTTATTTACCCAATTATTCCAGTTCAGGGTTGAGGGTGGCTGAAGCCTATCCACTCAGCTCAGGGTGCAAGGTGGGAACTAACCCTTGGACACGAGGACATTCCATCGCAAGGAGCACTCACACCCACACTCAGACAGGAAAAACAGACAAGGCCAATTCACCCAGCCTGCACTGAGATGTGGCAGGCAGTACCCTGGGGCACCTGGTGAAAACCCATGCAGACGTGGGGAGAAGGGGCAAGGTCCACAAAAATAGTAGCCCCGGTAGGAACTTCTTATTATTTTTTTCTCCTCAAGTTATACAAAATGACACTGAACGAAAAACTGCGATAAGAGACCCTGCTGTACTGTACTTTTTGCTCTGCCAGTCAGCACCTATGAAAAAGAGGCAGCATGCCCAAGTCCACGTGGGAGATACAGCAGCATCACCCTTAAGGGACTTATGGACACATGTGGTACATGCTTGCTGAAAGTTTAGTGTGCTGGGAAATTTGAACACACAGGCAAGGCTAAAGTGTATCTTTTACTTAGAGACATCGACAAGGAATATCTTAGGCCGTCCAATAAGAATGTAAGCATTTCATATTTTATTCCCTATAAAGAAAAAAGAATGGAAGCGAGAGGAAAGAAAATAAAGCAATTATCGCAAAACCAGCCAGAGTCCCGTCAGGCCACCCAAGGACTGGCCTCCGGGAAAGAGTAACTCAATCCCAGTTTGGAGGGTGAAACTAAGAGTGAATGGGAAGCCAGCATCTTCCTAATACAAAAGCACAGTTTACCGTCCTTCTCAGCCAACGTGCGGCTGAAGGGAAAGCCGCGGGGCGTACCTTTAGCACGGGACGCTGCTTTGGGGGGATCGCCCTCGACACAGCGTCCCTCCCGGCACCTGGCCAGAACCTCCCAGGGCGAAGGTCAGGGGCCGAGAGGCTTGCGGGTACCAGGGCAGTGAGGGACGGATCCCTAAGTGCAGGGCGCACACACGCAGCGGAGACCTGGAAGCGGGAGCACCACGTCCCCAAGGATCTGCCCCGCGAGCCACTCGCAGCCCAGAACGGCGCGCCTGCTAGACAGCGCAGCCTCCGCGGGCCGGAGGAGGCGGGGCCGCGGCGGGCAGAGGCGGGGCCGGGCAAGCCCTCGCTCCCCAGCCGCCTGACGGGAATTGTAGTTCCTGGGAGAAGACGGGCTGCCCCACGAGGCACTGGGAACTACATTTCCCGGTGAGAGAGCGGCTCCGGCCGGTCGCGCCATACCGGAGCGTCGCACTGTTGGCGGCCAGAGAGCCTGGGAGGGGCAGATCGAAAAGGGAGTACTTCTTCCCTCCTCTCCGTGCTCTGGCTGTGCAAGAGGCTCTGCTTTCCCTCGCCCCGCCGTCGGGTGCCCCCTGCCCGCCTCCCCGTGTCAGCTTTTCCTGGGCCCCGCCGGGAAAGTCTGGGCCTGGAAATTCGGAGGCAGCGGCGGCTGCCCAGCACGGGAGTGTGGGGCTCGCCCCTCAGCGGCCCAGCCTACCCGGGGCTCGGCCCGCGCCTCCATGGGCCCGACCCGGAAGCCCAACGTGTGCCGCCGGCTGAGTCGCCGGGCGCTGGGCTGCTTCTCGCGCGACGCAGGCGTGGTGCAGAGGACCAACCTGGGCATCCTGCGGGCGCTGGTGTGCCAGGTGACCGCCCGCCGGCCAGGGCGGGACGGAGGGCCTCGGGCGCCTGGAGGCCGAGCCTCCTGAGGGGATGCGGTTTTAACGCGCTGGGCCCCCCCTTTATAGGGTCACATGTGATGGGGAGGAGGATACAAGCCCGGAATCTGGGAGATTAGTCAATAGGTGGTAATAGGGCCACCAGATGTTTTTAGTTTTACGCTTCTTATGTCTTACCTGGGAACAATTATTCTAATAGTTGGTCACCTCATTAAGCCAAAACATGAGGACAGAGTGGAGGAAGGATGCAAAATAATGTTTTTGAATAACATAGGTGAAATTATATTGCTTTGAAAATTTAAAATCCAACTTAAAATTGGTGCACAGTGGAAGCCTAAGGGTTCTTTCCTAAACGGAAATTCTTTGTGTCTTTTAGGAAAGTACTAAATTTAAGAATGTTTGGACAACTCATTCCAGGTCACCTATAGCCTATGAGAGAGGAAGAATATATTTTGACAATTATCGGCGCTGTGTCAGCAGGTAACTTTTTATTGATAATTTTGCTGTAATTCACCTCACTGTTGATCTTAACTAATTCGTATAGAACCACATGCCTACATTAGTGCCTAGTGAAATAAAATGAAAAAATGGGTCCAAAATAAGAGTAGGGAGTAAAAAATGCATGTAAATTTTAAATCTTGTTAAAGTTGCAGGTGTCATTTTTGTAAATACCAACTTAAAACTATAGTTTTGCCTGCACTATAGTTTTGGTCTAAACACCAATGTTAGACATTGGTGTTTCTACCTTTTAGGTAGTATTCAGAGTACTGTTTAGTATTTTATTCTACTTACACCACAGTCAAGAAATTCAGTTGCCAACCAAATAATTAGATGCTGCTTTGGAGAATTGATGGATTGTGTTTTGGAAGTACTTGCCTTTTTTTTTTTTTTTTAAAGAGACATTTTTTCAAACAAAAGCCTAGTATTTAGAGATCCAAAATGTTTAACAGTCAACCTCATCCACAACTGTCCACCATGAGGGGGGAAGGAAAGCCACAATGTATCCCCATATGTTCATTACCCAGATTCAAAAACTATCAAGATTTGCCACATTTGCTTTATCTAACCCACTTTTCCTTTTGCATTACCTCTTTTAAAGCATATTCTAAACATACATCAGTTTGCATTTTTTAAAAAATGGGCATTTTCTTTTTAAAGGCTTTATTAGGATATAATTCACATACCATATTATTTACCCATTTAAAGTGTACATTTCAATAATATTTAGTACATTCACAGATGCATGTAATCACTACCACAGTTAATTTTAGAGCATTTTCATCACCTCAAAATAGAACCAGGTACCTTTCAGCAATCACCTCAATACCACCATTACCCTCAGCCCTAAGCAACCACTAGTCTGTTTTCTGTCTGTAGATTCACCTATTCTGGACTTTTCATATAAATGGAGTCATATAATATGTGGTCTTTTGTGACTGGCTTTTTCCCTTTGCGTGTTTTCAAGGTTCATCCATGTTGTCACATGCATCAGAATTCCTTTATAAAGTTGAATAATAGTGCATTGTATCAGTTACCACATATTACTTATCCATTTATCAGTTGTTAGACATTGGTGTTTCTACCTTTTAGGTATTATAAATAATGCTGTTATAAACATTTCCACGTAAGTTTTTATGTGGGCACTTATTTTCAGTTCTGGATTATACCTAGGAATGGAATTGGTAGGTCATAAGGTTATATTGTAACTGCGTTTAATAGTTGGAAGAACTACCATACGCTTTTCTAAAGTGGTAGTACCATTTTATGTTCCCATAAGCAGTATATGAGGGTTCTGATTTTTCCACATTCTTGTCAACACTTGATATGTGACACACAGCATCTCACTGTGGTTTTGATTCCATTTTCCTGATGACTAGTGATGTCAGGCATCTTTTCTTGTGCATTTTGGCCATTTGTATGTTATTCTTTGGAGAAATGTTTGGTTAGATATTTTGCCCATTTGTAAATTATTTTTTTTTTTACAAAAATCCTTACATATTTTAGATACAAGTCCCTTATCAGATATATGATTTACAAATACTTTCTCCCATTGTGTAGATTGTCTTTTTACTTTCCTGATGTTATTGTTTGAAACACAGGGAGGTTAATTTTGTTTGTTTTTTTTTTTTTGAGACAGTGTTTCACCCTTGTCGCCCAGGCTGGAGTGCGATGGTGTGATCTCGGGTCACTGCAGTCTCCACCTCCCGGGTTCAGGTGATTCCCTTGCCTCAGCCTCCCGAATAGCTGGGACTACAGGCATGTGCCACCATGCCTGGCTGATTTTGTATTTTTAGTAGAGATTGGGTTTCTGCATTTGGTCAGGCTGGTCTTGAACTCCCAACCTCAGGAGATCCAGCCGCCTCAGCCTCCCAAAGTGGTGGGATTACAGGTGTGAGCCACTGCGCCCAGCCACAGAGAGGTTAATTTTGATGAAGTCCAATTTTTCTAAATTTTTTTCATTACTCATGCTTTTGGTGTCATATCTAAGAATCCATTGCAAAATTTGAGGTTATGAAGATTTGCCCCTAGATTTTTTTCTAAAGGGTTTATATTTAGCTCATATTTAGGTGGTTGATCCCACTTGGAGTTAATTTTAGTATATGATATAAGGTAGGTATCCAACTCCATTTTTTTTAAACATGTGGCTGTACATTTGTCCCAGCACCATTTATTAGAAAGACTTTTCTTTCTTCACTGCAAGGCCTTGCCACACTTGTCAAAAATCAGTTGACCATAGACACTTTTGGATTTATTTCTGGACGTTCAAGTCTATTCCACTGATCTGTATGTCTGTCCTTATGTCAGTACCACATTGTCTTGATCACTGCTGCTGTGTTATTCTTTAAATGCTTAGTGGAATTAACCATTGAAAGCATCTGGGCTTGGCACTTTCTGTTTTGGTAGGTTATTCATTATTGATTACATTTCTTTAATAGATACAGACTTATTCAAGTTATCTAATTCTCCTTGAGTAAATTTTGATAGATTGTGTCTTTCAAGGAATTCATCTAAATTATCCAAACTTGTGAGCCTACACTTATTCATAATGTTTCTTTATTATTGTTTTAATGACCATGAGATCGGTAGTGATAGCCACTCTTTAATTTCTCATATTAGTAATCAATTTTGTTGACCTTTTCAAAAAAACAGCTTTTGGTTTTGTTGATTTTCTCTATTGATTTTTGGTTTTCAATTTTACTACTTTCTGACTAAGTTTTGTTATTTCTTTGCTTACTTTGGTTTTAATTTGCTCTTCTTGTACTAGTTTCCTAAGGTAGAAACTTAGGTTACTGATTTTAAGTCTTTCTCCTTTTCTGCATATGCACTTACTGCTATACCTTTTCCTCTAAGCGTTGTTTTTGTTGCATCCCACAAATGTTGATATGTTGTATATGCATTTTCATTTAGTTCAAAATATATTTAAATTTCTCCTGAGATTTCTTTGACCCGTGTGTTATTTAGATGTGTGTTGTTCACTCTCCAAATATATTGGGATTTTCCAGTTATCATTGTTTTATTGATTTGCGGTTTAATACAACTGTGACCTGAGAACATACTTTATATTAGTTCTAGTCTTTTAAATTTGTTAAGGTGTCTTTTATGGCTCAGAATGTGGTCTATCTTGGTGAATGTTTCGTGTAAGCTTGAGAAGAATGTGTATTCTGCTGTCGTTGGATGAGATACCGAGTTGACTGATGGTACCTTGCAGTTTAAGTATATGCGTAATTACTAACTTTCCGCCAGCTGGAGATGTTCATTACTGATGGGTGTTGAAATCTCTATCATAGTGAGTGGATTTATCTATTTCTCCTTGCATTTCTATCCGTGTTTGCCATATTGTGTTTTGATACTCTGTTGTTAGATGCATATATATTAAAGATTGTTATGCCTTCTTGGAGAATTGACAACTTTTTCATTATCTTATGCCCACTTAATCCCTGGTAATTTTCCTTGCCAAATTCGACTTTGTCTGAAATTAGTATAGCTACTCCAGCTTTCTTTTGTTTAGTGTTTGCACATTGTATCTTTTGCCATTTACTTTTAATCTATCTGTGCCTTTTTTTCCTCCCCCCACAAAGTGAGGATCTGACTATGTCTCCCAGGCTGGAATGCAGTGGCACAATCATAGCTCACTGTAACCCTGAACTCCTGGACTAAAGTAGTCCGACCACCTCAGCCTCCCAAGTAGCTAGGACTATAGGCATGTGGCTATTTTTAAAACACTTTTTTTTTAGAGATAGGGGTCTCAGTCGTGGTGTGTTGCCCAGGCTGATCTCATATTCCTGACCTCAAGTAATCCTCCCACCTCAGCCTCTGCTGAGGATTACAGATGTGAGCCACCAGAACACTTCAGGTATTTCACATCTCTCTCTCTACTTGCTCTTACGGTCTCTGAAGAGAAATCCAAGTTAATTCTTATTATTCCCCCTATGTAGTTAAGGTACTTTTTTTTAATCTGGCTTCTTTCAAGATTTTCTCTTCACTTTTGAATTTCTGCAGTTTGAATATGCTTCCCAGATTTGTGGCTTGGTGTCTGTCAGTTTTGGAAAATTCTCAGCCATTATTACTTCAAATACTTATTTTTCTCTCATTTTCTTCCTCCTGGTATTCCCATTATGTGGATGTTTTATACCTTCTCCAATTTTCCCATAGTACTTGAATATTCTGTTCTACTTTTTCTTTCTTTTTCCTCTTTTATTCCCCAGCTTGGGAAGTTTCTGTTGACCTATCTTTAAACTCACTGATTCTTTCCTTGGCTGCATACAGTCTACTGATGACTGTTAAAGGCATTCTTCATTTCTCTTATGGTGTTTTTTGATTTCTAGTATTTCTTTTTTTTCTTTTCTTTTTTTTCGAATTTTTATCTCTGCTTAATTTGCCCATCTTTTCTTGCATGGTGTCCACTTTTCCCATCCCTGATCCTGTTAATCAGCTATTTAATTAGTTTAGAAATGAGGTCTTGTGACCAGGTGCGGAGGCTCACACCTGTAATCTCACGCTTTGGGAGGTCTAGGCAGGCAGATCACGTGAGGCTAGGAGTTCGAGACCAGCCTGGCCAACATGATGAAACCCCATCTGTACTAAATAAACAAAAATTAGCTGGTCATCTGGCACATACCCATAATCCCAGCTACTCCAGAGGCCAAGGCAGAAGATTGCTTGAACCCGGGAGGTGGAGGTTGCAGTGATTTGTGAATGCATGCCCCTGCACTCCAGCCTGGATAACAGAGCGAGACTCAAAAAAGAAAACCCAAAAAAACCCCAAACAAACAATAAAAAACAAGAAATGAGGCCTTGCTTTATTGCCCAGGCTGGAGTGCAGTGGCTTTTCACAGGTATGATCATGGTGCACTGTAGCCCCAAACTCCTACACTCCAGTGATCCTCCTCCCTCAGCCTCTTGAGTATAGCTGGAACTACAGTCACGTATCATCGCCCCTGGCTTAATCATAGTTATTTTAATTTCCTGGTCTGCTAATTCTAAAATCTCTGCCATATCTGAATCCAGTTCTGATTGTTTTGTTTCTTCAAACTTTTGTATTTTGCCTGTTAGCATGCCTTGTAATTTTTTTGGTTAAGGGCTATGTATGATATATTGGATAGGCCAGGCACAGTGGCTCACCCCTGTCATCCCAGCACTTTTGGAGGCCAAGGTCTGGGGATTGCTTGAGCCCAGGAGTTCGAGACCAGCCTAGGCAACATGGCAAAACCCCATCTCTACAAAAAATATCAACATTAGCTGGGCATGGTGGCACACACCTGTAGTCCCAGCTACCAGGGAGGATGAGGTGGGAGGATCGCTTGAGCCCGGGAGGTCAAGGCTGCACAAGCCATCAGCATGCCGCTGTACTCCAGCCTGAGCAACAGAGCGAGACTCTGTCTCAAAAAAGAATTTACAAATTTAAGATATACTGGATTAAAAGAATTGAAGTAAATAGGCATTTAGAGTGAGATTTTGTGTTTATCTGAGTAGGAGTTTGGCTATGATTATTGTTTGTTGTAGTTGTGGGTATCGGAGATTAAAATTTCCTCTAGTGTCCTTATTTTTGTCTCCTGCATTGTTGGCTCCAGTGGCTTGTTCCTGGGCTTATGTTCCTGGAAAGCTGTGATTGTCAGTATGCACCTTTCTCTCCAGTTTTGGAGGCAGCAGTTTGTCCGGTGACCTCAATTATCTGATGGATCTAGGAAGAATTATGGATTTTCAGATTGTTCAGCGTTTTTCGTCTTGTGTGGACAGACAGGAGCGGCACTTCCAGGCTGTTTTCATCTTGGACCAGAAACCAGAATTTAGAGAGAATAATCAGCTTTTGAGATTTGTTCTAACCCCAAGAGGGCTCTGTCCTGCTATCTTTTTCTGGTGATTTCTGGCAAATTAGCCAGCCTACAGTTTAGCCTATATCTCCAATTAGTCTACCAATCTCCTCCCATTTGCCTTTCATCACAAACTCCACAGGTTTTGTGAGTGCTCTTAGGCCTTAACTTCTCCACACTGTGTTGCAAATAAAGTTAGTTTTTCTGGAAAGAGCTGCAGAGCTATCTGTTTTATGGCCTGCTTCTCCCCTCCTGCACAGTTTTTGAGCTAAGGGTCTTTAGCTGGTTGTGGGAGTCAATGCCATGCTTCTCTCTGAGTGACTCCCCTACTTGAAGCTGAGCACTTGGAGTTGAGGAAACACTGGCCTCAGATCTTCTCAGCTTGTCTCTCTCTCAGTATAGGACCACTGTTTTCTAAGGAGGAATAAAGCCAATTAGGGCCTCAGTATCCTCAGCTGTGCTACATCCAAGGTAGCTCCTCCATCCCATGAATAGGGGCTGGGTGGAAGAAGGGAGCCCCACCTCTTGACTGTACTGACCCAGGACTCAGGCCCAGCAATAGGCAGCTGGGGACTGATGAGAAATGCTGTCATCCCACCCCTCCTGGGAAGATAGCCCTCTGAGTGGAAGCTTGGAATACAGGGAGCCTTGTCCTCTTGGCTGCACCAGTCTGGAGTGGAGTTTCCATCTTGCTGAGCTGGGATTGGGAAGGAAGGGACTATGTCCTGGTTCAGACACCACAGACTCATTATTCTTACTTAGCAGTAGGTTTTCTTGAATAAATGTTTCTTCATATGCCGTATGTCCCCAGGACCATTTGCAGAGACTTTAAAAGAGTTTTCCTTTTATGATTTTCACCAGTTTTGCCAAAGAGTTTGTCCACAGAGTTCTTCATGCCCTCATGCTAGAAGTGGAAATCTGGACATGTTCTTATCTTGTCATGTCATTATCACACCTAGGAAAATGAGCAACAATGACAGAAATGATCATTTAATGTCAAGTTTATAACTTCCATGATTTAGAGATACCTGCTTTAACTTAAAAAAAAATTAGAGTAAGTGGTGTTCATTAGTGTTCTAATGATTAAATATTATTGAGTTATTTAATGTCCAGGGGTGTTTTATCTACAGGTTATAATCGCATATGAAGTTGCCTTCATTCCTGTGAAACTGTTTGGTTTAAACTTTTGAATCAGTGAGAGAATGTCAAAGAGATATAATAAAATTATAGCCTGAAAATTGTTTCTCTTTCAACAGTAATTTAATTTCAAAGTTCATTTAAAAAAATGAAAAGGGGCTGGGCGTGGTGGCTCATGCCTGTAATCCCAGCACTTTGGGAGGCCAAGGCAGGCAGATCGCGAGGTCAGGAGTTCAAGACCAGCCTGACCAACATGGTGAAACCCTGTCTCTACTAAAAATACAAAATACAAATATTAGCTGGGTGTGGTGGCATGCACCTGTAATCCCAGCTACTCAGGAGGCTGAGACAGGAGAATCGGCTGAACCTGAGAAGCAGAGGTTGCAGTGAACCGAGATAGCGCCATTGCATTCCAGCCTGGGAGACAGAGTAAGACTGTCTCAAAAAGAAAAGTGCCAGGTGAAGTGGCTCACGCCTGTAATCCCAACACTTCGGGAGGCTGAGGCAGGTGAATTACTTGAGTCCAGGAGTTCAAGACCATCCTGGGCAACATGGCAAAATCCTGCCTCTACAAAAAATATAAAAATTAGCCAAGCATAGTAGCATGAGCCTGTAGTCCCAGTTACTTGGGAGGCTGAGGCAGGATGATTACATGAGCCTGGGAGGTGGAGGTTGAAGTGAGCTAAGATCATGCCACTGCACTCCAGTCTGGACAACAGAGCGAGAGACTGTCTCAAAAAAAAAAAAAAAAAAAAAAGGAAAGAAACAAAATAAAATTAAACATTTATGATCACATCTCAACTAATCAGAGAAGTATGAATTAAAAGAGACTTTTTCACATCAAAGATATAGCATTCAATATTAGCAGAAGTATAAACTTAACGTTTCTGAAAAGTAATTTGGGAATAAAGAAAAAGCCATAAAGGTTTTTTTGTTGTTGTTGGTTTTTTTTTTGTTTGTTTTTTGTTTTTTGTTTTGTGAGACGGAGTCTCGCTCTGTCGCCCAGGCTGGAGTGCAGTGGCCGGATCTCAGCTCACTGCAACCTCCGCCTCCCGGGTTTATGCCGTTCTCCTGCCTCAGCCTCCCGAGTAGCTGGGACTACAGGTACCCGCCACCTCGCCCGGCTAGTTTTTTGTATTTTTTAGTAGAGACGGGGTTTCACCATGTTAGCCAGGATGGTCTCGATCTCATGACCTCGTGATCCACCTGTCTCGGCCTCCCAAAGTCCTGGGATTACAGGCTTGAGCCACTGCGCCCAGCCCTGTTTTTTTTTAATCTACTAGTTTTCATCCTAAAATAATGGGACCCTTTTTATCCAGTAATATTCATTTTAAATATCAGAACAATAGTTTTTGATCTTGATGGAATTCAGATATTCTTAGTAAATATTCAGAAGTAAAGAAAGAATTTAATATGAAACAGCTTTGGAAAACAATGTGCAGGTACATATATGTATGTAAATCAGAAGGAAATGAACCAAAATGTTAATAAGGGTTATTTTTGGCAGTTTTATAGTATTGTAAACTGTGTTAATCTTGTTATATTTTTAAGATTTTTTTTCTATGAATTATGTGATCAGAAAAAATACTAACATTTAGTTAAGAAGAGGAAAGCAAATGTGCCTTGGTATTTCAAATCTCTGAATAAAAATAGTCTCGCAAACCTGAACAAATACTGTCTTGGTTATCAAGAATAATAATCATTTATTTTTGTTTTTTCCCAGTGTTGCATCTGAGCCAAGAAAACTTTATGAAATGCCAAAATGTTCCAAATCAGAAAAAATAGAGGATGCTTTATTATGGGAATGCCCAGTGGTAAGATTTGTTTTTAGAGCATTTGTTTATAAAGCAGTTTTAGCCTAGAAGAACTGGTTATTATTAACATACTGCATAAAAGAATACAACTTAAATATCATAGTGACTCTTGCATCTTTAAAGCAATCAAGATGAGATATATCTTTTATTTTCCTCATGAAATAATTTCTGTATTAAAAATACTAATATTATGAATGTGTTTTTAAAATTAGACAGAATTTTTTTAGATCCTGAAAACTAGAAATCGATTAAAAGTTATATAAGCAGCATAAGCTTATGTATAATTATCTTAGTGTTTAAGAGATCATTCCACTCAATATACTGAAACAATAACAAAGTATTTAGATCAACAGTTATTTTACATGAATGTTGTTAGGAAAATAATAAAGATAAAATAATAGGATAAGCTCATTTTCATAAGACTAGCTTTGCCTGGGTGTATATTTTTCAGAACACTGTTTTCATGGAATATTAACAGGTGCCAGAGGAATTAGGGAGAATTGGGCTACTGAGTTTGAGAACTTAAACATGTTTATTGATAGAATTACTCCTCAGAGCCTTTAATAATAATAATACAATAATACTAATAGGTATGATGATTGTCAAGCCATTTCCCCAAATTCTTTTGATCCTAGAACTTCCTTGTTTGAGGAATATTTCTAAATACAGGTTGAGCATCCCTAATCTGAAAATCTGAAATCCGACATGCTCCAAAATTCAAAACTTTTTGAATGCCGACATGATGCCACAAGTGGAAAATTTTACACCTAACCTCATGTGACAGGCACAAAATTTAAAATATTATGTAAAATTATCTTCAGGCTACATGTATAAGATATATATGAAACATAAATGAATTTTGTATTTAGACTTGGGTCCCATCCCCAAGATACCTCGTTATGTATATGCAAATATCCTGAAATCCAAAGAAATTCAAATCGGAAACACTTCTGGTCCCAAGCGTTTCAGTAGGAAAAGGGATAATCGACCTGTATTTGTTTTCTATAGGATCAGTGCTTATTCTAAGAAATGCACTTAGGAAATACTACAACAGATTAATCAGGTCTTTGAATCTGGTTGGTTGTCCTTGAGGAAAAACGGAACTCATAATATGTGACCAAAAATAATTTTTAAAGGATAAGAGGCTATACGCTAAATTTACTGTTAATGTTTTTTTCAGGCTATCATTTTTACATAAAGTTTTAGTTTTCTGGGGCTGCTGCTTTTTCTCTGAATACTTATGGTCTATTTATTGAAGGCTCCTATTTAAAAATTAGAAAGCTTTTAAACCTATATTTTCTTCTTCAGCTCCTTATTGAAAGCTGAAAATAACTGTCATGCCTTTAGCAATTTAAAGCTTTTTGATCCATTTTCATTGGGGAGTATGGGGGAAGATGACAGATTTCTTAATTGAGAAAGTTTTTAATACCCTATTATAAAACACCAAAAATTTAGTAACCTAATTCCTATTCTCACCGTTTTTTTTTTGTTGTTTGTTTGTTTGTTTGTTTTGAGACGGTCTCCCTTTGTTGCCCAGGCTGGAGTACAGTGGCATGATCTCGGCTCACTGCAACCTCCGCCTCCCAGGTTCAAGCAATTCTCCTGCCTCAGCCTCCCAGATAGCTAGGACTACAGGCACCCACCACCATGCCCCGCTGATTTTTGTATTTTTATAGAGACGGGGTTTCGCCACGTTGGCCAGGCTGATCTTGAACTCCTGACCTCTCATGATCCGCCCGCCTCGAACTCCCAAAGTTCTGAGATTACAGGCATGAGCCACCATGCCCGGCCCCTATTCTCACTTATTTTTAAACATTTTATTCTCATTTCAACTGCAGCAAGATTTTCCCTTAAGAAAAACCAGGAAGCATATTGAATTGTTGTTAACACACTGATATGAAACTACTTTTAAGTTAGTGTCCATCTTTTCCAAGACTCTGTGAATTACAACTTTTTGTTTAAGAACGTAGTTCAAACATATTATATTTGCTGTTTCAAATTATTTTGATAGGCAAGATATAAATAGTATATTTTTTAAAACTTAAAATTAAAAAAATTTTTTTTAAAAAACAGGGTCTCACTCTGTTGCCTAAGCTGGAGTCCAGTGGCACGATCACAGCTCACTGCAGCCTCTACCTCCTGGGCTCAAGTGACCCTTCCACTTGTGCCTCCTGAGTAACTGGGACTACAGGTGTGCACCACCAAACCCAGCTAATTTTTGTATTTTTTGTAGAGGTGGGGTTTTGTCATGTTGCCTAGGCTGGTCTTGAACTCCTGGGCTCAAGTGATCTGCCTGCCTTGGCCTCCCAAAGTGCTGGGATTACAAGTGTGAGCCACCATGCTCAGCCAAAAACTTTTAAATCTCCATGAAACAACATTTAGATAAGACATTGTAAAATAAATGCATGTATATCATTGCCTTGAATCCAGTGTAAGACTTCAAGGGTTAATAGACTTAAAAAAAAAAAAAAAAAAAAAAGAACTAGCGCACAAACAAAAACTATTTTTTTCCTTAACATTTGAAAGGCAAGACAAATTTTTAGGGAGCATATATAAAATAACTATGTCTTCATTTTTTTCTGTTTACTTTTTGGCCTACGCAGATACTAGATTAATTTCAGCTTCTCTTTTCTTTCTCTCTTTCTTTTTTTCTTTTTCTTTTTCTTTTTTTTTTTTTTTTTGAGATGGAGTCTAGCTCTGTCACCAGGCTGGAGTGCAATGGCACCATCTCAGCTCACTACAACCTCCACCTCCCGGGTTCAAGCGATTCTCCTGCCTCAGCCTCCCAAGTAGCTGGGATTACAGGCACACACCGCCACGCCCAGCTAACTTCTGTGTTTTTTATGGTAGAGATGGGGTTTCACCATGTTGGCCAGGCTGGTCTCCATCTCTTGACCTCGTGATCCGGCCACCTCAGCCTCCCAAAGTGCTGGGATTACAAGCATGAGCCACCGCACCTGGCTGCTGCTTTTTTCTTTCTTAACTAGAAACAGTGTCTACTTAGTTGCCCAGGCTGATATTGAACTCCTGGGCTCAAGTAATCCTTCTGCCTCACTCTCTCAAAGTGCTGGGATTACAGGTGGGGACCACAACGCGCTTTTAGTCTACAAATTAAAGTAGAAAACTTTGCTTCTCTTTTTCTTCCTGCCTTAGACTTCCACCTTGTGGTGGCTCCTCAGTGACAGGAGTGCCCATGCAGCTATCCTCTCCTTTTTCTAGGGTAATTCATTGGTGACACAGGTCATCTTTCAAACCAGGTCCATTTTCTGTACTTCGGCTGTCTTCATTGGTTTCTAGCTTTTCATTTGAGCTTAGGTCAGAACCACAGTGAATAATGGAGTAATTTGCATTTTGCCAGTTTTAACTTCCATCTAAAGGAAACAAGTCTTGTGGTAAAGGAAAAGGGGGCAATATGAATGTCTATTCCAGCAGAGAACACTTTTTTTTTTGAGACAGGCTCTCTGTCATCCAGGCTGGAGCGCAGTGGCACAGTCATCACTCACTGCAGCCTTGACCTCCCAGCCTCAAGTGATCTTCTTGCCTCAGTCTCCCGAGTAGTTGGGACTCTGGGCACTCACCACCATGCTAATAGCAGAGGACTCTTAATCGCTGTGATATTATACATAATTTTAAGAGCTAGTTATTATTGTTATTGTTCTCACAGAAGTAGCATCATCATTATTCGTCTACTGTTATTATGACTAACATTTGTGAATACTTAATAAAATAATAACTAATACATAATAATAAATTATTTCAGGCCATGTTTAAGTGCTTTATGTGAATAAACTCAATAAGTGATAATGAAAATAATTTCCCACAATCCTATCTTTCCTTGTCTTAATTCTCTATTTGGGCATTTAATCTTTCTTTTGTGGTTTATTTATTTGGCTATTTGAATATTTAGCTATTTTCTTTGGACATTGATTACTGCAAATTGTTCATGGCCAAGCAATTTCATTTTTATATCTCATTTTTTTATTTTTTAGGGAGATATCCTTCCCAATTCATCAGATTATAAGTCCTCACTCATAGCACTGACTGCTCATAATTGGCTACTTCGTATATCAGCAACTACGGGAAAAATCCTTGAGAAAATATATCTTGCACATTATTGCAAATTCAGGTATTTACTATGAGTTTATTATTCAAGATTTTATTTTACTGTAATCCCAGCCCTTTGGGAGGCCGAGACGGGCGGATCACAAGGTCAAGAGATCGAGATCATCCTGGCTAACACGGTGAAACCCTGTCTGTACTAAAAAATACAAAAAACTAGCCGGGCGAGGTGGCGGGCGCCTGTAGTCCCAGCTACTCAGGAGGCTGAGGCAGGAGAATGGCGTAAACCCGGGAGGCGGAGCTTGCAGTGAGCTGAGATCCGGCCACTGCACTCCAGCCTGTGCGACAGAGCGAGACTCCGTCTCAAAAAAAAAAAAAAAAAAAAGGTTTTATTTTAAAAATTTGAAACCTGTGGCCCAGGAAATTTCAAACCTTTTTTCCCCCTTCAGTTTTCTAGTCCATAACCAGATCTCAATTAATAAACCTATTTTTTTTTTTCTCCCCTCATGACTACATTTAGAGGTCTGAGTAGAGACCCTCTATGATTTATCTTTTTTTTTTTTTCTTCTTTTTTGAGACAAGGTCTTGCTCTGTCTCCCAGGCTGGAGTACATTGGCCTAATCTCTGCTCACTGCAACCTCCACCTACTGGGTTCAAGCGATTCTCCTGCCTTAGCCTCCTGAGTAGCTGGGATTATGAGTGTGTACCACCACGCCCAGCTACTTTTTGTATTTTTGGTAGAGATGAGGTTTCCCTATGTTGGCCAGGCTGGTCTCAAACTCCCAACCTCAAGTAATCTACCCACCTCAGCCTCCTAAAGTTCTGGGATTACAGATATGAGCCATCGCACCCAGTTGTCATTTATCTTTGTATCCCAAATAAGTAACTAACCTGTAGTAGTTTAAATAAGCTTAAAAAAAAATTCCCTGTATTCTACAAATAGTATTTTCTATGTAAGATGCACTTTATGGTAGATTTTCCTGAAGGCTAGTCTGTTTCAGTTAAATTGTCTGCTGTATACAATCTAAGAACTGCTATTTTAACTATTAGTTTTATAAATTAGATGTAAATGTTTGGAGTGAATATGTTTATGGAATGTGTGAAAGTAACATTTTTAGTGCTTTTTATAACTTCCATTTTAAAGTAGAAATGATTATTTTGTTTCCTAAGTTTTGAATACTCTTAGATCAAAAACAATTTTAATTCACCAATGCTCTAGAAAGATTAAAATTATGTATATATTTAAATAGGGATATGTCCATATAGGGATATAGAGGAAATTATTTTAGCTATTTATTTTTCAAAATAGATCACTTTGCTTTTATAATTTAGATAACTAAAAAATAGTTTACTTATAAAATATAATATTTTGATTTTAAGTATAAGGAAACTGACCCAAATAAATAAACTTCTCTTCATTCTTTTAAAAGATACTTGAGCTGGGACACTCCTCAAGAAGTCATTACAGTTAAGTCAGCTCAGAACAGAGGCTCAGCAGTGGCCCGGCAGGTATACATTTTTAAACATTCAATAAAATGTAGAATTTTTTTCATAGGAATTTGTCTGCAGATTTGTTATGAAAAATCTAATGATCTTTTATTTCTGAAGCATGCTATAAAAGATAAGATTCATGGCAACCTGGATGGATTTGGAGACCATTATTCTAAGTGAGGTAATTAAGAAATGGAAAACCAGACGTATTTTCTCATAAGTGAGAGCTAAGCTATGAGGATGCAAAGGCATAAGAATGATACAATTTACTTTGGAGACTCGGGGTGAAAGGGTGGGAGGTGGGTGAGGGATGAAACACTACACATTGGGTATAGCGTATACCACTCTGGTGATATGTGCACCAAAATCTGACAAATCACCACTAAAGAACTTATTCATGTAACCCAACACCACCTGTTCCTCAAAAACCTATTGAAATAAAATAATAATAAAAATATTTTAAAAAAGAAAAGTTGATAGGTAGATTTTTTTTCCTGAAGCGTGCTATTTAAAAAGATTTTTCTCTCTTTCTCAAAGAATTATCCAGGATTTACTAAATTTTATAAAGTCTGGAAATTTATATCAAGAAACTTTTTGTTTTTATTGGTGACTTATGGGGAAATACTATGGAAAGCATTTATTGAGCACTTAAAAAATAGATATAGACTGCTTTTAGAGGTTTTCTGTTTCTTTGTACACCAGGACATCTAGAAAAATACTTATTTTCTGTCTCATCTTGGCAGAGTTTGTTGTAGTTCTTTCTCATTTTTAATTTGAACTACTTCAGCTTTTTCTCACTAGTGTCCTTGATTGCAAAACAGGCAGGCACTGATCTGAGTTCTTTACCTGTATTTACTAATTTAATCTTCAGCACACTCCTTTCAGTAGATACTTTCATCATCCCATTTTACAGATGAGGATTCTGAGCCCCAGAGAGGCTAAGTAACTTATCCAACATCATAGTGTTGGTAAGTGGTAGAACCTAGGCTCAAACTCAGGCAGTTTAGCTCTATAGAGTCCCTGCTCTTATGCACTATAGCATGCTACCCCTTCTTGAAATTTCTGTAATTTGAACTGGCAGGTGAAGTTTATATATAATTCTAGCATAAAAAAAATTAAGTAGTTCCTCTAATTTTACCTTATTTGGATAACTACATCAAGCATTTCCTTGTTAACCCTCCAGTGTATTCCCATACACGCTGGGTCTGTGAACTCTGCTTTTCATTCCTCTCTCATCTCTCTTGTCTACTTTTTCTGTATTCCCCTGAAGCCAAGCAAACTATTTGTTGGCTACTTCTACTTACTTTTTATCATGGTTATTTAAATATTTTCCTAGCCTTTACTAATCCTGCCCAGTCACATTAATAACTTAACTGCATGCCTTTTATTGGAATCTCCTTACCCTTTTCCTGATTTATTTAGTATGACATATAAGAAAGAGAAATGTTGTCTCTTTCTTAGTAATACTCCTGGCTTTATACTCTTACTCACTACCTTGATTTTACTTGGTAAAGAAAAATTCAGAAAAGTGGGACAGTATAACAAAGTAGCAAAACAGTTTGCTACTTTGAGAATTCTAAAGTGTCTTGTCTGATGTACCTTTTTAATAATTTAAATTGCTAAAGAGCAAGAATTTTTGTTTAGTTTTGTTTTGAGATGGAGTCTTGCTTTGTTGCCAGGCTAGAGTGTAGTGGCAAGATCTCAGCTCACTGCATCCTCCGCCTCCTGGGTTCAAGCAATTCCACCTCAGCCTCCTGAGTAGCTGGGACTACAGGTGTGCACCACCACTAAATTAGCCCAGCTAATTTTTGCATTTTTAGTAGAAATGGGATTTCACCATGTTGGCCAGGATGGTCTTGATCTCTTGACCTCGTGATCTGCCCGTCTCGGCCTCCCAAAGTGCTGGGATTTACAGGCGTGAGCCACCACGCCCGGCCAAGAATTTTTTTAAGTTTAATTCTATACATTATTATATATTAATGTTTTACATTTACCATCACCTGATAATGTTAATAAAAGTCTTGTCAGTATTTCTGTATTCTGGACTGTTTTCCTACAGTCTCCAGCCAACAAGTAGTAGCTCTTAGTTGGGGTATATAAACTGTACTTTTCCTTTGGGTTTAAGGAACACAGAAGGAGTCTGATTTACCTTGAAGATACTAGTTTAATAAAAACTTATCCCTTTCAAAGGGAGAGTCTTTTGGGCTTTAAACATTACAATCTTTTTTGTCGTTTGTTTTCTAACTTTTAGTTATAGCAGTTTTGATTGGTGGTTCCAGCCTTAAAAGTTCTATTGAAGCAGAGACTGGCTGTGATGGGGCAGACAGCTTTGCCTAACACAAATTTAAGAAATTTCCTTCAAAACTGTATTGGAGAAGTACTACAGATTGTTTTACATTTCGTAGTGGCAAGAAATATTTTTCTTCTCGTTCTTCAAAGCAAGGGGGCTATCCTTTTCAAGCAGAAAAGTCACTCAAGCTTTCATTGATGATATTATTTCTCATTTCCTGTAGAGGAGTCAGCACAACACTACTTTCATTATATATTTATTTATTTATTTATTTAGAGACAGCCTGTCTGGATGCCCAGGCTGGAGTGCAATGGCTTGATCAGAGTTCACTGCAGCTTCAAACTGCTGGGCTGAAGTGTTCCTCTCATGTCAGCCTCCTGAGTAGCTGGGACTACAGGTATGCGCCACCATGTCTGGCTAATTTTTTTATTTTTTGTAGAAACGAGGTCTCACTGTGTTGGCCAGGCTGGTCTCAAACTCCTGGCCTCAAGTGATCCTCCTGCCTTAGTCTCCCAAACGGCTGGGATTACAGGCATGAGCTACCTGATCCAGCAACTTTCAAATGATATGAGCGTAATAACTACATATCTTTTTATTAGGTTCTTTATTGTTCAAACTCCAATTCAAAATATAAATGCATGGTATTTTATTGCTAAGAAATGTTTACTTCTATGGATTTTTGTCTGTATATATATACATGTGTGTATCTGAAGGGCTGAAGCTTTAGTGGACATGTTTTGAATATGTTGCCTTCCTGTTTAAGTAACTTTGCAATCTAGATAGATGGATGTTTTCATAATATGAAAACGTCTGCATAACGAACAGATGGATTTTTTCAACTAATGAAAACAGAGTGTTTCTGGAAGCACTTTTGAGAGCTGCGTGTAATTTTAGTCTTTCCTTCTAGGCAGGCATTCAACAACCTGTTTTGCTGTACCTTGCAGTGTTCCGAGTTCTACCTTTTTCACTTGTAGGGATTCTAGAGATCAATAAAAAGGTAAGAACTCATTTCTTATTTAATTGCAATATTTTATTGACAATAAGAGTAATGTCATTTAATTATTTATGAGATATTTGATTGGAAATGCTCCCCTCACTATAAAAAAGTTCACTAACCTGGTTTATATTGTAACAAAACACATGAGAACATTTGCTTAATATCCCTTCATCTTTCTGCATGTTTTTATGCCTCTCAAGTGGATCATATTGGATACCTGTGGTTATTAACAAACTACTATGTTATGAAATTACAGAATGAGTAAGGTATTTTTTTTTTCAGAGGGAACATTCCAAAGCTTGTTAAAAAGATCATTAAAGGAGGTGAAAAGTTGCAACAAAATATTTCATTTTAATTGCAAGGTATAGGTCTAAAACTCGCTTTATGATATGTAACAAGCCTTGTATTTAAATATGTAAATTTTCCAATTCATTCAGTTTTGGGTTTTACTGTTGTTCCCATTTGTTCTTGACTTGTGGATCGGTTACATGGGAGGAAAGAAGGAACAAATTTCCTTTGAGTAAAAGAATGAATAGGATTCTACTTAAAAAAAAAAGTTACTGTTGGTGAATAGTTATTTATTGATCTCCTCTATTACTCTTTAATTCAGTACCTGAAGTATTGTAGAGGACTGTATCTTGAGGATCTACTGATCTTTATAAGCAAACAAGATGAATGTATTAAAATTTTACATTATGTAAGCATTATATACTAAACTGCATAATGGCTAAAGAGTAATACTAGTTACCATTTATTGCTTATTTTGTGCCATGCACTTTGAATATTTTACAACATTGTAACATACATATGTAATTAAGAAGTTAAGCAGCAGTCCCAGCTACTCAGAAGGCTGAGGCAGAAGAATGGTTTGAGCCCAGGAATTCAAGGCTTTGATGAATTATGATCGTACCACTACACTCCAGCCTGGGTGACAGAGTGAGACTCTGTCTCTAAAAAAATTAAAATAAAAAGTAAAAAGCAGCTACCTAAATCCTAAAGGTGGCAAGTAGAGGAGTTAGAATTAAAATAGATTGGCTACTTTATTATAGCAGTCATTATTATTATTATTATTTTTTTTTTTTTTTTGAGACAGTCTTGCTCTGTCACCCAGGCTGCAGTGCAGTGGTGTGATCTCCGCTCACTGCAGTCTCTGCCTCCTGGGTTCATGCCATTCTCCTACCTCAGCCTCCCGAGTAGCTGGGACTACAGGCACCCGCCACCACAACTGGCTAATTTTTTGTATTTTTAGTAGAGACGGGGTTTCACCGTGTTAGCCAGGATGGTCTCGATCACCTTACTTTGTGATCTGCCTGCCTCAGCCTCCCAAAGTGCTGGGATTACAGGCATAAGCCACCACGCCTAGCCAGCACTCATTATTTTAAAATATGTTTGAATTGGCTTGGTGCAGTGGCTCACACCTGTAATTTCAGCACTTTGGGAGGCTGAGGCAGGCTGGTCACTTGAGGTTAGGAGTTCGATACCAGCCTGGCCAACATGGTGAAGCCCTGTCTCTACTAAAAATACAAAAATTAGCCAGGGGTGGTGGTGCATGCCTGTAGTCCCAGCTACTCAGGAGGCTGAGGCAGGAGAATTGCTTGAACATAGGAGGTGGATGTTGCAGTGAGCCGGGATTGTACCTCTGCACTCCAACTTGGGCAACAGAGCAAAACTCCATTTCAAAAAAAAAAAAAAAAAAGTTTGAATTACACAAGTCCTCTTTTTCTTCTTTTACTTTTTCTTTCTCTTTTTTAAAGCTTTTCTTCATATTTTTTCTTTTTTTTTTTTAACTTTTAAGTTCAGGGGTACATGTGCATTATGTGCAGGTTTGTTACATAAATATGTGTCATGGGGGTTTGTTGTACAGATTATTTTATTCCTCAGGTTTAAAATATTATTCCTCAGGTTTAAGCCTAGTATCCATTAGTTATTTTTCCTGATCCTCTCCCTCCTCCCACCCTCCACCCTCCAATATGCCCGAGTATGGACACACTCTGTGTGTCCATGTGTTCTCATCATTCCATGTGTTCTCATCATTTAGCTCCCACTTACAAGCAAGAACATGGAGTATTTGGTTTTCTGTTGCTGTGTTAGTTTGCTAAGGTTAATGGCCTCCAGCTCCATCCATGTCCCTGCAAAGGACATGATCTTGTTCTTTTTGTGGGTACATAGTATTCCCTGGTATATATGTACAACATTTTCATTACCCAGTCTATCACTGATGGACATTTAGGTTGGTTCCATGTCTTTGCTCTTGTGAGTAGTGCTGCAGTAAACGTATATGTGCATGTGTCTTTTATATTTATAATAGAAGGATTTATATACCTTTGGGTGTATACCCAGTAATGGGATTGCTGGGTTAAATGGTATTTCTGTCTTTAGGTCTTTGGGGAACCACCACACTGTCTTCCATAATGGTCAGACTAATTTCCATTGTCACAAACAGTGTATAAGTGTTTCTTTTTCTCCATAACCTTGCCAGCATCTGTTGTTTTTTGACTTTTTAATAATATCCATTCTGACTGGCATGAGATGATACCTCATTGTAGTTTTGATTTGCATTTCTCTAATGATCACTGATGTTGAGCTTTTTTTCATGTGTTTGTTGGCCACATTTATGTCCTCTTTTGAGAAGTATCTGTTCATGTCCTTTGCCCACTTTTTACTGGGGTTTTTTTTTCTTGTAAATTTGTTGAAGTTCCTTGTAGATTCTGGATATTAGACCTTTGTCAGATGCATAGATTGCAAAAATGTTCTTCCATACTGTAGGTTGTCTGTTTACTCTGTTGATGGTTTATTTTGCTGTGCAGAAGCTCTTTAGTTTAAGTAGATCCCATTTGTCAATTTTTGCTTTTGTTGCAATTGCTTTTGGTATTTTCATCATGAAATCTTTGCCCATGCCTATGTCCAGAATGGTATTGCCTAGGTTATCTTCCAGGGTTTTTATAGTTTTGGGTTTTACATTTAAGTCTTTAATCCATCTTGAGTTAGTTTTTGTATATGGTATAAGGAAAGGGTCCAGTTTCAATTTTCTGCATATGGCTAGCCAGTTATCCTGGCACCATAGGGAATCCTTTCCCCATTGCTTGTTTTTGTCAAGTTTGTCGAAGATCAGATGGTTATAGGTGTGCAGTTTTACTAATATTTTGGGTTCTCTATTCTGTTGCATTAGTCTATGTTTCTGTTCTTGTACCAGTACCATGCTGTTTTGGTCACTGTAACCCTGTAGTATAGTTTGAAGTCAGGTAGCCTGATGTTTCCAGCTTTGTTCTTTTTGCTTAGGATTGCCTTAGCTAATTCAGGCTCTGTTTTGGTTCCATATGAATTCTAAAATAGTTTTTTCTAGTTCTGTGAAGAACATCAATGGTAGTTTAAGGGAATAGCATTGAATATATAAATTGCTTAGGGCAATATGGCCATTTTAATGCTATTGATTCTTCCTAACAATGAGCACAGATGTTTTTCCATTTTTTTGTGTCATCTTTGTAGATCTCCTTCTAGAGATCTTTTACTTCCTCTGTTAGCTGTATTCCTAGGTATTTTTTTCTTTCTGTGGCAACTGTGAATGGGAGTTTGTTCATTATTTAACTCTCAGCTTGACTGTTGTTGTTGTACAGGAATGCTAGCAATTTTTGCACATTGATTTTGTATCCTGAGATTTTGCTGATGTTGCTTATCAGTTTAAGAAGATTTGGATGAGACAATGGGGTTTTCTAGATACAGGATCATGTCGTATGAAAAGAGGAATAGTTTGACTTCCTTTCTTCCTATTTGAATCCCTTTTATTTGTTTCTCTTGCCTGGTGGCTCTGGCCAGAATTTCCAATACACTGTTGAATAGGAATGGTGAGAGTGGACATCCTTGTCTTGTGCTGGTTTTCAAGGGGAGTGACAAATTGTCTTTTTCTCAAAGTGGGAAACTAGGATCAGTGAATTAAAAAGTCATGAACTAGTCAATGTCAGAGTAAACAATACTTATCCTTCTAAGAGATGACAAAAAATACAACTCTTAATTGTTTTCTCTGTGCTTGTAGATTAAGTAATTATGTATGCTTATTACAGTCTACAACAGAAATGAACACGTGGCAAAGTCATAAACTGTATTTATTCCTGTATGTCCAAGGTAATTGGACATCTTCCTCTATTCCTGTATTTCCAAGGTAATTGAACAAGGACATCTTCATTTAAATAGTTTGTTTTTGATTAAGCTGGTGAATTGTATAAAAATAAGAATAACAGAAAAATATGCAATCAGAGAGATTTGGTTTTAAATATTGTTACTTGGGATTGAAGAACATCTTTCACTTACCATGCATGAAAAACTATCCAGGGGCTCGGCACCTCTAATTAACTAAACATTTGTCTCTTTATAAAGAACATTTTAGCATAAAGAATGGATCCTTGGAAGAGTATGAACAGTAGATTAAATATTCATTTAGAACGACATGGCCTTGGTGTATGCCAGTGTCTGTGAGAAATGGGATTTGTTATTAATAGCTGTTGACAATGCTATGAAGCAAATGAATGCTGGTGCATTATTCTGAGGGATATGTGCCACTCTTTCATTAGTGCTCCAGTATGAGAATCCAGTGGCTCACTGCTCACCCCTAATAACACCCTAGCCTCAAGGTGATAAATTATAATTAGGTTTTAATGCTAGGCAGCAGTGTTATAGTAGCGACATAAATATTAAGCAAGAGTACAGACCACTGTGAACATTCAGAGGATTGGACTTCCAGTCTTTTCTCAGGTGATATCTGTCTTCCCCCCCCAACAGATTTTTGGGAACGTTACAGATGCTACCTTGTCTCATGGAATACTGATTGTGATGTACAGCTCAGGACTGGTCAGACTCTATAGCTTCCAAACCATCACTGAACAGGTAGAGAAAACAAATTTGTCATATTACTATTAGCATGATGTTTTGACTAAAGTATGATTTTTTTTTTAGTGAGATGCTTTTAGAGTAAGGCACTTGTGTAGATTTTGACTCTAAAAAACTGTAGAAATGTAGAAAGACAAGTAACCTTTAAAGCAGGGGTGGGGAAGATAAACAGAAAGGCCGTTGGAAAAAGACATTTTCTTTGTCATATACATGTGAATTTTATTTTTGTTCTCTCCAGATATCAAAAAAATAGGTGCTAAAGCCACCATTTTTGTTTTGTTTTGTTTTTAGTTCATGCAACAGAAACTTGACTTAGGGTGTGCATGCAGATGGGGTGGGACTACTGGAACTGTAGGAGAGGCTCCTTTTGGCATTCCTTGTAATATTAAAATCACAGGTATGGCTACTCTATAGTATTTTTTCACCTTAAAAAAATAAGTGGTCATATAAATAGTTACTAATTATAGTCATCCAAATGTTTTTCTCATTTATTTAAAAAACTCAATTCATTTTACTCCTATACATCATATACCTTGCTATTCAATAACAAATAAGTGTCGAGGAAAATCTATTAGTTATTCATTGAAACGAAGGCCTGGGGATGCTGAGCCTTGCTTGGCCAGAGACCTTTAGCAATTCACTTTACTTTTCTGATCCTTGATTTCCTTATCTGCAAACTGAATTGCAGCAAATGATACCATCTTAGCTGTCTTACAATTTAATATTTTACAGTTCAATGAAATTTACCCCCTCTCTAAGAAAGGTGTTTTCCAAGAAAAAATTATTACCATGTCATCTGAACATAGAGCTTAGACACAGACAGAACTTCCCAGTATACTTAAAGAGTACCAAAGCACAAAAAAGAAAATTATATACAATTCTATAAATATAGTAAAAATGTTCTATATTTAACTTGCTTATCAAATTCAGTTGTTAGAAAAGAAATTAACTGGCCGGACGCAGTGGCTCATGCCTGTAATCCCGGCACTTTGGGAGGCTGAGGCAGGCAGATCACCTGAGGTTGGGAGTTCGAGACCAGCCTGACCAATGTGGGGAAACCCTGTCTCTACTAAAAATACAAATTAGCCGGGCGTAGTGGTGCATGCCTGTAATCCCAGCTACTCGCAAGGGATGCTGAGGCAGGAGAATTGCTTGAACCTGGGAGGTAGAGGTTGTGATGAGCTGAGATCATGCCATTGCACTCCAGCCTAGGCAACAAGAGCGAAACTCCATCTCAAAAAAAAGAAAAGAAATCAACTATTACTCAAATTCAGTAGTAGTACATTAAAAGAAATCATGACTGTTCAGAGTTCATATCAGGAATCCAAGGATGGTTTAATGTTTACAAATTTAGTAGCTATAAAGAGCACATGAGTAAACTAAAAGAGAAAGTATATTTTCATTATCCTAATATCTGTTTATCTTAATTCTTGTTCATTAAGAGTCATTCCTTATCATGTTGAAGACATTCCTCTTATTTATAATCAACCAATAAGCATTATACTTTTAGGTGAAACGCCAAAAGATTTTCTAATATAGACAGAATAAGATAAGAATTTTTTCTATCATTTTCTTTAACATTGTATTAGTAATAGACCAAGAAACAGAAATGAAAGATGTCATTGTTCAAAAGGAAAAAATATTATTTTTGGTAGTAAATGACAAATTATAAAAACTACTGGGAGTTCAAGTAAGTTATTCATGAAGTTCAAAATAAATATTTTAAAAATTACTCAAGTTTTTAGATGCCTTGGACAAACTGAATTAGGCAGTTGTATGAAAATTCAGCCCTAGCAATACCTCCTGTATTCAATACAAATACTTTAAAAGGAATCTATTAAGAATTTTTAAACTGTAGGCTCCAGTGGTAACTGGGTTATGTTGAAAAGGGTTATTTCGGACAGAGTTTTTCCAAATGGTAGCATTATTCTTGTTGAAATGCAAATAAAAAGTAAGTAAAGGCTGGGCACGGTGGCTCAAGCCTGTAATTCCAGCATTTTGGGAGGCTGAGGCGAGTAGATCACGAGGTCAGGAGTTCAAGACCAGCCTGGCCAACATGGTGATACCCACTCTCTACTGAAAAAACAACAATTAGCTAGGCATGGTGGCGGGCACCTGTAATCCCAGCTACTTGGGAGGCTGAGGCAGGAGAATTGCTTGAACCTGGGAGATGGAGGTTGCAGTAAGCCAAGATCGCACCACTGCACTCTAGCCTGGGTGATAGAGCAAGACTCCATCTCAAAAAAAAATAAAATAAAATAAAAATAAGTGAGTAAAACAAAAGAACAACGATGATAAAGACAAAGCACACAGAGCCTGAAGAATTGTCCTGGAGTTTTGTCCCTTTTTTTAGAAAGAAGACTGGATTTGGGATCAGAATCTTAGTCTGCTGACTAGTAAGGGTGACACTCTGCTACTAACTGGTGGTATGATAATAATAAAAATTATTATTATTATTATTTTGAGACAGGATCTCACTCTGTTGCCCAGACTGGAGTGCAGTGGAGAGATCACAGCTCACTGCCATCTCCACCTCTTGGGCTGAAGTGATTGTCCTACGTTAGCCTCTCAAGTAGCTGGGACTGCAGGTGTGTGCCACCACACCCAGCTAATTTTAGTATTTTTTGTTTGATAGAGATGGTGTTTCACTATGTTGCTCAATTTGGCTTTGAACTCCTGGGCTCAAGCAATCTGCCTACCTTATCCTCCCAAAGTGCTGGGCTTACAGGCATGAGCTACTGTGCCCAGCTGATAGTGGGCAAATTATTTAACCTCTCTGGGCCTCACATTTTGAAACTTTGAAATAATAATATTTGAAAACATAATCTATGAAATAATTTCTCATTGTAAAAAAAAATTCGATGATTTTTGTATGTTTGACTAAGAAAAGTAGCACATTATATTGGAAGCTTTCAGTGTTTATTTCATACTGTAGAGACTGAAATCCTATTCATTTCTCCAATTTTGTTTTGCAATCTTAAGGTCTATACAAATAGTATTTATTTTAACTTTAAATAATTTTTTTCTTAGTGCAAAAGCAGTTCCTTTGCATTTTTTAAAAAATTGGGAAATTGGCCAGGCGTGGTGCCTCATGCCTGTAATCCCAGCACTTTGGGAGGCTGAGGTGGGCAGATCACTTGAGGTCAGGAGTGTAAGACCAGCCTGGCCAACACAGTGAAACCCCAAAAATTAGCTGGGCATGGTGGCGGATGCCTGTAATCCCAGTTACTCAGGAGGCTGAGGCAGGAGAATTGCTTGAACCTGGGAGGCAGAAGCTGCAGTGAGCCGAGATTGTGCCACTGCTCTCTAGCCTGGGCAACAGAGCAAGACTCTGTCTCAAAAGGAAAAAAAAAGAAAAAAATAAAATTTAAAAATTGGGAAATAAAGATAAGCAGAAGAGAAAATGTAAAACATTTGTAGTCCTCTTACATGGGGTTGTTATCCCCTTGATGTGTTATTTTCTAATCTTACAATGTGTGTGTTTCTTTATGTTTAAAACCAAGAAAAGAATCATACCATAAGTGCTCTTTCATAACTCATTTGTTAAGAAATCAACTCTATTGAGGTATAATTTACATGTAATTAAAATGCATCCATTGTAACTGTACAGTTTGAGTTTTGTCAAATGTATACATCCATGAAATCACCACTACAGTCAAGATTTAGAATCTTTTCATCATTCCAAAGAGTTCCTCTGTGCCCTACCCAGTAAATTCCTCTCTTAACCCAGCCCTAGGCAACCAGTGATCTGCTTTTTTTTTCACAGTAGATTAAATTTATATTTTCTGGAGTTTTATATTAATGAAACCACATGGCGTGTATTTTTTGGTTTGGCTTTTTTCACTCAGGATATTATATTTGAGATTCGTTTCATGTTGTTGCAAGTATCTATAGCCTAACCCACTTTTTGTTGTTAATATGTTATGAATATTTCCATCTAGATTGTTTAATAGGTGGCCTTGTGAAAACAACAAAGTTGTAATCCTGTCTCACTCTTTACACCAAAATAAATAACAGATGGATCAAAGACTTAAAAGTTTTAGAAGAAAACTTGGGAGAATCTTTTTATCTCAGTGTGGGGAAGACCTTTCTAAGTACAACACAAAACCCAAAGCCATAAAAGAAGAGATTGATAAATTAGGCAAAAAATCCCTAGACATATACAACATAAACCAACTCAAATAACAAACAGGAGACATAGTTACAAATCATACTATAATATGGCAATTTCCTTAATATGTAAAGGGTTCTATAGATCAATAAGAAAAAGAGCGATGTCCAATTATAAAACGATCAAAGGATATTGTTTAAAAGAAACAGAAATATAAATGACTTTTAATTAGGAGAATGCAAAGGTCAATGTCACTGCTAAGAGAAACGTAAATTAAAATTACTATAAGATACATCTCTTCAGATTCTTAAATATCAAAAAGTTAGAACTTTCGATAAAATATGGTTGGTAAAAGTTTAGAATAGGCACTTTCATTTATTGTTGGGACCCTTTATGGCCCCCAACAGTTTGTCAATATGATGGTTTGTTAATATGTATAAAAATTTTAAATGCATATACTCCTTGAACCCAGCAATTCTAGTACTGGGAATTTATCCTAGATATATTCACTTGTATAGAAAGTGATAAATGTACAATTAAAACGTTGTTTCTAATAGCAAAAGATTGGAAACAGTCTATACATTGGTAAGTGACATTAGTATTATTTTATCATTGTATAGCTGTATCATAAATTTAATTGCTAAGTTGTTAAAAAGAAGGAGGAGTTTTAACTGGACATAGTGGCTCATGCCTGTAATCCCAGCACTTTGGGAGGTGGAAGCAGGTGGATCACTTGAGGTCAGGAGTCCGAGACCAGCCTGGCCAACATGGCGAAACCCTGTCTCTACTAAAAATACAAAAATTAGCCAGGTGTGGTGGCACGCACCTGTGATCCCAGCTACTCAGGAGGCTGAGGCACAAACATCGCTTGAACCCAGGAGACAGAGGTTGCAGTGAGTAAGATTGTGCCACTGCACTCCAGCCTGGGGGATGGAGTGAGATGCAAAAAAAAAAAAAAAAAAAAAAAAACCAGAAAGAGAAATTCTTTTTGTACTGGTAGAGAATAATTTCCATGATGTGTACTATTAAGTAAAAAAAAATGGGTGCAAAACTGTGTATGTAAAAATCTTCATTTGTGTAAGTATTCATACTTACGTATTAAAGAAAAAAAATACATATATATGGTGATATGCTTTTGGATTTGCTTGGAATATCTGAAAGGACACATAAAAACTTGATAAATAGTTATATTGGAAGAGATACAGATCAAAGGAAGACTTAGTTTTCGTTATATTTTCTAATACTTTTAAAATGTAGTACTTGTATTACCTATGCCAAAAAGTGGTTCTCTCTGTGTGTGTGCATCTCCTTGAGATGTTAAGAACTTGACCTATATGCCACATTACAGATGAACCATAATTTACTTAACCAGTTCCCTACTTTGGACATTTAGTTTGTTTCTAATTTTGTGATAACAAATAGCATATTTCTGTAACCATTAGGGATCCTTGCCTGAATCAGTTATGTCATGTGAGTTGCAGAATGGCAGTTTTTAAAATTCTGTTCCTCCTTTTTACCTTCAATAGCTGGCATTTTTCTAGAAATAAAAGCTTTAACTCATCAACTAGAGATAAACTGTAATTCCTTCCAAAAGGCAAGTTAAAGACTTATTTCTTCCCTTTAATTATCAATATTCAGAGCAAGAAGTTGGTATAATAGTCACTTTTGATGGCAGCAAAATGTTTTACAGATAAATACACATACATAAACACAACAGACTCATGGATTTTTTTATTTGTCTACTATTATATAGTAATAGTTACTCTTCTTAATGATGTTCAAATTGTCCTGAATTTGGCCAACAGAAACTTCATTTTGACATACTCAAGTAATCTTAGAGAATTTCCTTGCTTTCTAGAACAACAATGTGTCCCAGGCTTACCTTTAACTTTCCTATTTCTGATAGGGGGCCATTTTAGTAGAGAATGTCATTAAAGACTATCAGTTTCCTGCAGCACTACAAACTGGGCAGCTTTAAACAATGGAAATTTATTCTCTCACAGTTCTGGAGGCTAGAAATTCAGAATTAAGGTATTGGCAGAGGTCGCCTCCCTCTGAAGGCTCTAGGGAAGAATCCTTTCTTACCCCTTGTCGCTTCTGGTGGTTACTCACAATCTTTGCTGTTTTTCGCTTGTGGCAGCATAACTCCAAATTCTGCCTCTGACTTTTCCATGGCCTTTCTCCCTCTGTGTCTTCAAATCTCTTTTTCCTTATAAGGACACCAGTCATTGAATTTAGGTCCTATTCTGATCCAGTATGATCTTAACTTGATTATATCTATGAAGATCCTATTTGCAAATAAAGTCATATTTACCATTACTGGGGGTTAGGACTTTAACATATCTTTTGAGGGAACACAAGGCAGCTCACAACAGAGACCCAAATCTAGTTGTGTTCACTGCAGTTGGATATCTTTACTTTTAGGTCCTTTTGATTAACAGAGCTGAGAAATACATTAAAACAAAAATTCATTAGCTCATTTTCATACTTCCAAATTTAGCGATTCTTTTTTGATTATATTTGTATTTCTCTTAACTCATACTGAACTTCTCGATTTCTAAATAAGACTTTATCCTACAATATATATATATGATAGTCTTAAAATTGCAGTACCAGTGTTACTACTAAGAACTAAAGTATGGGCCAGGCGCAGTGGCTCACGCTTGTAATCCCAGCACTTTGGGAGGCCGAGGCAGGTGGATCACTTGAGGTCAGGAGTTCGAGACTAGCCTGGCCAACATGGTGAAACCCTGTGTCTACTAAAAATACAAAAAATTTAGCCAGGCGTGGAGGTGTACACCTGTAATCCCAGCTACTCGGGAGGCCGAGGCAGGAGAATTGCATGAACCTGGGAGTAGAGGTTACAGTGAGCCAAGATTGCACCACTGCACTCCAGCCTGGGTGACAGAGTGAAACTCTGTCTCAAAAAGGAAAAAACAAAAAACAAAAAACTAAAGTATGGAGTGAAGGTTAAGATTTCCCTGCAGTTTCTTTTCTCCTTAGTGTACAGCCCAGGAAGTATACACATGGAGTGATGTGTTCAAAGACAATTTGAAATCATTTTTCTATAGGATTAAGCTACCAACATGATCTAATTAGATTCATTTGTTTCATTTTGTTTTCGATTTTGGGGTTTGTTGTTTTCCTTTTGAGTTTATTCTTGAAGTTGTGAAATGTGTATATAGTTGAAAGATCAAAACTGTATAAAAAGACACATTCAGAAATTTCTTTTCTTTTTGTTTTGAGAGAGTCTTGTTCTGTCACCCAGGCTGGAGTGCAATGGCCTGATCTCAGCTGACTGCAACCTCCACCTCTTTGGTTGAACCAGTTCTCCTGCCTCAGCCTCTTGGGTAGCTGGGACTACAGGCATGCACCACCACACCTGGCTAATTGTTTTTTTGTATTCTTAGTAGAGATGGGGTTTTGTCACCTTGGCCAGGCTGGTCTTGAACACCTGACCTCAGGCGATCTACCCCTCTTGGCCTCCCAAAGTGCTGAGACTACAGACATGGGCTACTGTGCCTGGCCCCATTTTCTATTTCATTGCTTTCTGTTTTTATTTTTTATTCTTTTCTTTAATCCTGTTACTGCCATCAATAACCATTGTTTTTAGATTCTGGTTTATCTTACTATTGTTTCTTTTTGCAAAAATAAGCAAATGTATGTTTGCATACTTTAAATATGTAATCTTCTTTCTCACAACAAATGCAGTATATTATATCCTCTCTTCTATACCTTATAATTTTACTTAACATATATCTAATTTAAAAAATTTTTTTTTATTTTTAGTAGAGGCGAGGTTTTGCCATGTTGCCCAGGCTGGTCTTGAACTCCAGGGCTCAAGCAATCCACCCACCTTGGCTTCCCACATGTTGGGATTACAGGTGTGAGCCACCACACCTGGGCAAATTTTCTAAGTAAACATTTGGTAGAAGAAATATGTCAAGTTAATTATCCCCTACATTTAAAAATTCTAGAAAAAATCATATTGTATTATAGGTGTAGTCCTTCTTTGATAAATAATACAGTTCTTTTGTATGCATTATGTTAAAATTGTCTTTTAAAGTATTGTTTGACCTTTCACAGATCCAGAGTATTTTAATTAATAATAATATTTATTTTCTTTTTAAGGCCCCTTTTTTTTCCCACAATGTAGCAAGTGGAAGCCCTTTTGCTGGCTCTCCTACTCTTTTAACACTACCCTCTGATATCCTTGTAAACATACTTGCTTTCTGGAAACAACAGATGGTCCACGCCCATCATAAAATTTTCTTACCACAAGGCATGGAATCAGCTACTCTGAGAACTTTTAGACCTTTTTCATTAAGAATAGTATTAGAGATCACAATTGGGGCTTTTGGGTTAGCAGGGCACATCAGAGTTGTGGGCAGAGTAATATTGCTACTTTTGGGTCATTTTTTGCATTTACTGGGGAAAGTATTTATTTTTAAATACATCTGTTTCTACTGATTATTTTTTCTGTTTTGAATTCCTGTATTCTCGATATTGAATTTCATATATTGAATTTTATATTCTCTATATGTTAAATTTCACATTCTCTATAATGTACCTAGTTGATTTCAACCCCAAATTCAAACTCTAATTGTATGTTTTTCTTTTAATAATTTTTCTCTTCTTCATCCACCATATCATCACATACAATGTTTGTATTTCTCTTATAATTTGCCAACTCATGGCCTTTGTCCCTTTTTCTATTAGGGGGTTTATATTTTTTACTGCTTAAAAAGACCTTTATGTATTAAAGATACTACCCTTTTCTTAAAAGGTTAAAAAAAAAGCAGTTGACATATATTTGATATGTTTATGCCTGTCTCTTCTTTTTCCTCAAGATTGTTTGTGAACCACTTTTTATGAAAGTTGACCCTTAACACAGATTTTGAACTGCACAAGTCCACTTACACACAGATTTTTTTCAATAAATACAGGAAAATTTTTTGGAGATTTGCCACAATTTGACAAAAAATCACAGATGAACCGCATAGCCTAGAAATATGGAAAAAATTAAGAAAAAGATATCTCATGAGTGCATCAAACATATGTAGATACTAGTTTATCTGTTAGTTGACTATGTTATTGGTAAGGCTTCTGGTCAACAGTAGTCTATTAGTAGTTAGGTTTTGGGGAAGTCAAAAGTTTGACTGGGCACAGTGGCTCACCTGTAATCCAAGCACTTTGGGAGGCCGAGGCAGGCGGATCACTTGTGACCAGGAGTTTGAGACCAGCATGGTCAACGTAGTGAAACCCCATCTCTACTAAAAATACAAAAATTAGCTGGGCGTGGTGGCATATACCCATAATCTCAGGTGTAATACTTAGAGGAGGTTGTAATACTTAGGAGGCTGTGTAATACTTAGGAGGTTGAGGCATGAGAATTGTTTGAACCCAGGAGGAGAAGGTTGCAGTGAGCCAAGATTGTGCCACTGCACTCCAGCCTAGGTGACAGCGAGACTGTCTCAAAAAAAAAAGAGAGAGAGAAAAGTTATACGTGGATTTTTGACTACACAGGGGATTGGTGTCCCTAACCCTCGTGTTGTTTAAGGGTGAACCATTTGTTGTTGTTGTTGTTTTTTCCATGTATAGCTCAAGTAGTACATTGTCCTTATGAAGAGGCTTAATAAAGTATGCATTTCTGTATATAACATATGACTTTTACACAAATGATCTTCCTAAGACAAGCCCCTTTTCTAATAGTAGTGGCCTCATAAACTAAAAATTAAATTCTCAAGTTAGAGGGGAAAATGAGAGAGTCATAGGTTAGCCACCTGCCCGAACAGACCATGTGGTGTTTCCTAAAGGCTGCTTGAAATGAATTCAGGTCTTCTAAAATTGCTGTACCTTCCATTATATGCATCTAAGAATAGATCTATTATGCCCTAAAGTTGTGATAAAAGAAGATGACTAAAAAGCATCAACAGAAATTTATTTTACAGTGTCAGTCTTCAAAAGAAGCTGACTGGATATATCTGAACTACCTTAAAGTTAACTTGTCTGATGATAATAGTAGTTGTAGTGACTATCCTGTAATAAAACTTCCATTGTGGCAGGCCCTTTCCTAAGTGGTTACATGCATTGGGACTAATACTGCCTCTGTACTGGAAATCTTAAGCAAGATAGATGTATACCTGAGTATACCTGTCAGTCCAGGATGTGGAAGATCTCTTCCTCACGTTTGAAGGCATTGTTAGACCTAATTACCTTGTAGGATTATTATGAGAGTTAGAAATAGTATCTAACCCAGAGTCTTTTACATAGTAGATGTTCAGTAAGAGGCAGCTACTTTAATTAAATGTACTTTGTCGTTTCTTACCATTGTAAACACCTTTAGCCAAGTTTTAATCTCTGCTCACCTGTGGGCCACAAATACCTCCTGAAAACAGATAACTAGAAAGTTGATTCAGCCTAATTTCGGTTCCAACTAGCTGTTTCTTTTCTTACAATAAGCTCCTTACCTGATTGTATTTTATTTCCTTGAACATAGTGATTTTTCATTAATAGAAATTTATAGATGTTGCATGCAAAGAAAGGTTGAATTCAGTTAATGAATAGTCCAGAGCTCCCAGAACAGTGCAGCTAATGAATTCCTTTTCCTGTCTCTGCAGACCTACCACCACTGCTCTTTGAGGTGTCATCCCTGGAGAATGCTTTTCAGATTGGAGGCCATCCTTGGCACTACATCATCACACCTAATAAGAGGAAACAGAAAGGAGTTTTCCATATTTGTGCCCTAAAAGATAATTGCCTGGTAAATGAGTGATCAGACTTTTTAGTAGCAAATTTGTATCAAATTCTTTGTTTTCTACCTCTCAAATAGGCCCACATTCCTAAGAATTACTTTTTTATGTATTTGTTTTAATAATTTGCAAACCATTTAAAATACAGAATAGAGACAATATAGAAAACATTTGTGTGTATCACCCATAATTTTAAAACATTAACGTTTGAAAATTCTTATAGCACCAAGAATTTTATAGTTTTTTTAATCTCACCAATCTCCCAGCAAGGGATCTCATGTAAAACCTCTCCACAGTGGGACTCACCAATGGAATGTGTTCACATTGCTTCTGAAATTGCTGGTGGAATGTATTATTGGTTTTGCTTCTCCATGGTTTATTGCTCTTTGCCTTCCAGAGCAGAACCAGATGGAACTCTGGTGGTCACAGTGTAGGTAAATTGAAGCACTTTTAATTTGTAAGGATATTCTTAAGTTACCTATGGCAGAGTAGGTAGAAATGGTACATGGTAAAACAATGGAAATTTCTCCCCTTTGAATTCATTTTTATTTTCTTTTTAAAAATGGCTTAGACATTGATTTGTCATTTAATAAACACACATTGAGGGCCTACCATGTGCCAGACATGACTAAGGACACAATCTCTTCCCTCAAGTTATACTCTCAAAGGAAACATATAGAAAAATAAGATGCAGTGTATTAAGTACAGTGATTGTGATCAGTGCAAAAAGTGAGTTAAGGGGGCAGTTCCATTTTTATTTTGTATTGCTGGTTATGTTTTTTGTTGGTTACTTTGTTTTTTGAGACAGGATCTCACTCTGTCACCCAGGCTGGAGTACAGTGGCACAATCATAGCTCACTGTAGCCTCAACCTCCTGGGCTCAAGTGATCCTCCTGCCACAACCTCCTGAGTAGCTAGCACTACAGAAAAATCACTCAAGCTTTCATTGTTGATATTTTTTCTCATTTCATATGGACGTGTCAGTGGAACGCTACTTTTATTTTATTTATTTATTTTTTTGAGACGGAGTCTCACTCTGTCGCCCAGGCTGGAGTGCAATGGCGCAAGCTCGGCTCACTGCAAGCTCCGCCTCCTGGGTTCACGCCATTCTCCTGCCTCAGCCTCCCAAGTAGCTGGGACTACAGGCGCCCGCCACCATGCCCAACTAATTTTTTGTATTTTTAGTAGAGACAGGGTTTCACCGTGTTAGCCAGTATGGTCTCGATCTCCTGACCTCGTGATCCACCCACCTCGGCCTCCCAAAGTGCTGGGATTACAGGCGTGAGCCACCGCACCCGGCCAACACTACTTTTATTTTATATTTATTTATTTAAAGACAGAGTCTCACTCTGTTGCCCAGCCTGGAGTGCAGTGGCACAATCAGAGCTCACTGCAGCCTCAACCTCCTGGGCTCAGGTGATCCTCCCACCTCGGCCTCCCGAGTATCTGGGACTACAGGAGCGCACCACCATGCCTGGCTACTTTTTTATTTTTTGTAGAGATGGGATCTCGCTACGTTTTCCAGGTTAGTCTCGAATTTCTGGCCTCAAGTGATCCTCCCTTTTGATATAGCAGAAGAATTTGCCTTTTTTTTTTTTGAGGCAGGTTCAGCTTATGCTGACCTTGCTCAATCAGTCACTGTTGGCTCCAGTGGCTTTCACCACGTTACAGATCACCTTTTACCACGTTGCAGATCAGCATAGCCTTGGGTCCATTTATCCACTTCCCTTGATGTCATGGCCATCAGGGGACAATGTGTGTAGTGTCTTCTAGTTTTCTTTTGTAGGAGCATTGTTCCCTTCCATTTCCCCAAATACTTATTACATGGCAGCTCCTATTTGGCCCAGCCCAGTGACATTCTCTTTTCTAAAGGACTCTCTAAGGGCTGTTTTCCACTGTGACAAGTCTTGGTTTCATTGGTCACCTCCCACCCAGTGAACATCATTCAGCCACCAGGACCTGTCACATCTCTTTTTCACTTAACTTTGGATCTAGTGAAATCCTGCACAGTTCACATTCTGGACATTTAACACATATTCTTTTTTATAAAAACTAATAGTACCTATTACTTCATACACAAACACACACACACGTACACATACAGCCGGCCCTCTATATCCATGGGTTCCACATTTGTGGATTCAACTAACTATGGATTGGAAATATTCAGGAAAAAAAAAAGGATGGTATAAGGGATGATGTGCATAGATGCATAGATTGTATGCAAATACTGCACCATTTTATACAAGGTACTTGAGCATCCAGTAGGTTTTCGTATTTGTAAGGGGTCCTGGAAGCAATCCCCTATGGTTTCCGAGGAACTACTTTATATCTAAATAATGGACTTGAACATGTATATCAAGCATGCTTGTCACACACTCTCCTTCTACAATAACTGATTATAACATTTATTCAAATCTATATTTCAGCATACTCTTAAAGAGCTGCCAAATTCAGGGGAAGCTTTTAGTCTTTTTACTGAACAATTTTATCACTGTGACATTGCCTTAATGATTTGTATACCTATTAACTCCCCACCTGTTAGTCAGAAGAGTAGATAACTAAAAAAACACATAAGCAGCCTAACTTAAGATTTCAGAAAATGTTTCATAGCTTTCTCTATTAAACTGAGCTTTAAAATCTAACATTTGAGCAAATAAAAACAATAGAAGCTGATAATAAACTGCCTAGTATTTCATGCAAAGATCTTTTTTTGCATGTTTTAATTAGATATTACAGTAAAGAGAACAATCTCCTAAAAAAAGATATGTATAGTATGTGCATATTTTGTATTAAACAAAGGAGCATCTGGAGCTAATACTATCATGGACACATTAATTTCAGTGGTTACAATCAACATTTAATTACATTAATTTTCTTTTATGTAAAATGTAATAATACCACTATTTCTATTAGATATAATTAGGATTCTTGTAGAAATTCTTGAAAAATTGAAACTCATTCATTGATTTGATACATAAAATGTATTACATTCCAAAAATTTAAAAATCATGAGGCCAGGCACAGTGGCTCACACCTGTAATTCCAGCACTTTGGGAGGCGTAGGCAGGCAGATTGCTTGAGCCCAGGAGTTCAAGACCAGCCTGGGCAACATGGTAAAACCCTGCCTCCACAAAAAATACAAAAATTAGCCAGGTGTGGTGGTGTGCACCTGTGGTCCCAGCTACTTGGAAGGCTGAGGTGAGAGAATTGATTGAGGCCAAGAGGTCAAGGCTGCAGTGAGCCAAGATCACACCACTGCATTCCAGCCTATGCAACAGAGTGAGACCCTGTCTCAAAAATTTAAAAATAAAAATAAATCATGGCATACAAAGCACTTACAATATAACCCCAGCCTACCTCTCCAGTCTCATGGCTGAATACTATACTTTTTAATTTAATTTTACCAGTTACTCATGTTTATATGCATACTGTATGGATTAACACCGCTATACTTTTGGTTTTTTTGTTTGTTTTGTTTTGAGACACGGTTTCACTCTGTTGCCCAGGCTGGAGTGTAGTGGTATGATCTCAGCTTACTTCAACCTCCACCTCCTGGGTTCAAGCGATTCTTCTGCCTCAGCCTCCTCAGTAGCTGGGATTACCGGCGCACACCAGCATAGCCACTAATTTTTGTATTTTTAGTAGAGATGGGGTTTCATCTTGTTGGCCTGGCTAGTCTCGAACTCCTGACCTCAAGTGATCCGCCTGCCTCAGCCTTCCAAAGTGCTGGGATTACAGGCGTGAGCCACTGCCCCCGGCCGAGTAACACTTCTGTACTTTTGATTTTGCTGTCTGTTATTTGTAGCTATTTTCTGCTTATCCTTTAAGGCTCATTTCAACCTTTTTTTAACTCCCAAAATTCTCTTCACTTGGCTGTCTGGTGCATGGGTCAATTACGTATTGGAGTACAGTGGCACAATCGTAGCTCACAATAACTGCCTTATTTTTTTTTTATTTATGTTTCTGCCTCCCTCCAGACTATAAGCTTCTTGACGACAAGGATTGTTTAATTGATGTGAGGCATGAATGCCTAGTCTGATACCTAGAACATAGTAGCCTATCAATGTATGCTAATGGAATTTAAAAGCTTTAGTGTTTCAAAACTCATGAGTATCTAGTAGGAAATATGGCATCATTTCATTTTACATTAGAGAAATTAAATTAAATGACTTCTGTAAAGCCAGTGGAGTTAATATATCCAAGTTGGTATTCGTTCCCAGTGCTCCTGGATATAAGGTAAAACATTTGTGTACACATGTGATAACATATCAGATGGGTTTTTTCTTTATTTTGATATCTAAATATACTACAGGGAAATCTCTTCTTGCCTTAAAAGCTAAGCAGTATTAGATCATTTCCTCAGATACTAGAATTCAACATTTGACTTATCCAAGATTCTGTGACCCATGTCTGAGACTTTAGGTTTGTTTACATGTTCATTTTTTTGTTATCTGCTCTTCTCATTGAAAGATAGTTGGGGACAGGGAAGAGAGGAAGAAGTTGTGGAGAACTGCATGTGCGTGATTATGGCAGAGTTATATAATGGAAAGTCCACGGATTTTGAGTCAGATCTGCTGTTTAGTAGGTTCAAAATATTGGACAAGGTCAGGTGCAGTGGCTCACGCATGTAGTCCTAGCACTTTAAGAGGCTGAGGTGAGAGGATCACTTGAGGCCAGAGTCTGATACCAGCCTGGGTAACATAGCGAGACTCTATCTCTATTTAAAAACACACACACACACAAACCAAAAAAAAACTGGACAAATGATTTATTCTCTTTGTCTATCAGTTTTCAGTACTTCCTTTGAGTGTTATTATTAAACGAAGCAGTGACTGTAAAGCATCGAATGCGGTTCCTGACACAAAGTAGATGCTTGAGATATGGTATCTCTTGTGTTATTACACCTGTTTGTGAGATATAGGGTATGTTACAGAGCAAATCCATGATATTTCTGAATTTAAATGTTCAGAATTTCTCAAATTTGCATGTCCTCATTTGAGAAATGTCCTCAAATATATTCCACTTTAATTGGTTAATATTTTTTCTTCCATGTACCTTTGACCTACTGATCTATCACTTGGGTTCGATTTTGAAAATCATTTGATTTTCCCTTAATCTTTGTCTTTAATATTTTTTTTCCAACTTCAGGCAAAAAACGGGATCCAGGAAATGGATTGTTGTTCTCTAGAATCTGACTGGATCTATTTCCATCCTGATGCTTCTGGTAGAATAATACATGTTGGCCCAAATCAAGTCAAGTGAGTAATCTCATTAGTTCTTGAAAGTTAAGAGCAGTTTTTGGTAGCATTTATTGGCATCTTTATTTTTGCCAGCGAACTAGTGAGCCAATTAATGGAAAGAATTAGCTTGTTGTTGAGTGCTTTCTCAGAGACTGGCATATAGAAAACCTGAATTTATTCTTTCAGCCTCAACATTACTGTTTGTAAGTATTAAATTTGAAAAAGTTATTTGATGGATGATATGCAAGTAAAAGGTAATTACAGACTGGCCCTTTCTCATCAGATCTTAATTAATTCTCTAGGGTCAATAAGAAAGAAAAGTATTTCTCTTTGTTCTGAAAGACAGCCTAGACACAGGAAAGGAAGTGGATTGTTTGAAGTAAATCTTGTTTTATTTTGATTGGTTTCAGGGCACACACATCTCTCACAAACTGACCTTTCCTTTCCTTAAACACTTTTCATTTGGCATCCCTGACACCACGGTTCTGAATATTTTCCTCTTTCGTCTATCTTTTTTAGTATGCTTTTGTGCTCCTCCTCCTCTACCCAGACTTTAATTGTTGGATGTCCATAGTTGGGTCTTAGGCCCTCTTCTCTTCTCACTATTTCCATTCTGCTTGATTCTGTTTATTCCTTTGGCTTCAAGATCATGTATACATGAAAACTCCAAAATGTATATACTAACCCCAACCTCTCATCTAAGCTCATTCCAGAAATCTTGAATCATTCCTGATACCTTCTTACCAGTTTGTCTTTCATCAGTATACATACATTTAAACACTTAGAGGCATTCTCTTTCTCTCATACATACACACCATATATCCTCTCAATCCAGTTTATTTTGCTACAAAATATTTTTTAAATCTGCCTATTTCTGCCCTTGGCCACTGTCATCGTCTTGGTCAGGTCACTGTCATCACTAGCCTAGGTTACAATAATAGCCCACTCCAGGGCTCCAGGATCCACTCTTGCACTAAGTCAGTTTTCTTCTCAGCAGCTAGCATGATTTTTAAGAACATGAAGAAATACAAAAACCTATACAAGTGAATTCAAATGCTTTAACCTTTTTATTGCTTTTCATTGCTCTTAGGATAAAAATCAACATAGTTAGCATGGTCCGAAAGACCCTCCTCCCACTCAGTTTACTCTAGTCATGCTGTCTTTTCAGAAAATGGAGGGCGTGTTCCCTCTGTTTGGAGTCTGTTTCCCCTACCTGTTCTTCTGCCTAATTTCTATTCATATTTTATGACCCAGCTTCAATGTCACTTTTCCACAGACCTTCCCTGATGCCCCTTGTCAGATTTGCTTGCCCATGGTATTTTCATTTTACCCATGGTGTCATCTTCCTTTGTAGCACTTAGGGCAACTTAAATAAATTATTTTTGTGATCCTCTGCTTAAATACCTTATTTGGTATCATAAACTCTATGATGACAGGGAAGGAGTCTGTTTTGCTGACACCTATAACCCCAGCACTAAGCATAGTCCTTGGCACAGAGTAGATGCTCAGTATTTGTTGAGTAAGAAGAGAAGGGGCTGGGCATGATGGTTTAAGTCTATCATCCTGTACTTTGGGAGGCCGAAGCAGGAGGATCCCCTGAAACCAGGAGTTTGAGACCAGCCTGGGCAACATAGTGAGACTTCGTCTCTACAAAAAATTTAAATAAAAAATAGCCAGGTATGATGGTGGGCACCTGTGGTCCTAGCACCTCAGGAGGCTGGGGCAGGAGAATCAGCTGAGCCCAGGAGTTCGAGGCTGCAGTGAGCTATGATTGTAGCACTGTACTCCAGCCTGGGTAATGGAGTAAGACCCTGTCTCTAAAAAAATAAAAAATAAAAAAGGGAAGTGTCTGCCTTTATTTTTTATGCTTCATGGTAATCAGTCTACCTCTCTGGATCTACTATTCATATAAGGAAGATGAAAGGATTTAATGAAATAAGATTATTAATTTTTACACATCTTAATCTGTGGTTCCACTTCAGTAAGCCTTACTTTTAATGTTTGTTACCACCCATATTAGTTTGAACTTAAGAAAATAAGGCCCAAAAAGAGTGTATGGCCTTTTGCCAGGTTTTAAAATATAAGCATTTAAAAATATTGCCTCTAAAAACACTAAGTGAGTAATTTAAATTATTATTTGATCTCTTGGTCTTCGGGAACTCTGAGGCCTCCAGCACTCTCTGGACACATAGCTGCTTCTCTCTGCTGTTCTTTTTTTCTGCATTTGAGACTTTGAGCTTGTAAAACATTGTGCTTTTGAAGCTTGTTAACGATGTAAACAGATTTCCGTGGGTGGTGAGCAAATAGGCTTGATCCATGAGGCCATTTGCACTCAAAAAACCCAAATCTTTAAATATAATCAATCCTAAGAAAAAAAGAAGAGTATTTTCAGTTGTTACTTTTAAATATTATTCTATCATGAAAACTCTTAGTTTCTATTTGGTATAGATTTCGTTGCTAATTGAATTTCTTTATAGTTAACCCCAAGTGTTGCTCATAGATATCTCATCCTACTTCAGAAATAAAAATGCAAATATCTGCTATAATTGTTAGAGCTGAAATGTTAGAGACCTGTTATAGCATAGCAGAGATAAGGTTCTTCAGAGTAACTTTTATTAAGCCAGTTTGGAAAATAGCTTAGGCCTGACCAAGCTGATCATTACCTACTTCAGTGGTACCTGTTGTAAGTTCCCACGTTTTTCTGTTTAACAGAATCTCTGAATTTGAAGGAGCTCATGGACATTCAATGATCACTTAGTACTGCAGAGTAATCAAGAGAACTACCTCAGTGTTGTTACTATAATTTTTATTTGTTGAGTTTTATTTCAGTACTTAAACTTTGGCACTGTGATGGTGTTTTGAAGTCTTATGTTCTCAGAATCCTTTTTCCCTTCTCAGAGTTTTGAAGCTAACTGAAATAGAAAATAATAGTTTTCAGCATCAGATCTCTGAAGATTTTGTCATTTTGGCCGACAGGGAGAACAATAAAGTAAGTCAAGAGTACTTTAAAATCCTTTGTATATCATTGTCTTTCTGTAGAAGACTATAATATGCTAATATATTTGCCTTTGAGTGTAGCAGAAAACAACAGCACAGCCCTATAAAAGTCTGTTCATTTTGTCTACATGGGTAGCCAGTTTTAACCCCATGTACATTTGAGATTTAAAGAAAGTTGACTATATTGAGTTTCTCTTTTGCTTATTTCTGTTTCTTTTCTGAGTTTCCTTTTAAGTTTTTATTGATGAATTATCAACCTTTGGGTCTAATTAATTGTGCAAACTTAAATTTAATTGGGGTAATATATAAATCTTTAAAAATCACATACCATACTTTAACTCCAGATGGTACTTTTCTTTTAGTGTATAAATTAAGACCACAAAGAAAATTATGGGGCGGGAAGTATCTAAAACAGATCCACTTTTTATTTGCTGTACTGTATACTAAGGCAAAAGTCAGGTGAATGAGGCAGCTAATCTATAATCTTTTAAATAATTTATTTTTTTGCCCATTCTGGCATTTTAGCCATTAAAAACTTTAATGAAGTATTTTTGAGCCAGGCATAGTGGCTCACACCTGTAATCCCAGCACTTTGGAAGGCCAAGTCAGACAGATTGCTTGAGTTCAGGTGTTCGAGACCAGCCTGGGTGACATGGTGTAACCCTGTCTCTACAAAAAGTAGAAAATTAGCCAGGCATGGTGGTACATGCCTGTAGTCCCAGCTACTTGGGAGGCTGAGCTGGGAGGATCGCTTGAGCCTGGGAGACAGAGGATGCAGTGAGCCAAGATTGTACCACTGCAGTGAGGCAAAATCGCACCACTGCACTCCAGCCTAGGCAACAGAATGAGACCCTGTCTCAAAATATGAAACGGAGGATCAGAAATCTGATTCAGAATTTTCTCAGTTGAGGAAATAATTGTGATGCGGGAGAAGGGTTGGTAAGTTTTACCAAATTTGTTAATACAATTTTACTTTTGACTGCATGTAATAGAACTTGTCATATCTTTTTATTTCTTTCCATATGATAGAATGAAAATGTACTCACTGTTACAGCTTCTGGACGGGTGGTAAAAAAAAGTTTTAACCTTCTGGATGATGACCCAGAACAAGAGGTATTGCTTTGGCCAGAGATGACAAACCAAACCAGTGTGTCCTTGCATTGTGAATTTCATATTAATATTTCCCCATACCCTGGGGTAGAGGCTGGGGTTGAGGGGTTCCAGGCAGGCCAGTTGGTTGGGGTTGTGCGTGCTATTTCAACCAGTGCAACCCCACCATCCTCTCTTTTCATATTGTAATTATTCTTAAAGTTTTATTTGCAGAAAAGTTGTTCATAGGACCAAAATAATTTGAAAACACTGTTAGCTTATTGTTTTGTTTTGTTTTGTTGATGTGTATATTTTCTAGGGAAATCTCTTAAGGGAAAATTCTTGAGTTATATCCTGATGACTTTATGGTTTTTGCCTTATTTTTTACTTGCTAGACTTGAATATGTTTGTTAATGCCCATAGGTCAGAGGAAGAGGATGTGAGGGTGTGATAAATCAGTTCAGCTCTTATCTTCAAGTTGACTTTATGAGTCACTGAGCTAAAACATTTTTATCCCCTTCCTTTAAAGAAGCATTGGAAGTATTTATGAAATCAACTGAGTGATCATGCCTTAAATATATAAACCATTGCATAAATTCTAAATCCATTTAGACTATCTAACTATATTATTTGTATGACCATTTTTAGGTAGAAACATTAGAGTGGCCTTCTAAGGACAGTTTTTGAACTTCTTTTAAAATATGTTAGAGGTGGCCCAATATGTAGCAGTTCTCCAAAAAACACACAAAAAATTATTATTTTGGACCATACACACCTATTGAGAACAAAGAAGAAAGCAACATACTCTGCATATAAAACCGTATTCCAGAAAGATGTACTAAAATTTCCAAAAGGTAGCATAATTCATTCAGAGGGGAGAGGTGGTAGCTAAACGAGAGATGCTCTATATCATGAGATTAAAAAACAAAATATTTTAGCCTGTAAAGGAAAAGTTTGAAGAAATTGTGACTAAAATCTATAAAATCACTGACACCAAGGCAAGAAGTCACCCTTTGAAGTTTGACCATGGTAAGGTGAAGGCAAAAAGGAAATAACATAAAAGTACATTTTAATCAAAGGTGATAAATCCATATAAATTTTTATGTATTAAGGTGGCAAAGGCAGAAAATGTCAGTGTATTAGAGAGCAGTTGACCAAACATAGGCGAAGAATTAGTGCATAGTGATTGAGAGAAACATGCTATGCCTGTCTTTAAAGTTGATGCCAGGCATTCAGCCAAGATGTACCTTCCTGTGGTCCATTCCTGGATGGTTGGGCACTGATCTGCTTTCCCTGCAAGGTTTTTGAAATCTTGGGTTTTCTTCTTTGAGACACAGTTCTGGGATTTTTCTCTTTTTACCATAGATAACCCTTTTGTCCCAGTCCTGTTCTGTGGGTTGGATTTCATTTCCTAATAGTCTTCCTCAAGAATAAGCAGCCATTTTTGCTTTATTTAAAAAACCAAAAGGATTTTTTTTAAAGGTGGTAAAAAATCGTAAATAGTGTATGATGGGTTATCCATCCTTCTAGAAATGACTATGTTTTTCTAGTGTGAGAAATTTGAGAGCTCAGTGAGCAGTCTTCAGGTTTCAGAACTGAGCTTCATGTGTTTAGTCCTGTCCAGGAATCAGCAAACACACTTGTGAGAGGCAGCAGTTGAATACTCTTTTAAATTTAGAGAAGCTCTGATTTGTTGTCACCGTAGAGAATTTCAGTTATACTTTGAGATCTACATAGACTTGGTTTTGTTTATCAAATCTGTAGGATACTGCTTAACTCTTGAAAATCTTGGAGCTGATGTTTTACTAGGCATATAAATAGATACATTTCTACCTATTATTCTTCCCATTAATTCATTCTTCTCTCATATTTTTGTAAGTAATGGAATACTTAAACTATAAATGCAGAAATAAGCCTGCCTGAATAACTGGATTTTGCCCCTTTCCCTCTATTTTATCTGTCTATCCCAAAGACTTTCAAAATTGTGGACTATGAAGATGAGTTAGATTTGCTTTCTGTGGTAGCGGTTACTCAAATAGACGCTGAAGGAAAAGCTCACCTGGATTTCCACTGTAATGAATATGGAACTTTACTTAAAAGCATTCCACTAGTGGAGTCATGGGATGTGGTAAGTAGAGTCCATGGAATACAAAGTTGTAAACCTTTTCTTTATAGGTGCCGTTTATTAGAACAGATGTTACTGTGTTCATGTCAGTCCAGACTCACCTATGCCAATGACCACGTGAAAGAGGTTATTGTCCTATATACAGAACAAAAGAGTACTTCTTAAGCCTTCCTCCCCTTGGCACCAGTGGCCTTAAAGATAAAACTTCATGTGTTTTCCTGAGACTTATTGTCTCTTTCCTTACCCTAGTCTTTGATTTTCTTTCAATTAAAAATTTGGAAAAATTTTTTAAAATAAGAGAATACAGTAATAAATCCAGACAGTTATTTAATAGAGACCGTATCTAAGTATGTAGGATTCCCAGGTACTCTTGAATACATTTGTCTGATATTTCAACTATTATAGAATGTCAAAGTTATAAGGAACAATAGACACTATTTTATCCAGGTCTTGTTTTATCAGTGGAGAACCTGGGAAGTTTGGCAATTCATACATGATCACACAATAAGATAGATAGTAGCAGTGTTGGCAATAGAATCTGGGTATTTAGACTCCCAAGTCCAGAGTTCTTTCTATTCTCTATATTTTGTAGAATGCCTTTTCTTGTTAATAATATGCATATCCACAAATAATGAAAAATAAACCTCTTTCTAGCAACTATTTTCTTCTAAGTGTATATTCGAAGATCCCTAGCATAGGTACTGTGACATTTTAGTAACACAGTAGTGAATATGGCTGTGTGAAAAGGAGAGTCCATTTGATTGTGTTTTTGTTACAGACATATAGCCATGAAGTCTACTTTGACAGAGACTTAGTGCTACACATAGAGCAGAAACCCAACAGAGTCTTCAGCTGCTATGTTTACCAGATGGTATGTAACACTGCAGAAGAAGAAGAAACCATAAACAGAAGCTGTTAAAAAGAGTGAGATAATTGTAACCTAAGAGACTTTTAGCCAAACATCCCAGCAGCTGTGTCCAATCCATTTTATTATCTGCATGGCACATTCTCCAATATTTTCCAAAAAAGTCTTGTGTTGACTTCAGATAACTATGACTTCTTTTTTAAACTCTTCCTATAAAAGATGGTGAGGACATCATTTTTTGTAAAGGTTTTTTAGAATACTGTTCCAAGAAGTTTAGTGTTTTGCAGCTTTGAGCTAGATGGTAATGCAAATATCAAATGCTGGGAAAAGAAAAGGACAGGTTAATTCCAATTGTTGAGGAGTAAGTCATTGATGGGATGGGTCATTGATGGGTTCTTAAAGGATGGTTTGGAATTTTGTTTGTTAAGGCTAGGAAAGACAGGGAGAGACAAAAGTAAACACGCAGCAGGAAACCACATATCCTCTATACCAAACTTTGCTTAAGGATGATAAATGAGATGTGTTATGTGAGAACATTATTTTGAGCCCAAAATATGTCATCACAGGTTTTTAAAATCTTATACATGTATTTATATGTGTTTTGTATTTGTATATAGTATCAGGAATTGGTTCTAGTTCCCAAATTATCTTTTCTTCCTTGGTTTTGTTCTCCTGGCTTGATGTTCACATTGAATAGTTGGTTGTGTTTCTATATAGACTAATGTAAAAGATCCAAGCAAACCTTAAGTGAAATTTTTTTCTGATATGCATCCTGTTTAGCTCTTAATGTATTAAGGATGTTCTCATCTCACCATTCTATTCATTTAGGAGTTTTCTGATCTTGTTTAGGCAATATTTTGATATTTATGCAGTAAGATAAAGGTACCCTTGCCTGCACTAGTTCTGTTTCCTGTAAAAGAATAGATAAGGTCCCAGGAGGAGTTCTTACTAGCTTGGGAGTTGCCTGATTAACCAGAGAAAATTTTGGCTTGCTTATGAAACAAGCATTATTTCTTCTTTGTTAGGAAAGATCTAAATATGATCCTTGAACTTTAATAATCATTCTTTAGAATGTTAAATAAAGGCAACCCAATTAAAGGGAGAGAATGTTTCTTTGTGCTTCCTGTTTGAGAAATTCAGTTGCTTCCATTTCACATGTTCTGCACATTTCTCTGATTTAACCTCAAAAGAATAATTAGTAATAAAGGAAGGAAACAGCAGCAACAATCATTGCTGATTCAAGTTTAAAGTTAAAATATGGAATTTTTAGCTTGGATGATTTACATTAAAATCTTTCCATTTTTTTCTTCAGTTTTGGCTTGATGCCATGTTAAGAATGATGTGAATTCTTCCCAGTTCTGCCCTGGTGCTAGACATTGCCCCAAACTTTCAATTAGACACTAGCTAAATAGTCCTACTCAGTAAACTTACATCTTGAAAAATAAGACCAGTAAGAGGACAGGGAAAGTACTAAAGAAAGAAACCAATGTTGTGTGAGTTTCAAAGCAGATGCAAGGCTGTGTAAAAGTAGAATGTTCATTCTCCATTTCCAAGAGTGTTTCAGAATAGGATGTCTTAAGACTTCAATCATGTCAGAGATTTTTTTTTTTTTTTTAGGTGATTATTGAGTTTCTCCTTCTCCTTTTAAGTCATCACCTTCTTTTTATGAAATGATAGTAAGGAACTCATCTGCTCTGAAAGGCATTTGAGAAATATCTGAGACTCCTGGCTGCTTTTTTGCTGGGGGTAGAGGGTAGAATACTTCTCATCTAGATATAACTTACCACTAAGAAACCCCCAACATGTCACCATTGCCTAAATCTAACTAGACCAGGGTCCAGAGGCCATCCAGGCCAGGCAGGAAATGTACCTCATGTGAAAGACAGTAAGGAGTTGTGGGCAGTGTAACAGGAGAGCGATGCCCCAACTAAAAGGAGGAGCTGCTACTGCTTAGTTTCAGCCAGTTGCAACAGTATGTGGGAATATAGGCTGCATGATTGTTAACAAGATAGGTGGTAAAAATATGCCAAAAGATACAGAAGATAGCAAAGAATGTGGGGAATTTGGATACCACATATAGCAAGAGACAATGAAGCATGCTTCCTAGCTCGCCAGAGTGTCACACAGCTGCTCATTCTGCCACCTGCCAGACATTAATGTCTTCCTGCCCTACATAAACCCCCTCTTTACCTGACTATTTTAATTCGAGATGCTAGCTACGTGCCCACCTACTTAACAGGTACTAGTGACAGGTACAAAACATTATGGGTAACAATTCTGAGTGTTTAATGCAAGCCCAGGTGAAGCAGGGTAGCTTCTATCAGGTGCAGATGTTAAGCTGAAAAGAGGTACATTCTGCATTGCACTCCTGGATCTGAGTTTCTGTATTCTCAGAGCATCGATGCAGCAAGCTTATTGTTCCTTAATTTTTTACAATATTTATCACAGCTCTGGGAGAAAACAAAACAAATCCTATCCTATTTACTATTTGTGCTCCCTAGTGAAGAGATATTGCTCTGTTTAGACAAGGCACTTCACATTCTTCCACCAATTGAAAGTTTTGTGTCTTACAGTTCTTTTTTTTTAATAATACATTTATTGAGTACTTTCTATCTACTAGTCACTGTGATACAGTATAAGTAAAATGGGTTGTCTTATTTAATATTCAAAATAACCACATTAAGTATGAACTGCTGTTATCTTCCCCCTTTGTACAAATGAGGAAAGTGAGGCTTACAGAAGATAACTGGCCCAGGGTCCCACAACTAATAAGTGCAGAGGTGGGAAGCAGAACCAGATTTGTTCGGCATAAACTTGTGCCCAATTTCCTCCAAAGCTCTCAAAAGGCAATGTGTGTTATTTTATCCCATATATAGCATACCAACAACTATAATACTGGGTATATAGGAAAATGCTTAATAATTGTTTTTTACTGATTATTCAATGTCTAAATTTTGAACAAATTTGGGTAAGATACAAGTCACACATAAATTGACAGAAAATGTAGTTCTTCATTCAGTGGTTAGCAGTCATTAAAAGGTACTTTCCCTTTGTGGTGATAATAAAATAAGTATTAGTAGTTAGTCTTCATATTATTTGGCTTCCTTATTAATAATTTTTATATTTTCTTCTCCTTCTTACCATGTTCACATGTATCATCCATCTTTTGGAATCCCAGGGAGCTAATTTCTGTTCCCTGTGTTGCTATCAAATCTGTATCTTGCAGAAAGAATAATTTATTTCAAACAAGGGACATACAATAGAAAGATAAGACCTACTGAGGTCTTTTTCCCATCATTTTATTATGAAGAATTTTCAAACATACAGTAAAGTTGAAAGAATTTTATAGTAAATACTGAAATACTGACCACAGGGATTCTACATCTTACTCTACTTGTTTTGTTATTTTACTATCCAGCATACTTTTTGATGGATTCCAAAATAAATTGCAGTTGCTGATACACTTCCCCCTAGTACTTCAGCTGCATATTATTAACTAGAGTTTAGTATTTATTTAGTTTTTAATTTTTTTGATTTAAGATTTACCTGCAATAAAATGCACAAATCTCAAGTATAAATTTACTGAGATCTTGCAGACATATACACCTGTGTAACCCAAACCCTTTCCAAAATTTAGAACATTGCAGTCATCTTCAGAAAGTTTCCTAAATCCTTCTCCCAGTCTATCCCCTCCCCACCCCTCAGGTATAACTACTGTTCTCATTCTTTTATGTCAAAGGTTAAATTTACCTGTTCTAAAACTTCATATAAGTGAAATTATACAAAATGTAATGCTTCTTTCACTTAGCATAGTGTTTTTGAGATTTATTCATGTTGTTGCATGTGTCAGTGGTTCATTTCTTTTTATTGCTGAGTATTCTTTTGTATGACTATGTCACACAGTTTGTTTATCTTTCTGTTGATGGACACTGGGCTCTTTCTGCTTTTTTTTTACTGTTATGAATAAAGCTGCTATGAACATTCTTAGACAATTCTTTTGTGAACACATGTCTTTATTTCTCTTGGGTAAATATCTGGGGATGGAATTTTCGAGTCCTTGGGTAGGTGTATGTTTAGTTTAATAAGAAACTGCCAGGCCTTTTTCCCAAAGGATTGTACAATTTTACATGCCTGCAACAATGTAGGAGACTTCCACTTGCTCCACACATTCTCCAACATTTGTGGTTGTTAGTCTTCTTTATCTTAGTATTTATGCTGGGTGTGTAATCATTTCTAGTTGATAACTCAGATTGTTTCTACTTGTGGTTAGCAACCCTCTTGTCAACTTGACCTCTTTCCTTCCCCAGGAACTGCTGAAAACATTATTTGTGATAATAGTTAAGATACCCCAAAACTCAGCTTGAATTATTCTTTCTCAAACATGGGATACATTGCTTATCAAAGAACCCTGATTCCTTTAATGGAGATTATAGTTGGGAACAACCTGGGTTCTAAGGACATGTGTTTCACATGACTACTGGAGCTGGACAAAATGGCACTGGAGAAGAGGTCACAGCAATCATTGTAATAAAAGCAGAAAGGTGACTTTTTTCTTTAAAAGTTATGAGTTCATGTTTTCATAAACATGATAACAGGTGAAATCAGGTGATTTTTTTTCTCTAATATGAAAGCATATTAAACAAGCTGTATCCTTTTCTCACTAACTGTAGTATTCTAGGCTGGATATGTTGTGATAGCAAATTAGTATATTCAAATTTTAGAGGTGCACAAAATTTCAGAAGTATTTATTTATTTATACTCTTTTTGACTCTCTATTCAAGTGTCTTAGAATTTGTGCCGAAGTTTGCAGGTTCAGTTCCTTTCCTCATTATAACCTGAGTCCTATATAAGGGTAAAGGTGGGAAGAAGGGGGACTCTCAGCCTCCTATATGGGCACATTAAAAAACACCATGCTCTGAACACTAGGCTCTCAGATAGAACCCACTGAGATTAACAGACAATAGCAAGGAAAGGGAGGATTGAGATCAGCAAAACCCTGTAAGATTTGTCTGATACTCTCCTTTAACTCTTTGTTTTCATGGATACAAGTGTTATTCCTGATTAGAGACAACATTGAATTTGAGTTTCATAAAGAATTTTGGCTACACTTTTTTTTCTCAGAATTAGAATAACCAACTTTGCAAAGGTGGTAAATCCAGTTAAAAGATGTCAGCAAATAAAATCAAATTATTACTTAGAATTATCAGAGATCTTTAAATTTTCTTTATAGACTTATTGAGGTATAGTTGACGTGCAGTAAACTGCAGTTCTTTTTTTGAGACAGTCTCGCTGTGTCACCCAGGCTGGAGTGCAGTGGCGCAATCTCAGCTCATTCCAGCCTCTGCCTCCCGGATTCAAGAGATTCTCATGCCTCAGCCTCCCAAGTAGCTGGGACGACAGGTGTGCGCCGTCATGCCCAGCTAATTTTTCTATTTCTAGTAGAGATGGGGTTTCACCATGTTGGCCAAGCTAGTCTCAAACTCCTGAGCTCAAGTGATCCACCCACCTTGGCCTCCCAAAGTGCTGGGATTACAGGTGCCCAACCAAAATCTTCAGCCCTTAAAAAAAAAATTATATATATATATATATATATGGAGAGAGAGAAAGTCTTACTATGTTATGTTGTCGAGGCTGTTCTCAGACTCCTGGGCTCAAGCAGTTCTCCTACCTCGGTCTCCCAAAGTGCTGAGATTACAGGCGTGAGCCACCACACCTGGCCAAAGGCACAAATATTAACAGACTCAAATTATCTTCTTCCTAGGACTTACAACCTTGAAGAAGCTCTGGGCATGTTGCCAGCCTCTCCCAATCTTATCTCAGTTCAGAAGGATCATATACTGAATAAAATTCTATCGAAAGTACTTCATATCTAATAAATTATGTCTAAAGTTAGTTAATACCTGCTCTGACCTAGTTAATGCCTTGAACCTATTTTAGTTCAATGTACTTTGAAACCTTGAATCACCATGGAAGTGATGAAACTTCTAGTTAACAAAATTCATAAAGATAACAGTCGGTGAAAGTGAAATTCATACTCAGGACACTCTACCTGCCCAGATAATATGCATCTATAAATTGACCTCTTAAGTGAAATTTTCAAAAGAGAATTACTTACCAATAATTTAGCAAATTTTTTTTTGCCATATAGCATTTACGAGCAAATGCTCTGTAACAATAAATGTTTTATGGCTCAAGTATTTTTTATTTTCTCTTAAAAGGGTATGTGCTCAAGCAGACAGCCATTTTCGAATCCTATTCTAAACACCACTTGTGTTTTTGAGAAGCACAAGCTCCAAAGGCACAGCTTTTCAAGTTTTACCTGTTACAAGACTAGTTAAAGAAACAAGACTAGTTAAAGCATGTTAAAAGAATTGCACTTTAAAAGCCATTATAACAATTAATTTTCCTGTCTCTAATCTGTCTCCCTCTCTTTAAAGAGCAAAACCAGTGGGAATTAAAGGAATCCCCAATCCCTACCTCATCTAAAACCTCAGCTATTACACAACATCTGCTTGACGATGTGCTGAATCCAATGTAGACTTGAAGAGGTCCTTCGGCCTCACTGCCACACCTAATAGAACATCCCAAATGTCCCATTCTCAGAGTTTGTCTTGGTCTGCCCTACCAGCTGGAATCATGATCCAGTAGTTTCCTCTTTCAATTTCTGTAGAAAGTCTTGAGTGCCTCTGCCCCTCTGGAGTGATCATAGAATTTATTGTCCAAACCCAGACACTTTTGAAAGTGAAAGGAGATACCAATAATCATTATGTCTGGACAACAGGCACAAACCAAGCCTATTGTGAGCAAAAGGGAATATATGGTCACCCCAGCTAGAGCTAATAAAAGTAACCAGGAAATCGTAAATCTGCCCATTTACAGATTATTATTTCTTTTCAATCTGGTATGCCAGACTTCCCATAATCAGTCAAAGGGGTAATGGACATAGTCCATTGAAACAATTTTCCATTTTTATCTACAAATCATTTACAGTCTCTTCTGCCAAGGGTGGTCCTATTGCTGCCCTGGCATTCCAGGATCATATTTTCTCCTGCAGTGCATCTATGTCTCCCTCAAATTAACCTAGGCTTTAAGGTCTGGGGTCTTTGTATTAGTCTCATTTCTGACACCAATTTGTATTGTCAAACAGGAAAGTGATATAAAGTAATACAAACACACTAACAGGATGGGAAACATTTCTGTAATAGAAAAGTATATGAAATGTACAGAGATGATCCCAAAAATGACAGAACAACACAGCATGCTGGAGGCACAGGGTTTACAAATTCTCACTAAGTTATATAGCTGACGATGTTACCCGTTACGCAGAGTGATGTTCATCCAGGCATGAGCTACTCAATTTTGCTCTGTTACAGGGAATTTTATACTTTCCTGGTTCTAGAGACTCTAAGTGCCACCTGTTCACCAGGTACAACTAGTAGAAAGCAATCTCAGCACATGCCTGTTTTTACTCTGAGACTATATAAGATGAAGTCTAATTTCCTGGTTTTTTTCTTGTTGATTTTTTTCAGACGGGGTCTCGCTTTGTCACCCAGGCTATAGTGCAGTGGCACGATCTTAGCTCACTGCAAGCTCCACCTCCCAGGTTCACACCATTCTCCTGCCTCAGCCTCCTGAGTAGCTGGGACTACAAGCGCCCGCGACCATGCCCAGCTAATTTTTTTTATTTTTACTAGAGACGGGTTTCACTATGTTAGCCAGGATGGTCTTGATCTCCTGACCTTGTGATCCGCCCGCCTCGGTCTCCCAAAGTGCTGGGATTACAGGCGTGAGCCACCGTACCTGACCCTAATTTCCTAGATTTAATATCCCTTAGCAGGCCTAGACTTCCCCATACCTATCTGGAGTCCATTTATACGAGTCCAGTGTTGCCAGGTCTTGCAATTTTTTTAATGGTAGAAATTTTGATTTATGTTAAATGTTCAAATTTTTAAATGACAGCCCTTAATTAGAATATTAAAATATTGCACAAGCCAAACAAAATTAATCTGCAAGCTTCTCTCCAGCATACTCATGGGCTGTATACCTAGCAAGGGCCAAGTGTGTTTATTTCTAAACCTCTTTTTGCCAGTTATGTGTGTTATTATAATTATATATTTATGACTTTACTCATGAAATGTGATTAAAAATTTGCTTTTTATTTTAAAAAGATTGAGTACTTTGGAAAGACTCGCTAAAATTGGGTCACTAGAAATTGCTGTCAAATGCAGTGTGTTCAAAATAGTTGTAAAAGATTGAGAGATGTCTTAGCTTGGGTTCCCCCAAAAGGAGACCCTGAGGCAAAAGCTTATATGCTACCTCCTTGGTAAGGAGTGAAATCTCAGAGAGCAAAAATGGGGGGTAAGCAGAGTGAAGCAGACCTAGAAGGAAACCCATTATGAGGATGTGACATCAAGCTGGCCACCAATAAGTGCAATGAAATGCTTAATCTCGTGGTCACACCTCTGAGAAACCACATAAACCACACCTCCAAACAGTATGTGTGAGATGGGTTGGGAAGAATTTATGATTCCTCAGCTCTTATCTGCCACTCCTCAAAGATTCACCCCAGAACATAATCTCTCCTGAATTTTCAGATTGCCCAAGGCAGAATTCACCTTGACATCAGTGGACAGGCAGCAAGGAGGACTCAGAGCAACATGACGTACATGAAGTACTATTGGCTTGGCAGGTCTTGCCAGCTAGAAGTTCAGAGTCCACACAGAACAGTCTTGGTAACAGTGGCTGGAACAAGAGAATAGTGAGACCAAAAAGATTGGAATTAAAAAAGAGGTAAATGAAAAAAACTTGGATCCTGGACTCAGATTTCTTCATATATGTCTTTGAGTTCTGATCCACTGTAAGAATAACAGTTCTTGAGGCCAGGCGCAGTGGCTCACGCCTGCAACCCCAACACTTTGGTAGGCCAAGGTGGGAGGATCACGAGGTCAGGAGTTTGAGATCAGCTGGGCCAACACAGTGAAACCCCATCTCTACTAAAAATACTAAAATTAGCTGGGCATGGTGGCATGTTCCTGTAGTCCCAGCTACCCAGGAGGCTGAGGCAGGAGAATCTCTTGAACTCGGGAGGTGGAGGTTGCAGTGAGCCGAGATCACACCACGGTACTCTAGCTTGGGCAACAGAGTGAAACTTCATCTCAAAAAAAAAAAAAGAAAAAGAAAAAAAGAAGACACAGAATATGTAACGTGAATGAGAGAAGGCCTCTGGCAGCACTGCAATCCACTGTCTCTCCCAATAGGGCATAACACGGGTGAGGAACGCCACAGATGCAGCTGGAATTGTGCTGAAAGAGCTCAAGAGGCAAAGTTCTTTGGATGTTTTTCACCTCCTGGTGGCCATGGATGGAATCAATGCTCTTTGGGGAAGGATCGCTCTGAAAAGAGAAGATAAGTGCCCAATTGCCCCAGAGGAATTAGCACTTGTTTCACAACCTGAGGAAAATGATGAAAAACGACTGGCATGGAGGTGCCATTGTGTTGACTTTGAGCCAGACTGGGTCTCTCTTTCAGCCCCGGAAAGGGTATCTGCTCAAGGAGTTGCTGGGAAAGGACGGATTTGATGCCCTGGATCCCTTTATTCCCATCCTGGTTTCCAGCTATAAGCCAAAGGAATTCGAAAGTTGTATTCAGTATTATTTGGAAAACAATTGGCTTCAACATGAGAAAGCTCATACAGAAGAAGGGAAAAAGGAGCTGCTGTTCTTAAGTAACGCTAACCCCTTGCTGCTGGAGCGGCACTGTGCCTACCTCTAAGCCACAATCACAATATGCGAGGAAGACAATGGGCATCTGCTTTAGGCTGGACCCCATGAGATGAGGAAGTCCGGCAGTACACAGGAAGAGGAGCCAGGCCCTTGTACCTACGGGGGATTGGACAGGACTGCAGTTGGCGCTGGACCTGCATTAAAATGGGTTTCACTGTGAACACGTAACAAGATACTGCCTTGTTCCAGAAACTTATATCAGTTTATTGGATGTGGTTTTTCACATTTAAGATAATTATGGCTCTTTTCCTAAAAAATAAATTATCTTTCTAAAAAAAAAAAATTCTGCTGAGGCAAGCAGATCACAAGGTCAGGAGTTTGAGACCAGCCTGGCCAATATGGTGAAACCCTGTCTCCACTAAAAATACAAAAATTAGCCAGGCATGGTGGCGCGCCTGTAGTCCCAGCGACTCAGAAAGCTAAGGCAGGAGAATCGCTTGAACCTAGGAGGCAGTGAGCCAAGATCGCACCACTGCACTCCAGCCTGAGCAACAGAGCGAGATTCTATCTCAAAAAAAAATTTTAGGCCGGGCGCGGTGGCTCACGCCTGTAATCCCAGCACTTTGGGAGGCCAAGGCAGGTGGATCACGGGATCAGGAGATCGAGACCATCCTGGCTAACATGGTGAAACCCCGTCTCTACTAAAAATACAAAAAATTAGCCGGGCGTGGTGGCGGCGCCTGTAGTCCCAGCTACTCGGGAGGCTGAGGCAGGAGAATGGCGTGAACCCGGAAGGCGGAGCTTGCAGTGAGCCGAGATCCGGCCACTGCACTCCAGCCTGGGCGACAGAGCGAGACTCCGTCTCAAAAAAAAAAAAAAAAAAAAAAAAAAAAAATTTTAAAAGGTGGGGCGCGGTGGCTCACGCCTGTAATCCCAGCACTTTGAGAGGCCGAGGCGGGCGGATCACAAGGTTAGGAGTTTAAGACCAGCCTGGCCAATATGGTGAAACCCCCGTCTCTACTAAAAAATTACAAAAATTAGCTGGGTGTGGTGGCAGGCGCTTATAGTCCCAGCTACTTAGGAGGCTGAGACAAGAGAATCGCTTGAACCTGGGAGGCCGAGGTTGCAGTGAGCCCAGACTGAGCCACTGCACTCCAGCCTGAGCGACAGAGGGAGACTCTGCCTTACTGCTTTTTTATAATGTAATACCTTTATTGAGCTCTGATTCCTATACCATAAAATTCACCCTTTCAAAGTGTACAGTTCATGGAGGAAAGGGGGCTACTTGGAGTTGGCACAGGTTCTCTGCTCCTACCAGCTTCACCATGTAAAAGGTTTCCTTTAAGATCACTCTGACGTCCGACCTGCGGCTGCTGTACAAAGTACACAGTGTTTCTGAAAGTACACCTTTCACAGCAGTCTTAAAGATTGCAGCAGAATAATTTAAAGTTTCTGCTGCAACAAGTGCAATTACTGCCAGTGATGGAATATAAATAAATTCTGCACAGACTGCTGGAAATGTTTTTCTAAAACATGGTTCAGAACTACAAAGTATGCCTAGAGATTATATTGGAAGGTAATATCTGTTACTTGAAACATACAATTACTTTTCAGAATAAATATTGCTAATTTTTTTTTAAAGTGTAGAATTCAGTGGTTTTTAGTATATTCACAAAGGTGTGCAACCATCATCACTATATAATTCCAGAACATTGTATAGCCCTAAAAGAAACCCTGTACACATTAGCAGTCACTCTCATGCCCCTCTCCCCACAACTTCTGGCAACCACTAATCTACTTTCTGTCTCCATGGATTTGCCTATTCTTGACATTTCACATAAATGAAATCACACAAAATGTGACCTGTTGTGTCTGGCTTCTGTCACTTAGCATAATGTTTTCAAAATGTCATCCATGCTATAGCACGTATCAGAATTTCATTTTTTTCTGTCCAAATGATATTCTACTTTATGAATCTATCACATTTTGTGTGTATCACATCCATCCATCTGTTGATGGATATTGGATAATTTTCATATTTTAGCTATTATCAGTAATGCTATTGTAGGCCAGGCACAGTGGCTTATACCTGTAATCTCAGCACTTTGAGAGGCCAAGGCAGAAGGATCACTTGAGACTAGGAGTTCAAGACCAGACTGGACAATACAACAAGATGCTGTTTCTAAATAATAATACTACTGCTGTAAACATTTATATACAAGTTTGTGTGTAGACATATGTTTTCAATTCTCCTGGGTAAATACTTAGGAGTGAAATTAATGGCCATTTGGTAACTATGTTTAACTTTTTGAGCAACTGCCAAACTGTTATACCATTTTACATTCCCAGCAGCAAGGTATGAAAGTTTCAATTCCTCCATATCCTTGCCAACACTTGTTCTTTTCCATTTTTTGATTATAGCTATCGTAGTTGGTATGAAGTGGTATTTCATTATGATTTTGATTTGTATTTCCCTAATGGCTAAGGATTTTGAGCGTCTTCTCATGTGTTTATTGGCTATTTGTATAACTTCTTTGGAGAAATGTCTGCTCAAATCTGTGGCCAATTTTTAACGGGATGATCTTTTTGTTGTTGAGTTGTAAGAATTTTTTAATATACTCTGGATACAAACCTCTTATCAGATACGTAATTTGCAAGTATTTTCTCTCATTTTGTGGGTTGTCTTTTTCTCAGTGGTGTTCTTTGAAGCACAAAAAGTTTTAGTTTTGGTGAAGTCTGATTCATTTTTTTAATTTTGTTACTTATGTTTTTCATGTTATATTTCAGAAACAACTGTCTAAGTTCACAAAGACTTACTCCTATGTGTTCTTCTAAGAGGTTTCAGTTAGCTCTTACATTTACATTATTTTAATCTATAATCTTAGAACGAATGGAATTTAATGTTAACACTATTTACTTTCTTATTCCCTCCTTCTATTACACAGGAAACAAATGGTGTTTGATTCTAAGTGTATTCACTAATACAAGGCTGGGGACTGCCCCATGAGGGGTGAGCATGAGGGCCATAAGAGATATTGCTGGGAGCCCACTTTGAAACAGGAATTGGTGACAGAAGCAAGCCCCAGCCACTGGCCTCACTTAGAGCTGGAGGAACAAGATTTTATCTACTCCTAAGAGGAAGTATGGGAGAAACACAAAGATACTGCCAACACACCAGTACAGGCTCACTGAGAGGGGCTATCTATTCTATCATCTTAAGTATATTTCCCCAATCTTCAGGTGGATATGGTTTTCATATGCTCCTACAGTAAGTGACTACACATTCTATGATACTATGAAATTAATACCTGTTATTTTATAAATGTTGACACTAATAGGTGACAGCAAAATAGTGACTATGTTATTAGCTTGTATGCGAGCAATTGTTAACCTTTTGTGTCTGTGAACCTATCAGAATTTCGTCAATGTGCTGTGATAAATATTCGTTATTTTGAACTTAATAGACTACATACAAGTGTCTAAGTAGGCTTTTGAGTCATCACAGAGTAATAACCCCATCACAGAGTAGTAACTACTGTAGTCATAACTACATTACAAAATAATAACAGCTATATTTATACACAATGACCTGTGTGTCTATTTCATGACTTTGATCACTGAACTCAGTACATGCTCTATCAGAAAAAAAAAAAAAAAAAAAAAGAAAGAAACAGCAGTCAATTGTGCTTTTAATTATGTAGGAATAAAATAAACAAAATGCATTTTGATAACTATTGATACCTGCTAGAAGACATGTATATTAGATAGGGAGATGTAGCTAGAAAGTAGAATTTCCACATCAAAGAATACTATGATTATATACAGATTGATGAAGCAAAACTATTTTCATCTGTGCTGATGTTACTTTAAAATTCTGTTGAATAAGAAATCCCATTTTTAGGTGCGTTCAGAAGTACATAGTCCCTGACAGTCATTCTGAGAATGTCATTTGGGTTATGGTACTGCAGTTAATGTGTTTAAATACCTAGAACATGTAATACTTGTCTTAGAAGTTTTGAGAAATATATTGGCGATTCAAAGAGAATCCACAGATTTATCAGGAAGGAGCAGAATTGGCACATGGTTCTTTTTAGCAGAACTGCCCAGACTCATGAAGGACTGTGAATGAACTACACTGCAGGATAGGGAAATGTCTTCATGCAGCAGCTATCCAAGATGTTCGAAGCAGCTGGAAATGCCCCACTTGGGACTGGACTGTTTCAGGATGTAACTGAGGACAGAAACCCTGGGATCACAGTTTGATGGAGCTTCTTGGCCTCATGATCAGCATCACAAAGGAAAGAACCTGGTTTGAAATGGTTTTTGACAGCGTCGTTCCTAAGTTGAGCTGTATCTCAGGAAAGAGGTCTAGAGCTCTTCAAAGAACCTGGACAGGCACAGTGGCTCACACCTGTAATCCCAGCAATGTGGGAGTCCGAGGCAGATGGATCACTTGGGGTCAGGGAACCAACCTGGCCACAATGGTGAAACCCCATCTCTACTGAAAATACAAAAAAATTAGCCTGGCATGGTGGCACACACCTGTAATCCCAGCTACTCGGGAGGCTGAGGCAGAAGAATTGCTTGAACCTGGGAGGCAGAGGTTGCAGTGAGCCAAGATGGTGCCACTGCACTCCAGCCTGGGCAACAGAGTGAGACTCTGTCTCAAAAAAAACAAAGACCCAAGAATTACTGTGAACTACCATGTCTCAGTGTCACTTAGATATACTGTAGCAGGGTACCTCAAAGTTAATTTGCTGTATGGTCACTGGCAAAGAAAGTACACACACACACACACACAAAAGTTCATTTGCAATTACAAAATTCGAGCTGGGCACGGTGGCTTACACCTGTAATCCCAGCACTTTCGGAGGCCGAGGCAGGCGGATCACGAGGTCAGGAGATCGAGACCATCCTGGTTAACACGGTGAAACCCCATCTCTACTAAAGATACAAAAAATTAGCCGGGCGAGGCGGCGGGTGCCTGTAGTCCCAGCTACTCAGGAGGCTGAGGCAGGAGAATGGCGTGAACCTGGGAGGCGGAGCTTGCAGTGAGCTGAAATCACACCACTGCACTCCATCCAGCCTGGGCAACAGAGCGAGACTCCATCTCAAAAAAAAAAAAAAAAAAATTCAAAATGTTCAAAAATGAAAAGTAAATCACCCTCTCATCCCCTTTCTCAGTCTGTTTCTGAACTCTCTAGGTTTGTTCTTGCATTACTATAAGGAAATATCTGAGGCTGGGTAATTTATAAAGAGAAAAGGTTTAATGGCTCATGGTTCTGCAGGCTGTACAAGCATGGGGTCAGCATTGCTCAACTTCTGGTAAGGCTTCAGGAAGCTTCCAATCATGGCAGAAGGTGAAGCAGGAACAGGCACATCAGAGGGTAAGAGGGGAGTAAGAGTGGAGGGGGAGGTGCCACATGCATTTTTTTTTTTTTTTTTTTTTTTGAGACAGAGTCTTGCTCTGTCGCCCAGGCTGGAGTACAGTGGCGCAATCTCGGCTCACTGCAAGCTCCGCCTTCCGGGTTCACGCCATTCTCCTGCCTCAGCCTCCCCAGTAGCTGGGACTACAGGCACCCGCCACCTAGCCCAGCTAATTTTTGTATTTTTAGTAGAGACGGGGTTTCACTGTGTTAGCCAGGATGGTCTCAATCTGACCTCGTGATCCACCCGCCTCAGCCTCCCAAAGTGCTGGAATTACAGGTGTGAGCCACTGTGCCTGGTCAAGGTGCCACATGCTTTTAAACAATCAGATCTTGTGTGAATTAACTGAGCAAGAACTCACTTATCACCAAGGGGATGGTTCAAAAGCATTTACAAGGAATGGGCCCCCATGATCTAATGGCCTTTCACCAGGCTCCACCTCCAACATTGGGAATCACATTTCACCATGAGATTTGGAGGGGACAAACACCCAAACCATATTATCTCTCTTCCTGATCCTTATCTTTTACATGTAGAGCTACAATCTACCTAGAATTGTTTTTATCTATAATGTGAAATGGGGGCTAACTCTTCCTTGCCTTCATAAAAAACTTCCATTAGGCTAGGTGTGGTGACTCATGTCTGTAATTGCAGCACTTTGGGAGGCCAGGGTGGGAGGATCGTTTGAGCCCAGGAGTTCAAGACCAGCCTGGGCAACATAGTGAGATGCTGTTTCAAAAAAAAGAAAAAAAAGAAGAAGTTTATTAATCCAGCATCATCTATACCACCTTTGTCATAAGTCAGTTCTCTACATATGGACTCTGCTCTATTGGTTTATTTGTCCATATTTGTACCAGTATCACGCTGTCTCAATTAGTGTAGATTTATAACATGTCTTAATATCTAGTAGAGTATGTCCTTGCACATTCTTCTTTCTCAGGAGTGTCATGACTATTCTTGACCCAAACAAATACACATTTTAGAATCTACTTGTCAATTCCACAAAAATTAACTCACTGCAATTTTGATTGGAACTTCATTGACTATTGACAAACTTAACTAGAAATGACGTCTTTACTATTTTAGGTCTTTCAATACATCAACAAAGCACATGCCTCTATTTATTTAGGTCATTTTCCATTTCTTTAAAATTTTTTTTAGGTTTTCTGTATAGAGGTTATCGCATGCATCGTGTGAAGAGAGTCCACCAACAGGCTTTGTGTGAGCAACAAGACTGTTTATTTCATCTGGGTGCAGGCAGGCTGAGTCTGAAAAGAGAGTCAGCAAAGAGTGGTGGGATTATCATTAGTTCTTATAGGTTTGGGATAGGCGGTGGAGTTAGGAGCAATTTTTTGCTGGCAGTGAGTGGATCTCACAAAGTACCTTCTCAAGGGCAGGGAGAATATTACAAAGTACCTTCTTAAGGCCGGGGGAGGATATTACAAAGTGCCTTCTCAAGGATGGGGAGGGTGTATCATACAAAGTACATTCACAGGGACAGGGGATTATCACCAAGTACATTATTGCAAGGGCAGGGAGGGTGTATTGTCACAAAGTCAATTGATCAGTTAGGGTGGGGCAGGAACAGATCACAATGGTGGAATGTCATCTTTTGTGATTCTTCAGTTGCTTCGGGCCATCTGGATGTACACATGCAGGTCACAGGGGCTCAGCTTTAGCTTGGGCTCAGAGGCCTGACAGAGGTATTACATACCTTTCTTTAGAGTTGTTACTAAGTATTTGATACATTTTGATGCTATGGTAAAGGGAATCTCACTTAAATTTCATTTTTTAATCATTTGATGCTTAACTAGGAATGCAAATAATTGAATGTTATTACTTCCTCTATCCTTAATTCCATTTTGTAGTTGTTGTTGTTGTACTGGTTGGGACCTCCAATATAATTAGTACTCTAATTATTTAGAGTAAACAATTTCAACCATTAAGTACAATGTTTTCTGTAGTATTAAAAAATAGGTTCCCTTTAACAAATTAAAGCAGTTTCCTTCTATCCTAGTTTGCTGAGGTTTTTTTCATGACTGTATGTAGAATTTTACGTTTTTACATCTATTAAGATAATCATAATTTTTCTCCCTTTTCTGTCAATGTAGTAAGTTACATTGATTATTTGTATGTTAAAACAATCGGCAAGGTGCGGGGGCTCACGCCTGTAATCCCAGCACTTTAGGAGGCTGAGGCGGGCAACTCACAAGGTCAGCAGTTCGAGACCAGCCTGACCAACATGGTGAAACCCTGTCTCTACTAAAAATACAAAAAAATTAGCTGGGCACGATTGTGCACACCTGTAGTCCCAGCTACTTGGGAGGCTGAGGCAGGAGAATCACTCGAACCTGGGAGGAAGAGGTTGCAGTGAGCCGAGATCATGCCACTGCCACCAACCAGCCTGGTGACAGAGCAAGACTCTGTCTCAAAAAAAAAAAAAAAAAAATCATGTATTCATGAAATAAACCCAACTTTGTTGTGATGTATCATTTTATGTTTTCTTAGATTTAGTTTGCTATTATTTTGTTTAATGAAGATTTTAACTTATAAGCAGTTTATATTAATTTGAAGTAGTCTAATGTTTTGCTGCAACAATTAGAAAATAAAATGAATAAATTGCAAAATTATATTTTTAAAGATATCAGAGTTGTGGAAGAAGGAGGAATAGATGAACTAAAATTCTAGAAGGGTAAGAACCCTCTCTAGATGAACTAACAATTGTCTTTGTTTTCTTCACCTGTGGGCCTGACCCCCAGGCAGAAAGACGCTAGTAGCAGAAGAACCAGTAGAACTTTTGACAGTCACACAGGGCTGTTGTGACCTGTAAGAAACTGAAAAAACCCAAATACAAGGCTAGTTTCTCGTCTGAGTTTTAGGGTGATCTGTGAGGCTGGGAGCTGGGCCAAAAAGGCAAACTGAACTCTCCCATTGTCTCGTTCTGCTTAGGGAAAAAAATTCTACGAAGGGAAACGAGTCTTTCACAAATTCACAACTAGTCTGTCACTCATGCTGGTGACATGCCTGTTCAGCCTGAAGAATTGTGAGCCAAATAAACTTTTATTTATGAATTACCCAACCTTAGGTATTCCTTTATAGCAACAAAATAATGGACTAACACAGTACTAGTTTGCTAGGAATGCCATAACAAAGTACCACAGACTACAAAACTTAAAAGACAGAAATTTATAATCTCACACTTCTGGAGGCTAAAAGCTGAAGATCAAGATGTCAATTAGTCTTCTCCCAATGGACTAATGAGGGGAGAAAAAGATGTCAATTGGGTTGTATTTTCTGAGGCCTCTTTCTTTGGCTTGTAGATAACAGTATCCTCCCTGTGTCCTCACATGATCTTCCCTCTATGTGTGTGTCTGTGTCCTAATCTCCTCTTCTTATACAGACATCAGTCGCATTACCCATTACGCACCCTAATGAACCCCCCACCTTTTTATTTATTTTTTTTAATCTTTTTTTTTTTTTTTTTTTGAGATGAAGTCTCGCTCTGTGGCCCAGGCCGAAGCGCAATGGCATAATCTTGGCTCACTGCAACTTCTACCTCCCAAGTTCAAGTGATTCTCTTGTCTCAGTCTCTTGAGTAGCTGGGATTATAGGCACCCGCCACCACATCCGGCTAATTTCTGTATTTTTAGTAGATACGGGGTTTCACCAGGCTAGTCAGGAGTTCTGACCTTAGGTCAAACGACCTTGATGTTATTGTACTTCATTCGTCCTACACATCCCTTCTGAGTCACTCTTTCCCTGTGGTAGATAAGCCCTGGGTCTGAGGGGTAATGTTGCAGGGATCCACCATCTTGTCTCACCACCACCCAAGACAGACATGACTTCTGTTCTTAAGTTCCTATTAAATGTTTCTTTCCAAGAAATTGGATTTGTCAATCTCTTTCTTCACCCTTTCAGCTTCCTCAGACTCTGGGGCAGATTTGCATAGACCTGCCCACTGCAGAACAACCTCCTTGGATAAATCTATTCCTAGGTATTTTACTCTTTTGGACATTATTGTAAATGGAATTGTTTTCTTGATTTTCTTTTGAATTTGCTCATTGCTGATGTATAGAAACACTGCTGGCCAGGCGCGGTGGCTCACACCTGTAATCTCAGCACTTTGGGAGACTGAGGCAGGTGGATCACCTGAGGTCAGGAGTTCGAGGCCAGCCTGACCAAAATGGTGAAACCCTATCTCTACTAAAACTACAAACAATTAGCTGGATGTGGTGGCAGGTGCCTATAATCCCAGCTACTGTGGAGGCTGAGGCAGGAGAATTCCTCGAACCCAGGAGGCAGATGTTGCAGTGAGCCAAGGTTGTGCCATTGCACTCCAGCCTGGGTGACAGAGTGAGACTCCGTCTCAAAAAAAAGAAAAGGCCGGGCGCAGTGGCTCAAGCCTGTAATCCCAGCACTTTGGGAGGCCGAGACAGGCGGATCACGAGGTCAGGAGATCGAGACCATCCTGGCTAACACGGTGAAACCCCGTCTCTACTTAAAAAATACAAAAAAAAACTAGACAGGCGAGGTGGCGGGCGCCTATAGTCCCAGCTACTCGGGAGGCTAAGGCAGGAGAATGGCGTGAACCCAGGAGGCGGAGCTTGCAGTGAGCTGGGATCTGGCCACTGCACTCCAGCCTGGGCAATAGAGCAAGACTCCGTCTCAAAAAAAAAAAAAAAAAAAAAGGAAAGGCTACTGACTTTTGCGTGTTGATTTTGTACTCCACAAATTTGCTGAATTTATTAGCTCTAGTGGTTTTCTTGTTAGTTGTGGCGGTGGTATTTTGTGTGCATGTGTGTATTCTTTGGGATTTTCTATACATAGGATCATGTCATCTGCGAATAAAGATAGTTTTATTTCTTCTTTTCTAATTTGGATGCCTTTTCTTTTTCTTGCCTGATTACTCTCACTGGAATTTCCAGTACAGTGTCGAACCACAGCAATGAAAGCAAGCATCCCAATCTTTTTCTTGATCTTAAAGGGAAAACTTTCAGTCTTTCCCCAGTGCATGTGATGTTAACTGAGGGCTTTGTATATGTTGGAGGGAAGTGTCATAAATACCCTTTATCATGTTGAGGAAGTTCTCTTTTTAATCCTAGTTCTCTGAGTGTTCCTTATCATGAATGGGTGTTGGATTTTGTCAAATGTTTTTTCTTCATCAATTGAAATGATCATATGCTTTTTTTTCTTCATTGTATTAATGTGGTGTACAACATTGATTGATTTTCTTATGTTAAACTGCCCTCAGGTATACATTTTGGAAATATTCTTTCACAGTCTGTGGTTTGCTATGTTTCTTTTTATTGATTTATTTATTATTTTATTTTATTATTTTTAAGACAGAGTCTCGCCCTGTTGCGCAGACTGGAGTACAATGGCATGATGTCGGCTCACTGCAACCTCTGCCTCCTAGGCTTAAGTGATACTCCTGCTTCTGCCTCCCAAGTAGCTGGGACTACGAGCGTGAGCCACCATGCTCAGCTAGTTTTAATTTTTTTGTAGAGACGGGGGTTTCACCATGTTGGCCAGGCCAGTCTCAAACACCTGAGCTCAAGCAATCCATCTGCCTTGCCTTGGCCTCCCAAACTGCTGGAATTACAGGCATGAGCCACCACATCCAGAGCTATATTTATTTTCAGTGGTGCCTTTTGGTGAGCCAAAGTTTTTAATTTTGATGAAGTTTATCAACATTTTCTTATATGGCTATTGCTTTCTGTGTCTTATCTAAGGATGTTTTACCTATCTCTGAATATGAAGATACTCAATTTTCTCTAAAAGTTTTATGGTTTTAGCTTTTATATTTAAGTTCATAATCTATCACAAAGTAAGTTTTGTATGGTATGAGGGAATTAAAAAGTTCAAGAAGAGAATAAAATAAGCTCTTTTCCTTAGATATGCATACAGAGAGAGTAAATTTATAAAGTAGAGCAGGATAACTAGTATAATAGAAGTCAGGATAGTGGTTATATCTTGGAGGAGAGAGAGAATTATTATCAGGAAGCCATATGCATGTAGCTTGTAGGGTGCAATGATAATCTATTTTTTGACCTGGGGAATGAGTTATGTGGTTATTTGCTTTGTTGCAGGTCATGGCCTTAGAATAGTAAAGAATTTATGAAAAAAGATCCAAACTATAACAACCATAAAATAAAAGACTGATAAATTCAACCACATTAAAATTAAGAACATCTATTCCTCAAAAGACTGCATTGTTTTTAGATATTATTATACATTCTTTTCTAGGAGCATTATTTTGCTTTTCTTAGCTAGGTCTTTCATATCCCTGGAACTGATTTTTGTGTTTTTAAAAAACTTTCCTTAAACATTTCATTTATAGCTGTTTTATATTTTGTTTATTGTTTATGCAGATTCTCACTAATGGTGGCTTGCTTTTTCTTCTCATGAACTTGATCATCTTTGATTGCAAGCTCGATCTGAATCTGTGGATCCTATAGCTCCAAAGTGGAAAGCTCTCTTCCAGAGAGGATTTGTTCCTGTTTCTGTTTGTAGCCAAAGATGCTAAGTTGGTGCAAAAGTAATTGCAGTTTTTGCAATTACTTTTAATGGCAAAAACCACAATTTTTTTATTTTTTATTTTTTATTTTTTGAGATGTAGTCTTGCTTTTGTCACCCAGGCTGGAGTTCAATGGCACAATCTTGGCTCACAGCAACCTCCACCTCCCAGTTTCAAGCGATTCTCCTGCCTCAGCCTCCCAAGTGACTGGGATTACAGGTGCATGCCACCATGCCTGGTTAATTTTTGTATTTTTAGTAGAGATGGAGTTTCACCATGTTGGCCAGGCTGGTCTCCTGACCTCAGCTGATCCACCTGCCTCAGCCTCCCAAAGTGCTGGGATTACAGGCGTGAACCACTGTACTTGGCCAAAACCACAATTTCTTTTGCACCAACCTACTACCATTTCAGGATCACGTCAGCGTCTTGGCTCAATTCATCCTTCCCAACCATGTGTTGGCCAAAACCTTAGTATTTTAATAGCAGTGCTACTACTATCAGCATTTTTCTCAGGACAACTCTGGGTTTGTTTTCTCTTTTGGAGGGGAAGTTTCTTTAGAGACCTCCCCTAACTCTTAAGAGACTAACAATATCTCAGAGAAATGAGTCTATCCAAGGTCTAATTATTCCATAGCGGAAGGGTGCGTCAGCAAACCTAGTCAGCCTTTATAGGATATTTGAAAGTCCCTAATAATATATTTTGCATAGTGCTCCAGATCATTACATATAGAGCTTCTTCATTTTATGAGCCTGCATAGCCATCTGTTGTATGGAATCTATTTAGCCAGTTTCCCAATTATTGATCTGTAGATTCCATTGCTATCACAAGCAATGTTGCAGTGTCATTTCACACCTGTGTGAGTATATCTGTATTATAAATTCCTAGAAATAAAATTACTGGGTCATATTTCCCTCATAGAGGTTGTATCAATTTATCATTTTATATTGTTTATACATGCTGAAATTTACATGGAATAGTTGCTTTATGTAATTTAAAAGAAATATACCACATTACTTTTTGACAAAGAATCAATGCAGTGTTACAATTTGGATATTTCACTGAACTCATTAAGAAGGAGATTTTATGAGATTTGAAGGAAAAAGTAAAACTTTCCAAGTACTCTTGGAATACTAAGCAAAATTGATCAAATGCTGGACCATGAAGCAAGTTCATTGCTTCATGAGCTTCAAGTGTCTCAAATGCTATTCTTTACATGTGGAAGAATATCTTGTTTTTCTTTCCCTATCAAGAACCAATCTTTACAAAGATTTATTACTGTCAAACTTTTAATCTAGTCAATAAATTTGTGAATCATTTATTTGAAAGTAGTTCAATAAATGATGCAATTGTGCATGCAAGTCTGTAGTCTCATAACAGATTAGATGTCATGGAATTGAAGGTATGATGCTAAAATGAGTAACAGATTCTTTTGTCTTTCTTCCTTTGGACACAGAAGTTAATAGCACCTTCCCATGATATTTTTATGATAGAAAACTAGCCCTGCCTCTTAAGCATTCATAAACAAATAAATCTAAATGATAAGGATATAAATTATCATTAACTTAGTACATTACTCATTGAACTGAAGTCCATTTCTTGCTTTAAGATTATAGTTGTAAGGTTTTGGAAGCAAATAAAGAAAAAGGATGTTCATGTCTTCCAAGTTTTCCAGTTTAGAACACCAGGGTATCTAATGCAGAATATCTTCAGAGTAAAGCAAGTTAATGCTCACGTTACTTGACGTCTTCAAGGACCTAATAGCTTATGTGTATTTTACTAGCAGAATATATTCTTATACTTTCTTTGCTTGAGGCACTGATTAAGTTATATTTGATTAAATAGTAAAGAAAGCCTTTATGATGTTACAGGAGGAAAGCCAGGAGGTTACTAACACCGTTTTAGTACTTTAGAGCTAAGTAACCATCTTGACACACCTCAAATGTAAATGTATTACCTACGAGACGGGCAGGTGGACTTGGAGGAATTTCTAGAAGCTGGGTTTGTCATAGCTTGTAACATGGCTAGACCTGGACTTGGTTTGGTTAATGGCTATGATCTGGGTTGCGCTGCTTTCTATAGTTTCTGATTTCATAATTAATTGACCTACCAGGTTGCAGAAGACCCTGAAGGGACAGACCCAGCTAATGATGGCCATGAGTGGATGTCCAGCCCAGCAGTCAGAACATGGTATCCAAAAGCTATGGCCATAAACAACAGTTAGAAAAACCAACTCAATAACAGGAAAATGCAACCCGAGGTATCATAAAGCTGATCCAGGCTCCCACATATGGTTGTTCAGATCATGCACTGCACAACCCTAGATGATGCTATTTATGTAGATGGTATGTCCTAACAAATAGACCAAGCATAGATTGGGAATGCAGGAATGATAAATAAATAGTTGTCTAAATAGGAAATATATACAGTTGGAACAGAGAAAGCCTACCAATAGTCAAAGATTCAGAGGTAGGACTCCAGAATAAGAAGATGGACCCAAAAGGAAATATTTCTGTCTTTAACAGAAAACAGAATCTTATAGGTTTTGTCAGCTCGGGGTGTCATCAAGGAGTGATTCAGAAGGTGTCACCTTGAATTTCACCTCCTCTGGATTCTTGCTATTGCCATGGGCACTGTGGTTCAGTGGTGTACTACTATGCCATTAAAGTTCTGGCACAAGTGGGCAAAAATACCTTCTTTTAATTCTTCTGGATAGAATAGAAATAAACTGGAATTTTTCTTAAAAAAAGATTTTACTAAATACAAAAAAATGAACAAAAAATAAATATTTAAGGTAATATAAAATTGAACTATCTTTACTCAGCTTTTGCATGTCTAGGAATTTATCCAAATGAAATAATTATGAATGTCAATTAAGGTTTGATCAGAGAAGCAGAACCACTGTGAGTGATCCAGAGGGATTTGTGTAGAGGACAGACCTTACACATTAAGTCAGTATAGGAGCTGGTTGCATTGTCTTTGTATGACTGTGGTCCTTTGTGTGGTACTGAACCTGAAGTCAGCAGGGCCTGTAGTTAGAAAGGGAAGATGCATGTGAAGTGGGAGTGAGCAAGGACAAATGGGGATTCACAGGATGAGCTAACACTGATAAACCAAAACTGAAATTTGCATCTGCCTCTCATTGCTTCCAAACATCCAACTTCAATGACGTGGAAGACTTTGAGATGATCTAATGCATTCCACCATGGAGCTGCACATGTACCAGGGCCAAAATCTGGAGAAGTTGAAAGCTGGATCTGTTGGGCCCAGATGCTACCCCATGGAGATAGAGCTGGAATTGCTACTGGCCTGGTTGCTGGCTCCTTTAACAAGGTGGGCCAGCATGACAATATACATGAGCTGCAATGGTGCCTGACTCTGCACCAATCTTCCAAGCCTAAGCATGATTGCTGCTACTATTCCACCATCCAAATCTCATGCAGTCTTTTCATGGTTCTCATTAGCTCAGAAGCATGCAGGGAGGCGGGGTCTGGGAAATGTAAAGTCCAGTTTACTTGACACCATACAAAGTCATTGTGTAATGTTTGTCACAAATTAACTACAGAGATTTTTATTGCAGTATTACCTGTAATAATAAAGAATAGGATATAACCTAACTTCCAACAATACAGAAATGGTTAAAAATATATGAAACATCCACACATTATAATATATTACAAAGAGGGCTGGGTGTCGTGGCTCACGCCCTTAATCCCCAATTTTGGGAGGCCAAGGTGGGTGGATCACTTGAGACCAGGAGTTCAAGACCATTCTGACCAACATGGTGAAAGCCCCATTTTTACCAAAAATATAAAATTGGCTGGGTATGCTGGCACACACCTGTAATTCCAGCTACTTAGCAGGCTGAGGCTTGAGAATCTTTTGAACCTGGGAGGCGGAGGTTGCAGTGATCTGAGATTGTGCCACAGCACTCAAGCCTGGGCGACAGAGTGAGACTCTGTCTCAAAAATAAATTGAAATTAAAATATATTATAAAGGACATAAAAGGATGTTTAAGCCCATGAACATATGTTCACAATACATTATTATTGTACCTGGTTGTGTAAATACGAAATGCTATTGAGTTGCTATGGCAAACAGACTAACAGCATCCCAAAGATGGCCACTTCCTAATCCCAGAACTTGTGAATATGTTAGCTTACACAGTAGAGGAGAATTAAAGTTACAGATAGAATTATTAAGGTTGATAATCAGCTGACTTTAAAGTAGAGATTATTTTGAAGTATCTAGGTGGAATATTTAAGAGTGGATAAAAGTGGAAGAGGGCAGGAGAAGAGGGTCAGAGAAAGAGATGTGACAATGGAAGGAAGGGTCAGAGAGATGCAGGTATTGCTTGCTTTGAAGTGGAGGAAGGGGCCATGATCTAAAGAATGTCAGTGGCCTATAGAAATTGGAAAGGCAGATAAATGAATTCTCCCCTAGGAGCTTCAAAGAGGAGCTCAGCAGCCCTGTGAGCCCTTGATTTTGGCCCAGTGAGACCCATGTCAGACTTACATGCCCCACAACTGTAAGATAATACATTTGTGTTAGCTAAGCTGCCGTGTGGTCATTTGTTGCAGCAGCAATGGAAAACTAATACTGCACCATAACATAATAAATGGTCAAGACCACCATGCATGCCAGAATACCAAGTGGGAATTTCCAAGTGGATGGCCTAGAATATATGATGCGGCTCTCAAACTCAACGGAAGATATAGAAAGATGGCAAAACAGAGATGGACTACTTTGTGAGGTTTTCTTTGGGCAGAGCTGTGCAGTGACTTTGCACTCCCCCTCCCAGTGGGAAGGGACAGAGGGTATCTTCCCCTTCCCTTCACTAATTAGAGGGGCTTTGAGAACTTAATCTGTATCCCCTTGAGTTTGGGGCCACAAAGGACTCAGTCTAACTGCTGCTCAGGAAACCTAAAGGGCAAGAAAGATGAGCTGGTGATCTGCTTTGGTTTCAGAGGATGAAGGTCTGCAGCTGTGTTCAGCTCAGCCTGTCTCTCCCAGAGTTTGTCAGGACAGAGTAAACAGGTCATTTCCTGTGGAACAGGTGTTTTTGCTCCTGCCTTAGGGAAGAGGAAGCAGATGATGAAGTTGCAATAGGAAGAGTCTGAATGAAAAACCCAGAGCTGAGCGGGTAACAGTAGCCGAGGAACAGGCTGTACAGCAGTGACAGGAATTATAGCCAGAGAGGCTCAGCAGGGGAGCCTCCCTCTGAGGCTCCCTCCTCCCTCCCTACAAAGTAATGGGTTACTTTGAAGAAGTGCTGATTATAATTGATAAATTGAGATAACTGCAAAAATTCTGACGCAACATGAAATTATCAGTGATTTCTATTGGTGACAAGGTCACAGGTCCTATGAATACTAGTAGGGTTTGCTGCATTCATAATAAAGAAATTGCTAAATTTCAGCTAGGAGTTACTGAAAATAAAGATGCAATTTCCCCTCATCCATGTTCTGTCCACATATACCAGGTTAAGAACACTAATCTAGTCCCAAAGTGTCCTGTCATGGATTAGCAAACTGCAGCCCAGTTTTTGACCCCTGTGAATTGTTTGATGACAAAGTAAACTAGTAGCAGATTGAAGGCCTAGAACAATGTCTATTCCCTTATTCCAAACTGCTTCCTGTTGACTAGAATCTCAGAGATTTAGCATTGGCTTTAGCAACATACAAATGACAGAAGTCAAGCTAAATTATTTTGCGACAAAAGTAAAAGGTTGACTTATACCATTTGATTTCGCTTTTTAAAAAAGCTTTATCTGCTAACAGAAATGTAGTCAAGCCTTCCTAAGATCCACTGAAATGTAAGATAAAGTTTGTAGGCAAAATTTATCTAGCCAAACACTTGACCTATTAAGAGGGCCTCTCTGGTCTACATTCAGAGTTCTTTTTGTACATGCATGATTCCTCCATACTTCAATAAGGCCCTCAGACCTTTGAGCCAAAATTCTGAGACACTGCCAGTGAACGTCCTTTAAAAAAACGCATGTGATAGAGATTATAATTAGAACATTTATTCCTGTTATTACAAAGCCAAACAAGAAAGCATCCAATAAAATTCTTCAGGGCCAGGCGTGGTGGCTCAGGCCTGTAATCCCAGCACTTTGGGAGGCTGAAGTGGGCGGATCATGAGGTCAGGAGATCAAGACCATCCTGGCTAACATGGTGAAACCTGTCTCTACTAAAAATACAAAAAAATTAGCCGAATGTGGTGGCACGCACCTGTAGTCCCAGCTACTTGGGAGGCTGAGGCAGGAGAATTGCTTGAACTCAGGAGGTGGAGGTTGCAGTGAACCAAGATCGTGCCACTGCACTCCAGTCTGGGCAACAGAGTGAGACTCCGTCTCAAAAAAAAACCCAAAAAAACAAAAAAAAACTCCAAAGGTAAAACAATGTTTCTGGCTACTCTACAATAATAGTATAACCCAGTTCTTACATACTAAAATGTGCCATCCAAACAGTTCGATGTCTTATAAAATTTGGTTTTAAAAAAAATGTGCCAGGGCATTTCTTTCCTTGCTAATTCTCTGTCTTAGGCCGTCTAAACTTCTCGTTAGTCTGTCAGCCAGTCAGTGCACGAATTGTTTTTAATGGCCTCTTCTCTGTTGACAACTGTTCTAGGCTATATTATTTGTCTGTATTCTTAGATCTCTGGCATGTGGAGCCTTGTGGACCTGGGGAACCACCCCTCCAGAGTTAACTAATTCCTAGAGATAACAATTTGCCTGCCAGCACATCTTTGATATGCAAACCAACCAATTAGGGTTCCAAGCCCAACCTACCTCCTTTTATCAGATCGCTACAGGGCTGCTGAAATTATTCAAACTGTCCAATCATAAGGTTGTTCTGCTTGCTTACTTCGCTTTCCCTTTTCCTCTTTTCAAAAACCACAACAAAGGCTTCTGCACTTTCTGCCTGCTCATCTGGCTTTGGTCCTTCCCTGTGTGGCCCTGCCTGCCATGCCTTGCCTCCCGTTTCTAGGGGACTGTGAACATAAAAAACCTCCTTCCTTCACGGCGATCATTTTATGTCTCTGTGTTGTACTATATCTGCTCAAAACAATTTCCAGGTACATTTTTAGACAATAGGATGGAAGAACAGCAGCAAGTAAGACACACCAAATCTGTTTTTGAAGAGCTGAAAATCCTTGAAGGAGCTTATGTTTTAGCCTAGGGTTTATAAATTTGCATGAGCATGGGCTCTAAAATAAATAGAACCTAGATGTGACCAAGCACCATTCTTTTCTTCCCCACCTGGGTATTTTCTGCTAACATGTGGGGTAAAGGTGGTAGATGAGAATTGGGGAATCAAGGATTTAATCCTAATTCTCTTTTGCCTGGATAAAGACCAGACTCTACCTAGAGCACACTCCACCTACTAATGCCTAGGCTGGAGAGAAAGGACCAGGATAGGGTCCTTTTAATTTTTTCTTGCCACATGATTAGGAAGATGCAAGATGATTAGGAAGAGGTGTGGTGACTCACACCTATACTCTCAGCGCTTTGGGAGGCTGATGCAGGAGGATCCCTTGAGTCCAGGAGTTCAAGATCAGCCTGGGCAATATAGGGAAACTCTGTCTCTATAAAAAATTTTAAAAATTAGCTGAGTGTGGTGGCACACACCTGTACTCCCAGTTACTCGAGAGGCTGAGGTGGGAGGATTGCTTGAGCCCAGGAGTTTGAGGCTGGAGTGAGCTGTGATCATGCCACTGCATTTCAGCCTAGGTGATAGCGGGAGAGCCTGTCTCAAAAGAGAGAAAAAAAAAAAAGGAGGGGGAGGGAGATGATTAGGAAGACTTACCAATGTCTTTCCTGAGTGCTTCCTGCCTTACCAGTTTTCCTTAAACCAAACTTGCACTGGATGCTGACTGAAGTGTGAAAGGAAAGTAACTCTTGGGGCCTCCAAATCACTCAGCTAAAGGGAAAAGTCCAGCTGGGAACTGCTTAGGGCAAACTTGCCTCCCTATTCTATCCAGTCATCCCTCTGCTCACTGAGATAAATGCATAACTGATTGCCTCCTTTGAAAAGGCTAATCAGAAACTTTAAAAATTGCAACTTTCTATAACCTGGAAGCCCCTCCCCACTTTGAGTTGTCCTGCCTTTCCAGACTGAACCAATGTATATCTTACATATATTAATTGATGTCTCATGTCTCCCTAAAATGTGTAAAACCAAGCTGTGCCCCAACCACCTTGGGCACATGTCGTCAGGACCTCCTGAGGCTATGACATGGGCACATGTACTTAACCTTGGCAAAATAAACTTTCTAAATTGACTGGGGCCTGTCTCAGTCACTTGGAGTTCACAGAAGTATTTAAAAATTAAATGGAGGATGAGGCAGATCTTACAAAGCAGTGTAGTGTGGAGGGAACAGAAGTCATGCCTAGGTCTAACCTACTCTTCTTCCCATGTTCTTCTCCCATGCTCCCCACGTAGCATGAAAGAAGCTCTGTTGAGTTAGACATTTTGCTTGAATGCCTCTCAAAGATGCTCTGCTCACTCCCCATTCTCCCAGACACCTTTCTCTTATCCTTGTGTCTGCTTGTCAGTCCAGTGTCTTACTCTGTTCCCTTAGTAAGAGAGTTCCTTCCTGCCTCTTCCCAAAGGAAGAGACTACGGACCAATACAAATGAAACCTTCCACTGCCCCAGCCCTGCCCACATGCAGCAGGTGGACCCAGAGCCTCTTGAATTGGAGAACCGGTAGAGGCTGCTTCCACAGCCATTATCCCCACAGTGAGAGCAGAGGCTAATCTCTCCAGTTCCCTCAGAGGAAAAGTCCCTCAGCAATGCAGGTGTTTGTTTTAGACAACATAGTCCAGCCTCACATGAAGAAAGCTATTCCTCCCATTAATATGGGTTTGGCTATGTTCTCTTCAAAGCAGTAATCCTTGCTTTATTTCATTAAGAAGCCTCTGAGCACTTCCAGTTTTGGCTTGCCTCATGAGTCATGGTGCCGGCAGGGAGTTCCTTTGTCTTGGTCATCTGGGGCAGCTTTCTGGTCCAAATCTGGTTTTTTGTTTTTGTTTTTGTTTTGTTTTGTTTTGTTTTGAGACGGAGTTTCACTCTTGTTGTCCAGGTTGGAGTGCAATGGCACAATATCGGCTCACGGTAACCTCCGCCTCCTGGGTTCAAGCGGTTCTCCTGCCTCAGCCTCCCGAGTAGCTACACTTACAGGCACCCACCTGGCTAATCTTTTATATTTTTAGGAGAGATGGGGCTTCACTGTGTTGGCCAGGCTGGTCTCAAGCTCCTGACCTTGTGATCCGCCCACCTCAGCCTCCCAAAGTGCTGGGATTACAGGCGTGAGCCACTGTGCCCGGCCACTGGTCCAAATCTCTTAACCAGCAGAAGGGACAAAAGAAAAAATGGGAAAGCATGTGAGCTCATCCCTTCTGCCTGTGATTTTCTCATACTGCGTCCGTTCCTCCATTCATCATATGTCCTCAGAAGGCATGAACAAAAGGCTAGGGGAACAGGAGTATTAGGTCAGAATATTTTCCCCACTCGTATCTGATCTTGCAAGAAACAGCTGGTTTGCATAAATCATTTAATTGAAGTGAGTTTAATAAATGAACTATTTACAGAGGTGCAACAGCCTTAAGGGAACTCGGCGAAGAGTGGTGAAGACCAGGGACAAGCACAGCAGGAAGCCAGTGCCACTCATAGATGCGTAGAAGCAAGTGGTGATGGTGTTACCTGACCCCTGTGAGAGCCACAGCTGTGGAGGAGGGAACACCTGAAAGTCCCGTGGCAAAGAGGAATGCAGCCACTGCAAAACCATGTCCCAACAAGGAGTCACAGTGGGATAAATAGGCTGACTTGGCTTCCTGCCTTCTAATCCCCGGTCAGCACCAGCCATCAGCCAAACCCAATTGGAAGCCAGAGGACAAGAAGTGTCAGATGACACAGTCTGTAGGCGTCAGCCTCCCAGAGCACAAGCCAAGGCAAAGGGTGGAGAGCGGAGGGGCAAACAGAGAGGAACCAACACACAGTCAACAATCAGAAGTGAAAAATGGTCAGCTTATCCCACAAAGCAAACCACCGTGGGCGGCTTATTACGACTTACTTTGTGGAAGTTCAACAGACAGATGGCATCTAGAGCACCCGGTACCTCATCTCCGGATGGGTGGGATTTTGGTTTTCTTTCCACAACCCTCACAACATGTCTCCTTACTCTACATTCTACATCTCTGTCAGGGACAAAAAATTCTGCATCAACATGTTTCTAGCCTCTAGGTGTTTTTTTGTTTTTTGTTTTTTGTTTTGAGATGGAGTCTCGCTCTGTCGCCCAGGCTGGAGTGCAGTGGCCGGATCTCGGCTCACTGCAAGCTCCGCCTCCCAGGTTCACACCATTCTCCTGCCTCTGCCTCCCAAGTAGCTGGGACTATAGGCGCCCACCACCACGCCTGGCCAATTTTTTGTATTTTTAGTAGAGACAGGGTTTCACTGTGTTAGCCAGGATGGTCTCAGTCTCCTGACCTTGTGATCTGCCTACCTCGGCCTCCCAAAGTGCTGGGATTACAGGCATGAGCCACCGTGCCCAGCCAGCATCTAGGTTTTTCAGAAAGGCCATCTTCTTCAATGCTGTCCCCTACCTGCTACATCAGGAATCACCCAACAGCATTGCTGCAGGTTATTGAGTCTGATTAGATACTTTGGTGACAAACTGCTTACAATCTCCAGAGGGAAACTTCTATCATTTAACAACTCTGTTTTAAAAAAGTTCACAGGCAGGGGTGGTGACTCATGCCTATAATGCCAGCACTTTGGGCAGCCAAGGCGGGTGGATCTTCTGAGCTCAGGAGTTCGAGACCAGCCTGAGCAACCTGATGAAACCCCCTCTCTACCAAACATACAAAAATTTGCCAGGCATGGTGGCACATGCCTGTGGTCCCAGCTACTTGGGAGGCTGAGGTAGGAGGATGAGTCCAGGAGGTGGAGGTTGCAGTGAGCCGAGATCATGCCACTGCACTCCAATCTGGGTGACAGAGTGGGATCCTGTCTCAAAAAGAAAAATAATTAATTAAAAGGTTAACAGTAAGCCACAACAATATTTATTGAAAAATTTCCCCTTCTCAGTGACAGTTTTGTTTAATATCAAAGTTAGATTCTTTTTTTTTTTTTTTCCAGACGGAGTCTCGCTCTGTCGCCCAGGCTGGAGTGCAGTGGCCGGATCTCAGCTCACTGCAAGCTCCGCCTCCCGGGTTCACGCCATTCTCCTGCCTCAGCCTCCTGAGTAGCTGGTACTACAGGCGCCCACCACCTCGCCCGGCTAGTTTTTTGTATTTTTTTAGTAGAGACGGGGTTTCACCGTGTTAGCCAGGATGGTCTCGATCTCCCGACCTCGTGATCCGCCCGTCTCGGCCTCCCAAAGTGCTGGGATTACAGGCTTGAGCCACCGCGCCCGGCTCTTTTTTTTTTTTTTTTTTTTGAGACGGAGTCTCGCTCTGTCACCCAGGCTGGAGTGAAGTGGCGCTATCTCGGCTCACTGCAAGCTCTGCCTCCCGGGTTTACGCCATTCTCCCGCCTCAGCCTCCCGAGTAGCTGGGACTACAGGCGCCCGCCACCACGCCCGGCTAGTTTTTTTGTATTTTTAGTAGAGACAGGGTTTCACCATGTTAGCCAGGATGGTCTCGATCTCCTGACCTCGTGATCCACCCGTCTCAGCCTCCCAAAGTGCTGGGATTACAGGCTTGAGCCACTGCGCCCGGCCAGATTCTTAAAAGATAATTTAAAAGTTGAAATTCTCTCAGTTTTACATATAACTTCAAGATGATTCAATACCATTGGTACCATTTGGCCATGTTTTCATCCTCCTGAAACGTTTTGTTAAATGGGGTCTGGAATCCCAGAGATTCTCATCTGCTGCTGCTATGAAGCAAAATTAACTCAAGAGTGGAGTGAAGGTGTTAGGAGTAATGTTTCAAGGGGGTGAAAACATTAATTGGGGAAAAAGACTAGATACTTTTAGGGAGAGGGATAGAGATACAATGATGTCGTTATAGAATTATAAGCTAAAGTTCACAAACGAAAAGAATCAATGTAAGATGAAACACGGAATGTTTGCAGCACTCAGGAACCACCACCAAAAAAAAAAAGGTCTGAAAAAATAAAAGTGGAAGATTCAGGGATAGTTTCCATGTATTCCTAGGGATCTCACTCTTCTCTCCTCTGCTCTGTGCCCTAAATTGACCTGGGATGGATTACATGAACTGCCCTGTGGCATCTGATTAGGTTCTGGTTAGCCCCTGGGAGACCCTGGGCAGAAGATCAGAGGGGAGAAGAGTAAGGCTGGAATATTTATCTGCTTCCATCTTTCTCCCTATGGGGTCTCTGCAGGCTGGCTGCATCCCTGTACTCAAGGCCTCTATCGGACTTCCCCCTCCACACAATTTTCTCTCTGGATTCCAGTAATTCTCTACCCTTCAGACTTGGGGCACTGCCTAACCCTGAGGATTGCCACACACTGCCCACAACTTCATAAACAGTCTTGTTCATTATTAAATTACTCAATTCCAATATGCTGTGTGTTTTCTGCCAGGACCCTGATTAACACACTCAGTCTTATTAGCCTCCCAACACATGTTTATTGAGTAACCACCACGTCAAGGAGGAATAAAATGACTAATTGGAGAATCAATGCCTTCAATAGGGCAGTCTGAGAGTGGAGACAGCCAGAGAGGCAGATCATTATATTATATCCTGACAGGTGACACAAGGAGGCACTGGATGGGGAGGTCAGTGGGATATAAAAGTCTGGGCAGGGGCAGACTCAGGGAAGGTTTCTCAGAGGAGATGGGGTCAGGGAAATTTAGAGGCAGGGGCGTGGGTAGGAAGTGGTCAGAAGCTGCCAGAGCAGTTTACAGCCAAGGACATCAGAGCCAGTCAGGTTATGGTAAGAGACTAGAGGGGAGGGCTAAGCTGGACCAGATCAAAGCCTTGTGCTGGGGAAAGGTGTCCTTCTCTTCCATTTGCTTACTCTCCCCACCAAGGGAAAAATAATGACACAGGTGAGGTCTACAGCCTCTTACTCTGAGCCCTTAATCCTGCCCTACTACCATGGCCTGCCACTCCTATTTCTTTAGTCTGCTTTGAAAATCACCTCCATATACTTCCTGCACATTCTAAGGTCTTTCAAGACAGCAACAAGACAATACAGCAAACTAGTCCTTGGAGATAAGCTACAGAAGAGGGCTAGAAGTGAACGTTCCCAAATGCATTCTGGAGGCCCTGGCGGTCAGAACCCTTTTTCTTTGATAGCATTAGATAATGCTGATACTATTTTTGTCCAGTGGAGAAGGGTGAGGATGATGTTGGAAATAGGGCAGGGAGCGAGCTTCACTTCATCAACAGGGGCTTTGGTTCAAATCGGTTTGGGTGGCCTGGCACTTTGAAAATCCATTTATCACACTAAATGGCAAGTCCAGGTCCAGGAGGTTCCTGTCTTCCCTCTCTCAACAGCAAACTGCAAGTAGTTTCATTGCAGGATAAGGCCAAGCCCACTGCTGCCCATGCTGTTTTTGTTTTGTTTCGAGACAAAGTCTAGCTGTCACCAGGCTGCAGTGCAGTGGTGCGATCATAGCTCTCCTGAGCTCAAGTGATTCTCTTGCCCCCACCTCCCAAAGCCCTGGGATTACAGCCGTGAGACACTTCATGCGGACCCCGGTTTACTGGTTTTTGTTTGTTTTTTGAGACAGAGTCTCACTTTGTCATTCAAGCTGAAGGCAGTCGTGCAATCTTAGCTCACTGCAGCCTCGACCTTCTGGGCTCAAATGATCCTCCTTCCTCAGTCCCCAAGTAACTGGGGCTACAGGTGCACACATTTGTATTTTTAGTAGAGACAGGGTTTCACCTTGTTGCCCAGGCTGGTCTCAAACTCCTGGATTGAAGTGATCTGCCCGCCTCAGCCTCCCAAAGTGCTAAGATTACAGGTGTGAGCCACTGCGCTCGGCCTTTACTGTTAACTTAAAACAAAAAATTATAAATTTGAAAAAGGAGGAGACTTTCTTTTAAAAGGTTATAGCCTGCAAGGTGGCCATTCCATAGGCTGATAAACACAGCCTCTGGCCTAAGACCAGAGACAGGCACTTGGAAGGCAGAGGGGTTGGGGTAGAAGCTTTATGCTGAACAGTTTGGCCAAACATACATACTTAACAGGTTACAGGAGGAACTATGAATATTGATGGAGGTGGTCCTTACACATGCATATTGAACAAACATGCATGTAACATGTTCTCTTTGGGGTGGAGACTTAACATTTAAATGTATTACTTCAAATACATTTAAATGTATTACTTCAAACCTATACTTCAAAAGGTCTTTTTAGGCCGTGAATGCATACAAGTGCAAATCCTGTAAACTGGCCAGAACTAGTCCATGGTCGGTGGTCTTCCTATCAGGAAAAAGTTCCTGAAATCAGTTTCTTGTCCAATGAATGCTGTAGTTCTGGCTTGTGGAACAGGGGTTCAGTTGGTCAGCGTCTGTGAGCTGATTAAGTTGTAATAGTTTTAACATCGCTTATCTCAAACCAGTGCCTCTAGAGAAACAGAAAACCTTTGTGGCAGTTAGACCATAGTTTATTCCTTAAGTGTAGGAGGGTGTGACTTAGGTCCTTTTTATAATTTGATGTCCTATTGCTACAAAGAGTCTGTTCCGTCCGCCTTATGATTTCTCTTTTAAACATTAATGCTAGTGAGTTGTTGAGTCTAAATTCCAAAAGGGAGGGGATAGACTTCCTGATTTCCCTTCTGGCTGTAGCTAGAAACTCAGCTTTAAGGTTTTCTGGGGTCTGCTTGGCCAAGGGGGTCCATTCAGTCAGTGAGGGGCTTAGGATTTTACTTTTAGTTTACACCACCCTACGGGTTCCTCCTTAACACCCTTTGATGTCAGAGACAGCAATTCTCCAGCACTGCGGCTAAGGAGGCTTCTTTAGAGTTAAAAGCACACACATAACCTTACCCAACGGATCCCTCTCTTCTCTTAATCAAGAGGGCGCACCACTGCCCTACTCAGCCTCCCCACAAATAAGGACGAGATACGGGAAGGATTAAAAGCAAGTGGTGGGTATAAAATCCTCGGAATTCTCTCTTTGAGCAACTAACTAGGGCTGTTACTGAAGCCCTCTGCGAGCTTGGATGCTGGGCGAGAGTGAGGCCACCAGGCAGTGAGCGCCCTCGGCGGCCGCGTGATCCCGGGGGTGGGGCCCGTTTCTGAGTTGGGGCTAGCTCCCCACCCCCAAGGGCCCCACATTCCGGGCCAGCAGCCCAGAAAGTCCCTCCCCGCAGGCGGAGACAGCCCCAAGAAGTCGACGCCCCGGTCCCGCCGCCCGGCCACTACCCAAAGGCTGCCGCCGCCTCTCCAAGTTACTGTGGACCCCGCGGTGCGGAGTATGGGGCGCTGATGGCCATGGAGGGCTACTGGCGCTTCCTGGCGCTGCTGGGGTCAGCACTGCTCGTCGGCTTCCTGTCGGTGATCTTCACCCTCGTCTGGGTCCTCCACTACCGAGAGGGGCTTGGCTGGGACGGGAGCGCACTCGAGTTTAACTGGCACCCGGTGCTCGTGGTCACCGGCTTCGTCTTCATCCAGGGCATCGGTACTGGCACCTCCTGGGGGGTGCGGGGAGGAAAGCGGGGAAAGCGACTGGGGGCAGAGGGTCCTCCGTGAAGCGCCTCCCAGCTGAGGAAATATTGGAGTATCGCGGGGCCCAGAGAAGTGCGGTGAGGAGTGCGCGGGAAGCCAATTTGGCGGGGTGGGAAGGCGGCGCGAGAGGGAGGCTGGCCGCTCTGGGGGCGAGACGCAGCTGCGGTTCGGGCGGATAGCAGCGAGCGCGGGGCTGGGGGTGCGCGGTGGAGACGCGCTGCTGGGGGCGGCGGAGCGTGGCCCGCCCCACTTGGTTAACTCTTTGCGGCGAGTGGCTGGGACGCATTGGAGGCGCCTCCAAGACCCAGAAACTTGAGCCAGGGAGCGATACCCGAGCGCCGCGCAGTCGGGCCGCTGCAGCCCACTCCCCCCGGAAAGTCGCCTCTGTGTACCGAGCCTGCGCAGTCGGGGGCGCGGAAACACTTTCGCCCCAGCCTGTTGCTGAACTTGCTTCCAGCCTGCAGACGAGGAGGGCAAGGCCCCAGGGAAAGATTGCCGGGGCGAGAATTTGCCCCTATTTGTAACATCCTCGGCCCTGGGTGAAGGGGCAGCCCAAGGGGGGCGAGTGAAGCATCCGCCCTAGGTTCCTCTCCTCCTAGAGCGTTAAGCTCAGTCGAGACCTGGAAGCTGCCAGGACTCCAAAGAATGTTTCGCCGCCCTGCCCAGTCATTGGACAGTCTTGAGCCCGACTGGTTTATGTGGCAGCCGAGGGCGAAAGTTCCCCCGCCGGGCTTCCTATTGGGCACTGGCCCAGCACTCCGGGTGGGAGATCCCTGGAGAGGGCCCGCGGCTGCCTTGCACCGAGGGATGCCTGTGCTCCGGCTGCCAGCGGCGCGAGCTGCGTCCGTCTTTGGCCCGCGGCGAGCCAGCCCAGGGCCTGCATTCTCTGGGCTGAGGCTGGCGTGGGGGTGGGGCTCGGCAGTCGCTGGCAGTGTTTGTTGTCGTTGTGTAGTGCCTCTCACAATGTCCTGACAGCTTCCTTCGGTTTGCCGTGTAGCTGGAGGAACCTCTAGCTTGTGGCGCAAACAGCTTATTTGTAACCACTTCCCAAAAGGCATGGCCTTGAGAAAGTAGTTAGAGAAAGGCAGCAAGGGGTGGACTGGGGTTATGTCGCAGAAGATAATCGAGAGTAGTAGCAAGGGTTTGGAAAGATATGCCCACTGGCCGAAATCTCTAGCTTTGCCTCCGGGCAGGCTGCCTTTTCTTCACCAAATATTCAACTCCCCACAAACGAGTGTGCAACATAGTGCTGACCTCATTCCTAAAGAAAAGTGATTTTGGTTTTTGTTTTTGTTGGTTGTTTTAAACTTGTACTGCAGCTTTCGCAAGTGTGGCCAGCATTCTCCCACTCTGGAATGTAGTGGAAGGTGTTACTAACCCTCAGCATTCAAAGGGTTCCCTGATGTGAGATCGGCATCAGGGTGTGAGCACCACTGGGCACCTAAGGCATTTCGTTGCGTAACTCTCAGTTATTTTGCCACTACGCTTATAAGAGAAAAACATACTCAAGTTCCAAAGTAACTGTCAGAAGCACTCTTTCCTTCATGGTTGGAACCCTTAAGTTTGGCCCAGAGCTGTCTACAGCTTGTTTGCTCAAAGAGTAGAACCAGTCTCCTCTTCTACCCAACTCTTCAGAGCAGCTTCTAATACCAAAAAACTTTCTGGAGGTCTTGGAATATCTTCTCATAATTGAGGTTAAGGGAACAAGTGTTATTACTCGTTGCCTGACTTGCCACAGAGGAGAAGCCGTCAGAATGGCTAACAGTGATTGCATGCTGTATGTCCACTAAGTGCATTATGTCACATGTATGTAAGAGTAAACTGAGACAGAGAAGAGTTATGTAACTTACCCATGAAAGCTGTTTTAAGGCTTTTCAGTGACCTTATCGTCAAAGTTTGATTCTCTGCTTTTATGGCAATATGCTTATTTTCTGCCAAATCTTTTTAGACAGCGAAAACCTTCATGTAAAATATGTTTTGAAACTCTTCATTCATGTTAGAGTCCAATATACAGTTTTCCTAAAAGGTTTTTTAATTTCTCTAAACTTTGTACTTCTCTTAATCTGTTCATATTTACTCTTGGACAAAAATGTGTAAATTTTGGCAATTTTCATCTGCTGCTCTTATGAAAATCTTGTTTCTTTTTTTCTTTCTTTCTTTTTTTTTTTTTTTTTCTTTTGAGACGGAGTCTTGCTCTGTCGCCCAGGCTGGAGTGCAGTGGTGCGATCTTGGCTCACTGCTACCTCTGCCTCCCAGGTTCAAGCAATTCTCCTGCCCCAGTCTCCCGAGTAGCTGGGATTACAGGTGCGTACCACCATGCCCAGCTAATTTTTATATTTTTAGTAGAGACAGTGTTTCACCATGTTGGCCAGGCTGGTCTCGAATTCCTGACCTCAAGTGATCCACCTGCCTTGGCCCCCCAAACTGCTGAGATTACAGATGTGAGCCACCGCACCCAGCCGATCTTGTTTTCTTTGGGTTCAGTTACTGTATTTGTATCAGTGGTCCAGAGTTTGTCCCGTCATTACTCATCGTGTTTCCTGTTTGGAGCCTGGATGTGCAAATCACTTTAATCATATAATGCATTTAATTGACATGAGCATAAATGTTTTCATAAATATAGGCACATGCATAGTTCTCCCCAGTTCTTCCATATCTTGGCCCACCCACCCACATTCCTCACCCTAAGTATTAGGAAGGCTCCAGTGGAAGGAGGGGGAGTAATAAATAAACTTTATAGGCCGTGAGGGACCCACACGTTACAGACTTGCCATGTTATAGCAGACTTTTTTACTGTGTGTGATTGCTGCAAGGAGGAAAATTTTAGGCTATGAGATTTCAGATCTCTAACAAAGAACACGATGTAATGGAGTTCTTCTCTTCTGTAATACACAAATATTTGGAGATGAGGAAAGGAAGGCTAAAGTACAGTTATTACTCTAAGTATAAGATGTTTTAGAAATGCAATATACAAATAGTAAACAATATTTGAAATTAAGAACAGGTATGAGTCCTTTGAAACACCTTTAAGAAGTAAGCTCTGGGCCGGCGCAGTTCAGCTACTTGTGAGGCTGAGGCAGGAGAATCACTTGAACTCGGGAGGCGGAGGTTGCGATAAGCGGATATCTCACCATTGCACTCCAGCCTGGGCAACAAGAGCGAAACTCCCATCTCAAAAAAAAAAAAAAAAAAAAGCTCTGGCCGGGCATGGTGGCTCACGCCTGTAATCTCAGCACTTTGGGAGGCCGAGGTGAGTGGATCACCTGAGGTCAGGAGTTCGAGACCAGCCTGGCCAACATAGTGAAACCCTGTCTCTACTAAAAATACAAAAATAAGCTGGGTGTGGCGGCACGTGCCTGTAATCCCAGCTACTCGGGAGTCTGAGGCAGGAGAATTGCTTGAACCTGGGAGGCGGAGGTTGCAGTGAGCCAAGATTGTGCCATTGCACTCTAGCCTGGGCAATCGAGTAAGACTCTGTCTCAAAAAAAAAAAAAAGAAAAGAAAAGAAAAGAAAAAGCTCCAAAGAAGCAAAGTTAACATAGAATTTACAAAACAAATATCCCTCTCCTCCTTTATTCCCCTTTCCCTTTCTCGCTAACCCTCCCTCTCCTTGTCCCATTTTATCCTCCGTGTCCCTCTCTCGCTCTCCCTTCCTTTCCCCTTCTCTCTCCCCACCTCCCACACTCCAAGTATATTTTGGAAAATGTATATATTCTATATTCAAGTATAGCAGATCATGGGAAATCTAAAACTAAAATAAAATTTTAAACTAGTGGGAAATCTAGCTAACAGACTGACATGAATGAGGAAGAGTTTAGAAGAGGCTTTGTGCTTCTCTGAAAGAAATGTTGCCCATGAAATAAGTATACTACTAGGAAATCAGAGAAATGAACCTTGAAAAGGAGGCCACAGAAAAGACTGAAACAAACGCTCTCAAAGTGGCTGTTGACCTTTTAAAGGTTCAGCAAGGTGGAATGTGTTCTTTAGTGAAAGGTAGAAAATTCAGGTATCTAAGTTTAGTGAAAAGAAGCCTTGGCAATTCTATACTCCTTCCTTTCCTGTGTAGAACTCGTTTTATTGTATAAACTGAAGGAAGAGAAATTAAATAGTTTAATGATCTCAAGTTGATTTTGTGAGAGAATATAACTACCTTTAAGTAACATTTAAAAGACTAACAGAAATTAAGAGCAGTTCTTAAAAAGCAGTTGGGATATCCTATTAATTTATCTAAAAGTGACCAAATTCCATGATTACTTAAATAGACTTGAAAAGCTCTTGGGGTAAAATCCAGCAAATAAGAAAATGGAGAAAGTGCCCCAAATACCTACTCTAAAATAAGCTTCAGGGACACCATTGATAATAAAACCTGTCAATCTTAGCGATACAAGGGTTTTTACAAAGCATAAAGAGATGATTTAAAGAAATTTTGTGAAGAAAACCACAAAAAATATCCCCAACATATTTTTTGTTGTAAACAAATACACATAGATTTTAAAATAATGCAACCAATAAAAATGTTTTAGATACGACTGTGGTGCTCAGTTCTATATCCCCAGCACCTAGAATAACACTGGGAACTGGCACATGGTAGATGAGTAAGTAGTTGTTGAATGAATGATTATTTCCGTACCATCATTGAATTGTTAGTAACAAAATGCAATTTACAGCCACTTATTTGTGACTATAATAATAGTGTCTAAAGTAAATACACGCTTGTCTTTCCCTAGCGATTCTCCTGTTCAGCCAGTTTAAAAGCACTGGCTTATCAACCTCCAGGAAGAATGGACATCTATTGCACTGCAAATGCATCTTTATTCTAAGGCCTCTAGCTGATGAGAATGTTGCTGCTTAAGTACAGTCTGTGCCTCCTTTTCCCTTCATCCCAGTTTTCTCTCCTTTTTCTGCATCAAGTTTCCCCCCTAACTGGCTTATTTCCAACATAGTATAATTTCTATCATCTTCGAAAACAAAACAAAATCACTCTTGACCCTGTATGTCCCTCAGCTACTGCCTCAATTCTCTGCTTGCCTTACCACAGAACTTTTTGAAATTTTTGTCCATACCTGCAGTTTCTAGTTCCTTTCTTCCTATTCTTTCTTGAGCCCTCTCCAATTAGGTTTTCACCTCCTGCTCCACCAAAATTGTGCTTAACATGGTAGCTAATGATCTCCATGTTGCTAATTCCATTGGTCAATTCTCAGTCCTCATAGTGTTTGAGTGGAAGGCAGCATTTGACATAATTGACCCCTCACTCCTTGGGACACTGTCTTTTTTTCTTTTTTCTTTTTCTTTTTTTTTTTTTTTGAGACAGAGTTTCACTCTTGTTGCCCAGGCTGGAGTACAATGGTGCGATTTGGGCTCACTGCAAGCTCCACCTCCCGGGTTCAAGTGATTCTCCTGCTTCAGCCTCCTGAGTAGCTGGTATTACAGGCATGCGCCACCACGCCCAGCTAATTTTGTATTTTTAGTAGAGACAGGGTTTCTCCATGTTGGTTAGGCTGGTCTTGAACTCCCGACTTAAGGTGATCCACCCGCCTCAGCCTCCCAAAGTGCCGGGATTACAAGTGTGAGCCACCGCACCCAGCCAGGACACTTTCTTTACTTGGCTTCTCTTCACCTGGTAAGTTGGGTGGCTTCCAGGACACCTGATTCTCGTGACTCTTCTCTCTTTCCTGGCTGCCTCATCCTCAGTCTCCTTTGCTGGTTCTTCCTCATCTTCCTGATGACTTCAGGTTAGAGTATCCCATGGCTCAGTCTTCTGACCACTTCTTTTTTTTCTACACTCACTTCTTTAGTGGTCAATCTTATCCAGTCTCTTCTTGGCTTTAAGTACTATCTACACACTGAACCCTCTCAAATTTGTGTATTCAGCCCAGACTGTTCCCTGAACTCCAAATCCAAATATCTATTTGCCTACTCAAACTCTCTACTTGAATATCAAATAGACATATCCGAATCTCAGCTCTTGATCTTCCTCATGCCTGCAAAACCAACTCCTCCCAGCACAGGCTCCACCATCTCAGTAAATGGCAACTTTACCCTTCTAGCCGTTCAGGACAAAATTATGCAGTCATCTATGATTCTTCTCTTCCATACTCCTCAGGCATTTCACTAGAAAATCTTAGAGACTCCAAATTCAAAATACAGTATTATCCAAATTCTGACCACTGACTATTAATTTATTGTCTGTCTTCTCCTACTAGAATATAAGCTCCCAGAAGGAAGGGATTTTGTCTGTTTTCTTCAATGCTGTATCCATAGCATTACCTAACACATAATAAGCATTCAATAAATATTTACTAAATTGATGGAAGTTTGGCCAATTCTTTAAACCAGAGGGTCACACCTACAAGGATCAGTGTACAAAGTAAATAGGTGAAGTCAATTTAGTATACAGCACCCACCAGGGTGTCTTTCTGGATTCAACTAGATATTCAGACACGAGAGACTACTGCCAGGGGCGGTGGCTCACGCTTATAATCCCAGCACTTTGGGAGGCCAAGGCGGGCAGATCACCTGAGGTCGGGAGTTCGAGACCAGCCTGACCAACATGGAGAAACCCATCTCTACTAAAAATACAAAATTAGCCGGGCATGGTGGCTCATAACTGTAATCGCAGCTACCCAGGAGGCTGAGGCAGGAGAATCACTTGAACCCAGGAGACGGAGGTTGCAGTGAGCTGAGATCACGCCATTGCACTCCAGCTTGGGTAACAAGAGCGAAACTCCGTCTCAAAAAAAAAAAAAAAAAAAAAGACATGAGGGACTATTAAGACCATACTGGACACCAGTCTACTCAGAATGATGTAGGACAGAAGCCAGAGCTTGCTGGCAGGGCAGTGGCAGGGCAGTGGCAGTGGGCATCCTTGCAGCAGCAGTCAACATAGCCCTCAGTAAGCTATCCTTTCCTCGGGTGACAGCTCAGGCACTGGGAGATGAGATCTGCACTGGTGAGATCAGAGCTTAAAGTCCCCATGCCACATAGGAACTGTCTTTTGTAGTACTCTGTATGCCTAGTTCCATGATCCCTGCAAGGGATATGTAGTGGGTTGAATAGTGGCCCCCAAAAAGATATGTCCAAATCCTAATCCCAGGTATCTGTGAATGTGACCTTATTTGGAAATAGGATCTTTGCAGATGTTAACTATGGATCTCAAGATGAGATCACCCTGGATTTAGAGTGGGCCCTAAATCCTATGATTGGCGTCTTATAAGAGAAAGGAGAAGGAGATTTGAGACAAAGACACACAGAGAGGAAGGCCATGTGAAGACAGGCGGAGATTGGAGTGATGTGACCACAAGCCCAGGAAAATGGAGAATTGTCGGCGCCCCTAGAGGCCAAAGAGGGTATGGCATGGCTTCTTCCTTAAGACCATCCTGCTATTATAACACCTTGATTTTTAATTTCTGGCCTCCAGAACTGTGAAAGAATAAATGTGTTGCTTTAAGTTACTAAATTTCTGGTAATTTGTTATGGTGGCTCTAGAGGATTAATATAGGATATAACAGTTATCACTGCACTCTGGGAAGCCCAAAGTATTGGTATCGTCATCAGGTATTTACAGATTTTTCATTGTTTCAGTCCAGACACAGTTTACCAATTGGGTCAGTTTTTATTATTACCAATGTTGCCTAATAACTGGTGACAAGCCACTTTATCTGTTTACGAGGACAGTTAATTAAAGATCAGATCGTCATGCAGCAGAGCACAGGTGTGAGAGGTGGGAACTGTAGGGAACTACAGAGTGCCCACTCCTGGCAAAACAGGAAGTTTCCACTTAGCCCTAGTGGGTCATGGCTACGTGAGGATGCCAGTCCAAGGTTGCCAGGGCTTCTAATTGTCCCGAGAGAATCCAGATTTTTAAAAAATTGGTTCAAACGAAAAGTAAACCAGCCACAAAAACAAAACCTCTAAAACATTGGGCTGATCAAACAAAACAACATCTTTGGACCAAATTCCAGTCCATAGCTTCCAGTTTACAGGTGACTCCTGCTAGGGTTTTCTGACTTGACTTTGCAAGGTTTTACATTTTTCCCTTAAAAGGTAGAACATTCTTCCTTTTTAAGAAAGATAGAGGGCCAGGCACAGTGGCTCATGCCTGTAATCCCAGGACTTTGGGAAGCCACGTAGGGAGACAAGTCTGGGCAACATGGTGAAACCCCATCTCTACAAAAAAAATACAAAAATTAGCCAGGCGTGGTGGTGTGTATTGGTAAGTCCCAGCTACTCAGGAGGCTGAGGCTGGAAGATCACTTGAGCCTGGGAGGTTGAGGCTGCGGTGAGCTGTGACCATGCCACTGCACTCCAGCCTGGGAAACAGAGCGAGACCCTGTCTCAAAAAAAATAAAAAAAGAAAAAGAAAAAAAAGAACAAAAGAAGGTTAGACTAGAAATCTTTGTTATAACTTTTTTCTTTATATAGAAACTTCCTTAAAAGGTCAAAACAAGCTTTGAAATGTCTATACAGACTTCGGCTGTACTTTTCTAAGTTTTTTGTTGTTGTTGTTGTTCAATTTCTTAATATATTATCCTATCCATTTAATTAACATATTTATTAAGTACTTACTGTGTGCCAGACACTGTAAAACAAGTAAGATACAACTCAGTCTGCAAGCTGTTCCCATTTGATTTGGTTGGACACGAATTATGGTTTCTTTCTTTTTGCTTGTTTGTTTTCATACAGGGTCTTGCTCTGTCAGCCAGGCTGGAGTGTATTGGCGAAATCATGACTCACTGCAGCCTTGACCTCCCAGGCTCAAGTGACTCTTCCACCCCTCCCAAAGTGCTGGGATTACAGTTGTGAACCTCCACACCGTCCCAGCTCAAATTATGATGGGGATTTTTGTTGTTTTGTTTAGAGATGTAGTTTATACTGATCCTTAAATATTTAGAGCTGGCTGGGACCTTAAGTTCTACCCTTCATATTAGAGACCAAATGTCTGGCCAGGGTCAGACAACCAGCTAGTATCAGAGCCAGTACTCTTTCTAATCCATCATAATACTGATATGAGGCACAAGAAAATATAGCTGATCTTTCTGAAAACACACAATTTCTGAATATTTTTAAATGTGTATTCAATTAATTGATTTTTTTTCTTTTTATACATGTATTTGGTACGATGTAGCTGCCTTTGCAAGGATTTTAATCACTCAGAGATGTTTCTAGGCCTAAAAATATCTTCCAAATCATCTGAATCACTTCCTTCATTTTGAGTTTTCAGAGATTTTCAGTTTCATGACTTTCATGCTGTGAGACAGTTTGAATGCACAGCCATGTTTCAAAGCTCTGATTTTCTTTGACAGCCACTGCAGGAATCTTTTCAAGAAGTTTATTTAAAGCAGATTCTCTGCTTTTTCATTTAAACTTAAGATCCTTTGGATAGAATCTGGTAAGCTCTTGCGTGCAGAGGGAAATGAGTTATGGAGACTGATAATCCTGTTCTGAGCATTCTGCTAAGGAGACAGAAATAATACTTTATTCAAAGAGGGAAGGGAAGTGTAATGGGCACACCATGTTTAAGTAGAATTCGTAAGTGTTGTAAAATTCCAGTGTACTTCAAACTCAATAACTTACTCTTATTTTATTTTTGAATTCACTTCAAGTTGTTAAGTGGGTCCAAGTGCAGAATGCTTTTTACTTATTTGAAAGGGCCATTTGGTCTTCTATTAGCTAATACTTGGATCAGCAGTACAATTTTTCTGAGTTTTTTTATTTGTGCATTTTATGGGCCTGGCATGGTAGCCGGCAAAACCCTGTCTCTACAAAAAAATACAAAAATTAGCCGGGCATGGTGGTGTGCCCCTGTAATCCCAGCTACTCGGGAGGCTGAGGCAGGAGAATATCTTGAGCCCAGGAAGCAGAGGTTGCAGTGAGCCAAGATGACGCCACTGCACTCCAGCTTGGGCGACATAGTGAGACTCTTGTCTCAAAAAAAAAAAAAGACTAAAAAATAAATATGTGAGGTGATGGATATGTTAATTAGCTTGATTTAACCATTTCATGATGTGTGTGTGTGTGTGTGTGTGTGTGTGTATATATATGGAAATGTGTGTGTGTGTGTATATATATGGAAACATCATGTTGTATAGCACAAATATATACAATTTTTATTTGTCAACTCTCTTAATTAAAAATAAATTTAAGGCCGGGCGCGGTGGCTCAAGCCTGTAATCCCAGCACTTTGGGAGGCCGAGACGGGCGGATCACGAGGTCAGGAGATTGAGACTAGCCTGGCTAACCCGGTGAAACCCCGTCTCTACTAAAAAAATACAAAAAACTAGCCGGGCGAGGTGGCGGGCGCCCGTAGTCCCAGCTACTCGGGAGGCTGAGGCAGGAGAATGGTGTAGACCCGGGAGGCGGAGCTTGCAGTGAGCTGAGATCCGGCCACTGCACTCCAGCCTGGGAGACAGAGTGAGACTCCATCTCAAAAAAAATAAAATAAAATAAAATAAAAAATAAATAAATTTTAAAAAAAGTAAAAGAGGATTTGCTCATTTGCTGGGCATACTGAATGAACTACGGTGCTTTATTAGCAATTATTCCTGTGCTTTATTTAGAATTATTTGGGCCGGGCATGGTGGCTCACGCCTGTAATCCCAGCACTTTGGGAGGTGGGATCTGAGGTGCGCGGATCACTTGAGGTCAGGAGTTTGAGACGAGCCTGGCCAACATGGTGATACTCCATCTCTACTAAAAATACAAAAATTAGCCAGGTGTGGTAGTGCTTGCCTGTAATCCCAGCTACCCTGGAGGCTGACGCATGAGAATTGCTTGAACCTGGGAATCGGAGGTTGCAGTGAGCCGAGATCCCGCCACTGCACTCCAGCCTGGGTGACAAAGAGAGAGACTCTGTCTCAGAAAACAAAAACAAAAACATACTTACTGAATTCCTACTGTATGCCAAGCTCTATGCTAAATACTGGGATGTGACAGTGAACAAGATAGGCATGTTCCCACCCTCATGAGTCACAAGATTTTAACACAGAAGAACTAGAGTCAAAATGTTTTCCATGTTTGAGGACATTTCTCTCCCTCTAAGCACTCTTCCCCTACCACACACACTTTGACAGATTCCAAATTTGCATTGCCTGCTATAAGACAAACTCATATATATAAATAGTTTTGTAATGGTATATAGATGGAAATCTGGTGTCAAACCACAGACATTTTTAAATATCTAAAATGTATACATTTTAGAGAGTATATATTTTTATATATTCCTGAGTTTTGGTTATGCAACAAGGAGCTGAGACATTTTCTTTTCTTTTCTTTCTTTTTTTCTTTTTTATTTTTTTGACAGAGACTCCAGCTCTGTTGCCCAGACTGGAGTGTAGTGGGTCACTGCAACCTCCATCTCCCCGGTTCAAGCAATTCTCCCACCTCAGCCTCCCTAGTAGCTGGGACTACAGGCGTACGCCACCATGCCTGGCTAATTTTTGTATTTTTTGGTAGAGACAGGGTTTCACCACTTTAGTCAGGCTGGTCTTGAAATTCTGACCTTAAGTGATCCGCCCGTCTTGGCTTCCCGAAGTTCTGGGATTACAGGTGTGAGCCACTGCACCCAGCCGACATTTTCTAATAATTAAACCCAAATTCAAGTTACTATATTTTTCTCTTCATTGTCTTAAGATAATTATACACAGGTATTAATTTCTTCCTCCCTCCCTTTCTTTTTAAGTTTATCATGTTAGCATGGTCCACCATCAATATCTTTTCTTTTAAAGGATTTAAAGTATATTTCTCTCATATATATGTTTGTATTTCCCCTCCTTTTCTGGGAGAAATGGAATGCCAACTAGAGCCTCTAACAGCAAACCCTTGTTTTGGTCACAAGTAGCTGTTTTATACCATTTCCCCTTCTTGTGGGCTTAGGGGACCTTTTTCTTCCTTCTCACTGAACCTCAGGAATGGTGTCTAGGTAAGTGCCAAGCCAAAGAAGCAAGAAATATTTAAATTCCACTCTCCAGGCAGTTTTTATAACTGTCGAGAATAGATTCTTGTTTAGGAAATATGGCTTGATTTGTTAAGATTGCCCTTTTCTCCCAAAGTCCACCATATTTCAGTTGCTTATACATTTTAAAAAGAATGTAAACAGCTTATGCAAATGCAACATTTTGCATTTATCCTTCATTTATCCAGAGAGCATTTTGAAGCATATTGAACTTTGCAGCAGAGCCTCTATGTAGCCAGGATAGATGCTGTGAAAACTCCATGTGCTAGAGGTCACATGCCTCACTTGTGGGAGAGCTCCTCAAATCTCCGCAAGATGCCTATTGAGTAGGTAAGACTAATTGGCTAGTGGGTTTGCAGGCTTATGAAAATATTGTTTTAACTTTACAACTGGAATGAGCTGTTTCAACCATAAGAAAAAACATAATAGATCCCTAAGTACCCACGACCCAGACTTAACAGATGTTAAGCTTTTCAGCAACATAAAATTTTATAAGCTGTTAGCTGGGTATAGTGACACACACCTGTAGTCCCAGTTACTCTGGAGGCTGAGGTGGGAGGATGACTTGAGCCCGGGAGGCAGAAGTTGCAGTGAGCCAAGATCGCACTACTACACTCCAGCCTAGGTGACAGAGTGAGACCCTGTCTAAAAATAAATGAATGAATAAATAAAAATAAGACATTTTATAAGCTAAAACTTAGAGCTGGTGGAAATCAAGGATGAGACAAAGTGATGGAGGAGAGAGGTTGTAAGTAGGTGCCCTAACCCAAGCCAGAAACAAAACGAGATAGAAAAACTCTTAAAGAGACCCAGGGAGACTCTCACACCATAATTGTCCGGGCTCATTTGGATCAGAGGTGAGCACCTCTCCTGCTTCAGAAACCCCTAAGGGCTTCTCCTTAGAGTAACAGGTTAATAATCGGTGTTTGATGACCCCAAATGATCAATAAAAGATTGAATGTATTCTATTCATTCTACTGCTGGACAGGGAAAGCCAGTGTGCAGCCAATTTGCATAAATGTAAAAGGTTTTTTAAAATCAAGTTTTCACACTCAAAGGGGGTGAAGTTCAGTTTTACAGCAAATTTGACACATTTCTCTGTGATGCTTCATAGTATTAGAAAGAGTAAGAAGTCTTTACTGGGAACACAGTTGTCTTTGAAGTTTTGGCTTTATTTATTTATTTATTTATTTATTTATTTTTGAGGCAGAGTCTTGCTCTGTTGCCCAGGCTAGAGTGCAGTGGCTCGATCTCAGCTCACTACAGCCTCCACCTCCTGGGCTCAAGCAATCCTCCTGCCTCAGCCTGCTGAGTAGCTGGGACTATAGGCACACACCACCAGGTTTGGCTTATTTTTGTATTTTTTTGTAGAGATGGGGTTTCACCATGTTGCCCAAGCTGGTCTTGAACTCCTGGGCTCAAGCAGTCTATCCACTTTGACCTCCCAAAGTGCTGGGATTACAACCGTGAGCCACTGTGCCTGGCCCCAACATTTTTAAAAAGTAAACTTTTTTTACTGAAGAACAACGTACACTCACAAAAGTACCTAAATCAGAAGGGATGTGTTTTTATCACATGAACACTTCTAGGTACCCAGACCAAGAAGCAATATTCTAGGCACATCAGAACCCCCCCAGCAACCCTTGTAACTCCTTTGAGTCATGATATCATGATAGTTCCTCTTTTTTTTTTTTTTTTGAGACAGAGTCTTGCTGTGTCCCCCAGGCAGGGTGGAGTACAATGGTGCGATCTCAGCTCACCTCAATTTCTGCCTCCCGATTCAAGCGATTCTCATGCCTCGGCCTCCCAAGTAGCTGGGATTACAGGCACATGCTACCATGCCCAGCTAATTTTTTGTTTCTTTGAGACAGACCCTGGTTCTGTCACCCAGGCTGGAGTGCAGTGGCATGATCTCTGCTCACTGCAACCTCCGCCTCCCTGGTTCAAGCGATCCTCCTGCCTCAGCCTCCCAAGTAGCTGAGATTACAGACATGCGCCACCATGCCCAGCTGATTTTTGTATTTTTAGTGGAGACGGGGTTTCACCACATTGGCCAGGCTGGTCTCAAACTCCTGACTTCAAGTGACCCACCCACATTGGCCTCCCAAAGTGCTAGGATTCCAGGCATGAGCCACTGCACCCAGCCTGTATTTTTAGCAGAGACAAAGTTTCACTATGTTGGCCAGGCTGGTCTTGAACTCCTGACCTCAAATGATCTGCCTGCCTCAACCTCCTAAAGTGCTGGGATTACAAGTGTGAGCTACTGCGCCCAGCCTACTCTTGACTTTTAATATCAGAGATTAGTTTTTATTTTGGGAAATTTTGATATAATATGATCCAGATTGGGGAGAAAATGCTACTGTGGTTCATTGTTCATAATTTGCTTTTCGAGTGTTGAAACCCTGAGTATTTTTTTTTCTGTATGTAGATATTCAAATTCACTCATCTAAGACTCCTTACCCAGGGTGGTGTTTGTATAATATGATGGTGATGATGATAACAAAAAAACAACAATATTAATTTTAAACCATGAATTGAGGAGGGACAAACTACTTACCCTCTCTGCCTCGGCTTCCTCTGTACAGTAGTAATAATTCTATCTTCACAGAGTTGAGGTGAGAATTATAATGAAACCGGGAAGCACTTAGATGATACCTACTATCTAGCAAGGACTGAATTGTGTGTGTGTGTGTGTGTGTGTGTGTGTGTGTGTGTGTGTGCGCGTGTGTAATAAATGAGCCCAACCCAGGCAAAGGGGAGATGTGTTATTAGGTCTTCATATATCGCACATTTTTATTTTACTATTGTCTGATCATACACAGATTGCAGAAGGCTCCACTTTGTAGATAAAAGGTCACTAGGTCATTGGGTAAAGAGGGATTTGCTTTCCCAGAAAACTAGAGAATTATATACGGTGTGCTTAGAGGAGAAAAAGCATGAGGAGGGGAAACCACAGTGTTTGCATTGACATCAGTTTAGTTTCTAGATTTGATGAGTCTGTAGAAAGTGCTTTGCGCTTGTTTATTTAAACAAAACTTATGGGTCACACATACACACAAGTAACCTAGTGAAATCTGAATAAGGGATGCAGGAGGAGGGAGAGAAAAAAACAAAAAATAAGTAAATTTAAAAAACCCTGAATAATCAGAGGATTATATCAATGTCAATTTCCTGGTTGTGCTATGGTACCATAGTTATATAAGATGTTAGAGAAAACTGGGTGAAGAGTATATGAGATTTCTCTGTACTGTTTCTTACAACTGCTTGTGAATCTACGATAATCTCAAAATAGTTTAAAAAATAAGTTCTAGTGTTCTATATAGCACTGTAGGATGACTAAGCAATAATATGCTATATGCTTTCAAGTAGCTAGAAGAGAGGATATTGAATGTTTTCAACAAAAAGAAATGAGTTTGAGGTGATAAATATGCTAATTACCTTGATCTGATCACTATACATTGTATGTTTTGAAACATTACTATGTACCCCATAAATATGTACAATTATTATATGTCAAGTTAAAATTTTAGGCCGGGCTCAGTGGCTCACACCTGTAATCCCAGCACTTTGGGAGGCCAAGGTGGGCGGGTCACCTGAGGTCAGGAGTTCAATATCAGCGTGGTCAACATGGCAAAACCCCGTCTCTACTAAAATTAGCTGGGTTGTAATCCCAGCTACTCGGGAGGCTGAGGCAGGAGAATCTCTTGAACCCGGGAGATGGAAGTCACAGTGAACCGAGATTGCACCATTGCACTCCATCCTGGGCAACCAAGAGCAAAACTCCATCTCAAAAAGAAAAATACAGAGATTTTAAAAATACTTATGGAGGAGCTACATGCTTTGAGTCCAGGGCTGCCTTAGGCTCCGGGGATACAGTAGAGAAACAGCAAGACACATTAATGCCCTCAGAGAAGATGAAGTAAGGGTGAGAGGGGCCTTGAGCTTGCTTTAAAAGTATACTTTTTAAGGTATTGCATTAAATCATTTGAAAAGATTCCTTGAATATAGAAATGATTATCCAAAAAGTCTCCACATTCTCAAGGAAGAATAACCAATCAACATTTACAGGATACCCATATACACACTACATTTAGTAAGTAGCAATCCTTCAGGGTTGGGATTAAGTAAAAGAAATATTGTCCTAATGGTGAGGACTGTTAAGTGTTAGAATGGAACCAAAGAATAGGAAAAATGACATCTTGTGCTGAAAGCTTTAAAGGGGCTGAATTCACATCTGTGTTTGTAGGTTTAGATGTGTTTCTGCCTGAAAAAGGAATAGACAATCCCTTATATTTTTATAATCCTATGAAGTTCCTGGGTTTTTGTTTATTTGTTTGTTTGTTTTTTGAGACAGAGTCTCATTCTGTTGCTCAGGCTGGAGTGCAGTGGCTCAGTCTTGGCTCACTGCAACCTCCGCCTCCCGGGTTCGAGCAATTCTCCTGCCTCAGCCTCCCAAGTAGCTGGGACTACAGGTGCCCACCACCATGCCCGGCTAATTTCTGTATTTTTAGTACAGACTGGGTTTCACTATGTTGGCCAGGCTGGTCTTGAACTCCTGACCTCAGGCGATCCACCCACCTTGGCCTCCCAAAGTGCTGAAATTACAGGCGTGAGCCACTGCGCCTGGCCTGAAGTTTTATATATTAAAATTATAAAAGCCTTTGGTGAAGTGAGGCTCCTTTTTATTTTCTGGAATTAAGAAATGTTCATGAGGCCAGGCACTGTAACTCATGCCTGTAATCCCAGCACTTTGGGATGCTGAGGTGGGTGGTTGAATTGAGCCCAGGAGTTCAAGACCAGCCTGGGCAGCATGATGGAATCCCATCTCTACTAAAAATAGAAAAAATAGCTGGGTGTGGTGGTGTGTGCCTGCAGTCCCCGCTACTCAGGAGACTGAGGTGGGAGGATCACCTGGGCACAGGAGATCAAGGCTGCAGTGAGCTGTGATCGCACCACTACATTCCAGCCTGGGTGACAGAGAAAGAAAATAAAATAAAAGAAATATATGTGCCGGGCGCGGTGGCTCAAGCCTGTAATCCCAGCACTTTGGGAGGCCGAGACGGGCGGATCACGAGGTCAGGAGATCAAGACCATCCTGGCTAACACGGTGAAACCCATCTCTACTAAAAAATACAAAAAACTAGCCAGGCGAGGTGGCGGGCGCCTGTAGTCCCAGCTACTCAGGAGGCTGAGGCAGGAGAATGGCGTGAACCCGGGAGGCGGAGCTTGCAGTGAGCTGAGATCCCGCCACTGCACTCCAGCCCAGGCGACAGAGCGACACTCCGTTTCAAAAAAAAACAAAAAACAAAAAAAAAAAAAGAAAGAAATATACGTGATACCCTGCTGATATAGTGGAATCCATCTTCTGAGGAAGTATTCTATAAACTTTTTCAATCTGCCACACATTTCCAGATATCTAAATTTTCCCTGACACAGACTGGAGGGATGGATAGGGGCAGGATTTTATCTTCAGAACAAAAATTAACTGCATGTTGGTTAAGGTGGCCATATAATTTATTGCTTAAACCAGGATGCTTAAGAAAGCACTTTGTAAAAAAAAATTTTTTTTTTGAGATGGAGTCTTGCTCTGTCACCCAGGCTGGAATGCAGTGGCATGATCTCAGCTCACTGCAACCTCTGCCTTCTGGGTTCAAGTGATTCTCCTGCCTCAGCCTCCCAAGTAGCTGAGATTACAGGTATGCACCACCGCACCTGGCTAATTTTTTTGTATTTTTAGTAGAGACAGGGTTTCATCATGTTGGTCAGGCTGGTCTTGAACTCCTGACCTCAAATGATCTGCCCACCTTGGCCTCCCAAAGTGTTGGGATTACAGGCGTGAGCCACTGCACCCGGCCATAAAAAATGTAATTGGAGTTTGTTCTACATGCAGAATGATGAATCTTCTATGACACCTGTGAAACCAGCACCTAGACTGAGAAACAGAATGTTAGTAGAGTCTTCAAAACCCCTTGGGTGTTCCATTGTAGTTGCTATACGCTTAAGGCAGCTACTATTCTGACTTTTCCAATGCAGAGATGAGGTTTGCTGGTTTCTATACTTCATATAAATTGAATTACACTGTATACTTGTTAATGTCTGACTTCTTGAGATTGACATTATAGGTTGATCCATATTACTGGGTATAGTTCTAGTTGTAGATCATTTCTTTCCATGGTGTAAATTTATTTATTCATTCTATTGATGATGGGTATTTGGGGGAGTTTCCAGGTTTTGGTTACTATAAATAGTACTGCTAATAATATTCTAGTATCTTTTGATGAACATATATACATATTTATTTTTGGCATATACCTGAGAGTGAAATTGCTGGACAATAAGGTATGCATAACTTTACCTTAAGTAGATACTGCCAGTTTTCCAAAGTTTGTTCTCATTAAAGCTCTCATCGGCAGAACATTAGAGTTCTGACGGCTGTATATCCATTTTGATATTCAGTGTTTTCCAGGTTTAGCCATTCAGATATGTGGTAGAGGTATTCTCATTTGGTTTAAATTTGTATTTCTCTATTGCATGGTTTAAATTTGCATGTTTTTCTGTCGCTTTCTTTTTCTTATCAAACTAAGACTTTTTTTTTTTTTTTTTTTTGGTCTCGCTCTGTTGCCCAGGCTGGAGTGCAGTGGTGCAATCTTGGCTCACTGCAACCTCTGCCACCCGAGTTCAAGTGATTCTCATGCCTCAGCCTCCAGAATAGCTGGGATTACAGGTGCACGCCACCCCATGCCTGGCAAATTTTTGTATTTTTAGTAGAGACAGGGTTTCACCATGTTAGCCAGACTGGGCTTGAATTCCTGACCTCAAGTGATACCCCTGCCTCAGCCTCTCAAAGTGCTGGGATTACAGGCATGAGCCACTAGGCCCAGCCAAACTAAGACATTTTTAAGAAGAAAGAAGACAACAGGCATAAATCAGATTGTTAATATTAGGAATTTGGTTTTGGATGTGATAAGTTTGAGATGTCTGGGAAGCAAACACCGTATGGAAATACCAAGAAGACACTGGATTATGCAGGTCTGGAGCTTAGAAGACAGTTCTGGGCTGGAGATATAAATTTTGGAGTCCCTGCCATGGAGAGAGCATTTCAGTGAAAGAGTGAATGAGATCACCCACAGAGGGAGTCCAGAGGGAGAAAAAGCCCTAGGACCGAGCCTGAGAGGCACCAAGGTTCATTCACAAGTTGCGGGCAAAGAAAATGCCAGCAAAGGAGCCCCTCCACCGTCCCCTAGAAGGAGCTACTGAGAGGCAGGGGTAACATGGGGAAGAGGGGAGAAGCAGAAGCCAAGGGAAAAAGGTTTCAAAAAGGGAGTGTCCAGTGTATCAAACTGTTCGTTTTGTGTTGATTAAAAAACAAAACAAAACACATTCTGTGTCCTTTCATCTCTCCCTAGCCATCATCGTCTACAGACTGCCATGGACCTGGAAATGCAGCAAGTTCCTGATGAAATGCATCCATGCAGGGTTAAATGCAGTTGCTGCCATTCTTGCAATTATCGCTCTGGTGGCCGTGTTTGAGAACCACAATGTTAACAATATACCCAATATGTACAGTCTGCACAGCTGGGTTGGACTGATAGCTGTCATATGGTATTTGTTACAGGTCAGTATTTCAGTGTATTTACAAGCAAGTTATAAAAACAATTCAGAGACTGTACTTTTTTTTTTTTTTTTTTTTTTTTTGAGACAGAGTCTCACTTAGCCGCCCAGGCTAGAGTGCAATGCCGCGATCTCGGCTCATTGCAATCAGTGTCTCCAGGGTTCAAGTGATTCTCCTGTTTCAGCCTCCCAAGTAGCTGGGATTACAGGCACCCACCATCATGCCTGGCTAATTTTTGTATTTTAGTAGAGACGGGGTTTCACCATGTTGGCCAGGCTAGTCTTGAACTCCTGACCTCAGTTGATCCGCAAGCCTCGGCCTCCCAAAGTGCTAGGATTACAGGTGTGAGCCACCACGCCTGGCGACTGCAAATGTTTTCTAAACATTCTTTACATTTGTTTCTATTATAACTGTTTTCCCCTAAGGAGGCACCAAAATTGCAGAATTCGCAGAATAAAATAATAAGAAATCAAGATTTCCTATGCTGGATATAACTTTTAATCTGGATTCTCTAAAAACCAACTTATACTCTGCTCTATATCTTAATATGTAAAATCAAGAAATATCAGGCTGGGCACACTGACTCAGGCCTGTAATTCGAGCATTTTCAAAGGCCGAGGTGGGAAGGTCATTTGAGCTGAGAAGTTCAAGACCAGACTTGGCAACATAGGGAGACTCTGTCTCCACAAATAAAAGAAAGAAAGAGAGAGAGAGAGAGAGAGAGAGAGAGAGAGAGAGAGAGCTCGATCTAACAATTAGCAATAAAGAGAATACCTATTTAAAAATCTGGGTCTTGGCTGGGCATAGTGCACTGCTCACTCCTGTGATCCCAGCACTTTGAAAAGCTGAGACCAGTGGATCGCTTGAGCCCAGGAGTTTGAGATCAGCTTGGGCAACATGGCGGAACCCCATCTCTAAAACAAAAACACAAAAATTAGCTGGGCAGGGTGGTGCACGCCTGTTGTCCTGGCTGCTTGGGATGATGAGGTGCACAGATCCCTTGAGACCAGGAGGCAGAGGTTACAGTAAGCTGAGATTATGCCACTCCTGCCTGGGCAACAGAGACAGACCCTGATCTCAAAAAAATAAATAAATAAAAATCTCTGGAGTTAATTAAAATGGTTCCCAGAGGAATATAGGCTTAAATGCTTTCATTACATTTTTTGGAAAGAAAACTTAAAATATATAAGCTATTCACTTAGTTAACTATAAGAGAACAGCAAAATACACCAGGAAAAGAGAGAAAACAGAAAGAATCTTAGGAATGAAAATAGGAGAGCAGGAATGAGAAATGTATGTTTCTGTGGGTAAGCCACAGAAAAGATATGATGATTTATGGAGATATATTTGTGCTAAATCCCTGAGCCCCATTTTCTTTCCCTTTCTTTTCTTTTTTCTTTCTCAGACAGGGTCTATCTCTGTCACCCAGGCTGGAGTGCAGTGGCACAATCTCAGCTCACTGCAACCTCCATCTCCAAGACTCAAGCAATCCTCCTGCCTCAGCCTCCAGAGTAGCTGGGACCACAGGCATGCACCACCACGCCCAGCTAATTTTTTGTAGAGACGGGGTTTTGCCATGTTACCCGGGCTAGTCTTGAACTCCTGGACTCAAATGATCTTTCCACCTTGGTCTCCCAAAGTGCTGGGATTACAGGCATGAGGCACCGCACTTGGACCCCATTTTCATACAGAAAGCACAACATGGACATCAGGAAGCTTGCTCTTTGATACTAATAAAATCACTGAAGTTCACTGAAGATTTAGGAATATTCTGAACCACCAAGAGGGAACCCTCTGAACCATTTCTAATATATTCAGGCATTTTGGGTATTAACTAAATAATAAAATATGCAAACCAACCTATCAAATGCATTTGTTATTACTTTTTTTAATGTAAATTACAGAATTTATTGTATTAGGATATACTTCAGAAAACAAAAGTTAATCTTGGCTATTCTTGGCCCTTTGATCTATGTAAATTTTAGAATCAATGCATCAAATTCCACCAAAAAATCTATTAGGATTTTACTTAATCTATAGATGAATTTGAGAACTGACATCTGTATAATACAAGTCATCCAACTAATTATCATGAGCCTGTTTTTTTTTTAGCCTTCTCCAAAATATTGCAAAGCTTTATATTTTCTTTGTAGAGTTGTTGTCTCCAACTTATTGCTAGCTCCTTGCTATTAAAAATGGTATCATTAAAAATTAATTCACTTGTTGCCTCTTTACAAAAAGTGCAACTGATCTCAAGTATAAATTTATACCTAGCAAACTTGATAAACTTATGTTACTAATTAATCTCAGGATTCTTTTGGATTGTTTTATAATCTTATGTGATTAATAAGTTTTGTTTCTTTTTCTATCATCATATTTCTTTTTCTTGCCTAATTCAGTAGCTGAGACTTTCAGAAAAATGCTGAATAGGAATAGGTGATAAGGGATGTAAGACAAATCCCTTCTGCATCCGAGTCATGTCTTGGAAGAGAGCTAATCTGAAATGCCTATAGAGCACAAGCAGACTGTGTGTGAGCAAGAAATATACTTTTATATGTTAAGCTCTTGAAAATGGAGCCTGTTAGTTCCTATACCATGTTCTGTCCTAATATAATCAGATTAAAATAATTATCTTCTATTCCTAGTTTGTTAAAACATCTCATCTCGTACATGACAGTTGAATCCTACCAATGTTTTTCACCATCTGTTCTGATGATTATATGATTTTTCCTCTGCAGTCTGTTAAAGTGACAAATCATACAAATTGTTTTGTTATTAGTTTCCATTTATTACTATTTTGTATCACACATGAGCTGATTCTCAGTGTGAATTAGTGTGTTGGACTCCTCCCCCGACCCCCTTCTTCTAGTATCTCCCCATTAGCCCTTGGATCTCAATCAAGAAAGTTGACTGAACAGTGATGTTACTGCTTTCTCCCCACTCTCCTCTCTTTTCATAATTGTTTTGCTAGGATGGTAGATCCTAAATAGGCATCTGAAAAAAAAATTCCTTTAAACTCAGTAATTCAGTAGCCACTAAGTCATCTTTATCTTGTTGAAGAGAGGATACTTGATGGGCAAAGGTGTTGGGTGACAAAACCATGAAAACATAACAGACTTCAGTTTATATAGGAACCTTGCTGTCTTCTCTGCAAAGATGTATCCCACTAGCGATTTAATTATCAAGGAAATGAAGAAAACTTTTCTGCAGAATTCATTTCTTTCTCATAAAACAAAGGTCAACTTCTTTCCACATAGCTTTTTAGGTTGAACTCACTAAATTCTGTGTCCTCATGTACTTGGTTTTAGTGATTTAAAAAATCTGTTCCTTCCCTTCCTATTTAGCAACCTTAGGAGATTAGTAAAAACAAACCTATAAGTACCAGAAAGTTCACTATAGTCGGATTAAGGATAGCAAAAACCAAACAGAAACATCCATACAGAGAACTGTATAAATAAATTGTTATACCTTAGGATATTAGCCATTAAAAGGAATAAATTAGATAAATGTATAGATATGAAAAAGATTTCCAAGACATTCTGTTAAGGGAAAAAAGCAAGATGCGGAACAATATGTATAGGGATAGTAAATTTTCTGGAAGGATCCATGAGAAGGTGATAAAAGGGGTTACATTGGGTAGTGGAACTGGAGTGAGGAAACCTCACTTTCTTTGGTTCTATATGAAAGGTTTTCTCATATTACACATGTTGCTTTTTAAATAATAATTTAAAATTAGTTTAAAACTTAAAATTAAATGATAACCTTTGCACTTTTTGGTATTTAGCTTCTTTCAGGTTTTTTCATCTTTCTGCTTCCATGGGCTCGGCTTTCTCTCCGAGCATTTCTCATGCCCATACATGTTTATTCTGGACTTGTCATCTTTGGAACAGTGATTGCAACGGCACTTATGGGAGTGACAGAGAAACTAATTTTTTCCCTGTAAGTTGCATAGTCTTCTTAATTGTAATACTTAAGCCATAAAATGTTAAAGACTTGTTCACTGGGAAAATGTAATATAAATATAACAAAATTTTTTAGATATTAAAATTAAAAAAATATTTTAAAGAATCTGTTATATCATATAGGTAATATGATATTACTAAAAGTTTAGAAGGACCAAAAAGTCTGACAAATTGTACTATTCTTACAAAACAACTATTGAAGTTATACATTCCCTTTCAATCTTGTTGATATTCATGTTTTTATATTAATTGTAATTATAGTGTACATACATTTTTGTTTTATCCTTTTTTAAAATTTTAAGTGATACTGGTGGAGGGTGTCCAGGTTTTTGGCGTTTTGAACAAAGAAGTGGACAAAACACATAAACAAAGCAAGTAAAGAATGAAGCAACAAAAGCAGAGTTACTGAAAATGAAAATACACTCCACAGGGTGTGAGTGGCCTGAGCAGCCACTCAAGGGCCCTGATACAGAATCTTCTTGGGTCCAAATAGCCCCTAGAGGTTTCCCATTGGCCACTTGGTGTTCACCCCATGTAAATGAAGTGGTGGCCCGCAGTCAGTTTCATTGGTTGCAGAAAGCAACCAGTTAGAGGCTGAAGTTGAGTTACAAAGTTACATTCCTATGCAAATGTCTGATTGGTTATAGAAAGCAACCAATCAGAGATACTTTCAATTTTCCATCTGCCATGCAGAAAAGCGGGGTTTGCAAAGGGAGTAGCATCCGGTCGTTTTGCTGCTTAGATGTGGAAAGTTGGGGTTTTCCTTTTGGTTTAGTTCTAGGAAGTCTGTGTGAATTGACTCGAGGTTGCCGCCTCCAGACCCTACCTGCCTCAAAACAAGTGTTACAGATGCTATATTATCTTCGTATTTATTATTTTTAAATCAATTTCATTATATATTCCTGAGTGAATTGTAGTATAATTTATATTTCTCCTTAATAGCAAGCTTTGAGACTTTACATTGAAACTGTACTAGTGTGCATTTGAGCAGATAAATTCAAGACTGTTTTGCATGTTGCTGTATCATCCTGTTAGTAATTGGATACATCTTTTATTTCATAGGAGAAATCCTGCATACAGTACCTTCCCACCAGAAGGTGTTTTCGTAAATACGCTTGGCCTTCTGATCCTGGTGTTTGGGGCCCTCATTTTTTGGATAGTCACCAGACCGCAATGGAAACGTCCTAAGGAGCCAAATTCTACCATTCTTCAGCCAGATGGAGGCACTGAACAGGGAGCAAGAGGTTCCATGCCAGCCTACTCTGGCAACAACATGGACAAATCAGATTCAGAGCTAAACAATGAAGTAGCAGCAAGGAAAAGAAACTTAGCCCTTGATGAGGCTGGGCAGAGATCTACCATGTAAAATGCTGTAGAGATAGAGCCATATAACTTCACGTTTCAAAACTAGCTCTACAGTTTAGCTTCTCCTATTAGCCATATGATTATTGGGCTACGTAGTATCAATATTTACTTTAATCACAAAGGATGATTTCTTGAAATAATTTGTATTGATTGAGGCCTGTGAACTGACCTGAACTGGAAAGGAAGTGATTAATATAAATAATAGCAGATACAAATTGTGGTTACGTTACCTTTATCTTGTTGAGGACCACAGCATTAGCACGGTGCCTTGTGCAGAATAGATGCTCAATATGTGTCTACTAGTGGTTAATTGGATAAACTGGCAGCATCCCTGGCCTGTTGTCATGCAGTCATTTCCTGTTAATTCTGGGAGCCAATGATTTCACAACTCAAGGAAAGCAGTCCTAAAGGTTTAAAATCAGATCATGAATATCTGGGACAGGGTTTAGATCATGACGCTACACAGATACCATGATGAGAGTGTATAAAAAAAATTTAGGAAAGCACCTGGTTCCTTTCTCCCTATGCCTGCCTTCTGCTCCCTCCCCAGCTGGTTTGGGCTCAAATTGTTCCTGGAGACAAGGGTTTATGTTAGGGTATTGATAGATTAGAGCAGGTGGTTGAAGAGATCTTCTCTGGTCAGACTTGGAAGAATTTCCAAAACTGAGCTTAGCCCCAAGACTTCCCTAGGGTTGGTGTACTTTATGATCCAGATGCTAAACCTCTTAGAATGCAAATATGCTTCAACACTTAAGTAGCATACACTGCCCTACAAACCTCAAAGAGCACTTTTTCCCAAGTTCTTATTTTTATTTTTGAAAGTACTCACACGGCACTTACTATGCTCCAAACACTCCTCTAAGCACTTTACAAATATTAACTCATTCAGTTCCTAGACAGACAGGATGAAGTAGGTATTGTTACCATTCCCATTTTACAGGTGAGAGATTTGAAGGCTGGGGAGGCTAGTAACTCACACCAAGGTCACACGGCTCATACATGGTGGGACTGAGACTCAAATGCAGGCAGCCTGGCACCTCAGTCTGGATTCTAACCATTTCACTATGCTATTTTTGTCTTGTACTACTTTGACCTACCCCTGAATAAACCTCAATTGCTGGAGTAGGGTGGAGTTAAGGGGATGCTTTTTACCTTTTGCTGTCTGCTGAGGCAGATTCCCCAGATAACCAAGGAAAAGGGGCCACCCATACCTCGAAATAGGCCATAGGGCCCCTGCCACTGCCAACAAGCCATGGCCTACCTTGATTCTTGTTTGATCTTAAAATTGTGTCTTGGTAACACAAAGATTTAGACAAGCACATCTGTGGCTTTCAAGTTAATTAATTGCAATTTTTTTTTTCTTCAGGATTTTAGCTGCTGAACAACTTTCAGTTTGGAGCTAAAAGAGACCTATCTCATGGTCTGCCCTTCCCTGGGGCAATAGCTAGGGTCTTTCCTGATTTTTATGGAATTTTAGGGGATATTTTGAGCTTTGGGTCCTCAGTAGTGAATTGAGACTTGGAGGTGACTTTTCATTCATGGAGTATCATCTCTGTCTGGGCTCTGGGCTGACAAATTAAAACCTAGAGTAGTGCTTATGCTGAAATGATACTTTTCATTTTTTGGTTGATTGTTTTGCCTTCCCTTCAATTTTAAACTGAAGCATTTTAATGTGGGTAGAAACTCTACACCAAATACACTAAACATTTTGGTGCTTAGTGGATTTCTTTTTAGGTAACTGGTAATTACTTCCAAAGACTGAATACAAGCCACACTCCACCATATCCCTTAAACTTCATGAAAAACCATTCAAGATCCCCTTGCTGCAACACTGTTCTCTTCTTCTCTACTAAATTCTATTTCCAAAATTGGTAATAGAGCCAGAAGGATCCCCAGTACCCAGCCATCTGCTTGGCACAAAGTGGTAGCACAATTAAATTCAGTATGGGTAGAGCATGATACAGTCTTGGTGCCGTAGAAGGAGTAGTTGCATAGTCACACATCATTTGATAAGTTGGATGTTCCATTACATAGAGGTACCAAAATTCCAGGGTTTTTGGAGGAAGGGATTAGATGGTGACTAAGCTGCCAGAATTGAGGCAGCCATTCCTTTTTATATAGGCTAAGAAACAGGTTATCAGTGAAAAGTTAATTATGGCTTTGGCACTAGAATAGCTCTGTTGCAAAATATTTAAGCACCCCTCATCTCAGCCCTTTATTTTATCTTTCATGTGGGCTAATGTGAGGATAATCTTACAGATATTATAGGAATTTCTTTTCTTTCTATCTTTATGAAAACAGTGCATATAAAATATATCTAGAAAACCTTTCTGTTTGAGACTCTTCTTTAATGGGCTTTTGATTCTAATGATAATTGTACCTTTATCTTTCAAAAGCTGATATTTCCTACCTAAGCATCTCCCCAGAAAAATATCTCATTAAAAATCCCACAAATAATAGGGGAGAAGAAAGCCTTAGGTATCAATTCCAAAACAGTGATTGAAATTTCTCAAAATAATTATGACTTCTGTCATCTCCAGATATAGTCTGGCTTGGTTTACCCCATAATCTAATTTCAGAAAGGAAAGCTTTATTTTAACACTCATCTGAATCAACATTAAAGCCTTTTCTCTCAAAGCGCTTATTAAGAAACTCAAATGAATATACTTTTTGAATTAATGTCATCCAAAGTGTACGGCTTCCTGTGCTGCTTGTGTCAAATGGAACCTGCCCTCTAAAGCACTTTCCTTCCTTGCATGGTTTCATGTAAGCTGTGCTGTTTAGAAACAACATCTCCGACTTTACAAATAAATGACAAAGAAGGCAATTGCACTTTTTAAGGGATACTCACAAGCGGTTTCTGTGTTCTCAAGGACAAAATACAGAGTGCATGTCATTTTTAATTAGATTCTTTCCCCTGCTGAGCTGGAAATTCCAGTGCAGCACTGATTGACCACAGTTGCCAATCTAAAAGCACAAAGAAGTAAAGCTTTATGCTATTTTTATTCAATATGATAGAAAATTTATCTTGGTATGTCCTTTTTTAGATAACTCCAGCAGAAAACTGTAACTGCTATGTCTTCAGGAAAATGTAGAAGAAAGAAAATTATTATTCTTTAATTCCTACGAGGTACTTGAAAACCTTAAGTGGAAAAGATTTCTATCTTTTTATCTTAGTGCATTTATGGAAAAATATTAACTATCCTGAATATTTTATAATTTTGTAGGAAAAATATGCATCTATTTTTTCTTGACTTCTTTTTATATAGTAATAAAAGTTATTTTGGAAGCTCTTTGTGTGCTATCTATTTGTCCGGGGTAGCAGGGGTAGGCATTGTTGTGAAAGTTTCTTTGCCATGGTTTTTGGTCTGTTTGTTTGTTTTTCAGAAGAGGTAGTCTTTTTTCAGTTTCTTGATTATGTTAACTGAAAAACCAGATTCTGTAATATATAATACATATTTTATAATATTATTTAATATTAATATTATATAATTATATATAATATTCAATATTTTATATAAAATTTTTCACAGTAAATAATTTAATTAATGCAAAGCAGCCAAGCAGAAGGACTGCAGTTATCACTCAAATCGCTCTTCCTGAAGGCTCAGAGGTTAGGGTTTTCCAATGATAGTTTGGTGGGCAGGGAACAAGGGAATGGATGCTGCTGATTGGTTGGGGATGCAATCATAGGTGTGTAGAAAACGATCCTCATGCAGGGTACCCTCTGCAGGGGGGCCACAGGACCAATTAAGTCATGAGTCACAAGTCCGGGTGGGGTCAGCTCTTCGCTACCTGACCAATCTTAGGTTCTACAATAGTGATGTTATCTATAGGAGCAACTGGGGAAGTCACAAATTTTGTGACCTCTGGCCACCTGATTCCTGAGCAGTAAGAGATTAAAGAAACTGATGCAGGGCAGGGGAGCCCCAATGTGGAGCTTAGCCGGTGTAGGTTTCTGGCTTTGCCCAGGAAAGAATTCAAGGGCAAGCCAGAGGTGGAAGAAAACAGCTTTACTGAAGAAGCAGTGTTACAGCACCATGACTGATCCTGTGGAGCAGTGCTGCCCCCTACGCAGAGAGTAGCCTGTAAAATATTTTAAAGAGGTTTATTCTGAGCCAACACAAGTGACAATGACCTGGGGAACACAGTCTCAAGAGATCCTGAGAAAGTGTGCCCCAGCAGTCGGAATTACAGTTTGGTTTTATATATTTTAGGGAGGCAGAAGTTATAGGGAAAGGCATAAATCAATGTATGGAAGGTATGCGTTGGTTTGCCCCAAAAAGGTGGGATAACTTGAAACAGAAGCTTAGTTTATAGGTAGATTCACAGACTCTTTAATTTGCAATTGGCTAAAGGAATAGAGCTCTGTCTGAAAATTTGGAGTTGGCTGGGTGCAATGTCTCATGCCTGTAATCCTAGTACTTTGGGAGGCTGGGGTGTGATCACTTGAGCCCAGGAGTTTAAGACCAGCTTGGGAAACAAAGTAAGACCCCATCTCTGAAAAAAAAATTAAGTTATCTAGGTGTGGTGGCATGTGCATGTTGTTCCAGCTACTCAGGAGGCTGGAGGCTGGGATGGGAGGATCACTTAAGCCCAGGAAGTCAAGGCTGCAGTGAGCCATGATCATGCCACTGCACTCCAGCCTAAGTGACAGAGCAAGACCCTGTCTCAAAAAAAAAAAAAAAAAAAAAAAAAAAAAAGGAGTCAACAGAAAGGAATATTTTAAGATAAGAAGCTCCATTAACCAATACACTGAATCGGGGTGAAATGTAAGGGTGTGTGACTTAACCCCTATCTGACATGACCTTAAGTCCTGTATATAATTTGGTATTTTATTGGCATTTTGTTAGTCGTATGATCTCTATTTTTAACATTAATGCTGGTCTGTTGTACCTAAACTCCAAAAGGGAGGGGCTATCATGAAGGGTGTCTGACCTCCCTTCTGATTGTAGCTGGGAATGCAGTTTTTAAGACTTTTTTGGGGTACTTTTGGCCAAAAAGGAGTCTAGTCAGTGGGGGGTGAGGAGTGGGGTTAAGACTTTATTTTTAGTTTACAATAGAAAATGCTGTCCGATTTTTCATTAAAATGTATATTGGTACCATGCCTTTTACATTGCTACAAGTATCAGAGGACTGTTTGAAAATCGTCATGGTGTTCTCTTCCATACAAGATCTGAATTGGAGCCACATTCTGTAGTGTAGAAAAGGTGCCAGAGATGTAGGCAGCCCACACAGATGCAGTTTCAGTTGGAAAATCATGAAAGAAGAGTCTATTAAAACTGTCAGTTATTACAGAACTCTGTGTTTATAGTACATAAATTATAATGGTACATAATTTATAATAGGTGAACTGGTTTTTTTTTTCCAAATAAGAAAGAAGTTTCATTAGCATTCAAGTAGTGCCAAAACTCATCCACTCTTAATATGGTCACTCATTTAGCTCTTTCTCACTTACTTTTTGTTTCCATGGTATTTTATGTCATGTTGCTGTAGTAACACCATAATACTACATGTTCTATTATCCCATACAGCTATAATATTATGTATGCATTGAATTTTTATGTTACATCATATTTTGTCACTAACTTATATTAATTTCAGAAGAATTGTATTTCATTTCAGATATCTTAATTGGCAAGTACTTTCAACACTTACGACTCTATGGCTCAAGCAGATTACCATACAATTTTACATATATAAGTTCATTTAATTTAATTTACAGTTGCACTACATAACATATAGGTAATATACATTACCCTATAGTCTATTCTTAATAATTTGTTATTTTTGTTTATTCACATTTCTAGTTATCTATCCATCTCTTTATTCAAATATTTCCTCTTAAAATTTTTTTTTAGATTCTCTTCCTTATCATCTTAAATTTCTGACACATTTCAAAATATTGCAACGTCAGTAAATTGCTGTGGCTGGCCATTCTTGGTTTGTTTACTATCATAGAAGGAAAACATTCAATATTTTATCACTAAATATGTCATTATGGCCTTCATCGGGTTGGGGACTTTTAATTTGCTGAGTTTTAAATTTTTAATCATGAATGGGTGTTAAATTGTATAAAATTAGTTTATTTATTTATTTATTTATTTTTTGAGACAGAATCTCACTCTGTCACCCAGGCTAGAGTGCAGTGGCAGGATCTCAGCTCACTGCAACCTCTGCCTCCTGGGTTCAAGCCATTCTCCCACCTCAGCCTCCCAGGTAACTGGGATTACAGGCACATGCCACCACGCCGGGCTAATCTTTGTATTTTTAGTAGAGATGGGTTTCACAATGTTGGCCAGGCTGGTCTTGAACTCCTGAGCTGAACTGATCCACCTGCCTTGGCCTCCCAAAATACTGGAATTACAGGCATGAGCCACCAAGCCCAGCCTCTTCAGGTAGTTTTTTAAAAAAATGTTTTGCCCAGAATTTTTAGTTGTTATCTGTGGGAAGCTTGTACCAATAGAAGCTAATGCCTCCATTGCTGGAAGCCAGAACTTTTAACACTTTTAATTGCTAATATGTAATGTGATTTTCCAAGATAGGGAATATAATGTACAGTATTTATAGTTATGATATTTTCTTTACTTGATCAAGGAGTTTTCATTTTTGTCTTTAATGGAACAGCTACAGAATTACTACTTTGCTCTGTTTTGGGAAAAGTTGGTCCAAGAACAGCTTTACTCAAGATGCCCTTACAACTGTTTGCCAAGTTACAGACTTTGCTTTTTATCCACTTAAATTTAATGTTTGCCTAATTAAGTGCTGTGGAAATCATAGCTGCTTTAAATACCTTGCAATTAAAGGCAAGAGTTTGACCCTCATTGTAAGGTAAGTATGGTAAGAGTATATTAAGTACTTGTGATCTCCACTTAAAAATGTTAAGCATCGAGGTTTGGGTTATTGGATGAGAGAAAAATTCTGCATGTAAGATTGTATTCTGGCAGCTTGACACTGAGATGGAAATACGGACGAAACAAATTCATGCAAAAAATAGATACATGAAGCAAAAAGCATCATGTAAAGGCAAAGGCATTTTTTGCATCTACTACTGACCAGTTCAGTCTTTTGTTCCAAGTGAGCAAGCTATTCATTTTTTCCCAACTTTCTATTTTTAAATTTGAAACTGTAGAACAATTGAAAAATGGTATAATAAAGACACATACTGTCTAATATATTTAACAATTATTTACATTTTGCATTTGCTACATTTGATTTCTCTTTCTTTCCATCTCTTCCTTCCCACACAGTTTTTAAGGTAAGTTGCAGACATGATAAGATATCTTCTAGGAATAAATTAATTGCATTATATCATCTAGTATCCACTTAAGGAAAGCATATAGATCTTGTCCCAGATGATGTCCTCTTTAGTACGGAAATTATGTTCCCTTTCAGAAAAGAAGGGTGAAATAGAAGAGGAAAGCCAAGGGGACAAAAGAAAGAAAAGATTATGCGAAGTTAATAATGGTCATTAGTTCATAAAGTACATGTGGTACGTGAAGCACTATTGTACAGGATACTACAGTATTCTAGTACACTATTAATATAGTCTATGGGAATAGCAAATTATTCTAAGTAGTGGTTCTCTGCCAGGCTTAAGATTTCTGCCTTGTAATAGCTACAATATAGTCAGGATCTAGTAAAACATACTCAAATATCCTACCCAACTTTCTCCACCTTGCGAAATTCAGCATCTCCTCTAAAACTCAGATTTTAGAGCTTCTCGGCTCCTGCTTCATGTCCTTTGCCCCTGCTCCCACCACGCCACAGTCTGGGTGGAGTGTTTCTCCTCAGAGCATTCAAAGAACTTGGTTCCTGCTTCGAGCCCATCTTATCACATTGTATTTATGGCTCATTGCTTCTCCTCCATTGATTTCTACAAGTACTGGCGAGTTGGGATTTGTGATAGGGCCAGACAGGTATTTGTTGAATGTTTATGGAAGGTTAATCAAAAAGATAAGCAGACTGTCATAGCAAGAGAATTGGGAAGTAGGGGGAAAAGAGAGAGTAGCTTTGGATGGTGGAACCAGTGAGAGCTCTGCGACTGGATGGTAAGAACTGTGGGATTCGCTCTGGGCTGAATTTAATCTCCCTTCCTAGATCACTGACATTTTTTCTTAATCTCTTCCCTCCTTAGTTTCTCAGTGCCCTAAGCCTACTATTTTCCCCTCATTGAAAGTCATTCATATTAAGGTGTATGGTATGGCAAAATGGGGGCGGGGAGGGTACCTTGATCTCAGGGAAGCTTCCTGGGATTGTTTGGGCAGCTTGACATGTGCCCTAGGAACTTAGGGAGCATCATGAACAAGTGTCTGCCTCCACCTTGAAAATGTAAACGCTGGGGAGACAGGCTGGTTGCCGCTCCAATAACGGAGCAAAGGAGAGGCCACTGCTGCCCCAGGCCTGGGCCTGTTGGGCAGAAAGCACGTCTCTCCAAGGGGCTCACTTCCTCTGTCCTTAGCCAGCGCCTAGACATCTGGTGATACCTACGGCTTTTCTGCTCTAAGACAGTGTTTGCCCTTGTAGGTAGCCTTCTTAGACAAGATCTAGGACGACTCTGTAAAAAGTAAAATAGAGGTTCCTTTTCAAAGACTTTCCTCCCCATCTAATTAGGAATAAATAGTAACTTCTCTTAAAAGCAAAATGTATTCAAAGACCTGTGCTAACATTCTTAAATATCTGCTAGCCGTAATAAAGAAGTCAATGTGCTTTATGTTCTTAGCTCCCACAGGTTAGCCTAAATATTTGCCCTGGCCTGCTTATACTGGTCCAAGCAAACATGAGGTCATAGCCTGTTCCTCTTCCTCTTTAAAAGTGTTTTTACCTTTCTCAGCATTCCACAAGTTACTTCTTCCTTCCTTTGTTCTCCTCTACCTTTGCCTCTTTTAAATTCTAAGTTGCTAGCCAGTCGGGAAAAATACAGAATGTGAGGTCCTGTTCCAGCCAATGGAAACCGGACACAGCACTAGGGTGAATGCGTCAGGTTATAAATGACCCTGTCTCATTTGTTCAGTGTACTCTCGTGGCAAAACTTCTGGCGAGTGTACCCTTTCTGCAGGAAGTAAAAAATGGCCTTACTAAATAAATTAAATTTATGTTCAAGTGCTATTTCTTTACAGCTCCTGGGAACAAGCATTTCAAACAACTCCTTACCATTTATTCCCCTGGGTCCACATCTCTTCTTAAAGGAATGTGGACTTTCTTCCATGATTATCGGCTGCATGAAGAAATGTCTTGGAGCCAAGAGAATACATCTTCATAGGATACTAGGCTTCAGGGAGCTAGAATAGAGGAGTGGGAAGCACAAACTGAAAAGGGTTCCCCTCACTCACCACAGAGGCACAGCCCGTAAGGCCAGCCATTCTAAGGACAGGCCAATTTGGGTGGGTGAGGATGCCGGACAAGGGAGCGGTCCCGGAGCACATGTCTGCCGACCTTTGTTCATGTTAGAGGTAGCCCACAGGGCAGTGCTCATTTATATCACCAATCCATAAGAATACATTTTTGTTTTGTCAGAAAGACAGTGTCTATAGAATTATCTGAAACCTTCTTTTCAGATCTGACTAGAGTGAGTTAGCTACCATCACTTTCCTTCTGGTAGCAGCTCAAGGGGCGTGGTAGGCGAGTGAGGTTTAGAGTGAAAGGAAGAAGGCTTATGCAGGGTTTGGCTGGTGAGTGTTCTATTAGGGTGAGAATTTTGGAAGGAGGAGCTTTCTGATTGACTTTCAAACACAGTTGGCAATCTGGTTGGTTTAATATCTACTGGTACATAACTAGGAAATTTCTAGGCTGAGTGGAATAGTATGAGTTTTTCTGTTTCAACTGGAAGAATATCTGGTTGTCAGCCTCAGGGTCAGAACTGTACATAAGCAATCCCTCAGTTTGGTTAATGTTATGGTAGAAATTTAGTCTGAAGTCTAGTCCAAATAAATGTTTTCTATATACTCATATCTATTTATATGAATCTTATCACATTAAGGCTAGACTGAGACATGTCACAGATCTCTCTCTTGTGGAATGAAGGTGAAAAAGAGAAATATAAGCATTGGGTGATTGTTGAAATGGATAAGTTCTGAGATTCCTCTTAAAGTTTAGATTTCCTGAACAGGTCCCTCTCTTGTGGCTCAGGGGCCAGAGGGACTGTAGAACTCCAGGGGGCCAGGCCCTAGCTCAGCCCTGGCACACACAGGCAGGCAGGTCTCCCTCCCCTAGAGTAGCCACCTGTAATGAAGGAGGAGGGTGGGAAGCATCTTTGCCCTCCCCAGCCCACAACCTGGCTCTCTGTCTGTATCAGCACTCACGTTCCCCTTCAAACCTCTAGGTCTTGAGCAGATTGTAGGAGGTTCTGGCCCAGTGAACTCACCTGGAACATGCACATGAAGGAAGTAAAAGAGTGCGAGGCAAGAGGAGCAGTGACAGCCTTAAGTGTGAGCTAATTCACCCCAAGAACAAGCAAAAGTGCAAATAAAACTCAAGGACATGGAAGAGTGTAGAGTGATGATTAGGATTCAGGCCTCTCCTTACCTAGCCTTCCTCCATTATTCTCTCTCTCTCAACCTCTCTCTCTCTCTCTCTCTCTCTCTGTCTCATTTACCAGAGCACTAGATTGCGAATGGAATGCAAGCAGAGACTGAGAATTACCACTGTAGTGATTGTATGTGTATGGCAAATCATCCTAAAGATTTCTTGTATTTGGAAACAATGTCTAATAAAGAATGGCAAATACAAAGTTATACTATACAAAAACTATGTCATCAAAAATTATATTGTTCAAGTGAATAATTAGCAATATGAAAATATGTTCATAAAATATTAAGTGAAATAAATGGAATATAAAAGGTTTGTAAATGTGAATGTGCATACACTCTCAAATAACTGGAAGCATAATATACCAAATAGTTAATTAGTTAATAATGGTTATCTTTGGCCTGGTGTGGTGGCTCATGCCTGTAATCCCAGCACTTTGGGAGGCCAAGGTGGGTGGATCACCTAAGGTTAGAGACCAGCCTGGCCAACATGGTGAAATGCTGTCTCTACTAAAAATACAAAGAAGAAAAAAGACAGATGTGGTGGCCTGTAATCTCAGCTACTCGGGAGGCTGAGGCAGGAGAATCGCTTGAACCTGGGAGGTGGTGGTTGCAGTGAGCCAAGGTCGTGCCACTGCACTCCAGCCTGGGTGACAGAGCAAGACTGTCTCAAAAAATAAAGTAAAATAAAATAAAATCGAATAAAATCGTTTAAAAAAATGGTTATCTTTGAGACATGGTAGGATAATGGGCATTTTTCATTTTCTTCTTTTTGTTTTCTCTGTATTTTCTATAATTAAGTGTTACTTTTGTACTAAGAAAAACATGTATTATCAGAACCCCATCTGCCTTATTGACATCATCCAAATGTTTGCTTAGTCTAATTTATCAAGAAATTGAAGATAACACATTTGTAAGTAAAATAAATGCTTTCCTAACACCAGGAAAGAGGAACTAAAGCGTTTGCCAAGAGCCTAACTTGGTCAGATACCGGAATGACCTGAGGGACTATTTGCTTTGTAGCATCGTTAATCTCCAGATGGCAGAGACATAAACATTTACAAGTCTTCCAAAGGTAATGCAATTACTGGAAGCTGGGCAGTATATACTTATGAGAACTGGACAAAGCAGAAAGATCTGGATTCTTGTAGGAACTCTATCATGGTCCAGGGGTGTAATCTTGGGCAAGCCGCTTCATCTCTCCATCTGCTACAAAAAACAGGTCCTTTTATATTCACTCACCAGTTAGTGATTGAGGCTTTCCTGTGTGCACCGCTCATAGGCACTGCCTGGGGCTCATGCTGAATTCTATGAGTCTGTTATTTTATAGATTATTGCAGCCAGTTTAATTCATACACCATTTCTATCCGTCAGCACAGAATTACCTACAATTGTCATGGCTTACAAGTGGAATAAACCTTTGTAATCTAGGTATCGAGGGTTCCAAAAAAGAAAGACTGTTAGTAGGCTTTGTGAAAGTGACAAAAGATGGGAGGCCGAGACGGGCGGATCACGAGGTCAGCAGATCGAGACCATCCTGGCTAACCCAGTGAAACCCCGTCTCTACTAAAAAATATAAAAAACTAGCCAGGCGAGGTGGCGGGCGCCTGTAGTCCCAGCTACTCGGGAGGCTGAGGCAGGAGAATGGCGTAAACCCGGGAGGCGGAGCTTGCAGTGAGCCGAGGTCCGGCCACTGCACTCCAGCCTGGGCGACAGAGCGAGACTCCGTCTCAAAAAAAAAAAAAAAAAAAAAAAAAGAAAGTGACAAAAGAGGCAAAAATGGGACTGGACACAGTGGTTCACGAATATAATCCCAGCACTTTGAGAGGCTGCGGTGGGTGGATCACTTGAGGCCAGGAGTTCGAGACCAGCCTGGCCAACATAATGAAACCCAGTCTCTATTAAAAATACAAAAAAATAGCTGGGCGTGGTGGCACACACCTGTAATTTCACCTACTCGGGAAGCTGAGGCAGGAGAATCGCTTAAACCCGGAGGCGGGAAGCGAAGGTTGCTGTGAGCTGATATGGTACCACTGCACTTAAGCCTGGGCAACAGAGTGAAATGCTATGTCAAAAAAAAAAAAAAAAAAAAAAAGAGGCAAAATGGGGTAAGGAATAGACTGAGTAGAGTTAGACGTGGGTCAGAACAGAATCCGCTTGGCCCAGATTAGCTTGGAGGGCAGGGAGGAGGAATGAAACCCTGAGCAAAAAGCAATGAAAGAAATTACAGATCATGGTGGTAAATTCCCAAACATGGTGGTTTAAATACCTATTCACCACAATGTACAATTCATTATTCTTTTCTGGCAACAATAATTTGTACCAAATGGTGTTTATGTGTTCGCTACTATTGCAAGAGAAGGAGAGGTCGAGCAAAACACCTTTGAAGATCTAATACTGTACACAATGGCTAAGGTCACAGGTTTTAAGAAATATGGGGACTATGAGCCAAAATCAATAGAGACTGGTTTTTTTTCCATGAAAAAAATAATGCAAACTAAACATAACCTTAAAAAAGACCATGGTGTCCGGAAAAGTTATTTGTATGCCTCTCAGAAGATATTTCCATACATTGCTAGGCACAATGGTTTGCTCTATTTTGTTTTTGATATATTATAATTTGATTGTCTTTTGCCATCACACAAAAATTTTGTGCAGTTAATTGTTTTCCCTCATTGTACAAGAAAGTGCCCATTAAGAAAATTCATAGGTCTGTTAGTAATAAACAACTAGAAAACAAACTAGTTGGAAACATGCTCCCATGAGGATATGCACTCACATTTGAACACATACACACACAGATACCGATAAATGCCATCTAACAAAAAGAAATATGAGGTATTCAATTAGCAAAACTGATCATTAACCAGAAATGTAACTATAAAATCAAAAATACCTTTGAGCAAAATTTGGTGAGGACATTCTCTTGGTGAGAGCTCCATGTCATGCAATGTCAAAGAACTCCCCTCAACTCAGCTGTCTTAGCCAAAGATAGGGCTAGCAAGGTTAAGGTACGCTGTATGTTAAGTTAGATAGAGGGTTAATAGGAATATAGAACCTAGTTACATGTTCTGAAATCAGGACAGAAGGCGTTTCCAGCCATTATGATAGATTGATCTGATAAATGAACACTTATGAATAAAACAAACTCATGTTTTATTATACAAAAAATAATAAAGTTTCTTGATTCATAACCCATATGCCTGATGGGCTCTCTTCCTTGTGTCAAGAAGCTATGAAAGCTCAATTGAGACAGTAAATAACATGTCATAGCATTACAATGCCTTACAGATTGTACATTATATATAATATAATTAAATATGTAAAGTATAGTCACTTTACGGTCCCAAGCCTTATCCCTTACTAATTTCGAGAACTTCAGTAAGTTCTCTGAATTATAGCTTATGCATCTATAAAATGGAGCTAAGGATACATTAATATCACTGGTTTTAAAATAGGTCCTCAAATTGTCTGACACTCTTTCACATCAAAAGATGGAACCTTGTTCTCCTCTCCTTAAACATGGACCAGGCTTAGTGACTCACTTGTAAAGAATCAAAGGCAAGACTAGTGCAGTTGCTCGTGCCTGTAATCCCAGAACTTTGGGAGGCCAAGGTTGAAGCCAGGAGTTCAAGACCAGATTGGACAATATAGCAAGACCCCATCTCTACAAATAAAATAAAGATAAAACAGGCATGGTGGTACACACCTGTAGTCCCAGCTACTCAGGAGGCTTAGGTGGGAGGATCACTTGAGCCCAGGAATTCAAGACTGCACTGAGTTATGATCTGCCACTGCACTCTAGCCTACACAACAGAGCAAACAGAGCAAGACCCCATCTCTAAAACAAACAAACAAACAAACAAGCAAACAAAAAACAAGAAGGCAGCAGACAATACTATGTGACTTCAGGGACAAGGTTTCCTAGCTCTCTTTCTCTCTCTCTCTTGCAAGGCTTGCTCTGGGAACCCAACCACCTTGTCATTTGATGGGGAAACCAAACACTACATGTGTATTAACCCATTTTCACATGCTATAAAGAAATATTTGAGAGTGGGTAATTTAAAAAGTAATTTTAATTGACTCACAGTTCACATGGCTGGGGAGGCCTCAGGAAACTTGCAATCACGGTGGAAGGGGAAGCAAATGTGTCCTTCCTCACATGGCAGCAGGAGAGAGAAGTGCCAAGCAAAGGGGAGAAAAGCCCCTTATATAACCATCAGATCTCATGAGAACTCACTCACTATCACGAGAGCAGCATGGGGGAAACTAACACCATAATTCAATCACCTCCCTCTCTCAACATGTGGGGATGACAGGTCCCTCCCTCCACACATAGGGATTACAATTTGACATGAGATTTGGGTGAGGACACAGAGCCAAACCATATCAACATGGAAAAGTCACAAGTTGATATTTGGACAACAGTTCTGCATGAGCTCCCAGCTAACAGCCAACATCAGCCTCCAGACATGTGAGTGAGTGAGTTTTGAGTTTATTCTAGCCCCCAATCTTTGAACCACCCCAGCTGACACTGAGTAGAGCAGAGATAAACTGTCCCCTTCTAGTTTTTCCCAAATTTTTTTTTCTTTCTTTCTTTTTTTTTTTTTTTGAGACAGTCTTGCTCTGTCACCCAAGCTGGAATGCAGTGGCACAATCTCACCTCACTGCAACCTCCGCCTCCTGGTTTCAATCTTCACCGGGAAGCCATTTCATTTTGCCATATGAAGAAGCTAGAAAGGAGGAACTTTTATTTTCAAACCCAGCAACTCCTGGCTCCTCTATATTTCACAGTTCTCTTTCACTTCTCTCTTTCTCTTGAATTTTACTATACTCAGTGAGAAAAACCAGGCAGCTTCTTCAACACTTTTCCCAAAAATCCCCTTAGATAGATGGTTAAGTTAACTTGGTATATTTTCTATTCTCCATGTTACCACAGGTGACAGTGTTGCTAAACTTTTTGCTGCTATATGACAGCTCCCAGTAACATTTTCCTCATTTTCCCATAAGCCCTAACCAATGACTTCTACAAGAACCATAAGGTTTCCACTAACAGTCTCTTGAAGACCCTTCCAAATTCTGCCTGCCACCCAGTCCTGAAGCCATTGCCACATGTTAACAGTTTTTGCTGTGCTACCAAACTCTGTTCCAGTTATCTATTGCTGCATAACAAACCACCCCAAAATTTAATAACTTAAAACAGTAACAACATCTATTTCTTCATGAATCTACAATTTGAGGGCCTGGTGGGGTGGCTCACGCCTATAATCCCAGCACTTTGGGAGGCTGAGGCAGGCGGATTACCTGAGGTCAGGAGACCAACCTGGCCAACATGTAGAAACCCTATTTCTACTAACAAAAATTAGCTGGGCATGTTGGCATGCGCCTGTAGTCCCAGCTACCAGGGAGGTTGAGGCAGGAGAATCGCTTGAACCCGGGAGGCGGAGGTTGCAGTGAGAGGAGGTTGCACCACCGCACTCCAGCCTAGGCGACAGAGTGAGACTCCGTCTCAGAAAAAAAAGAAAGAAAAGAAAAAGAAAAACATGGTCCAAAAATAAAGTGAGTTTATTTTTGGGTGTGACTATAAAACTCTTTGCTGAGACCTCAGAAAGTCTATAAGGTGTTGTTTCACAGGCCCTTTCAAGCAGACAAAAGGCCTAGCAACTTTTTTGTTTGTTTGTTTTTTCCTTCTTTATTTGTTTTCAACACACCATTGCTGGCTTGAAAGGCCTACAGATCTCAAGGGAGTTATCGGACTGCAGCTTTAAGAGAAGGGAGAGAAGGGCTAAAGGAGATTTATTGGTACGGATTTTGCCTAATGGAGTTACAAGAAGACTATAATTTTTTAAAAAAAGAATTAGAATTAGCTTGGACTGAAAAGGACATTCAGGCCTTTGGATTCCAGGCTTCTAGGAGCAGGAAGCAGTCCAAAAAGACTGTCACTCAGCTGCAAACATGGGCTACTTTTTTTTTTTTTTTTTTTTGAGATGGAGTTTCGCTCTTGTCGCCCAGGCTGGAGTGGAATGGCATGATCTTGGCTCACTGCAACCTCCATCTCCCAAGGTCATGAGAGATTCTCCTGCCTCAGCCTCCCAAGCAGCTGGGACTACAGGTGCGCACCACCATGCCCAGCTAATTTTGTATTTTTAGTAAAGATGGGGTTTCTCCACGTTGGTTAGGCTGGTCTCAAACTCCAGACCTCAGGTGCTCTACCTGCCTCAGCCTCCCAAAGTGCTGGTATTACAGATATGAGCCATTGTGCCTGGCCCAACATGGACCACTTTTAATGGAAAAGAAAGAATGGCTCAGAAGGTGGGACTGAGAGCGCAGTGGGTGGAGCTAAAAGCAAGGTGGACAATTTCCAGGTGTAGGACCAAGCCCCATCAAGGAACTGGCAACATACACTCAGCTGGATTTCAGAATCCCTGTGCTCCAGTGGCTGTTGTGTGCCTCCCCTTTGCCTCCTTTTTGAACAGAAGCCTCTACAGCGATTATCCTGTGCTTGCTCCACTATTGTACAATATATCGGGTGCAGCGGGCAGAGAGGCAGCTTGTCTTTTGATTCACAGGTCTTCAGGTGGAGAGGAACTGCACTGCAGGAGCTCTACTCCAGGAACAGTGCCCAAGGAGCCTCAGCCACTCCTGCACCTGATTTACATGTTAAAGTCATGGACCTTGAGCCCCAGCCTGATGCTACAGGAGATACAATGTTTAAGGGGTTTAGGGAGGGGAGTGAGTCTATTTTGCAAGTAGGGGAAAATGTAGGTAATCTATGTCCAATGGGCAAATTGTGATGGTTTTAAAATATGTCCACAAATTCTATGATATTCTTCTCAGCAAAAGGTAGAACCTAATTCCCCTTCCCTTGAATCGTGGCTGGCCTCAGCGGCTTACTTTTAACCAATAGAACATGGCAGAAGTGAACCTGTAAGATTTCTCCGAGGTCGCCAAAAGGGACACAGCTTTTGCCTTCTTCTCTTCTCTCTGGGGATGTTCACCTTTGGAACACAGCCAGCACTGTGTGAAAAAGCCAAGGAGCCCTATGGAAAGGTCGTGTGGAGGTGCTGTGGCCATAGGCCCTGCTGAGCTCCCAGCACCAACTGGCTGACCTGTGGATAAGTGAGATTTCAGATGATTCCAGCCACCAGCCTCAAGTCACCCCTGCTGATGCCAAGAGAAGCAAAGACAAACTGTCCTTCTCAAGACCTGCCCAAATTACAAATTCACGAGCAAAATAAATGCAGTCATTATGTTAAGGAACAAAGTTTAAAGTGATTTGTTTTACAGCAACAGGTAACCAGATATTGATATGCAAATGCCTACTTAGAATATCCACATATCAGTAAGGTACAGTGGCTCATACCTATAATCCCAGCACTTCAGGAAACCGAGATGGGATCGTTTGAGACCAAGAGTTCAAAACCAGCCTCAGCAACACAGTGAGATCCCATCTCTGTAAAAATTAAAAAATTAGCAGGGTGCAGTGGCACATACCTGTGGTTCCAGCCACTTGGAAGGTTGAGGTGGGAGGATCGCTAAGCAGAGGTGGTTGAGGTTGCAGTGAGCCATGATCGTGCTACTGCACTCCAGCCTAGGTAACAGCAAGATCCTGTCTCCAAAGAAAGAAAGAAAGAAAGAAAAAATCCACATATTGAAATAAAATCTTGCAGCTGTTGCAACATTTTATACATTCTGAATTACAATGGCTTCATGGTCCCCAGCTTATCACTTACCAACTGTGGAACCTTCAGCAAGTCAGGCTCCTGAGCTTTAGTTTCTGTAGCTATAAAGTGAAGATTAGAATACCTGTCATTTTATTTTTCCAGCTTTATTGAGGCATAATTGACATATAAAACTCTTTCTTTTCTCTTTCTTTCTTTTCTTTCTTCTTCCTTTCTTTCTCTCTCTCTCTTTCTTTCTTTCTTTCTTTCTTTCTTTCTTTATTTCTCTCCTTCCTTCCTTCCTTCCTTCCTTCCTTTCTTTCTTTTCTTTCTTTCATCTTTTTTTTTTTTTGAAACAGCGTCTTGATCTGTCGCCCAGGGTGGAGTGAAGTGGCACAATCATAGCTCACTACAGCCTTGACCTCCTGGGTGCAAACAATCCTCCTGCCTCAGCCTCCCAAAGTGCTGGGGTTACAGGTTTGTGCCACCTTGCCTGGCCAAAATTATATATATTTAAAGTGTACAATGTGATGACCAATATACTGTACATTGTGAAATGATTACCACAATCAAGTTAGTTAACACATTCATCACCTACAAAGCCTACCATTTGTGTGTGTGTGTTTAGTGAGAACACTTAAGATCTACTCCCTGAGCAAGTTTTAAGTACACGGTACCATATCATTAACTGCAGTTGTAGGACTTTCTCCTTAGTTCAGCTGAAAGCCGGGTTCTTCTCACATGGCCATGAGAGATTAGGCTCACAGACAATTTGGAGGATGAGAAAAATGGAATTTATTAGGCAAAAAGCCGGGGGGGGGGGGAGCTGTTGGGGGGAACAGGGACTCTCAGCAGAGTGAGAGTCCTGCTAGCTAGTTTTCCAGAATCACAGATTGAATTCCAGGTTCCACCCTGGAATAGGAGAGGCCAGGCTCCTCCCCGCCTGCGAACGGAGCGAAATTCCGGAGACTCCACCCCAGTGGGCACTCCTTGGCTGTCTGAGTCACCATGTTGTATATCAGTACTTGTCTTATTGTAGAAAAGCAATTACGAAAGCGATGTAACAAGAAGAAAAATGGTAATATATTATAGGCTATTGTTCTGTGAAATGGTCAGATAGGCAAAGCTGCTCCCAAATGCTGAAGAGCCGAGAAACCAAAGAAGGTAGCCGACAAATCCAGTGTGTCGGTAAAGCACATTTTATGGGGGAACTTACAGACAGAAGTGTGGTCTTGGGCAGCAGCAAGACAGGTAGATCTCTGCACGGTTACTCCCCAGACCTAGGGCTGACGTACCATGGGGAAAAGGTATATGTGCTCCAGCAAGACAATGAAAGGCAACTCTCTAGAACAGGCAAGAAGGCTGTGTGTCATATCCTATAATTCGTGTAATAACAGCAAAGTTGACATGTTCTTACGCTAAGGACAGCAAATAAAGTAGGAATCAGGAGGCATCCACGGGACTGGGGCTAACCAGAAGTCAACCTGACAGGTTAGCGTCCAAGATGGAGCCACATTTGACTCCACAGTTATAACACTAGAATCAAATGATTACAACTCTAAGTGTGCACAGAAGAGAAGTAGAGGGATTAGAGGAGTGGTGGTGGGGGAATGATTTTTTCTTCCATTGCCCTAATTTTCTGTAATATTTTTACTTTAACAATCCAAATAAATGCATATATTTTAAAATTTTTATTGTGCATTCCCAGTCCAAACTAGATTAGTTCTTTTCACTGACCTCCATTCTTGTTAAATCAGGTAAAGTGGCTTGGAAGAGGGGCAGGGATGAAGCAGCATCCTACTTCTTGGAGCTTAGGGATCAACAGAGAATTAGCTTTAGGACCCAGATTGCCTGCCTTTCCAACTGATGCCCAATTCCTTGCCCTGTAACCCCCCAATACTAGTTAGTTCTCACCTATATAAACTGAGTATTGGATCCAGTGCCACATTAAATGCCCATTATTTGCGTAAGCAGAAATTGCAACTATCTGAGCTTAGAGGCAATGTCACCCAATGGTTGGAGGAGTTGGTCAAAATGCATGGGTTGGACACCCAACTCCACCATGTATTTCCTGGGGGCTTGGCAGATGTAATTAACGACCTGAAGATGAGATCATTCTGGATCAGGTGGGCCCTAAATCCAATGACAAGTGTCCTTCTAAGACAGGAAGACACAACAGAGAGCAGGAGCCATGTGAAGACAGAAACAGAGATTCACAAGCCAAGGAATGCCTGGGGCCACCAGAAGCTGGAAGAAGGAAGGAACACATTCTCCCTTACAGCCCCAGAGGGAGCCCAGCCCAGCCCACCCCTTGATTTCAGAGTTCTGGCCTCCAGAACTCTGAGAGAATATATTTTCATTTTATTAAGTCACCCAGTTTGTGGTTGTTTGCTATGACAATTCTGGGAAATTAATATGATGCATGGGTCTCACAATCCTAACACTGAATGAAAAAAATCCAAGTTACAGAAAACAAGGATGCCATCTCAACAGCATTTCAGAAACGTGAAACCCATACGTTGTACCATTTAAGAATATGTATGTATTGACAAAAGCATAATGAAACAAATGGGAATGATGAACACCAAATTTAGAGAAGTGGAAACTGTAAAGAGAAGGAAGGGAATACAGCTGAGGGGGCACAAAGGCCTCACCTGTTTGGATAATAATGTGTTTCCCAAGCTGAGCGGCAGAGTCATGTAGGATTAGTATCATAGGTTTACACCTTTGTGTAGGACTTAACTATTTCATTATAATAAAATTTAAAAGGGAAGAAATGAGAAAGGATAAAAAGGAAGGTTAATAGCACCTTGAAGGTGGGGGAGCTTCTTTCTTGGATAAACATACGACCATTCAAGGTCAAAGCGGGATGATTTGGTGCATATGTATCTCCTGATACTTAATAACCAGGTGAAATTCACTTTGTTATTCAGTGTTCTGATGTTGCTTATAAATAATTCCAAAAGTAACCTTTTCATTGGAAAAACACCTGTACAGTGCCAACTCTGATTACTCCCTGTGGAAATTGCTTAGCTAAAAATTAATATATCACACTTTCTAGAATGACAGACTGTGGGCTGGAATGAGAGAAAATAGTAGTTTATAAGATGGAGTAATTACTGGAGGATCCAGGTACCATTTACTGACTTTTTTCTTTATTCTCAAGCCAACAAAATTATTGAGTCCACATTCTCAGAGTCTTTTATTGGCCTTAATCTTAGGTTGTCTATCAAAAACAATACTTCTGTGGATTAATAAACACCACAAACCCATAATAAACTGCACGGGCCCCTGGTCTTCCTAGGTAGTACATGAGCTAAGCTGAAGACCATCAGAGTGGGCTGTCCAGCGCTTGCTACCTCGGCGTGGCTGAGGACTCCTCGCTGGCTGCACTACCTACAATATACACGAGGTGGCAGCAACGTCACGGCCGCCCGCCCGGGGCCTCCACCGGCGACTGAGGCTGCGCAGTTGACTTCCTCATCGCCAACAGGGCGGTCTTGGTTTTAAAACCAGATCTGGTTGTTTCCTTGAGCGGTAGGATTTAGACAAACATTGTGATTATTTTCAATTAAAAATTATTCATGCCAATCATACAACCATAATTCGATATCTAGTATAAGCAGCCTTCTCTTTCCTTTTTTTTTCTTTCTTTTTTGGACACTCGATGGTGAAATGCTTCATTACTTTAAAAACATGCCCAGGCCAAACCATGAGGACTCTAAAAAGATCAGCGGTTTGCCAGGGGTTGGAGAGGAGAGAGATGAATAGGTGGAGCACGAAGGATTTTTAAGGCAGTGAAAATACTCTGTATTATAGCATAATGACTTCTACGTAGTTATACATTTGTCCAAACGCATAGAATGTACACCATAAAGAGTGAACACCTATAATCCCAGCACTTGGGACTAAGGTAAACTGTGGGCTTTGGGTGATAAGGTAACAAATGTACCCTCTGGGGAATGTTGATAATGGGGGAGGCAGTGCATATGCAGGGCAGGGGTGGGGATATGGGAAATCTCTGTACCTTCTACTCAATTTTGCTGTAAACATGAAACTACTCTAAAAAATAAAATCTTATAAAAAATACCTGTTTCCAAAAGTGTGCTAGGTATGTCAACATTTACAAAATAATGACAATTATATAGGAAAGGTACCCTGAAAAATCTATATCTACAATATTCAAAGAGAAACAGTCTTCCAAATAATTAGCATTTTATAAAGGACAGAATCATTTGACAGCAGGTAAATTACAACTGGATCCAGCCGTCTCTTCTTGTAGGGCATTATTGCTAAAATTCAGAATCGGCTGAGAAATGGCACATCAAGGCTGTGTCTTTCTGTGCCAGATTTGGATGCTCTGAACCCTTGACAGCCCGTCTTCTGAAGGATGATTAGATGGTGGCCTTCAGAATTTTCTCAGCAGATGCCGCCTAATTTTCTGCCTCATTTTGTGGAATCTAGGATGTCTCTTCTGTATAACGAACTTAATAACACCACTCCTGCCGACCTACGGGTTGCTGTGAAACTCAAATGGAATCATCTAGATTTTCAATAAATGTTGAATAAATGATGATGAGAGGACTTTTATAGACTGCCAAAAGTACATAGTCATAGAGTTTTGTAACTGTGATATGAGAAATATGTATTTGTTCTGTCTCCAGTTCCTGGCACAGAGCTTCTAAAACCCTTGGAATTTTCCAAGTGATGGGGGTGAGAGGAATGTCTTTTGTTTTTCATAATAAGCATTTCAACCATACCTGAGTCCACCACACTTGAGTCCACTTTAGAAGATGGGGCTGGTTGCCAGAGGAACCCACCATATGATTAGAGTGTTGGAACTTTCAGTCCCACTCCCAGACCTCTGGGAAGGGAAGAGAGGAGGTGGCCATTGAGTTCAGTCACAGATGGCCAATGATTTAATCAATCATGCCTATGTAGCGGAGCCTCCATAACCACTCTAAATGATGGGGTTTGGAGAGCTTCCGGGCTGAATATATCCATGTGCCAGGAGGAGTGCTGCACCCCAGACTCTACAGGGACAGAAGCTCCTGTGTTCAGGGTTCTTCCCGACCACCCCCTAGGTACCTCTTCATCTGACTGTTCATTTGTTTTCTTCACTATATCCTTTATAATAATCTGGCAATAGCAAAGTGTTTGCCTATGTTCTGTGTGCCGGCAAGGTGTCAGAGCCACGGCATCAGAAAGTGGTTGACTCCCGGTTTGGTAAGAAGACTTTACTGACAACAGATAGGTTTGAAAAAAGAAAGAAGACCGGGTGCGGTGGCTCACACCTGTAAACCCAGCACTTTGGGAGGCTGAAGCGGGCAGATCACCTGAGATCGGGAGTTCGAGACCAGCCCGACCAATGGAGAAACACCATCTCTACAAAAAATACCAAAAAATTATCTGGGCGTGGTGGTGCATGCCTGTAATCCTGGCTACTTGGGAGGCTGAGGTAGGAGAAGCACTTGAACCCAGGAGGTGGAGGTTGCGGTGAGCTGAGATCGCGCCATTACACTCCAGCCTGGGCAACAAGAGCGAAACTCTGTCTCAAAAAAAAAAAAATGAAGAAAGAAAGAAAGAACACTGCAGAAGAGTGCAGTGGGGCATCTCAGCAAGAAGACTGAGCACACCACACACTGTTTTTTTTTTTCCTTAGGGGTATTTATGGACCTTAAGGCAGGAGCTGAAGGGTAATTTGGGCCATATTAGCCTTGTAGGTCATGATAAATGATTACATTTGTAGACATTTTGGTGCCTTAATGTCAACAAGGGTTGCACACTGAGTTTCAGCATGGCATTCTGGAGATGTATAGAAATTCTAGTTACTTATACATTTTAAGTTGGAAAAAGGCCTGGAACCAGAAGCTGACTTTAGATACTAGGGAAGTTTAATTACTTCTAAATTCCTCCAGACAAGGAGTCTTGCCTGTTTGATGGTCACCAGGTGTCTTTGTTCCCTTCTAAGTTCCTCAGATAAGGAGTTTTTGTCTCCAGTGCGTGCTCAGTGGTCACCAGCTGATTTCACTCTCCTCGCTGTGAGGGGCTAGAGCAAAAGATGGAACCTAAGTGGTACATGGAAGTCTGGTTTGTAGCCAAGTCAGACAGAAGCATGAGTCACCCAGGGACCCATGACTTGCAATTGGCATCTGAAGTTGTAAGTGGGCAGTTTTGTGGGACTGGGTACTCCACCTGTGGGGTCTGTGTGAACTCCCAGTAGTTAGTGTCAGAATTGAATTAAATGATAAGATACAAAGTTGTCAGAGAGTTGGAAAATTTGTTAGTATGAGGGGGAAAAAAACCCATGCATTTGGTGTCAGGAGTATCATGAGAAACATTTTTTTTCCTTTAGTAATTAAGACACATATTGTAGGAATGATTCCCTCCCTCCCTCCCTCCCTCCCTTCCTCCCTTCCTCCCTTCCTTCCTTCTTTCCTTCCTTCCTTCCTTCCTTTTTTTCTGACAGAGTTTTGCTCTTATTGCCCAGGCTGGAGTGCAATGGCACGATCTCAGTTCACTGCAACCTCCACCTCCCGGGTTTCAAGCGATTCTCCTGCCTCAGCCTCTCGAGTAGCTGGGATTACAGGCATGCTCCACCACGCCCGGCTAATTTTGTATTTTTAGTAGAGATGGGGTTTCTACACGTTGGTTAGGCTGGTCTTGAACTCCTGACTTCAGGTGATCTGCCTGCCTCAGCCTCCCAAAGTGCTAGGATTACAGGCTTGAGCCACCGCGCCCGGCGGGAATGATTTTCAAAAATGAATGAACTATGAATATCCTTCCAAACATTACTGAACAGCGGTTCTCAACACTGGGAAGGTTTTTAAACGTCCCAGTGCTCACGAGTTTTTTTTTTTTTTTTTTTTTTTTTGCTGGCCAGCAGAAGAGAAGCATCCATCGTTTTAGTGGTGTTTGGTTGGTGGGTTGAAGGTCCCCTGGCAATGGTAACATGCAGTCAGCATTGACAGGGAAGTTAGTGTCATTGTTGAATATTGGCTGTCATCAGTCAGTAGAAATGAGTTACTAATTGGAAAAAAACTATGTGGCTAGAAATACAGGGCTGTGTCTTGATTACTTTTCTTTTTATGACTGACTTTATACAAAGAAATACACACTTAATGCAGAAAGTGTGAAAAGCACAATCAAAACAAAAGTGTTACCTGAAAGGGGTCCCAATCCAGACCTCAAGAGAGGGTTGTTGGACCTTGTGCAAGAAATAATTTGGGGTGAGTTCATAGAGTAGAGTGAGAGCAAGTTTATTAAGAAAGTAAAGAAACAAAAGGGCTGGGCGCAGTGACTCACACCTGTTGGGAAGCCAAGGCAGGAAGATGGCTTGAGCCCAGGAGTTCAAAACCAGCCTGGGCAACATAGTGAGACCCTAATCCCTAAAAATGAAAAAGAAAAGAAAAACAAAAATGAAACAGAAGAATGACTACTCCATAGGTAGAGCAGTGGTGTGGGCTGCTCAGCTAAGTATACTTACATTAATAGTTACTTCTTGATTATATGCTAAACAAGGGGTAGATTATTAATGAGTTTTCCAGGAAAGGGATGGGCAATTCACTGCAGTGAGGGTTCCTCCCCCTTTTAGACCATATAGGGTAACTTCCTGACATTGCCACGGCATTTATAAACTGTCATGGGGCTGGTGGGAGTGTCTGTTAGCATGCTAATGCATCATAATTAGCATATAATGAGCAGTGAGGAGGACCAGAGGTCACTTTCATCACCCTCTTGGTTTTGGTGGGTTTTGGCCAGCTTCTTTGCCACAACCTGTTTATCAGCAGGGTCTTTTTGACCTGAATCTTGTGGTGACCTCCTATCTCATCCTGTGACTAAGAATGCCTTAACCTCCTAGGAATGTGGCCCAGTAGGTCTCAGCCTCACTTTACTCAGCCCCTATTCAAGATGGAGTCTCTCTGGTTCAAACACATCGGACAAAAGCACTCCTAATCTGTAGCTGCTGTTAACACTTTGGCACGTGTCCTTGCAGGGTTTTTTCCCTTGTGCATAAATATGTATTTCTAAAATGAAAATGGAACCCTGCATGTTTATGGCCAGCTTTGTTCACTCAGGAACACAATGTGGACATTTCTCCATGCCAATACTTTTTTCTATGACACAGTTTTTTAATTAATTTATATTTACAGTCTCGCTCTATTGCCCAGGCTGGAGTGCAGTGGTGCTATCTCGGCTCACTGCAACTTCTGCCTTCTGGGCTCAAACGATTCTCCTGCTTCTGTCTCCTGAGGTGCTGGGATTACAGGCACCCACCATCACAGCTGGCTAATTTTTGTATTTTCAGTGGAGATGGGGTTTCACCGTGTTGGCCAGGCTGGTCTCAAACTCCTGACCTCAAGTGATCTGCCCACCTTGGCCTCCCAAAGTGCTGGAATTACAGGAGTGAACCACCATGCCGGCCTTATGACACAGTTTTTAATAGATATTTTGCAGCTATTGGATACACAATTTCTTTAATCTCTTATTATTTAATATTAAGTTGTTTTCAATTATTCTGTGTTAAAAACATTAGAAGTTCCTTCAATACACTCTTTGCATGCAGTCCTGATAATTTCTTTGAATAATTACTTTTTTTTCTTTTCTCTTTTTTTCTTTTTTTGAGACAGGTTCTCCCTCTCGTAGCCCAGGCTGGAGTGCGGTGACATAATCTCAGCTCACTGCAGCCTCGATTTCCCAAGCTCAGGTGATGCTCCCACCTCGGGCTCCCAAGTAGCTGGGACTACAGGCCCTTGCCACCATGCTGAACTAAATTTTTTTTTTTTTTTTTTTTGTATTTTGAGTAGAGACAGGATTTTGCCATGTTGCCCAGGCTGTTCTGAACTCCTGGGCTCAAGTGATGCACCTGCCTCACCCGCCAAAAGTGCTAGGATTACAGGCATGAGCCACCACAGCCAGCCATTACCTCACTTTTAGTATTTACTCCTGACCCGTTCGGGCAGGATTCTAGATGAGTCAGCGACAGGTAGCTGAGCTTCTTGAAGGTGCTCATCAATGAACTACCTCCTCATTTCAGCAGTGCCTCCAGAACAGTGGCTTTCCTAGCCAATACTATCATGCAGGGTGGTTCAAAATTAGCCAAACATTCACTAAACAGGGGTTCTCAAATTTTGATGTGCATACAAATCACTGGTGGATCTGGTCAAAAATGCAGATTCAGCCCCCGCCTCTCCGGAGTGGGGCCTGAGATTCTGCACTGTTTAACCAGCTCCCAGGGCACGCTGAGACACTGGTCAGTGGACCACACCTGAGGAGCACAGGCCACCGCTCTATCACATTCGGCTGAGTACACCTGTGTTTCATCTTTGAGCTTCCCAACTGTATAAATGAAATGACGTCCACAAATAAAGGGGCAGGGTCGAATCGAATATCTATGTTTAATATGTGTTTATTCAAGTCAGTTCATTTGAACCTTGTTTTTGAAAGAAAAAAATTTTCCTTTATTTTTAGTCCTCTCTAATTTCCAGGTGACTACAGGCAGCTTTTCTTTTAACATTAGTAATTATACAAAAGAGAAATTCTAAGATTTTATAGCTGAGATTGATATATCAAAGATTTCAGAAGTGAACATCAAAGCAGAAATATTCTTTCATCCATTCATTATAGGAATCGTTTCATGGGTGGCTTATCTGAAGTATAATGAACATGCCTGTAATTGGAATGTTTTGGGAAACACGACTTTTTTTTTTTTGGCCAGATTAAAATAAATACTGCTCAGTTTTTAGTATTTGGAATATTGACACTTGGCATTTAAATAACTTGGGTTCTTTTTTTAACTTTCATTTTAGATTTGGGGCATGAGTAGCTTTGTTATCTAGGTAAGCTCATGTCACAAGGTCTGTTGTACAGATTATTTCATCACCCAGGTGCTAGACCTAGTACCCCATAGTTATTTTTTCTGCTCCTCTCCCTCCTCCCACTCTCCATCCTCAAGTAGGCCCAAGGTCTGCTATTCCCCTCTCTGTGTCCATGAGTTCTCATCATTTAGCTCCCACTTATAAGTGAGAACATGTGGTATTTGGTTTTCTGTTCCTGCATTAATTTGCTAAGGATAATGGCTTCCAGCTCCATCCATGTTTCTACAAAAGACATGATCTCGTTCTCTTTTTATGGCTGCCTAGTATTCTATGGTGTATATGTACCACATTTTCTTTATCCAATCTGTCATTGATGAGCATTTAGGTTGATTCCATGTCTTTTTTTTTATTCCATGTCTTTGCTATTGTGAAGAGTGCTACAATGAATATTCATGTGTGTGTGTCTTTATGGCAGAATAATTTATATTCCTCTGGGAATATACCCAGTAATGGGATTGCTGGGTTGAATGGCAGTTCTGTTCTTAGCTCTTCAGGAATTGCCACATTGCTTTCCACAATGGCTGAACTAACACCAACAGTATATAAGTGTTCCTTTTCTCTGCAACCTCATCAGCATCTGTTATTTTTTTGGCTTTTTAATAACAGCCTTTCTGACTGGTGTGAGATGGTATTTCATTGTGGTTTTGATCTGCATTTCTTTAATAATCAGTGATGTTGAGTTTTTTTTTCTTATGCTTGTTGGCCACATGTATGTCTTATTTTGAGAAGTATCTGTTCATGTCTTTTGCCCACTTTTTTATGGGGTTGTTTTTTTCTTGTAAATTTATAGATGCTGGATTCTATTAGATGGTTCTATTAGGCTAGATTCAAACTAGACTGTTGTCAGATTCACAGATTGCAAAAATGTTCTCCCATTCTGTAGATTGTCTGTTTACTTTGTTTACTCTTTGCTGTGCAGAAGCTCTTAAGTTTAATTAGACCCCATTTGTCAATTTTTGCTTTTGTTGCAATGGCTTTTGGCATCTTCATCATGAAATCTTTGCCAGTTCCTGTGTCCGGAATGGTATTGCCTAGGTTGTCTTCCAAGGTTTTCATAGTTTTGGGTTTTACATTTAAGTCTTTAATACATCTCTTTGTGTGTGTGTGTTTTTGTTTGTTTTGTTTTGAGACAAACAAGCCATGAGTGCAATGGCTCACTGCAACCTCCACTTCCCGGGTTCAAGCGATTCTCGTGCCTCAGCCTCCTAAGTAGCTGGGATTATAGGTTTGCACCACCATGCCCAGCTAATTTTTGGCGTTTTTAGTAGAGACAGGGTTTCCCCATGTTGGTCAGGCTGGTCTTGAACTCCTGGCCTCAAGTGATCCACCCGCCTCAGTCTCCCAAAGTGTCAGGATTAGAGGCATGAGCCACCGCACATGTCCGCTTTAATCCATCTCGACTTGACTTTTGTATATGGTGTAAAAAGTGAAACTTTTAAATTCTTAAAAATTTAAATTGATAAAAATTGTATATATTTATTGTGTGCAACCTGTTATTTTTGAAATATGTGTACATTGCAGAATCGCTAAATCAAGCAAATTAACATATGTATTACTTCATATATTTTTTGGTGGCAAGAACACTCAAAACCTACTGTCTTAGCAATGTTTAAGAATACAATACATTGGCCGGGCGCAGTGGCTCATGCCTGTAATCCCAGCACTTTGGGAGGCAGAGGTGGGCAGATTACCTGAGGTCAGGAGTTCGAGACCAGCCTGGCCAACATGGTGAAACCCTATCTCTACTAAAAATACAAAAATTAGCCAGGCATGGTGGCACATGCCTGTAATCCCAGCTACTCAGGAGGCTGAGGCAGGAGAATTGCTTGAACCTGGGAGGTGGAGGTTACAGTGAGCCAAGATTGGGCCATTGCACTCCATCCTCGGTGACAGAGCAAGACTAAGTCTAAAAAAAGAAAAAGAAAAAAGAAAAGAAAGAAAAATGCATGTGCATTGTAGAAAATTTGGACACATTGAAAAGTAGAAAATAAAGATTACTCCTGTATCTCATTATCCAGATACAACCATTATTAAAAATCTATGACATACGCCTCCAGATGCCTCAGCAAATTAGGGAAATTCTCATTTCTTCTGTCTTGTAAAATTCTATACCTCATTTCCAGACACAAATCTTGTCCAATTTTACTGCCCCTTATCCTAGGAAGTAGGCATAGTCAATCTGAGACACTCTTAATAACTACTTCTTTTCTTTTCTTTTTCCTCCTCTCCTCTCGTCTCCTCTCTTCCTTTCCTTTTTCAGACAGAATCTTGATTTGTCACTCAGGCCATAGTGCATCTCAGCTCACTGCAACCTCCACCTTGCAGGTTCAAATGATCCTCCTGCCTAAGCCTCCTGAGTAGCTGGGACTACATGCATGCACCACGCCTAGCTAGTTTTTCTATTTTTGGTAGAGATGGGGTTTTGCCATGTCTCCCAGGCTTGCTTCAAACTCCTGGGCTCAGACAATCAGCCCGTCTCAGCCTTCCAAAGTGCTGGGATTACAGGCATGAGCCACTATCCCCAGCCAAGAATGATTTCTTCTTTATATCCCTCTGAATCATATAAAATATGTTTTCCTTGGGGAAAGCCATTAAATCATCTAAAATTTTATATTTATTTTCATAGCAAAATTACTCCACTTGTTTTACAAATGGAAATTTAATTGTTTAGTAGTTTCAAGCTTTTTTTTCCCCTGGCATCAGTTTAGCAACCCCTCATTAGTAAGATGGCAGCCCACCCTACAACAAGCTAATTAAGCACATTAAACCCTGCTTGTCAACTCACATACTGTGCCCAATCAGTTAAAATACTAGAGGGTACTGCAGAATCATTACCAGAACTAAGATTTGATCAGTGTTTCAGAATTTACATTGTGTCCATATACAGACATTTCACATGTACTTTATTACGTTGTCACCATAGCAACTCTGTGAAACACTAGTTTTATCTCTGTTTTATAAGTGAGAAAACTGAGATTCAAACACATTAAGTGATTTTCTAAAAATCTCATGTTCAGGAAGTGGAACAGAAAATGGTACCTATTAAAATTTTCTATTACTGATGAGTTTTTGTTCCTAAACTTTATTTCCTATCAAAATGTTCAGAATTGAAATGCCTTCATTTAAAAATAGAAGATACATATTGGAACTATATGTACTATCTTTTTAATTTTTCTAAAAATGTAAAACTAAAATAAAAGTTTATTTACATGTAAAATAAAATATATAATCTTACAAAATTATATACACTGTGTTAAAATGTTTTTTATTTAAATAGTTCCTTCCTAACTCCATTTCTGTCTTTACTGCTTTTAAAATCTTGTGATTAGCCAGGAGTAGTGGCATGTGCCTGTAGTCCTAACTACTCTCAAGGTTGAGGCGGGAGGATCACTTGAGCCCCGGAGTTCAAGGTCAGCCTGGGCAACAAGCAAGAACCTCATCTCTTAAAAAAAAAAAAAAAAAAAAATCTTGTGATGTTTGGCAAACACCGACCTCCAGGTAAATGCTAGACTGCTGTGATCTTCCAGCTGACAGACCATAGCCCACAGAATCGAGAGTCTCTGGGTATAATGAAGCATCTCTTCCAATGTGGCCAAAGACATTTCCCCACTGGGTCTCTAACTCTTTCAGCCCCAGAGAAGTGCTGACTTCCATAAATAAAATTGCACCCCTTTTGGAAGATGAGTGTTCCTACGGGTGATTGTCTTAGAACACTGGATGTACTTCAGGTCCCAACTCAAGAAGCCTGTGCCCCTCACTGGCCAAGAGCCCACAGCATTGCCTCTGAATTTTCTGTAGAGTTTCATCGCAATGACTAGCTGGTCACTCTTCTGGTAGAAGTGGGGACCCCAGGAGAGGACCTTAAGTATCACTTGGCTTTCCTGATGATGCTTAATGTCCCCTTTCTTTTAGTGGTAACAAAATCTAACTATTTAGCAACCCCTTATTATTAAAGAGGATCCCATCTTTGCCTCCTCTTCTTCATCTTCTTTCTTCTGAGGATGGGTCTGCCAGATATGTTCTCTGGGCTTTTAGGAAATTGAATTTGGAGGAAAAGGAAGAAGATTGAGGACAAAAAGCACTCAGGCTAGTGGTGGTAGAGAAATTTCTCAGAGGAAACCCCTGCTTTTATCTGAGCACACAGCTTCCCAGAATCTCCAGCTTCCTTTGCAACTAGGTGTGACCATATTAGCCAGATGACTAGGTTTTGGCCAATGGAATGCGAGTCAAAATAATGTGTATAACTTCCGGGTTATGCCTTTAAGATGAAGGGATATGATTCTCTTCTTTCCCTTTTTCTGCTAGCAGGAATATGGGGGTGGGAGTGGGTCATCTTGTTCATGAAGATAAAGGCAACACCCAACACATCACAGAACAAGAGAGAACACTAAGACTAAGACCTAAGCCCTTGACTACCTAGCAAAAGAAAGCCACCATGTTTTCCTGTGAGAGAGGAATAATCTTCTCACATGTTAAAGCCATTGGATACGATTTCTTACATGCTTGAGTGGATTTCCACCCAATGTCGTATCTGTCTCAGGTTCTGGGCCCTCTTGGCACCCCCTATCCCAATGTAATTAACTAGGCCAGGTTTAGGATAGTGCAAGGTACAATTTGTTCTATACTTTCCCTCTCGCTCCCCACCCTGTGGTTCTTAGACATATTCTCTGTGAAAAGCATTACACAATGTTTTTTCCCTCCTTCTGTTCTCTGCTCTAAGCTTTCAGTCAATCAATCACTCTCTCCCCCTCTCTAAGGCTCTGTTATTAAGCTCACCACCTTTGTACTGCTGGCATCTATTAATGCTGCAATTCTGTGGTTCTGCTGCTCATTCCCAACTGACTTGTTGCACAGTCAAATGGGACAATTTATCCCCTTTGGAAAACTCCATGTCCTCTTACATAGGAAAAGGACATGCTCTCTCACATAAAACCACTGGGAAGATTACTTTCTCAAGGAAAACAAACACATTCCTCAGTGTCATATCTCATGACACAGCCACTCTTGGAAGAACAAACTGGATCTCAACAGGCCAGATCCAAAGACCGAAACCAGCCCCACCCCATCCCCATAGGAAATCTTGTTATGGGAGATGAAGGGTCACTTTCTCAAGTCAGAGAAAATGGTACCTCCCTAAAGAACAATCAACAGTCCAGCCAAGCTGTTGGCATGAGAAAGAGGCTGCGAGAATTACAGCAGCATCTTCCCAGGACAGCGGGGCATGACAATGGGAATGTCAGGAATAAGCTATATTTGGAGAAATTGCCTTGCGTTTGGTATTAGGAAGTTTTGTCAGCAGATACCAGGACTCTGGGCATCAAGCAAAAGTTTAAAGACTGGACTTCAGGCCCTAGAGTAGCGATTCTTAACTGGAGGTTATTTTGTCTCTCCAATGCCTCAATGGCAAAATACTTCAATGGCACAGTAGGGTAACGACACGGAAATAGGGTTGGGCATGGTGATGCATGCCAGTAACCCCAGCACTTTGGGAGGCCAAGGTGGGAGGATCGCTTGAGCACGGAAGGTTGAGGCTGCAGTAAACCATGTTCGCACCACTGTACTCTAGCCTGGGTGACAGAGTGAGACCATTCTCAAAAACAACAAAAAAGAGACATCAGAATGCTTATGACCAGAGGCAATTGGCCAGGGCCTCCTGCAGCCCCATGTCCACTTCTCACCCATCTGCCTTGGCCTCTTCAGGGCTGAGTGTTTAAAATCTCTAAAGCCCACTCAGAACACACCAGATAGAAAGCTCTGCTATTGCCTTTTGGCTGGAACTGCCACCTTCCGGTAATTCGCCAAATTGACTAACATGGAGGAAAAGAGGAGAGGCACCCGATATATGTTCTCTAGGCCTTTTAGAAAACATGGGGCTTTTCCTTTGGCCACATATATGTGAACCTATAAGGAAGGTGATATTGTAGACATCAAGGGGATGGGTACTGTTCAAAAAGGAATGCCCCGCGAACGTTAACCATGGCAAAACTGGGAGAGTCTACAATGTTTCCCAGCGAGCTGCTGGTATTGTTATAAACAAACAAGCTAAGGGCAAGATTCTTGCCAAGAGAATTAATGTGCATATTGAGCATGTTAAGCATTCTAAGAGCCCTGATAGCTTTTCCTGAAACGCGTGAAGGAAAATGATCAGAAAAAGAAGAAAGCCAAAGAGAAAGGCACCTGGGTTCGGCTGAAACGCCAGCCTGCTCCACCCACAGAAGCACACTTTGTGAGAACCAATGGGAAGGAGCCTGAGCTGCTGGAACCTATTCCCTATGACTTCATGGCATAATAGATGTTTAAAAAAATCAAAGACCTCTGGACTGTAAAAATGTTTCTCTTCATTTAGTAGAAGTGTGGTGTCATCTCCCACAAAGAAATATTTAAAGCAAATTTTAATTGTGTCCTAATTCATTGTGTAATATCTTTACTATTCTAATTTAAAGTTTTTCTTGCTGAAAGATGTGAGGTAGCTTATGGTGCAACAAATTAATTGGTTAGAAAATGGCCAGATATTATTTATTAAATATCTGTACTGGTTTGAACATAGTCCCTCTAAATCATCATGGGGCTGGGCATGGTGGCTCACACCTGAAATCCCAGCTCTTTGGGAGGCCCAGGAGGGAGGATCACTTGAGGCCAGGAGTTTGAGACCAGCCTGGCCAACGTGGCAAAGCCCCGTCTCTACTAAAAATACAAAAATTAGCTGGGCATGGTGGCACATGCGTGTAATCTCAGCTACTCTGAGGCTGAGGCATGAGATCTGAGGCTGAGGCATGAGAATTGCTTTGAATCCAATAGGCAGAAGTTGCAGTGAGCTGAGATCACACCACTGTACTCCAGCCTAGGTGACAGAGCAAGACTCTGTCTCAAAAAAAAAAAAAAAAGGAAGAAATAAAATAATTTACAAAAAAAGCTCTGCTTTTATTACTAAGTATATTTAATTAGTAGCTATAATTCTTCCAATAAAGAAAGCACCAGGCCTAGTTAGTTCAAAAGGCAAGCATAACCAAACATTCAAGAGATCAGTGCAATCGTATGTGAAATCTTGCAGAGAATAGAAAAAGAGAGATGAGCATCCAACTCATTATATAAGGCTAGTGTAATTTGGATACTAAAACCAGATAAGGACCTGGAAAAAAAATTTTCAAGCCAGTGTAATTTGTTTTAAAAATCCTTTTAAAAATTTAGCAAATCAAATCAGCAATGCATAAAGAAGTTAATCTATTGTGACCAACATAGTTTATTCCTACAATAAAAGTTTAATTTCACATTAGAGTAATTTACCACATTATCAGATTAATGAAAAATATGATTAGCTCAATAGATACAAAACATAGCAATTGATTAAATCTAGTCATCTATGATTTAAAAAATTCTTAGTAAATGAAGGCTGAAAGGAAACTATCTAACATGATAAAGGGAATTTGCAAAAATCTAACAGCACGTATCACATTCAATGGTGAGACCTTGAAAAGCATTTTCTTTAAAACTAAGAACACGGTAAGGATGACTGTTCTCACCACTTCTGTAACATTGTACTAGATGATCTAGCTTGCTCTTAAAACAGGAAAGAGGAATAAAAGGTATGAGGACCTGAAAGAAACAAACTGTTCCTATTTGTGAATATCTTGCTAGGAAACTCAAAAGACTCCATCAAAAAGCCATTAGACTGAACAGGAGCTTAGCAAGTCTGCATAAGGTCAATATACAAAATACAATTGCACATCTATACTTCAACAAATATTTAGAACACATAATTAAAAGATGCCAATTACAACGGCCATAAAAAAATAAGACACCTTTGGAGTAGATCTAACAAAAATGTGAAGGCTTTTATAGAAAAAAAGAATAAAAACTTCAGTAAAAGACAATAAACAAGATATAAACAGTATTTCCCTAAACTAAGCTGTAGATTTAATGACTTTCTATTCATGGAACTTGACAAACTGACCCTAAAATTTATATATTTTATATGGCAAAGCAAAGGGCCAAGAATAGCCAAAATAATCCTGAAGAAGAAACAAGTGTTAGTAATTACACTACTACCAGGTATTAAGAATTGTTATAAAGTCATCATAATTAAGACTGTGATATAAGTTCAGAGATAGATTCATGGACCAAAACAGAATCTAGAATAAGACTTGTGAATAGATGAATAAACAGAAACCTCACCTATGAAAAAACTGGCATTGCAGATTAGGGGGAGGGAGGACTATTTAATAAAAATTAATTGATTAGCCATTAAGGGAAAAGTTAAACTGACTCCAACCTTACACTATACACACAAGTCAATTTTAGATGGATAGATGACCTAAAGGGAAAATTTTTTAACTTTAGAAGAAAATGTAGAATATTATCTTTTTGCCCTTGAGGGAAAGAAGGATTTCTTAATGCAAAACTGGAAACATAAATTCAACTACATTAAAATAAACAGGTCATGCACTGTGCCTCACAACTGTAATCCCAGCACTTTGAGAGGCCAAGGCAGGAGGATCACTGGAGCCCAGGAGTTTGAGACCAGCCTGGGCAACACAGTGAGACCCCACCTCTAAAAAAATTACAAAAATTAGCTGGGTATGGTGGCACACACCTGTTGTCAAAGCTACTTGGGAGGCTGAGGCAGGAGAATCACTTGAGCCCAGGAGGTCAAGGCTGCAGTGAGCCGTGATCATGCCACTGTACTCCAGCCTGGGTGACAGAGTGAGACCCTGTCTTAAAAAATAAACTATGTCTTCTCCAAAGACATCAAGATACGAAGAGAGTGAAAACATAAGTTAAAATCTAGAGGAAGATACCACACATATAATGGCCTTGGGGTTAGAACTGAGACTATATGAGCTCCTTTGAATCAATAAGAAAAATAAAAAATTTAATAGAAAAATAGAAAGACAACATGAATAGCATTTCACAGAAGAACAATTCTATGTGGTACACATATGAAAATATGCTCAACCTCATTAACCATTTTATACCCTACAGCTTGGCAAAAATTAAAAAGACTGACAATAGCAAATGTTGGTGAGAACTTATGATAATGGCAACTCTCATACTCTGCTGGATAGTAATCTGGAACTATCTAGCAAGGTTGAACATGTGTATTACCCCTACCACTCAGCAATTTATCTCCTAGTTTGGTAAGCAGACTTCTACGTTGGTCCCCAGGCATCTGCACCTTCTAGTTTTCATGCCCACATGTAACTCCTTCCCTTAAATATGAGCTGCACCTAATGACTTGTGTCTAATGAGTAGAATACAGCAAAAGTGATGAGATGGCACTTCTGAGATTAGGTTTCAGAAGACTGCCTCTCCTAACTCTCTCTCTCTCTCTCTCTCTCTCTCTCTCTCTCTCGCTCTGTTCTTCTTGATAACTTTAGAGAAGCACATTGTTGAAGCAAACTGCCCTCTGGAGAGACTGTCATGGCAAGGAATTGAGCATCCTCACCAATGAGGAAAGGAAGCCTGCAGCTCAATAGCCAAGGAGGAACTGGCCTTGCCAGCATTCATGTGAGTGAGCTTGGAAGTGGATTCTTCAACAGAGGATGATAGCAGCACCTGCTGCTCATAGCAGCCTTGTGAGAGCCCCAGAGGACCCAGCCAAGCCATGTCTGGATTCTTCACCCACAAAAACTGTAAGATAATGAATATATATTGTTTTAATCTGCTGAATTTTGGGGTAATTGTTTATGCTGCAATAGATAATTGATAACGTTTGGCTGTGTCTCCACCCAAAATCTCATCTCGAATTGTAATCTGAACTGTAATCCTGTTATGTTGGGGGTCGGACCCAGTAGGAGGTGATTAGATTATTGGGGTGGCTCCCCATGCTGTTCTAATGATAGTGAGTGAGTTTTCAAGAGATCTGATGGTTTTATAAGGGGCTTTCTCCCCTTCGCTCCACACTTTTCTCTCCTGCCACCATGTGAAGAAGGATGTGTTTGCTTTCCCTTCCACCATGATGATAAGTTTCCTAAGGCCTCACCAGCCATAAGGAGTTGTGAGTCAATTAAATCTTTTATGTTTATAAATTACCCAATCTTGGGCAGTTCTTTATAGCAGCATAAGATGGACTAATACAATAATTAACACACGTGAGTATAAATCCTAGCACAGACCTTCCCAGCAGATAAGCCAAGGCATACTGGTATGCAAAATATGGATTACAGGCAAACCCAAGATATTGATCCTTTAACTATTGGGGATGCCGAGGGCAGGTGGGTCAGGGTGGGCCTGGGATTACTAGAGATTAAGGGGAGGTTATCCCCAGTAGAGGAAGCATTCTAAAGCATACAATAATTTGGATTTACAATGGAAAGATAGTTTTTAAAGATTGAAAATAGGAGAGAGAATAGAAGAATAAGGTCTAAATAATCTTTAAATCTTGGCAAATTCTAAGTAACCCATTCTTCTTTGCTGAGAAGAAATGAAATCTATGATATTTAGAAATCCCATTAAAATAAAGTTACAAAATCTCTCACATTTAGCCTTTGGGTAATTCATTTTGTTAAATGGATGTGCAGAAAGGAGGCAGTTTCCCTTAAATGGAACAACTTAGGGGTCTAATTGGAGGTCCGATCCCTTTTTACAGAAGATGTTTTTTATATGCTGAATACAGTCAACTCTCCCACATGTCCTGTCCCTGGTTTATTTGCTTACTCTGGGAAATGAAAGGATGGCGTGGTTTGTGAACCAGGAGTTATTCTTTGCCTGCATATCATGTTGGCTTTTTTTTTTGTAAGAAAAATCCCAAGAATATATGAAAGTTTTTTTTATGAATAGAACCCTTTATTTTAGGAGAAAATGGATGGAACAGTCTGGGGCTTTGGGGCCGCCTGTTGCTCTTGTGTGAGCACCTCCCACTGCCTTGACTTTATTCCGCCGCATACTCGGTGCCGGGATTTACATGACCACGGTGGGGAACAACTGGATTTAGCATAAGTAAGAATAACTGCTTTTCCCCTGGGGAGAGACAAAAAGGATAAGTGCATAAGGCGCAGAGACAATATTATCGGGAGTTATATTCCTGTTCGGCTCTTCTATTCACTCTGAATTCTGGATTCTGTTGCAAATAATAAAAGCAAGAAGCTAGCTGGCTTGGAGCCAAGGTCTGGAATGATCAAAGACTATTTTATTTGGGGCTAAAAAAATGTGTTCATTAGTGATGTTCTATACATTACACATATGGCCATTGGATTAAAAATTCTTCTTTTTTTTGGGTAAATTGATATTGCCAAGAAAGCACAGTTAATAACAATCTGAACTAGGCAGGGAAAGGTGAGTTTCTGCCACTGTGTCTACCCAGGACGAACGCAGAGGTGTCTGTGCACAGCTGTTCCTGCTCTGCCGCACGCTCTCAGGCTGCCCCACATTCTCTGGGCTTGGGCTGGACAGCTATCATCCCCTTAGTAGCCTTCATCCTTTTCTCTCCCTTACTTCCAACCATGAGGTAACGTTGACACGAACATCCTAAAATCTAATGTCAGTTTTTCCTTTTTACTTTCACCTCAAATACCTGTTTTTCTTTTCTCATAAAACCCATTGAATGAGTTGCAAGACCCCATTTTGAACGCAGGCAGACCCTGGTTGGAATCCCAGCTTCCCTGCCTGCTACCTATCTTCAGGATCCTAGGGGAAATTATTTAAGTTTCCTTCACTTCAGTTTCCTCATTGATAAAATGAAGAAGAATCATATACATCGCACTGGATGTTGTGAAGATTAATGAAACAAGAATAAAGAGTATTATATTGCGTTGTACCTAGTAATAAACAAAATTTTATCTTGATCATTAATATAGGGTAAAGTGGTAGTCAGAGGGAAATTTATAATTTAAATACTGATATTAAAAATAATAAAGCCTCTAAAACCAAAAAAACCTTCCACTTGAAAAGTGTAGAAAAAAACAGTGTTTATATTATAAAAATGATGACTTCCATTTTTGGTTGTATGAAAGACTAGATGTCCAGAAAAAGTCTTCTGGTATGGAACTAAAATTCTGGATAAAGTATATTTTAAACTTTTGAGAAGATACTTGTCTGAACTCTTGGGGGAAAAAAGGAAGATCCTTGCCATAGATAATAAGAAAGTAAAAATCCAGGCCGGGTACAGTGGCTCACGCTTGTAATCCCAGCACTTTGGGAGGCCGAGGTGGGCAGATCAGAGGTCAAGAGATCAAGACCATCCTGGCCAACATGGTGAAACCCCATCTCCACTAAAAATACAAAAAATTAGCTGGGCGTGATGCTGCATGCCTGTAGTCCCAGCTAGTTAGGAGGTTGAGGCAGGGACAATTGCTTGAACCCGAGATGCAGAGGTAGCAGGTAGTAGTGAGCTGAGATCATGCCACTGCACTCCAGTCTTGGTGACAGAGCGAGACTCCATCTCAAAAAAAAAAAAAAAAAAAAAAAAAGAAAGTGCTGCATCCAGTTGGATAAAGAAAATGTGGTCCATATACACCAGGGAATACTACACAGCCATAAAAAATGTCTTTTGTGGGAACATGGATGGAGCTGGAGGTTATTATTCTTAGCAAACTATCACAGAAACAGAAAACCAAAAACCACATGTTCTCACTTATAAGTGGGAATTGAATGATGAGAACACATGGACACAAGGAAGGGAACAACAGACACTGGGGTCTACTTGGGGGTGGAGGATAGGAGGAGGAAAAGAGCAGAGAAAATAACACTTCAGCTGGGCACGGTGGCTCATGCTTGTAATCCCAGCGCTATGGGAGGCCAAGCGGATGGATCACAAGGTTGGGAGTTCAAGACCAGCCTGACCAACATGGTGAAACCCCATCTCTACTAAAAATACAAAAATTAGCCAGGTGTGGTGGCGTGCACCTGTAATCCCAGCTACTCAGGAGACTGAGGAAGGAGAATCGTTTGAACCTAGGAGGCGGAGGTTGCAGTGAGCCAAGATCATGCCACTGCACTCCAGCCTGGCGACAGAGTAAGACTCCATCTCCAAAAAAAAAAAAAGAAAGAAAATAATACTTGACTACTAGGCTTGATACCTGAGAGATGAAGTGATCTGTACAACAAACCCCCATGACATGAGTCTAGCTATATAACAAACCTGTACATGTACCCCTGAACCTAATATAAAAGTTAAAATTTTTAAAAAACATATATTTTAAAGTGCTACCTTCAACAGTTCCTGAACAGACTGTGGTGGCTGAGGGACAGGTCCAGGCAGATTCTACGTTTTCCATAAAATGGGAAATCCTCTCAAAAGCCAGTGAATGCCAGCATGTTCCAGGGAACAAAACTGAGAGCCCTTGACCCTCCAAGAGAAAGTGAAGGTGACTATTTAGGCCACAGAAGGAGGAAGAGGCAATATGGGACCAGCCCCAGAGCTGTTGGGGTCAGAGCCATCAGCCAGGCATGCGGGGGAACAAAACTAAGAGCCCTTGACCCTCCAAGAGAAAGTGGAGGTGACTATTTAGGCCACAGAAGGAGGAAGAGGCAATATGGGACCAGCCCCAGAGCTGTTGGGGTCAGAGCCATCAGCCAGGCATGCGGTAGAAAGCTCACTTAGGACTGTGTGGGTCCCTTGGGGAGGGTGAGCAATGCTCAGACCAGAGCTGCTCCTGATGCCAGCACTCCGTGAACACTCCCATTGTGTTCCACCTGGGAATTCATATCTCTCCAGGGCGAAAGGAAGGAGAAGAAGGAAGGGAGAATTTCACAGCTGATGTATATTTACGCAGAAGAGACTGAGTCAAAACTAAAGGCTACAGTTTGAATTAGAAAAACATCTTTGCATATCTGAGTCCTAAGACTCTGAAATTCACAGTAACTATAAAAGAATAAATGTGCAAAGAGGACTTGAAAAATCTAAATAACTAGACTTTGGAAAAAACAAAATAGAGAGTCGGGTTGAGTCACAGTAGCTTTTTGCTGGCATTTAGCCATTAATGTGATTCAGCTTCTTGCTCTTCTTGCCTTTGCTCCCTTCTCTCTCCTCTTCCAGGCAGACAATTCCTTCTGTATTTGCAAATCAGTTTCCCTAGAGAAAAAAGTACATTGGCCCAGCTCATCAGTTCATACCAAGTCTCACCACAGTGAGTTAGCCCAAGGGCTTCCTTTGGGTGAGTCTTACCTCCATTACATCTTCCCAGTCTCCCCATACTCCCCCACCACCTCCTCACAGGCACGTGTATGTGCGCAAAGACCAGCTCAGGTTGAGTGAGGCAAGCTTGAGGAGTGATATTCCTGGTGTCTACAGTTAAAATATGGAAGAAAAATATACAGGCCACTATGAGCTCAATTTTCCCGTCCAAGAATATGAGCCTAAATAACGTAAAGTGTGAGTGCCTCGTGCAAAGGCTGGCTGTGTACTAAGCCCTGTGTTTGCTGTTATAGGAGCCAAGGGAAAACTTCCTCGTGGCCCTTAAACGTTTGCAAAAATCAACTGATGAAAGGCAGAGTAATAGGAGAAAAGGCATATGAATGTATTTGACCATAATTTTACATGACACAGGAGCCTTCAGAATGAAGACCCAAAGATACAGATGAAACTGTCTACTTTCATGCTTAGGTTCACCAAAATGTGGATGAAAAGGCTATGAGCTATAATAGACTGAGTGGGGAAACCCAGCAAGACCTGTCTATTATTTATTTATTATTTATGTTTAATTTATTATTATTATTTTTTGAGACCAGGTCTCACTCTGTCACCCAGGCTGGAGTGCAGTGGTGCGATCTCCACTCACTGCAACCTCTGCCTCCTGAGGTCAAGTGAATCTCCTGCCTCAGCCTCCCAAGGAGCTGGGATTACAGGTGCACACCACCACACCCAGCTAATTTTTGTATTTTTAGTAGAGATGGGTTTCATCAGGTCTCAAACTCCCAACCTCAGGTGATCTGTCCACTTCGGCCTTCCAAAGTGTTGAGATTACAGGCGTGAGCCACCTGGCCTCTATTTAGGTTCTTCTTGGCCTCTGTGCATCCTTCCTTCCTCTTGGGTATGGGGCTGGACCCTCTCTGGAATGGGGAGATCTTATGACCTACAACCAGACAAATTAGGTCAAATCACTTCATGGCCAGTTTTTACACAGAAAGGTGGCATAGGTGGAGGAGTGGAGTTAGAATAATATGTTTAGGTTTTATGGCTGGCTTTAGGGGAAATGGATTCTGGTTTCCGAGATACACCTTGCAGAAGAGTGTCTTCTATGGCTAGCCTTGGGGGAGAATGAGAGGCCAGTGACAGGAAGCCAGAAGGTCAGAGAGAGCTGCTTCTGAGGTCTTCATTTTGGGTTATCATTTTCTGAGATCTTACACTGTCATTGTCAACATTAGATTAGAGCAAAACCTTGGGCTACCTTTTTTTTTATTATTATTATTTTGTAAGTCCCTTTTCAACTCTCCTTTTTATTTTTTATTTATTTATTTTTATTTATTTTTATTTTTTGAGAAGGAGTCTCGCCCTGTCACCCAGGCTGGAGTGCAGTGGCTGGATCTCAGCTCACTGCAAGCTCCGCCTCCCGGGTTTATGCCATTCTCCTGCCTCAGCCTCCCAAGTAGCTGGGACTACAGGCATCCGCCACTACGCCCAGATAGTTTTTTTTTTTTGTATTTTTTTAGTAGAGATGGGGTTTCACCGTGTTAGCCAGGATGGTCTTGATCTCCTGACCTTGTGATCCGCCCGTCTCGGCCTCCCAAAGTGCTGGGATTACAGGCTTGAGCCACCACGCTGGGCCCTTTCTATTTTTTTTTTAACCTTCCTTGGAAATCCTCTAGTCATTTCTTGTAATTATTCTATACGTATAAATCTTACCTCTCTTACAAGGCCAGAGAATTTTTTTAGGAGTTTTCCCTATTTTTTCTTTTGGATCATCCACAGACTCCAGGGGAGTGTTATGCACAGAGAAAGTGCTCAAATGATAAAATACTTTGTTATACATTGGCTTTGCGAGTTATTTATCAAATTGTTCTGAAAATTTATTGAATTGAATTTATTCAGTTGAATTAAAACTTCCTGTTAACAAGGCAGTAATTATTTGAAAGACACAGCGATTTTACTAATGAGCACCTAAAGAGTGGCCAGACTGTGCATGCCATCTCCCAAACATGCCAGCCTGTTCCATGCCTGTCTGTCTTACCATTTACTTCTATGCTTCAAACATTCTGACATGGAGACTAAGAAAGATATAATAGCAAAAAAATCAGACCTAGTTTATGATTCTAAAAAATAAACTTAGCTGGACATGGTGGCGCACCTGTAGTCCCAGCTACTTGGGAGACTGAGATGAGATCGCTTGAGGCCAGGAGTTTGAGGTCAGCCTGGGTAACATAGACCCTGTCTGAAAAAAAATTAAAAATAAAAATAAACTTAAAACCAGTAATTTTTAAAACCTTTCTTATGGAAAATTTCAAACATACACATAAGATAGAGGGAACAATGTAATGGAGTCTCAAACTTTAAGAGTTATCAACATTATGGCAAATCTTATGTTATACCCTAGTCAACCGTCTTTCCATGCTGTATTACTTTAAAGAAAAATCTAGACCATTCCTCCTGTAACCTTTCAGAATGTATCTCTAAAAGATAAGGACTCTTTCATTAAACATAACCATAATATTACTAAAAAATAACCATATTTCCTTAGGACCATAAAATACCCAGGGTTCAAATTTCCCCAGTTGCCTCCCTAATGCTTTTTAAAGTTTTACAATTAAGATCCAAATTAGGTCACGCTTTGCATTTGGTGATATTTTTCTTCAATCTCTTTTAATTGAAAGGTTCTTTCCTCTCTCCCTTTTCCCCTTTTAATTTATTTGTTGAAAGAACTGGGTCATTTGTCCTATAAAGTTTCACACATCCTAGATTTGCTGATAGAATCCTTATACTGTGTGAATTATGTTCTTTAGTCCCCTGTACTTCCTATAAACATTTTCAACCCTGTGCAGTAGAACTTTTCGTGATGATGGAAATATTCTATATCTACACATGTGGCTATTGTGCTAGTGTAACCGAGGAATTGTATTATTTTTATTTTGTTTTAATTAATTTAAACTTGACCACAAGCAGCTAGTGCCCACCATAATGGACAGCACATAGAGGTTAACTGAAATGGAAATAGACACATGTGGCTAGTGGCCGCTGTATCGGATTCCAGTTTATCATCAAGAATATGTCATACATGGTGAACTTCCACTAGGGGGCGCACAATGCCTGGTTGTCTGTAAAGTTAGCAGCCCATTGGTGATTTGTCCATACCTGTACGTGAGAGCAGTTGTAAAACGGTAAGACTCGATTTCTATCATTCCTTCTTTATTTATTAGCTGAAATCTATCAAGAAAACAACTACTCATCAATAGTTTGATTGCTCTGAGGTATAATTTATACAGGAAAGACAGAATAAATGCTTTTTTTTTTCCTTTTTCAGAAAAATGAATTTATTTCCTTGTATTCTCTAAGGATAATAATTTTTGTTTGTTTAGCATTATTATGAACTCATTGGTTTCAATGCATTTCAATCCATTGCAGTTATTTTTCCTCTTGATTCTTGAATTGTCCCTTGAAGCCTCTTCCAATTGAATTCTCTGAATCCTTTTGCTGTGACCCCCGGTAGTTTTAAATAGCTTCCTTGCCTCTAATATGGCAAGAGGTTCTGGGATTGTCATAATCATTTCCTGCCCAAATTAATTAGCCATTTTCCTAAGAAGTCCTGTTTCCTTTTTGTGGGAGATTGTATTTAGAGACCACTGTCTGAGTGCTAGGCTAGATGATTGACACTGGATTCATTGTTGTTTCTAGGCCTTTCCAATAGAATTAAGAAATGTTTTCATGAGAAAATGTATCATGTGTTTATATTTCTAATTCAAATTTAAAATTACATAGTTTTTACTTAACTTTTCTGATATTTGTAATTCTTATATTGAAAATCTTGGTTCATAGTTATTTCATTTATTTATTTATTTATTTATTTATTTATTTATTTATTTATTTTGAGAGAGTCTTGCTCTGTTGCCCAGGCTGGAGTGCAGTGGTGCAATCTAGGCTCACTGCAACCTCCACCTCCCAAGTTCAAGTGATTTTCCTGCCTCAGCCTCCTGAGTAGCTGGGACTACAGGTGCCCGCCACCACACCTGGCTAATTTTTGTATTTTTAGTAGAGATGGGGTTTCACCATGTTGGCCAGGCTGGTCTCGAACTGCTGGCCTCAAGTGATCTGCCTGCGCTGGCCTCCCAAAGTGCTGGGATTACAGGCATGAGCCACTGTGCCCTGTGAATAATGAATTAACAATTATTTATTTGCTTTAAATAAATAATGTATGCTATTACATACATAATAGTTTGGAATAACTATAGCAATATTATTGCTAACAATATGATGACTGGAAAAATTTAAGTTTGTTTGCTTTTTGTTTTTGCAGTTCTTTTTATCTTTGGGTACATCCCAGTCAAATTACGATGTTTTAAAATACCTTGAAGTAGCTCCTTCACTGTGTGTTTTAGCTATCACTTAATCTACAATTGGGTTTGTTAATTTCACTTTTAATTTTCACATTATATGATATTAATCATGTAAAACATTGTTGTGAATCCAAAGTCAAATTTTTAAATAATGTAATTTCCAGAATGTCCAGTTTTTACTACGATTTCCTTCTTCTATTGTCCCTCCCACCTCTCTGGGAAGGTTTTTTTAAAGTTAAGTTTTGGTTTATCTTTCACTTAAACTAGCGAATCTGGAACTTTAAAAAATTACGGCCGGGCGCGGTGGCTCACGCCTGTAATCCCAGCACTTTGGGAGGCCAAGGCGGGCGGATCACAAGGTCAGGTGATCAAGACCATCCTGGCTAACACAGTGAAACCCCGTCTCTACTAAAAATACAAAAAATTAGCGGGGTTTGGTGGCGGGCGCCTGTAGTCCCAGCTACTCAGGAGGCTGAGGCAGGAGAATGGTGTGAACCCAGGAGGTGGAGCTTGCAGTAAGCCGTGATCGCGCCACTGCACTCTAGTCTGGGTGACAGAGCGAGACTCCCTCTCAAAATAAATAAATAAATTAATTAATCAATCAAGTAAATAAAAATAAAAGTTACAAAGTAACTTGAGCCATAAGAATTCCCACCTTCTTTCAAGGCTTGTCCCATCCTCCCTTCTTTCCATTTGATTAGCCCAAAGTGAGGATAATGAGAGTAACAATACTAGTGACAGTATTGCATAAGTGTGATTCTGGTCTGTAGTTGAAAATACGAATACAATTTTTTGTTTGTTAGGGTCATAAAGTAGATATGAAATCATTTCACATTTTCTGCTGCTATATCTTTGCTCTCTGAAAATCAAAATGGTTGCAGCAGTGAAATACCAGCATCAAAACTCATATACCCTCAGTGAGAAATCTGGGACCATGCACTTACTGAATCCTAGAAAAATAAATCTTTGGGAGAAATAATTCAGTCCATTACCCTGCTTGGGTCTGCCCTGAATGCATCTCAGGTAACTATTATCACGATCAACACCAAAAATATACTTGTAATAGAGCTTCACGTGTGGTAGCCATGAAATGCTCCTTGCGGATCTGCAACTACAGGGAGTGTAATCAAAGGAGTCCTAGTGGCTGATACACTCCAAAATCAATTTTAGCATTTTAAAAAATAGCATCTTTATTGAGATATAATTCACCTACCATAAAATTTCACCCTTTCAAAGTGTACGAATTAGAGGTTTTGGGTATGTATGCAAAGGTGTGCAACCATTACCGCTATCTAATTCTGTAACTTTTTTTTGTTTTTTAGATGGAGTCTTGCTCTGTTGCCCAGGCTGAAGTGCAGTGGCGTGATCTCAGCTCACTGCAACTTCTGCCTGCCAGGTTCAAGCGATTCTCCTGCCTCAGGCTCCTGAGTAGCTGGGACTACAAGCGCACACTACTATGCCCAGCTAATTTTTGTATTTTTAGTAGAGGTGGGGTTTGGCCATGTTGGCCAGGATGGTCTTGATCTCCTGACCTCGTGATCTGCCCGGCTCGGCCTCCCAAAGTGCTGGGATTACAGGCGTGAACCACTGCACCCGGCCTAATTCCGTAACATTTAAATCATCCCAAAGGAAAGTCTGTATCCATCAGTGGTCACTTTCCATTCCCCATTCCTTCTAACCGTGGCAACCACTAACCTACTTTTTGTCTCCATGTGTTTGCCTATTCTTCTTTTTTTTTTTTTTTTTTGAAATGTGGTCTTGCTCCGTCTCCCAGGCTAGAGTGCAGTGGCATGATCATAGCTCACGGCAGCCTTGAATTAACTCCTGGGCTCAAGTGATCCTCCCACCTCAGCAGCTGGCTGAGCTGGGACTACAGACACACATCACTATGCCTGACTAGTCTTCATATTTCGTATACATGGAATCATACAATCTGTGGTCTTTTGTGTCTGGCTTCTTTTGCTTACCATAATGTTTTCAAGGTCCATCAATGTTGTATAATATCAGTACTTCATTCCTTTTCTTCCCTCTCTTCATTAAAAAAATCATGGCAAAATATACCTAATATGAATTTTACCATCTTAGCTATTTTTAAGAGTACAGTTCAGTAGTGTTAAGTACATTATTGCTGTGCAACAAATCTCCAGAACTCTTTTCACTTTGTGAACCTGAAACTCTGTGCCCACTAAACAATGCTCCATTTCCTCTCCCCGCCCAGTCCTGAAACCCCCATTCTACTTTCTGTCTCTATGAATTCAACTCCTCTAGGTACTTCATATAAGTGGAGTCACAGAGGAATTTGTCTCTTTGTGACTAATTATTTTACTTAGCATAATGTCTGCAAAGTTCATCCAGGTTGTAGCACGTGTCAGATTGTTCTTCCTTTTAAAGGCTGAATAATATTCCATTGTATGAATACAGATACTTCATTCCTTTTATGACCAAATAACCTTCCATTGTATGGATATACTACATTTTGTTTATCATTTTATCCATTGATAAACACTTTTGGCTCATATGAATAATGCTGATATGAACATTTGAGTACAAGTTTTCATGTGGACGTAGGGTTTCAATATTCTCTTGGGTATGTACTTAGGAGTAGAATTACTGAACCATATGATAAATCGATGTTTAACTTTTTGAGGAGCTGCAAGACTGTTTCCCAAAGCAGTTCCACCCTTTTACATTCCCACCAGAATGTATAAAGGTTCCAATTTCTCCTCATTCTTACCAATACTTGTTATTGTCCCTTTTTTTTTTTTATCATAGCCATCCTAGTGAGTGTGACTTGTGTCCCATCGTGGTTTTGTTTGCATTTTCCTAATGACTAATGACGGTGAGTATCTGTTCATGCTTATTGGCCATTGGTGTATCTACATGGGAGAAATTTCTATTCAGATTATTTGCCTACTTTTAAATGAGTTATTTATGTTTTTATTATTGAATTGTGTTATTTATATACCCTGGAGACAAGTCCTTTATCAGATATATGATTTGCAAGTATTTTCTCACCTTCTGTGGGTTGTCTTTCACTTTTTGTCCATCCCAGTATTTGCACTAAGACCGTGCTGCCCACCGCTCCTCCCAGCAGATAACTGAGCAGGGAGGGGATAATAAGGCAGGCTCATTCCTGGAGACATGGGACTTCTCTTATGGCCAAAGGTTTTTGTCAAACCTTCCTTACACTGCTCAGTGGTCCAGAATGCTTCATCCAACCTTCCCTCCTTTTCTTCTTCGAGATCAGACTTGCATTGCCATCTGATGGCTCTCAGCCTTCTTCTTCTGCCCATGTTCTCTTACAGCAGAATTTTTCTTAATAAAATATTTGCACATTTAATTACATCTTGGTGTCTGCTTTTCAGAGGATCAGGACTAACACATCAGGCAATGACAATGCCTACCCTAAAGAATGACTTTTAAAGTTCAAGGCCAAAGTCCTTCTGTATTGGATAGCAGCAGCAATCCAAAGCAAGAACAAAAGGTAGAGATCTGGACTCTCTAGTTGACCACAGGGTTTCTACCCAGTGAGAAGGATGGTGATTTTTTGAGCTGGATAAATCACACCTGGATTTGAATATCAGCCCTACCACTTACTAATTTGGTGCCTTTGACAAGTTATTTAGCCTCCCTGTGCCTTAGTTTCTTCATCTGCAAAATGTCAACAACACCAATGCTTTCTCTCTGCATTTTTTAAGATTAAATAAAATAATGTAAAAATTAACTCATACAGGGTACAGAGCAGGAGCTCACCAAATGTTGGTTTCCTTTCCACACCCCTCGGTCAGGCAGTATCATGCTCAGTTAACTGTTCAAAGGCAAGTCGTAACTTGGCTGGATGATGGGCTGCACACACTTTATAGGAGTAAGCTAAGTGGTGAGCATAGGGTTTTTTCCCTTGCCTTTCCCTGATCTATTCTGGCCAGCTACTGCCCTGTTAGGTTCCTGGATACTCAAGAGATGAGCTTTCCTGATGGATTCCAAAGAGGTACCCAAGAAAAACACTGCTCTGAAGGAAAAAGATAAGGTGAGCCTAGAACCCCTAAAGCACAATGCAGTCCCATGAGAAACAAGTTCTCATATGTTTTCTGACAGTGACACAGGTGCCTATGAAGGAGGTGGCCCAGGAAAGGGGTGAGGGAAGGAACAAGAGAAATTCTGGGCCGGGCGCGGTGGCTCAAGACTGTAATCCCAGCACTCTGGGAGGCCGAGACGGGCAGATCATGAGGTCAGGAGATCGAGACCATCCTGGCTAACACGGTGAAACCCCGTCTCTACTAAAAAATACAAAAAACTAGCCGGGCGAGGTGGCGGGCGCCTGTAGTCCCAGCTACTCGGGAGGCTGAGGCAGGAGAATGGCGTAAACCCGGGAGGCAGAGCTTGCAGTGAGCTGAGATCGCACCACTGCACTCCAGCCTGGGCGACAGAGCAAGACTCCGTCTCAAAAAAAAAAAAAAAAAGAAATTAAAAAAAAAAAAAGAAATTCTGGAAAATCTGACAGAGGCAATTCAAGTTTCTGGAAAAGTTCTTTCTAGCGGTTTGTGAATGTGTTAGCAATAAGGCAGCACACATGGATGTCCATGTCCTAAATAAGTAATCTTTCCCCTTTGTTTTCTCTAGCCGAGATTGATGTGGGTCGGGCATGGTGGCTCATGCATGTAATCCCAGCACTTTGGGAGGCCAAGGTAGGTGGATCACTTGAGCCCAGGAGTTTGAGACCAGCCTGGGCAACATAGGCTCTTGCAAAACCCCATCTCTACTTAAAAAAAAAAAAAAAAAAAAAAATGCCGGGCATAGCAGCACGTGCCGGTAATCCCAGCCTCTCAGGAGGCTGAGGTGGGAGGATTGCTTGAGCCCAGGAGGCAGAGGTTGCAGTGAGCCATGATCGCACCATTGCATGCCAGCCTGGGCAACAGAGCCAGACCCTGTTTTTTTTGTTTTTGTTTTTGTTTTTTAATTGATTTAAAGAATGTTACAGCACGTGATTGAATATGGAAATATCAGGAAAGATGTTTACCAAAATACCTTTGTGGCTGTCTTTGGATGGTAGGATTTCAGGTTTTTTATCTTTATAATTTTCTGTATTTGCTGCCCCCTGTGCTGCCAAAGCTGCTCTCCCTTCTCCTTGCCTCACCTGAATTTTTGTGTTGTTCTGCAATGGCCCCTCTTGGCCTCCAGCTTCCATAACCTTCCCAAATGCTCTGCCCCAGATCCCCACTTTCAACCAGCATTTTTTCTTTTTAAAAATTCTCTGGACAAAGTCTGCTCCTTCTGGCCAGGCATGGTGGCTCACACCTATAATCTTGGGGGAGTCCAAGAGGGGAGGATCACTTGAGGCCAGGAGCCCGAGACCAGCCTAGTCAACGTGGTGAGACCCCATCTCTATTTAAAAAATTAAAAAATACGTTGGCGCAGTGGCTCACGCCTGTAATCCCAGCACTTTGGGAGGCCAAGTTGGGTGGATCACCTGAGGTCAGGAGTTCAAGACTATCCTGGCCAACATGGTGAAACCCCATCTCTACTAATAATACAAAAATTAGCCAGGCGTGGTGGCACGTGCCTGTAATCCCGGTTACTCAGGAGGCGGAGGCAGGAGAATTGCTGGAACTTGGGAGGCGGAGGTTGCAGTGAGCCGAGATCACTCCACTGCACTCCAGCCTGGGCGACTGAGGGAGACTCCATCTCGAAAATAAAATAATAAAAAGTAAAAGACAGTCTGCTCCTTCCGTTGTTCTCACACACTTCACGTTGGCATCTTCCCTTCCACCACATTCTAAACTCCAAAGGACCTTGATGGTGAGGAGGCTTTTTGAAGAACATCTCTAGTCAGCCAAGCCTAACCCTATCCCTGCAAAAATCATGTTGTGGTTGGAAGGGTGGATTATGGGTATATATTGCTGTGTGGAGAAGATTACAAAGTTATTTTTTACTTTTCAGAAAGTAAAAACATAAGCTTAACCCTGTAAGCTTATATTTTAAACTTTAAACTCTGTAAACTCCCTGTCAGCTAGAAATGTTCTAGAAAACATTATTTAAAAGCTGGGATAGTCCCTAGAGAAAAATTACCTTTACTGCCATGTTAGGCAAACACATCTGATAAGGCGTGTTGTTCTGTGTAAAAACTGACAGTGGTCCTAAACATGGACCAATAGTTAAATCATTTATTTCTTAATAAAATACCCTTTGCCTGGTCCACAAAGTAAGTAACTTGTAAATCTGATGCGTACATGAATATCTCAGCAAGCTCATCTGTGATCCATTCTCCATCCATCTTCCAGCCAGTCCCTCAGTTGCCTGAGGAGAGTCTCAGCCCCAGCTCAGACCCCTCAGGTCTCTTCTCACCTCTTCTCCTCTAATTGACCTGCCCTCCCCTCTTCCTTCCTCCTACTTCCTCCTCATCCTCAGATTTGAGAGGCAAGAGGTGGTGGGAGACATATTAAGGCTTGTTAGAGGGTGACGGGTCCTGGTCTTTTTCCTTTGTTTGTTCCTGGATCAGGAGACAGTGATCTGCTACAAAGGGCAGGGGACTCTTCATGGATTACATGAACACAATCATTTCCTATTATTTTCTTTACCATCTCACTTTCACATGTAACGTACTCATATGCACAACTATTTTAAAATAACCGTTTACTTATTGACTTTGTAAATAATACCTGCTTGTTGAAATAAAATAAACCCAAGTACAGAAAATGATAAAGACAAAAAACACCTGAAATCCTGACATCCAGAGACAGCCACGTTCATATTTTGGCAGCCATCTTTCCTGGTATTTCTATATACAATCCATGTGCTTTAACATTCTTCAAATCAACCTTGGCTAGAGAAAACAAAGGGTAGGGGCTACTGATTTAGGACCCATATGTCCATGTGTCTTGCCTTATTGCTAACAAGCCACTTAGAACTTTTCCAGAAATTTGAATTGCCCCTTTTAGATTCCCCACAATTAATTTTGTTCCTGTTTTCCCCTCTTTCCTGAGCCACCTCCTCCAGAGGCACCTGGGTCACGGTCGGAAAACACATCAGAGCTGGTTTCTTTCTCTTGTTTCTTTCACGTTGTGCTTCAGGGACTCCAAGGCCACCTTCTCGTTCTCCTTTAGAACAGTGTTTGTTTTTCAGCCAAGACATTTTCCAACTTGGATGTCATTTGTGGGAAACTTAAAGGGAAAAAAGGGTCAGTTGCGTGTTTGTGGAAGCATTTGAACACCTGATATTTTTCTTGGGAGCCTTTAGCATATTGTGGAAATTCTGGATACCTGTGGTATGCAAGAGAATGCTGCATCTTCACCTCTATAAATATGTAAAATAAAGATTTGAAAGCCGGGAAGTGACTTTGACTGAATTGTCTTCCCCTGTTTTTTGTTTGTTTGGTTTGGTTTGGTTTTTTAGATGGAGTCTCACTCTATTGCCCAGGCTGGAGTGCAGTGGTGCGTTCTTGGCTCACTGCAAGCTCCGCCTCCCGGATTCACACCATTCTCCTACCTCAGCCTCCCAAGTAGCTGGGACTACAGGCGCTTGCCACCATGCTTGGCTAATGTTTTGTATTTTTAGTAGAGACAGGTTTCACCACGTCAGCCAGGATGGTCTCGATCTCCTGACCTCGTGATCCGCCCACCTCAGCCTCCCAAAGTGCTGGGATTACAGGCGTGAGCCACGGCGCCCAGCCTGCTGTCTTCCCCTATTTTTAAACTATGAAAACCAAAATCATTAAAAATATCAATGGTTCTTAAATGTTAGGATAAGTGATGTTCATGAGAGGGTGGAGGGTGGTTTTTTGTTTTTTGTTTTTTTGAGATAGTCTCACTCTGTCACCCAGGCTGGAGTGCAGTGATGTGATCTTAACTCACTGTAACCTCCACCTCCCAGGTTCAAGGGATTCTCCTGCCTCAGCCTCCTGAGTAGCCAGGACTACAGGTTTGTGCCACCACGCCTGGCTAATTCTTGTATTTTTAGTAGAGATGGAGTTTCACCATGTTGTCCAGGCTGGTCTCCAACTCCTGACCTCAGGTTAGCTGCCCACCTCAGCTTCCCAAAGTGCTGAGATTGCAGTCTTGAGCCACTGCGCCCAGCCAGAGGGGGTTATTCAATAAGCACATTCTTAGACCTGAACGCTAGAAACCCAATCAAGTAGTCTGGGGTGGGCCCCAGAATCTGCATCTTTAACAAGCACACCAGGGAATTTTGAGGAAGTGGCCGTCTTTTTTGGCCTTGAATTATATCCCCTAGTAAGATATGCTGAAGTCCTAAGCCCCGGTACCACTGAATGAGACCTTATTTGGAAAAAGGGTCTTTGCAGATGTCATCTAGTTAAAATTAGGTTATATTGGATTAGGGTGGGCTCTAAATTAAATGACTGGTATTCATATAAAAAGAAAGAGATTTGAAGACAAACACACATATAAAAAGGCCATGTGAAGATGTACTCATAGATTGGAGTTATGCTGCCACAAGCCAAGGAACATGAAAGACTGCCAGTAACCTCTAGGTGCTAACAGAGGTAAGGAGGGATTCTTCTCTAGAACCTTCAGAGGGAGCCTGTCCCTCCTGACACCTTGATTTCAGACTTCTAGCCTCCAGAACTGTGAGAGAATAAATTTCTGTTATTTTATTATTTTATTGTATTTATTTTTGAGATGGAGTCTCACTCTGTTACCTAGGCTAGAGTGCAGTGGCGCGATCTCAGCTCGCTGCAACCTCCGCCTCCCGGGTTCAAGTGATTCTCCTGCCTCAACCTCCCAAATAGCTGGGATTACAGGCGTGTGCCACCATGCCTGGCTAATTTTTGTATTTTTAGTGGAGATGGGGTTTCACCATGTTGGTCAGGCCAGTCTTGAACTCCTGATCTCAGGTGGTCCGCCTGCCTCAACTTCCCAAAGTGTTGGGATTACAGGCATGAGCCACCGCACATGGCCAAATTTCTATTATTTTAAACTATGCCAGTTTGTTATGGCAGTCCTAGGAGACTAATACGCCCTCAGTCCTCACTTTCAGAAACACTGCTATCCATAGCAAAAACATGTAAAATGGATTTCAATAGAATGTGCTTGATGACTGATACCGAGATGGGAGAGTTCCTGTCACCCCTTCGTAGGACTTGTGACAGGGGTGTGGCTTGTTTACTTGGCTGCTCAAATCCCTTGCAGAAATGGGAGCACACAGGTGAGAGAGTGCAGGAGCTGGGGCGAGTGCCTTGGGCACCGGCAGGAACAAACCCTGTACTGGCCTGTGGCAGTGTCTAGGGGTTGCCCGTGACCTGTGGAGCCCCAGAGGGCATGTTTTAGCTTTTGCCGTCTGTGGACAGCTTAAGTGTTAAAGAGCTCAGTGAAGAGTCAGTGTGACTGCCTTTTTGGGTTCCTGCACCCAGTTCATCCCGAATTCTTGTCTGGTGTCCAGGAAGAATCAGGTCACACAAACACATTGAAGGGTGCTGTATGCAGAGGATTTTATTGAGTGATGGAAGTGGATCTCAGTGGGATGGGAGCTGGAAAGGGGATGGAGAGGGAAGATAATCTTCCCCTGAAGTTTGGCCATCCCCAGCCGAACCCCTCTCCAACCGTCCCTGGCCAAACTCCTCTCTGACCGTAGTCTCTGGTGTTCAACTGCTTCTTCTCTTGACATTCAAATGCTGCTTCTCTTCACTCCTTCTATGCTGCTCTGCTTCTCTGCCACTGGAGCTCAGGGTTTTTATGGCTACAGGGTGGGGGGCGTGGTGGGCCACAGTGGTTTTGGAAAAGGCAACATTTGGACAGGAAAACAGGAATGCATGGTTTCATTTAGGGCTGTGGGTCCAGGTTTGAGGGTGGAACCCTTGCCAGGGACCCTGCCCTCTTCTATTCAGTATTTCCCTGCCTCCTGTCCATATCAATACTATAGTTTTTTTTTTTCTTTTCCTTTTTTTGAGAGAGTCTGTGTATCACCCAGGCTGGAGTGCAGTGGTGCAATCTTGGTTCACTGCAACCTCTACCTCCCAGATTCAAACAATTCTCCCGCCTCAGCTTCCCAAGTGGGATTACAGGTGTGCACCACCATGTCTGGCTAATTTTTTGTATTTTCAGTAGGGACAGGGTTTCACCATGTTGGCCAGGCTGGTCTCGAACTCCTGACCTCAAGTGATCTGCCTGCCTTGGCTTCCCAAAATGCTGAGATTACAGGTGTGAGCCACCACACCTGGCCAATATTAGGGTATATTCAACTAACTGGGACGCAGAACCTTACCCATGGGGGCCTTAGTCTTCATGACAAACACCTGATTATGGTAATAATCGAGAAAGGCCCACTCCTGTTCTAAAACATTTGAAAGTACTTGTATTAGTTTTCCCGTTGTTGCTGTACCAGATCACTGCAAATTTAGTGACTTGAAACAACCCAAATTTATTTTCTGACAGTTTTGGAAGGAATCCAAAACGGGTCTCTCTTGGCTAAAATCAAAGTGCTTGTAGGGCTGTGTTGCCTCTGGAGGCTGTAAAGGAAAGTCTCTTTTCTGGCCTTTTTCAGGTTCTGGAGCCCACCAGCATTCCTTGGCTTGGGGTCTCCTTCCATCTTTAAAGCCAGGTTGATGGCTTTAAATGACTGGTTGAGTCTTTCTCATATCACATTCCTCTGACACTGACTCTTCTGCCTCCCTCTTCCACATATAAAGACCCTATGACTACATTGGGCTCACCTGGATAATCCAGGGTACTCTCTCTATTTCAAGGTCAGCTGATTAGCAACCTTAATTCCATTTGCAATTTTACCTCTTCTTTCTATAATCTGGGGATAGGGGCATAGGGCTTATTCTATCTACCATAGTAACCAATCTTTGCACTCATTCAAAATTGTCATTTTCCACTTTAAAAAATCTTTACAGTAATTATTCTCCAGGAGAGGCAGAACAATGGAATAATGACCATTTCTGTTTTCCAAGTGAAGCAAGAGAGGTAGTAAGAGGTAATAATAAACCCACATCACTGAAGTAATTTGTATATTTATTCAACAAATATCTATATATAACAGCAATGTTACAATGAAGACCCAGATGCATGACTCTGTCAAGTCCCCTCTCCACCATCTGACTTGGGTCTGCTCTTCTCAAGAAATGAATAAAAGTCATGTCCAGGGCAATTGATAGAGCTATTTAAGTATGTATTGTCCCACAGTTGTAGGAGATTCTAAAGAATAAAAACCTAATTCTCCTCTCTTCCAGCCTCCTGCAAGAGCCAAACTCTTAAATTCTTGGATCCAGGATTTTTTGCCCAGCCCTCACACACCAACACTCTCACTCCCCAACCCTCCATCACTCCCTTCTTTAGGGAGGGAGGTTAAGAGCTTCCCTGTTGTAGAGGCTACTCCAGTTTTTGCCTTCGAAGGGGATAAACTAAAGCTGCTTCCTGGGAGCGATGGTGAGAGTGGCCCAATGTGAGTTAAAGACATACAGATAGTAACTGAACACATGAAAGGACATTCAAAATTGCTAGCCAGCGCCAAGCATAGTGGCTTATGTCTGTAATCCCACCATTTTGAGAGGCTGAGGCAGGAGGATTGCTTGAGTCCAGGAGTTCAAGACCAGCCTGGGCAACATAGAGAGACCCCATTTCTTAAAAAAAAAAAAGCTGAGCGTAGTAGCATACGCCTGTAGTCCAAGTTACGTGGGAGGTTGAGGTGGGAGAAGCACCTGAGCCTGGGAGCTCAAGGCTGCAGTGAGCTGTGATCATGCCACTGCACTCCAGCCTGGGCAACAGAGTGAGACCCTGTTTCAAAATTAAAAGTTGCTGGCCATTTGGGAAGCTCAAATTAAAACCATGACATACTATTATACAGTTAGTAGAATGACTAAAATAAAAACATCAGCAGTACCAAATGCTCAGCAGTACTAAATGCTAGCAAGGATGCAAAGAAACTGGATTGCTCATACATTGCTGGCGGGAATGTTAAATGATACAGCCACTGTGGAACTATATGTGGCAATGTCTTTAAAAGTTCTATATATATTTACCAAATAATCAAGCAGTTACATTCCTGAGCATTTATCCCAGAGAAATGAAAACTTATATTCACACAAAAACTTGCATACACATATTTATTTGTAATAACCTCAAACTGGAAACAACCTAAATGTCCTTCAACAGGTGAATGGTTAAACTGTGGTACATCCATACAATGGAATACTACTCAGAAAGAAAAAGGAATGAACTGTTGTTACATATGACAGCTTAAATGACTCTCAAAGGCATTCTGTGGAGTGAAAAAAGCCGATTTTGGCTGGGTGTGGTGGCTCATGCCTGTAATCCCAGTGCTTTGGGACGCCAAGGTGGGAGGATCAGATCACTTCAGGCCAGGAGTTTGAAACCAGCCTAGGCAACATATAATAAATACCTTGTCTCTTTTTTTTTTTTTTTTTGAGATGGAGGCTTGCTCTGTCACCCAGGCTGAAGTGCAGTGGTGAGATCTCGGCTCACTGCAAGCTCTGCCTCCCGGGTTCACACTAGTCTCCTGCCGCAGCCTCCCGGGTAGCTGGCACTAGAGGCACCTGCCACCACGCCTGGCTAACTTTTTGTGTTTTTAGTAGAGACAGGGTTTCACTGTATTAGCCAGGATGGTCTCGATCTCCTGACCTCGTGATCCACCTGCCTCGGCCTCCCAAAGTGCTAGGATTACAGGCATGAGCCACCGTGCCCAGCACAAATAAATTTTCCTTAGAAAGAAAGAAAAAAGCCAATTTCAAAATGCTGCGTGCTCTATGATCCCATTTATATAACCTTCTTGAAATGGCCACATTATAGAGATGAAGAGCAGATCAGTGATTGTCAAACACTAGGGAAGGAGGAGGGGATTGTGTGAGTATAATAGGGTAGAGGAAGTGACAGAACAGTTCTTTGTCTTAATTGTGATGTGGGCTACATAATTCTGCAGCTATGATAAAATATCATAGAATTATATACAAAGACATAAAAAAAGAGTGAAAAACTGGTGAAATCTGTGTAAGGCCTGTGGTCGAGTTAGTTGTATTGTGCCAGTGTCAATTTCATGGTGCTGAGGATGTACTAGTGTACAGTTACATAAGATGCTATCACTGGGTGAAGCTAGGTGGTGGGGATGGGGAATTCCCTACTTTAATATTTCAAAAAACAAAAGCAAAACACACAGTGGGCTGAATTTGGCCCAGGCATAGTTTGATGACCCATTCTTTGGAGAAAAGAACTTTGTTCTCTCATTTCTATTTCAAAAACATCCCCGAAGACTCTGATTGTCCTGGCTTGGGTCATGTGCTTCTCCTCTGTGTATGTCACTGTAGACAAAAAAGCAAGGCCATGTCATTACATATTAGAACTCATCAAGGGTGGAGGAGGAGTTGTTCTCCCAAATAAAGAAAGGGGTCCGGGCATGGTGGCTCACACCTGTAATCCCAGCATTTTGGGAGGCCAAGGTGGGTGGATCACAAGGTCAGGAGTTTGAGACCAGCCTGGCCAACATGGTGAAACCCCGTTTCTACTAAAAAAATACAACAATTAGCCAAGCATGGTGGCGTGCACCTGTAATCCCAGCTACTCGGGAGGCTGAGGCAGGAGAATTGCTTGAACCCAGGAGGCAGAGGTTGCAATGAGCCAAGGTCGTGCCACTGCACTCCGCCTGGGTGACAGAGCAGGACTCCATCTCAAAAAAAAAAAAGGGGGGTGCAGTGTAGACAAAACCATATCTGTCCACTATAGTAGTGGGTGTCTTAAAAATCTCAAAGTTAGGAAGCACAAATGGGCCTCATGCAGAACTAGAACCAGGAACTCAAAAACTAGCAGGAGCTCCTTTCCTGATGGAGCCATTTCATCTCTTTTGACTCTACCCTTCTCTGTGTACTGCTTCATTCTTTGCTCATTCTGCAGTATAGCTTTCTAGGCCTTTCTGTGGGGGCTCAATTTTGTGGGGTGGTTGCTCTGCAGCTTCTGTGCTTATGTTTTCCCTACTAAAATGCTTACAATATCATTATGCTCACATTTTATATCGTGCTGAAGAATATTAAGATAGTAGTCTTTTGACTTACTATTAAAATTTTGTATTACTAATTACAGGCAAGTTTTGTCTTTATGATGATATACTCCTTTCCTAGCCTAATAAGCTATGTGTATTATTTTAAAAGGCCCAGAGATGAGGGATCAAAATGGCTGCCTAGATACAGGTAGTATGTGCCTCCTCTTCAGGGAGGAACCTGAATAGTAAGTAGATAGATTTCAAACAGATCATCCAGCAAAGAGTGCTGGGATTCACCAGAGAAGAGATGGGAAACACCAGAAGTAAGGAGAGGGTTCAAGGCAGCTTGCCTGGCCAGGGACTGCCTGTGAGCCAGGAATCCTCCATACATTGGTAAACAGACTAAGAGTGAAACCCCAGGGCTCAGCTTTAACAATCTTGACTATAAGAGAAACCCTCAACTCATGAGCTAGTGCCTTGGGTCTGACATACAGAGCTGCCTGAAGATTGCACAGAGATGTTGCTCCAGAATGAGAACCCACACAGAATCTCACAGGCACCCAAGCCTAGAGCAGCCTCAGCCAGGCGCCATACTGAGAGCCTACATACTGGGGATCTACAGACATGGCTGTTGCCACTGCTCCAAGGAGCAAGACAGGAGACTGGGCACTCACACACACCCCTGGGAGGGTCCCTACCACCCTGCAGTGGGCTGCTGTTGAGACTGAGACATGAGTGGACCACACTTCCCACAGCTGCCTGCCCAAGCCTGGGAGGGACCCCACGCTCTCTGGTCCCAGGCTCAAGGTGCCATTTTGAGTTTAATGCTGGGTTGCACCCCGCCCTCAGGCTGAGTTTGAGCTGACTCAGCTGCTGCCATGATAGACTTTGGATGTTTGTCCCCTCTAACTATCATGTTGAAATGTGATTTCCCATGTTGAAGGTGGATCCTGGTGGGAGGTTTTCGAGTCATGGGGGTGGATCCCTCATAAATGGCTTGGTGTCATCCCCTTGGTGATGAGTGAGTTCTTGATCTGTGAGTTCAATCAAGAGTTGGTTGTTTAAAGAACCTGGCACCTTTCCCCTCCTTCCCTTGCTCCCTCTCTTGCCATGTGACACCTGGCTCCCCTTCACCTTCCGCATGATTGTAAGCTTCCTGAGGCTCTCATCAGATGTAGACGCTGGCACTACGCTTCGTGTATAGCCTGCAGAACCGTGGGCCAAATGAACCCTTCCCCTCCCCTCCCCTCCCCTCCCTTCCCCTCCCCTCCCCTCCCCTCCCTTCCCCTTCCCTTCCCTTCCCTTCTTTTCCCTTCTCTTCTCTTTTCTCTTGTTTTGAGACAGAGTCTCCCTCTGTTGCCCAAACTGGAGTGCAGTGGCATGTGATCTCAGCTCAATGCAACCTCTGCCTCCCAGGTTCAAGCTATTCTCATGTCTCAGCCTCCCAAATAGCTGGGATTACAGGCACGCACTACCACACATGGCTAATTTTTGTATTTTTAGTAGAGACAGGGTTTCACCATGTTGGCCAGGCTGGTCTCAAGCTCCTGGCTTCAAGTGATCCACCCACCTCAGCCTCCCAAAGTGCTGGGATTACAGGCGTGAACCACCATGCCTGGCCAAACCTCTTTTCTTTATACATTACCCAGCCTCAGGTACCTCCTTATGGCAATACAAAATGGGTTAACACAAGCCACCAGCCAGCCAAAGAAAGCCAGAGAAACCAAGCCCTCCTGTGTACATCTAAGATAACACCTACTACCCTGCAATGAGCTGCTGTGGAACTGAGACAGCACTCCCTACAGTGTCCTGCCCATGCTGTTTGCCTGGGAGATACTCCACCCTTTCTGGGCACAGGCCCAATGTACCATTTGGAGGGTTTAATGCTGGTCTGCATCCCACCCTCAGGCCAAATTCAAGTTTACATGGCTGCAGTTGCTGCCTGGCCAAGGAAGGATGAGGAAACCAGGCTGTCCTGCATACACCTAGGACAATATCCACTGCCCTGCTGCTGTGAGACTAACACTCAAGCAGACCACACTCCCCACAGCTTCTTGCTCATGCTGCTCACCTGAGAAGGCCCTTGCTCTCTCTGATCACAAGCCCACAGCTAGCACCATTTTCAGAGTTTCCCCACTGGGTTGTGCCCCATCCTCGGGCCAAGTTTTAGGTGACACAGCTGTAGCCACCACTAAGCCAGGGGAGGGGCAGAGGAGACTACGCTCTCCTAAGCACACTTAGGACAATACCTACCACACTGGTATGGGTGGCTGTAGGGCTGGAGACTAGCCTGCTCAACACATTAAGCTACCAGGAACACCAGCACAGACCAGGTGGGACCTTGTGGGTTACAATACTGCCATCACCCACACCACACCAGCTGCCTGAGAATCCACCCACTACCCAGCCCACCACTCCCACTACTAGCTTCTAAGCAAGCAAACTGGAGGTTGGCCCAAAAATCAGCCCTCCAGGGCTAACTAACATCAGAGCCAGTGTAAGCTGCTCTAGTGTCTAAAAACAGCCACATTCACCCCATTGCTGCTAATACCAGGGCCTGGAGACTGGTTCAGTTGGTGTCCAAGTTCCCAGCAAAACTATCACAACCTCAACTAATAAGTGTGCCCTAAGCCACTGAGGGAATCACATACACCAGTGGCCCTTTGCACTACTAAAGAGGTTGTACAAAGATTATACTATTTCAGGCACCCAAAATAAAAGTCAAAGTATCCTACTCAGCCAACAACATACATACTACTCAGGAAAAAATTTCCCTACAAAAGTAATGTCAAGAAATTGAAACAAGCAATTGCGACACCCAGATAGACTGATATCAATGGTGGTAGAGCTCTATAAAGAGAACTATAAAACACTGATGAAAGAAATAGTAGATGACACCCAACAAGTAGAAAGACATCTCATGCTCATGGATTGGAAGAACGAATATTGTTAAAATGACCATACTGCCCAAAGCAATCTACAGATTTAATATAATCCCTATCAAATTACCAATGTCATTTTTCACAGAATGAGAAAACACAATTCCAAAATTCATATGGAACTAAAAAGGAGCCTAGATAGCTAAAGCAATCCTAAGCAAACAGAACATTACCTGACTTCACATTATACTACAAGGCGGCCGGGCACCACGGCTCACGCCTGTAATCCCAGCACTTTGGGAGGCCGAGGCGGCAGATCATGAGGTCAAGAGATCGAGACCATCCTGGCCAACATGGTGAAACTCCGTCTCTACTGAAAATACAAAAATTAGCTGGGTGTGGCGGCATGCGTCTGTAGTCCCAGCTACTCAGGAGGCTGAGGCAGGAGAATAGCTTGAACACGGGAGGCGGAGGTTGCAGTGGGCCGAGATTGTGCCACTGCACTCCAGCCTGGTGACAGAGCGAGACTTCATCTCAAAAAAAAAAAAAAATTATGAGGCTATAGTAACCAAAACAGCATGGTACTGTTATAAAAATAGACATATAGATCAATAGAACAGAATAGAGAACCCATAAATAAAGCCACATGCCTACAACCAATTGATCTTTGACAAAGACGACAAAAATAGACAATAGAGAAGGGAAACTCTATTCAATAAATGGTGCTGGGAAATTTGGATAGCTGTATGCAGAAGAATTAAACTAGACCTACACATCTCAACACAGACAAAAATTGAATCAAGATGGATTAAAGTCCTAAACATAAGACCAGAAGCTATAAAAATCCTAGAAGAAAACCTGGGAAAAACTCTTCTGGACATTGGCCTAGGCAAAGAATTTATGACCAAGTTCTCAAAAGCAAATGTAACAAAAACAAAAATAGGCAAATGAGACTTCTGCACAGCAAAAGAAACAATCCACAGAGTAAACAAGCAACCTACAAAATGGGAAAAAAATATTTGCAAACTGTGCATCTGACAAAGGGTTAATATCCGGAATCTACAAGGAAGTCAAACAGCTCAACAAGCAAAAAATAACTCCACTGAAACGTGGGCAGACTGGGCACGGTGGCTCATGCCTGCAATCCCAGCACTTTGGGAGGCTGAGGCGGGCAGATCACCTGAGGTCAGGAGTTCGAGACCAGCCTGGCCAACATGGTGAAATCCCACCTCTACTAAAAATATGAAAATTAGCCGTGTGTGGTGGTATGTGCCTGTAATCCCAGCTACCTGGGAGGCTGAGGCAGGAGAATCGCTGGAACCCAGGGTTGGATGTTGCAGTGAGTTGAGATTGTGCTACTGTACTACAGCCTGGATGACAGAGCGAGACTCCGACTCAAAAGTAAATTAATTAAATTAAAAGAAAAGAAAGAAAGAAAGAAAAAGAAAGAAAGAAAGAAAAAGAAAGAAAGAAAGAAAAGAAAGAAAGAAAGAGAAAGAAAGAAAGAAAGAAAGAAAGGAAGGAAGGAAGGAAGGAAGGAAGGAAGGAAGGAAGGAAGGAAGGAAGGAAGGAAGAAAAAGAAACATGGGCAAACAACCTGAGCAACATGGTGAGACCTCATCTCTACAAATAGTAAAAAATTATCCGGGTGTGGTAGTATGCACCTGTGGTCCCACCTACTCGGGAGGCTGAGGTGAGAGAGGTTGAGGCTACAGTGAGCCATGTTCATTCCACTGTACTCCAGCCTGGGTGACAGAGTGAGACCCTGTCTCAAAAAAAAAAAGTGGGCAAAGAACATGAACAGACATTTTTCAAAAGAAGACATACGAGCAGCCAAAAATCTTGTGAAAAAATGCTCAACATCACTAATCATCAGAAAAATGCAAACTGAAACCACAATGAGATACCATCTTACACTAGTCACAACAGCTATCACTAAAAAGTCAAAAAACAACAGATGTTGGCAAGAATGTGGAGAAAAAGGAACACTTTTATACTGTTGGTGGGAATGTAAATTAGTAAAACCTTAATGGAAAATAGTGTGGAGATTTCTCCAAGAATTAAAAATAACACTACCATTCAATCCAGCAATCCCACCAAAGGGAAAGAAATCTTTATATTACTATCAAAAAGATACCTGTACTTGTATATTTATCACAGCACTATTCACAATAGCAAAGACATGTGATATATTTGGAATATTTGTTCCCACCCAAATCTCATGTTGAATTGTAATCCCCAGCACTGGAGGTGGGGCCTGGTAGGAGGTGTTTGGGTCATGGGGGTGGATTTCTGATGGCTTGCCGCTGTCTTTGCAATAATGAGTGAGTTCTCATGAGATCTGGTCATTTAAAAATGTGTGGCACCTCCCCCTGCACTCGCTTCTGCTCCCGCTCTTGCCAAGTGATATGCCTGCTTCACCTTCTGCCATGAGTAAAAGCTTCCCGAGGCCTCCCTTGAAGCAGATGCCCAAACTGTGCTTCCTGTACAGCCTGCAGAACTGTGAGCTAATTAAATTTATTTTCTTATAAATTACCCAGTCTCAGGTATTTCTTTATAACAATGCAAGAATGGAAATACAATGTGGAATCAACCTAAGTGTCCATCAATGGAGAATTGGATAAAGAAAATGTATTGTATATGCAGACACACACACACACACACACACACACACACACACACACACCATGGAATACTACCCAGCCCTAAAAAAGAATGAAACTCGACCACCAAATGATGGTAAAATATAAAATAATTTTTAAGAAATGAAATCATGTCTTTTGCAGCAACATGGAAGGAACTGGAGGCTATTATCCGAAGTGAAATAACTCAGAAACAGAAAGTCAAATGCTGCATGTTCTGACTTATAAATGGGAGCTGAACAATGAGTACACGTGGACATACAGAGTAGAATAATTGATATTGGAGACTCCAAAAAGTGGGAGATTGGGAGGGGATAAGAGTTGAAAAATCACCTGTTGGGTGCAATCTTCTCTATCTGGGTAATGGGTACACTGAAAGCCAAGACTTCACCATGACACAATAGATGCCTGTGAGACATGTGCACTTGTACTCCCTAAATACTTGAAGATAAACACACACATGCACACACACAAAACAGCCCGAGGGATCGGTGTAGTAGCTTTCTTTAAATGAAGAGGGATTGGAGGAAGGGCATAACATAGAGGTCAGAATGTAAAACATCAGTCTGTTTTAAGTCTTTAGGGCTTAAAAAACTATTTCTAGGAAAAAAGGCCCAGTAACATACAACATTTTGGAATAGATTAAAAACAAAACATTGTCTCTAGTGAGAGTGTACATATGTCATTTTAGTTAAAATGCTTAGTAAATGAAGAATATTTGTTTTTAAAACCCAGAGCCTGACAAGTATCTCTTAGTGTCTGACCAAAATCTCTGGAAGGATCCTTTGAGCTAGGTGTTGCTCTTTAATTCAGTAACGATCTGTGACAACTGGTGGGGTCAGATAATAAAGACACCGCCACAGGGCCCCATCCTCTGAGATTCTGCAGTTCTTGGAGATGGGGGCCATGTGCTGAGCAGATACCTATCAAATGTGTCTATTATGCTACAGGAGACTAACCGGGTACTGACCAACTGTGCTCCAGAAAACTAGCTACCTATCAGAATCCATGCCTCCACTTCCATGGGGTAGAATTGTACTGGGAATCAGCTACTTTGGACTGTGTCTCAAAGGACTATATTTCCCAGCCCTTGCAACTAAGTGAAGCCATATGACTCATGTTCATCAATGGAATATGGGCGGAAATGATGTGCCCCACTCCAGGCCTGGCTGTCCCTACCACCTCGCCAGTCCCTGCTTCATGTATACGTCTCCATGCCTGTTCCCTTTCTTCTAGCTGGAGGTAGAGGACTCCGGAGGCCTAGTGGGCAACCTGTTTATTTAAAGAGCTGGATAGTAAATATTTTAGGCTTTGTGGGCAACTCTCGCAACCACTCAATTCTGTAATTGTAGTACAAATGCAGTCATAGGCAATGCAACAAATGGGTGCAGCTGTGTGGCAATAAAACTTTATTTCCATAAACAGGCAGTGGGGGGCTGGATTTGGTTCATGGAGGACCCAAGTTTAGTGTCACCTGGGTTGTGTGATCTTGACTATAGCATGTAATCTCTCTGAGCCTCAGTTTCCTTACCTGTGAAAGGAAGAAATCTGACTTAATATCAAAATTCTCTAATAACTCCATGACTCTGCAATTTCAGCTCATCAACTGTTATTTATACTCAACTTCTAGCTCAAGTGTAAGCTATTTACACTCTAGCTTGAGTGTAAATAATAGCTGATGAGCTGAAATTGTAGAATCAGCTACAGGATGGTGTGTGTGTGCATTTTTAAATACTGATGACTTTACTTCCAAGCATCTCGTGAAAGAGAAAATTAGCTCAAAAATATATAGCAATTAACCTTTATTTCAAAATTTGAGGAAAAGTAGAGGAGAAAATTATTGAGGGAAGAAACAAAAGCATCAGGTATTTCTACAGTTTATAAAACTTAACAGATTAAATACAGAAAGCAAGTTAGTGAATGAATTCCAAGTATACATTCCATTGACGCAGACCACAGGGTGCTGCAGCTTGATCACAGCCATCACACAAGACGGAAATTGAAAGTCTTTCTTTGGGAACTTCACAGCATCATTTATTAAATAAGCACCCTGGGAGCTAAAGAATTGTTTAGCTCAACAGCAGCAAGACACATTGAGAGAAGAGGGATGATGACATGAGTCCTTCCAACAACTGAGCAGTTTGCTCAGTGAAGGGAAGTTAATGTGTTAAAAAAGAAATATCAGCTATAAAAGTAGCAATAATAATCAAAATCTATATTTGTTTTTAGCTACTTTCAAGAAGCCCTAAGGACATTAACTCTCTCAGCCCCACATTATGGGAGAGTCGCAAATTCTATGATTATTCTTGTTTAACAGATGAAAAACCTGTGAAAGTATATATTAATGTCACATTTATAAATATTCAAGTTTCAATATACCCAGGATAACTTCAAGAAACAATATTTTACTGAATGGCAGCTATTTTACACCAAAACCACTAGTGGTAACTATTGCTGTATGAGTAATAATATTGGAACAATAAAATTCATGTTCCAAACACTTTTTAGTGTAAAAATGTACTATACAATATTTGGTACATACTTACACCAAAAAATTACTCATTGTTTACCCGAAATTCAAACTTAACTGTGTGTCCTGTATTTTTATCTGCTAAATCTAAATGTTGAAGCTAGAAAGAACCTTGCAAATCATAGTTCAATTCCTTAATTCTAAAGACAAAGTGGGACCTGGAGACACAAATCTCAAGGGAAATTTTCCTTAATGGTGACTGGAAATGCCTTAGACTCTCTAAATTGTGGGTTTCTTTTCTAGTTCATCTAAGTCCTTCAGAGGAAGGCAGTCTAGAGATAGAAAGACAGGTATGACATTAAGCCTCTGGATCCAGCAGTGCCGAAAGCAATTCTCTCACTTTTCAGTACCATGAGCCAATAAATGTCCTTAATCACTGGAGTTGGTTTGAATGGTATTTCTACTATCCTTTTAAACTAACCTTGAGAGTCCACACTAATATTGCAAGGACTTCCACATTTCACATTTTCTTTTTTTTTCTTCACTTAGAGATGGGGTCTCACTCTGTTGCTCAGGCTGGAGTGTAGTGGTGTGATCATGGTTCACTGCAGCCTCAACGACCTGGGCTCAAGCAATGCTCCCACTTGAGCCTCCAAAGAAGCTGGGACTACAGGTGCATGCTACTATGCCTGGCTAATTTTTAAATTTTTTGTAGAGATGGCATCTCATCATTTTGTCCATTCTGGTCTCAAACTCCTGGCCTAAAGCAATCCTCCTGCCTTGGCCTCCCAAAGTGCTAGGATTACAGGTGTGGGCTACTGTGCTCTGCCTACTACCACATTTTCTTGTTAATCATCATAGTGCCATTCACACAGAAGTTCAACAAATACTTTTCAAATAAATAATAACCTTGGTTTAGGTTATTGCTTTCATTTTACCATCCAAACATTTTCCTTAGCATACAGTGTTGTTGTTATGGGGTTTTTTGTTTGTTGGTTGGTTGTCTGAGAAAAGGTCTCCATCATCCAGATTGGAGTGCAGTGTTATAATTATAGCTCACTACAACCTCGAACTCCCAGTCTCAAGCAATTCTCCTCCTGCTTCAGCCTCCTGAGTAGCTGGGATTACAGGCATGCACTACTGTGCCCAGCTAATTTTTTAAATTTTTTGTAGAGAGGTGGGGGTCTCACTGTCTTGTCCAGGCTAGTCTTGAACTACTAGTCTCAAGTGATCCTCCCACCTTGGCTTCCCAAAGTGTTCGGATTACAGGCATGAGCCCCTGCACCCAGCCTTGTTGCTGCTTTTTAAAAAGACAGTCTGAATTTCTTTGCCTGGGCGCACACACACACAAAAGATATTATTAAAAGAAATATAAACATGTAGAATAATGAAACCAGAGGTCAAATTGTATGTCTGTATTGCTTTCTGGAGAATAGCTTTGTTGACTTAAAGGAAAAAAAATGAGGCCAAATTAGCATAAGTAGAGGGTGTATTTGGGCCAAGTTTGAGGACTGCAACCAAGGAACACAGTTTCAAGTTGCCTGAATATATGCTCCAATTAGCAGAAGTTACAAGTGGGTTTTTAAAGGAAAAGAGAAGAGGTAAGTTTGTAAGTTGTTTATCAAGAATTTACACTAAAGTAACCTAAGGTATTGATTGGCTAAACATTGTTCTTTCTTTTCTCATTTCCCCCTTTTGATCAAAATCTTTCTCTTCTGAAATCACTGATGAAAATTTTAGATGTTTGTCTCATGTCATTGGGAAGGCTCATTCCCAGGTAATCTCATTCCATGTCTGAGGGAAAGAGGACAGGTACTACGGCTTAAGAAATTTAGTGATGGCCAGGCACTGTGGCTCACACCTGTAATCCCAGCACTTTGGGAGGCCAAGGTGGGATGATCATTTGAGCTCAGGAGTTCAAGACTAGCTTGGGCAACATAGCAAGACCCCCATCTCTACATAAAAATATAAAATAAAAAAATTTAAAACTTTAAACTTAAGAATTTAGAGAGGTCTCAAGGCTGAACTGACTGGCAACGCAAAGGGACAGAGTAACAAGATCTAGGCCATCCACCTTCAGGGGAGCCACAGCATATTAGATCACTTCTTTCTCGATGTTAGACATCTAGAAATACAAAGCATAATCAATTTAAGGACCAAAAATATTGAGATGGGATTTTCCCCTGACCTTGACCCTCTTCATGAACAGAAACTGGAGTGGCTCATTTCACTCAGCCTGCAGTCCATGGATGACTAAGTGTAACACCTCAGTGAAGGGTCAGGGTGACATCCTCCTGCACCTGCCCTTTTTGACACCTGAGTTCTCGTTCGGTGTCCAGGAAGAATCAGGTCACATGAGCTATTTGCAGGATAGTGTATCTGGAAGATTTATTGGACAATAAAGTGGCTCTCAGTGGGATGGGGAATTTGAAAGGGGATGGCGTGGGAAGAAGGTGATCTTTCCCTGAAGCTGCACTGTCTGAAGTTAGTGGCATCTATTTGTAGTTTCTGACACTCAGATGCATGGATCCCTGCTCAGTCACATGTATCTCCAACTTTTAGCAGCTTGCATCCCCAACCACTTGTATCAGCCACTTGTGTTGCTCTGCCAGCTGAAGTCTTTTTATGGGCACTGGATAGGGGAATGGCAGGCCAAAAATGCAATCACTTGGGCAGAAAAATGGGGCCAGCTGTTTTTACTTAGGGCTGAGGGTTCAGGCTTGAGGGTGGTGGTTAGCTGGGAGCCCAGCTGTTCTGTATCACTATGATGCAAATAAGGATAATTATTAACAAAACAAGTTGAAATCCAGATCTGAAAGGTGTTTTTATTTCTTAAGGTAACCAATCAAGTAAATCATGTAAGGGGTTTGTCTTTCTAATGTCTTGTAGCCATTTAGTCTTTTGGGTAATTCTTTCTAACTGAATTTCTACTTTTCATCCTGGTCTGTAGAACAAGGTGACTAGCTGCAGGTCAGCTCCAGTTGGAGATCTTCTCCAGTGATGGACGATGTCTGCTCAGGTGGGGCTAACTTTTTAAAATGAGAAATGTGAATTCATGAGTAGATGGCCTTGAGTTTGGCTGCACAAGGATTGGTTAATAATACTTGATATAGTCCCTTTATTTGATGTCATTTCCAGTAAACAAAATCTCCAGGTTGTACGCCAGGATCTTTGATGTCTTCCTGTCCCAGGAGCTCAATGTTAAAAGAATCCTTAACTAATTTAGAAACTTTAACCAGAAGTGTTTAAGGCCTTGGCAGAAATGAGGAACATCACATTTAAGGAGAGCTGGTTTATAGGCTCCTTCATCCAGGTGCATGGGTCTTGCAATTATTATTTCAAATGGAGAAAGTTGCTGTTTTCCAAATAGGGTAGAGTGTAAGTTAAGAAAATGGAAGAGGCTGGGCATGATGACTCATGCCTGTAATTCTAGCATTTTGGGAGGCCTAGGCAGGTAGATTGCTTGAGCTCTGCTGTTCAAGACCAGCCTGGGCAATGTGGTGAAATCCTGTCTCTACAAAAAATTAGCTGGGTGTGATGATGTGTGCCTGTAGTCCTGGCTACTTGGAGGGCTGAGGTGGGAGGATCGCTTGAGCCCAGGAGGTTGAGGCTGCAGTGAGCTGAGATTGCACCTCTGCAATCTAGCCTGGGTGACGGGTGACGAGGTGAGATCCTGTCTCAAAAAATAAATAAATAAATAAAAGAAAATAAAAAAGAAAAGAAAAGAAAATGCAAGAGCCTTAGGCCAGGGAAGGGTAAATGTTTCTTTAAACTTTTCCAACTGATTTTTTATTATCCCATTTGTGCATTACACCATTCTGGAAGACTGAGCGAAGTTTGCACAATGGAAACGATGATCCATCCAATCTCAATCAACTTTGACCATACAAGTTAATCATCATCATCAGCAGCAGCAGCAGCAGCAGCAGCACTTTGGTAGGCTGAGGCGGGCAGATCATTTGAGTTCAGGAGTTCCAGACCAGCCTGGCCCACATGGCGAAATGCTGTCTCTACTAAAAATACAAAAATTAGCCAGGCATGGAGGCACGTGCCTGTAATCCTAGCTATTTAGGAGGCTGAGGCACAAGAATCGCTTGAACCTGGGAGGTACAGGTTGCAGTGAGCTGAAATAGTGCCACTGCACTCCAGCCTGGGCAATAGAGCGAGACTCCATCTCAAAAAAAAAAAAAAAGTTTTACAGTAGGAACAAAAGGAAGTACAATATACTTGGAAGAGGGCCAAGTGGGAGATGAGAGATCCAAGTGCCCCATCTGGCCCTTGACTTGGGGTTTTATACATTGGCATGGTTGGAGGGTTTGCATTTCTTCTCTCTCAATTCTTCCCTTGGAGCAGGCTGTCCACATGCAGGGTGGCCGGCCAGCACTTGGGAGGGGCTGCTTGTGCAGTGTGTTTGCTGAAGTTGTGTGCACGCTCATTTGAGACATTTTTCCCTCAACTGTCAAGTGTTCTAGAGGAAGATCATATACCAGTTAAACTCCACCATTTGCCTCTTAATGCCCATGCTTGAGCCCACCCAACTCCTGAGATCTTATTGGGAAGCCGCTAATCACCAGCTTCAGGTGTTTTCTATCTATTGGGAGGCGGGCCTTCCATGGTGCCAGCTGCAAACAATTATTAGTTTTAGAGAAACAGTTTAACAACCCCCTGACCATCACCTGATGGTTGCTTGATGTTCCTGGGCTTGGGGAGAAGCCCTTCTGCCCTGCTCATGTCTGCCTAGCTGCCTACTCTAATACTGTACTCTAACCAGTTTTCAAAAGCTGTTCTCCCTGCTTTAGACTATCAATCTTTTGATTACCAGTTCCATTGTCCTAAACAATTGTCAGTTAGGCAACCCTAAGTTTGCATTGGCAAAGACACAACTCAGCTGAAACAAGGTAGAAAATTTATATCTCAAAGGCACAGAATTTAGATATGAACACCATTATTTGCTGAGACAAAGAAGAGAATAGATAGAGGCCCAGTTAAGATTGCTAGGAAAAGTATCTTAAATAGGTAAGGTATGTTACATAAACTTTAAGCCAATGTACTCCCTGTGATAAAAGTGTCCAGTGGTTTAAGAACAGAGATACCTTTACAAACGGAAATTTCCTTAATAGATATAAATTTCTTTTACAAAGAGTTTCAAAGTAGCTAAATATCAGAAAGGTATATTTTGGAGACTGATTTAGTTAGAATGGTGGCCTTATTCATTTAGCATCTTTCTTAATTCCATTACTGACTTCAAGGTGGAGCCCTTTAGTGTAAAACGTAAAGGAAGTATTTGCAGTTTTCAGGGCCTAATATGTAAATATGTGAAAAGCAGGCACAACCAGAAGGCAGAACATCTAGATCTTTCAGAATCAAGGATCCCATTTTTATACCAAATTCCGGGTCACCCAAAAGAGGGAAACACCATGCAACAGGGCTGCACAATATTCCGCGGTGCTCCTCACTACAAAAACATTCCCCCAAGGCCAGTGGTGACAAACACCAATCAGCCCACTCTGTGCTCACCCATTCCCCATGGGATTCTCATCCCTTGGTGGCAAGTGTTTCCACAGCCTCCACGTATTCAAACCACATCTTTCTTATCTGATCGTGCAAAGAAACAAGGAGTTCCCTACCAGTGACTTGCCAGCCATCACACCCATCAAAGTTAAGTTCTCTCTCACAGTACAAAGTAATCCCTCATACCCCAAAAGCCAAAGAGATTAGGAAACTCAATACAATTAAGAGCAGAGCTTTACATATGAGAGGAACCTGCCCATGCCGTCTTGAGACTACATAAAGGAGAGAGAGGACCCCAAGAGGAGGCGTGTGTGTGGGTGGGGGAGGCACCTTTTTCTGTATTCCTCAAGGGGTATCCAGGCTGCTAGAAGTCTCCCCTAGATGTATTTTTTATGTTATTTATTTATTTATTTTTTAAGACAGAGTCTCACTCTCTTGCCCCAGTCTGGAGTGCAGTGGCATGAACTTGGCTCACTGCAACCTCTGCCTCCCGGGTTCAAGCAATTCTCCTGCCTCAGCCTCCTGAGTAGCTGGGATTACAGGCATGTGCCACATGCCCAGCTAATTTTTTTTTTTTTTTTTTTTTTTTTTAGTAGAGAGGGGTTTTACCATGTTGGTCAGGCTGGTCCCCTAGATTTTTTCATGTAGCTTTAAAAGTGGCAAAAGTGAAGAGGAGCAGAAGTAGAAGGAAATAGAAGAGTAAGTCTAGAGTAGCCAATTTGGGAGGTTTTAAGCTTTCTAAAAGGCTGATGTAGTTTTACATTTTTCTCAGTAGAATCGTGTCAACAGGAAAGCAAGAAACAGAGGGACCAAACATATTTTACGAAGGGTTTCAGTTGACTGAGAAAAATTCTCAGAAACAGGACCTAAAATAGAAAAAGCAGAGAGACATTTTTTCCAAAAAAAATTATAGCCTAAATATCAGCTTTTAATTACATTGACTTCTGACCATATAACTTAAAAAAAAATATATTCAAACCTTTTATCAGATTTCAGCCATCACAAACAGAGAATAGTTCTCCTTCAATTTGTCTGGTTCTAAAACCAGCCTTTTCCAATTGTGCACATAGATGAATTATTCTAGGCGTTTCAAAGGACCCTCATTTCAGCCATTGCTGCTTATGACATCCTGGGTTATGGGGTCCGTTTTTCTAGATATTACAAGAGGACGCCCTGTAAGTGTTGTACATAAAAACCAGCTGGTGTTTCTAAAGGAGGCTGTCCCTTAAAAGAGCACTACGATTTTGAAGCTTGAATTCCCATAATTTAGGAACTTTTCAAAAGTGACCAAGGCCAGAAATGCATTTTGCTTTGAGAAGTGTGCTTCTTATGAGTGTCACTCCTCAGGGTGTCATCCAAAAGTCAAGAATTTATCCGTTACGTGTCCTGGACTGCCTCTGCCAGGTGGCAGTAGGGTGCTCAAGGTATTGGGGTAACCAATTCCTTAATTTTTACCTTTCCTGATGAGTTAGAGTCCCTAAAATGTTCTTCTGGTGAAAAACACCCTATGAGGCTGCTTCCCATCCTAGACAATAGTCCTGACACCTCTATAAAATCTCTAGTCACATAGAACACCTGAATGGGTCAGAGGGAGCAGCTGCCTCTTCTCTTGGAGGCGAGAAAACTCATGCTATGCACCTTTCAGATTGAAACTAACAGGAATTGGTCACAGGTGAAAATACAAGTCTAAATTACAAGGAATGGCTAGCAGCTGCAATTTTATTTTATTTTACTTTATTTATTAATTGATTGAGATGGGCTTCCACTCTGGACCCTAGGCTAGAGTATAGAAGTACCATCGTAGGCCAGGCGCGGTGGCTCAAGCCTGTAATCCCAGCACTTTGGGAGGCCGAGACGGGCGGATCACGAGGTCAGGAGATCGAGACCATCCTGGCTAATGCGGTGAAACCCCGTCTCTACTAAAAAAAATACAAAAAACTAGCTGGGCGAGGTGGCGGGCGCCTGTAGTCCCAGCTACTCGGGAGGCTGAGGCAGGAGAATGGCGCAAACCCGGGAGGTGGAGCTTGCAGTGAGCTGAGATCCGGCCACTGCACTCCAGCCTGGGCGACAGAGCGAGACTCCGTCTCAAAAAAAAAAAAAAAGAAGTACCATCGTAGCTCACTGTAGCCTTGAATTCCTGGGCTTAGGCAGTCCTCTTGCCTCAGCATCCCAAGGAGCTGGGACTGCAGCTACACGCCATTGCCTCTGGCTAATTTTTAAATTTTTTGTAGAGATGCCACTGCACCCAGCCAATAGCTGCAATTTTTAAAGCATGCTATGTAATGTTAGGCCAAAACAAGTGTAACTACTGGTACCAGACTGCCCATACCATAACCTGAACTTCTTGCCCTGAGGCAGAGGCAGAGAAGGCAGTTCTCTGCAGAGCTCTTTACCCAAATCTCCCATCCAGACACAGAGACCAAAGCCCTCTTAGAGGAAAGAGAGGGTTTGACTTTTTTCTTATTTTTTAGAGACAGTGATGGCAGTGGCAGCCTGTCTGGATCAGCTGCTGTGAAGATGCTGGCTGTACTGGGGGATGTACGGCCAGGGCTGCGTGCTCCATGGAGCCAGCAGGAGCTGGGAACAGGCAGGAGCCCTGCCCGCTTCCAAGTTGGCAGGGCGGGAACCCTGTGCTCCCTGAGTATAGCTGCAGCTGCCCAGCTACAGCTCCAGACCCAGGCATCCCTGTGCTCTTGGGTGCCCAGGAAGTGCCCCATGACCCCACAGGCTCAGAAGTGCCTGCTCTCCCTCCCTGGCCTCTCCCTGTACTCAGTGCCCACTCTGTTACAGAAGCAAAGTTGTGGCCAAAGCCAGATGCTGTTGTGACCCAGCCAGGTGTGTGTGCACTTGGGGTGGTGCTGACATGCTGCCCCGGCCCCCTTTGGACTTTGGGCACTGACGAGTGCAGGAGGGAGGTGGCGGGGGCGTGCTGAGGGCAGCTCAGTGTGGGCCTGCAGATGCCCCTTAGCATGAACAGCCTGGGTGCCATGGATGGAATGTTGATGGTGGGAGGTAGACAGGTTCCTGGGTGGAAAAGAGCAGGTCCCTACCCACCTTCAAGCCAGGGATGGTCTGAAACCTGGGGGCCGGGCTACCATTTCCAGGTGGAGTCCACACCTGGAAAAAGAACTCGGTGCTTTTTCCGAGCCCATCCATGACCACCCATGGGCCAATTAGCATACATTTCCTCCCTTCTAAGCCCATAAAAACCCTGGACTTAGACAGATGTAAGGATGATCTGCCTGTGAATAGGAGCTACCCACTCTGGGTCTTCTCTCTCCTGACAGCTGGACACTTATTGGGACAACCTGCCTGCAGAAAGGAGCTACTCACTTTGGATCCCCTGAGAGCTGTTCTTTTTTTTTTTTTTTTTTTTTTTTTTTTTTGAGATGGAGTCTCGCTCTGTCACCCAGGCTGGAGTGCGGTGGCCGGATCTCAGCTCACTGCAAGCTCCGCCTCCCGGGTTCACGCCATTCTCCTGCCTCAGCCTCCCGAGTAGCTGGGACTATAGGCGCCTGCCACCTCGCCCGGCTAGTTTTTTGTATTTTTTAGTAGAGACGGGGTTTCACCATGTTAGCCAGGATGGTCTCGATCTCCTGACCTCATGATCCGCCCGTCTCGGCCTCCCAAAGTGCTGGGATTACAGGCGTGAGCCACCGCGCCCGGCCTGTTCTGTTGCTCAATGAAGCTCCTCTCTGCTTTGCTTGCCCTGCAGTGGTCTGTGTATCTCATTCTTCCTGTACGTGGGACAAGGATTCAGGAACTGCCAAATGGCAGGACTGAAAGAGCTGTAACACAAACAGGGCTGAAACACCTCCCTGCTTGCCACACTGTGGGCAACGAGAAGGGGAAAAGAGCTGTGGCCCTTCAGGGAGCCCAGACGTAGGGGATCCCCAAGCCAGAGCTGTGACACCCTCTTTGGGGCTCAGTGGTTCCCGGTATCTCCGAGCTTCCAGGTACCACCACATTCCCCTCATCCAGATGTGGATGCCTGCAGCAGAAGCTGTGTGTGGTACATCTTGTCCAGACATAGCCTCACATGGAGCCGGCACCTGTGCCAGAGCCTGGAGCTGCCTGCCCTGCTGCAGCAGCCAGCATCCCTGGCTGTGCACAGTGGTCTCACCTCGTAGTCTTGCTCACCTACACACCCCTTGCCACTCTGCCTGGCTTGCCTTTGGCAGGTGTGGGATCCAGGCCAGTAGTGCAAGCTGAGCACAGCCTGCCAGGCTGAGTGGGCAGAATGAGCCCAGCGGGTGCAAGCAACACTCAGGCAGAACACACTGCCAGCCACAGGGGTTTCTGGCTGGTGAAGCAACACCCCAGGGATTCCATGACAACAGGAATCTCACTCACTTGCCCAGGCTAGAGTGCGATGATGTGATCATAGCTCACTGTAACCTCAAACGCCTGGGCTCAAGCAATCCTCTGGCCTCAGCCTCCTAAGTAGCTGGGATTACAGGTACATGCCACCATGCCTGGCTAATTTTTGTATTTTTAGTAGAAACAGAGTTTCACCATGTTGTCCAGGCTGGTCTGGAACTCCTGACCTCCAGTGACCCACCCGCCTTGGCCTCCCAAATTCCTTGGATTACAGACCTGAGCCACTGCACCTGGCCACAAGTTGGTTTTTAAAGGAAAAAAAGAAGAGGCAGTTTCTAAGTTGTTTACCAAGAATTTACATTAAGATAACATAAGCTGTTGATTGGCTTGTTCCTTGCATTACATTGTTCCTTGTATCCCAAATTCTAAAAACATGAAGATAATGAGTGAGGCAGCTAGTGAGGAAACTACAGAGAAGAAAAGAAGGAATAAAATTCAAAGAATTGCCCCTGGGCATGTTGGGCAGCAGGGCTATTACTGAAGTTCTATCGTCATGTCTCTCTGGTCCTGTTAAATGTTGCATTCCACCGATAGCTCAAAGTGTCCTGACCTATTTTTCTTTTCTCAGTTTAAACACAGATGTAGCCAAATTGAATAATTCTATACTTCCAGACTACATCCATTCTTCTTCTTCTCCATTTAGTCTCAGTCTCTCAGAATAAGAAATGAAGAAGGGCTGGTGTGGTGGCTCATGCCTATAATCCCAGCACTTTGGGGGACCAAGGCAGGAGGATCACTTGAGGCCATGAGTTCAAGGGCAGTCTGGGCAACACAGTGAGACCCAATCTCCACAAAATTAAAAATTAGCTGGTTGTGGTAGTGCATGAGGCTGAAGTGGGAGAATTGCTTGAGCCCAGGAGTTCCAGGCTGCAGTGAGCTATGATTGCATCACTGCATGGCAGCCTCCGTGAAAGAGCAAGACCATGTCTTTAAAAAAAAATGGTGGCTGGGGGGGAATACAGGGATGTAGACATCCATAGTAACTTTAGAAATTAAAAAGATATTTTAGCATGAATATATTTCTAAATAATACATTCCTAAAACTAAAATCCCCCCTTTTAAAAATAATTTATTGTTTCATTCTCGGGACAAAACCCTCAACTTTACAGATGTGTTATTTTAGCATATTTACTTATTCACACCCAGAAGTGAGAATTTAGCCCCTATACATCAAAAGCCATTTGAATAGCTGGATTGGTGTCTTCCTCTTTCTCTTTCTCTTAATTCTCCAAGACAGTCATATTTCTGAATGCAGATTCTGCAGGCCTCATTCTGGTAGCAGCCCTTCTGGAGCTGAGCTTCTTGAACATTTGAGAGTCAATCTCCAAGACAGTTTATATTCAGTTTCATATGAATATTGAGGAGTACCAGAATATGCCAACCTAAAATATGCCTATTTGGTATTTGGCTTATTTTGAGCTAAAGGCCACTGAGAACCAGAAGACCAGGAAATTACATTTAGAAAGTCAATTTACATTTAGAAATGGTGCTTCCCTCTGTACCAGGAGGAAGAGGATCCTTAACAACGCCTGTCAATGGAGAAGGCACTTCTATCTGCATAACAAACCAACAACCCTTGTTTACCGTACTTTTCCTGGTCACTTACTTACCCCTAACTTGCCTCCCCCATGCAGAAGCCTAAAACTCTTCTTTCCTTGTTTAAGCCTAAGATGATAGAAAGCCAACTTCTAACCACATAATGGAGTCAATCAATTCTGAGTATGCCCATATGTAAGCACCAGTCATATGCTAATAAACGTCTGTTTATTTTTTTCTTGTTAATCTGTCTTTATCCAGCCTAATTTATATGGCACCAGCTGGAGAACTTAAGATGAGTGAAACAGGAGTTTTTTTCCTCCTCTACAGTGTCTATTTCTGAATTGGAAATGGACCCACATATACACTTAACCATAGTCTTCTAAACCATCTGACATTCAAAGATGACATTGTCACCTACCAACCCCCACATCCAGTAAACTCATTGCTTTAGATTGAATTCCAGATCATTTCATTGTGAAAGAAAAATAAAAACTAGGGACTCCCAATTCATTATGCCAAAAGGGAAAAGTTAAGCTTGAAAACTGAGTCACAAAAAACAGCAACAAAAAAACTGCCTTTCCTTTTGCTCCTAAACTGAAAGGTACAGATAAAAGGCCACACGTCTCCACAGGGGACCTCCCACCCCAACCCTGACAATGAAAATTAACAGCTTATCTCCATGGGTGCAGGACAAGAGTAAAGCAGGTGATGCAGAAGAAAAAACACATTTTCTTCCTTTCCTTTAGTATGAGCAGCTTCCCCCTTGAATCCCTCCCCACTTGTGGGATTGTACCCTGCTCTGCAAGTTTTTATGAGTTTACAGGTTCCTGTTTTCTGTAACTAGTGTCTGTAAGTCTCTGTTTTTCATCTGAGTAGCACCATGGAGGTCATGAGACATGCTTGAGCAATCTTAGATTGCAGCCATCTGGGCGCCATAGCTGAGGACATGAGATAAGATTGTGCAGGCAACTTGAGCAAGCCTAGATAACAGCCACCTGGCCCATATAGCAAGAGTCACATGAAAGCCTGAGTTATGAGCCTGTGCCTGTTTGATAAACTGCCTTTGTTCTGCTTCTGTAAACCTGCTTTCGCACCACTGCATTTCGCACCACAGATGCATGTATAAAAGTCAAGCCCTGTCTTTGTTCAGGGCTCAGCCTTTTGGATGTGAATCTGCTGAGCCAGTGCACCTAAATAAAATCCTCCTATTCCACCTATTGGTCTCTCCGGTTCCTTGGTTCCCGCAACAAGAGGAGATTAGAAATCGTCTCCCTCTACCTCAGACAAATGCATATTTGACTGCTTTGTGTACTCTATGTTTACTTTTTCTTTTCTTTTTTTTTTTTTTTTTTTTGAGACAAAGTCTTGCTCTGTTGCTAAGGCCAGAGTGATTTTTGTATGTTGATTTTGTGACCTGCAATTTTACTGAATTTGTTTATCAGTTTTAATAGTTTTTTTGGTGGAACCTTTAGGTTTTTCTAAATATAAGCTTATATCATCTGCAAACAAGGATAATTTGACTTCTTCCTTTTCAGTTGGATGTTCTTTATTTCTTTGTCTTGTCTGATTGCTGTAGTGAGGACTTCCATTACTATGTTGAATAACAGTGGTGACAGTGGGCATCTTTGTTGTGTCCCAGATCTTACAGGAAAGACTTTCAGCTTTTCCCCATTCAGTATGATACTAGCTGTGGACCTATCATATATGACTTTTTTGTGTTGTGGTGTGTTCCTTCTATACTCAATTTTTTGAGGGTTTTTATCATGAAGAAATGTTGAATTTGATCAAATGCTTTTTCAGCATCAATTGAAATGATTATATGGTTTTTGTCCTTCATTCTGGAGATATGATTTATCATGTTGATAGATTATATACGTTAACCATCCTCGCATCCCTGGGATAAATCCCACTTGGTCATGATGAATGATGTTTTTAATATGCTGTTGAATTTGGTTTGCTAGTATTTTGTTGAGGATTTTTGAATCAATATTCATGAGGGATATTGGCTTGTAGTTGTTTTTTTTTTTTTTTAATGTGTCTTTGTCTGGTTTTGGTGTCAGAATAATGCTGGCCTCATAGAATGAGTCTGGAAATGTTTTCTCCTCTTCCTCTATTTTTTGGAGTAGTTTGAGTAGGACTCAATTCTCTAAATTTCTCACAATAATCAGCAGTGAAAACATGGGATCCTGGACTTTATTATGACTTCATTATCATTACTCATTACTGGTCTGTTCAGGCGTTGAATTTCTTCATGGTTCAGTCTTGGTAGGTTGTATGTGTCTACGAATTTATCCAGTTCTTCTAGGTTTTCCAATTTACTGGTATACAGTTACTCAAAGTAGCCTCCGTTGATCCTTTGAATTTCTGTAGTATCAGTTGTAATGTCTCCTTTTTCATTTCTGATTTTATTTATTTGTGTCTTCTCTCTTTTTTTTTTAGTTAATCTGGCTAAAGGTTTGTCAATTTTTGTTTATCTTTTCAAAAAAAGAAACAACTTTTCATTTCACTGATCATCTGTATTATTTATTGTTTCAATTTCATTTATTTCTGCTCTGCTCTTTATTATTTCTTTCCTTCTACCCATTTTGGGTTTTGTTGCTCTTGCATTTTGAGTTCTTTAAGATGCATCTTGAGGGTGTTTATTTGAAGTTTTTGTACTGTTTTGATGTTGCCACTTGCTGCTATAAGCTTTGCTCTTAGTACTGCTTTTGCTGTATCCCATAGGTTTTGGTATGTTGTGTTTCCATTATCATTTGCTTCAAGAAATTTTTAATTTTTCTTAATTTCTTCATTGACTCACTGGTCATTTAAGAGTATAGTGTTTATTTTTCATGTGTTTGAATACTTGCTATAATTTCTCTTGTTATTGATTTCCAGTTTTATACCATTGTGGTCAGAGAAGATGCTTGATATTATTTCAATTATTTGAATGTTTTAAGACTTGTTTTGTAGTCTAAGATATGATCTATTCTTGAGAATGATCTATGTACTGAGGAAAAGAGTGTATATTCTGCAGCCACTGGATGAAATGTTCTGTAATATCTGTTAGGTCCATTTGCTCTGTAGTGCAGATTAAGTCCAATGTTTCTTTGTTGATCTTCTGTCTGGCAGATTTGTCCAATGCTGAAAGTGGGATGTTGTGGTCTCCAGCTCTTACTGTTTGGGGTCTCCCTCTCTCTCTTTTGCTCTAAAAATATTTGTTTTTTTTTTTTGTTTTTTGTTTTTTTTTTTGAGACGGAGTCTCGCTCTGTCGCCCAGGCTGGAGTGCAGTGGCCGCATCTCAGCTCACTGCAAGCTCCGCCTCCCGGGTCTATGCCATTCTCCTGCCTCAGCCTCCCGAGTAGCTGGGACTACAGGCGCCCGCCACCTCACCCGGCTAGTTTTTTGTATTTTTTAGTAGAGACGGGGTTTCACCGTATTTAGCCAGGCTGGTCTCAATCTCCTGACCTTGTGATCCGCCCGTCTCGGCCTCCCAAAGTGCTGGGATTACAGGCTTGAGCCACCGCGCCCGGCCAAAAATATTTGTTTTCTATATCTCGGTACTCCAGTGTTGGGTATATATATACGCACAGTTGTTATATCCTCTTGCAGAATCAATCCCTTTATCATTATATAAAGGCTTTCTTTGCCTGTTTTTATAGTTTCTGTCTTGAAGTCTATTTTGTCGATATAAATATAGCTACTCCTGCTCTTTTTTGGTTTCCATTGGCATGGAATATCTTTTCCATTCCTTTATTTTCAGTCTATGCCTGGCTTTGTTGTTGTTGTTGTTTGTTTGTTTATTTATTTTTGAGACAGGGTCTCGCTCTGCCCAAGCTAGAGTACAGTGTCATGATCTCAGCTCACTGCAGCCTCCACCTCCTGGGTTCAAGCAATCCTTCCACCTCAGCCTCCTGAATAACTGAAACTACAGGCACACATCACTATGCCTGGCTAATTTTTGTATTTTTAGTGGAGATGGGGTTTCACTATGTTGCCCAGGCTGCTCATAAACTTACATCCAATGTCATTGGTAGGTAGGAACTTACTCCTGTCATTTTGTTATTTGTTTCTGGTTGTTTTGTGGATTTCTCTTCCTCCTTTCCTATCTTCTCTGGTGATATGTTTTAATTTCTTGGTTTTTATTTTTTGTGTGTCTGTTGTATATTTTTTTTATTTGAGGGTACCATGAAGCTTACAAATAATGTCTAATAACCTGTTATTTAAACTGATGACAACTTAACACTGATTGCATAAACAAATTAACAAACAAGTAAAGAGAAAACTAATTAAAACTCTACACTTTAACTTCATCCCTCTGCTTTTTAAGTTTTGGTTGTTTCTATTTTTGTCTTATTATTCTATGTCTAGAAAACTTATTGTAGTTATTGTATCTGATAATTCCATTTTTTAGTCTTTCTATTCAAAATATGAGTCGTTTACCCCTACAATTACAGTGTTATAATAGTCTGTGTTTTTCTGTGTGCTTACTATTATCAGTGAGTTTTGTATCTTCAGATGATTTCTTATTGCTCATTAACATCCTTTTTCTTTCAGCTTAAAGAACTCCCTTTAGCATTTTTTGTAGGATAGGTCTGGTGTTGATGAAATCCCTCAGCTTTTATTTGTCTGAGAATGTCTTTATTGTTGATGATATAAAGAATAGTATATCCTCCAAGCATGATTTTGAGGGATATTTTTGCTGGATATACTATTCTAGGAAGAAACTTTTTCATTCAGCACTTTAAATACATCATGCCACTCTCTCCTGGCCTGTAAAGTTTCCACTGTGAAGTCTGCTGCCAGATGTATTACAGCTCCTTTGTATGGGTTTTGTTTTGTTTTGTTGTTGTTTTTGAGACAGGGTCTCGCTCTATCACCCAGGCTGCAGTGTAGTAGTGCAATCTCGGCTCATTGCAACCTCCACCTCCTGGGTTCAAGTGAGTTTCCTGCCTCCGCCTCTCAAGTAGCTGGAATTACAGGCATGTGCCACCACGGCTAGCTAATTTTTGTATTTTTAGTAGAGACGGGGTTTTATCATGTTGGCCAGGCTGATCTCAAACTCCTGACCTCAAATGATCCACCTGCCACAGCCTCCCAAAGTCCTGGGATTACAGGCGTGAGCCACCATGCTCAGCCACCTTTGTATGTTATTTGTTTGTTTCTTTTCTATTGCTACTTTTAGGATCCTTTCTTTATCCTTGACCTTTGGGAGTTTCATTATTAAATGTCTTGAGGTAGACTTATTTGGGTTAAATCTGCTTGATGTTCTATAACTTTCTTGTACTTGAATATTGATACGTTTCTCTAAGTTTGGGAAGGTCTGTTACTGTCCTTTTGAATAAACTTTCTACCCTGATCTCTCTTTCTCTCTCTGCCTCCTCTTTAAGGCCAAATAACTCTTAGGTTTGCCCGTTTGAGGCTATTTTCTCTATCTTGTAGGTGTACTTCATTCTTTTTTTTATTCCTTTTTCCTTTTTCTCCTCTGACTCTGTATTTTCAAATAGCCTGTCTTCAAGTTCACTAATTCTTTCTTCTGCATGATCAGTTCTGCTGTTGAGATTCTGATCCTTTCTTTAAAATGTCAGTTATACTTTTCAGCTCCAGAATTTCTACCCAATTCCTTTTTTTTTTTTTTTTTTTTTTGAGACGGAGTCTCGCTCTGTCGCCCAGGCTGGAGTGCAGTGGCGCGATCTCGGCTCACTGCAAGCTCCGCCTCCCGGGTTCACGCCATTCTCCTGCCTCAGCCTCCCGAGTAGCTGGGACTACAGGCGCCCACACCGCGCCCGGCTAATTTTTTGTATTTTTAGTAGAGACGGGGTTTCACCGTGGTCTCGATCTCCTGACCTTGTGATCTGCCCGCCTCGGCCTCCCAAAGTGCTGGGATTACAGGCGTGAGCCACCGCGCCCGGCCTGCCCAATTCTTTTAAATTATTTAGATCTCTTTGTAAAATTTATCTGATAGGATTCTGAATTTCTTCTCTGTGTTATCTTGAATTTTGTTGAGCTTCCTCAAAATAGCTATTTTGAATTCTCTGTCTGAAAGGTCACAAATTTCTGTTCCTCTGGGATTGGTCACTGGTGCCTTATTTAGTTTGCTTGGTGAGGTCATATTTTCCCATATGGTCTTGATGCTTGTGTATGTTTGTCAGTGTCTGGGCATTAAAAAGTTAGGTATTTATTGTAGTCTTTGCAGTCTGGGCTTGTTTGTACCTGTCCTTAGTGGGAAGGCTTCCAAGTATTCTAAGGGACCTGTGTATTGTGATCTAACTCTTTGGTCACTGTAGGCATATCTCCATTAGGGAGCAGCCCAAGCCCAGTAATATTGTGGCTCTTGCAGATCCATAGAGGTACTACCTTGGTGGTCATGGATAAGATCCAGAAGGATTCTCTAAAATCCCAGGCAGAGACTCTTGTTCTCTTCTCTTACTTTTCCCCAGAGTCTCTCTCTGTTTGCTGAGCTGTCTGGAGCCAGGGCAGGGATGACATAAGCACCCCTGGGGCCACCACCACTGGGACTGTGCTGAGTCAGACCTGAAGTCAGCACAACCCTGAGTCTCACCCAAGGCCCTCAGAGACTACTGCCTGACTACCACTGCTGATTATTCAGGCTCTTTAGTCAGCATGTGATGAATCTTGCCAGGATGGGGTCCTTCCCTTAAAGGCAGCAGGTTCCCTTCTGGCCCACGGTGTGTATAAATGTCGTCTGGAAACTAGGGCCTGGAAGAGGGACCTCAGGACTCTTCCTGATGTCCTGTCCTACTGTGGCTGAGCTGGTATCCATGTTGCAAGACGAAGTCCTCTTTACCCTCCCCTTCCTCTCCTCAAGCAGAACAAAAGATGTCTCCCGGAGCTGAGAGCTTTCCTATCTGGGGTTGGTGGAGGGGTGTCACAAACACTCCCTTGGTTGCCCCAGCTGGTGTCTCACCAGGTCACATGCATCCCAAGTCTACTGGCTCTGAATCCAGGACTTGCCCAGGAATTGCAGTCCTCATACCTAGACTGCCTTTCAAGTTTATTTAGAACTCCAGAGCTCTTTAGCCCATAGTGGTGAGGCTTGCTGTAATCCCAGCACTTTGGGATACCAAGGCAGGCAGGTTACCTGTCAGGAGTTTGAGACTAACCTGGCCAACATGGTAAAACCCAGACTTTACTAAAAATACAAAATTAGCTGGACGTGGTGGTGCACACCTGTATCACAGCTACTCGGGAGGCTGAGGCAGGAATATTGCTTGAACTCAGGAGGCGGAGGTTGCAGTGAGTCTAGATCGCGCCATTTTGCAGCAATAAGGAATGCTAGCCAAGATCAAAGCTAACATGATTGAGTCCGCACTGAAAGTGGGAAGGAAGCTGTGTTTTTTTGTCATTATAGAATATCCCTGCTTCCTTGGTGTCATTATGTAACTACTCTGCCCCTGAGTATCTTGTTATATGAGGTAGTAATTGCCCTTAGTGTTTAAAACAGTGAACTTGAGGTTTTCTGTTACTTGTGGCCCAGAGAATCCTAATTGATACTCAAGGAGAGAGAATTGGATTGACTCAGCTTGATTTAATTTTCATTCTTGGGTTCATCATCGGTGGAAGGGAGACAGGGTTATATGTTGCAGACAAAGTCCCTTGGGGCCTACTTCTACATTGGGAATATTCTTAGAAAAGAAGGAATTTGGAGGAATCAAGCTACTTCCTAAGAAGTGACCACTTAGGAAGTGTAGAAATTCATTGTAGAAATTCAACCATGAGAACCTGAAAAATAAATAATAAAGGAAGAGTGAGACAGCCTTAAAATTCCTCAGACACAACCAACGTATAGCACTGTTAATACTTTGTGCACATCCCACCATAATTCTTTACTATATACAATATAGACACATGTAAAGTTATTTAGCAAGATTGAAGAAACTTTTCAGATCATTGAAATCTGACACATAGTCTATGGAACTCCGGTAGTGCACTATGGTACAAGGCTTTGTCTTTGGGTCCTCTCAAGTCCTTTGGGTGGTCTCCCAGGCTTTCTTTGCCGTTACCTACCTCCCTGATGCTAAGCCCTTGCTTGCATTCTGGCATCACGTAGACCACTCCTCCTGGACTTTACTCTGCACTTCAAAGTTGATTCCTTTCTTTTCCATGACCCCAACTACATTTCCATTCCCTCTGTGGCCTGCTCATCTCTGGGTTTCAAGAAGGAAAGAATATAACCAACTCATTCTCACCAAGACGTCAGTAGCATATTTTTTCTTAACATGTTAATCCTTCAATAGATGTCACTTAGGTTTGCTGGTCTGGGTGCAGTGGCTCATATCTGTAATCCCAGCACTTTGGGAGGCTGAGGCAGGCGGATCACCTGAGGTCGGGAGTTCCAGACCAGCCGGACCAACATGGAGAAACCCCGTCTCTACTAAAAATACAAAATTAGCCGGGCGTGGTGGAGCATACCTGTAATCCCAGCTACTCAGGAGGCTGAGGCAGGAGAATCGCTTGAAACCAGGAGGCGGAGGTTGTGGTGAGCCAAGATCGGGCCATTGTGCTCCGACCTGGGCAACAAGAGTGAAACTCCGTCTCAAAAAAAAAAAAAAAAGGTTTGCTGGATGAGGCAAAGCCTTAAACCGACAAACTAAATATCTAATGGGTTTTGTCTGCCAAGAGGCCTGAGGCAGAACAGATCAGAGACAGTAGTAGGGTGTGGTGGCAAGGAGCCAGCTAGTATCCACCTGAGAGTTTCCATTTGTGCTGGCTTTTCCTGGGATGAGAGGGTCTGCAGATTGAAAAGTTGCCCTGCATCCTTTTCACTTAAGATTGATGGCCCTTTAAATTATCTCCTAAAATTTTATGTCAGGCTCAGCTTCTAGGCTAAACTCAGCAGGTCAGCCCATAAAACTTTCTGCCTTCAAAGAAAAAGCACTTCTAGAAAGAAGCATTTGCCATGTTCCTTGGCAGAGGGAAGAGAAGTCATGAAGACCTTCCCTAAGAGAATTTCAGACACCTAATGGGGACTGTGGACATACTTTAAGCTAAGATTTGGGACCAACTCCAACATCCCCAAATCATACCACATGTTAACCTCTTATAATGGATCATGTAATCCCACCTTAGGTAATATTAGATTTTTTAAGTTTCCTATCACCAATTTATAACAAAACTTCATGAATGGAAACACACACAAAGTTAATGGAGTTGACATGATGATGGTTCGTTCTCCCTTTTCTTTACTTCTTTTTTCAGGCTAGGACTGATCTTGGACAAAACTATCCCTTCCCTTTTCTAGGGCCAGATTTCTAGACACCCAAATTTCTGTTTTCTCATCCTCCTTGTGTGTTCTCCAGTCTGGGATTACTGTGCCCAACCTCCTGGGCTCCCTTCTTTCCCTGTCACACCATTCCTCCAGTTTAGCTGGCTCCAACTTTCATCTTCTCTAGGTCCAAGGCTTCAACTAATATGGTTAACTAATCAGTGTTACAGTGTGACAGTAGAAAAAGACCATGGGTTCTCCCAGGTAACCAGTGTTCTGTATCTAGAGACATTTAGAGGCAACACACCACGCAAATGTTTACTCTCTGCATTAGAGAATATAGACTGGTGATGTTACTAAGTGCATTATTTTTAGCAGAGAAGTTAAGCAGGTGGTAACTGGATTTTAAAAACACCAAAATGTATTCCTAAATTAGCTCTGTCCGGACATCTCTTCTTTCTCTTCTCTGTCTCTCCGTCCATCACTCTACTTCCTCTTTTCTAACTTCCTCTTTCTCTTGGCATTTTGTTCCTTTTTTCTCAGGTTATTAAGATTTAACATCAATACTTCCCAGATTTAGATTAATGTGATAAATGCAACCAAAAGCCTCAGTTGCCCCATTTATAAAATCAGAATTATTTTAGTTCTAAGAGTATAGCTAAGATAGTCTTAGTTTCCTCCATCTGAAATATTTTATAAACTACATGTACTATAACATGTACGTATTAGTGAATTAAATTTTAAAAATAAATAACTCCATGTGCCCATGTTTGCCCCATGTTTGCCTCTCCCTAGTCCCAACCTTACTCTCAGATAACCATTATCCTGAAATTGCTTATGATTCTCTTGTTTTCATGTTATTGTTTTTACCATATATCATTATAACCCTAAATAATAAATGGTTCATTTGTGCATGTTTTTAGACTTTATATGATATCCTTTGTTTTTAGACTTTATTTAATATATTTTGTAAATACTTTGGCAACTGGCTTTTCTTCTCAATACTATGTTTATAAGATTCAGCTCTTGGCCAGGCATATAATCCAAGCATTTTGGGAGGTCTACGCATGAGGATCACTTGAGGCCAAGAGTTCTGGACCATCCTGGGCAATATAGTGAAACCCTATCTCTACAAAAAAATAATTTTTAAGTATTAGCCAGGCATACTGGTGCATGTCTGTAGTTCTAGCTACTCTGGAGGCTGAGGTGGGAGGATTCCTCGAGCCTGGGAGGTCAAAGCTGCAACAGAGCAAGCCTCTATCTCAAACCCCAGTCAAAATGGTTTATATCAAAAAGACAGGAAATAACCAATGCTGTCAAGGATGTGGAGAAAAGAAAACTCTCTTGCACTGTTGCTGGGAATGTAAATTAGTACAACTATTATGGAGAACAGTTTGGAGGTTCCTAAAAAAACCTAAAAATTAGTACAACTATTATGGAGAACAGTTTGGAGGTTCCTAAAAAAACTACCATATGATCCAGCAGTTCTATTGCTGGGTATATACCCAAAAGAAAGGAAATGAGTATATCAAAGAGATATCTGCACTCCAGTGTTTGTTGTAGCACTGTTTACAATAGCTAAGATTTGGAATCAACCTAAGTGTCCATCAACAGATGAATGGATAAAGAAAATGTGGTACATATACACAAAGGAGCAGTTGTCAGTCATTAAAAAAAAAAAAAGAGATCCTGTCATTTGCAACAACGTGGATGGAATTGGAGATCATTATGTTGAGTGGAATAAGCCAGGCAGGGAAAGACAAACTTCACATGTTCTTACTTATTTGTGGGATTTAAAAATCAAAACAATTGAACTCATGGACATAGATATTAGAAGAATGGCTACAAAAATAATTAGAAAGAATGAATAAGGCTGGGTACAGTGGCTCATGCCTGTAATCCCAGCACTTTAGGAGGCTGAGGAAGGCAGATTACTTGAGGTCAGGAGTTTGAGACCAGCCTGGCCAGCATGGTGGAACCCCATCTCTACTAAAAATATAAAAATTAGCCAGGCATGTTGGTGAATGCCTGTAATCCCAGCTACTTGAGTGGCTGAGGCAGGAGAATTGCTTGAACCTGGGAAGTAGAGATTGCAGCGAGCTGAGATTGTGTCACTGCACTCCAACCTGGGTGACAGAGCAAGACAGGAAAGAAAGAGATAAAGAGAGAGTGAGAGAGAGAAAGAGAGAGTAAGAGAGAGAAAGAGAGAGGGAGAGAGAGAAAGAGAGAGGGAGAGAGAGAAGGAAGGAAGGGAAGGGAAGGAAGGAAGGAAGGGAAGGGAAGGAAGGAAGGAAGGAAGGAAGGAAGGAAGGAAGGAAGGAAGGAAGGAAGGAAGGAAGGAAGGAAAGAAGGAAGAAAAAATAAAAAGAGTAAGACCTGCTATTTGATAGCACATTAACTTAATAGCGTATTTTAAAATAACTGTAAAGAGTGTAATTGGATTGTTTGTAGCTCAAAGGATTAATGCTTGAGGAGATGGACACCGCATTCTTCATAATGTGCTTATTTCACATTGCATGCCTGTGTCAAATATCTCATGTACCCTATAAATCTATACACCTACTATGTGCCCACAATAATTAAAAATTTAAAAAAGACTCCATTTAAAAAAATTCATCTCTATCTGAGTAGCTGTAGTTCGTTTATATTGTTCCATGGGAATCTACAGCATAAACACCATTTCATATCTATCCTTTTGTTGGGGGACATTTGGGTTGGAAACTCAATGCATTCATTATATATGTTATGAATATATATGTTTCTGTGAAGATATAAATGGATTTCTATTGGTTATACACATGGGGAGTAGAATCACAGAGTATGCCCATATTTACCTTTATTACATAATGGCAAACTGTTTTCCAAAGTAGCTGTATCCATTTATATTCCCATCAGTGTTATATGAACATTCCAGTTGCTTCACTGTCTTGCTAGTATTTGATATTTTCCAACTTTTAAGTATGTGCCAATATGGTGGATGTAAATGGCATCTCCTCATTATCTTAATTTGTATTTCCCTAATTACTAATAAGGTTAAGCATCTTTTCGTGTTTATTGGTCGTTCCTATTTCCTGTCTGTGAAATGTTTATTCATGCTTTCTGCTCATTTTTCTATCAGGCTGTTTTTTCTTTTTATATTGATTTGTAAAATTTTCATAAATTCTAGATGCCAGTGATTTGTTGGTTATGTGTGTTGCAAATATCTTCTTCCAGATTATGACTTGTCTTTTCATTTTCTTAATGGTGGTCTTTTGATGATCAGGAGTTCTTAATTCTAATGTAGTAAAATTCATCATACTTTCTCAGTTAGAACTTTGTGTATCTTATTTAAGAAAACTAAGGTCATAAAAATATTTTCTCATAACTTATTCTAAAAATTTAGCTTTTCACATTAGCATCTTTAATTTAAACTGGAATTGAAAGTTGGTGGGTAGTAAAAAAGAATGAGATCATGTCTTTTGCAGGAACAAGGATGGAGCTGGAGGCCATTATTCTTAGCAAACAAATGCAGGAACAGAAAACCAAATACTGCACGTTTCCATTTATAAGTGGGAGCTAAATGATGAGAACTCATGAACACAAAGAAGGGAACAATAGACACAGGGGCCTACTTGAGGGTGGAGGGTGGGAGAAGGGAGAGGAGCAGAAAAAAATAACTATTGGGTACTGGGCTTAATACCTGGGTGATGGAATAATCTGTACAACAAACCCCCATAACACGAGTTTCCCCCTAAAATAAGCCTCTACATGTGCCCCCAACCTACAATAAAAGTTAAAAAAAAAAAAAAAAAAAGAAATTTGGGCTATGGTGTGAGGTAGGAGTCCAATTTCACATTTTTTTTTTTTTCCTATATGGATATCCACTTTTCCAGTACTATTGCTTGTTTAGACCCTTCTTTCCTAAATGATCTGCAATACCAGATGTGTGACAAAGCAAGTTTTCACATATGTGTGTCTATTTCTGGGCTCTCCATTCTGTCTACCTCTATGCCAGTAATTACTGTGGCTTTCTATTAAGTTTTGATATCTGGGTAGAGCAGGTCTCCTATTCTTCAAGAGTGTCTTGGCTATTCTTGACCTTTGCTGTTGTATATGTAATTTTAAAGTCAGTTTACCAGTTCTGTGACAAGCTCTGTTAAGATTTTAATTGAAGTTACATGGACTCTTTAGATCAATTTGGAGAATATTCACACTCTTATACTGATTCTCTCTTCCTATGATTATCGTACTTCTTTTATTTAGGTCTTAATATCTTTCTATTGAGTTTTATAATTTTGTCTATAATGATCTTACATGCATATTGTTAGGTTAATTCTTTTTTTTTTTTTTTTTTTTTTTTGAGACGGAGTCTCGCTCTGTCGCCCAGGCTGGAGTGCAGTGGCTGGATCTCAGCTCACTGCAAGCTCCGCCTCCCGGGTTCACGCCATTCTCCTGCCTCAGCCTCCCGAGTAGCTGGGACTACAGGCGCCCACCACCTCGCCCGGCTAGTTTTTTGTATTTTTTTTTAGTAGAGACGGGGTTTCACCGTGTTAGCCAGGATGGTCTCGATCTCCCGACCTCGTGATCCGCCCGTCTCGGCCTCCCAAAGTGCTGGGATTACAGGCTTGAGCCACCACGCCCGGCCCAGGTTAATTCTTAAGTACATTACGTTTTTTGTTCTTCTTACTTTTTTTTTTTTTTTTTTTTTTGCCTTGTCACCTAGGCTGGAGTGCAATGGTGCGATCTTGGCTCACTGCAACCTCTGCCTCCCGGGTTAGAGTGATTCTCCTGCCTCAGCCTCCCAAGTAGCTGGGATTACAGGTGCGTGCCACCACACCTGGCTAATTTTTGTATTTTTAGCAGAGTCAGGGTTTCACCATGTTGGCCAGGCTGGTCTCTATATCCTGACCTCATGATCTGCCCATCTTGGCCTCCCACAGCCCTGGGATTATAGGCATGAGCCACCACGCCTTGCCCTAAATTATATTTTAAAATCTTTGCTACTGGTATTTAGAAATAAAATTTAGTATTTATGTATATCTTGTATAAAACAACCTTGATAATCTCTTATTAATTCTGATAATTTGACTGTAACTTACTACTTTTCCTAATCTTATTGCACAACCTGGATCCTCCAGTAAAATGTTCAACCAAAATAACACCATTTATTTGTCCTTAGTTTGCAGAAAATGCTAGTATTCCAATATTGAATATATTGTTTGCTATGTATTAAGGAAGTTTCCTCCTATTCCTAGTTTGCTAAGAGGGTTATTTGTTTAAATTATAAACAAATATGCTGAATTTTATAGAATATTTTTCCCATCTTTCAATATGATATGATTTTTCCTTTACCTTGTTAATCTAATTTTTGTAAACATTTTATAAATTTGAATATTCTGACCTATGAACATAATGTATTTCTGCATCTATTTAAGTCATTTTTAAAATTTGTGCTAATTTATGGGGTACATAAGAAATTTTTTATATGTATATAATGTGTAGTGACCAAGTCGGAATATTAGGATGTCCATCACGTGAGTACAATACTTTTTTGTAAGTATAGTCATCCTACTCTGCTATCAAACATTGCATGCATTTATGCCTTCTATTTTACTGTATGTTTGTACCCATTAGCCCACTTCTCTTCATCCTCCTCACCTACCCCAATCACTCTTCCTAGTCTCTGTTATCTATTTATACACTCTCTGCCTCCATGTATTCAAATATTTTAGCTTCTACGTAAAAGTCAGAACATGTGACACTTGTCTTAAAGAGAATTATTTTAGCATTTTACATTTAATGTTTATATAATTGCTAGGTATCTTTTATAAGGTTAAAAAGTTCCTGTCTGTTCCTGGTTTGCTAAGGATTGTTTAAAATGAAACCTTAATGGATACCAAACCCTTTTTCTACATTGATCAAAATAGTCACATGCATTTTCTCCTTTATTTTGTTAATATGATGACCATAAAAAGATTTTCTGATGTTAAACTAACTGCCTTCCTGAAATAAAACTAACCTTATCATGGCTTATTATCTTTTCAATACATTGCTGGATTCAGGCTGCCAAATTTTTGTTTATTTGTTTAGATGGGGTCTCACTCTGTTGCGCAGGCTGTAGTGCAGTGGCATCATTATAGCTCACTGCAGCCTCGAACTCTTGGGCTCAAGAGATCCTCCCACCTCGGTCTCCCACTACAGCCTGCACCACTACACCCGGGTTGGGTTGCCTATACTTTATCTGTGATTTGTGCACCTATATTCATGAGAAAAACTGCCCTGTAAATTTTCCTTCTTATACTGCCCTCGTTTGCTTTTGGTATTAAGGCTATGCTAGCTTCATAAAATTAGTTAAGTCATTTTCTTAATCTGTTTATTCTCTAGAAGAGTTTAAGACTGAAAATCTCTTCTCCTTGAATGTTTGTCTGTCTGTGGTTTTCATTCGATTCCCCTCCTCCCCTCTCCCCAGTCTTCCTTTCTCCCATCTCTTCCTCTCCCTGTTGCTCTCTTTGTTCCTTCCTGCTATATTCACTTTCTTTTTCCTTTCCTCTACCACCAGTAAGACCACCTTTGATTTAAAAGCATTACAAAATTGGCCTGAAGCCCAGGCATCAGGATTTTTATTTTAATCAATGTTTTTAACATTCCCAAATATAACATTTTTGTGTGTGTTTGATGTAACCAATTTGTACTGCCTAGCTGTGAAAAAAGAAATCTTGCAGTCGTCTGAAATAATAGTGATTGCTAAATGAGAATTTCAATTATCTGTTCGTAATTACCTATTTTGAAATATTTTTGAAATGAATTCAGTCCCATTCATGACGTGGTACTTCCAGATTTCTCTGCCTTGTGACACTCAACAATGAAGGGAAACAATTCCAGGATGTAAAGAATACATCAAAATTTAATGAGAACAAGAGCCTTTTCACAAATAAGCTATGCTGATTTTCCAGGTTTTTCTATAAACCTTCAATTCTATGCTTTATGTTTCATAGATATCCTCCCTCTCCTTTCAAATAGCACAAATGCGATTTTCTTGATGGAGCATTATTTCTGGATGGTAAAGATTACTTTAATTCTCTGTAAGAAAAACCTGGGATGTTTCCCCCCTTTACTTAGTTGAAATGTAAATATTTTAAAACCTTCCATATCAATATGGAAGTTTTCTCCCAGTGACTTAGTGGCTAAATACCAAATGCTCTTTACAAAATGCAAATCGCTTATTCAAAATACAATTAAATTATAGCATACATAGTTTATAAGTAATTATAGTCATATAATGTATGTAATTTGGATTTCTTTGGGTAAAAATCTATAAATGCTGCTACATTCAAACCAAGAAATAGTTCTTTTTAGAAATACACTATAGCAAAAATACCATTTTCAGGTAAGATGTAAAGTAAGTAGGGTAGGTCTTTCTGAAAGAATACCAATTAAGCCTTCCTCTTCAGGAATTCTGTGGGGGTCCTGTCAGTTAATTCGATCATTTTACAATGAGAACAGATACCAACCTTGGAGTCTGGATTAATTCTATGGGTATGAATAATGATTGTTAAGATTACTAGTGTCCATTTTTTTTATCACTTCTTTTGAGCAGTACCCCCTCACCAAAAACAAAAACTAAAACAAAAAACCAAAAAACTTAATTGAATTGAAATATCCTAAAAGAAAGATTTCTGAGTTTTCATAGGTCTAACCAGAAATCCCATTAAACTCAATCTTTCGTGGACACTGTGATAAGTCACCTAGATGTCCGTCAGGAAGGACTTTGTGTTAGTTTCCTAGGGCTGTCACAAAAATTACCACAAACTGAATGGCCTGAAACAACATGGGCTTATTTTTTCAAAGCCATGAAGGCCAAAAGTGTGACATCAATGTGTAGGCAGGGCCTTGCTCTCTCTGTAGGCTTTAGAGGAGAATCCTCTATGTTTCTTCTGCTTCTCATGGCTCCAGGCATTTCTTGGCTTGTGGTTGCATAATTCCAGTCTCTGCCTCTGTCTTCACATGGCTTTTTCCTCTGTGTCTCTGGGTTGTCTCCTCTTCTATCTCTTAAAGGGATACTTGTCATTGGATTTAGGGACCCCCCCCCCAGGTAATCCAGTATGATCTCATCTTGGGGTCCTTATTTACATCTACAAAGATCCTTTTTCCAAATGAGGTCACATTCACAGGTTTTGGGGGTTACGATAGGGACATATATTTTGGGGGGCCACCATTCAATCCATTGCAGACTTATTCCCTGGACTTCTGGGAGAGGTGCCAGAAGGAAGTCTCAGCTGTTAGCCTTCTTTGGGGATTGCCTCAGCTGAAAGAAGCTGCCTTGTCCATGGTCAGGGTTCCTTCTAGGGGGAGCTCATAGCCAACACTGGTTAAAATGGGTACAAAGGCCAGCTTGGAGCTATACTTCAGAACTACTCCAGTTCCAGAGCTCACACTATGGTGAGCTGAGGCCTTCATTAGGTCTGCACCAGGCTCAACTTCTCCTTGGCCTTCGTCCTCCCCTTCCTCCTCTCCCTGGTCCTCCTGGTCAGTGTCTTCTGACTCAGCTTCGCAGGGAACCCAGCCTGAAACACTTAGATGAAAATCATTCATTCATTCATTCATTCACTCCTTTATTCATTCACTCATTCATTTTATTTCATTCGATAAACATTTATTGAGTACCTACTGTGTGCCATGTGCTTTCTTTCACAAGTTTGGCACAATGATCATATTTGACTCTTTTGTAAATCAGGATCTTCTAGTGCCTCAAACTAACCATCCTGAACCTCATTTGTTAGTTGTAGATCTTAAAGGTTTAAGACAGGAACTCATAATTTATCCTAGAATTATCTTTTGTTTTGAATAAATCCCAGCCTAACATAAGTTTTTTCTGCAGTGATATGCAATTTTTCCCCCAATAAAGGTACCTACAAAATACATCACTTGAGTGGTCTGATCTATCAGGATTTGTCTAGGTTCTGGATTTTCTGTGTTGTTTAAGGTCTATCTTTTAACCTTATTAAAATGGGTAAGTGGAGAAGAAGTGACAGACTTCCAGTGTTAGAAGCACCACAGGATTTCAGAAGGTTAAAGCACTGCCAGAACCAAGGAATTATCCAGCCAGCCCAAATTCCTTGTATGACAAATGAGAAAACTGGGAGTTCATCCCATAGCTGCCTTCACCATGTAGAGTATGGGACTTCTATCTGGTTGTTGTATATATGGGGCTGGGGGGTGTCTTTCCATTTCATTTGTAAACTCCTTCTGGGCAAGATCTGAATCTCATATTTTTCTGCCCTGCTCAGTGTGTAGAAAAATAAGAAGTAAGATTTTGAATAAATAATTGGTTGATTGAGCCCTCTTCATCTAGCAAAACTGCTCCAATCATGTAGGTAGTCAAGGGTCTTAATTTTTTATATGCAGACCTCCAGAGGAAATAATGTCCCTCATCACTTGAATCCTAGGCTTAACAATAATCACTGTCAAGGAGTTCCTCCTAAAAAATAACCCAGCTTTACAGAATAGCCCCAAAATGTCATAAATATGCACATAATTTGTACTAGCCCTTTTCTTTGTAAGTAGTTCACAGATAATAAACCAGATTGGAAATAAAATCAGTACTTTTTAAAATTTGAAATGTTTAAATAGCTACTTAACCATTATTTTTACTCCACCTCATTCCATAAAGGATTCAAGGTCACTTACAATAAGACACACATTTCGATATTTTAAAAAATAAACATGATGTGAGAAAACTGAAATAGAAAATAAGATAAAGTACAGCATAATGTTAATATCCAAAGTTCATAAATTGCTAGTGGGAGGCCTGAAATCTGGCTCTGAGCATTCCAATTAATTGATAATAACTACTTTTATAGAAGGCAATAGAGTGGTCCAAGTTCCTAGTCATCAGAGTCTACTTCAGAGTCTACTTCATCTGAGATAATAAATCTAAGTCAATCACAGTAATCCTACCTCTTGTTAGTAAGCGTTTTAAGGATCTACATATGACTGAATTCTGATAAAACAGACACAGGAGAAAGTCTGTGGGGGAGGAGAGATTTCCAGGAAGTCTCCTCATTCTTAAATGAAAGACAAGAAAGGTTTGGTTCCTTTCTTTTGCTGGATGGTGTTGTGGTTGGATATCATGCTTGGAACTGACAAGTGTCTTGCTATCAGCCTGAGAATGAAGCCAAGACACAGAGCAGGGAAAAGCCAATAGAATCCCTGCCAAGAGAAACTGATGCCTTGACAAGGTGCCCTGGAGCCACATGACCTCCGCATCTCTGGTTTTGTGAGTTATGACATTTTCTTTAAGACAATGTGAGTTGAGATTTTCTGTTACTTGCAGCCAAATGCATCCAAAATGATATAAAAGTAGCATTTAAGAACAAGGGTTTGAAATAGACCTGCTTCTGCCATCTAACTTGTACTATGTAAACTTGAGAAATAATTGAAGTCTTTAAACATGAGTCCTTTTGTCCATAAATCAAGGTAGATAATGGCTACTATACAGGGTGGATATAAACATGTAATGGAGAAAAAAGCATGTAAAGCGTTTAGAGAAACTAATGCATAGTAAGTGCTTGATAAAGAGATGATTTTAACACTGAGGAGAAATACAGATAATCAATACACAATTGTCTGGCTCTTTGAAACGACGATGGAGCTTTCTGAGGCTGTAATTCAGGCTCTTAACCTGTCTTTAGTGACCATGGAAGACAACTGACCACTTCTTGCTGTAAAATAAGCCATTACACTGGGTGCGGTGGCTCACGCCTGTAATTCCAGCACTTTGGGAGGCCGAGGAAGGTTGATCACCTGAGATCAGGAGTTCGAGACCGGCCTGGCCAATATGGTGAAACCCTGTCTCTACTAAAAATACAAAAATTAGCCGGGCATGGTGTTAAGCACCTGTAGTCCCAGCTACTCGGGAGGCTGAGGCAGGAGAATTGCTTGCATCCAGGAGGCGGAGGTTGCAGTGAGCCAAGATTGCACTATTGCACTCTAGCCTGGGTGACAAAACAAGACTCCATTTCAAAAAAAAAAAGAATAATATACTGTATTTAATTCTACTTAGAATAATATACTGTGTAACATTTCTGGCACTATAGAACAATTTATTCCTTTTGTATTTGTAATTTTTTAAAAATTATGCAAATCAAAAATACAGAAGCAAAACGAAAATAAAAATAAGATATAAACCACCCCTCAGAGATAACCACTCAGTATTTTGGTGACTACTTTTCCTGAACACACACACACACACACGTATATTCATATATATAGGATCATTATCTATAAACACTTATGTTAACTGGGGTTTTTTTTTTTTAACATAACATTGCAAGTACATTTCCATATCAACAAACACATTTCTGCAATTATATTTTTGCAACATCTTTTATAATCTCTACATAGTACTCTATTATATAGAATCTGTATGTTCTATATTATAAGTAATATGCACAACCAAATCATTAGTGTGGGATCCTGAGGCTTTTCTAAGTTTTTGTTGTTATAATTAAAAGCACAATGATAATTGTAGCCAAATTCCTTTTAAACCTTCTTATTAAACTCTTAAATTCCTTAGTGTAATTTCTGAAACATGGACTTGCTGGTTAAAAGTATTTGTACAAAAGGCATATAGCGTGGTATAATGGACACTGGAGACTCAGAAGGAAGGTCCATGGGAGGTGGATGAAGGATAAAAAAACTACATATTAGATACAATGTACACTAAAATCTCAGCCTTCACCATTATACAATTCATTCATGTAACCAAAAATCACTTGTAACCCCAAAGCTACTGAAATAAATATATATATATAATTTTAAAAATAAATACTTAAAAAACAAAGTATTTGTACAATGTTCTTTTAAACATATATTGCAAATTTCAAAATGTACATTTAAATATTTTTATAAATAATGTTTCTACTTACAGAAAATTATATTGGCCTTTTAAATAATTATACCAAAATTTTCAGTTTATTTCTCTATACCTAACAGCATCATAACAAGGTTATTACATTATGATGGTGATGAACTTACTATTCTGAAATTGTAGGTTTTATTTTTACTCAAAGTTAAAATTCTTCCATTATTTACTAGCTTCACGCTTTCTTGAATTTCTTCCACACTTGGAATACCAATAATTGGGTTTTATAGCCCAATCTTTTGGTCTCTTAATGTAGGTAAATCTCTTTTGTAGTTCTATTCATCTTTTGATTAACTTGATCATATTGCATAGAACAGTAAGCTGCCACTATTTAAGTGAATTCAATGAAGGCAATGCTAGGCCTTTTTGATTTGCAAATTTACTTGAAAAGCCATGTCCATATAGCAGTTAAATGCTCAGTCTTTTGATATTAGCACAGCATGAAAAGCAACAGTTTTTATATTTTGGTGGCATACATTTACTTTAAAAACACACATACATATATATAGGCATTTCCTACCATGATATGCTTTATTGCTTATAGACATGAAATAAAAAATTTAGCTACCAAGCCAAATATTTGAAAATGTGTTTTGTTATTGCTTCTTATCTGTATAAAAGACCGTAGTTGCTTCCTTTTCTGCTATCTCAACCTTAGCAAACAAGAGTACAATTTAGCACTTTTCCTTGATGATTAACTGTCTAAAGGCCAAGAAAATGTTGATGGTTAGGCAAGGGAGAGAGTATTTCTACTTTGTATTTTAGCCTATGTTCACAGCATAAACTACTTCATTCACACGAAACTGAGAAAAAGCTAGAAAAATATTACCATTTTAGGGACAACTGTTATGACATGCATGAGTCTCCCTAAGTAAATCTAATGTAAATAAAGAAGATGCATTAAAAGATAATACACTAATTCAATCTACTTGATGCACTGTGAACATGAGATTTGGCAGTTCATTTTTATGGGGAAATCTGATATTTAGAAATATAACAGATTGCACACTGGTATTATGACTCTAATCATCTGAATGAAACAATGAGCTAATTATCTATAATGACTCACTGTTATACTTTCAACACCTTTAGGGATCAATTTCACCCAAAAGTGAACCAAGCCAGTACCACATGGTCTGCTCTCAAGCAGTGACCTCTCTGATTCAAATGCAAAATGCTATTGCAGATGAAATTCACTGGTACAAAATGTTCAATAGAAAGATTACATTTCCAGTGGGGCAGAAAGATATTTGCCAGCATCTCATTAAGGCCTCGATACAAAGTCTTGGATTTCAATCAGCATTGAGATAGAATGACAATAATCCAGTAGCAAGAATGTAGCTAGGGCTTTGTTTCTGTAAGCATTATGCATTTTTCCCATCTAAAATAAAATCTTGAAAAAAATTCCAAGAGAATAGATATGGAAAGAAATAACCTTGTAGTCATTTTAGTGTCAGCCACAGAACGCGTTCTGTGAAGCCTCTGCGGCCTGATAACTTTGCCTCTCACTCAGGGAGGAGAAGGTGACATCATTTACATTTAGGCCAACACGTGAAAAAGGCTGAAATTCTCTGCACTGTAAATGTGGCATCAATTCTTCCACCTCTGCAGCCCCACCTCCCATCATTAATATAGTCCAGCCATTTTATCACCAGCATTTTCTTTTTCCCCTAGAAGTAATTTACTGACTTAATGGAAATGTGAGAGATTTGCTTTAACAGATTTTACGAATTTAAGCAAAAGGTCCTGCCGAAGATTTCTCTGTGGAGAGAGGTTATTCTTTGGCCAGGAGACATTTGTAATAGTTCAGTAATCAAAAAAGATTTGCCTTGGACTTGCTAATTTGCTCAATCTCTTAAGTAACAAAAGGGTCTAAACTCTGCCTCTCAATTTAAAGTGAGCCCCATAAAAGCTTCCAGCTTAGCAAGAAATCTAAGAATCCACAATGTGAGCTTTTAACCCCATTTCAATTTGTGCAAGTGTAATATCATTAGGGACCGATTTCTACTACAAGGTAGTTGTGGCTTTTCAGGGAATTTAGTTCTTTATCTAAGAGGTGGCGAGGTAGTGGAACACACGAAAGAGGACAAAGTACTGCAGAAATAAAGTTTGTTTTTCCTGAAGGATCAGAATCCGGGAACATTGCAAGAGAAAGCCTCATTCCTATGAAACTTTTGGTTAAATACTGCCAAGTAAGAATTTGCAAAATCTGGATTGGACTTTGATTAGGGGGTGAAAAATTCAACTGTACTCTTCTTAATTTTCATGGTTGAATCTGAAAAGGATACAAGTAGGCAGAACTGTGTCACTGTCTCCACAGCTGTGTCCCCAGTATCTAGAACAGTGCCAGGCACTAGGATACTCAATAAATATTGTCTGAATGAATAAACTGCAATAGAACAGAGTCGTCCTCATTGTTTAGTCATGGAAAGAACAGTTGCTTTGCCTTGGGTTGTATCAGTAGCCAGCCATTCTTTGACTGACTTTTTGGGGCTGGTTGCTGCGGCTCCTTCTGCATCCAGACACCTTTTTCTGGAATCAGCTAATCCAATTGTGCAACTTCATGGGAAAATGTATAATGAGTAATGGGGCCTCTTAACTGGGAAAACAAATAGAAGAAAAATAACCTGTGAATTTATCATCTTGCCCCAAACCTTGGTACGCTAAAAGAAATCTACACAATTGAGAGCCATATTTGCTGGAATTCCTGAAACAGTTTTGATTTTAAGTATCTTGTCTCCCTGTCCCTTAAGTCGTTGGCTGACCATGTGCTCATCACAGACTGGAAGGTAGGGAGAGCAAAGAACTAAGAGAGCAGGAAGGAGGTAAGAGGCTCTACCCAAGCTTAATTTGAACTAAATTATCTCCTCTAGATATGTCATTCTGTTAATTATTAAAAACTCCATCACGTATGGCAAGCCTCCTACAGATAAGGTAAAAAGGTAATACCAGGAGCTGCAGGACTAATTATGGTTGCCTCATAAAGTATGTATGAAAAATCGGTAGCTAAGAAAATACAACACATTTTGGAAACTTGGAATAGTTCAGTCTGACAGAAATATAAGCAAGAATGTTTCAATATTTTCAATATTATCTTTGCCTCTGGTAATATTCTTCCTAAACACCTTGCCACTTCTAGTACGGTTTTTCCTGATCATTTTGTACAGGCACTGTCTGAGGACTTTACCTGGTCTGTCTCATTGCGGCTAGTCATGTTTGTTAATTGGCTAAGTCTTACTGAAGTCTTTCAACTTCTGGAACCAAAGAACAATAACAATAAAATCACTTTGGTTAGAATAAACGTTTCTGGAAACTACTACTTGCCAGAGGCAGAAAAAAGAAAGAAAGAAAAGCAACAACACTTGCAAAAACACTTGCAGGGATTTTGCCCTTGTAAATAATCCCTACTTTTTTATTTTCAAAATAAATACGGGTAAATTTTTGTCTTAATTGTAATTTTTGCCAAAATAACACACATATGTCATTTACACAGTCAAATAGTAATAGAAGGGTCCCGTCCTGAACCTCCCCAGTAATAATATCTGTACTTTTAGCTGTTTCTTCTAATATTTTGATTTTTTTTTCTGACTTCCTACTATGGTAGATGAGAATTTGATTGTTGCCCACATATAGCCCCACCCTCCTCACCCCTGGTATATCTTCTTTCTCTTTTCATCCTCTTATGTAGTTTTGACATAATTTTCATTCAACCAATATTCAATGTTTACATTATTATCATTTTGTTAATATTATTCAGAACTAAACTACATAGTATACTATAAATACAGTTTCTTGATGGTATAATTTCCTTGTATTTTTATTTGATTAATTCACTATGAGTCATCATTAAACTCTCTAAAAGACATATAAATATCCTTCCAATACATTTGGACATTTCAAGTAATCTAGCAGTTTCATTATAATCATTTTAGCCATGTCTCTACTGCATTCTCAGGCTCATATCTGGCTTGTGTCCAGGCCTGCTGTATGCTAAGAACTCCCTTCCCTCCGGCCTAGATAATTCTTTCCAGGTCCCATGTCTTCTTCCTTGGCATACTCTTTTATTTTGTTGAGCAATGTTGTTAAATTTTCTTCATATATATATATAACAAATTTGTTGTAATATTAAAAAATGTTCTTTTGGGTTTTTTAAGCTACATATTTTTCTGTGTTGAATTTTAAAGCAACTTGCATACTACCTGAAAGTCAAAGATCACCAGAGCTTTTCAGACTGCCCTTTAAGAACTCTTATTCTATTAGCTTAAGAAATAACCAAAAACACATAGTTAGAACTATTCTTGTTGCTATGAGAAATACAGATAAAAATATGAGACATATATGAAGCTTACAGCATGTAAGATGCTGCTGCTGCTGCTGATGACTAGTGGGGTCAATGAAATCACCAGGGTCCCTAAATATGGGAGGGGGAGGCAGAAGTCAGAGTGTTAGAGTGATGCAATGTGAAAAAGACACTGGCAATTGCTGACTTTGAAGATGGAAGGAACGTGGACCTTCTCTAAAATCTGGGAAAGGTAAGAAAACAGACTTTCTCTGGCAGCTCCAGGAAGAAACACAGCCCCGTCAGCACCTTGATTTTGGCCTAGTAAGGCTCATTTTAGACATCTGAACTACAAAACTGTAAGATAATGTTTGTATTGTTTAAAGCAACCAAGTGTGTGGCGATTTGTTACAGCAACAATAAGAAACTAATACATGGAGATAAGATGAATACATACACAGTATTAGCAGTTTCATTGAATAAGATTATGTAATTATTATATGCTTAAACTGTGTTGTTTGGATCAAAACTTTAAAAGGCAATAGCGGAGAAAGGAAAAGGTAGTAGCTAACATTCATTGAACATGTACAACATACCAGGCACTACAAGACACCTTAGATTTGACATTTCATTGGGTCAATTCCAGTGCTCCAGTAATTGAATAGGAAAGATGGAAAATAGAGAAAGATATTTGCCTTTGCATAAGAGGCTTACATACTCATCAGGTATGAATTTAAATGAAACTTGGGTTGTGATGCTCTATGTTTCTATTGTTTTGTCAAAGATTCCATTTAAAATAGCAATCATTTCAAAGAGTACAACTTACGTATTTCCTTCCTTCCTTCCTTCCTTCCTTCCTTCCTTCGACAGACTGTAGCCCTAATCTCCCAGGCTGATCCTCCTACCTCAAACTCCAGAGTGGCTGGGACTACATGTGTGTGCCTCCATGCCCAGCTAATTTTTGTACTTTTTTGTAGAGCCATGTTGCCCAGGCTGATCTTGAACTTCTGGGTTGATGCAATCTGCCTGCCTCGGCCTCCCAAAGTGCTGCGAGTGAACCACCATGCCCAACCAGCCTATGTATTTTTTCTTAAGCAATGGACTTCCAACTTTTGAGTTGAACACAAATGACTTAACTCTACCCATTGCTAGTAACCATCAAATACACAGAGATGCAGACACACACACCTGCACTGAATCAGCCAACCTACTGAAGCACTAGGGAGAAGTTTGTGTTCTGAGAGAATCTGGCACAAGGTATATTAACCTGGTTGAGTTTTAAGTGTGTGAAAAAATATTTGTTCAAATTTCTTGATACTGGCTTGTCCTTTAAAGCCACTGATACATGCCACCTAAAACCTATAGCTAAACAAGAACAGAATAATTGTTCAAGCATCATAAATTAATCTGTTTGTTGACAGTTTTATTTCCTCTCATCAACTGGAGTTTGGTCTTGGAAATCTGGAAACCAGTGATCTATTTGGGCACAAAACCTACAACAAAAGAGCGAGATTGTTCCTTGATTCCTCCCAACTTGACAAAATGAATCCTTCCTACGAAGACCAGATGCTTTCAAAGTCAACTTGGTTATATCCTCCTAAAACAACCTCAGGGCCAATACAAAAAGAACACCAATGCTCACCTGCATATCCTTTTCACATGCAACAAATATATCTTGCTCTACGTGTGCTTTTCTAGGCAATAAGTGTTTCCATTTGTTTGCTTGAGGTCTTTGCAAGTCTTTTCTCTGAGAATCTGAACTGTTATTTTTAGTGATTTAGAATGCCAAGGCAAACATGCCAAGAATTGATGACAAGGGCCTGATTATTTATTTTTCAGTGGTTAATTATTTGTCGCATTTGTATTTAGAAATAACAAAAGGTTCTTCCCTTCCCTCTGCAGAAAGTTGCAACAATGTTTTCACCTCAGGCTTCAATCGCCAGGGCTATGGGGGTATTCTCAGTGTTGGGAACGTCACTAGTGTCGAGAATATTTATTTATTTATTTACTTGTTCATTTATTTTTGAGACAGCGTCTTACTCTGTCATCCAGGATGGAGTGCAGTGGCATGATCACAGCTCATGGTAGCCTTAGCTTCCCGGGCTCAAGCCATCTTCCCACCTCAGCCTCCTGAGTAGCTGGGACTACAGGCACGCACCACCATGCCCAGCTAATTTTTTAATATATTTTGGTAGAGATGGAATTTCACCATCCCAGGCTGGTCTGGAACTCCTGTGCTCAAGCAATCCACCCACCTCTGCCTCCCAAAGCGCTAGGATCATAAGTATGAGCCACTGTGCCCAGCCTGAGAATATGGGAATTTTTAAAGAGAGGGCTATATGTTTTTTAAAATGTCATTAAACAAGAACCTTATGTAATCAAGCTTTTCCTTGACCGGTCCCTCACTGGTTGTAAGTTCTTGTGGTTTATAGAAAGTAACTAGAGATAAAAAGGTGGATGAATCTTCTGTCCAATCTGCCTTGTCTCATTTGCGATTTGAAGTGAAACATCATGCATTTACAATGCAAACTTTTATTCTTTACCTATTCCCAGATGTGAAAAAAGAAACTGCACCAAAATCCTAGGAGACAGAAGAAAGAAATCAGAAGATGGAGATCAGGAAATGTATGTTGAAGGATCAGGGCAAGGAGGAAAGAAAAGCGTTCTGAAAGACCTCTATTCATTCCATTAGGTAAGTTGCTTAAGCAAGTCAGGAAGCAAGGGGCTTGAGAGACTCAAGATTTTTGTCTTATAATGTTTTAAAATTTTTAACTTAACAGCCGAGTTACATATTCGATCAGTTAATGACAATCATATAGAGCATATATGATTTCAAGTTCTTAAAATGGAAAAGAGGGAATATTGCATAAGGGAGTGTTTTTGGTTAAGATAATCAGGACTTGAGTAATATCCTCCTGCATTCCCAAGATAATAAAATCTGCCTTCTGGTTTTGGACCCAGTGTTTTGTTTATACCCTAGATCATGTCTCCAGAGATGTTTGAAGAAAATAAATTGTTGATTTTTAAAAATCACTACACTTTCTGAAGTGAACTGAGTGAATGGCAATAACTTTTTTTTTTTTTTTTTAAAGACAGGGTCTCACTCTATTGCCCAGGCTGGAGTACAGTGATGTGATCCCAGCTCACTGCAACCTCTGCCTCCTGAGTTCAAGAGATTCTCCTGCCTCAGCCTCTTGAGTAGCTGGGACTACAGGCACCCATGACCATGCCCAGGTAATTTTTGTATTTTTAGTAGAGACAGGGTTTTACCATGTTGGCCAGGCTGGTCTTGAACTCCTGAACTCTGATGATCTGCCTGCCTCGGCCTCCCAAAGTGCTGGGATTACAGGTGTGAGTCACCACACCCAGCCAATAATGCTTTAAAATAGTTTTTAAGAAAAAGTAAATTTTTAAGAAAAAGAAATTTTTCCTGATCAAATTCTGAACTAAGAAAGCAGTGTAATCTACATTATTTTAAATTAGCATTTCACAATGAGGTAAGCACAAAAAGCAAGGATTTTATTTTGTTTTCCTAAATCCAGCAGATTCTATTCTGTTCAATGAAATACTACAAAAGACACAAAGGAACTAACATTTACAGAGCGCCTTTTGTGTGATTTAGAGTGCCTCCTATGTTGGGGGCATTGTGTGGTGATTTGCAGTAAAAATAACCCTCAATATATTCCTAAAAAGTAGATACTAGTATGCTTATTTTTCAGAAAAGAAAACTGAAGTTCAGAGAGGTGAACCAATTTGTCTGCGATCATATAACGTGTAATTGAAAGGACCAAAAAATTTTTTAATTCCAGATGTATTTTGCCAAAGCATGTGATCATTCCACCTCCCCACTCTGTTCTCAGGGAGTTAACTGTCTAGTAAGGTATATGACAAATTCTCAAAAACATATAACAAAAGCTGAATGTTATAAATGTCTTTAGAGGCTGGGCGCGGTGGCTCAAGCCTGTAATCCCAGCACTTTGGGAGGCCGAGACGGGCGGATCACGAGGTCAGGAGATCGAGACCATCCTGGCTAACACGGTGAAACCCCATCTCTACTAAAAAGTACAAAAAACTAGCTGGGCGAGGTGGCGGGCGCCTGTAGTCCCAGCTACTCGGCAGGCTGAGGCAGGAGAATGGTGTAAACCCAGGAGGCGGAGCTTGCAGTGAGCTGAGATCGCGTCACTGCACTCCAGCCTGGGTGACAGAGCGAGACTCCGTCTCAAAAAAAAAAAAAAAAAAAAAAATGTCTTTAGAGATATATAAACAGTATCTTGGTCTTCAAAGGAGAGAGATTTCATTGGGTGGAAGTGGAAAGCCCAAGGCCTAGCCTTCTGTGTAGGACGTGGTTTGGAATTTCTTGGCACAGCAGAGTGGATACCACCACACTAGAATGGCCCTGGAGTCCTGCTGACCAATGGAGACCCATCTGATCAGGACACATGAGACAGTTGAGTCTGGCTGAGAAAAGAATAGGCCCAGCACATTTCCTACTTCTTTTTTTTTCTTTTTCTTTTTTTTTTTTGAGACGGAGTCTCGCTCTGTCGCCCAGGCTGGAGTGCAGTGGCGCGATCTCGGCTCACTGCAAGCTCCGCCTCCCGGGTTCCCGCCATTCTCCTGCCTCAGCCTCCCGAGTAGCTGGGACTACAGGCGCCCACAACCGCGCCCGGCTAATTTTTTGTATTTTTAGTAGAGACGGGGTTTCACCGTGGTCTCGATCTCCTGACCTTGTGATCCGCCCGCCTCGGCCTCCCAAAGTGCTGGGATTACAGGCGTGAGCCACCGCGCCCGGCCCACATTTCCTACTTCTATCACGGGTACCTGCTAGCTTGGACTCTTGCCTAGCTCACCCACTTGCACCCATCTTATCCACTTGCCACCTTTTCACTAACCCCAACCACTTTAGTTTCTTTCTCAGTTCCTCAAGTAATCCAAGCTCTCTCTCCACCTCCACTCCCACTTCAGGGCTTCTGCACATTCCTGTAATCCCAATGTCCTCCAACACTGCCGTGTACTCCAATTCCTCCCCTCACCCCCCATATTCATCAGGATTCTTAGACGGAATCACCAGAAACTGACTTGGGCTGATGTAAGCCTAAAAGAAATGTATTGGAGTGCATTGAGTGGCTCACAGAATTTCCGGGAGGGCTGGAATATCAGGTTTGGAGAACAGGAAGAAACAAAGCAAGCCTGGACAGAGCTTCAGGCAAGATCACACCTGAACCCAGTCTAAGAGGCCCCTGTTGCTTTTGCCTCTGCCGGTAAAGCTGTCATAGATAAAGGAACTCTGGAGTGGTTGCTCCAGAAACTGGAGGTTGCTACCACAGTCACTGCCACCAAAACCATTTCTCTGCTGTGCTTCTGAGTAGCACTAGTTCTTGATTCACTGACTTGGGCAGGTGACTCTGATCCGAGCCTGGCTCAAGTGCTCATACCCTAACTGCTAGGAAGGCTAAGAAAGTGAGTAAATGGGCTTTGGAGAAGCCCACCTCCTACCAAGACTCACATAGTGGAAAGTCCTCACACACAAGAAAAGAATTCAGACGATAGGCAGCCAAAAAATGTCACTCCTCTATTATTTCCTTGCTTGCCTTTTCAAGACTGACCTCTTTACAGAGGTCTTCGTTGAACTAACACCTCAAAGAGGCCTTCCCTTGACCACCTTATCTTAAAAGATCTTCAGTCTGTTCTTATCTGCACCTGGTTTGTTCCTTCGCAGCACTTATCACAGTCGATAATTATAGTCCCCAGGGCAAATGAACCCTCCTTGGATTATCCTAATTTGCGTGTATTATCTGTTTTAGCCTATTGGCTCTGCTTTAGTCAGTGAAAGTAAACTAGTATATGAATTTCTATTTTCAATTTTTTCTATCTTCAAATTGTATTCATAGAAAATTTCTTTGTTTCTAAACCCATTTAATAAATGGTGAACTTGGCCGGGCGCGGTGGCTCAAGCCTGTAATCCCAGCACTCTGGGAGGCCGAGACGGGCGGATCACGAGGTCAGGAGATCGAGACCATCCTGGCTAATACGGTGAAACCCCGTCTCTACTAAAAAAATACAAAAAACTAGCCGGGCGAGGTGGTGGGTGCCTGTAGTCCCAGCTACTCGGGAGGCTGAGGCAGGAGAATGGCGTAAACCCGGGAGGCGGAGCTTGCAGTGAGCTGAGATCCGGCCACTGCACTCCAACCTGGGTGACAGAGCGAGACTCCGTCTCAAAATAAATAAATAAATAAATAAATAAATAAATAAATGGTGAACTAAATTATTATGCTGCTCAGAACTCTTATGTGTCCCATAACCTAAATTAGTCATGGAACCCTGCTGCTTCTCCTTATAAATATTCCTCAGATCTATTCCCAACTCTCTCATTGTCTTCTTTCATCTCATTGTTTCTTACTTAAATTTTTAATTGGTCTCCCTACCCCTGCTCTAGATTCCCCACTCATCCATCTTCTATACAACTACCAAAAATATATATTTTTAATTTTTAACTTTTACTTTTTAATTTTGTAGATACATAGTAGGTATATATATTTATGGGGTACACAAGATATTTTGATACAAGCATGCAAGGTATAATCATTACATCAGGGTAAATGGTAACCTCAACCTTTTATCCCTTGTGTTATAAACAATCCAATTATACTCTTTGGGTCATTTTTAAATGTACAATTAAATTATTTTTTACTACAGTCATGCTGCTGTGCTATCAAATGCTAGTTCTTTTCATTCTTTTTAACTATTTTTTTTATAACCATTAACCATTCCCACGTCTCCCCTACCCTCCCACTACCCTTCCTAGTCTCCAGTAATAATCCTATTCTCTATCTCCATTAGTTCAATTGTTTTGATTTTTAGATCCCACAAATAAGCAAGAACATGCGATGTTTGTCTTTCTGTGCCTGGGTTATTTCACTTAACATAATGATCTCCAGTTCCATCCATGTTGTTGCAAATGATAGGATCTTATTCTTTTTTATGGCTGAATTGTACCTCATGTAGTATAAGTACCACATTTTTATCCATTCATCTGTTGATGGACCCTTAGGTTGATTCCAAATTTTAGCTTTTGTGAATAGTGCTACAGTAAATGTGAGAGTAAACATTCCTATACATGAATAACAGACAAGCAGAGAGCCAAATCATGAATGAAATCCCATCACAATTGCCACAAAGAGAATAAAATATGTAGGAATACAGCTAACAAGGGAAGTGAAGGACCTCTTCAAGGAGAACTACAAACCACTGCTCAAGGAAATCAGAGAGAACACAAACAGATGGAAAAACAATCCATGTAGATGCTAATATCCAGAATCTACAAGGAACAAACATGCACATCCTGCACATATAACCTGGAACTTTAAAATAAAATAATTAAATTTTGGTCTTTATGCCCGAATTGTGTCATTGATCATTAGTGCTCAACACTATAGTTGAATATAACAGTTCAACTGTTAACATTTGTTATTTTATATTATTGTATGTATTCTACTTGGGATGCCCTATAACCTGTCAACAGAACAAAGAAATAAATCCAAATGAATCAAATTTTTAAAAATACTACTTTCTCTTGGCTTTTTTGTTTTGTTTTGTTTCGGAGACAGGGTTTTGCTCTGTGGACCAGGCTAGAGTGCAGTGGCACAATCTCGGCTCACTGCAACCTCCGCCTCCCAGGTTCAAATGATTCTCCTGCCTCATCCTCCCGAGTAGCTGGGACTACAGGCGCATGCCACCACATTCAGCTAATTTATTGTACTTTTTAGTAGAGACAGGGTTTTGCCATGTTGGCCAGGTTGGTCTCAAGCTCCTGACCTCAAGTGATCCACCGAACTCAGCCTCCCAAAGTGCTGGTATTACAGGAATGAACCACTCTGCTTAGCCACTCTTGGATTTTCTTTTACCTACTTTTCTCCATTACCTTTTTATATTCACTTCTTCTCACCTATTCCTTGAGTGCTCGTGTTCGCCAGTATTCCAAAGAGTTATCTTCTCCTCTTTTTATGTACATAAATCCAAATCATTGTTATTCATATCCATCTCCAACTATTATTTATCCATATGTATATGACTCTCAAATCTACATTTCCAGCCCAACATCTCTCTTGAACTCCAGATCCATATATGCACCTTCCTACTGTATATCCCCAACTTAATGTTCACTTGCAACCAAAGTCAAACATTTCTCAAACCAAGTCACTATTTTTCCTTTCTTTGTATATTCTCTATTGGCATCCAGTAAGCCAAGATATTGTCTTCTATAGGAGAAGCACTTCCTCTCTCCTCATCTTAGTGTTTTTTGTAGTGGGATCTCTCCAGAGTACCACCCTTGCCCTCTCTCCATCCCCTCCCTTACTCCTCCCTGCAGGAGGGGGAGAGAATTATCTGATTGGTGAATTTGGGAGAAAAAAACTTTGGTACATGCAGCTTCCTACTTTCTCTCTACTTTATTCTTTCCTTTGGCATCTGTGCACCTAAAGAAAGCACACATACATTGCTGTCTGTTCTCTGCTATGAGTTTCATACAAGCAGGCCCTCCAAGGGGACCTGCCTGAGTTATTTGTCCTTGCCTCTGTCTCTCTGTCTCTGTCTCTTTCTCTCTCTCAAATAGTTCTAAGTTTGGCTAGAGAAAAAGCAGTGTTACATATCTACCCCATCAAATACATTGTCTTTAAATAATTCTTAAGTCCTTCATCTCCCTCTATTTCCTTATGTCTAATCAGTTCACAATAAAGGGCAGTGTTGGGTCATTGCTCAGGGGGCCCAATTAAAGGATTCATTTATTATTAGAATTAATTAGAAACATAGTGCCAATTAGCTCAGGGTTTCACGTGCAACTTCTTATATGAGTGGCAAAATGTACATTGGTCTTATTCCTGGAAAATATTGTCCTTGAATAGTAACAAACAACACACACACACACACACACACACACACACACACACACACACACACTCCTTACAGGCATTGTTCCAATCCCCATTGAGTGTTTTGTGACATGTAGCTACCTTGAGATGAGCTATCATTTGCCTGAAGCCAGTAGCTCCAGTCAGCTTAAATTGAAAACTTAAGAATGTATGGTTGTCTACCAGGAGCAAGTGCTTACCATTACCACCTGTAACATGTCATCTGATACCTTCCCTTTGCCCCTCCAGATGCACTTTCACCCTTCTCCACCCTGATTTCGGCCTCAGGAGGCTGACCTGGGTGAATGGTCTCCTGTGCCTACTGGTTTCCAGTAGGGTTTGGCCAATGGGAAGCCCCAGGAGGAGATCAGAGTGACGTCAGGGTCACTTATTCCTTGGTTTCCTCCCTGTGAGGTCACCTGAGCTGCCTGGGTTCAAGACACCTCACCCTGTACAATGTTCTTGGGTCGGGTTTCTGTTACTCTCTCTCCCTTTCTTTAGGTCTTGGGGGTGCTGATGCCCCTGCAGCTGTGGGCTCTGTGCTGGTTCCCGCAGTATCATTTGTAGTTATCTCACACTGTCTCATACCTGAGAGTACTAGTATTTTTCTATGATTTCCATGAGTTTTTGGAATGTCAATATTTGTTTATTTATTTATTTGATATGAGGTCTCACTATGTTGTCCAGGCTGGTCTTGAACTTGTGAGCTCAAGTGATACTCTCGCCTTGGCCTCCCAAAGTGCTAGGATTACAGGCATAAGCCACCACACCCGGCCCCTCAAAAATAATTTATAAGTAGCATCTTTATTAATTTAAATGTTTTGCTATAGAGCTGCTTGAAAACAATATATTGAACATCACTCCTAGTTTTACTTGTTTACTTTGTTACAATGAGAAAAGCAAGATTACAGTTTGTGATGTCTTAACTATTAGAATCTAAATCTGTAAGGTCCAAAGTAACAAATACCATTATAATTACATAGTTATTCAACCAAAATTAATGACTGTTTCTTGTATACTCTCCATGTGCTAGATACTATTCTTAAGGCTGAGGAAACAGTGGTGGCCAAGCAAGATGAGGCATTTGCCCTCCTGCAATTTACTGTCCTAATCCAGGTACCTTGGTAATCTAGTATATACCTGAGAACAGCCAAATATTAACACATGGCACAAACACTGTTCTTTTGAAACTGTGAAATTATTCAGAGAAAAATATCTTAACCAATAAATTAAAATGATAAGGGAGCTGTTAATGACACACAGATAGCATCCAGAGATAGCCATGTGATGACCTTTCTGGCCGCAAAGTCCCAGAAGATGGAAGCTGGGACCACCCAACTCCCATCTGCTCCTGCATTCCTATTCCAGCCTCTGAGCTTAATTTGGCTCCCAAGCCAGGGAAATGTAAGGACTACGGGATCCAGAGCTTTGTGGCTCTGCATTAATAGAAGTGTTTACTGCTGGCCCAGTTGTGACCTTTTATCTTACTTGTAGCAAGTGACCATTTAGGCCATATTTCACCACGTCCTGCTTGCCATCCCAGTTCCAGGAATATATTCCCCATCTTATGTCTCCAACCCCGGCATTCACTCATTACTGCTTCGTTTCCCCACTAATCTGTTAGTTATCTGAGCTTGGGACTATCTTGCCTGAATTTCCGCACTGCCAGTCCCGTGGCTGGATTCTCACTTCCTGTGTTCACCCTTCTCTCAGGAAGACCATCTGCCTAGATCTGATGCTAGATTCATGCTTGCTACAGCCTGCCCACTCACACTACAAATGTCTTCCTGTTGCCTCCAGAAAATATGTAGGAGATGGAATCAACAAATGTGGAGGATATGAAATCTGAAATAGGATGATTTTGAAGATTGTGGCTTGGTTGACTGATGGTTTCATCAGTGAGGTCAGAAACAGGGGAGGAGGAACAGGCTTGTTAGGAAAGGTGACAATTCAGTTGTAGACATGTAGAATTTGAGGAATCTCCTGCAGGATCTCCAGGAGATAGCCAGTGGAGAGTTGGATGCACGGCTTGAGAACTCAGGAAATGGTGTTACATTTGTGTGAGTATTTCTCTGTGCGCGTGTGCACACACACACGTTCAAGCATATCCACAAACAACATTTTAAAAACTAAAATTCTGGCTGGGTGTGGTGGCTCACACCTGTAACCTTAGCACTTTGGGAGGCCGAGGTGGGCGGATCACGAGGTCAGGAGATCGAGACCATCCTGGCTAACATGGTGAAACCCCATCTCGACTAAAAATATGAAAAAAAAAACAAAAAACAATTAGCCGGGCGTGGTGGCGGGCGCCAGTAGTCCCAGCTACTCAGGAGGCTGACGCAGGAGAACGGCTTGAACCCGGGAAGTGGAGCTTACAATGAGCAGAGATCCTACCACTGCACTCCAGCCTGGGTGACAGAGCGAGCCTCCGTCTCAAAAACAAAACAAAACAAAACAACCCTAAAATTCTGTCGGTGATCAAGATTTCTATATTTCTATACTTACATATAGCTGGAAAGATCACTGAGCAAACCACAGCTCTTTTCTCATTATGCAAATCTGTGCATGTTGTTAATCAACAGCTCTCCATAATTAGAAGCTCATTTCAACATTAATGTTGAAAGTCTTAACCACTCTTAAATTTATCTAAAGTCAGTAAGGTCAAATGTTGAATAAATATTTATTCAGTGAGGAGTATTACAGGTCAATGCTTCTAGCCTGAAAATTAATCAATCTGGGTCTGGTTTGGGCTTTACATAGGGTTTGTGGTTGTTTAAATATATTCTACCTGCCAATTAGCAATTTTTATTTTACATTCCCACATTCAAAAGATGATATATTGAATAGTCAAGAGGAATTAAAAATATAATACAATATTTTATTCTACCATAAGAAACTAAATCAGTACAAGAAACTCTGGTGAAGAAAGAGTATCCCCCTACCACATTTTGGGGGTATATGCTCCTTTAACAGGGCACTCATAATTCCCATTATAGTTAATGGGAGTTGCGTGTGTGTGTTATCAAGAGCACAGGCTCACCATCTCTATCAGAAAATGATTCCTTTTGTGTTGATCTCCTAGCTGTGTTTTCATTCTACCTTTTAAAACCATTACACCTAACAGAGTTTTTTTTAGTGCATTATCAGTAACTTTAAGAAGCCATCATTATCTCCTCTCTCTTAACCACATAATAGGGGGTAGGAAAGTGAGAGTGCAGTATATACACCATGCTGAGTAGAAGGAACTTGCCTTGAATTTGTGAGCCCCTCAGCCTATTTTCTGTAATGCTCAGTGGTGAATCACTCTTAAGTGCTCCATCATTCACTAGGATATGTGCTTCATGCCAAAGGTTACCAGATTACAAAAGTATTCTAGGCTCAGAAGGGACTCATAATTCACCGTCACCTTATTTTGACACTAAGAGAGAAAATATGTGCATCAAGACAAGTAGAGGTAATAATGAAAAAAAAACCTATATTAAGTTAACAATGCAGCAAACACTCCAAAGGGAAAAATACAGACTAGAACAATAATAAGGATAATAGAAAAGTAATGCTGTTAAATTATCAGAGACTTGCTGGTCGGCTCATGAACACTCCCCTGAGTGAAGATAGTTTCTTAAAGAGCTTCTCTTAGACATGAGAGGAAATGGGAAAGTCAAGATAGTTTCCAAAGTTGGAAGAAAATATTTTCTTATGCCAATGTTTCTAAAAGGGTCAAATACATTTCCCGAAGGTGAAGTGGAAATATTTAGAAAAAAATTAAAAACACAAGTGACTCAGAGCTGTTAACATGAGAAGAACGAACAATCTTAAGATTCCACAGGCAATCTGGTAGAAACCTCGTGAACTTAACCAAAGTGAAATCTTAGAGGGCCTCTGATTAAAATGTGGAAAAAATAATAACGATCCAATATTTATGAAAAGGTCCTGGGAAATATGTTCTTTGCATGGTAAGAAGGTCACAAGAATGTATGTATTAAATTTTACATGTCATTTTAGCAAAGTTATAAACCAATCAAGTGACATTTACACAAGAACACTGAAAGTATAATTACTAGAAAGTTTCATGCATTGCTATGGAGCCACAACTTTCTTTTCACAACATAATTTCATTAAAAACTTGTATGATGAGGATGTATATAACAAGGTTATCAACAAATGGCTACAGATGCTCTAGCTGATTACTTGGGACGTACTGGAGTTCCTGGAATATTTTGAGATGCCTGAACTGCTGGGTAGCAGAATACATTTTTAACCCCTTCAAATTCCTTCCTCTTCCAATTTGGTGTTTGCTACATCTTTTTGATGTTTTATACATTTGTTTAAGTCCCATGGTTTAATAGCTACTTTTTTCTTAACTATTTTTTAAATATAACATACATACAATAAAAAGGACCCATGTTGAGGGTAGAGGTCGATGAATGTTTTACAGATATGTAAATGTGTGTAACCCCCACCAGATGAAGAAATGAAAAAAAGCCTCCCCATGTCTCTTGCCATCAATACCCCTATACCTCAATAGCCACTATTCTGACATTTCATTAGTTTTACCTGCTTTTGCATTCTATATAAATGAAATCCTGCATTATGTCAATATATTAATTGTATTAAAATTTTGCAAACATTGGCATATTGAACTCAAATGTAAATCCAGATATGAATTTGTTCAACAAATTCATCTGTATATATTTCTACCCTCTCCTACAAACCATTATAAGAATTTTTTTTTTTTTTTTTTTTTTTTTTGAGACGGAGTCTCGCTCTGTCCCCCAGGCTGGAGTGCAGTGGCCGGATCTCAGCTCACTGCAAGCTCCACCTCCCGGGTTCACGCCATTCTCCTGCCTCAGCCTCCCGAGTAGCTGGGACTACAGGCGCCCGCCACCGCTCCCGGCTAATTTTTGTATTTTTTTAGTAGAGACGGGGTTTCACGTGTTAGCCAGGATGGTCTCGATCTCCTGACCTCGTGATCCACCCACCTCGGCCTCCCAAAGTGCTGGGATTACAGGCTTGAGCCACCACGCCCGGCCTGTAAGAATTTTTAAAATGCAAATTCTCCCTTTCGAAAACACCCTGCAGCACATATGCTTATTAGGATTCCTCCCCAGCCCTTCCAACTTAAAAAGTAGGAAGACATAGTGGTTTGAACTATGTAATGTCCAGGGTACAGTCTTTCTAATCAGTGCTGATAATGGGTTTCTTCAAAAAAGTGTTAAAAATAAAAACAAAAACATGGGGTTTTTTTAATTACATATTTTATATCTTAATACATTTTTTAAAATTTTATTTGTTTAAGCAACAGGATGTCACTCTGTCACCCAGGCTGGAGTGCAGTGGTGTGATTATAGCTCACTGCAGCCTCAAATGCCTGGATTCAAGCAATCCTCCTGCCCTCAGCCTCCTAAGTCGCTGGGCCTACAAGTGAGTGCCATCATACCTAATTTTTAAATTTTTTATAGAAATGGGGTTTTGTCATCTTGCCCAGTCTGGTCTCAAACTCCTGCGCTCAAGTGATCCTTCCACCTTGGCCTCCCAAAGTGCTGGGATTACAGGCAAGAGCCACTGTACCCACCTAAAAGCTATATTATCCAGTCAGCATATTTAGTGGTTTTCAGTGGGAAGGGGTATCTAGTCTGTTTTACTGCTGTAGAAGTCTCACATAATCTTAACATCTCTCCAATCCATCTGCTTTTCTTAATTCTCACTGATGATGCATTAGTTCATGCATTTATAAATGCTGGCTCTACCCAAAAGTCTTCCAGTTGCATTCCCTGCTTCCAGTCTCTACCTTACCTCTTTTCTCCACCTCTCATCCCTCTAGGCAAGCTGTATCAATAAGGGTCTCAACAAGAAACAGAATTCACAAGATAGTTCATATGAAAATACTTTAATGAAAGGACGAGTTACAGAGGGGTGAGCAGGTAGTAAGGGAACAAACAAGAGATGACGAGGCACTCAGAGACTAGCTACAGAGGAGGTGTTCAAGAGATAAAAGGAGAACATAAAATCACCAGAGAGCCCGGCGAAAACTAGAGCCATGGAGAAAGAGCCATCTGGCAGCTACTATAGTCATGAAGGAATGAAGCTGTTGCCGGACATGTGACACTCAAAGAAGGAAGGAGCAAGGAAGAGACGCCCCAATTTCCCTTTCTACCCACTTTCTGATATCCTTGCCTTGGCCTTCTTTATGTCCAATCACAAGGCAGTCCTTAAAGAAACTGAGGTCAACCCTCAGAGGCATAGAGCTTAGCAGAGAAGGGCAGGAAATGAATCTGGGGGGCAAAGAAAATAACCAGCATGTTAGTCTTTTTCCAGACTACTTTGAAAGGTCAGCTACCTAAAATGCAAACCTTATCATACCATGCACCCGCTTAAAATCTATCAGTGGATTTACACAATCTGTAGGACTAAATCTAAACTGGGATGTGCGACTTTGCCCCTGCTTATGGCTTCATTCCCCAGTTCCTGTCTTAGCCTATGGCCACTGTGAATTATTTCCAGATTCACCAGCATTCTATGCTCTCACACCTCTGTCCTTTGTCCATATTTTTTTCTCTTCCCAAGGTACCTTTCTGAATCTGCTTGGCTAACTTCTTCTACTCAGCCTCTGAGAATCAAAGACTTAGCTCTAGAATCACCTCCTTCCAGAAGTTTCCTGAAAAGTTTTTCCAGGTGTTTCTATGACTTCCTTACCTAATCCCATCATTATAGAGATGCTCCTTGAGTTATGTCCTGATAAACCCATTTTAAGTCGAAAATATATGTTGAAAATGCATTTTACTCTAATAAGCCCATCGTAATGAGAAAAAAAAAAATCGTAAGTTAAACTATCAGTCAGACGCCATCCATAATTAGTTGAGTGAGTGTCCTGTCTTTCTCCCTTGAGAAGAAGGATGTGCAGTTTTTTGTTTTGTTTTATTTAGTTTTTTGAGGCAGGGTCTTGCTCTGTCTCCCAGACTGGAATGCAATTGTGCGATCTCAGCTCACTGTAACTTCCGCCTCCTAGGCGCAAGCCATCCTCCTGCCTCAGCCTCGTGAGTAGCTGGGACTACAGGCACATACCACGCACCCTGCTAATTTTTTTATTTTTTGTAGAGACGGGGTTTCACCATGTTGCCCAGGCTGGTCTCTAACTCCTGAGCTCAGGTGATCTGCCTGCCTCGGCCTCCCAAAGTGTGGGATTACATCCGCGCCGGGTCCATTTTAGTTCTTAATACAGCACCCATCACCATTCCTGGCATATGGTAGGCAATCAATAATATATTTTTTTCAAATTAATAAATGAAAACTAAATATTAGGAAAGAAGTAAGAAAATAACATAGCTATAAAGCTCTTTGAATGTTAGGTTATTGGGAAAAGCTGTGGAAAGCCAAGGATTTTCTTTCTCAAATTCATTTTTAGGATTTTCTTTCTATACGAAAGACCACAGATAATACAGAGAAAGGTAAGAAAAAGACCACAAACCCAATGACTTGGAATTTGAATCATAAAGGTTCATTCTAGACTTGGGCAATATCTAGAACTTCTAGAACAATCAGTTTTCTATAACATAGGAAAGATATTGCCTTGATGTTAGCTTTAACTCCTGCCAAATAATGCTTTAAATTATTTAAACTTTAAAAAGGTGTATCAACGCATACATTGCCGGTAAATTCATGTTCCAGTAACTTTTCTTTGTATGTTAAAAATCTAACTGTGGAAAACATTCTAGCTTGGTTTGAGAGTCTAATAGTACAAAATGCTTTATCTCCTAAAATTCTTTGAGAGAAAACCAAAATGCTACCACACTGCAACAAAATACTGAAGAATTATTTGCTATGTCGGTTGACGTATTTTTATTTAGATTTTGCCTAAGATGCCACATGAAGCCTCTATAAGACATTTTTTCCCTAAAACTTACATACGTATGTACATATATATATGTTTTACATCCTAAAAAGTCTACTTCGTGTCTTCACCAAATGTGCAGCAGTGTGATTCACAGGTTCACCACTGGAAAATAGCCCTTCTTAAAATTCCGCCAATGTTGGGTCAAAGATCTTACACTACAACACATACTACACTGTGAGCACGGATCAATTAGACGAGAATACAGAGAAGCTTCTCAACGGAAGAAGGCCTTGGAGTTGGAAACCTAAAGGAGGGGACACACTACATGTCCCAGCACATCTTGCAACGCCCAGCGACTGCAATTCCCAGAATGCACTGCTCGTCGCACGCAGATTTTCCTTGTTGCCGGGGCTTGTAGTTCTTCCCGGTCGTGTCAGTTTGTAAGGCAAGGGCGGTAGTTGGATTCCTGGCCCGAGGATATTAGGCGTAGTTTTCCAGTTTTTGGCAAAGCGGAAATACTTAAGGCCCCTGGGTTTGCTGAGTTCTTTGTTTTATCTACCGGCTTCTGCTTTACGACAGGTAAGTCACGGAGGAGCTATAATTCCTCGTAGCAGGGCCCCACCTTTTATTTCTGGGAGCGACCTCGTTCTGGTGAGGATATTTGTCCCTAAGCTCTCGCCGTAGCAGCCGCCGCCCATCCCTCTTTGTGTGCTTTGGAAAGCTGCGGAGCTGGTGGTGGCTACAGTTGGTGTTGGGGGCTTAGGCGAGAGACGTTACCGGGAAGTTGCAAGCGGGAGGTGTCTTCCTCAGCCAGTCACCTGGCAGGTGAGTTGACTGTTGATCCCTCAAGGCCTCCCCGCCTGTGTTCCACGTCGCAAATCGAAGGGCGGCTTGGCAGTTCCTGCTGACAGCCCCTCCCGGCCCGGCTTTGGGGAGGAAAGGCGGGGAGACCCGGGTACGGTGACTCAGGGCGGCGCGGCGAGAGGAGTCCACTCCTTTCCCTTCTCGACCCTCCAGAGGCGGCCTGGGGAGCCTCGAGGCTTCTCCGGCGCCCACTGGCTTCTCCTGGACTCCCTGCCCTGGACCGCGCCCTCCTGGCGGTGACCCCAGGGGAGAAGGTGATTCCTTTTTGCCTTGCCCCATTTTACAAATTAAGGCCATCTCAACTTGCCTTGATAGGGTCTCCTCTCACCTTAAGTGTGATGGAAAGTCCCCGAACACGGAGGTTCTAGCACAAAACTCTAGAGTTTCTCTTCTCTTGAGTTTTAAGAACGTGAACATGTCAGTCATGGAGGAAGGCTCTGGCTTCTGTGAGGATGAGAGGATTGGTCAGCTATAGTTCAGCTGGTCAAGACTTTGTTGTTGGGCTTTAACTAAAAATGCTCTTGTTTTAATATCAATTAGTGTTGGTATATCTATTTTACAGTTGACGTTGAGCAAAGCATAATATGCCTAGCGTAGCATACAGTTACGTATGGAAGTTCTCTTCACCAGCCGTTTGGATGGAGCTGTTTAGAGGTGTAGAAAGGGTGGAATAAGAAACACGGTCGCTTGCTTTTAGTTTGTTCAAACAAATACTGTGTATGTATTTCAGGGTCTGCCATGTCAACTTTTCATCCTTTTCGTATGCTTGAAAATTGTCAATTCGCTTGCCAGTCTTAATGGAGTTTAGTAGCTGAAATTTGTTTTATCCATTTGTTAGTAGGTGAATTTCTCCTCTTGACTGACTTACCTTTATTCAGATTTAACAATTGTGCTTTTTAAGAGATTTTCCCTAACCTCTGGGAATACAAAACTGTCAGAGGTTATTCTCCTAGTTTTCTTGATCTAAAGCATTTAATACTTCACTTGTACAGGGACATTGAAAGAGATTGATCATTAGGCAATAAGTCAATCCTGTGGAAAAGGTAACGAGTTCCTGGCTCCTGCCTTATGCTCAGCTGCTAGGCTACTTTAAAAAAAAAAAAATCCTAATTCATTGCTTCTTCCTAAAACTCAAGCTGAAGTAGTGTTAATGCAATTGATTTTTGAAGCTCAGTTTGTAATTCTGTCTACCGTATCTATTATTCATTAGCCAGTGTCAATTGTAATGTTAAGAACCTTCTGCCGGATGTTGTGAAGACGACAAAAATAACTAAAAAACAGTCCCTGATTTCAAGTACATTACAATCTAATAGGGAACATTTCAGGTATGTCCACAAATAATTGTGCTAAAAGTGCCATCACAAGATATAGGTAAGGTGTTGTTGTGGAGAAATACAAAGTCGTTTGATTTGATAGCTAATGATGGTAACTCTGGCATTTTGCTTGTCTTTAGTATTACTACAGCACTTTTAGAACTTACAGAAATTTTCAGTTTGACTTCCTATTGTTTTTTGTCAAGTTTCTGTGAATGCAATAGAATTGGTAATAGTTTTGATCCCTGTCATATAGCTTAAGAGCTTCTAAATGCCAAACCTTCTCCTCTGTTTTATGAGCCAGTTTTGACCTTTATCTTGGGTACCTACTATATTGTCATCAAAAACTTTGAGACATTGTGTATGCAAACATTAAAGTGCTTACTATAGGCTAGCTACTGTGCTCTACTCTAGGTATATTATATATATTTGTTTATACATTTTTTAAGTCTTAGTAATAATATATATGCTTCCTTTATTTTATTTTTTAAAAGTTTATTTTTTAGAGACGCTCTGCTGCCTAAGCTGGAGTGCTTTGGCATGATCACGGCTCACTGCAGCCTTGACTTCCTGGGCTCCAGCAATCCTTCCAAGTAGTTGGGACTACAGGCACATGCCACCATGCCCCCCTAATTTTTTATTTTTCTTGCCTTTTTTTTTTTTTTGGTAGAGATGGGGTCTTGCTGTGTTGCCCAGGCTGGTCTCAAACTCATGGCCTGAAAGCAGTCCTCCCACTTTAGCCTCCCAAAGTAAGCTACTGCCCAGCCCCATTATTTTAAAAGTAAGATTTTTGTGCTCTTTTGAGATAGCATTGAACTATATGGCCTTTTGGGACAGTTCTCTTCTTGGAACACTAGTTTTTTCAACTGTACTGCTTTTACCAATGTAACGATTACATGTTTCTAAGGTCACAAACATGTCAGACAAAAGTGAATTAAAGGCTGAGTTGGAACGTAAGAAGCAGCGACTGGCCCAAATCAGAGAGGAAAAGAAGAGAAAAGAAGAAGAAAGGAAAAAAAAAGAAGTATGTTTCATTTTTTTCTTAAATAAACAACATAAAGTAATTGTGTTTTATTTCACATATTTATGTATTTACATATAGATTGGTGCAAAAGTAATTGTGGTTAAAAGTAATGGCAAAAACTGCAGTTACTTTTGCACAAACCTAATAATTTCAGGATACTTAAAAATCTGGCAGTTCTGACTGCAGACATAGCACTATAAGTGAATCTTGAAAGAAGCAAGATATGTGAAAATGACAAAACTGATAAAATATTTTTAAAAACAATTTCATATAGATTGATGCATTTCTAAAATTTCATTTATAAAAGTTCAGTTTACATATTTAGTCTTCTAGGAGTATATTTATTATAAAGTAAGGTGCATCTGTATTTTTTTTTGTTTTGGGGTTGTTTTTTTTTTTTGAGACAGCGTCTCACTGTGTCACTCAGACTGGAGTGCAGTGGTGTGATCACAACTCACTGCAGCCTCAATCTCCCCTGACTCAGGTAATCCTTCCACTTCAGCCTCTGGAGTAGCTGGGACTACAGGCACATGTCACTATGCTAGGCTAATTTTTGTATTTTTTGTAGAGACGGGGTTTTGCCATGTTACCTAGGCTGGTCTCCAACCGCTGAGCTCAAACAGTCCTCCTACCTCAGCCTCCCAAAGTGTTGGGATTACAGGCGTGAGCCACCACACTCAGCCAAGAGGTCTATATTATAATAGCTCATAAATATGGTATATATATATCATAACTTAGTTTGGACTTTGAATTTATCTGAATATTTTGCTAGTCTGAACTGCTAATTTGTAAGAATGGATAATATTAATGGCAAATAAAATATACATAATAGATGATTTAATTGACTAAGGGATTTGTTCTTATCTCTTATGAGTTAGTCATTGAAATATTTTTACCGAGTAGTAGGTATGATGGTACCATAAAGGTGGACCAGGTACTTCTTTTGATTTTTTGTATCAGAAATATGCATCACGTTATATACAGCAAATGTACATTGACCCTGAGCTGGAGACATTTTACTTGTTCCTACATTGAAATATACTTTTATCCCTATGGAAACTCTTTAGACATATCTGTGTACTTTTACTGCAGATATCTTTTAAATAGCTAGCGTAAGGTACTTTTTCCTGTGTGTCTTTAGGCCCAAGTTTTTATATATGATAGCATAAATAATAGCCAAGACTGCCAGAACTATCTCTTGGGGACTAAGAGAAAAACAAGTAGTAGAAAAGTTGAAGGTACAATTTATGTGCAGCTTTACTATGATGCTGTAAAGGCCTGTAATTGAAGAATTTGCTAGTTTATTCTGCACCTTTCTGTGATACATTATAAGAGGGTTGGAGCTTTACATTAGCTATTAGATTAAAAGCTGACTGGTAGAAGCATGATTCAGGTTGGCAGAGCTATTCCAAAAAAATGTTTATAACCCTAAACATTTCTGTGCTGAGAGCAGATTTCATTTTTGTTTTCTAATGATGGCCATAACTGGCAAAAGTGGCTTCTAAGGGATATCTATTGCATGATTTATACCTAATTTAAAGTTTATAAAACTATTGAGTCACACAGACCAATGGGAGAAAACAAAGTTTATAAAAATGTTATAAGAGATAACACAATGGTATTAAACTGTGAGTCTATTAATATATTTTTATCAACAGTGAAGCATCAGCTTGATACTACAACCTGTTTCGTTATTTTGATTAATTTTTCTGATGACTTTTAAGTCAAAATGGTATAGAATGTTATGGCTAACAAAATTCACTCCAGACAATGTCTAAGTAATAGTTGTCTAGTTGGCATAGGGATTTGAGATTTACATAAAAAAACTTTTCCTTGGAAAGCTTACATTTTACTTGAGATGTCTTGGATGATCTGAGAGTATTGAGGTTTATCTAGTTTAACCAGAAGATTGTGCTAAAACTATAAATGGCTGAGATAAAAGCTGGCGAAAATTTTCATAACAAAATGTTTTGTGCTATGCAAAAGTGAGTTTAATTTTACAAAACCCAATCCCAAATAAAATGAAGACATCATACAGAAGTCTGTGATACTGTTTTTCAACAAATATTGTTATTTACTTAAAATTTATTACCTCTTAAATAATTACACTGTAATTTTTTCATTGTATGTGATATTGTATCTAACCTTTTGTGCCACTTGGGGAAAATTGTCTATTATTCCTAACCATAGACAGCAATTTCATACTGTAGATAATTTGAAGTTGACTGTACTTCTTGAGTGTATCTGTTAGGAAAATTTTTGTGGAAACTCCTTGATTACATATAAAACAGAGCAGTTTAGTACATATCATTTGGAGGTTATTTACTAGAACTCTGTTGAGAATGATTTTCATTTAATGACTATAAAAAAACTTAACCTGTACTCAAAACTAAGTTCATGCCTTAAAAGTATACAGTGTTAGCATATTATTTAAAACATTTTTGCAAATAAATGTTTCATACTATATGTAAACGTAAGTTTTTAACCTAAAAATTTTAGACTGATCAGAAGAAGGAAGCTGTTGCTCCTGTGCAAGAAGAATCAGATCTTGAAAAAAAAAGAAGAGAAGCTGAAGCATTGCTTCAAAGCATGGGGCTAACTCCAGAATCCCCCATTGGTAAGGTTAAGAATATATCCATTTATAAGAGATAGGCATAGATTCTGTTCAGCTCAGACATAACTGAGTGGGTTGACTTGATATATTTTACATATTTTCCTTGTATCTCTAAAATTATTAATCTTATAATTTATTTGGAATTGTCTTTTTTCCAGATATGCTAGTACATGGTTATTTTATTTGTTCAAAAGAGCTGCAAGAGTAATTATTAACATATACTGAACTACCAATTGACTTCTCTTATTAAATCAGTAATTTATTTCAACAAACATTTGTTAAGCAAGTTTTGTGTGCTATACTGTGTTAAGCTCAAAGATAACTGGGATTCCTGATCTGAACTCTGTATTCTTTTCTGGAGATTAGAGAGAGATACAATCAAAATTATATTGTTAGTATGCAAAATATATTAATATTCAAAGGTACAGGATTGGAAGGATAAGCTTATAGCCTTCTGCTGTCATTGCTAATAAGGGAGATAATTTTGGTAGCTTACTTTGGCAGTGATTTGACTTAATCTTTCTATTTTTCTGGGTTATTAATTTTGATAACAGTACTAGACGAAAAAAGCTGAAATAGTAGAGGTACACAGGCAATCTAGTTACATATCAGGAACAAATGCTTACTTAAAATAGTTCTGTGCTGGGTGCTGTTACATAGTAGTTTAGTTTAACATGGCCTTTATCCTTTAGAGACCTAACATTTTAGGGCTAGTTTGTGGGCTTATTTTATCTAGTCCAGGGGACAAATACTGGAGATTGTAAATGCTCTATGCTTGTTGTGAAACTGCAACATAACTGTCCTTAGAGCTGATATTTCTAAAAGGTTTCAAGGTGAAAAGGCTGGCTACTCTTATGGTCAGCTTAATTATTTCTTTTCAGCTCCTTTTCTTTTCTTGTAGAATTTGAAGACTGAAGTATATTAATTTTATGTATTTATTCAATAAGCTTATGTTGAATATGCAATTTTAAAAGTAAATGAATCAGAACACTTTTTTCTTGTAACTAAACCAAGTTGCTTGTTAGCCTTTGTTTGAGTTACCTTTTTTTTCTGTGCATTGGCTTTTGTTTTTCTCCTATAGGGTTTTTTTTCTTTTATGTTCTTCTTAAGACTTTAGTTTCACTGAACTCACTTGTTCATATTTCTTTTTTTCTTTCTTTTTGTTTTTTTTGAGACTGAGTCTCACTTTCTCTCCCAGGCTGGAGTGCAGTGGCACAATCTCAGCTCACTGCAACCGCCACCTCCTGGGTTCAAGCAATTCTTCAGCCTCAGCCTCCTGAGTATCTGGGACTACAGGCTTGCGCCACCATGCCTGGCTAATTTTTGTACTTTTAGTAGAGACAGGGTTCAAACTCCTGGCCTCATGATCTGCCCACCCCCAAAGTGTTCATATTTCCTAATTTATGGCTGGGTTAGTTCTTTGTGTTGCTATGAAGGAATACTGAGGTTGGTAAACTTATAAAGAAAAGAGGTGGCCGGGTGGGGTGGCTCACGCCTGTAATCCCAGCACTTTGGGAGGCTGACGTGGGCAGATCACCTGAGGTCGGGAGTTTGAGACTAGCCTGAGCAACATGGAGAAACCCCATCTCTACTAAAAATACAAAATTAGCCGGGCTTGGTGGCGCATGCCTATAATCCCAGCTACTTGGGAGGCTGAGGCAGGAGAATTGCTTGAACCCGGGAGGCAGAGGTTGTGGTGAGCAGAGATCTGGCCATTGCGCTCCAGCCTGGGCAACAGGAGTGAAACACCATCTCAAAACAAGAAAAGAGTAATTGGCTCATGGTTCTGCAAGCTTTACAGGAAGCATGGTGCTGACTTCTTCTGACGAGGCCTCGGGAAGCTTCCAATCATGGCAGAACGCAAAGGGGTGTCAGCATGTCTCATGCAGTGAGCAAGAGCAAGAGGTGGGGGAAGATGCCACACAGTTTTAAACGAAACCAGGAGGGGTCCGCCCCCATGACCCAAGCAACTCCCAGTAGACCCCACTTCCAACACTGGGGATTATATCTCAACAAGAGATTTGGAGGTGATGTCCAAACTGTATCAATGGCCCATCGCCATCATTAATTCTTGAAAGACCATTCTCTAGGGTTTGTGTATGTGTCCCTCATTTCTCATATCTAATTCCATTCTCATTCCCACTAATGCATTAAGTGCCCGCTTTTGCAGTTTTTTTTGTTTGTTTTTCATTTTTTGTTTTGATTTTTGAGATGGAGTCTTGCCCTGTCGCCCAGACTGGAGTGCAATGGCGTGATCTCAGTTCACTGCAACCTCCACCTCCCGGGTTCAAGCGATTCTCCTGCCTCAGCCTCCCGAGTAGCTGGGATTACAGGCACATGCCACCACACCTGGCTAATTTTTTATGTCTTTAGTATAGATGGGCTTTCACCATGTTGGCCAGGCTGGTCTCGAACTCCTGACCTCGTGATCCGCCCTCTTCGGCCTCCCAACGTGCTTGGATTACAGGCGTTAGTCACCATGCCCGGCCCACTTTTGAATTTTTAACATACATCCTGCCGGGCGCGGTGGCTCAAGCCTGTAATCCCAGCACTTTGGGAGGCCGAGATGGGCGGATCACGAGGTCAGGAGATCGAAACCATCCTGGCTAACATGGTGAAACCCCGTCTCTACTAAAAAATACAAAAAAACTAGCCGGGCGAGGTGGCGGGCGCCTGTAGTCCCAGCTACTCGGGAGGCTGAGGCAGGAGAATGGTGTAAACCCGGGAGGCGGAGCTTGCAGTGAGCTGAGATCCGGCCACTGCACTCCAGCCTAGGCGACAGAGCGAGACTCCCTTTCAAAAAAAAAAAAAAACATACATCCTTCAGATTATCCTCTGTTTTTCAAGGTTTCACATGTCTGTGTATACACACTTTATATACATAAATGGCATAGTGCTGTATGTCTTTTGTTTATTCCATGTTGCTATATACAAATTTAGTATTTATTTCTAATATACTGTATCCTATTATGTACCACATTTTACTTATCCATTCCCCCAGTGCTATGCACTCAGTTTCCTTTTGTCTCTTTGCTTTACCATCATAAACAACACTGCAGAAAGTATGTGTTTTTTCCCTTGAGAACTGTGGAATACTTTCTCTGGGGTGTATGCCCAAGAATTGACTTGCTGTGTTATTGTATATAAGACTTAGCTTAATTAGGTTCTGCATATCACTCTCCAGAATGGCTACAAAGTTTAGCCTACCATTACCAGTGCCTGAAAAAGTAACTGCTTTACCATATTCACGTCATGACTGGATGTTATCCAGCTTTCTAATTTTTGCTAACTTGAATATAAAGTGGTACATCGAAATGTTTTAATATACATTTATCTGATTACAGTGAGATTGACCACCTCTTTATATATCTTTTAACCATTCAAGTTTTCCCTTCTGCGAATTGCATATTCATATCCTTCTCCCCATTTACTACAATTGAGGTTCTTTATCTTCTGATTTGTAGGCATTCTTTGTGTATTTTGTATATTTTAGGGAGGACTTTTGTCTGTTTCAGTCTTTTAAAAAACCCTTCTCCTAATCTGTTACCTGTTAACTGTTTATAGTATTCTTCATTGAACAGAATCCTTTATTTTGGTATGGTCAAATCCTTCATTTTGATATGGTCAAATCTAGCAATTACAGGCTAAGTATTCCTAATCCAAAAATTCAGCATTCAGAATGCCCCAAAATCTGAAACATTTTAAGCACCAACGTGACACTCAAAAGAAATACTGATTAGAGAATTTCAGATTTCAGATTTTTAAGTTAGGATACTGAACTGCTAGGTATAATGCAAATATTGCAAAATCCAAAATAATCTATCACCTTTGGTCCCAAGCGTTTTGGATAGGGGATACTCAACCTGTATGACCCTTTTTTGTGTGCTTTTGGTCTTTTTAAAAAGAAATCCTTTCCTATGTTGTGGATGCAAATATATTTTTCTGTGTTTTTCATATTTTATAGTTGTACCCTTCACATGTAGATATTTGGGTTATATTTTTTAAAATATGAGGTAGGGATCCAACCTAATTTTTCTCTGTATAGTTAGCTAATTTTCTCAATGCCATTTATTAGTCTATCTTTCCCGCCCCACTGAAGTCTGATGCCAACTTTGTCATACAGTAAATTTCCATATATTTCTGGGCTCTATTTTCACTATGGATCTATTTGTTTGATTCTACACAACTCAGTTTTAATTACTGTACCTTTGTGTTATATTCTAATATCTGGTATAGAAAATCACCCCCTGTGTTCCTTTTACAAAATAGTCCTAGGTTCACAAACATTTTTCTTCCCCTCAAGAAATTTGGTTTCCCTCCAAAGTGTTGCTATACCATACGTACATTGCGTTGCTATATGTTTTTATATTTTGAATTTTTATTACTATTTTTTGAGACAAGGTCTTGCTCTGTCACCTAGGCTGGAATGCAATGGTGCAACCATGTCTTGCTATAGCTTCAACCTCCCAGGCTCAAGTGATCCTCTCACCTCAGCCTCCTAAGTAGCTGGGACCATAGGTGCACACCACCATGCCCAACTAATTTTTTTTTTTTTTTTTTGTAGAGATGGGGTCTCACTGTGCTGCCAGGGCTGGCCTTGAACTCCTGGGCTCAAGCGATCCTTCTGCCTTGGCCTCCCAAGGTGCTGGGATTATAGGCATGAGCCACTATACCCTTCCTAATTTTAAAAAATCTAGAATATTCTCCACACACATACTACTTTTTGCCTCATGATATCTACTTGTTGAAGAGGGTGGGCCAATTGGTTTGTAGACTGTCTCCCCTCCTGGGTTTGTCTGATGGCATTCTCACATTTAGCTTTTATCCCTTATATTTCCTTTGAACTGGAAGTTAGATTAAAAAGCTTGATTTTGATCTAATTCAAACTGTGCGTGGTGGTTCACACCTGTCATCCCATTGCTTTGGGAGGCTGAGGTGGGTGGATCGCTTAAGCCCAGGAGTTCAAGACCAGCGTGGGCAATATGGCAAGACCCTGTCTCTACAAAAAAAAAAAAAAAAAAAAATTAGCCAGGCATGATAGCAGGCACCTATAGTCCCAGCTACTGTGGAGGTTGAGGTGGGAGGATCAATTGAGTTTGCAAGGTTGAGGTGCTGGCCGTGATCGCACTACTCAACTCCAGCCTGGGAGACATAGCAAGACCCTATCTCACAAAAAAGAAAAGAAAATAAGCTTGATTCACTTTAGGCTGAACTTTTTTGGCAAGAAAATCTCGTAAGTGATGTTGTGTCCTTCGTATTGTATCACATCAGTAGCACATCTCTCTGGCCATTGAGCGATGCTGAGCTTCATTATTGGGTTACAATTGTGATAAGCTGATCTTTCCATCATAATTACCCCCTTGTGACTAATAGGTAATATCTGAGGGTGATACTTGGGCACTATGTGACTATTCATTTCTTTATCAGCCTTTTATCTGATGGTGTTAATACTTACTGACCTTCCTCATCTAAGTTGTTTAATTAGGAGTTGCAACATTGTTTTTGTAATTCTGCCATTTGTTCTATGTTTATTGGCTAAAGTTCTTCCGTAAAGGGGAGCGTTTCCTCAATAACTAGGGCTTTTTGGTTACCCTAAATGGTAGAAAAGCAGGAGACATGTTTACTTTTTTGCTTTAGTTACTAATAGTCACCTCCAGGCGTGGCAGATGAGTTTCGCATGTATTTTATCTTTTTTATTTATTTTTTTGAGACAGAGTTTCACTTTGTCACCCATGCTGGAGTGCAGTGGTGTGGTTTTGGCTCCCTGCAACCTCCGCCCCTCCCAGGCTCAAGCAATTCTCCCACCTCAACCACCCGAGTAGCTGGGACTACAGGAACGTGCTGCCACCACATCCAGCTAATTTTTGTATTTTTAGTAGAAACAGGGTCTCACAGGCTAGGCGCGGTGGCTCACGCCTGTAATCCCAGCACTTTGGGAGGCCGAGGCAGGCGGATCACGAGGTCAAGAGATCGAGACCATCCTGGCTAATGGTGAAACCCCGTCTCTACTAAAACTATAAAAAATGAGCCGGGCGTGGTGGCGGGCACCTGTAGTCCCAGCTACTCGGGAGGCTGAGGCAGAAGAATGGTGTGAACCCGGGAGGCGGAGCTTGCAGTGAGCAGAGATGGCGCCACTGCACTCCAGCCTGGGCCACAGAGCGAGACTCCGTCTCAAGAAAAAAAGAAAAAAGATTAGCTAATACTTTATTGAGGGTTTTTTGTATATGTACTAATGAATGAAGTTTGCCTTTGATTTTCTTGTACTGTCCATGTTCATGTTTCATCATGGTTATGGTTTTAAAATAAATTGGTCAGTTTTTGTTTTTGCTATTTTGTAGAATAATTTATAAAAGATGCCTGTTTCTTAAAAACTCGATAGATTTCCATTGTAGAACTGCCTTGGATTATGACTTTTTTCTACAGAGAGTAGAGAGCAGGGGTTATTCATTTGGAGTGTGTGTGTGTGTGTGGCGGCGGGTGGGGGTGCAGTTTAGAGACAGGGTCTCAGTCTGTGGCCCAGACTGGAGTGCAGTGGTGTGATCTCAACTCACTGTGGCTTCAAACTCGTGGGCTCAAGTCCTTCTCCTGCCTAACCTCCTAAGTAGCTGGGACTACAGGCAGGTATCACCATGCCTGGCTAGTTTAAAAAAAAATTTTTGTAGAGATGGGGTCTTGCTATGTTACCCAGGCTCGTTTCAAACTCCTGGCCTCAAGTGATCCTCCTGCCTTGGCCTCCCTAACTGCTCAAGTTGTTTAAATAGTTATAGTCTCTTCAGATTTTCTATTTCTTCTTATATCTGTTTTTTCTCCCCAAAATAACAATAAACATTTATTATCTCTCACAGTTTCTGCTGGTCAAGAATTTGGTAGCAGCTTAGCTAGGTGGTTCTGGCTCAGGTTTTCTCATTGGGTCAAAGTCAATATTTCAATTAGAGCTTTAGTGATCTCAAGTCTAGACGGAGGCTTGAGAACTTACTTTCATGGTGGTTCATTCACATGGCTGGCAAGTTGGTGTTGGTTGCTAGCGGGACAGCTGAGTTCCCATCCTTGTGGGCCACTCCACAGATCTACTGGAGTATCCTTGTAGCATGTTGGCTAGGTTCTCCCAGAGTGAACATTCCAAGAGAAAAAGAGAGTTAGAAGAAAACTGTCCTTTTTATGACTCAGATTTGGAAGTCACAAAGCATCACCTTTGCCACATTCTGTCCATTAGAAGAGAAACACTAAGTCCAGCTCACATTCACAGAGAATTTACCCATAAATCAAAGTCACAAATTTTTGAGGGATTTTCTGAGAGATTTCAACATTTTAAAAAATTGTAGCCTTATAGGTGATGAAAGGCATTTTCATAGAGTTTTAAGCAGGGTAGTGTCTTAGATGGGTCATTAAACCAAACTACTGTAGAGACTAAAGACTGACTTGTTTAATCGTAGCTATAACCAGCTTTCAATTATCCTACTTTGTTTGTTTTTTTGAGACGGAGTCTTACTGTGTCACCCAGGCTGGAGTGCAGTGGCACGATCTCGGCTCACGGCAAGCTCTGCCTCCCGGGTTCACGCCATTCTCCTGCCTCAGCCTCCCAGGTAGCTGGGACTACAGGCGCCCGCCACCACGCCCGGCTAGTTTTTTGTATTTTTAGTAGAGATGGGGTTTCACTGTGTTAGCCAGGATGGTCTCGATCTCCTGACCTCGTGATCCGTGTACCTCGGCCTCCCAAAGTGCTGGGATTATAGGCGTGAGCCACCGTGCCTAGCCAATTATCCTAGTTTTATAGCTTCTCTTAGGTGACTCTGATTTTTGAGAGTTGACTCTGAGAAAAGTTGGTTAAGATAAAAAATATGTCTTGATAAACCATTTGTAGCCAGTAACAAACTGATTTTATCTTAATCAATTAGAACTCAAAAAAAAGCTTTTTGCTGGGGGTAAATATTGTAGTATTAGTATTTTATTTTTATATTCATCTTGAATGGGCGTGTTTAGACTATAAACTTTAGAAGAGATCATTCCCTTGCTATTTTTCTTCTTTTTGGAGACCGAGTCTTGCTCTGTCTCCCAGGCTGGAGTACAATGGTACGATCTCCGCCTCCCAGGTTCAAGTGATTCCCCTGCCTCAGCCACCTGAGTAGCTGGGATTACAGGCATCTTCCACCAAGCCCAGCTAATTTTTGTATTTTGGGTAGAGACAGGGTTTCACCATGTTGGCCAAGCTAGTCTCGAACTCCTGACCTCAAATGATCTGCCCACCTGGTCCTCCCAAAGTGCTGGGATTACAGGCGTGAACCACTTCACCCAGCCCCTTGTTTCTTTATGCCAACTTTTTTTTGTTGTTTATGAGTGTAGATATGAGAGAGAAAGGGAGAAGGAAGAAAGATATCACTAAACCTCATACTGTTAGTTTAATGTTATTACTAAATTAAGCCATGGAGAGATAATTTAGTAAGTAGCTACTTTTTAAAATAAAAATGTCCTTAGTGAACATGATTGGCTATAGAAAGGTTTTGAAGAACATTTTATATGTGATTTAAACTTTAGTTGAATATTTGGATTAGTTGCAAGACAGTGGGGAAGGTAGCATATTTTATTTCCAGTCATTTTATAAATAGATTATTAATAAAATTTATTTTTTTGCAGAATATATTTTCTGGCATAATTTTCAACCAAGGTTTTTCTCAGTGGGGTGGAATAGTATCTTCCTCTTTATTAAATATTAGCTTATCTATTGTGAACTATTTAACTTCAGAGTTTTTAGCTGTCAGTAATTAAGAGTAGAGACTCAATTCTGGTGAGGATACAACATTGTAGGGAGCAGTAAATAAATATGCTTTGAAAAACAATTCAAATGTCATTGCTTTAGTTTATTTAGCTTATGATATCAATTTGAACTTTTCAATAATGTGAAGGCATGTGAGATTGTGTTTATCAAAGCAGCTTGAGCTGATTAACAATCGAATTACGAGTTTCCTCAAATAGCTATAAACAGTGTTGACTATTCCTTCCCAAAAAAGGTTAACACTGTGTTTAGATGTAAGAGTTTAAGTTTCCAAGTTAGATCTACAGACATCTTTTCCTTTCTTTGAGGTTCTTATTTCTAAACGATTTTTCCCTTTCTTGTTGGCAGATTTACCATTATAATGGAATCTGTGAAGGGTTAAAGGCTTTCTGAAGATCTCATTACCTTTAGAAAATTAGGCTAAGTGCGTGTCATAATCCTTAAAACATATGCCTACAAGTCCAGTACTTATTTATAATTTGGCCTGAAAAATACAGGATACGGATGAAGGCAATGGCTTTCAAACCTTTTTTGACAGTAAACCACAGTAAAAAATCTATTTTGTGTCATGACTCAGGATGGATACTTGTTCTTTTCAATATAGAATGTACTCCTTGAGTATTTATTAAATATTTTTAAATTATAGTAGTATAAAAACACTGGGTTTATTTTAAAAAAATCAATCTATTGTTTTCCTAAAGTGGAATTTTTTTTCCTACTAAAAAGAATTTGTTTAAAGAAAAAAGAGATACAGCTAATCAAACCTCTCATAACTTTTCTTTGCTGGTAGTTTTTTGTTTTTGTTTTTGTTTTTTTTTTAACAGAATCTCACTCTGTTGTTCAGGCTGGAGTACAGTGGCACAAACTACAGCTTCTGCCTCCAGGCTCAAGCAATCCTTTCACCTCAGCCTCCCGAGTAGCTTGAACTACAGGCTCACTCTATCATAGCCACCTAATTTTTTTTATTTTTGTAGAGATGGGGACTCACCATGTTGTGCAGGCTGGTATCAAACTCCTGGCTTTAAGCGATCCTCCTGCCTTGACCTTCCAAGATGCTGGGATTACAGGCATTAGTCACCATCCCTTCCTACTGGTAGATTCTTAATTACTTGGTAACTTGACTACTTTTGTTAGAGATTCTTGAGAGCAAGCAGAATATATTACTTATATTTTTACCCCTGGTACCAGCACAGGCTAGACACCTAAATTTTTGTTCCATTATTTCTAGGTCATATATGTCTTACCACCTGGTAAGGGCGAATTAAAGCCATTCTGCTTTAGGTCAACAACTAAATTGTATTTTAATTTAATTTAATTATTTTTTGAGACAGGGCCTCACTCTGTTACCCGGGCTGGAATACAGTGGTGCAGTTATGGCTCACTGCAGCCTTGGCCTCCTGGGCTCAAGCAGTCCTCTCGCCTCAGCCTACTGAGTAGCTGGGACTACAGCCATGCACCACCATGCCCAGCTAATTTTTTGAGAGACAGAGTCTTGTTATGCTGGCCAGGCTTGTTTCGAATTTCTAGGATCAAGGAATCCTTTTGCCTCAGTCCCCCAAAGTGCTGAGATTATAGGCATGACACACCACACCCGGGCTAAAATTTTATTTTCACTTCTTTCTTTTTTTTTTTTTTTTTTAATGTAATGCTCTGAATCACATTGAAAAGGAGAATAAAGGAAATGAAACACTTAAGAGAGATTAGTAGAGGATATTTAAACCTCATTATGAAGAGAAGGAGCAAGGGGAAGGGATAAATTAATATTTCAGAGAGTTAAGGTTTAAAGTAACATCTTTCAGAAGGTCAAAAAAAAAAGTAAGGTATGATAAATAGTTATTTAAATTTTAATAATCCACGCTAAGAACACTTGTGTCCAGAAGGGGGCATTATTGTAACGTGGGCTATGTTTGAGTACTGAGTATCATTGATGAGCTTAGAAGAGACTTCACAACTTTGGGTTACATGCATCCCAAAATCTCACTCCTTGCATTTCACTGTCTTCTACCAACACTTCCAATCCCTACATTCACCTTACTTGGCTGTCTAGCTTTTCCAGGTCTTTCTTCCTGATAAAAACCCCTTCTTGCCAGAGGCTTTCTTCTACTTGAAAAATAATTCAGCTATGTGCTATCCTTTGCCCTTGAGACTTCTGTGTAGTTCTGAGTGATTGACCCAGACTTAATGCTAATTCTAAATCTAGGTGCATTCCCAGGTCCTTTGTGGTCTAAAAATATTCTAGTTGTTTCTTCACAGGCCAAAAGCCAGCAGTGTTAATTTTATATCCTTGGAAGGCCAAGGTCTAAGCTGGCAGGAAAGGCTTTCTTGATTGGCTTTTTGTCCTGGAAAGTTAAAGAGGTACAGAGGTACAGTCTTTTTCACATTACTTACATGATCAGTGACTGCCATGGTTTAGCTTTTTTTTTTTCTTCTTCTGCAGTGGTTGTCAAAACAGGTATCTGTGCTTGAAACTTCTAAGAAGATGAAATTCATTAACATACTCCCCTGTGTTTATATTAATTCCTTTATTTTATACCATTTAAAGCCTGTTTTAGGCTGTTTTATATACAGAACTGTGGAGTAAAGGTAATCTGATTGAATCACTGTTCTTACTAAGCAGATCATATCTCATATACTTGGCAAAAATTATTAATGGTTTATGTTATTTTCAAGGCTGATTAGACTTAAAAACTGTCCTTAAAAATGAGTTCCAGAAGCGAGTCTTTTCTTACGTTTGAGAACCTATGAGTTGATTAGTGTTTCTGTTTTGTTTTTGCCTCCCGAATGCATGCATTCGTTTGTTCTCAGGGGTTTATTGAAGTCTGGGAATATAGTGGTATTTGCCTTATTGTGTAATTATAGTATTCTTTGATTTTTCTAGACTAGTTGGGTTAAAATGTAGCAGTCAACAAATAACACTATCATTCCCCTTTTTAAAAATTAATTTTCCTCGTTTTGTAATGATAGTAATTTCTTTCTAGGATTGTCCCTTCTGTGGTATACATTATTTATTATTGCAAGATGTAGCTGTGGCTCAGATAATAGCTAAGAGTCCTTTATAGAGCCTTTTCCATCATTTGGCTTGAAACTATCTTTTGGTAAAAGAAGATAGTTCTGGAATGGAGATATTTATATAATTACAAATTTGAAGTCACTGATTTATTTTGCCTTTGTTTGGCTAAGAAACTGTGATAATATGGTAGCATCACCCTTTGGATTTTTTATTTCTGAAACTTTTATTTCAGAACTGGCTATGTTAATGTATCTATTTATGTCTGTATAATTAGTATTTAGCCTGTTTCTGTAAAGAATTTTTGATTAACATTTTTTAAAAATGTAGTCTTTAACCAAGTGAAATACTGTTGAACTTGTTCAGTGGAGTCATTGGTACTTGAAATCATCAGAAAGGGGGAAAAGCATGTTAAACTGAAAAAGAATTCTCTAGTTCATCACAAATAGATTGATGGGAATTTTACTAATTTTCCTTCAACCCCTCTGATATGTACACTTGGAAAAATTGTTTTTCTGAGTATGAAATTAAGTATGTAATTTAAAGCGTACAAAATTTCTTCTTTAAAAATCTTGTAAACGTTGTGGTACCTCACTATAACTTAATAAACATTTATTTGTGTTTACAGCACAGTAGGCAAACAACTGTTAAGTATTACTCTATTCCTATATCAGTTGGGACTTAGACTAGGGGAAGCCTCACAGTGAAAGATGGACAAAAAGATGAGGAAATGTAACCTAAGATAAATTAAGGGACATTAATATTCTTCTACTTTAGATAAAAATCATTTTTAGCTACTTCGAATTATACATATAGCACCTAGCACAGTGTCATCTACATGTAAACTATAGGAAACTATCTGGTCTTATAGTTTTTTCCTGACAGATTTAATCACAATATTAGAAACATTATGTTTTTATAGTCCTTTGAAATTTAAGCAGTTAGTCACTGTATCTTAGGAAAGAAATATTCTAGTTGTGATTTTTTTCTTCTAATCTTATTGGTGTCAATTAGAATTTGCCATTGAAAAAATAAGGATGATCAGTTTTATACCTATGTTTAAGATGCAAGTCATCATAATATATTATACATTTCGTTACATTACCAAACCCACTGTTTTTACTGCAGCGTGTATAAACATTTAGACCTAATTTTAAGGTTCAATGGATGTGACTATCCTAAAAAACACAGACTTTTAATTAAATACTTATTTCTTTAGTTCCTCTATAACTAGGAACTTGCCTTCTTTTCAGTAGACTATTAAAAGAAGGGCTTTCAGCTCAACATAAACTGTATTAGTCACTTAATATCATACACTGAAAAATTATTTTGAAAAGATACTTGGGATTGGGGACATTTATGGTAATATTTAACCAGAAGATGGCAGTGATGATCCTCCTATACTCCCTGCAACGGTAATCAAAAAGTTTTACAAATGTCATAGCATGAAATGTGCACGTTCAGCTGTTGTTATATAATGTTAAAAGTTGAGGATCTAGGGGAAAGCACTTGCTGTTTATTTTATATACTATGAAAAATGTGTATTTTTCTATAAGAAGGGATTAAGAATATTTTGGGTGTCTGTATCTTTGTCTGTACACTTCAGTTTTTTCTGAATACTGGGGTAAGGAAGTTCCCATAAGTCTTGCCTTGTTTATTTGCATGTGTCACTTTATGTTATGCATAATGTCTAGAAGGCATGCTGTTTTATGGCCTGTTTGCATTTTTCACCCAAATTGCTGGAAACTAATGAACGTTTTAAAGGAGCCATTCCTTTAGCTGCAGTCGTTTCTCTAAACTGACATCTTTTTGGGGGGTTTGGGGGGACTGAAATCATTTTAAACATTACTTTTTGAAGGAAAAAATTATTAGACAAAAGTTAATATTTTAAAATAAATCTTGAGAAACCAGAGATTAAATAACTTAATGAAACATATTTCCAAGTTGAATTTTGGCAGCAATTGTAAATAATATTTATAATCTGGTGATATTAAAAGTGCAAAGTTATAAAGGGGAGAAGGAATGCTCTCCTTTCAAAATTAGTGGCCACATTTGGTGGTGGATGAGATGAAGATGCATCCTTCCATAATCTTGCCTTTTAAAAAAAATTATAAAGCTCAGATGCATTTTGCCAGAAAAATTGCATGAATCTTCAGCATGCGTTGTTAACTTTTTGTCTTTTCCCCTTTCTTTCTGCTGTTCATTTTCATTCATATATTTTTGATTTTTGGTTTGCCATTGTTTTTTTCTTTTTTGTTAATTACTTCATGTTAAATTATTTTTGAAACGTCATAAGCTGAGCAACCTCTCCGTGTAGTAACAGCGGATACCTGTCTATTTCACTATTTAGTCCCTCCTCCTATGTCTCCATCCTCCAAATCTGTGAGCACTCCGAGTGAAGCTGGAAGCCAAGACTCTGGAGATGGCGCCGTGGGATCTAGGTACAGTAATTTTCCTTTTAATATTTTAATGATAGAATGCATTCAGTGCCCAAATACTGTTGATACTTTAAAGGGCCTCTAAATAGTTGTGTCAAGTTAGTCCTAACATTTTAAAATCTAAAATGGTATAGAAATTCTCTGTTGGACATTGGGAGAAAAAAAACTTTTTTTTGTTAATAATATTTTGACCGTCACATTTAATTAGTACTAGTCAACCAGTTTTATGCTAATTATTTTATATTAAAAATAGTGATATTAATGGATTTAGATTTTTCTGTTTAAACAAACTTTGTTGGTTATCATGTGAATGTTTTGGGTGTAAATAGTGTAAAACCTCTCTCTTGTGCTTGATTCCGCATTCAGTAATTGAAAATGTAAACAATTCTGTTAAACAGCTCAATTCTGTTCTATTAAGTCATTAGTTCTACTAATTAAGAGAGTGAATAATAATGCATAAAATGTCAAGAGTAAGGAGTAACTGCTAAGGACAACATTAAGAATGTTTACTGTCAAGTATTCCTGAACTTGCATCTTCCTTGTAAAATTACATTTCGTGTTTGTTTTAGGATCCCGCATACATGTTGGGTCTTGCTTTTCAAAAGTTCAGTAAAATTTCAGCTTTCTTTCAAAGATCATATTGGGAAAAGTATCACTACTTATTCCTCTTTGTCACACGCATACACACACAAAATAGTATTTAATAGTATCATACTTTTTGACTTCTGAAATGAAATTAAACATAGGTAGTCAAAATCCACAGCTGATTAAGAATGCTTATTTTGGGCCAGGAAGTTGCATGTCCTCACCAAGAAAATCTCTAACACACCTTTTAATAAAACATAAACTGTTAGAAGTTTTATCCTTTTTTTGTCTAGTCCCTCTAGTTGAAGTTGCAAACCAGTAATAAATATCTAAAAGACAGGGCAAGAAAAAAGAAGCAAGTGACTAGATGATCTGTAAACTCAATACTTCAATCAGCTCTTGAATAATCAGGTTATCATTAATGATTAAAAGGCACATAAAGCTTGCCAGCTTGAATTTGAGAAGTGCTTTCCAAATAGAACCAAAATTGCATATCTAAGCTATGCTCTCTTTGGAGGTAAATGACATAACTCTTTCATTTAAGAAAAATCAAAATTTTCTTTTTAGAAATAATGTTATTAGCTTATAATATAGTATGTGTTACAGAATAAGGACAATTTGTCTAATGTAAATTCACTTTTATAGGTTAATTTTTTTTTCGTATTTTGTACTTCTGTATTTTTATACAAATATGTCATTATTCCTTTATTTATTTATTTATTTTTTTGCAGACAGGGTCTCTGTCACCCAGGCTGGAGTGCAGTGGCGCAGTCTTGGCGCACTGCAACCTCTGCCTCCTGGGCTCAAACGATCCTCCCACATCAGCCTCCCAAGTAGCTGGGACTACAGGCACACGCCACCATGCCTGGCTAATTTTTGTGTTTTTTGCAGAGACAGGATTTTGCCATGTTGCCCAGGCTGGACTCAAATTCCCAGACTCAAGTGATCCACCCACCTTGGCCTCCCAAAGTGCTGGGGTTATCGGCATGAGCCACTGCACCCAGCCACTGTTCCTTTAGATAATTAATAATCAACTGGCATTTTTAAGTGAAGGGTTTTTTTTTCCCCTTCTACATTACCATAGTAAAAATATTTCCCAATATAAAAAATTACTATATTTATTAAATGTCTTTATTTGATATTATACATTATTTTATGTAGATACTATACTGTGTACATTATGACTCATTGTTCCTGATTTTGAATAGTAGATTATTTTAATTCGGTGTTGGCAAGGTTGCTTTCAAAAGTACTTTGACACCTACTTAAGTTTTTAAAATTAATATGAATTAAAACATGTCCCCATGAGTTTTATGGACAAGCCAGAGATTATTAGAGACCTTTTAGAATATTGTAAATTAATAGAGGGAGTAATGCTGGTAAGAAAAATATTTATTTGTCTATAGAACAAATATTAAGTTACCAACTTTATTAAATACTATGGCTTACCACAGAAGATAAAACATTGATGGTCCTTGCTTTCATAGAATTTACATTGTAGTGATTACATCATGAATTTAAAGATACTGTTGGCTTTATTGAAAAGCCATAAGGGTAGTGTGCTAACCTATGTTTAGTGTGAAGCGTAGTTTTTTTTTAAATAAATTGTAAAACACAAAAATAGTTAATATTTTTTAAAGTATTTGTTCTTGTTAGATAATGAATACAAAATTCGTTTCTTGTGAGTTTAACAGAGAGAAAAATCCTCTTTTTGAGTGAGGTGACCTTACATTTTTCTTTTTTTCTTTGAGATGACATTTCCTTCTTGATACCCAGGCTGGAGTGCAGTGGCACGATCTTGGCTCACTGCAACCTCCACCTCCCAGGTTCAAGTGATTCTCCTGTCTCAGCCTCCCAAGTAACTGGCATTACAGGCATGCACCACTGCGCCCAACTAATTTTGTATTTTTAGTAAAGATAGGGTTTCGCTCTGTTGGCCAGGCTGGTCTTCAACTCCTGACCTCAGGTGATCCACCCGTCTCAGCCTCTCAAAGTGCTGGGGTTGCAGGCTTGAGCCACCGTACCCAGCCACATCTTTTTAACCTTAATATGTACATTGTCTCCTTTGAGAGCACAGACTCACTTGGAAACATTAATTTTCAAGAGGGCTAAGTATATTCTTTTTTATGTATACACACACAGGCACACACGATAATAGAAAATGATGAATTCTACTGAATCATATACAGCTTTCATAGAGGCAGTTATAATTGTGATGGTGATATTGGCAGTGAAATAATGCATTTCTAAATATGTGACATTTAAAAAGAGTGCCCAGGTCTGAGAATGAAACCTAAGGAACTCATATTGAGCAAACACAATGTTAATGTAAGAATAAAGACAGTTAGAAGAAATATAATAGGAAAATGCATGAAGAAATGTGAGATATGTGTATGCACCTGTACATGTAGTTTCAGTTGGCCAAGATGGTCTAAGATTAGTACACTCAGGGAGTAGGAATAGATAAGACATTATAAAATATGCTATTTAAACATGTTTGAATCACTCTGAGTGCCAAGAATTTCTGTTGGGACTGGTGGTAATTTATGAATAAATATAAAAGGCCATGAGAAATGATCTCTCTCCAACTTTGCAGATTAGAAAGCTGCATTACATTTGTTATCTCAGAAATTTAGGAACAATTATTCAGTGGGGTAATCCAGGCCTCTTGTTCCTTTTTTCCTTTCTTTTTTTTTTTTTTTTTTTTTTTTTGAGTTGGAGTCTTACTCTGTTGTCCAGGCTAGGGTGCAATGGCGTGATCTCGGCTCACTTCAATCTCTGCCTTCTGGGTTCAAGCGGTTCTCCTGCCTCAGTCTCCCCAGTAGCTGGAATTACAGGTGTGTGTCACCATACCACACCAGCTACTTTCTGATTTTTAGTAGAGATCAGGTTTCACCATGTTGGCCAGGCTGGTCTCGAACTCCTGACGCCCACCTCGGCCTCCCAAAGTGCCAGGATTACCAGTGTGAGCCACCGCGCCTGGCCCATTTTTCCGTTTTTGATCAGTTTACTTCTCAAGCTTTGTACTTGGAATTGTACTCTATATGCCTGAAGATGCCCCTAATAAATGTAATCATCACTTTGGGAGGCCGAGACGGGCGGATCACAAGGTCAGGAGATCGAGACCATCCTGGCTAACATGGCGAAACCCCGTCTCTACTAAAAAAAACACAAAAAATTAGCCGGGCGAGGTGGCGGCGCCTGTGGTCCCAGCTACTCGGGAGGCTGAGGCAGGAGAATGGCGGGAACCCGGGAGGCGGAGCTTGCAGTGAGCTGAGATCTGGCCACTGCACTCCAGCCTGGGCGACAGAGCGAGACTCCGTCTCAAAAAAAAAAAAATAAAAAAAATAAATGTAATCATGTACATGTATGTCCAGTGCATTTTCAGTACTGGCTGTATTTTGAGGTACAGTCTTACTTGATTTTAGACTAAAATGACATCCTCAACAAGGAATTTTATGTCATTGGTAACAGAGCTCTTACTTACATAATGTAAAGGCTGTTGACAGAACATTCCTTGGAGACCATCTCATAGAACTTTTGATTTAACAAAGCCTAAGCTTGTTGCTATTCATTGCTTAGTACAAAGTAGATCTTCACTGTGGCTGCTTCTTACATTGCATACACATAACCTTGTTTAAATTCCAAGATCTTTCTTTATATTTTTTAAAATGAAGGATTTCTCTAGATTCATTATTATTTTTCTTGATAAATTATACAGGCAGGTAGAGAAACCATTTGTTGTATTAAAACATTGCAGCAACTAAAACTAGTTGTACATTATAATGTCTTACGTAAGTGAAAAATACATTTGACAAAAATGGTAATACTAAATGTATTGTGCTTAACTTTTTTTAGTGGGGACTGTGAACATTATATAGTATCGTACATAATTATCTTATATATTGCTAACCTATATAAATGTCAGTATGATAAAGTACCTTTTGTTCTATTAGTAACTAAGTTTGGCTTAAGTGGAAAAGATGCTCTGTAAGTTACTTAGCCAGCAGGCGATGCTAAAACTTATCACTGAATATTTAGGATTGATATTTGAACATAAAATATTTTTCCAGGGAAAAATCTATTTTTTCCTAGAGACAGAAATCTTTAGTTGTTTTCTTTAAGCAGATGATATGTAAGCCCAAGGCAGTGCTTAACCCGTTGATTATAGAAGGGTCACATTTTGGAAACTTTAGCTATTTTGTATCCCAGTGGGATAGTCTTTGGTTTTATTACCAAAAGGCTTATGTGTTGACTCATTTCCTTTACCAGTATGACAATTTCCTGCACACATTTAATGCTTTGGGGAAGATTAAAATGTTAAAGAGGTCTAAATGTGTTTGTTTTCATTGGGAATCTTAAAATTTCAACCATTTTATAGCCTAGCTTGTTATCCATAAATAATTACTTGGGTTGTGTGACTTTAGTTGTTCTAAAGCAGATCTATTATTATACAATATTAGTTTCCCATAATCTGCACATGATGTCTTTTAACTGTTCTGGGTTGTATGCTTGTATCTTTAACAATAGGAAGCCTATTGCATGCACTAGATGGTTGAGTGACCTGGTGTATTTTTTGTTTTGTTTTTTTATTTTTTTTTCCAATACTAACCAGAACATGTGTTTTTAAATTGTGAATAGTACTTTAGCTTTAGCTATTCATAGAATGTATTTGCTTGACTAACTTATGGCCTTTTTTGCTAATGCTTCATGGTTGTCCTACAACCATTTAGGACGCTGCATTGGGATACAGATCCATCAGTTCTTCAGCTTCACTCAGATTCCGATTTGGGGTATTGAATAGATTTTTTACCTTCCCTGTTTTATAATGAATTTGATTCTTTGTGAAACTGTCCTAATTTTATTTTGCTTAAGTTTATAATATTGTATCATGTAGTAAGGACAAGAGTTACATTTTACTGTGACACCTCATTTATCCAGTATCTTTAGTGAAAGGATATTCTATGTGATGTTCTAGGTACCCTAAGTCCATTTAAGTGTCCAAACTTTTAAAATTATTTCTGTATTTTTAATACAAGTTTTCCAGGATGTATTGAAAAACTTCTCAGACTTTTTCTAATATTCTACATGTAATTGAACCTTTTCAGGGTTACTTGATATGAATGTTAATTTATTTTTCTGTATTAAAATTCACTGATGATTTCTAAGGTTTTGAGAGTAACGGAGATACTGGTCCTTACACTGTTCATTCATTCATTACTATTTATTCATGAATCTAGAATAAAACTATTCATGAATCTAGAATAAATGAGTGAATGAATGGATGAATAGATTATTCATAGAATGTATGGATGAATATTCTTAATATAATTGTCATTGAGCCCCTATGTTAAATAAATAGATTTCTTTCTTCCTTTTATATATATATATTTTTTGCATATTTTCTTAGCGAAACATTAGAAAACTGATGCTTTATAGTTTCTATGTTTATGTCTTTGTTGTTTAGAGTTTTAAAACTTGTTCTTTTAGAAGTTAATGCTGTAAGCTGTATGTATGGTTTTTTAAAATTTTGTTGACATAGAGATAAGATTATTCATCCATTCATTCATTCAATTATTTATTCTAGATTCTAATGCAAATTATAAATGTTTGCTGCTGCCATTTTGCCTGACTCAGATAGCCCTTTTCCCCTGATAATTTACAGCTTCTAAAACATATGAATATACCTTTTGAAATTGTGTCTAAAGTAAGGTAAATAAGCCTTGATTTGAGGCATATAAGAAAAATATGAGTTTCTTGTACATGAACTGGAAGCCCTCTGTATTGGCCACACTGAGGCTTCCCCCCCTGCCTCCCATTGCTTCCTTATTTTCAGTAAAAGTAGCTTTTGGATAAGTGAGGTATTACTTCCCTACCCACCTCCTCCTATAAAATCTTGGAATATTTTGTTTGTTTAATATTATGGTTTTTGTCTGTTAGACTCTGTATGCATTCAAGTTGGTAATTTGTTCCTAATATTGTAGGCTTGACAATATTTTTCCAGCTATGTGAGTGATTTACTTTTTATATAATTTGCATCTTAAAAATCAGAATATAAAGTGTCTTCAAATTTTATTCTTAGACTTCTAGATTACTTCAGGTTACTTAAATTGTCCACTTAATTCTTTGACTATACTTTTTTTCCCTTTCTTTTTTATTTCTAAACTAGAAAAGACATTAAAAAATTGTTACGGCCCACATTTTGGAACATTAATTTTTTAAATGTACTAATTTTATTATACTTTATACTTTATAATACTTTATTATGCTTTATTAGATTGTACAGGGCTTGGATTTAGTTACTAAACAGAATGAAAAGAATATTTACATAAGAAAAAAGTTAGACTACCAGTGATAGCCTGCCTTATATTCTGAAAGTTGCAGCAGTGTCTTTATTGTGTATCCTTTTAAGGCAGCTTCATCACTGAGAACCTTTTTGGGAGTTTGGAAGCGTACTTTATTTGGTTTCGAATTTAAACATCTAATAAAACCAATAAAAGATCTTCCAGATAGCTAATAAAATATATTTTTCTTTTGGTTCATTTTCCTCAGCCACAGCTCTCTTTCATTGTCAAAAAAGAATGTGTTCCCTGTATTTAACTTAAACAGAAGTGACTTTAGTAGATTTATGATATTCAAAAGATCTGTTGCTTTAGTCTAAGTAGAATATCTGGACCTTAGTTTGTCCATATATGAATCAAGGACAGTATTGATCATGCAGAGATTAGAGATTTAAAAGTTTTAAATATTTCATTTTAAAGTCTAAATTGATAGTGTAATTCTCAATTTCTGCCAAATATAAGTAGAAAAACAGCTTTCAGTAGAAACCTGTTTTTCAGTCGTAAAGCTGAATTCTCCTAGTGGCGAGATCAACTAAATGTGGTCTGAGTGATATCCATGTCTGATTCTATAAAAAAAAAACCAGAAAGTACCATATCCCAGCTGAAACCAGTTCTTATAACAACCTTATTCAGTGGTCCACTCTGAAGTTCCTATTCTCTTACTGCATTATTGCCCACACATTTGTTCTAAATAATGAAATTACTTGCCCTTTTAAAATGAAAAATAAAAACACTGAATGATTCAGAAATATCTTTTGCTTTTGCTACCTTCTCATTCTTTTGCTAAAATAAAGCCAATTGTTAATCTAAAATTTCTTGAATAAAATGGATTGAAATTACAATGTTGGGTGCAAATGACTGTTTAATTCTTAATTTTTGAAAATAACATGGTTTGATGTAGTTAAAATGTATTGTTTGTATTTACTCAATTTAGACGAGGACCTATTAAACTTGGAATGGCTAAAATCACTCAAGTCGACTTTCCTCCTCGAGAAATTGTCACATATACAAAGGAAACTCAGACTCCAGTTATGGCTCAACCCAAAGAAGGTGAGTATCTATCCTTAGTATAATTGTCATTGAGCACCTATGTTAAATACATAGATTCTTTTTTTCTTCGTTTGATTTTTGTTTTATTTGTTTTTTGCTTTTGTATTTTGGCATATTTTCTTAGGGAAACATGAGAAAACTAATGCTTTACAGTTTCTGTATTTATGTCTTCATTTTTTGGAGTTTTAAAACTTACTAGAAGTTAATGTTGTAAGCTGTATGTATGGTTTCTTAATTTTGTTGACATAAATTTAAGTCTTTCAGCCCTTATTTTGTCATTAATATATACTGCCTTTAGAAGCCAAAAAGCTTAAGAATGTTCTATTTCTGTCATTGAGCATAATTCTTCCCCAAAAGAGAGTGGGTCCCATAGTAAACAAAGTCATGTAAATTATTTCTGAATAGCACACTGTACCCTGATGTTATTCATACTAATGAACAAATCTAGACTTAATTCTTAAACTTTCTCTTTTATGGTATAGTGGCTCTATTGTGTTGATTAGTTAGTAGCCTGTAATTTGTGTATAATATGGGGAAGTATGCACAGACCTATTGAATGTGGAGACCCTTTGGTTCTTAAACCAGAAAGCATTGCAAATAGCTAATGATTCCAGCATAAAGTACTATGATCTCATTTCCCAGTAAGGCTAATGAATTTATATCATACAAAAAAAAAAAAAGATTTATGTGAGATCCCTAATACACTTCACAGTATCTTATCTGAAGCTTTTGGGGCCACATATGTATTAGAATTCCGAATTTTTCAGATTATATAAAAGTAATAAAACATGTATATCATATGTTAACACTCCAGTAGTATTTTGGGCATTAATATTTTGGCAGCAAAGCATGTGAACATACTGAGTGAGAGAAGTAATGATTATAAATAGCTTTACCTCTGGTCATGTCAGAGTTTACCATCAAATGAGTTATGGATTTTAGAGCTGTTAACAATTTTGGAATAGAAGTTTTATCAAATGTTTGAATTAATGTATTTTTAAATTTTTAATTAAATTACCATGTTTCTCCATTAAGGAAAAACAAAAGTTATATTCATTGCAGAAAGTCAGAAAATACAGGTAAGCAGGAGCAAGGAGAAATCCTTGAAATCCCTGTCTAGTGCCAAAGAAAATCTTTAAAATTTCATATTTGCATATACCTAAAAAAAAATTAGGATTGTGGCCAGGCGCGGTGGCTCACACCTGTACTAGCACTTTGGGAGGCCAAGGCAGGTGGATTGCTTGAGATCAGGAGTTCAAGACCAGCCTGACCAACATGGTGAAACCTTGTCTCTACTAAAAATACAAAAATTAGCCGGGCGTGGTGGTGGGCGCCTGTAATCCCAACTACTCGGGAGGCTGAGGCAGGATAATTGCTTGAACCCAGGAGGCAGAGGTTACAGTGAGCCAAGATTATGCCACTGCACTCCAGCCTGGGCGACAGAGCGAGACTCCGTTTCAAAAAAAATTAGGATTGTAGCTATTTACAACCTTTTGACTTAATAATAGATCATCACAGACACTTTTAACTATTCTCCTTTTGCTGTCCTCTGAGGATGGAAATGAAATAAATACATTAAACTTTTCCTTTCGCTCTTCTCAAAAGGGGATGACAACATTATGATACATATAATTACACTTTCAAAATTTTGAGGAAATTTTGTTCAAGTTGTTTGTTTGTTTGTTTTGTTTGTTTGAGACGGAGTCTTGCTCTGACACCCAGGCTGGAGTGCAGTGGTGCCATCTTGGCTCAGTTCTCCCACCTCAGCTTCCTGAGTAGCTGGGATTACAGGTGCCTGCCACCATGCCCGGTTAATTTTTTGTATTTTTAGTAGAGATGGGGTTTCACCATGTTGGCCAGGCTGGTCTCGAACTCTTGACCTCAGGGAATCCACCCACCTTGGCCTCCCAAAGTGCTGGGATTACAGGCATGAGCTACCGCGCCCGGCCATGTCCAAGTACTTTTTACTTGGCCATGTAAATTTTCTGTGTATTCATTGTTTTTCATTCCTGCTGCTCCATTGGTTGGTAAGATAGCTTTTGTAGATGCAAGGTCCTCATCCTAACAGAAGAAAAACACTGATGATAAACTTGCTTGAGACATAAGCAACTTTTTTTAAAAAGGAAGGAAAGAAAGTGTGGAGCTGTCAGTATGAGAATACTAATACTGCAGGATTCTGTAATTTCTAGAAAATATTATTTTGTTAACTAGTATATTAATTTGGTGAGTATTATGTCTGCCATTTAGGAGCTACATTAGTAGATATGTTAACTCAGAAAGTGAGCAGAACAGCCAAAACGAAGGCACCGTAACTCATTTAAAAAAATAAATTTAGGCCTTTTTTTTCATCTGATAATTTGGAGAATGTATTTTTAGTTACACTATTACACTTATGGTACAGTGCATTTTGGATTGTTTCAAATATAAAGTATTCTGAAACTATTTTGAGTAATGCCTATTATATATATAGTTATACTCAGTTTAAGTGAAGCCTTTTTTTTCTTTTTTTTTTTTTTTTTTTTGACAGAGTCTCACTTTGTCACACAGGCTGGAGTGCAGTGGTGCCATCTCAGCTCACTGCAACCTCCATGTCCTGGGTTCAAGTGATTCTCCCTCCTCAGCCTCCTGAGTAGCAGTGACTACAGGCGTGCGCCACCACTCCCAGCTAATTTTTGTATTTTTGGTAGAGATGGGGGTCTCACCATGTTGGCCAGGCTGGTCTCAAACTCCTAGCCTTAAGTGATCCACCCACCTTGGCCTCCCAAAGTGCTGGGATTACAGGCATGAGCCGCTGCATCCAGCCAAGACTTTCATTTTAAAAAAAATTTTTTTCTAATTACTATAGTGGTATATCATAGAGAATTTAGAAGTACAGAAAGGATATAGAGAGGAAATGTCTTTGATACTGCTGTGTACCACCCATTGTTAATATTTTGGTTCCAATGAATATGTCTCCAAACTTCTTATTTAACTTGGTGACTCAAAATTATAACACCAAGAAGTGCCTACCACATATCAGGCATAGTATGAGACACTTTACATCATCAGTAATGCTGTCACCAAAGCCCTGAAAGTTAGGTATTGGTTTTGTTTACACACCAAGAAGCTGAAACTGAAAGAGTTAGTTTATCGAGCATCACATAGCTAGTAGGCTGTGATTGTAAACCAAATACGACTGATTCTAAGGTGTACTTTCTCTCGCCACTGAAGTAGCAACTCCTGTTTTTCTATAGTAACCTGTAGTAAGTTGTTTAGTTTATATTATCTAGCACTGATTCTACATGTTTATAGATTATTTGCTCTATATAGAGGCACTAGCTTATCCTTTCTTTGGATTTGTCATCCTTTTAGTTACAGGTTGAGGTATATAAGTGAAGGGGAGGAAAATAATGCGTCCTGATACGATGGAGGTATCCTTACCCTTTGGAAATATTTATAAAAATGAGATACTTGGGCAGTATCCTTTGGGGAAAAAATGAGATAATTTCTTTTCTCTATCATTATAGTTATTTTCATGTCAGGACCTCTTACATTAAGTTTCTTTTCCCAAATTTTATAAGTTTTAGAAAGAAGGAAAGAGAAAAACCTTGAAATTAAGGTTTTATAATGGAAACACTGTGTGCTTAACTGTTCTTTTGCTTACCCATCACTTTAATACAGTGGTTCTCAAACTTTGCCTGGTTGGTTCCCATTTAAGAATGATGTAATGAATTCCAAAACTCACCGTAAAACAAAATTGGTGAAATCACAATTGGCGTGTAACAGACAGCAAACTGAACTTCGGTAGGCAGTAAAATCCGTGCAGAAGTAATGTAACTTACCAAATTGAAGGTAAAAATTGGTCATAGACTTAACTCTTATCTTTCTTTTGTATTCTTTTTTTAAATAAAAATGGCCAAGCCTATTCCTTTAAAAAAGCAGTTTTTATTCTGCCTTGTTTTTCTTTTTCCACCTTCTGGCCACCTTCTTGCTTTCAAGTTTACTCTGTAAGTTGGTAGTACTGTCTCTGAACTGCGGTGCTTTGCTGTCTTAAAGCACCTACTGTGAATGAAATTGACTAGTACCACGTGACTTCAGTCAATTTTCTTCTCAGCAGGTGAAAGCTTCTCTTGGCAAGAACGTGGTGCCCACAGATATGCTCCTGAAAAAGTTACTTTCTTTACCTTTTAAAAGTTTTACCTCTTTTGAAAAATGGCATTATTTTTTCTTATTCACTTCTTCTGTATGGATTTTTTTTTTAATTTTGCTATTTTTTGAAAGATTATTAAAGGAAAAAGAAATCCTCAAGGTTACCTAATCTAATCAGCTTGTTTATCTCTGAGGAAACTGAGGTTTAAGGGGATTAATTGGTGAGCCTGAGTCCACCATCTGAGAGAATATCAGGCATACATCCAGAAACTGGTACTTGATTTCTAGTGAAGTGCCATTTCTCTTATTCCATTTCACTTTCTTATCTGTGAAGGAGTTTATAATTACTGTTGGTATTGGCTTAGTAGCCAGATATGTTTTCTTCAATACCTGTTGATTAGCTTCATAGTGTGTAGAAAATTATTATATGTGAATATCTTGTAATCACTTATTGCATGATCTTAACATTTGGAATTCACTCCCAGAAGACCAGATTTGTATGCCTTCTGGTTAATACATCGTCCTTATCTAAAGCACTTTGGGAGGTTGAGGTGGGGCAGATCACCAGAGGTCAGAAGTTTGAGACCAGCTTGGCTAACATGGTGAAACCCCATCTCTACTGAAAATACAAAAATTAGCCAAGTGTGGTGGCACACACGTGTAATCCCAGCTACTTGGGAGGCTAAGGCAGGAGAATCGCTTGAACCCCAGAGGCAGAGATTGCATTGAGCCAAGATTGTGCCATTGCACTCAAGCCTGGGTGATAGAGTGAGACTCTATCTCAAATAAATAATTAATTAAAATGGATTTTTAAAAGATTCTGGAATGAATAACACATTTAATAAATTAGTTTTAACCCTCAGAGGACCTATGAGAATATAAATATAATTGAAAATTGAAGCATTTGTTCTTAATCTTGATTGAAAGACTTTAACCAGCATATCTGAAACCCTAGCCTCAGAAAAATGTAATATTTGATGAGATCACAGATAACATGACCTATGTAAGAATGCTAATACTGCCAAAATGAAACCCAAATTTTATATAAAAAGGACTGTGATTGGTCAAGGTGGTGTGCACCTGTAGTTCCAGGCACTCAGGAGGCTGAGACAGGAGGATCACTAGAGCCCAGGAGTTTGAGGCCAGCCAAGGCACATAGCAAGACCCTATCTCTTAAAAAGAAAAAAAAAAAAAAAAAAAAAAAGGCTACGGAGAGACAAATTTTGTGTTAAAGGAAGTGGTATAATTAAACTATTAGTTGTTTCTTATTTCCCCCCCAAGCTAGCATTATATCTATATTGAAATCATTTCTGATTAAAAAGTCAGCTGTGTATTTTTCCCTTGTTGAAAAGCCAAAGAAAGCCAAGTGACCTTGCATCTTCTTCTAGATGGTGTAAAAAAAGAAAAGGAATGGATTCCATTGATACATTCATGAAGCTTTGTCCCAGTGAAGATTTTCTTTAATATACATTTGATTTTAAAGAGTAAGGTATAAGAAGATGAAATGATGGACAAATGGATTGAAATAGAGTGATTCAAAATGAAATTCACCCAGAAAAGAAGGGATTTTTTGAAAATATTAAAGGAAAATCATTCCTATGTAATCTGTATTTTTAAACTAATGGTTAAAGCATTTTCCTCTAATATTTTCATAGATGTTTGTGAAGTTATTCATAAGTTGAATTTTTATAAGTCAAATCATATTTTTATATGCAGCAAATGTCCTGACTTTTAGAATTCAGTGTCAGCTTCCTTTATACCAGGAATAATCAGACTACCTTGTAAGTTAGGAATTTTTCATAGGATATTAAATTATCTTAAAATGGGATGCACCGTTATAATAAAACTACATTAGTAAATTGATGGACAACAAACATATTTCCTAAACAACAGTGCACTAATGATGGGATTTTTCACTTCCTATTGAGATTTAATCATTAAAAGTGATAGATTCATAAGTAGCAATGTTTGTTCAGTAAGGATTTTCTAAGATACTGTATTACCTTTTAAATGTCTTGTAATATTTTAAAATAATTCAAAGTATGCTTTGTGGCATACTCTTAGCTTATCTTAAAGGTATCTTGAATGTAAAATGTATCTTAAATGTACCATGAGGTACAGATGAGAAAACTTGCTCTGAAGGCTCCTTCCTTCAGTTTAACAAAAGCCACCCATTTCACAGATGATTTAACTTTGATTAACCTACTCCATTGTAACAGGTTATTCCAACAACTGGAATTTCATTCTTTGGTGTTATTTCTAGGTGCAGCTTAATTTACAAAACAGCTTTTCTTTCTGTCTCACCAAAATACATCACAATTTTGATGTTAACTCAGTAAAAATTCAGTGGTTCATTAAACCTAGTTTTAGCATTCATTGACAAGAGATTTGTCATTTTAAAAGTAACTGCTACTTTTATGCACTCTTTACTGCTCAGTTTATAACCTTAGATTCCTTGTCAGAGAAAGCATGGAGTTAACCACTTAGCATATTGTAATGAATATTCATCAATAAATTGATGTGACATGGCAGCCCCATTTTTCAGTCTTCCTGCTCTGTTACAGTCTTTTCCAGTTTTAAATATAGCTCATCGTGTAATAAGGACTAGATTAGAAAATCTTTAGAACTGTAATTTTATTTTTTTGGCCATGTTAATAGTCCTTTGGTAGCTATCATATTAGCTTATAACAAGAAAAGCGTATTTGTTTCAGAAGAACATTCTTTAATCTGATGTTATTGATGTTAAGCATTTTTGTCAAATATTTAGTAAATTTGATAATTATTTAAGATCAACCTTACAGCAAAAAGATTGCATTTTACAGTTTTTAAGAACAGCGTTGTTTTTATGTTCCTTGAAATTTAATCATTTTTATGAAGCTTAAGTACCAATGATAGTTTTAAAATCTGGTTTTAATCCATGTAGAAAGGGAGGGTATGTACTTTAATTCTAAAATAAAACCCTGAGAGCATGTGTTTAAATAGTTGATACTCATCATTCAGCTACAACTGAAATAATTTATATGGACAAACAGGCATGGCACATGCTGTATAGTACACAGATATAGATCACTGTCTGACATATTTCATCTGCATTTTAAATTTTAAAAGGAAAAGAGTGTCTATAAACAAGATCTTTTCTGTTAAATATGTAAATTATGAGGTCACTTAGCACTAAAGTACTGACCATATGCATTATGACAGGAATTTGACACCTGTCATTGGAAATGGTACTTAGAGGCCGTATAATACAACAAAGTTGAAGGAGGAGAATAAGATGTGGGTAGGAGGCTGTAATTTATAATTCACAGTGCTCAAGAATGACCCGTCCTGGGTGATTCAAAATTCCTATCTTTGATTTTAGGATTTACATACAGTGAACCCTACTAGTAAACAAACTTGATTAGGGTAACTGGTAGCGTTAGCAGAAAGTGGAGAATATATGTATATTCTTACAGTGAATTTTTAGTTGAAGTAGATGTCCTATATTCTAAAAGACAACTTGTAAGTTAAATGTAATAAAATTATTTTATTACATTACACCTGCAGGTGACTTTATGGAAGAATTTCATTCTAATGCTTGAGTAATGTAGTATAGAATTGCTACCAGTTATACTATTTTCAGATTAATAATTCGTTGCATATGAGAATTCATCTAAAAAGGAGTAGTGTCTTTCTGTTTCTCTATGTGATTATTTTGCCCCAAAAAGCTTTTCATTTTTTTAAGTAGCACAAAAGCTGTAATTGGCATGCTTTGTAAGGAAGTGTTAGTGTGCAAGAGAGTGGCGATCACTAAGAATTCTTTTACGTGTTCTTTCCCCTTTGCACCACCGCCTCCTCAGCAGGGTCACTGAGATCACTAGCTTTTCTTGAAATGGCCATTTTCACTGGCAGGTGCATTATACCCTGTATTTTCAGATTGTTTTTCCATTCTGAATGTTTGGCAGGTTGATTGCTCTGGCTGCATTGACGGAGAAAGGGCTGACAAATGTGGTTGGGCTGGCTGAAAAGACAGTGATTACTGTTTTCCTTTGTGGCTGATTGAGGCCCTTGAAAGGAAAAATTTTAACCTTCACCATTTGGTTCAAAAGTATGAGCATATATTGAAATCACTCGTGCCATTTATCCTAGTTCTGTAAACTTGTCAGAACGTAAAAATCGCTCAATTTCAAGTAATGTAGGATTGGCATACGTCATTATCATTTTGATTAAGTTGGAGGTTGTTTCATTGTGTGCATTATACAGTGTCATTTAAAGCTTTCTTTCCACAGGTACAGTTATATTTTTATTGCTTATACTATAGAGTTAGAAAGATTTTCATAGCTCTCTAAACCTAACACTATGTGTGTGGTTTGGCAGCTGGTGTGGCCTACAAGCTGCATTTTGTTTGCTGGGTAAAGGCTTGTCTTTAGGCCTCCTGGAGTGCTGGTAATTTGCACAGACCCGCCATTGGGGAGAGACACAGGATTGGAAGCAGTGAAGCGGAAGAATGTTATGCCATCCCATTGCCACCTTGTAGCAGAAAGACACAATCCCAGCAGTGCCATCTGGTTGTTGCTGTCTAGTCAGCTGGCCTGGCTGCTGGGACCATGACTTGGCAGCTGGTTCCCATTCTTGACCATTCTTTTGTGTACGTCGTATGTATGTGTGTTTTAGATAATTTTGAACATGAGTCAGGGAAATGACTATAACAAGTAAAGTCCCCTTATTGAATAGGCTCTCATTACTTGAGCTGCACTCTGCTGCAGATGCCTGCTGCCTTTCCCTTGTAGACAAATAACGCATGTGTTTAGGCAATAAAAATAAACATTTTCTTCATAAAAACCCATCTCAGTGTGTAGCAAAAGAAAAGGTAGGCAGGCTTATGTGTTCTATAACATTTTAAAATAAATGATTTTAAATTACTTCCTGGTTTGGGATGTAAGAGATTTAGTAATTTTTTAGAAGTCTTATAAACATTGTATATTATCCCAATGTATACTTTTATTCAGATTAAGAAAACATTATTTTAAGTGCTTATTGCCACATCATGTAACAATAGATGATGAGACTTGCATTTAAAATGACAGAATAGAAAATGTGGTCTTATAGCTATTATCTTCAAAATCTGCCTCTCAAATAGCAACCTGAGAGTTAATGTAAGCCATCTTTATGCCATATGAAGACCCATTAGACACTGATGGTGTCAGATCACAAGTAAGCAGCCAGCCCTGTAGGCTATTTTAGACATTTGATTTTCCTCATTCTACAGCATTAATGTGTCAGCATGCTATATAAAACTATGCAGGAGTTGCATGTTGTTCTGTCTAGAATGATAAATGCTTGCAAGCTTTTAGAGACTTCATGAGGAATTCATCCTAGTTGCTTATATATCTTATTTCAGTTTATGTAGCTACAGAATTTAGGGTGGCTGTTGCTGAGGTACCACATAGGTATGTATAAAAACCAAGAGGTTCCACTTAATTATTTGATTATGTTGACAAAAATCCCTATTATTTGTCCTTGTTCTGTCCTGTCCGTGGTTTAGTTTTGCTTTTATCTTGGGAGTTGTGATACCTTCTGAAATACTGTCTCAAAAGTTACCAGCTATTTTCATTAAAATAATTTATTATATCCTTCTTTTTTTTTTTTTTTCAGATGAAGAGGAAGATGATGATGTAGTGGCTCCTAAACCACCTATTGAACCTGAAGAAGAAAAAACTTTAAAGAAAGATGAGGAAAATGATAGTAAAGGTATCTTAAAGAATTAAACTTTAAAAAATTTTGTTGATTTCTGTTAAGATCCCTTTTATTACTTATGTATTAAAGCAGTGTGAAATGCTGTAAATCAAATAAGTGAATCTGATTGAAAAAGAATGTGTAACATTCATTGATCCATACTGTGATAGTGAGTTGATGTGATTTGCCTGACATAAATCATACTTCAAAAAATTATTTATTTTCCAGTTCCCCCTCATGAGCTGACTGAAGAAGAAAAGCAACAAATCTTGCACTCTGAGGAATTTTTAAGTTTCTTTGACCATTCTACAAGAATTGTAGAAAGAGCTCTTTCTGAGCAGATTAACATCTTCTTTGACTACAGTGGGAGAGATTTGGAAGACAAAGAAGGGTAATGTTGAATTGCTATGATCTTTAGCTTCAATAATGTTAAATTACTTTAAGATTAAGAGTGATAAAAATTATAACACCATCTTTTGTGGGGGTTGGTCTTTTTTTGTAGAGAGATTCAAGCAGGTGCTAAACTGTCATTAAATCGACAATTTTTTGACGAACGTTGGTCGAAGCATCGGGTTGTTAGTTGTTTGGATTGGTCATCTCAGGTAAAATGCAACAAAATGGCTGCTCTTAACTCATTTTTAAAATTATAATTAGCAGGTCATTTTATTTTAATTATGGGAATTTTGTGTAATAAATCAATATGTATTATTTAAAATTAATTGGATGATGGCTCTAATGTTAACATACTCATCTTATGTACTTTAGAAGAAAGATTAGAAGCATTGTTTATTTTTAAAATTCAGGACTTGATGCTATAGGCCAGTTTTACTAATTTCAGTTGCTCACCAAATCCTTTGTGTAAAATTTGGACACATATTTTAATTAAATGTTTTAACATTAAAACGTTTAAAATAATTAACTGTGCTAATTTAAAATTGTACTAATGTCCCAGTGAGTGTAACGCTAGAGATGTCTCTCTTGATGAAATGTTAGGTTTTTGTATTTTCAGAATAATAATCTGATAAAGACAAATGACTAGGAATATAAAACAGTTCTTATTATAATGCATAGCCTTTCTTTTCCTCTTGATTCTTCTGAGCAGTATCCGGAGTTACTTGTGGCTTCCTATAATAACAATGAAGATGCCCCTCATGAGCCTGATGGTGTGGCCCTTGTGTGGAATATGAAATACAAAAAAACTACCCCAGAGTATGTGTTTCACTGCCAGGTATGGTGGTCTTTTAACAGTCTTCCTCAAGTTTAAGAATTCATTGATGAATTAAGACAAGTGCCTTTTTTCTTTTCTTGTCAACATAATGATTTCATTGGATTGGCATTTTACTAAACCACTCCATATTTGCAAACAGATGTTAACAGAAAACTGAAGACTTCTCAGTTCAACATGATCTGCCTTTTGTAGCTTTTCTGACACCTCTTATAATGTTTAATCACACCTAAAGTCCTTTGCAGTTGTGATTTTCTTTTATGGTGATTGACTGTATAAAAGGAATCTTTTATAAAATGTCTTTCCTACAGGGAGTTTCCCAGGAACTTATTTGTGAATATACAATTAGATGGTTGGCCCACTGAATTACTTATACATGGCCTGAGGAATTGGAACTAAATGGTTTTAAGTAGAAACATATGGTTGAAGTAGAAAACAGATGCAGATTTTTAAAGTAGATTTAGTAGAAGGTTAGAATTTGCAAGCCTTTTCTGGTTGCATAAGTTAAAATATTTTAATAATGTCATAATCTTGAGTAAACACTTACTTGAATCAAACTAGCATGTACTCTACTGTTAGATTACTGTCTCAGAGGCTAATGCAGGGCTAGTTATCTTTTTAATACTATAGTTAAATAACTTTTTGCTTTCTTTGATAAATTGGTTAAACCTACTTATGTAAACAGCCATTACATTGGACTTTTAAGCAAAGAATATCTTAAAGATACATTTTTATATTTCTGAAACAGTGAAAACTTTTAATTAATTTAGTTAGTTTTTTATAACCTCTAATATACAATGAAGAAAGAAATAATTCGGAAATAGATTGGTTTTTAGAACTTGTCAGGCTTTTTTCATTTGAATCTCAAGTATGAAAATCTTACTTATTTGCAGTCAGCTGTGATGTCTGCCACATTTGCAAAATTTCATCCAAATCTTGTTGTTGGTGGTACATATTCAGGCCAAATTGTGCTTTGGGATAACCGTAGCAATAAAAGAACTCCAGTGCAAAGAACTCCGCTGTCAGCAGCTGCACACACAGTAAGTAAATAAGGTTATTTCCATTAGACTTCTGAGCTCCTTCACCCTTAGCTATAATACTTAGTGTAGTGGCCATCAGAGTCATCTCAGAATGCACTTCCTTTGGTGTATGAATTCCTCACCATTTAGCAACCAAGAATGAAGGCCGTCTTTTTTTTTTTTTTTTTTTTTTTTTGGAGATTTATTGGAAACTCATCTCTCTTCTTTGACAACCTTCTGTTAATAGCAAACTTCACATTAAGAATACCCACAAGTTATGGGACTTGATAATAAACAGAATGCTTATAGTTAGACTAAAAATTTTGTTTTGCTTTTTGGTAAAATAATCCCTGAAAACTTTTTTTTTTAATATCTCTAGCACCCTGTATATTGTGTGAATGTTGTTGGAACACAAAATGCTCACAATCTGATTAGCATCTCTACTGATGGAAAAATTTGTTCATGGAGTCTGGACATGCTTTCCCATCCACAGGTGGGTTATACTTGGGAAACTGAAATTTTGAGGTAAATATTATGTTTTACATGTGTGTATACCTCAACTTATGTTTCTCATAAACTGTTTTATAGTAGTGTTACAACAGTTTATAAGCTGAAGCATGTTTAATATAGTTTTTTATGTATATATTTTACTTTGAAACCTGCTTCATTTAATTGAGGTAGATTTATGTAAATAATACAGTAAAAGAATTGTTTACAATCAAAGACTAGAAGTTTTTCTACAGAAATTTAAAATTGCAAGTTTACAAACTAATTTTCTCAGGTTTTTCTATGTAGGATAGCATGGAGTTGGTTCATAAACAGTCAAAAGCAGTAGCTGTGACATCTATGTCCTTTCCTGTTGGAGATGTCAACAACTTTGTTGTTGGGAGTGAAGAAGGTTCTGTGTACACAGCATGCCGCCATGGCAGGTAAACCTAAACTGGAATTTGCAATAATTTAAAATTCTTCCTTTAATCCTATTGAAACAAATTGCCTTATTTAAGTAGAAATCTGTCATAGATCTACTTGTTATTTGTGACAGATTTTTTGTGTTCAGGCACATAAAATTAAAACTTAATACCTTTTTGTATAAAAGATAATTTGGGATTCATGATGTGTGCTAGATTTTGTGGGTTGTGGTTTTGTGTGTGTGCATGTACTCACATAAGTTAGTGATAGGCAGGAACATTCAGTAGTTACAAATACAATATACACATGCCAATATTGACCTATAGACTTATAAATGAGATTTTCAGCTGTTTCCTATTTTGATGTAGTTGGACTTTCAGCATTAGTTAAGTCTCCTGATAATTGTACAGTAATGTCATACATATTTTAAACTGAGTAATATTTCTCCTTCCATTCTGTTTGTTTTGAAATCGTCTAGCTGTACCTTATTGCTTCCTTTAAAAAAAAAATTGCCCAGATTTCATCTCAAATATAGATCACCTTCACTTCAAAGCTTTTGATTTAAAAGTAGCCCTGATTGTCTCTCTTAAATGTAGTGTATCTTTGTTTCTATTACACCATTTCAGATACTGGACTTTTGAGGTCTGTTGTCAACAGCATGATGTTTACAGTTCCAAAGGTACTTACTGCTTTTGTAGTATTACTAAATGTGGATGGAATAACACTCAACAAGGTTAATTCTGATAAGTTATGAGCGCAGAGTTAAGTCTGTCAAAATTAAGTGAAGGCCTGATATATAAACCTATAATAAAAAGTGTGTGTATTTGGTCTACTTATAGGAGACTTCGCTAACATTTTCACTTTTATGAAATTAGCAAAGCTGGAATCAGTGAGATGTTTGAAGGGCATCAAGGACCAATCACTGGCATCCATTGTCATGCAGCTGTTGGAGCAGTAGACTTCTCACATCTTTTTGTCACTTCATCATTTGACTGGACAGTAAAGCTTTGGACAACTAAGGTATCTAAAATATAGATGTCTGCTATTTGCTCAGGTTTCTGACACAAGGTGGTGATCTGATACTACACAGGAATGATGAAAACCTTTTAAATCACAATTGTTTACTAATAGATGAAACCTGCTAAGAAGTTACACAGAGCATGAGTGAACTACTAGATGTTGTAGTTTTTATAAAAGTATGCTAACAAGTATGGTGACCCTACACAGAATCAAAGACCAGTCTTCCCACCACTTCAGTCTTTTTGAATACAGAACTGTTTACCCTGAACTGCATTGGGGAAAAAGCCCTGAGTATCTCGCATAGCACCTCATATAGTTGTCATTCAGCTCAGCACAAAAGCTATGCATTTGCCCTTTGGAGAGTTTTTAACAGCTTATTCGTAACTACAGTGGTTCACAGAGTTGATGAGAAATAGGGAAAAGAGAGAGAGAAAGTGATTTATAATTAAGTCGTGTATAATATGGCTGTATGTAGTAAACTGGAATCCTTAGGAAAGCATTGTGTAACAGCATGGATGCATATATTTTTTGTTATTCTATGATAAGCCATTTAAATCATTTATTTTGATTTTAATAAACTTCAGTATTTAAAAAACCCATTTATGTGATAAAATGATTCCTGATCCTTCAGTAATTCCAGATAAATGTGACATTGTCTTACCTGTTAAAAAGTCTCAAGACAAATCCAAGTAGGCAACATTACCTCCTGTGATAGACTTATAGTTTCATTTAATCTCATTTTATAATGAAAGTGCCTTAACTTTGCTGTCTAGTTTTTCTGTGGTATTACATTATTGTTGGGAAAATGCATACTAAGCATCAGATTCTATTTAAATTAAATTCTAAGGTTTTTTTTTTTTTTCTGTTTCCATCTGCCTTATCCTAAATATTGACTTTTTAAATAATCCATCATGAGACAAAGTTTAGAGATCTTTGGTTCTTCAGTTTCTGTGAGAAAAGCTAATGTAAGAGATGTTCTTCACTATTTTAGTGAACTCCTAATTATTTATCAAGTGTTGGCCTTAGAAGTCTGGGATGAACTCATTATTCATTCTTGTCCTTTCTTGATGCCTCCTTTCTGTCTAAATGGGTTAGAAAACTTTGCCTCTAAAAGCTCGCCTTTTAAAATTGAGCATTTTCGGGTTTATCATTAGCAGATATAAAAATAGTGTTTACCTTAACTCTAATAAAGGAGACAGAGATGCTTAACACAGTGTCCAGCAAATAATAGGCACTTACCGATGTTTAGTGTCTCTTTTACCTCTTAATGGGGATCAGACAGAGCCTGAATACATTTAATAAGTCGTCTCTTTCCTTTCTTGAATTGTTCTTGAATTTTTGTTCTTTTAATGAAATTTATACAGTGGGAAAAGGTAGAAGAAGATTCTCAAAGCTCACAAGCAAAGAAATGCATAATCTAGCTAGCATAGGTTGAGCATTCCTAATCTGTAATGCTCCAGAATTCAAAACTCTTTGAGCGCAGACGTGACCCTCAAAGGAAACACTCATTGGAGCATTTTGGATTTTGGATTTTTGGATTAGAGATGTATAACCATAAGTATGACACAAAAACAGCAGGTCATCAAATAGTGTGTTTTGTCATAAAATTGACAAGAATAAACACTGGCCGGGCTCAGTGGCTCTTTGTAATCCCAGCGCTTTGGGAGGCCGAGGCAGAAGGATTACTTGAGCCCAGGAGTTCAAGACCAGTCTGGGTAACACAAGGAGACCCCACGTTTACAAAATATTTAAAAATTAGCCATGCATGGTGGTGCGCATCTGTGGTCCTAGTTACTTAGGAGACTGAGGTGGGAGGATTGCTCAACTGGCGTGTCTAAATTGTCCCAGTCTGAATGAGTGTGCGTGTGTCTGAGTGTGCCCTGTGATAGAATAGCATCCTGTCCCTGGTGGGTTCCTGTCTTGTGCTCTGACCAGCTGTGACCTTGAACTGCAAAAAGCAGGTTGGAAAATGAATGAATGAATGAATACAAATTGTCATAAAATAAAAATTTGTAAGATACATAGTAATCATACAAAGGCACGGCAGTTAAAGGATGCAGTGTGAAACTGCTCAGCGAACCTGCTGTCTTTGTCATTGTTGTAGAACTGCCTGGTGATAGGGTGTGCTCCTTACAATTTTCACTTTGCAAAACATTTATTCCTTGATTTAACTTACTACCTCTACTACCACCATCATTCACTGGTTCACCAAAAATTGGGTTAATAATTATCTTGTTTTTATTAATCTTTCTGAAATGTGACCATGTAATCCCAGCACTTTGGGAGGCCGAGGCGGGTGGATCACCTGAGGTTAGGAGTTTGAGACCAGCCTGGCCAACATGGTGAAACCGCATCTCTACTGAAAATACAAAAATGAGCTGGGCATGGTAGCGGGCACCTGTGATCCCAGCTACTCGGGAGGCTGAGGCAGGAGAATCACTTGAACCCAGGAGGAGGAGGTTGCAGTGAGCCGAGATCGCACCATTGCACTCCAGCCTGGGTGACGAGCAAAACTCCACCTGAAAAAGTAATGATAATCTTTCTGGATTGTATGTGTAGCTCACATTTTATTTCAGTGTTTAATATTTGAAGTGTTTAGGGTCACTATTTAGAAATTTGGTGATTTTTTGTGACCAGATAAATGCCATAGGGACTTAACTCTTGTTTATATCAATTAGCCTGTGGTAAAACTGGTTTTGTTTTATGTTGTTTTGCTTAACATCAGTTTCCAAGAACCTATAAATGATGTTAAGTGAGGACTTCCTGTATTCTAAAATCTGAAAAAGTCCAAAATCTCAAATGCTTCTGGTTCTAAGTATTTCAGATAAACCTATAAAACCAAAGCAAGATGCAGAATTGGCGAGATGAAGCCAACTATTTCTCCAAAGGCTTCATACAGCCATGTAAGTTGCTAGATTTTTAGATGCACTTTCATCTTAGTAGTCCCGTGTATAGTCACAGGAGACACATTTTTGTAAGATTGTTAGCCAACTTCCTTTTCAGTAATTGAAAGTAATCTTTTTTTTTTTTAAACTTTCATTTTACATTCAAGGGTACATGTAAAGGATGTGTGGATTCGTCATATAGATTATTGTGTCACCCAGGTATTAAGCCTGGTATCCAGTAGTTATTTTCCTTCAGCCTCTCCCTCCTCCCACCCTCACCGTCCGATAGGCCCCAGTGTGAGTTGTTCTCCTCTATGTGTCTGTGTGTATGTTCGTTGTTTAGCTCCCATTTATAAGTGAGAACATGTGGTATTTGGTTTTCTGTTCCTGCATTGGTTTCCTAAGGATAATGGCCTCCAGCTTCATCAGTGTCCCCACATAGGACATGATCTCATTCCTTTTTATGGCTGCATAGTATTCTATGGTGTATATGTACCACATTTTCTTTATGCCATCTACCATTAATTGGCATTTAGGTTGATTCCATGTCTTTGCTAATGTCTCTATGACAGAGTGATTGATATTCCTTTGGGTATATACCCAGTCATGGGATTGCTAGGTCAAAAGGTATTTCTGTCTCTAGGTCTTTGAGGAATCACCACACTGTCTTCCATAATGGTTGAACTAATTTATACTCCCACCAACAGTATAAAAACGTTCCTTTGTCTCCACAACCCTGTCAGCTTTTTTTTTTTTTTTTTTACTTTTTAATAATAGCCATTCTGCCTGGTGTGAGATGGTATCTCATTGTGGTTTTGATTTGCATTTCTCTAATGATCAGTGATGTTGAGCTTTTTTTGATATGATTGTTGGCCACTTGTATGTCTTCTTTTGAGAAATGTCTGTTCATGTCCTTTGCCCTTTCTAATGGGGTTGTTTTCTTGTAAATTTGTTTAAGTTCCTTATAGATGCTGGATATTAGACCTTGGTCAGATGCATAGGTTGCAGAATTTTTCTCCTATTCTGTAAATTGTCTGTTTACTTGATAGTTTTTTTGTTTTTCAGGGTTTTTTTTTGTTTTTGTTTTTTGCTGTGTAGAAGCTCTGTAATTAGATCCCATTTGTCAATTTTTGCTTTTGTTGCAATTGCTTTGGCCATCTTCATCATGAAAATTTTGCCCATGGCTTTGTACTGAATGGTATTGTCTAGGTTTTCTTCCAGGTTTTTTGTAGTTTGGGGTTTTACATTTAAGCCTTTAGTCTATCTTGAGTTAATTTTTGTGTAAGATATAAGGAAGGGGTCCAGTTTCAGTTTTCTGCATATGGCTAGCCAGTTCTCCCAGCACCATTATTAAACAGGGAATCCATTCCCCATTGCTTGTTTTTTGTCAGGTTTGTCAAAGATGATGATTGTAGGTGTGCGGTCTTATTTCTGGGTTCCCTATTCTGTTCTCAGTCTGTGTGTGAAAATCTTTTATCTATTTCTTACTATCTCAGGGTGTCAGTTTGCCAGCATCCTTTGGCTTTAAATTTGAGGCTTCCATCCTTATATACATTAACAATAGGATTTGAAAGTAAGGAGTTCATCTTGACTAATCAAGAACAATTTATCTTGTGATAGCAGACTGATTGATACTTGCTTTTGTGGTACTACACAGCTAGTTGAGGGGTGGTTGATATTTTTAGTCTTGTATTTTAATGTGTTTCAACATAGAAGTGCCTTCTGAATAAGAATGACAAGTGGGCATATCTCTTTCTTTGCTAATTAGGCTAGGCATTGCTTCCTTCCTTGAGCCTTATATAGAAGACTCATTTATTCATTCAATTGTGATACATGCCTCTCACCCTGCCCCCAACGTCCCTCCGATGTTAGTGTACAAAGGATGGGCCACCGTAGAACACGGTGTTTTTACAAATGCCCAAGGACCCTCTGAAACTTTATCAGAATAATCACCCTTTATTCTAACTTTCTGCACACAAGTAGTTCTACTCTGTGAAGGGTAGAGAAGGAATAGTCTGTTGATGAATTCTTTTATATTTGGCCATACCGTGGCTCCAATGTCAATTTACACTTCCTGGTTAATTGTGTTGCTGGTATTTATTTCTGCCCTGCTGAAAAACTGATAGAGCCTCTATGCTGTAATAATGACTGATGGGCAATGTTAATTAATAATGAATGACAAAGAGTAATAGGCAGTGTTTTTAAATAATCTCTCTTTAAAAACATTGTTCCAATTTCATTTTAAACCAAAGTCTTCACACTCTTGAATTTAACAGACTTTAAATGTTTTGCTTCTCTGTCTCTACTTTTTAAGTGCTCTCTGACTCTAGGAGTTGAGTCCTCATAAACTGGAAGGCTGAATCGTGGGATATTGCTGTACCTTTGTGTCCTTAAGATCTGGCTCTGCCCTGATAGCAAAACAAGATTTCTTCCTTTTCTCTCTTTCTATGAGTCCTCTAAAAATCCCTGGGAATCTCAATTTGGCACAGCCTCATATTTAGTTTAAAGTCATCTACAGCTAGCCACTAATCTTTGCCTAGCCAGAGATTTATAATTCAGTCACAGAGTTCTGGTTCATCAACTTGTTTTCATTACTTTATTGAACTCAACTATTTTTTTTTTTTTTTTTTTTTTTTTTTTGAGACGGAGTCTCGCTCTGCCGCCCAGGCTGGAGTGCAGTGGCCGGATCTCAGCTCACTGCAAGCTCCGCCTCCCGGGTTCACGCCATTCTCCTGCCTCAGCCTCTCGAGTAGCTGGGACTACAGGCGCCCGCCACCTCGCCCGGCTAGTTTTTTGTATTTTTTAGTAGAGACGGGGTTTCACCGTGTTAGCCAGGATGGTCTCGATCTCCTGACCTCGTGATCCGCCCGTCTCGGCCTCCCAAAGTGCTGGGATTACAGGCTTGAGCCACCGCGCCCGGCCAGAACTCAACTATTTTTAATACAGGCTGAGCCCCCTAATCTGAAAATTCAAAGTCTGAAATGCTCCAAAATTCAAAACTTTTTGACTACTAATGTGACACTCAAAGGAAATGTTCTTTGAAACATTTCACATTTCAGAGTAGGAACGCTCAACCGTAAGTCTAATGCAGGTATTCAAAAATCCAAAAACATTTGAAATCTGAAACACCTCTGGTTCCAAGCATTTCTGGTAACGGCTATTCAACCTGTATAGAAGACAAACAGAAATAGATTATTTTCCATATATGGAAGTTTAAACCAATAAGACAGTGCTTCTAATATATTTAAAAGACTGTTACCATCTCAAAATACCAAATTTTAAATTCACAACAGAAGCACTTTGGCAGGTCTGAAAAATGGTTGGGAGAATAAAGAGTGAAAGCTGCTGCAGGGTAACAAGGATTCTAGAAGAGTTTGATTATGGGTAAACCTGGTAGATTCGCTTAATGTTCTACCACATTTAACCATACTTGTTACAGATTACTGTTGAAACATAAGAATTATTTACTTGGGGACAAGATGGATTTTGAGCTGTGTGCACAAATGCTTATCAGAACCGTATTTACCATAAAGTGATGAAAAGTTAAGATTGTTAATGTAATTTCCTGGAAGGGGGAGTTTTCACACTTTTGTAGTCCTTACACATCTTGAAATTATTCACACTTTCTGATAAGTCTTAGAACCCCTCCTTATTTTAATAGCTTACTTAGTTAACTCTTAGAGGGCACCAGCATTTAAACAGGGTGAAAAGTTCCTACTAGTCCTTAGAATAACAACTCTGCATATTTAGACAAGTTAAAATGAAAAAATGCTTTGAAGTTGGGTGTTCTTAGGGCAGGCTGCCTATTCATCTGGACCCAGGCCTGCACAGCAGCATTTGCCTCAGTAAGTTGCTACTGGCCAATGTCCAGGCTCTCCTTTGCATATTCAGAAACTCAATTTAATCAGTATACTAGAGTTGATTAGACAGGGAGTGCTAACTGGAGCTAACAGGCTCCTAAGACACTGGTACATTGGAGAATGTCAATTTATTAATTTACAATGAAAAACATAACTGCCAGAAGGTCCAGATACTCCTGTGAGCCTGACCAGCTCATTGTTTCCCTGTAGACAATCCACATGGGAAGCCAAATTATAATCAAAAGATTGCTTGGTGAGTAAGGAATTGGAACAAAAGGAGTTTTATAATTTGAATGTTTAATGGCACCAAGCTAAGATAGCCTGATTCATTCTAGCCTTGCCATGGGGTAGTAATTCTCAAAATCTATTGGTTGAGACTCCTTTCTCCTGGACGATGCTTGAATGGGTGCTGTCTTCATTTTCCTTGTAAGATTGTTTCTTTGTATTTCTATTTTAATAGACACATTTGGTCTCAAAAAGTTAATACATTCAGTCAAGTTATATAGAAAGGTATTTCTGACCTTGGAATTCATTTCTTTTGAAAGAGAATCCATTTATTTCTCTTCTGATCCAAATTGATGACATATTTATTTCCCAGTTCTCTGGGAAGCATCTCACTATTATCTTCACGTGTTCACTGTAGGGACTCTCTTTGTTATTAATCTAGAACTCCCCACTTACCCCAGCTTTGAAAAGTAATCTATATTCTTTTCCCGAAGCTGTCATAACAAATCACCACAAACTGGGTGGCTTAAAATGACAGAAATTTATTCGTTCACATTTCTGGAGGCTAGAAGTCCAAAATCAGGGTGTCGAGAGGCTAGTTACTTTTGGAGATTCTGAAGGAGAATCTGTTTCTTGTCTCTCTCCTGACTTCTGATGGTTGCCAGCAGTCCTTGCTGTTCATTGACTTGCAGCTACCGTCACTCCAGCCTTTGCCTCTGTGATCAGATGGCATTTTACGTGTTTGTCTCTGTGTCCGAATTTTTCTCTTTTTTTAAGAATACCAATCGTGCTAGATTTAGGACCTACCCTAATTCAATATGACCTCATCTTAACTTGATTACATCTGCAAAGGCCCTATTTCCAAATAAGGTCACATTTACAGATATCAGGTAGACACAAATTTTAGGAAGACACTATTCAACTCAGCGTGCAACCTTAAAGAGCTTAGTAAAAATATGGCTTGACTCGTGACCATGCTGTGTTGTCCAGGCTGGAGTGCAGTGGGGTGATCTCAGTTCATTGCAACCTCCACCTTCTAGGTTCAAGCGATTATCATGCCTCAACCTCCCAGACAGCTGGGATTATAGGCATGTGCCACCATGCCCAATTAGTTTTTGCATTTTTAGTAGAGACAGGGTTTTGCCATCCTTGACCAGGCTGGTCTCGAAATCCTGGCCTCAAGTGATCTGCCTGCCTCGGGCTCCCAAAGTGGTTGGGTTATAGTGTGAACCACCACGCCCAGCCCTGTTTTTCTTTGTATTGTCATCTTTTACCCAGTTACAATGCATCCTGTTTTTGTCTCTGGCTGCGTATTAGTCCACTGAGTAGGTGAATTTTTTTTTTAATTTTTAGGTTCAGGGGTATGTTTGCAGGTTTTTTATATAGGTAAAATCATGTCATGGGGGTTGTTGTACAGATTATTCCATCACCCAGGTACTCAGCCTAGTAACCACTTCATGATACATTTAACAATCTTCTTTTATATTATAAATACAAGTAAGTTTTAATCTAATTTGCATGTAGCTTTTTTCATATTTTGTGTCATATAAAAATGGAATCATACAGTATAAAATACTCAGCCAGGTGCAGTGGCTAATGATTGTAATTCCAGCACTTTGGGAGGCCAGGGCGGGCGGATCACCTGAGGTCAGGAGTTCGAGACCAGCCTGGCCAACGTAGTGAAACCCCGTCTCTGCTAAAACTATAAAAATTACCTGGGCATGGTGGAAGGCACCTATAATCCCAGCTACTCGCGAGGCTGAGGCAGAAGAATCGCTAGAAACCGGGAGGTGGAGGTTGCAGTGAGCTGAGATCGCACCATTGTACTCCAGCCTGAGAGACAAGAACGAAACTCCACCTCAAAAAAAAAAAGAAAAAAAAATACTCATTTGTGTCTGACTTCTTTTGCTTAACATTATATTTCTGAGATTCATTCATTTTTTTTAGTATAGTTGTAGATTATTTATTCTCTCTGCTATATATACTATTCCATTGTGTAAATATACCATAATTTATCCATTCTACTGCTGATGGTATTTGCATTAATTCCAGTTTGGGGCCATTACAAATAGTGTTGTTGTGAGCATAATTGTAGATGTCTTTTGATGGCCGTAAGTACTCATTTCTGTTGGGTATATACCTAGAGTGGAATTACTTGGTCTTTGGTGGAAGACATAACATTGCCTAAAAATAAGCTGTTTTGAAGTACACTATCACCTCAGGAGTCAGCAGCCTTAGCACAGTGGTTCTTAATCATTGGTGTGCATCAGAATCCGAGGAACTGCATCTGGAGTTGAGCCCTGCATCTGTATTTTTCAAAAACTCTGCAGATGATTTTGCACATCCTAGGTTGAAAACCACCTTCTCAGCTGGGCACGGTGGCTCACGCCTGTAATCCCAGCACTTTGGGAGGCCGAGGCAGGTGGATCACCTGAGGTCAGGAGTTCGAGACCAGCCTGGACACCATGGTGAAACCCCATCTCTACTAAAAATACAAAATTAGCCATGTGTGGTGGTGCATGCCTGTAATCCCAGCTCCTCGAGGGACTGAGGCAGGAGAATCACTTGAACCTGGGAGGCAGAGGTTGCAGTGAGCCAAGATCACACCATTGCACTCCAGCCTGGGTGACAAGAGTCAAACTCCACCTCAAAAAAAAAAAAAAGAAAACCACTTTCTCAGAGTGAGACTTCGTTTGGTAGTGTTATCAGGGAGAGTGACAGACAGTGATCGTAAAAGAAAAAGACTTTTAATTTTTGTGTTTAGCTTAGTTTTAAGTTTTATTAAAATTTTGGTTTTTAAATTAAAAACAAACATTTTTGGCTATTAAAATGATCATGCTGTTGACATTTACTATATCTCAAAAATTTTAATTCACAATTGAAAAACATTATGGAAAATCGCTGATACAAAAGGAGAGGGAATAATATAATGAAACCATTATTGTTCCCAGCTTCCACAGTTAACACATAACCAATCTTGTCTATACTTATCTCTGCATTATTTAAAATCAAACCTATACATACCATTTCAACTATATTCAATATGTATCGCTAAAAAATAAAACCTCTTAAAAAAATACTACCGTATCATTATTAAACCCCCCACAATGAACATTGGCTCCTTATTTTCATCAAATGGCCTATCAGTGTTCAATTTTTTTTTTTCTTTTTACTATGTATTTGAAGCAGGATCCAAAGGAGGGCCATCCATTTGCGATTGACATATCTTTTTTTTTTTTTTTTTTTTGAGATGGAATCTCACTCTGTTGCCCAGGCTGGAGCGCAGTAGCGTGATCTCGGCTCACTGCAACCTCTGTCTCCCGGGTTCAAGTGATTCTTATGCCTCAGCCCCCCGAGTAGCTGGGATTACAGGCGCCCACGACCATGCCCGGCTAATTTTTATATTTTTTGTAGAGATGGTTTCAGCATGTTGTCCAGGCTGGTCTCAAACTCCTGGCCTCAAGTGATCCGCCTGCCTCAGCCCTCCTCGGCTCTCCTCGGCCTCCCAAAGTCCTGGGATTACAGGCATGAGCCACCAAGCCCAGCCACAATTGACATTATCTTCTAAGTTCCTCTTTAAAGTAGGATTTGCATCCCTCTTTTTTTTCTTGCTGTTTTATTCTTGAGGAAGAAACCAGGTTGATCTCTGTCGAGTTGGTGCTGTGGGGTTTCTCAGTCTCAATTTTGCATTCCTGTGATGTCATTCATATTAATGTGTGTGGTTGCAGATTGTTTATGTTTCCATAATGAGATGTTTACCCTCGTAAATGACTTGGTTATCCACCAGACATTATGTTAACGTCTCTTCGGTCTTTTTGGTCATCTGAAGCTCATTCTATAGTATATGATACAGAAGGTGCCCACAGGTGCATTATTCCCATATTCCACAAAAGTATATGATTATGAAGGTTAGTTTGATTGTTTATAAAATCCATGACTTACATTTTCTTTCTTTGCATACCTTAGTTACTCTATGGACTTCTGGAAAAAAGCATTGCTGTCACAAAGTCTGATGACAATCTGATTTTCTTTTCCCTACTTGCAATTTGTTTTTTTTTAAAAAAACCTGGGTGATCAAATGATTTTTTCCCTTTTCTTTAAAGGGTCAGTGTTCCTAGATACGCAGGATACCCTTTCAATATGTAGTTTCAAGCTGTCTTATTTTAGGAGAGTTCTTTTGAGTTGTTTTTGGTATTTGTTCTGTATTACTGCTTTGGTTTTCTTCTTCAGGACCTGCCATTGTAGATGTACCTTTGCTGATCTTCTTTATCACTTTTTCTAAATCACCTTATCTCTTCTTTTAAAATTAGTTTCTTTTTAAATAACAGTTTTATTGAGCAAAATCCTTACACCATGAAATTCACCCTTTTAAAGTATACAATTCAGTGGTTCTTAGTATATTCACAGAGGCATGCATTATTGCCAGTATCTAATTCTAGAACATTTTCAAATTTTAGAAAGAAACGTTATACCCATTAGCAGTCACTCCACATTCTCCCCTATCCCCCACAGCTCCTGGAAACCACTAATCAGTCTGCTTTCTGTCTCTTTGGATCTGCCTGTTATGGACAGTTCATGGACATTTCATGGAATCATTCAACTGTGTACTGGCTTCTCTCACTTTGCATAATGTTTTCAAGGGTCATTCCTTCATATTGATATTTCTTGTATCAATGTATTGTTCCTTCTATAGCTGAATGATACCCCATTGTATAGATATACCACTTTTTGTTTATCCATTCATCAGATGAACAGTTCAGTTGCTTCTACTTTTTGGCTATTGTGAATAATGCTGCTGTGAATGTGCAAGTTTTTATTTCTCTTGGGTATATACCTAGGAGTGGGATTGTTGGGTCACGTGGTAACTAATTAGCATTTTGAGGAACTGCCAAACTATTTTTCAAGTGGCGGCACCATTTTACGTTCCCCAGCAAGGTATGAAAGTTCTGATTTCCCATATCCTCACCAACCTTTGTTACTTTTTTATTCTAGCTATCCTAGTGGTATGAAGTGATACCTCATTGTGGTTTTGATTTGCATTCCTCTCACGACTAATGATGTTGAGCATCTTTTCATGTGTTAATACTTATTGGCTATTGTAAGCACTGTGGACACAGTGATGTATCAGATACATGGTTTTGCAAATTTTTTCTCCCATTTTGTAGGTTCTCTTTTCACTTTCTTGATGATATCATTTGAAGCCCAAAAGTATTTAATATTGATTTAGCTCAGTTTACCTACTTTTTCTTTTGTCATTGTGCTTTTGGCTTCTTAACTGAGAAATCATTTCTGAGTTCAAGGACACAAAGATTTACTTGTATGCTTCCTTTAAGAGTTTCATAGTTTTGACCAGGCGCGGTGGCTCACGCTTATAATCCTAGCACTTTGGTAGGCCGAGGTGAGTGGATCACCTGAGGTGAGGAGTTCAAGACCAGCCTGGCCAACATGGTGAAACCCCTTCTCCACTAAAAATACAAAAATTAGCTGAGCATGGTGGTGCATGCCTGTAATCCCAGCTACTTGGGAGGCTGAGGCAGGAGAATCACTTGAACTCAGGAGGCAGAGGTTGCAGTGAGCCGAGATCATACCACTGCACTCCAGCCTGGGCTACCGAGTGAGACTGTCTCAAAAAAGAACAAAAAAAAAAAGTTTCATGGTTTTACTTTCCATTTAGATCTTTGATACATTTGAGTTAATTTTTCTGTATGACTTAAGGAAGGAGGGATCCAGCTTTGTTTTATTTTTTTTAGTTTTTTTGAGACAAGGTCTCACTCCCATCGCCTAGGCTGCAGTGCAGTGGCGTGATCTCAGCTCACTGCAGCCTCAACATCCTGAGCTCAAGCCATCCACCAGGTAGCTGAGACTATAGGTGCATGCCACCATGCTCAGCTAATTTTTGTATTTTTCATGGAGATGGGGTTTTGCCATGTTGCCAAGCTAGTCTCAAACTCCTGAGCTCATGTGATCCACCCACCTCAGCTTCTCAAAGTGCTGGGATTACAGGCATGAGCCATGGCGCCTGGGCCAGCTTTATTCTTTTGCATATGTATATCTAGTCTTCCCAGCACCATTTCTTGAAAAGACTATTCCTTTCCCATATAATTTTCTTGACACCACAATAACTTTTATGGAATCTGAGATCCTTTTCTTTGCTATTGTCTGCTAGTGAAATGAATTTTTCTGTACTTTTAGGAGGGAGGGAATGGGCAAGGATAGCTTTCCTAGCTCATTTTCTAGGTTAAAGCTCTCTCTTCTCTGGCTTTTGCAAAGTGAAAATACATGTATCTTGTGCTTTCTGAGATGTGCCTTTTCTGCTTCTCTCCACCACTTCTATCTGAACTTTTTGCTTTGTCTCTTTTGTCCAGCATTCTACAACTGTGATTCTATTCCCAGCAGTTTCTCTTCTGTGAGACTTTGTCTTGGAAAGGAACTTTGATTTGTTAATTTTGAGAGTTTATAGCACCCACACTGTACCAGGAGACCTTACTTATACTGCACTGTAGTCTGCTTGCGTTTACAGTTGACCCTTGAATAATGCAGGGGTTAGGGGTGCCAGCGCCCATCCCAGCAGTTCAAAATCCACATATAACTTCTGACTTCCAATAAACTTAACTACTAATAGCCTACTGCTGACCAGAAACCTTACTGACAACATAAACTATTGATTAACACATAGTTTTTATGTTATATGAAGTATATACTGTCATCTTAAGGGCAAGCTAAAGAAATGAAGATGTTAAGAAAATCATAAAGAAGAGAAAATATATTTACTATGCATTAAATGGATGTGGATCATCATAAAGGTCTTCATCCTTATCATCTTCACAGTTGAGTAGGCTGAGGAGGAAAAGAAAGAGGAAGGGTTGGTTGTGCTGTCCCAGGGGTGGCAGCAGCAGAAGAAAATATGAGTATAAGTGGATCTGTGCAGTTCAAACCTGTATGGTTCAAGGGTCAAATGTATTTATAAACGGAATTGTGCCAAACTGTCTCCTAGTTTTTGCTGCTGTTCTCAGATTGGCCCACCACACTGTCCAGTGAGCATCTGCTATGACTGAGGTTCTGTTCTCCACCTGTCAGAAGTTCTTGTGCCTTCCTTCATCTTCTTCCCACACAGATACTGATACCATGCAAGTCTTGTAGTTGTCAGAGGTTTGTTTCCACCTGATTTTATTTGGAAGTTTGTTTCCTGATTCTGCTGTAGATGCTGTCTGTGAATCTTTGCTCTTCCCGCCCTCATTGCTTTATCTGAGTTTATGGGGAGATCTAGAGGAGATTTAAAAAGTACACTGCTATTGCTGTTATCTTCCCAGAATCTTCTCATTGACAGATGTTTTTGAAGCATGTTCTATTTCTTTTTTTAAGCAGTATGGCATCTACAAGTTAAAAGGAAAATGCAATCAATAGTTGATTCTTAATTTATAATACCAGATAATTCTGTAGTGAAACAAATTATAGAACTTTTTCTCGGCTGAGTTAAATATCATAAAATGTTATACTTGTTGAATGTATGTCTTTTTTTTTAACAGTGATAAGTAGTTTAATGATTTGTATGTCATATATGGACTATGCTAAAAATCAACTTTTCTCCTTCAGAATAACAAGCCTTTGTATTCATTTGAAGATAATGCAGACTATGTTTATGATGTTATGTGGTCACCTACCCACCCAGCCCTGTTTGCCTGTGTGGATGGCATGGGGAGATTGGATTTGTGGAATCTCAATAATGACACAGAGGTGAGCAGGAAAATAACAAAAATTGCATTGAAAAATAGAAAATTGGATATTTATTGAATAATTTGCGAAATTCCTTTTATTCCAAAGAATGTAAAAGGGCTCTGTGATTGTAGCTTCATCACAAAGAACTCAAATAAGCTTTGTACCCTAAATAATAAACAGCATGCTGTGAAGAACTAAAGGGAGAAATAATGTTGACAGGAGTACTGGGGCATTTCCTTTTACTTCTGAAAAGCACTATCATGTCTCTAATGTCCTGGCAAAGTCTCATTCATAAGATAACTGGGATATTTTTCATTCATAGGCTAGCAGGCAGATAGTTTCAGACTGTTGAAGTATGTTAACCTTAATTCTGAATTTCTAAATTATCTCTTAGCCTTGATAGCATTATATATCATCCATAAACATTAATCTTAGCCTGATTTGTTTGAAGGAAGGAAAAATGTATTTTGATTTTTGATGAGTTTTTTTCATGAAGGATTGAAAACAGAGTATTACTATAAAATGAATATAGAAACTGTCAAATTTCCTAATTGCTGTACTAAAATCACTTATTAGCAATTAAATTTAATTGCAACTCTTATTTATTTTTAGTCACATGTATTTTTACCAGCTTAGAGAAGCTTAAAATGTTCTTAGAATTCTTTTATATTGCTATTGGTAATAGAATTAATATTAGTATTTCTATCAATAACAATTGTTGAGAGAGAGTCAACTCAGATCTCCCACATCTCTTCCTAGTTACCTAGAATGGTACCAATTCTGTTTTATTTGGATTTCAGTCTTAGAGATTTGAGGTTACAGTTAAATGTGGATTGAAATGTAATATTTCTTTATAACTATTTTGGTATTCTGTGTATGGGGTTAAATTATTTGGGGATGACTAATACAAAGGATTTTTTTGTCAAATTTCAAAAATTTTTAAAAATTTTATCATACTTTTAGTCTGAATCAAACACTGAATGTTTGCTCCATGTGTAGCAAATAAAACTCTTCTTCCTTAGCAAAGAAGAGGCATAGTCAGATTCCAAGGAGCTGGTGCCATTGTTTTGGTGCCATCATCCTGGCTCTTTCCCGCTAGCTCATGGAACAGGAGGCTTTAGACAGACTCATACTGCACCTTCAGTATGAACTGTTTCTAGGAACAATGAGTCAAATACAGGTTTCAGCTGATAGAGATACACGCTGCACAAGTGATTCCTGTCCTCTACAATCAAACCATAATCTGTTTATGAGGGCTTTTGAAGTGTTTTCTTTTTAAATGGGTTTTGGCCATGTGTTTTCAAACAGCTTGACTTCTTAAAGACATTAAAACAACAAAAAAGGACTCTTTATTAAGAGAAGACCTTTCAAAATAATGTGTCTAATCTTCTGAGAATTTTTTATACAAGGACTTACTTTCGCAAACAATTTTCAAGGATTGACTATAATGTCATTCATAATATGTCACTGAAGAAGAAAAAAGTTGGGGAAATTCTTTATTTTCATCTTTGTTTTTAAAAATGTAGCCAGATTGAGAGAAGAATTACTGTTTTACATGTTTATAGAAATCTTGACGAAACTTTTAACACTGTCCTTTATTTTAAATGACTTTAGGTACCAACTGCCAGCATTTCTGTGGAGGGTAATCCTGCTCTTAATCGTGTGAGATGGACCCATTCTGGCAGAGAGATTGCTGTGGGTGATTCTGAAGGACAGATTGTTATATACGATGTGGGAGAGGTATGGGACTCCCTGCCTATAATTTTGACACATCTATTTAGTTGCGTTGTAGTAAAGGCATCTTTGTGGCTAACCCTAGGCTTTGAGGTTTATGAGTTGTATAAACTATATCGTTGTAAAGATAAAATTTACTTTCTACCACAGAAGCAACTCTTGAAATATTTTCTTTCTAAACCAAATGGTCTGTCTCCCATGCAACAGATTTTGAGGGTAATATAATAAATACATTGAACGTACCTTGTTTCTTGAAGCATGCATTGCTGGAAATTAGAAATTCTTTGGGGAGAAGTTTGGAGTTATAGGTGGACTTTGGGGTTTTCTTGATATTGAAATAAGATTTATTTTTCTGTATTCATTAATTTGAGCCAAGTAGTAGAAACCAAAAGTAATATCTGCTACTACAACTGAAGAACTGAATTTTTAATTTTAATTAATTTTAATGTAAATAATCACATGTGGCCAGTAGCTACCCTACTGGATAGTATAGATTTAGAAGCAGGCACAGCCATTTGCCACAGTGAGTGGTTTGTGCCCTAACATGACAGTGTCAGACTCCTATGATATTATAATGGCAGTTATCGAAAATATTTGTTATTGGGGCCCGGCATGGTAGTTCACACCTATAATCCCAGCACTTTGGGAGGCAGAGGCGGGTGGATCACCTGAGGTCAGGAGTTCGAGACCAGCCTGGCCAACATGGCAAAACCCCATCTCTACTTAAAATACAAAAATTAGCCAGGTGTGGTGGCACATGCCTGTAATCCCAGTTACTCGGGAGGCTGAGGCAGGAGAATCACTTGAACCTGGGAGGCAGAGGTTACAGCGAGCCGAGATCGTGCCACTGTACTCCAGCCTGGGCAACAGAGTGAGACTCTGTTTCAAAAAAAAAAAAAAAAAATTTTGTGTGTGTGTGTATATATATATATATATATATATGTGTGTGTGTAGCTGCCTCTATGAAGTAAAGCATCACAAGCCTCTTTTGCCACCGGTGCAACACTAAAGCAGTGAATAGTAGCATAGCTTTTGATGAAGGAGTTAGGGTATCAAGAAAGATTACCTTATGTTCCAAACAAAAATACAAGAAACCAGCCCCCTTATGAAACCATGCTTCAAACATTGTTTCTTACAGAAAAAAACTCAGTTATTTACTGTATGCAAGAATACAGTAAAAAAAATTTTAAGGAATTCCTCTCCAGCAGAATCCATGAGATGGTGCATAGGAGTTATATTTACAAAGCATCATTGTTATTCTCTCTTGGATTGGTGGTGATAATAGCCAAGTCATTTCTGAGGCTGTCACAACACACTTCACAAACACCGTCTTTTGTTTTGAAATGTTGTAAATCATTGTTATAGTCCCCGTAATTATGGAAAGGCCATTCAGGTCAATTATTACTTTTTAACAGAAAAATTATTTGAAAACAAACTGAATAATAGTGGGTAAAATGATCTTTTATTTCATTGTATATAAAACATTGTCTTTCTTTTAATAGCAGATTGCTGTTCCCCGCAATGATGAATGGGCACGGTTTGGCCGAACACTTGCAGAAATAAATGCAAACCGAGCTGATGCAGAGGAGGAAGCAGCTACCCGAATACCTGCTTAGTTCCTGAAAAGGGGAGTGTAACTAGTGGATTTGGGAAAGGTTCTTAAGTAGATCCCAAGATTATTTGCATGCTTCTATCTAAATGATAATTAAAAGGAAATTTCATGGATTAAACCATGGGTTTAATGCAGTAAGGCAACTTACAATGTCCTTTTATATATAACATGCATCTTGTTTTGGATTTGTGTCATTTTTTAATATAGC